>NW_026622763.1:98623798-99840544 GCF_023065955.2 Ursus arctos
AGATTTTATTTATTTATTTGACAGAGAGACAGCCAGCGAGAGAGGGAACACAAGCAGGGGGAGTGGGAGAGGAAGAAGCAGGCTCCCAGCGGAGGAGCCCGATGTGGGACTCGATCCCCGAACGCCGGGATCATGCCCTGAGCCGAAGGGAAGGCAGACACTTAACGACTGCGCCACCCAGGCGCCCCCCTGGATATATCTTCTGATTCCAACTCTTAATTGTTGGGCAAGTTACCCCACCACACTGCCTTTGTTTCTTCAGCTAGAAAGTGGTGATAATAATCATTCTTGTTTTGAGGATTGGGAATATCTGGCACATCGCAAGTATGATAAAGATTTCCGATTGTTCTTGTAATCAATAACTTAGCGGTCATCTTAAAAAACTGTATTTGGTATATGAACACATTTCTCAGGAAGGAACATAGCATTAATTACTCAGAAATGATAGCGGAAATGTAACTCACTTTAATGTATTATAGGTATCCTGGGGAGAAATATAACTCAAATTTTTATCAATTAAAATTTAAGAACCCTGGGAGCATTGTCCTTTTAAGGTTTCTCTCTTGAACAGAGGAGCTGAGATGTGAGACTCTCATCAATATAAATGGTTATGGTCCAATCCATCTTCATATATTCAGATTTAGGATAGCATTTTAGGAAAGTGAATCATTCTCATAAAAATGAAATATCTTTTCTAACAATGCATATCTAAAACTGCAGGAGCTCATGATTTAGCATAATGCCTGAATTAGAGACAAAATAAATGCTTTTTGTAAGAAGCAGTGCTTTCCAGACATGCAACTTCTGCGTTGCCATTTAAAAACACATCAGTAATCTTTTAAATCACAAGCGGATTATCTTCTGTCTTTCCAATGCTGCTGTTATTCTTCAAACAATTTACCTAGTTGGGTCTCCAAAGGGGGGGAATCTGTAGCAAAAAGAAAAAGCAATTACTATATTTAAAGACATATCTCTGCTCAAACACAAAGAATTGTAAACGGACTCAAAATATCTATCATCCTTTCAGTTATCTTACCAAGATTATTTTTGTTCAATTCAACTTCACTGTTATCTTGGGTAGGATGGTTTTGGCTGCAAGTGGCAAAATACACAATTAAAACAAAGTCAGTCCTGAAGTTGGTTATTTAGTGACAAGATGACCCAAGGACCCAGGGCTTGGGGGCATTCCCTTTCGCCATCCTTATTGGTTGTCCTGAGTGTTCTTCCAAGTTGCAAGATGGCTGACACGTTTTCTTGGTTTAATGATCTTGTCATCTCTTTAATCTCATCAAATCCAGAGAACTTCTCATTTCCCTTTCTATGATTTCCATTTACCTTAACATCTTAGCAGTTCTATTCCTGTCACTGATAGCAATGATGTGCCCACCAAATCACAAACATTTTCCTCAATTAAAAAACAGCTCCTAGCTATCTAGTCTTTTTAGCCATTTTAATCTGGACTCTCTAATCTCACTTCCTCTCTACTAGAAACCAAGACAATCTTCTAGCTAATTATCCTGGCTTCCTTTTGCTCTATTAGATGATTGCTTTTTAAAGTAAACAGGAAAAACAAAACAAAACAAAAAACCTTTCCAAATATTTGCAAGTTTTATGGTTTACAAGACTTTTGCCTAACTCAGTTCATTTAATAAAGAGGAATGATGTAGGAATTATTAGAGCCTGAATTTAGAGTTGGTAACTCATCATTTAGGAGATGGAGGGTGGCTTCCCCAAATCAGTTGGCCAGTGGGTAGCGCATGAATTCAAACCGAGAAAGGCTATATCCTACATGGAGCCCAAAGAGGTCTTAGATAATGGAGTGCTGCCTGAGTTTTTCAACATGATTTGTGTGTGTTTTATGTATGTTTTTGGTCTAGATTTCCTTTGAATCCCTTGAATAACTTCTAAAAAATAAACATTATGAAGAATGGTGCTTTTTTCCCCCAATTAATAAAAGTTTGGGTTTGAACCTTTATTATGCATGCAATTATTTAGTAACGGGGGTCCCAATTCCTTGTGTCCTGATAATCCGGAATTCACACTTCTCCTGGCAATTACATCACAACAGAGTAGAATCGTCTGTTCCAAACATTACAGATAGTAAATGAAAATTAAAAATAAAAGCTCTTGGAAGTAGAAAAGAGCAGGTGCTCAGATTCTTATTATTGACACTTGGAGAGTGGAAAGGTAGGTGCACCTCTTAGTAGTAGGGTGGCCTGTGGGAACTTGTAAGAGCAAGTTGTTCACTCTCACTTGGAAGTTTCCGCACCAGCAACAACAGCCAGAGTAAGGCTGGGTCCCCACTCATTCTTACTGTTGAACCCATTTTACAAAGGCAGGGTGTTGAAATCATGCTAAGACAATGAAAACAAAGGTGAGGTCACGAGTGTGTAAAGTAGGGCTCCTCTTCTTAAAACGTGTATTGGTTTAATTGCTTAGTAAAATTATCTAATCTCAACATAATGATATATATAAAACAAAGTATTTGAAAAATACTGAAGGGTTTGGAAAACTCAGAGCAAAAGAAACCACAAAAGCCAATGTAAAAAATACTCCTTATGTGAAGTAGATTGAGTTAATTTTGTTTAATGAAATCAATGTTTTATTAAATGAATATGATTAATGGGTAATACTATATGGATTTTTCTTCTCTGATTCATGTAACTGCATTTCTGACACTGGATATTTCAATAATGGTAATTAATTACAAAGGACTTCATTTTGAAACGCAGTTTGAGTCCAAGGTAGTAATTTTTGACTTACAATAAGCCAGTGGCAGGTTATAATTCACATATATTTCTTTCCTTTCCCTCATATTAGAGTGAGTTTATCACACTTAAATATGGGCCAGGTCCACCTATATTGTTAAAGGGGATAGAGATGCTGCTATAGCAATGTGTCCTCTCCACAGCTGTACTCATTCTGGCGAAATCCCTGATCCCAACTAGACTACATTATGGTTGGTCATGACTTCATGCATCTCTGCTATCGGCAAGCTCCATCTTTTACGTTGTTATTTTTCTTGATTTAAAAATCAATATTGAGATTCCTCAAAATTTAAACATAAAATTACCCTATGACCCAGCAATTACACTCCTAAGTAAATGTCCCCCCACCCATCAAAATGAAAAAGGGCACGAAGCCTAGGTACCCTCATGTTCATGGCAGCACTATTCATAACTACTCACACATCCACCAATGGGTGCATGGGTGAACAACCCGTGATGCGTCTTTACAATGGAATCTTACTCAGTCATAAAAATGAATAAAGGACAATATATGCTACCATGTAGGTAAATCTATGTTTAAAACATTGTGCTAAGTAAAAGAATCACACACAAAAGGTCAGATATTGGGTAATCCAACATGTATATGAAATATCCAGAATAGGTAAATCCACAGAGATAGAACGTAGGTTGGTGGTTGCCAGAGATGAGCAGGAGAGGGAGATGGGGAGCAGTCACTCAATGGGTGCAGTTTGATTTTGGGGTGATAAAAAGGTTTTGGAATTAGAGGTGGTGATTGTACAGCACTGTAAATCTACTAAATGCTAATAGATTGTTCACATTAAAACGGCTGATTTTATGTTATGTGAATTTCATCTCAATAAAAACTTATCGAATGCGCCATCTGTTTTCACAATCTTTTGCAAATAGTAAGGGGTCGGTTTTCTTGGTTTTCACAGCATAATATACCTGTTTTTTTTTTTTGTCTTTTAGAGGCATATTATGTAAAGGGGAGTCAAACATTGACCTCATGAGGAAAAAAGACATAAGCCATAAAGATATTTGTATTAGCTCTTTAGAAAAATTCATAGCTGGATTATATCTTTCAACAAGTACTTATTGCCTCTGAGACACCATGCTGTTACAAACAACTTGATTAGGTTTTTGGTGGGAAAGGAGACCATGAGAGTTTGGAAATTTCTTTTCTTTTTTTAGAATTAAGTATATTTTGGAGGAGTATACTTTGAAATAAAACCCGAAGGATGACATGATTGAAACGTGATGGGAAAAACACTATCATAGAATAAAATCTGGCCCAGAAAGGGAGGACCTGGTTGGTATTTGATGCTTTTGAAATTACAAGACTCAGAAGACCTCAAAATGTTTTCTCATAACGATTTCTGGTTTGGTGCTTTCTGACTTTGGGTTGGTGATATGCGAGTAGTCTACATTTGGGAATGCTACGTTTAGGAGTACCCTGCTCTTTTAGGGTGAACCCAGTGGAATTTTACAGGCCTCTGAGGCCAATAACTTTGAGTCTTCTACCTCTTTTTACTGCCTTCCTCCACTTTCTTCTCCTTCCCTGAAATACGCTAGTTTTTGTAAGAAATCCCCAGAATAGATATTGGCTTAACACATGGAGAGGAACTGATAAAGGTGTGTGTGTGTGTGTGCTGTGTGTGTGTGTGTGTTTCACAGGGCTCCTTGAATTCTGCACATTAAGGCAAAGCCATCAGTTTCTCTCTACTCCTAAATTTCCTTTTGAGCTTGGAATTTCAGTTTGCATTACCTAGAACTTAAAAATGAGTTTATGGGAATGCAAGAGACAGAAATCCCAGAAAAGTTGTCTGGAAGCTCTAAATAAATGAAGACCAGGGCTGCTATTTGTTCTACCCTTTAGGAAATGTTGGATGCATCTCTTTGGACAAAGTCGCCTTTGCTACTATTTTCTTGGGACTGTAAGATTTTTTTGTTAAAGATTTTATTTATTTTAGAGAGAGAGAGAGAGTGGGGGGAGGAGCAGTGGGGGAAGGAGAGGGAGAGGGAAAGAATCTTGAGCAGACGCTGTGCCTAGCTGGGACCCCAACACAGGGCTCCAACCCACGACCCTGAGATCATGACCGGAGCTGAAACCAAGAGTCGGTTGCCCAACCCACTGAGCCACCCAGGCGCCCCAGGACCGTGAGATCTTAATGAAGTAATTAATGCTCTCACTAATGAAAAGGAGAAAATGTTGCTGTCTTCTAAAAGTGCATAGGTTTGCATGCCTTTATTCTCTTAACTCAGCAGATGGCAGTGTTTATCTTTTGGCAGATAAATTGTTGCTTCAAAAGCTATAAATGAGGAGTATAAAGAGTAAACTTTTTATTCTATGTCCTTTAAAGATCAGGGTTATGTGGGGATATATAACAATGCTCAGATTTTGGTATGGTTTAAACTTAGGACTGTCTTGGCATATCTGGGGCAAATGACACATCTCATTAATTTTCATGCAGTGTAGAGACATTTTTTCGTCTATGAGGACTCAGACCAGTAAGGCAGATGAGAGATAGTTCTTTTTTTTCTCTACGGATCCCTCAATTGGAAACCATTTTTAATTATTTTAAAACAACACAATCTATCAAGGAAGCCAACATTCAATTATGCCTTTTAATGGTAATACCTGATCAGAGTATAACGTGGATTCTTTTTATATTTTAATAAACTCCATTGTAATTTCATTGCTTGAGAGTCTAAAAATTATAGATACTTTGAATATTAGTTATTTTAACATAACCATAAATGAAAAGAGTCAAACTGGTTTGTGTTGGGTTATCAAAGACAAAAGTAAGTCTAAGACTAAATTAACAAAGGCTGCTTATTCATAAATTTGTGGCAAGAAAAGCCATCTGCTATCACTTCCATTCTAGCAGGAGTTTACAGTTGCAAAGGAGAGTCAGTTTCATGGAGTAAAAAGATGAAATACTGAGTCTCTGACAAGTGTTCTATCAAGATGGGTACTTTGGAAATGAAGTGTCTCTCTAATTGGTCTTCAGCTACCTTTGGCAGCCCTCCGCTGGCTGCAAGGGAGCGTGCAAACAGCTTGAGGACGTTTCAAAAGAAGGATTGCTCAATGTTGTGGGCAGAGGGTTTTTTTCATTTTTTTGTTTTTGTGGTGGCTATTTCCTGGAATAAATGGGGGGCAATTGTGTTTTGTGGTCACCAAACTGTCATAATATTCCTTATTTGGGGAGGAGGTGGCTGCCACGACAGCCAGCTTCTCGGGAAGGAGAGTATTTTGGAAATTAAACACATGGATTCAGGAATCAGAATGCCTGTTTTAATATCCTGTTCAACCACTTCTTGGATGTGGGACTTTGAGAATTCAAACACCCCTTGGCTGCTTTTTTCTCATCTGTAAAATAGGACCAATAATAGTATGGGGGGAGTTTGTGAGGATTAAGTAAGTTAACTGATACCTAATGAGGCTGACATATCAGAAACATTCAGTTAATGGGCAGCTAATATTTGTGGACGCTGCTTCAGTGATTTAGACTTACAGGATTTAAGAATTGAGAAAGGATTTGCACATTCAAGGTAAATTTTCTTAGTCGTTTATTATGGTTTGGGGCATCCCTGCAATAGACAAATTCCTTCCAATTCACCTTCTCCTAGGAAACTAATAGGGTATCAAATAAATGCAGGGAATATTTTGAGAGCTCATCTGTCATGAATTTTCACGGATTCAGGCATGTGAATAAAATTTTGATTCAGCTTAATAAACATGTTGTACCCATGGCTCTGAATCAGCCCCGTTTTCCTGTATTTTTCCCCTTTTGCAAAACTGTGCTCTTCTTAGTAAAGCCTTGTCCGGCAGGCACAGCCATGGAAATCACTGTTGAAGAAGATGCAAATGCCATTAATTAAGTAGAATTGCAAAATTCTTCTTGAAACCCTCCTCTCAGTACTTGAGAAGATGTTCTTACTAGGAAAATTAGAGGGAATTTATCAAATACTTCTCAAAAATAGCTTACAGGTGAAAACAGTCCCCAGGGTGTTCTGATGGGCCTATTACAAGTTTGGTGAATTATACATATTAGGGGAGTTGACAAATGCCCCCAAATTTGGATTTTAATCACTTTCACTGTCAGTCAAAGAAGCCAGTGCCCTTTCAATGTGAGTGACCTCAGACATACTTCCTGTTGTCACCTCCCACGTGTTACCAGTAATGTTTTGGGTTTGGACTTACGCCAAATGTGCAATAATCCCCTTGGAATCTTTTGTGATGTGGTTTCTAGGTTAGTATTTTTCATTATCTGAAACACTTTCCTATTTGCAAGTATTTCTCGGACACCTACTCTTCTTTAATTACGGAAATAGCAATTCAGGGAGCAATGCCCAAATTTCTGCTCAATTTAGATGTGGTTTTTCCCTGCTTTCCCGGAGGAGTGTATACTCCTGCAGTGGAAGATGACACTGGGTGTTTTTCCCCAGGCAGGAGAAGACTTGTTTTCTAGGTGTGCCTCAGGCAAAAGGACACGTACAGTTATTTTCTAGGCTAGAAAATCTCCAACGGGAAGTAGGGTAGCTGTTACAAGTTATTAACTCTTGGACTAGCACCATGAATAATCAGTTCAGTTGAGTCATACAAAATGGCCCATTTTGACAAATGTTGATCTCCAAAAAGTAATTTCATTTGGTTCACCCTGACATATTGCTGCATGTGTGCAAGGTGAGAGATTTTTTTTTTTTTTAAAGATTTTATTTATTTATTTGACAGAGTAGAGACAGCCAGCAAGAGAGGGAACACAAGCAGGGGGAGTGGGAGAGGAAGAAGCAGGCTCATAGTGGAGGAGCCCGATGTGGGGCTCGATCCCATAACGCCAGGATCACGCCCTGAGCCGAAGGCAGACGCCCAACCGCTGTGCCACCCAGGCGCCCCAAGGTGAGAGATTTTATGTCCATGTTTGTTCTCAAAAAGATCCTTGATGGTGACCCGCAACCCATTCCTGCAGCTTGGTGTCCTTCTCCTGCAGAGGGCGGAGGGCAGAGGGCAGAGGGCAGAGGGCAGGATTCCAAAAATGGCAGATGATATCTTGACTTACCTAACTAATATGGCGTGTGGCAGAGAGTGTGAGACTGTTCACCTCATCATTCTATTGTTCTGGGTAAGTTATTTCACCTTCCTGGATTTGTTTCCTTATCTCTCAAATGGAAATAGAACCAGAGATTGAAGTGAGATACTACATACACATGAAGAAAAACCAGGTCAAAGGCTGTGGTATAGCCAGCGGTCAGTAAGCATCCTTGAGCTTGCATTGCTCCACTGAGAACGAGCCAGGTCAAGGTTGGAATCCGTGCTGACTTGGGTGATGGGAGAGACAATCTCGCGTGAACTTGTGGATGACAGCAAGGGCAACCTCTGTGCCTTTTGAAGGCCAGAGCCCTCCCTTCCCAAATGTACTTCTCAGCCACTGAGATTTTACTGACTCCCAGGGGAAAAGCAGGTGGCCTATATTTAGAATAGCATCAGCTGCTTGCTTATGCAGTTGAGCTAATGCTTACAAGTATTAATCACAAAAACGTTTCTAGCATTGGCTAAATGTAAACGTTTTGTTTCAGACCATCTTATAAATATCTATAGGTCTTTCAGATTTGGTTTGAGAAGGAAGATAGAAATAGAAGAATACGAATATATGTATATCTGAAAATAAGTCTCTCTTGAGGGAAGTCAGTTCCTGCAAAATATACATTATAACCTTTATAGATAATTTATTAATAATGAATCATGTAAGTAGGTGTCACCTCCAATTTTGAACAGCCTAAGGAGGTGATGTCATGTCAGGCACTCATATAGTTCACAGTTTAAAAAAGAAGCTCAAATTTCCCATTCTTATGTTCCAAGGTATCTGTGAGCTGGTCTTAATCTACATTTTTGGCCTAATTTTTCCTGCTCCCTGTTATCACAGATGTTATGGGATGAATTGTATCCCTCCAAAATTCATATGTTGAAGTCCTAATCCACTTCAGAAGGCAATCAGAATGTAATTATATCTAGAGATAAGGTCTTTAAAGAAATGATTATGGTAAGGTCTTTAAGATGGCTCCAAATGCAATCTGACGGGTGTCCAGAGGACAAACTTGTACACACGGACACCAGGGATTCACAGGTGCAGAGACAAGACCATGTGAAGACGTAGCAAGCAGGTGGCCAAGCCAAGGAAGAGAAGCCCAGGGAGAAACCAGACCCGTCAACAGCTTGATCTTGGACTTCCAGCCTCCAGAACTTGAGAAATACATTTCTGTGTCGTAAGCCCCCCGAGTTTGCTGTGTTTTGTTATGGTAACCCGAGCTGACTAACACAGCAGATAACGAGTCTGCTCACAGGTCTCGAATACATGCCAGACTTTCCTGTCGCTGTGATTTTACTTTTACTTACTGTTTTAGTCCACTCGGCAACTACAGAAGAATATCATAGACACGGGGGTGGGGGGGTGGGAGTGAGACTATGAACACCAGAAATTTATTTCTCATAGTTTCAGAGGCTGAAAAATCCAAGGTCAAGGCACCAGCAGGTGCAGGGTCTGGTGAGAGCCTACTTCTTGGTTCATACATGGGCATTTTCTTGCTGTCTCCTCACGTGGTGATGGGGCAAGGGAGCTCTCTGGGGTCTCTTTTATAAGGGCATATGATCCTTTTCACCTAGTTACCACCCAAAGTCCCCACCTCCAAATACCATCACATTAGGGGTTAGCTTTCAACATACGAATTTTAGCGGAGGGACACCTATCTACTCTAAAACTCCTTTTCTTATATCTCTGGCTGGGCAATCTTTCCCCACCCCCCATGGTTTATACTTTACCCCAGATATCATTTCTTCCTTGAACTCTTCTTTGATCCTTCCCACTCATCCTTACCCCTCCAAGGTAGAAAAGGTCTCTCTCCAAATTTGTGCATGTCTCTTTTATAATATTAAATTATGTATTCTTGAAAATAGAGACTAGGTGTCCAGAACTTGGGCTGAAGATGGAAAAGATGAAGGGGCCATGGGACCATCAGAAAGTCATCGTGGTTTGTTTTTAGAATGAATGAGGTTTATGCCTGAGTTTAGACTGAGAAATTGTTCTGGTGGCAAAAGGAAGGCTGAAGAATTAGAAGGAAATCGAAACTTGCTGGAACCACGTGTTAAAGGAGACAGGAGAGGTGGGCAAAGGACAGACAGAAGGAGGGGTTGACATTGAGAGAAAAACAGCTCATGTTCTGAGACTGGAGGGGACAATGCGGGGGAGGGAACTAGTCCTGCCAATTCTGTGGTTTATTATTTCTAAAATGATGAAGAGGATGAGCTCCAGAGCCAGATTCCGAAGTCCCTTCACCCATGCTGCTGGATCTGTGACCCAGATGGCTTTTAAATTCTGTTCAGTCTCAGTGTTTCCAGGTCCGCAGTGGGCAAAATCGTCGCTGTCATCAAAGGATTAAATGAATAACACGTGTGAAGTACTTACTACGCAACCCAACGACAGCGATAACAGTAATTCCTATTACTATGTCAGTGCCCTCCTGCCAAAGAACAGATTGGGTTGATTGCTCCTTGGAGGGAGAGTGCTCTCCCCTGGGGAGTCGCAGAGTCTCTTAGAAAGGGAACGTTAGAAAGGATTTATCACAGGGTTTGGGATTGTGTTAGGTTCTTTGGAGGAATGTTTAGACTCTGCTCTTTGCTCTGGATTGGACGCTGTAAGGAAGTGGGGGGGTACTGTGTTTGGGTATATTCATCAATTTTATGTAATTGGTAAATTTTATGTAATTGGTAAGGGAAAAGGCACCACTCATACTAGCCAGGAGAGGGGGCTGTTTGGTCATTTTTGGGCTTGAACAGCGCTCCTATTTTAGGTGTGTGCAGACTTAGAATGGAGTGGTTTTGTTTTCGTCTTGAGGTCAAGGCAGTAACACCACCAGGACCTGGCTGATAAATGCCTGCTGACCTTGGTTTCTGTAGGTTGCCTGCTAAGAATGAGGTGCTTAGAGACTGAGGGATGTTGACCTTTGTTGTTGTTGTTGATAGTTACTGAAAGAAATCAGAAAGGCCGGTGGGTGGCGCCAAAGTTGGGACCTCAGATGTTTGTAGCCACGTGTGCTGTGAGTGTGTGATTCTCTCCCAAGGACGTGCAGAAGGCACATCCTACAAGTGGTTCTGGCCTGGGGTTGGCAGAAAGACCAAGACCCAAGGACAGGAGTCAAAGTTGAGAGTGCCAGTGAGCACCGGTCTGTTGATCTGCTGTGATGGGTGTGCAAGGCAGTGAACAGAGACAGGAGATGAGAGGACTAACCACCAGGACAAGAGTCTTTTAGAAAACTGTGCGGTAGAAGCCCTTCTGGGTAATGAGAAGCTCTTCAGCTAGAAAGAGTCCAGGGCATTGGGCGTGAGAAGGTCGGGGGTGAAAATGGAAGGTCTGCCTTGCAAGGTGAATCAAGCAGGTAGACCGAAGTCTCCTTGGGCCACTTTGGATTTGCCCGTCTGTCTGTCTCTTCAAAGACAGGATCAGGTGATGTTACAGTATTCCTGCCTCCGTCCGCAACGACCCTCCTCTTTACCCCCTCTGATGGGTGACATTCTCTCATATTCCATTTTTAGAGTATGTTCCACTTTGAGGGAAGAGGATACCCTCTGGCACTGGTTTGCCATATGGCCCCTCCCCCAGAGTCTCAGATATTTTTATGATGGAGTATTTCATTTTTGCGTCCTCTCTGCAGGGCTCTGGCACATGTTCACGGAGGAGAGAAGAGGTCAGAGAAAGATCTCACAAGCCAGGTCCACAGTTTTTACAGAACTCTGTCTCCTCTATCAGGGACGAATTGCTTTTGGAACAAACCTCAAAACCCTTAGGAGGCCGCCTCTCAGGACCTCAGGAGCTCATGCTTCTCATGCTGGGCCCACCACCAGCAGACACAGTCTGCTTTTCGCCCTGAACTTCTCCAGAATGCAGCATGGTAGAGCGTTCTAAATAGTGAATGACTGACGGACTGGTTAAATGAGTGAACAAATACTGATAAGAGCCTGTTACTTTAGCACTGATTTTCATCAGATGCTTTATGGGACGTTAGCTGTACTTTAGGGATTTCTTAAAGGCATCCACACCAGTGAGAGAGAGCCCTGTCCTCCACGTCTTTCTTTGCCAGAGAAGCTTAGCTTCTTTGTTCTTCCTGATTTAAGCCTGCAAATAAGATGCATTCAGAAAATGGTTTTTGACTCTTTAAGAGAGAGAGACAGAGAGCCATCACTGGCTAAGGGATTAAAGATCAGCATTTAATCATGCAAAATCTGACCACGATTGATTCTTCCCGATTCATTTGCTCGCATAAATTCGTTGTCTCGTCTAGCTTATACAATGTGTCTGCACCTGCCATTTCCAGTCTCCACACTCTTGCTTCCTGAATCTCCATCCCGTGATCTCAGCTCATGTTGCAAATCTCCCCTGATCTCCGTGGCTGGATGTGCTTTCTCCTTATGCTGAATTCCATAGCATTCATCATGCCTTATGGCCCACCCTTATATAAAGTTGCATACTTTACTTCCCCCACCAGATGGTTCTTTCATTCACTTACTTGACAAGTGTTCGTTGGTGCCTGTTGGGGACCTTGCATGTGACTAGGTACCGGGATTCATAACGAATAACACAGATACCTCTGTCTTCAGAGCATATAGTTTAGTGAAGGTTGGGGTATATTAATCAATATTCAGCCAGAGAAACAGAATTGGTAAGGAGAAATATATTAAGAGATGTATTGCAAGGCTCAGATGATTTGGGGGCTCACAAGAAAAGTCTGAAAGCCTCAGGGCAGGCCATCAGGATGAGCTGGGTGAAACTCTTAGGCCCAAGCCGAAGGGGCTGGTCATGGGTCGAATTTCTCCTGAGAAGCCTCAGGTCTGCTCTTGGGGACTTTTAACTCAGTGGATCAGGCCCATTCAGATTATTTAACATCCCTTACTTACTTAAGGTTAGCGACTTATGGACTTTACTTTTTTTTAAAGATTTATTTACTTAGTTGAGAGAGAGAGAGAGAGCAGGGAAAGGGGAGAGGGAGAGGGAGAAGGAGAGAAGCAGACTCCCCGCTGAGCACAGAGCCCGACAACTCGGGGCTTGATCTCAGGACTTTAAGATCATGACCTGAGCTGAAATCAAGAATCTGACACTCAACTGACTGAGCCACCTTTACCAAATACCTTTACAACACCTTTCATAGCAAGTATTTGATTGAATAACTGGGGCCTGTGTCCTAAGTTGACACAAACTGACCATCACAGGGAAAAATATTAAAGAAATCACACAAAAATATCATGATACATTTCAGGAAGGAGAAAAGGATTTCTATTTTCTTTTGTTTAGCTGTAAGTTTAGAGTTAAATTTGATGTTCATTTTAAAACTTAATTTATGAGACTTTATCCAAAGAGCTTAATGTAACTATCAAATTCATTGAGTCTCAAACTAGAAATCTTGATAAAAGATACTAATGCCTGAACCCTAATCTGGACCAATTAAATTGGAATCTCTGGGGATGAGGGCTCTGGGCACTGGCATTTTGGAGAGATTCGAACAGGTAGCCAAAGTTGAGAACCACCACTCTAATAAGCTTGAATTCTTGAATTTTCTAGTTGTCTTGTTTTATACATGTTTTGATATTGATAAATTTTTCATCATCCTTGGAAGCAAATACCTACATAAATTAGAACTAATTGTTTTAGTTAAAAAATGGGTGCTTACTGAAGCTACTTTCCTGGATTGTACGCCTGTCACAGGCAAGTGTGCTGTATTAATTAGTCATCGATCAGGATAGATAAGGTCAAGCCACAGTTAAATAAAGAAGACACCCAATTCTCAGGAAGTTAATAAACAGAAATTTATTTCTCACTTATGCAAAGTCTGCTATGGGTCTAGGCAACTGTCCAGGGCGGCCGTTCTCTCTGGATGGCTCATTAGTAAGATCCAGTTGATTTGGTTTAATATCTCTGCATTTAGCTCAATAACTGGCACATAGTAAGATCTTACCAGATATTCAGGGGATTCACACATCTCGTTGTCTTCTCTTTTAGAGATCGTGTGTGATTTTGTGTATGTGTGTTGTGGATCTCCTCTCCCTCCTCAGGCAGGTGCCTCTCAGCTCATTAGCTCTGCGGGTCTGCAGCTCCACAGGTTTGTGACTCTTGGGAGTAGAAGAACAGAGACCTATAACCGTGAGACCTTTGTGATCCCAACTGCAGTGACAGCATTGGTAGAGAGAAGCTCCCTGTGATACCTCAGGCACCCAACTACCCACTGACCCTCATCTTTTCAGACTTTCTCTTTTAGACCCAATAAAAAGGCAAAGAGCCCTTCCAGAAAGTCCCCCAATAACAAGTCTATTTTCTTAGTGGGATGCCTGACACCTGCCCCTCACTGTAAGGCAGGTCAACGGCACTGCCAGCCTTGCCTCCGGTTCCTAGCGGCTGGCTGCAGGGGGCCCACAGGGGGGGACCAAAGTGGGTCCCGGCAGGAGCCATCTGAGTGCAGCCTCGGATCTGACAGCCCAGAAGGGCTAGAGTAGTTTGAAAACGGGCCTTGTGTGAACTCTTAACCCCAACCTGCCCACCTTGGAGGAACCCTGAGCAAGAACCTTGGCTATCTCGAACAAGATCCGGGCAGCCCAGAACATCTCCAAGAGGATTGCAACATCACAGAACCTTATCCATCTCCCTGCTGACAACCTTGTCCTGAACCCACAGGATGAAAGAGTGACCCGGGACAGTGACAGCCTCATCAAGGGTAAGAGATGAGCCTGGTGACCAGGAACTCCACTCCCAGAGAAGAAATGGATTTGTTTCTCCCCCTGGTTTTTGAGAAGCCAGCTTGGGGTGCGGCACACCCTCATCTCACCCCCAGTATCATGCGATGGTCTCTTCTGCATCTGTCCTCCTAACCCTTCTTGGATGAACAAGGCCTGGCCAATTTCCCAGGGGAATGATTTTGCTCCTCCCTGTATCGGCCAGAGGTGTTGGGACAGTGTGATTTATGACTGATCCCCTCTAGTGTTGGTTCCTCCTTCTAGGTTGGGAGATGATAACCAACATCCCAGGAATTCTCAATAAATTTTTACTACTTATGCTGAAAAAAAAAAAAAAAAAAGTCTATTTGCAATGAACCTGGCTAGGTTCTGCAGAGAATCCGTAATGCAGTTCCAGGATTCCTCCCTTGGTCAGATAAATACCACTGGCCAGTACTGTTACCACATGTCCCAGATCTGAAGATTGGAGGCTTGCCTAAAATGGAGGACAGGCTGTCCTGGGGTCAGGGCCTCTCAAGAATCTTACCAGGGACCTGCAAACTCCTGCATTTCCCAGCACTTCCTATGTGGGGTGTAGCTACCTCCTCAGAGAGATTCATGAACAGACTTCCAGAGGGGTGAACTTCCCATGAGCCTCTCTCCAGGACAAATGAGAATAAGAACATTTCTTTTTGTTGTTGTTGTTGTTGTTGTTGTTTTAAGATTTTATTTATCCATTTGTTTGACAGAGAGAGACAGCAAGAAAAAGACCACAAGCAGGGGGAGCAGCAGAGGGAGAGGGAGAAGTAGGTTCTTCAGTGAGCAGGGAGCCCGATGCGGGGCTCGATCCCAGGACCCCGGGATCATGACCCGTGCTGAAGGCAGACACTTAAGGACTGAGCCACCCAGGCGCCCTGAGAATGAGAACATTTCTAAGGCAGAGTGGCATTGGGGCAGACACATCTTTATCCAGATGTTAAATTTTCATTGGGAATACTTTTTTTTTTTTTAAAGATTTTATTTATTTATTCGACAGAGATAGAGACAGCCAGCGAGAGAGGGAACACAAGCAGGGGGAGTGGGAGAGGAAGAAGCAGGCTCATAGCGGAGGAGCCTGATGTGGGGCTCGAACCCAGAACGCCGGGATCACGCCCTGAGCCGAAGGCAGACGCTTAACCGCTGTGCCACCCAGGCGCCCCTGGGAATGCTTGTTTTATATTTAGATTTTATAAAATTTCCAGTTCAAAAAGTTAGGCTTACATATCTAAGTTGTTCCAGCCATATTTGAAAGTTGCCCAATGACTAAATTAGATATTAAATAATCATTTTCCTTTATAGCTGTGCCCACATTGACAGACTTGGTTCATCTTTTTTTTTAAATATTTCTCCATTATTCCTTTTTTAAAAAATAATATTTATTTTGTTATATTAGTCACCATACAGTACATCCCCAGTTCTTGATGCAATGTTCCATGATTCATTACTTGCGTATAACACCCAGTGCACCATGCAATACGTGCCCTCCTTACTACCCATCACCGGCCTATCCCAATCCCCCACCCCCCTCCCCTCTGAAGCCCTCAGTTTGTTTCCCAGAGCCCACAGTCTCTCATGCTTCATTCCCCCTTCTGTTCATCTTTATTGGGAGAATTGATGCGGCTTTGAAACAAAAGCATCTGTTTCAAAATTACATTTGCCCCAGTTAAGTAAATTCATTAATCCTGCTAACAACTCTGTATTATTAATATCAAATTAATAAGTAAAATCAAAACTTCACTTCCTCAAGTCACACTACCCACATTTCAAATACTCAGTAGCCATAAGTGACTACTGCTACTGTATTGGAGAGTGTAGGTATTGAAGACATCATCTCTGAATAATGCAATCAGATGGATATACAATAGTTATTCTGTAGCCAAATCAAGGCAGTGGCCAAGGTCAAGGTGGTTAACAGCATTTACCTTTCCTTTGTCTGGCTGGGAAGACTTGCATTTTATGGGGAACTGACTTTAGTTTGTCCTGAGCCATGGAGCTGCCCGCCCCCTGGTGGTCTGGGGTTTGCTCCTATCACCGGATGTCTTTTGTGCGAGGGATGCTCAAATCTTTGTTCAACGATTGCCAAGTTCATCTACTGCTTATTTGAACCTTGCTTCACCTTGAGAGAATTTTTTTAACATCTACTCAAAAAAAAAGGAAGATCGAAATACTCATTAACTCTTCCAATTTGCTGCATGACCTTGATACTCTTTTTGCATAAATTTCGCTTTGCCATTTCTAAAATGGTACCACCTAAAAGCAAATTAAGGCAAGACCAGTGAAGCATTCTAAGCAATATTTGAACCTGGGCTTCCTTTTTTTTTTTTTTTTTTTTGGCCTAGTTCGTGTCTTTTTGATTTAATTGATTTGGAAGTTATGTCAAAGAGGAGCTTAGTGTGAATTCAAAGAAATTTTCAGCTTGAGGCATCTTATTTTTTCAGATATCTGGTTTGACAAATGTAAAGTTTTGATTTTTAAATATAATTTTAATACTTAACTCTTATAAAAAAACACAGTGACAAATGTGTTACGGTGTGGAAATCATTTCTTAAAGGAAGCTGCCCTAAATTACTTTAGCAATTTCTTTTGATAAATCCTTAGCCACTTGTGTATATTATTAAAAGATCAAGAAGAAGGAAAGATATAATTTTAGCTGGGTTAAAGTCTCTAGCTTTAAAATAAGAAGACAGATGAATAATAGAGGAGTTTTAGATATAGCCTGGTCTGACTGAGGAGCCATCACAGAGTTCTAGAAGATTGTTCTCTTGTGCTCGAGTCTTTTGATGAAAGTCTCCAGTTTGAAGCAATGGATTCACGGACTATTGTTTATGCTTCTGCCATAATTCTGCGTGGGCCATCTTGTATTAAGAACTAGCATTTCTTCATAGGAAATATCCAGCTCGTATACACACACAGACACACACAGACACACACAGACACACACACACACACTTTGGGTAATTATAAAATTGCACATGATAAAAGGGAGAGAAAGATATCATTGACCACAATAAACGAGACGAAAAGAAGGTACAAAGAGCTTCTAGCCTTTGTGTATTGTAGTTTTTGGTATACAAAAGTGCTTTTCTGGGGACATTGTGCTTAGCTTTGGTGTTCCCAGGATGCCCGAGTGCAATGGTGCTCAGGTGTGTATTTAACAATGAAAGTGGCGTCCAAATTAAATCTGTCAGGCAGCCAAGTCCATCATCAAAGGTTAAACTATGCTTACAGGGCCCTTAGAGGATATTTTATGTGGGACTGTGAAAGTTAACACTTCTATACTCCTTTTGCTTGAGCCTGACAATCTTTAGATTTTCTCTCTTGGTGTTCATATTGAGATCTGAACTGAGAGGCACATGAAAACCAATCACAGTTCTATTTATTACCAGAAAAGGACCCTCACATGGCAGGCTTCAACTCTAACATATTGTTCTTTTCTGCAAGAGTAATTGATGAGAGTGGAAACATCTACAGGGCAGGTCTTCTTGTAAGGGCCACCTGCTGTTTTCCATGAAAGAAAATATATTTGCAGGGGCACCTGGGTGGCTTGGTCAGTTAAGCAACTGACTCTTGATTTCGGCTCAGGTCATGATCTCAGGTTCGTGGGATCGAGCCCCATGTCAGGCTCTGAGCTCATCAGAGAGTCTGCTTGAGATTCTTTCTCTCTGCCCCTCCCCCTGCTCATGCTGGGTCTCTTGCTCTTTCTCTCTCAAATAAATAAATCTTTAAAAAAAGAAGTTAAAAAAAAAAAGAAAATATATTTTCTAACCAGGAATGACAAGGGCCTTGAGGGCTGGAACACCCCTACCATTGCCAAAAGCCCTTTTAACTAAACACAAATGATCTGTAAAGTCAGTGCATTTTCACCATAAGATAAGATTTTTTTTTCCTACTAAACTGTCCTTCCTATATGGAAATTCTGGAGCAGTCAATGTTTGCGTGCTCAACTGAATATCTGTTATAAAATATGTTTTTTCCTAAGCCCAGCCGAGTATCTGTTATAAAATACATTTTTTTCTAAACCCACATGAACAATTTCCAATATAAAAAAGTAATCTTTCAGTTCAGAGTTTTGTTAACTGAGAACATTTGGGGAGAGGTCAATTTGCAAGTGTACTTTTCAGTATTAGGTTCTTTCTGACTTTAAACTTACCATGTTGACGTTGAATAATTATTCCAGGAATGCTGGACGAGCATCAGCATGTGGTACTGTTGAGATAAGTAAATGTACCATTGTTCTCGGAAGATCTGCTTTATGAATTATGTTGCCACAAGTGATTATTAATAAATATGTATGAACTGGTCAGAGGGAGAATATAGGGGAAAATTATATTCATATTTTGGCATTTATGTCTTCTCTCAATAATAAAACTTTTTGATCAATTGTGCTTACCACATTTGTATTAAAAGACTCCAAGAATGATCTACTGTGAGGATATGGAAGAATGATCTTTTCCCTTGGTTATTAAATAAGAATAGAATTTATTAGTTAATTATCCTTAGTCTGTTTCCTTTAACTTTGGAATGATGTTCCCAAATAAATCATTGCTTCCAGCCTGGTGCATCAGTTTTCAGAAAAAGAAGTGAGGAGAAGAGGACTTACATTTCCATGGCTTTAAATTCTTATGCAGTAGTGATGTCGATTTTTTAAAACATATCTTGTCCAAATATTCCAGATCTTCTTTCATCAAAATCCTAAGTAGCTAAAACTGTGGCTGGGGATTTAGATGTATTTTTAAAATTGTTGCTACTGAGGGAAGGGAAAAGTAAGGATATTCACATTTATCATTAAAGACCTAATACGTACCAAGCAATTTGTAATGGTTGTCACTTTTAAGCTTCACAAACTTCCTGCAATTTAAGAAGCTAAGTAACTAACCCCAAGTGACCCCCTGACATCATGGATTTGAACCCTAAGAGGTCTACTTAAAAATCTTGCACACTTTCCAATATACCATACTACCTCCATGAACTAAGAATTACCCCTTATTTGGATATTTAATATATATGGGTCTCTAGATGCTAAAATGTGTGTTTATATACACAGATACATATGTATCCTAGAAGCGTTTCTTGCCAGCTGAGTTTACTTGAGGTGTTTTGTTCTGGACTGCCTCGAACGTGTCCTTAAACTTGAGGGGGGACTACTCACTCTGCAAATCTGCCTCCATGGTACCAGTTACTGAGGAGAGGTCACAGGTTGGCTTCTAGAGCTTCCAAAGCTGTAAGTGCTGCTGCGGAGAAATGGCCTCCTACATATACCCCTATGTCTTACATAGTTTCCTAAGAAAAAGTTTCCTTCGGCTTTCATCTGCAGATCCATCCTGCACAGGGCTGAGATACCTGATCATGGGATGTAGTGTGGGAGGCAGATAGTATACTATTCTCTGTCATCATTCCCAGTCTAACTCATAAACCTCTCTTGCAAATCATCTCTGCTGAAATCAGCGTACCCCTGGGGGTACCACTGCATCAGGTACTTTCAGACACACCTCAATCTCTCCAGGGGCTCAATGTCTAATATAGTATCAAGAACAGGTTCAAGCATGTTTGATTTGGAGTCACATATTGTTCAGAAATTACACTTGGAATGTATTCCATCATGAGTTTTCATCTTCCCAACTCCCACTCAATATTCCCATCCAGCTTTACACATGTTACTCAAAGTTTAGCATATCACTTGGGAGCTTGTTAAAATGCATAATTCTGAGGGGCACCTGGGTGGCTCAGTGGTTAAGCGCCTGCCTTTGGCTCAGGGCGTGATCCCAGGGTCCTGGGATTGAGCCCTGCATTGGGCTCTCTGCTCTGCTGGGAGCCTGCTTCTTCCTCTCCCACTCCCCTTCTTGTGTTCCCTCTCTCACTGGCTGTGTCTCTCTCTGTTAAATAAATAAAAATAAAATCTTTAAAAAAATAATGGAGAATTCCGGTCCTTACCGTAGACCTATTGAATGAGAATCTGTATTCCTGTTGACAATACTACCATTTAACAAGATACCAGCTGATGTGTATGCATTGTAAAGTTTGAGAAGCTCTGATCTCTATTAGTCTACCATTTCCTGAATTTACGCATTAGGTAATAGTGAGCTATGCAGTTTGAATCAAACCTCCAATGAAACAACTAAAAACACTGGGTAAAATGCAAAATGAGCTTAAGGCAATCAAGGCTAAAAGATGTCTAAGGCATCTGCTTGCAGAAGCAAGGAAAAATCCTCCCTAGAAGAAGGTTTCATTATCATAGGCCTATAATTATTTATACAAATAGTTTTTCAAATAGAATATTGAGCATGTATCGAAGACACCAGGTGCACAGAGAACCAAAAGGACCTGAGTGAGATCCAGCAGGACAATAGTCAATTACGATAGATCCAATGTGACTTCAGCTCTTGGAATTATCAGACACAAACTATAAGACAACTATACTTATTACGTGTAAGGAAATATTTGTTTTTTAAAAAGAACGTGGAAATATCTGTAAGGAACAGGAAGCTATAAAAAGTGACATGACAGATCTAGAAAACGCCAGAACTTCTACAACTGAAAAACAGGAACTGAAATTTAAACACAATGACCAGGGTTAACAGAAGACTTAACGGAAGAGAGAATCTTTTTTTTTAAAGATTTTATTTATTTATTTATTTGACAGAGATAGAGACAGCCAGCAAGAGAGGGAACACAAGCAGGGGGAGTGGGAGAGGAAGAAGCAGGCTCATAGCGGAGGAGCCCGATGTGGGGCTCGATCCCAGAATGCCGGGATCACGCCCTGAGCCGAAGGCAGACGCTTAACCGCTGTGCCACCCAGGCGCCCCGGAAGAGAGAATCTTTAAACTGGAAGACAAGTCAGAAGAAATTACCTAGCATGCAGAGACACCAGAAGAGTGGGTGAGAAACAGAAGACACAGTGTAAAGGTCTAACATGTTTGATGAGAGAGGGAGATGGGGAGAGAAAGGAAAGATTGAATGGTACAGAAATGGTAATGCCTGAGAATTTTCGGAAACTCTTTAAGACAGCAATCACGGATTCAAGAAGTTTACTAAATCCTAAGTATAATAAAAAGAATGGTATATTTAGACATACAGAAGCTAAAACACGTCAAAGAAGGAAGTTTATCCTTGAAGGAATAAAGGCAAATGTTCCAATGATTATGCTGTCTAACAAACCACTCAGTGGCACATAGTAATTTTATTATGTTAAAAGAATTCTCTGGTTTAAGAATTTAGATAATACATAATAGGGATGGTTTGCCTCGGCCTCATGATGTGTGGTGCCTGGGCTGCATGACTTGAAGCCCAGACTCATGGAGATTGCCAGCAGGAATGTCTACACTTATTCTCTCCAGCAAGGTGATTTCAGGCTAGTCTGACTTTTTTATATGGCAGCTGGATTCTCTCATAGCGAGTGGTCGATAGCAGAAAGTGAATGGCATTTAATTATCTAGCTTTAGAAGTCACATAGCATCACTTCCACAAAACACTGTTGTACAAAAATGCCAGAACCCCACTCAGATTCAAATGCAGGGAACAGACACTGCTCAGTTGGAGGAGTGTCAAATAATTTGTGGCCACTTAAAAAAAAATCACCTCTGGGAAACAAACTGAGGGCTTCAGAAGGGAGGGGGGTGGGGGATTGGGCTAGGCCGGTGATGGGTAGTAAGGAGGGCACGTATTGCATGGAGCAGTGGGTGTTATACGCAAACAATGAATCATGGAACACTACGTCAAAAACTAAGATGTACTTTATGGTGACTAACATAACACAATAAAATTTTTTTAAAAAATTTAAAAAAATAGAAGTTCATACATAAAAAAAAATCACCTTCCAAAACTTTAAAAGCGAGATATAAACTAAGGGTGACTCTTCTTAGAGGCATGAATTATTGCAATGACTTAATCAAGCTTGTTTGATAGTATTTTCATGGTGCATTTTTGGGCATCTATTATAACAGATGTATAGGGCTCCCAGTTTCTAGAGGTGAGATGCCAGGCTTAAGCTCATTTCATTCCAAAGAAAGATACCAAGAGAACTCTTTGAAGAGATATTTAATTAATTTCTTGTATGCTGAACTCCATTATGAATCAAAGTGTTTTAAAAAGATGGTCAGAATTATCTTTCCAATATTTAGAAAGGAATGAATTTCAGTTTCAAGAAACCTCAATGATGTTATTGAGGAAACCATACTTAATACCACAAATAGTTAGTGAACAAGTTAGAAAAATTAAAAAAATAAAAATAAATGTAAAAATTAGCCCGTTTATCTTGACAGATCTATTTCACTAGACCACAGTAGTCTCTAAACCCTTGCTTCACTCTCTAAGCTCAGTCATATATCCAGCCCTAAATCAACCACTGTGGCCGAGGAAATAGAGAGTGGTGACCGGTTTAACCTAGCTTGTGTGCAAACCTCTAGAGGCTGGGAAGTTGCTAGTTTCCCTTTGAGCAAGCAGATACAAGGATGGAAACTGGGAATCACTGGGATGGGACAAACACATACTGGAAGAGGAATTATCAAGTGTCCACGATATGTGAACATGTATTCCAGGCAGAGAAAAGATTTATGCAAAGTTCTTCAAGGTCATAGATTATTTGTGGGGAAATGGCAAGAAACTGTTATGGCTGGAGTAAATAGCATCTGAAGTCTCTGCCCACGAAACCTCAAGGGCTAGACTATAATTATGTCACACTGAGAGGAGATGACACCATTGTTTCACTATCAACACTCATTTCAAAATATAGAGACCTATGTTCTTATGGAGCTGAGATATAGGACTAGGAAAACATACAGAATCAGGGAGTATAAATGCAGGAGTATCACATAAGGTTTCCTTTAAAGAATCTTATATTCTTCAAGATCCTAGCAACACTACTTAAAGCTGTGTTGACTACCCTTAATTATAGGCTCTATTCATGGGTCCATGCTCGTGACACTTGAGAACTTCTCTTGAGAATCATGATCAAATATGCTTTGACCAGATGAATTTATAGATTTATAAATGCTCCAGCTTGTTTTAACTCTACCTCTGCAGACTTACATGCCATTTTCCAAGCAGGCCTCAATCGGGGCGACCTTCCCAAAATACAGTCAAGGATTGAGGAATCACGTTGATACTATACCTTGGATAACAGCTTGTTGTTTACAAAGCCCGTTTGCAAATGTTGTCAAACTGAATACTTACAAGAACCCTGAACAGAAGACATATAGATGCCCATTTTACAGATGAATAAACTGAGGCTCAGAAAGGTTAATGATTACCCCAGAAGATACACAGATGCTCAGTCGCAAATGAGCCACAAGGCTAGATTCCCTCATCTCAAATTCTGCATTCCTTTGGCTCCTTATCATAAATAAAGCAGACGTTACCAGAAGTCTCTCACTTATTAAACTATGACTTAAATCACAGAATCTACATTATATTTTATGCTGCTCCATGTATCTGGAATGATAGCAATAGTTTGTCTAGACTCAAAATACTAGAAAAACATAAAACACAAGCAATCTACTTTCAGAACAAATGTGCATAAAAGACATTGCTTGAATAGACTCTACATCTTCTTTCAAGGACTTCTACATCTCGGCTCCAACCACTTTTGAATCGTAAGTCCTCCCATTTTCCATGCTCTGTGTCCTATATGGCCTGGGCTATGAGACCCATCTTATTGCCTACACTCTTCCTTTCGCTTAGAATTATTTTTCCAACACCTATTTCATTTCTGATTTTCCAAATTTGATCTGGGCTTTAAGGCACAGGTCATGTGGAACTTCAAAGTCATTATTCTCCAGTAGACCCCTCAAGCTTTTTCACTGTAACTATTCCTGTCCAGTCTTTCTGTCTCAGAATGTGTGTGATCATAGAAAGGCAGAAGGGGGGCACTGGGGTTCTTCAGAGTTGCCTTAGTTCCTGCTGATATAACAGAATACCAGGACTAGGGACTTAAACAACAAACATTTGTTTCCTACCGTTCTGGAGGTTGGGAAGCCTGATATCAAGGCACCCAGCAGACCTGGTGTCTGCTGAGAGCATGCTTCCTGGTTTACAGATGGCCATCTTCTCGTTATATACTCGGATGGCGGAGAACAGAGAGAGAGAGAGAGAAGGAGAGAGAGAATCTTTCTCATGTCTCTTCTTATAAGGGTACTGATTTCATCCCTGAGGGATCCACCCTCATGACCTAATTAGCTCCCAAAGACCCTGCCTCCAAATACCATCATACTGGGGAATTCAGGCTCCAACATGTGAATTTTGAGGAGGACCCAAATATTCAGTACATAATTCTGCACTAGGCCCCCCTAAATCTATGTCCTTCTCATATCAAAAATACATTCATTCCATCCCAACAGCCACTGAATTCTTAACTCATTTCAGCATCAATTCTAAAGTCTGAAGTCCAAAGTCTCTATGAAATATGATCTAAATCAGATGTGGGTGAGACTTGAGGAAAGATACATCTTGACGTGAAGTCCTCTCCGGCTGTGAACCTGCAAAAGCAGAGGAATTATGTGTTTCCAAAATATACTGGTGGGACGGCAGAGAATAGACATTCCCGTTCCAAAAAGGAGAGATAAAAAAAAAAAAAAAGGAAGAAGTGATGGGTTCCCAGCAAGTCCAAAACTGAACAAGGTAAACCTCATGAGAGATTAAGGCTCAAGAGTAGACCTCCTTGGCTTGATGCTCTGCCTTCTGGATCCATTGGGTCATGCAACCTGGCCAGGACACATGGCCATGCACTGAGAAAGGCCTTGTGATTGATTTAGTGCTCTGCTGTCACCCTCTTGAAATTCTTGATACTTTTTTGAACAAGGGGTGCTGCATTTGGGCAGAAGCCAGCAAATTATGTAGCTGGTGCTGCTTTCTTGGTTTCAAACTCCAACAGGTTGGTATAGAAGGGAGGGAAAAGGAAAGAAACACACATCTCCCACTTATCTGGCCAGTTTTGAAACCCTCTCTCTTGGTTGTCATTGTTCTCTGGCCAAAACTGACCTCTAGAAATGGGAAAACATAGCTTCAGATCTGTACTTTGTAAGCCATTTCAGCCATTGTCGCAGCGGCATGGCTAATGTGTCATCAACCTCTACCTTTTTCCCTCTCCTCCTTGGATGGAGGGTATTTTTTCCTTTTCTTCTTGAAATCAAAGGGGGGAACACCAAGATCATCCCTTAAGGAAGGGGTTCTGGCTTGTTTACTTTTTTGATTGGGTGCCTGTTTAGACAGCAGACTTGATTATTTTACTTTAAGCACATCTGAGCAGAAAAGAAAATTCCAGAGAGAAGGCACAGCTGAGGTGAGGAGGGGAAGAGGGACCAGTTTGGTGCCAATAAGATTGTCACTGGCATGGTGAGTTTACCTTAATTTACTGGGGATGTTGGTGTAGGTAACACTGCTTGAGCTCTTTTGCTGGTAGTCTGTTCAAGAGGGTTGTCTACTGGGTACCAGGAACCAGGAATAAGGAGCTTGGATGGGGAGGGGGGAGAGAGAGAGAGGGAGGGTAGGGAATGGGGGTAGGTCATCGGGTTGCAGGAAGAAGAGACAGAGATGGAGTTGGAGTTGTGTCTCCCTCTTCAGAGAAGTGAATGATTCTACAGGGCCCTTCCAAACACTCACACATGTATCCCACGGGGAGAGCAGATGTTTGGGTTCCTGCCTCAAGAGGTCATGGCCAATGGGGTGGTATTAACAAGAGAAGCAATAGCGTTCAATAGAAAATTGTTGTGCTTCCAGATAAAGGAAGAAATATTTGCTCAGCTTCCCTTACTTCTTCCCAGTGCCCAACGCTGAGAGAGAGAGAGAGAACCAGAAGAGAAAAAAGGACACAAATAGAGGACACTGTCCTTCTTCCCATTTCAAGCTCCTCAGGCCACAGCCTGGCTGGTGCTCAGAGGAAAGGAATAAGAGCTTTACATCGTACGTAAGAACTAGGCTGTAAATTGGGTTAGAGTGGCTGGACATTTTAGTTATGAAAACAACCGGAATCTATGGGGTCTGCCCTAGATGCATAATTGGTGACAAAAAGAAATTTGACAAAACCCAGTTGGCCTAATAGTTAAATTTAACTATGCATCATGTTTTTGTTTGCCTCATGCAATTCAAATTGTTTATTAAACCATTTACATTTTCATGTCGACTGCCAAATGCAGCCAGGGAAGTGCTTTCCTGTTTAATTTTTGTTGGGGGCTGGAGAGAGAGAGAAAGAGAGAGAGCCCTCTGTATAATTCCTTCTCTTCCGTTTGGGCAAATTCAGGTCCATGTCCACCCCTGAACTGGTAATTATTCTAATAACAGAAGGCTGGGCTCGGTCCGATGGGCTTCGTCCAGCCTGCATTTGTCCCTGAGACGAATCAGCTTCTGCATCCCATGGGTTCAGCGGAGGAAGGTGGATTTCTAAATAAAACCAGGTAAGGAGAAGAGGGACACAGGATGCTGTTGTTGAGGCCATCCAAACTCTACCACTTGGGGCCACCCTATGTAATAATCACCTGCTTCCACCTTAGTAATGACCCATGTGGCCTTGGGGACTGTTGGCCAATTTCCTACAGGCTGCTCCATGCCAAGGATTTCCTCCATTCCCTAGTCAGTGGGAGTCACTCATGCCCAGACAGGGAAAGGACAGATGACAGCGTGTAACTGGTGACCAACAGGCCTATGTGCTGTGGTCACTTCATCATCCCTACCCTCTCCCCACGGTCCTACCTTCTAGACCCAGCATGAGTCAATGTTGGCAATTTGTTACTTTGAAATACATTCCTTTCGGGGCGCCTGGGTGGCTCAGTTGGTTAAGCGTCTGCCTTCAGTTTGGTCATGATCCCAGAGCCCTGGGATTGAGCCCTGAGTCGGCTTCCTGATCCTTGGGGAACCTGCTTCTCCCTCTGCCCCTCCCCCTGTTCATGCTCTTTCACTCACTTCCTTTCTCAAATAAATAACTAAAATCTTGAAAAAAAAAAAAAAGAAAATACCCTCCTTTTAATTTTTTCTTCTTTTCCTTGCTGCCTCCTGGAGTCAAGCTCTAAAAACAGAATTTAAAATTCACCACCCAGTGTGTCTGAGATGTTTATTCTTCCTATTCTGAACACTCGGCTGGCGTGTACTTCCTCTGTCTTCCGTTGAACGATTCTGCCCTATAGCTGGCTGTTTAACTTTCATCTCGAACAGAGAAATGGCGCAGCATTCATTATTGGTTAAGAATTTTAATGTACTATAACATTTTAAAAGGTTAAATATGATACAACATTTGAAAAATGCTTCCAAAAGCATCATGAGAGAAGCCAAATACATTTTTTTTTCTTGGTGAAGAAAATTTTATTGTGATTTTAAAGTTTTGGAAAACATCTTATAACCTGGTGTTCATCCAGATTGAGCGTAACTTTATATTTTGCATTTATATGAATTATTTACCCGGAGTCAGCTATTGTGAATGATTTAGAAGTATCCCTGCATGGGGGTATTTTCGAACAGTTCTCTCCGCCTTATAAATAGTCATCAACTCCACTTTCCCAGCCCTATTTGCTGTCAAAGTAACACCAAGTTTTGTTTATTGTTCTCTCTCTATTTGGGTGTGACGGTTGGTAGCTGAGAAAATATACAATTGAACTGATACAGAATGATTTGTGGTTTGTGATTCTACTTCTTTTTTCCCTCTCTGCTGTCTGTCCTTTGACCTGTCTCACTTCTCATGCCTCCAATTTATGCCAATTTAAAATGAATCCTGCTCTGCCCTTTTCTAGTTCTGTGACCTTAAGCAAGCTATTTACTCTTGCCGTGTTCCAGATTCTTCAATAATGAAATCGTAACAGTAATACCCATCTCCTAGGGCTGTTGTGGAGATTAAATAAGTTAATACATGTAGAACACTTAAAATAGTATCTGGCATATGTAGAACAAGTGGTCAATAAATGTCAGTGGTGGTGGCTGTTATTTTTCTTCCTATTCTTGATACCTTAATGAGGTCCACTCGCCATTTTGAATCTCAATTTCCTTACCTACAAATTTGGGTCCATAATTCTTTTCCACTCAAATGAGTTCCAGGGACCCGAACAAGGCACACAGAAGGAGGAATCATTAGTAAAATGTTGGCTAATTAACACCGGGGAGCTCTTGACAAAGCTGTCCTCTATTTTCAGGATCATTAGGAGTTGGCCGTGCTTGGACTTGTGTCAGACGGTCATTAGCAGATGTCACTATCTTTCAGCTCAAGGGCTTGCCAAAACCTCCATGCAGAGCTGAGAGAATTCATTTTCTTCCAGGAATCAATTCATTTATTTTTGTATGTTATTTATTCATCAATCAGAGGCGTTCTGGTGACGACAGTACTGCCCTTGACATTCAAAAAGACAGGACTCCATGCCCCAGGCAAGAATTTGCTCATGTGTCTCCAACCCATGAGCTCATGCAGGGCAAGAAAATGCCACATGCAGGGACATCAAGAGTTGACAATAGTCCAGAAAACATCCTGTGGGAACATTTTAGGGTTTTAGTTGATGGTGGAAAAACATATAGCCCAAGAGACATGGAAGTGAGAGGAAAAACTGCCAAAGAACAGGGATACGTTGGCTCCCTGCACAGTCTGCTCTTTGGAATAGTTAACTCTTCAACTCTCTTTTCCCACCATTGCCCACTGGAGGCATGTGTCAGTGTTGCCATGGTAACAAGCCAGTTGAAGCTCTTTTGGCTGTGGATGTGTAGACAGTAGTTGACATCTCAGATGCCTTCTTACGTAGGACCCCAAATCACATGTTTATATTGACTAACAAGTGGTCAGGGCCCTTTCAAGTGACAATTTTTGACTTCTTCAAAAACTTGGAAACTACTGGGGTTAAAAATGATCTAAATGAACACTGCCCAGCCCTCTTTCACCTCACCCTGTTTTTTAATTATGTTTTTTCCAGCACTGTTCACTACTGCTCTGTGCTCAATTAAACTTATTTCTTATATTGTGCTTTTATTATGGCTCATCATCTGTATTCCTCACTACAATGGAAATTCTAAATGCCAAGCACACTGTCTGTTCTGTGTCGCGTTTTCTTGGGTCATCTTAAACAGGGCTTGCCATGCCAGGTGCCGCATAAACGTACAGAGAAACAAAAGGCTAAATATGAACGCCTATCAGAATGCCAGGCATTCTACTGAATTCCTTTTCTTGGCTCTCTTTTCTGCAAATTGGTTACTGGACTGTCAAGAAAGGCTTAACCAGACAGTAACACGTTGTTAAGGGCATAGGAACTTACAGCTTTCTATTTCTTCAGAGATATCTATGGCAGCTCTGTTGTAATTGGTGCATTTTTGAATGGCTTTTTTAAGGTAAAAAGAAATAACATGAAATTTACTATCTTAACCATTGTTACTGGTGGATTGGTTTCAATTGACTCCGCCCCCCAGTTTTATTAAGTGATAGTTGACAAACAACAGTATAAGTTTAAGGTGTAGAGCATAATGATTCAACTGACGTATATTGTAAAATGATTATCACAGGAGCTTAGTTATCATCCATCATCTTAGATACAAATAAAGGGGGGAAAGGGTGTTTTTCCTAATGACGTGAGCTCTTGGATTCTACTTTCTCGGCAACCTGCCTGGATGTCTTACAGCAGCGTTAGCTATAGTCATCATGCTGGACATTCCATGTCTAGTACTTACTTATCTTATAACTTGAAGTTTGCACCTTTTGGCCCCCTTCCTCCAACATAACCCCCTCCTTTCAGCCCCCACCTCTGGTAAGCACAAATCTGATCTTTCTTTGTCTATTAGCTTTTTTTTTTTTTTTAAGATTTATTTATTTATTTGGGAGAAAGGGAGACAATGGGGTGAGGGACAGCAGGAGAGGGAGAGAGAGAATCTCAGGCAGACTTCATGCTGAGCACAGAGCCCAACACGGGGCTCAACCCCAAGACCCTGAGATCATGACCTGAGCTAAAATCAAGATGGATACTTAACTGACTGAGCCATCCTGGCACCTATTAGCATTTTTTTTTTTTAAGATTCCACATACAAGTATCATACAGTATTGGTTTTTCTCTGTCTGACCTATTTCACTTAGCACAATGCCCTCAAGTTTCTACCATGTTATTGCAAATGGCAGGATTTCCTTCTTTTTGTGGCTGAATAATGTTCCTTTTCTGGATACATTTTAAATTAAAAGTAATACATTTAATCTGCTTGGACTGGCAGGTGGTTAGTGTAACTAATTGGGACATTTGATCCATTTCTCTGTAACTTAGGAAATAACTGCAAAATAAAAATTGTATTTTTTACTGGAAAAAAAAAGGAATGGTTATCTCTGTTTTCAGCAAATTTTGAAAAAGGAAAAGAAATGCATGTGGTTTGATTGGGGAATGGACATCAGAACCTCATCCTCTGGCAGTTGAGAAAGAGCTAGAAGAAGCTCTTGCTGTTGCATGGAAACCTATTTTGTGTTTATAAGGATTTGGGTCAGACAAGTACAAAAACAAAACAAAACAAAACAAAACAAAACAAAAAACCAGTGTTGACAAGGATGTAGAGAAAAGGGAACCCTCATGCACTGTTGGTGGGAATGTAAATTGGTGCAGTCGCTATTGAAAACAGTCTGGAGAGTCCTCAAAAATTAAGGAGTCATGAATGGGGCCCAAGGCTTCGACTGAAGCATAAAGCAGCCAATGTGGACATTTATCTTGTCATGTATTAGCCATGACATATGTTATAAACTCAACTCCATACTTCTGCTGGAGTTAGAATTTTCTTGCTTTAAAAGTATTATATATTCCTTGAAGAGTTACATAGGTTTCTTTCCCCTTCCCTTCCCTCCTTTCCTTCTCCCTCCCTCCTATGTTCAATTGCCCTTCCTTCCTTCCTTCCTTCCTTCCTTCCTTCCTTCCTTCCTTCCTTCCTTCCTTCCTTCCTTCTTTCCTTCCTTGGCTAGGACATATTCTACACAAAAAAATGCCTTTAAAATATTATTCTTATGAACATTGGGGTGCATGTGCCCCTTCTTTTCACTACATCTGTATCTTTGAGATAAATACCCAGTAGTGCAGTTGTTGGGTCATAGGGTGTCTCCCTTCAACAGACAAATGGAGAAAGAAGATGTGGTTTCTATATACAGTGGAATATTACTCAGCCATCAGAAAGGATGAATACCCATCATTTGCATCGACATGGATGGAACTGGAGGGGATTATGCTAAGTGAAATAAGTCAAGCAGAGAAAGACAATTATCACATAATTTCACTCATATGTGGAACATAAGGAATAGCATGAAGGACATTAGGAGAAGGAAGGGGAAAATGAAGGGGAGAAAATCGGAGGGGGAGACAAACCATGAGAGACTACGGACTCTGGGAACCAGACTGAAGGTTTCAGAGGGAAGGGGGATGGGGGGATGGGTTGGCCTGGTGATGGGTAGTAAGGAGGGCATGTATTGCAATGAGCACTTGGGTGTTATATGCAAACAATGAATCCATGGAACACTACATCAAAAACTAATGAAGTACTGTATGGTGACTAACATACCATAAAAAATATGTATTATGCTTTATAGTTAGAATCTGACCCTTTTGACATGGTTTCCTCACAAATCCACGAGCACCTGGGGGGGTTTCTTTAAACAAATACGTATTGAATATCCATTTGGTACTAAGATAGGTCAGGTACTGGAGGGACAATCTGGAAGGTGATAGTGACTGAGTTGTAGAGTTCTAGAGATGTGGTCTAGAGCAGGATTCTGAAAAGCGCATGAAGAGTCCTCCTGAAACCGTACAGGTAATCACTGAATTATACATACATTCAGTTTTCCTTAGATTTTCCAAAGATCTCATGCCACAAAAGTTTTCAGAATTGTAACTACATTTTTCTTTGTCTCTCTGAGTACTCTCAAATGTTCCCTCACCTCTTTATCCAAAATTACTCAAAATCTGATTTCTCTACATCTTGCCCGATGCATTGAGGAAACCAAGAGACAAGCTGCAGCTTGATGTTTAATAAGAAGCCTGTTCAAATCTTTATTTCATTGAGACGCGGAATTCCATAACAGCTGCTTTGCTCCTCCTGGGAATATCACCTTCTCCGTTCTCTCTTACAAAGAGCAAGTTGTAGAAAGTTGCAGCTGGAAGTGATTTCATTTATCATATTATCTGCATCCTTTTATCTGTTACATTAAAAAGCAAAACAAAACAAAATGTTTCAGAAAAAAAAAAAAACTAAGGGGCTGGAGAGCACACACAGTTGGGACTGGAAATGGCTGCTTTTTCTATAGATCCTTGCACTTAATTTTAAAAGATGATCCCGGGGCGCCTGGGTGGCACAGCGGTTAAGGCGTCTGCCTTCGGCTCAGGGCGTGATCCCGGTGTTCCGGGTTCGAGCCCCACGTCAGGCTCCTCCTCTGTGAGCCTGCTTCTTCCTCTCCCACTCCCCCTGCTTGTGTTCCCTCTCTCGCTGGCTGTCTCTGTCTCTGTCAAATAAATAAATAAAAAATCTTTAAAAAAAAAAAAAAAAAAGATGATCCCGATGTTGAATGAAGGAAGAAGGAGACACTGATCTAATTGAGGAAGTCTTTACTAGACATTTCTAAGACTTTGGTAAAAGGTCAACATGTGGCCTACTGCCTTTTTCACTAAAAATTATGTTGCTTGACTTAAAATAATTGGCTTGGTGCTTGAAACAGTAGGCGAGAGGACCCTTCACACACGGCACACGTGTCCATGAAGAATCCGGTACACTTAAAACTAGAGGCTGTCCTGGTTTTATCCACCTTCACTCAATTTCAACAAATGGTGATTCATTCTGTTTTCCTCTGTAAGAAGCAAAATTCTCCTACCTTATCTGTGTCGCATGTTGTTGTTTGTGATGTGGCAAAAGAGGGATGTGTTTTGAGTTTTAAAGATTTGGGTCAAACTAGTATAAAAAAAAAAAACCCAAGGGGGCGCCGGGGTGGCTCAGAGTTAAGTGTTTGCCTTCAGCTCAGGTCATGGTCCTGGAGTCCTAGGATCGAGCCCCGTATCGGGCTCCCTGCTCGGTGGGGAACCTGCTTCTCCCTCTGCCTCTGCCTGCAGCTCCTCCTGCTTGTGCTTTCTCTCTCTTTCTCTGTGTCAAATAAATAAATAAAATCTTTAAAACAAAAAAACCCCAAAAGAATCCCCCAAAAAACTCAAGAAAGAACCGGTGTTGACAAGGATGTGGAGAGAACCCTCATGCACTGTTGGTAGAAATGTATATCGGTGGAGTCACTACAGAAAACAGTCTGGACAGTCCTCAAAAAATTAACAATAAAAATACCATATGATCCAGTAATTCCCCTCTTGGGTATTTACACAAAGAAAATGAAATCGCTAATTGTAAAAGATGTATGCACCTCTCTGTTTGTTACCAAGGATTATTTATAATTGCCAAGAAATGGAAGCAATCTAAATGTCCGTGGATAGATGAATGGGTAAAGAGATTGTGGTGTATAGATGATGGAATATTACTCAGCCATTAAAAAGATTGCAATCTTGCCATTTGTGGCAGCATGGACAGACCAAGAGGGAACCATGCTGAGTGAAATAAGACAGCCTGAGAAAGACAAATACAGTATGATTTTGCTTATGTGTGGAACCTAAAAAAACAAAACAGAGCAAACAAACAGAAACAGGCTCATAAATACAGAAAACAGACTGGCGGTCGCCAGAGAGAGGAATGGGCAGAATAGGTGAAGTGAATTAAGAGTTATAAGCTTCTAGTTCTAAACTAAGTAAGTCACGGGGATGAGAACTACAGCATAGGGAATGGTCAGAAATATTGTAATAACACTGTATAGTGACCAGTGGTAGCTGTATTCATGCGGGGGGGGGGGACACTGAGTAATCGCTCTGTGGTGCACCTGAAACCAATATAACCTTGTATGCCAACTACACTTCGATAATACAAATTAAAAAAAAAATAAGACTTGGGCCAGGTGTTCAGCCCAGGGACTACATAATCTGCCAGGAAACGATCTTTGCACCTGGGTTCTGTGGTGCTTCGAGCATCGTGGTAGAATCTGGAGTCCCTGCTGCATTCTAGGCCGTAAACAGGCACAGCAGAGATCAAAGCAGTAAACAGGACAGAGTTCAATGAAGCAGTGAGAATCTTCCAAAGGCAAATAAATAACTGGTGATAACAATTTAACAAAAGACCATCTCTGTAGGACATATGCGCAAGAAATAAGAAGGAGATGTGAAAACTGAAAGGAAGCATATGAAACTGAGTATGGGGTTTTAATGGGCCGGGGGGAGCATTTTAAGGGAGCTATTACAGGAAATGGAAAGTTTAGATGGTCAAAGGATTCTTGCAGCAATACCAATGGATTGCATTTTGTCCGCTTCTCTTGAGCATAAGTTTTGGGGATGGAAGGACAGCTCAGATGTTTTCTTCCCTGTCCACTGCATTCAAATGTGTCTGTACTCAATTGGCCTCCAAGTCCTGCTAATAATGTCCTGAATATCATTTAAATGCATCCCAAAACCATGAAAGCATTCTCAGTTCTGTGATCAAATGTTCTTATGCAGCTAACATAAAAGGCAGTTTTTTTTTTTTAAGATTTTATTTATTTATTTGACAGAGAGAGAGAGACAGCCAGCGAGAGAGGGAACACAAGCAGGGGGAGTGGGAGAGGAAGAAGCAGGCTCCCAGCAGAGCAGGGAGCCAGATGCGGGGCTTGATCCCAGGACCCTGGGATCACACCCTGAGCCGAAGGCAGAAGCTTAATGACTGAGCTACCCAGGCGCCCCTAAAAGGCAGTTTTTTATAGAAAGTGTCACTTGCTTACGTCCAAAAGTAATTTCATAAAAAAATCTCGAGAAGCTTAATAGACCAGGTAGCATTCTCTGGTGAGCTAAGAAGAACATTTTGGTAGAATTCTGTTTTTGGAATTAGTGGTTGAACGTCGTTAGTTGGAAACCAAAGTTACCCATGGCCTACTAGCTTTCCCAGTGGGCAAGGCTTTGTGTAGGGATTAGGGTGGAAGCCACAGGTGAGTCCAAGGTGGCTCCACCCTCACGGAGCTTACAATCATCACGGTCACTGATGCCCAGAGACGCAGGTATCCCATGTACCACGCTAGAAGCAGATTGTGGAAAGGATGTCAGGAAGCCTGGCTTGCTAAACCCTGCAGATCCCGAAAAGAGGCGTGTTTTTGGGTCATGCCTTTGGCTGGTTCCTAAGAGCTAAGCTCTGAGCCTTGGACTCCTGGACACCCCCTTATTTGTCTTAGACGAATTTCCCCAAATTCCCATTCTTCACCTCACAAGTGATCAGCTCAATGGCCCGTGCCCACTGATCAACTGAACAAGGCGTTTGTTCACCAAATGCAGGAGCTTCTGTCCTGTCTCCAGTGCCGGAAGGTTGACCCAGCCTCAGCCTGGTCCAGCCTACAGCCTTTTTTAAGAAGCCCCTCCGGAGGGGGTGCATGGGTGGCTTCGTCAGTTAAGCGGCCACCTGTTGGTTTCAGCTCGGGTCGTGATCTCAGGGTCAGGATCTCAGGGTCACAGTCTTGGGGTTGTGAGATCAAGTCTGCGTCAGACTCTGCGCTCAGCACAGAGTCTGCTGAAGATTCTCACTCTGCCCCTTCCTCCGTTCCTCCCTCTCAATCTTTCGCCCCGCCCCCAAGTAAATAAATCTTAAAAAAAAAAAAAAAAAAAAAGAAGCCCCTCCTGAGAACAGATTGAGCTCAGGATACAAGGGGCTGTCCCCTACTGTCCCATCACGCCACCCCTGCCATCTCGGCTGGGCCACCCCACTGTCCGCACCTGGCTCTTGGTGACTCTCACTGTGAAAGAAAACCTCTTTTTGCTTGGCCCTGAGATGCTGGCGGGTCTCCCAGTGGGAGCATTCTCACTGTTACCATAACCTCTGTGCCCCTTTGCAACAATCCCTTTCTCCTTCTTACTATAATCCTTTCAAATAAAGTCTCTCCTTGCCAGTGTCCAGAGTTTATTTTTATTTGACGTTACACTGTACCGACTGGACAATCCTTTACACAAGCATATTTATGCCTTCTTATTAGTGAGTAGCATAAAGTGCTCAGAAGTCTCAGTGCTTTATTCGCACAAATTCTAACAATTTATTTCCTGAATTCAAAGAGCACTGATCCATTTACCTTTAAGCCTGATAAGTTTCCCTCTAGTGTACTGGAGTCTAGGTCAGTTTATCCCCAAGCCTTGTCTGTCTTGTGCTTCTTTCTCCCATCCCCCAGACTTGCTGTAAAGGCCACAGCCCACGGGCCTTGGGAAGATGAGAGGGAAAGGCCTGGTTATCCAGTTCCTACAGGGATTCCCTAGACTAGAGACTACGGGCTACACTACAGGCTCCTCTTCCTTTACCCTAACACCTTCCAGAGCCCCAGGGTCTACCTCTTCAGTGCATTATTTATACCAGCAGCCCCTAACTGGTGGTGATTATTGTCACCAAGGGGACATTTGGCAATGTTGGGAGACATTTTTTGTTGTCACAACAGAAGGAAGTGGTTACTGGCATCTAGTGGATAAGGGCCAGGGGTGCTGCTAAACATTCTAGAAGGCACAGTACAACCCCCTGAATCAAAGAATTATTTAGCCCCAAATGTCAATAGTGCCAAGGTTGAGAAATGCTAATTTTCATGAATATCACTGATGCTAACTAATTTACTCAAAGACCATTGGCTTATTCGAAAGTTGAACGTGTAACAATGAAGCTTATCTAGAGGATAATCTACCTTCATCCAATCATATCATGGCTCTTGTGTTCTATGAGGCACTTAGCCACTTTTGGAGAAAAAAGGATCCACAATTTGGCGACAAAAATTTATTGATTAGTTTGCAACGTTAGGTACGACACGTATATAACTTGATCACACGGTTACAATCCAGTATTTGTGCTTTATAGGATACGTAAACATTCATTTGAGCACAACAAACGTCTACACACAATATTCTGGGATTTTTAAAAAATAAATATATCCTTTTCCATTTAGTAGCACAAAGAACTTTCAGCTTGAGATAATGGATACATTTTAAAATTTGACATTTTGTTAATGTGACAAATTAAACACATATCCTCAATTTGAACCATTAATAGAATAAATGGCTGGTGAGTACTGGGGAGGAGTCCTTGGTGTGTGGTGAAGAAGGAAGTAAAGCTTACAAGCTTTCTTGACATTTTAACATGTGATTGACGCATAAGGCCGGCATTGATGGCATGGGGCCTTGTTCACACTTAAAATTACTTCACAATTTTTAAAAATAGAGTAAAAGCATGGTATTTCAGGAAATCTTTAATAAACACCTTCTTTGGTCAAGAAAATAAAGCCAGTGTACCTCATTTAGTTGAAGGGAGAGACGTGAGATACTTCTATTTTTCAGAAGAGTAAATGTCTGTTATTAAAATAAATTAAATGTCATAAGATTTTCTTCTTCCCACATGAAGTGCCAATATCTTTGAATCGGGAAGAGTGTATGATCCTAGCGGGTTATGTCAAATCCTGTGTCTGTCATTTTAAATGTCACCCAGGCAGTAGGTCTGCCATACCAGAACCAACACATTGATAATAAAAGCACTGAGCTCGAGTGTCAAGATACGACACTTAAGACAACAACCCCCTCGTGTTTTATGAAGCTCTAGTAACTCAATATATTATTTAAGATAATAATCTCTTCATAATTTACAATAAAAATAAAATGAAAGTTTATATCTTATATAATTCAATACACAAGCAGATTTTATCTCAAAAGACTTTTTTTTTTTTTTTTGTAAGAAAGCTCTTTCTTATGGTAGGAATTCTGTGAGCATGATACCCAAGTAATACAGAGACGGAAACAAGACAATCTTCAGTCTTTCTCACTCTCAACTGAAAACCAATAGTTTTCTGGTTAGCTGGGAACACAGATAATGTTGGGGAGGTGCAGAGTACTATCAGTGAGTTGAAGTGAATAAATGAAATCACCTCGGTAGAGGACATCAATCGTCAATAATACTCCTGCACTTCTGTTGATAACCACTGATACTGGTCTGATAGTGAAAGTCCTTTGTAACAAAATTCTGGAAATTTCTCACCCGTATCTGAAGTGTTGACCAGTGCTGAGAGCCCCTTAATCAGCTTGAAAAGGTAAAATAAAGGTTACATCATAGTTTACAAATTTTGACTAGTGACTTTGCTTCTAGTTGATTCACATAATTAGAGACACTACACATCATTTTATATTATTAAAAATATTTAAGAACAACCTGCCTGGATTTGGGGCCTCATTGTAAGCTTTCAGTTTAGGGCCCATTAAAATATTTGTTTCTCCAGCCATTCTAATACAAGCTCTCTCGAACTCACTCATAGGTTGTCTTGACTTGTACAGACCTATTGCTTTTCCTCAGATTTATTCCATGTGCAGTAGACTTGAAGAGCAGATTTTTTATAGCTCTGCTGATGTGATGGGATGTTTTGAGAAAGTTTAGAGCATTTAGAGCAAACCACTGTAATCTAAGCTGGAATAAAGGAAAGGAATACTCTAAGGGCTTAGCTGTCTTATCCCAATTCCAAGAGCCAGTCAAAGAGACTTGGGGTCCGCTCCTTCTGCTCCTCATGCATTTTGCAGTACTGAACAACTGCATGAAAGATATCTCCCACTTTCCAGGACTTCTGCTGAACCAGCCGCACGACATCTAAAAACTAAGATAAAGCATAGAGTTAGGACTCACGTATCACAGATGAGCCTCGAAGTCATCTCATTCAATCATTCTTCCAAAGCCAACCGCTGTCTAGGCTATATTTTTAGTCTTTGGTGACAGGGGACTATTTTCCAGGACAGTCTATTTTCTTTTTAGACAATTCAGACTGTTAGAGAGTTCTTTCAAGTGAACTGGAATTTTCTTCTTCAGAGCAGTTGTCATCCATTGACTGCCAGAGACTAGATGGAATTCTTCTTTCAAGAGTCTGTCTTTCAGATATTTCAAGAGTTTCCTCAGGTCTGCTTTTCTCTGGGTTGGACTCTCTCTGATAGGACTCTACAGCATAGCTCCCAGCACCTTCTACCTGTCTCAAATAATCTCTCATTGGATGTATACATTCAGGCTAAATAAATCAGGTGCTAAGCTTTTGGGTATGGTCACTTACTGGCTCCTCACTCCATGTTGAAAAATCCCTTCCCCCATATCATCACATTTCGAGAGACGTTGGCTTTCCATTGCAAAAGGAAAAAGAAAGATTAAAGAAACAGCCTAGACTGGTCACCCAGTTATTGGTACCAGCTTCATTTGACCACAACTTAGAGACCATGTTTTTGGCTGCAGGTGAATTGTGAGTCGAAGTGTTGGAAGATGGAAAATCATTGTAGATTGTTCCCTTCATGACACTGTGGGATGAAGCCCAGGGTGAAGGCCTCTCAAACTCCTTAGGCAGATACTTTTAAAGAAAAGTGACAGTTATTAAAGGCCAAAACCTATAGGAAGTACATTTGGGCATGTGATCTCATTCAGCTCTGTCAACAACTCTGTGAAGCAGGCATTTACAGATGAAAATTGAGGTCTTGTGAGATGAACACGTGTGCATGATCTTTAGGATGATGTAAAAAAAGAGAAAGATAGGAGGCCAATGGCAACTACCTTATAGATAATAATCCCCCAGGGAAGGACAACACCTAAGCCTTATCTTACTATCTTGTGCCTGTACCTGATAGGTGTTCAGTAAATATTTGCTGCATGAGAGAAGGAACAAATGACTAAATGTGAGTCAAATACATTCAGAATGACCAAGAAGACTGTGAAATATGGGATGGCATCCAGAATCATCAAGGATGGACCTCATCTAAGTATTCATTCTTAAGTTTTATGTAATGTATTTACACGTATGTAATTTAAACATGGGGATCTTGAAGCTGTTTAGTCAATAATTTTCTATTGATAGGATGCTCCACAGAGGTGGCTGTAGGCTGAGGCTGAACGGAGCCTAGACTGGAGAAACGGTAGCGGGCAAGCAGCCCAGTGAAATCTGATCATGGAGCATTTGTCTTACCGCCTTGTGACTGACAGTGTTGTGTATGTTGTGGGGTAGGATAGCCAGGACCTCTCTTCACTGTTCACTAGAACAGCAATGGAAGGTTAGCTCCATTCAGCTCCCTTGGTCTCAGTGATAGCATTTCAGAGACAACCAGTTGTTTGGGACCCCTTTGCAACTTTTGCCTAGCTTCCTGTCCGTCAGATTCCTGAAATTTTAGGGAGCTTAATGTTTTAGGTGAAGACTTTGCTTAAAAGGCAAATACCTTCAGATAGGAGAACATTCCTAGCAGCTATTAGTAATTTACGGAGATGCATAAAAATAAATTTGTGAGCTGTTATTTATATCTTGGCATGTATGAATGATCTGAGGCTTGTTTTCTGCTGGACAAATGATGAAAACATGAAGCAGCAGAGAAAAAGAGAGAAAGGCTAGGATGTCTTTGCATGATTTGACAAATCAGACTTTTCCAGCTCTTATTGGAAGTCTAGAAAGTAGGTGTTACCAGTGGAGATGGCTTGAACATCAAGTTTCTGAGGTTTCATTGTAAGAGGTTCATAAGTTGGTGACTTCTCTTCAAGACTTCCCTCAAGTGTCACCAATGGCCTTAGGCCAAACCCAGCCCTTGAGGTTGTCTCCTCTCCCTTAACATGTCTTATAAAGATGCAGTCAACATAAAATACACAGAAATATAAAATTAGCCTCAGCTCCTTTTTTTTTTTTTCTCTATCAACTCTGGCTCACTGGGCTACCATTTTGTTTCCAACTTTTATCCCTGAGTCTCTGCTCTAAGAGACAATCAAAACTCTGGGGCAGATGTTAATATTTGCTAAGCCCTTCCCAGAAGGCTCTCAGGCTCAGACCTCTTTAGAAGCTCAATTACTAGCTTCTTTCCATCTGTTTACGACTTGCTGAAGGAGGATCTCCCACTGTGGTGATGACCACAGGATGATGTTCGCTGACCCAAAGTTGTCAAATGCCCCACCAGGTAGCCAAACTGCCATTAGTTTGTGGAATGGTCACAGGCTAGAATCTGTGTCATGATTTCTAAATCCAGTCTGATATCCCAATAAAGCAGCTTTTAAAAATGATCTGGTCCCACTAAATATAGCCTACTCTGAGGATGTGATGACTTAATCTCAGACATCAAGACCTTGAAACATCTGTGGGTCTGATGAGCAAGAAGGCCTTACACTTCCTTTTCTTCCTTGACTGCAAGAAATTTCTAAATAAAAATGAGTCTAAGATTGTGAAGAAGCCAGGAAAGGACATTCCCAGCTTGTTACTATAGCCTTTAAAACCATATTCAACTTAGCAGCTGGCCCCAGATCTTTCATTTTGCCTGTCCATGTGTTTGCTCTGGTAATTTTATAATCAGCTTCAGTATGTCAAGGATCTGAGTTTTTCATTCCAATGCACTGAAAAATAAAAACCAAATATTTTCATTTCCTGCCATGTCATAATCAATAATAATTAGGTTCCTTTTCTATAGAGCATTTCCTTGAGCAAATATTTTGTCTTAGGAAACTAGAAGAATTTATATCCTGTCATAGTGTAGCATTGGCAGACTCATTTGAAGAAGAGTGTCACATGGTAGAGGACCTTTATGTTCACAGGCACATTTACTAAATTAGATCAATTGTTTACAAAATCCTATGGTAGAATCTATGGGAGTTGTGGCAAGCTGTGAGATTTTTAAAAAACACTCAGCTTGGATTTCTGAAAGTAACTACCTTCTTTTGCTCCAAGGCAGAATTCCATTTTATTAAGCACCAGTGAGTTGGTTTTTATATTGCTCCTGCAATTATGGCCTGTAGAGCCATGATTATCAGCCTTGGCTGTACCCTGGAACCACTAGAGACCTTTAGAAAACTCCAATGTCTGGGCTTCATACCAAGAGGAGATTCTGATTTAATTGGCCAGAGTGTCTGGGTCTATAAATCTCCCCAGGTGATTCTAGTGCACACTGAGTTTGAGAACCTTGACAAAGGGGTCAACTCAAGATAATTTCTTACATTTATAAACAAAGGGATTTAGTATCCATTATGCACTTAATGTTGGTGTTCTCCACCAAATTCATATATTGAAACTCCAAAACCCAATGTGATGGTATTGCGAGGTGGGACCTTTGAGTGATAATTAGGTTTAGAGGAGGTCATGGGGATGGGTCTCCTGTGATAAGATTTATGCCCTTATAAGAAAAGGAAGAGACACCACAGCTTGCTCTCTTTACCATATGAGGACAGAGGGAGGGAGAGGGCCCTCGCCAGGAATGGAATCTGCTGGTACCTTGATTTTGGACTTTGAAGCCTCCAGAACTGTGAACAGTAAATGTCTCGTATAAGCAGCTCAGTCTATGGTATTAAGGTAGTCTCAGTTAAGACAGTATATAATTCTTCCCTATTTTTCCTTCCTATCTTCTCTTATTGTCCTTCCACCACTTTCCATGTAGAATGGAATGAGAAATTAGAGGTGAGGTCATATCTCTTCTGACCCTCACTTTCTTGAAGAAGTATGCATGCACCTGTTTCTTCTCTTTCCTCTGTTCTTTGCATTGCCTCCAAGAAAAGGAAGTAATTCTCAAATGCATAAAGATGAAAAAGGCACTGATTTACAGTGAAGTCAGTCATCAGGCCATTCCAACTCACAGAAGCTCATTAGATTTAGAAAAGGAGCTAGGATACAAGGTATCTAAAAGGCAGAATAATTGGCCAATCTATGTCATTTTTAAAAAAACCAATTACCTTCATGATTTTTTTTTTCACTTTGAGTTAAGTAGATTACATTTTTAAAAAATTCTTTATTTAAATTCAATTTAGTTAACATACACTGCATTCGTGTCAGGGGTAGAATTTAGTGATTCATCAGTTGCATATAGTGTCAGCCACTGTGAATGATGTTTACAAACTGTTTTAGATCATCAGGCATTAGGATTCTCAGCGATCTTTGCCCTGGAATTTAGGATACTTAAAGTGCACCTCAAATTCTGCCAGTCCTTCAAGATATTTCTTATGGAAGGGGGTCTCAAACTTTATACTCATCACAATGACTTCACTTGAAGGAAGTTGTTAAAAAATGTATATTTCTGGGCCCCACTGTATGTGATCAAGGCCAAGGAAAGGCCTAGGCATATGAATTGTAAATAAGTGTCCCAGGTAATTCTGTGCATTTAGCTCATAGTTGAGGTGTGAGAAATCCCACTTCCAATGTGTCTGTCATCTCCCGTTTCTAAAATAAGCTTCCATCACATTTCAAGATTTCTCTTTAACAATCTGAGCTTCTCCTAGTCTATATTCACCCTACTCTGGGTCCCTCCTGAACTAGGATGGAAACTCCATGGGTCGGAAATATTGTCTCTTTTTGTTCCCTATATTCCCAGAGCCTAGAACAGTGCCTGGTGTATTATACGTGCCCGATAAACATTTGATGAATGTTCTGAGTGTACGACTTTCAAGTGGACATAGCATTTTAGTGAGTAGAAAAAAACACCATGAAAGAGAAAGCTTAAAAACAAAAGTGTCATTTTATCAGAAAAGAGTGACACTACGTGGAGCACTAAAAATGTTTGGAATTTGCCTTTTGAATTGAAATGGGGCTGAAATTCATTATAAGCTGACTTTAATTAAGTGCCCTTCAACTCCAAGGTCGATGGTGGGAAAGATGAGCTCCTTCAGTATTTACTCTGATACCCTCTCCCCTTTAGCTCACACCTGTACTGTCATAAGGTAGGGGGGTGGAAGAGTGGGGCACATCCTAGTGGGAAAATTGCTAACTAAATTAATTTATTTTAAAAGTTCAGAATTCATACAAATGGGACTCAGGGCATAGATCTGTGAGTGATGTTTAATACTCGAGTGATGGTGGGAAAATGACATTTCTGAACTTAACAGAGATGCTTCTTTAATCTTCCCCAAACTGAGAAGGAGCCCGCGAGACACTGATGCTTTTATGTGTGACACAGCCTCATGGGAGGCCACAATCTCTCTTCCACACTACTTGAAAATAACTACTTAACTAATTAAGAAAAACAATCAGAAAGAGGTTTCCAGATGCAGCACTGATAAGAGAAAGGATATCATTTTGCTAACGGGTTTGCTTTCTTTGACCAGTTCTGTCTCAGAAAACAAACAGTGCCCATTTATGGACAAGCCACTCTGTGTAGAGAACGTTCACTGACTCTGAAAATAATTAGCTTATTTGTCCCTAAAGTTACATTACTTAGAAATAAGCTCCTTGACCTGATGCTACATTGAATGAGTAAAACATTGCTTCATGTTTTTCTTGATAACACTAGTGGGGTGTTTATTTTCTCAGAAAAACAGCAATGAGCAAAGGCAGGTATCCCCTCCGAGAATTGAAAATTAATGAGGATAAATAAATATCAAGTCTGGACCTGATTTACATAATCAAGTTAGTAATCAAGTTGGTGACACACCCCTTGTCTTTTCAGCTGATAAGGATTTATGAGACACATCACTACGTTGTTTCTTTAAAATGGTGGATTGTATAAAAATCGACTTCATTAAGAGACCATCAGAAAATGCACCAAGTCACGCTCTGGAGATAAAGTTGGAAACCAGCCTGTCTTTCATTTTTCCAGGAATTTGAGGATGCACTTTTGAGAATGTTTTTGTTCTTCTCCCCAGGGCAGGGAGTCCTTAGGATCGTGTATGACAAGACGGAGGGGTCCAATGTGGAATGCTCTTTCGCTATACTCTTTGCGCTGGGCAGGCTGGATGGTAAGGTGGAAGGAGAACGTATCAAATAGGGAGCCACTCATTACCTTGACAACAAAGGTATGACAAGTGTAGGGTAGTATCTAGATTCAGACGCTATAGAATGGTAGGAAGTCCTAGACACGAAGAGAAAGATAAGCTATTGGTTGAAGAGAGAGGCTGATGTGGGAGAGGGCAGTATAAATTAGGTCTCTTTCTCAGTTTTTCCAGTAGCCAATGCCATTGGCTGGTGACGCAGAAATGGGGAAGCTGTTCTAATTACCATGTACACAAGCAAGGTGGTAAAGGATTTTTCATTTCAGGCTGCTAGATTTTGACAAGGAGAATTAAAACGCAATTATATATTTTTTAAAAAATCCAGCTCATAACTCCAAGGCAATTTAACCTGAGAGAAACACTACTGAGAAGTTTCCAGGACTAAGCTCAGCCATCCCTATGAGAGGACTCTCTCATGGGCCAGCCTCTCTGAGCCCTGACTTGCTCATTACAAAGGGATAATAATAGCCATTGGCGCTTCTCACAGGGTTATTGAGAAACAAGTATAATGCATTATGTGGGGGTACTTTGTGACAACAAGACATTAAAAAATGCTCCATGGCAGTGATAGGAAGGATCCTAAAACAGCTCCCAAGATTTCTGCCCTAATCCTCATGACCATGAATAGGATGAAAAAATTATGCCCTTATTATGTACATGGCAAGAGGGATTCTTTAGTTAATAATGTGTGAATCAAAAAGGAGACTATCCGCTGAACCTAATCTCATTGTATAACCCTTTAAAAACAGTTTTCTGGTTGGTGGCAGAAGAAGTATGAGAGGTTGACTGCATGAGAACATGGAGGGGTCCACATGACAAGGAATGCTGGCAGTTTCTAGAAGGGGCACAGCAAAAAAAAAAAAAAAAAAAAAATGTCCTCAATCCTACAACCACAAGACCCTGAATTAGGACAACCCGAACAAACTTAGAAACTTGTTTTTCCCCACAGTTTTCAGACAAGTGTTCAGCCAGGCTGCCATCTTGATTTCTGCTTTGCAAGTCCCTAAGCAGAGAGCAAAGTAGAGTTCACCCAGCTTCTGGCAACAGAGCTGGGCAGTGTTGTTTTAACCTAGCAAATTTGTGACAGTTTGTTACACAGCAATCGGAAGCTCATACAGCAACATTATTAATAATTTGAACATCTTTAGAAGGAGCATGCTTTTAAATTAGGGGAAATTGAGCTTGAAGACATTGGCGGATGGATTTGTGCTTCAATCTTAATAAATAAGATTCTATAATAGTTAGTGGAAAGTTTAAGAGATAGGGAGAGTGATAGTTGCTATTAATTTAGATGTTGGCAAGGTATCTATTCCCCGATGCCTAATGCAACCCTGTTCAGTAGAGGATTACACATGCCTCTCGTTGACACCATGCCACAGTCTGTTTTAAATATCAGTATGGCCTCACTTTAGTTTCTTGTATCTATCAAATCTTTCCCTTCTACCTTTTATTTAATTGAGTGGTATGAGGAGGTTGGTTCCAGAGCAAGTAAGCATCAAAACAAAAACAAACAAAGAAACAAAACACTAGACTCTGAGAAAGTTCCCATCTCCTCACTTCACTTTCTCATTGTCACCAAGGAGCTGAGATCAACTGAGGGTCAAAGAAACAGTTATCATGATTATCTACATGCAGGTGGAAGGTTTCAAAGTTCTAGTCACAATTTTAAGGTGAAAAGAACAAATAGTTCAAATTTAAATGAATTGACTGGGAATTTACCGAGTTTCCAGCAGTGATAAAAGCACAATTTATTCACATCCAAACACAGGAGAGGGTACCTTTTCGATTCGGTTTTCCTGAGATTTCTTAAAGTAGATGGTGGGGATCCCAAGTTCCGAGGCAGCTATCCACTGCAGAGTGGCTCGAAGTTCAGCATCAGGACACTCTGGCTCCAGGTCAAAGTTGATCACCAGCAGGCTCCCCTGGGGGCTGGCTGCTCCCACCGGTGCTCCAGAGGCAGCTTCTGAACACAGACACAAGTCCAAGCTTACTACGCTTTCCACGGGGAGATCACAGGCAAATTGTGTGTCAAAATGATGGGAATGTGGCTTACCCTCTACGTTTTCTGACTGTCCTTTAAGAATCTCCTTTTCTTCTACTAATTCACTTTGGGAGAAAACAACAGTATATGGTTGGTAATGTTTAGGAAGAGTAAGTTGTAAATGGACAATGAGGTGATGGATCTTATTGATCTAAAAGCTTCTGAAGTTCGTTCTAGATCTATTGTTTTCAAAGAGGGAAGTAACACCGGGGAAATATCGGTGTGGCTGTTACATAGGATTATTGGGTCTGCAATAAACAGCCCTGGCCCTTTAAAAAGGCCAGAAAAACTATGTAGTTTTGTTGGGGTAATTGGTGTGGGAGGTTAAGAAATGCAGCTTTCTCTTCTTCTCAACTCCTCTTCCATAAACCTTCACTGGTGTGAACAATCAAGGAAATATCTTCTAGGCCACTAGATCTGATTTGGAGACTTATCCTTCTTCTGTATTTGACTTATCATTTAAAGGACCATATGTTTCCATCCTGGCACAGTGATGTTTTTTCCCCCTAAACTATGATAGCAACAAATGTACATTGTAGTCTAGGAAAATATTTTTCTAATGTTTGTGGTTCTTTGATCGGAAATAAGGGAAAAAAACAGCCAATGAACAGCAAAACTTAAATTGTACAACAAAATATCTCAGTTAAAATGGGGATTTTTCTTTTTCTATCAGGAGGATGAAGTAGGCTGGAGGTGATAAAAGACTAGAGACATAACTGAAGTATTTCATTAGATAAAGCCACCTTCCATGTTTGAAGTGTTTTCATACAGTGAGAACTTGTTAGGAAGCCTTGATGTAATGTCAGGACTCAGTAAATGCTTCCCAAATGAGAGCATACGTCCCAACAGCTGAAAGGAGGTGACCATCTTGGGAAGACTTTGGTTGCCCTATGTTTTTGTAGGGGCTGAAAATTCAGAATAGAGGAGTTCTTAAAATGTGTATTTTTGTGAGATTATTCTCCCTTCTATTTTCTATTACTGCTAAGATTTACTGGCTGTAAATTCCACTGTATTCCTGATGTTGACAGAGTCTAGTTGTGCACACGGAATTATTTCTAGAAGAATGACCAATTTCCCAAGGGTCTAGAGTCTGTGCTAGATCTCTGCAAGTGGATAAGTGAAATGACACATGGTAGGGACAGTTTCTGCTATCGCAGAGCTGCAGGATGCTGATATGGGTGGTGGGCATTTTGGTTTTGCCTGAATGCATCTATGTGTGGGGGGGTCCTAGGCTCTAACCCTGGCGAAAGATGGAAGAAGGTAGCTAAACAAATGTTTCCTGAGAAAAATAAATTTACCCCAAAGTAATTTTTTCTTTGTATTTTGGCTCTACTCTTAAAAAACCAAACAAAACAAATCCAAGATCATGTGTACATTCACCTCTACTTGTGAATAATGGCGGTAAGGAACAACAAAGGATTGAGCCCTTCAATCACTAAGCATTACTCCTGCAGGCAGGATACCTGACTTCATAGTGAAGCAAAAATGACTTAGCTATAGAGAGTAACTGAGGAAGTAGATTCGGGAGCAGCATTCATCTTATATTTTGCTTTAATTTTTCTGAGATGTCCAGATAGTCATAAGCTAAGTTGTAATGGTCAAAAATAGATTTCAATTCATTTACTTTTCCAGAATAATTACAAATTCTGGATGTAGCCCTGACCTTAGGCTCTCCTTTTCTGCACTGGATTTTGTGTAACACATGTTGTGCTCCTCGAAGTGCATTTCCCCTTGGTCTTTTGGAAGATTCCGAGGTCTTGGGAAGCAGAGTCACTGCATAGTAATGACATATCTACATTGTGGCACCGTTTGGTAATAGACACATTTGGTACTGAATATCCCAGTTGTCTACACGTGAAAGAAAAACCATTCATATTATATTCTATTGAACAATAGTCTTTGTTGGTTAGCATGGTGTGATTTAAAAGGATTTCACTTCTCTGTGTCCAATGATGTAAAATGACTATATTTCTGATTATATGGATAAACTTTTTCCAAAATGATTTTATCAGAGGGGGCAGATTTGAAATCCAGAAAACAGTGGTGGTAGGAAAGGACTATTCTAAGCCCCAGTTCTTGCTCCAGTGACGTGGAACCATGGCGGTACAGACATGATGATTCAGTGGTTGGGGACAGTCTGAATGATCAAAATGGATTGCCAGATGGAATTAGAATAGTGGTCTCACAATCACTGCATCTCAGTGGCTACTTACTTAATCATGGGAGAAGATGGCATGCTTTCCTGATAAATGTCCAGGTCCATAGTGCCAAGACTGCTAGTGGCACTACTGTTGCCATTGCTGACAAAGCAAAAGTTTACATATTAATGCCTGTCTCCACCACCTGGCCACACTGCCAACACTGACGTTCCATCTTTCTTTCTAAGAGGTCCTTCTTTTAGTCCCCAGAAGAATATTGTTGGGGGACTCCTAAATTAATGCTTATTTCTGGACAAATTACGGGAAGACACAACAAAAGACATTTTTGGCTTCAGCCAGTCATCACTGTTTTTGAATTTCTGCACTGGTGTCCTACCTACTGGGCCATACCTAGTGGGTGACAATCAGCATGACTTTTGTCTTCCTCATTCTAGCTATAGTGAGGATGTTTATCTGTCAGCAAGAGACTCTTTGGTATACCCACGGAGACTGAGATACTTCTAAGAACGCTGGCTGGGGGAGGTATCAGAATGCTCATTTGCCTGCTTCTTGACTTCTGACAGAAACCAGTAGACACAGGTTCCCCTTTTGCCATTCAAGGGGCTTTTCTGAGGGACATTCCACAGAATATGCACCTGGCTGACTGTTTTCCTGTGGGACTACAGAATTTACAGATATGAAGTTGGGCAATGCCAAAGTTTCTTTAGCTCCTTTATCATAAAATCTTTGAGAAGCAGCATCTGATACCTTGTGTATCATGGAGAAGGAGGGCTGTTGAATCATTTTCCTAGGTTACACAACCAACATATGGTCTAGTTACTAGCTTGAAACTTAGTTGCTGAAACATAGTAGACTTGAGCCAATTTTTAGGCTCTGTCTGTACTTGCAGAATGGAATGCATCCAATTTCAGTGAACCCATCGAGTTTCCTCATACTCTCACTCTTTCCTAGGGACATCTCTTCCAAGTCAGGTTTCTAAAGGGTGAGTGTCGTGTGTCATGTAATGACACAGTCTTCCCTGGGGAGTACCATGAGTAACAAACTGGACTCCTTCAATTTCAAATTCCTGCTTTGGGTTTTATGTGGGGCATTGAATATGTTCACTGATTGAAATCTGATGACTCAAACATTGCACTGAAGGCAATTAACCGCATAAAGTTCTGCTAAGTCTAGAGATTTAAATTCTCTTTGTTTTTTATCTCCATATTGTAATATTTCCCACCAGTCTGGGGAGATTTTAGACAAAGTGTTTAACACTGTGAAATTTTCCTAAGTCTAAACAGACTAAACTGCCAGAAATAAGACTGTCAAGGAGCCATTACACCCAAATGCATCTGAATCCCGTTTTCCCACTGGCCTTTCTGGAAAGTCTGCAGATTTTGTCCAGTATCAAATAAGACTTGGGGCAGAAATGTGGAGATTCTTTTCATTTCCACCTCACAGAGGGATGGTGTTTAGTTTATGTCTCCTGATGGGGTTGGGTCTTTCCAAATCTGATCTTTCATTAACTCCTCTCTTGCTTTCTCAGAGCAACAATACACAGGGCAGGGAAGAGAAAGGGGAGAAACAATTAGGCCAAACAACACAACACAATGTGGAAACACTTGCCTCATGTAAACCCAGCCTGGGTTGCATCTGAAATACAAATGAACCAGAGAGAAAGTATCAAACACACCAGGTGTAACAGCAGCTCTTATTTAAAAATTCCCAGTCGTTATTGAATGCACTAGCTGGGGCTTACAGAGAAAGGAATACAGCTGACTCTTAACCTCGGCCAAGGTAATTAAAGTCACGCTGGATATTAAGAAAGCTCTCAGCACAAATCATGACAGGCAGGCACCCTGACCTAGCAGGAGCTTTCTTTTTTGCTCTACCAGGGACCCTTTGTAAAGAACCATTTAGAAAGTATTTTTAGAATCTGTGTTGAGACCTGCTTCCCTGGGAAGTCAAGTAACAAGCAGGTACCTCATGGATTGCTCGCTGAGCTGCAGAAAGCTGCTCGTGTCATCCAGATTGTCCTCCTCATTGGCAAGCTGGGACCAGCTGTCCGTGCTCTCCCCACTGCTGCCGGAAAGGTTGGGGAACTCATCGGGGGCTCTGCCTTCTGCCGAGACTTCAGCCCCTGCTACATTTCTGGCATCGAGACTGTCACTGTAGATGGCAAGATAGCATTACCAAGGGAGGAGACACAAGACAGAACTTTTCATGGGGAACTTGCTGGCTGCTCTGTTGAGCGTGGGTTTCTGCCACAGTGAGCAGGATATCCGTGGAGATGGGTGGAATTTTTCTTTCAGGCTATTCCCTCTCCTGGTGCCCTAGGTCCCATTTTGCCTTTTCAAGATTGCTGTCTGTCAGCTTCCTCATCTCTTCATTTTATGTCTTTCTACTGACTCCCTCCATACATTTCAAGAACGCACCGAAGCCCCCTGGGCTGCAGACATAAGAATAAATGTGGGGCAGTAGAGTTTCTAATGAAGAGACCCAGAGCATCCTCCCCAGAGATTATGAGTCATTGGTTCTACAAGGAGACCAAGAAATTTGCATTTTGAACAACACTCCAGGTAATTTTAATGCAAGTGTCATGTGGACCAGGCTGGGAGAAAAGCGCGCACCCGCTTTCGGAGGTTTCCCTAGTCATACTGCCTGCAAATGCCTCTGAGCACAGTTTGCCTTAGTAGCCAGTCTTTTCACCATCCTCTCCCTCTGAAACCTCTGATTTGTATCAGCACTGCCCATCTGGATGAGTGCTTTTTTAGGTCAAGTTGCTCTCCAAAGCATTTAACCCTTGATCTGACAGGCTTTTCTCCTTGCAGCCTCCGTTTTGCTCCCTGGCCTCCCAGGACTTTCTGCCTCTCTGATCACGCTTTGCCAAGAGCCTGTTCCCTGTGTTACCTCTCAGGGCCACCTTCGCCGGCTCTGATGGCTTCACTGCCCTCCTTTCCAGTCTGTCCCTAACAGTTTCATCTACTCTCCTGCCTATGAAAATTCCTTCTAAATCTGAACTCCAGCCAGAGCCCCTCTTCCTGCTTCTGGGGCTCTCTTTTCAGCTGGTCTTCTGAACATATTCAATCTGTCTTGTTAACATTTTGAAATCAACATATCTTAAATGAATTCTAATTGCCTTCCCATCCTCTTCCTGTGTTTTTTATTTCCATTGACCTTTCTGTCTCTGGCTCATGAAATTATCTTAATTTACGTCCTTCTAAATTGTTTGAATTTAGATTTGGAAGGAATCTCATAGATTTCCTGTAGATTAGGATACAGAAGCCCAGTGAGGTTAAATGATTTGTCCAAGGTTGTAACAAGAGTTGGTACCAGACATTAGACCTTAAGTTTTGAAACTTGTGGGCATTGCTCCATTGCTCTTGGCTGGACGATATTGTATTGGCCTTCTCACAGCTGAGCCCCAACTATTTCTCCTCTTTCAACCATATGCTCCAGAAATTCCATTTCTAGGAATTTATCTTCCCAAACCAAAAACACTAATTTGAAAGGGCATATGCATGCCTATGTTTATTGCAGCACTATTTACAGCAGCCAAGATATGGAGACAACCTAAATGTCCATCAATAGACAAATGGATAAAGAATATATAATACATATATACAATGGAATATTAGTCATTAAAAAGAACACAGTCTTGCCATTTGCGACAACATGGGTGGAATGAGGTGGTATTATGTTAAGTGAAATAAGACAAACACCATACGATTTTACCTTTGTGTGGAATGTAAAAACAAAACAAATGCTGGGAAATCATATAGTGAGGTTTGCAACCCAGAAGGGAAATCCCAAAGTTATGAAGCTTGGAGCTCACATAGGAGCTGCTGCTGATACATTTGCCCCTCCTCTTCACCAGGGAGAGAGAGAAAGGAGAGACAGAGAGAGAGAGGGAGAGAGAGGAAAAGAGAGAGAGAGAAAGGGAGGGGGAGAAAGAGAGAGATCACTTACAAACAGATCCAAAAGTTCTCTACAGAAAAGAGGAAACGGTCTCTACTTCACCACCCTGGATGGTAAACAAATAGCTCCAGAAATGTAAATCTCGTTATCTTTCTAAAAGTTTCTATCTTTAGGGTTAGTATTCAATCATCCTTCCATCCAGGTGCCAATACTCTTTGTTTAGAAAGCCAAATGTACAGAAATATGAACATATTCATGCAACCTTTCTCCTGACACTGCCAATAGATATCAAAAATTAATAGTATAGTAGAGAAGGACATTCATAACTGCAAACAAAAAGCATGAGTGTATCTCTCAGGTGACAACAAAAAAATGCAATAATCTGGTGTAGTGGATACTAGAATGCTTTTCTGGGCCATTGCATCCTGACTGCAGAGAGTATTGTCTGTGGCCAGGGCACACTGGGAATTACCAGCAGGCAGAGAATTGCCTGGCCAAGGTTGTACCCTCTCTCAGTGAGCGTCCCAACAACCAGCTGATACAAAGACACCAAAGGCCAGTTCTTGTCTCACTTGGCATCAAAACTGACAGACCATTCCCTCTTCAGGGATTCCTGTAGGATGTGCTGAAGCCTCAGGTGCAAACATATTTGGGGCCACCCTCTCTCCATACAATCTTGCTTTTCCTGCCTCCTTATAGATGAATGTACACATATCTCTGGAGAGCACGCCCTACTAGATTATCGGCCTGAAACTCTCCCTCTTAAGTTCTGTTCCCGGGGGATGCAAACCAACATACTTGGTCTCCTTCGTTCAAAATAGTATATTGGCTGCAGAGAAGTCTTTGTAATTCTCTTCAATCTTAGGATTAGTACCATTATCCTTTCTCCAAAAATGGTCATACTTGAAAAGTTTTTAAATGAGTTCTAATACAGAGAGTAGAGTTTCAAATGTATAAATTTTGGGGTTTGGTGAAAAATTTCCTTTTTGATATGTGAATTGGCTACCTAGAAAATTTCACAAAAGCTTTGGATCCTTGCCTCTAGGACCCCTTCCCAAGCATTCTGGATAGGTACAGTATTAAGTGGGGCTTTCTCTATCATGCTGTGCCACTAACACTTGATGAAAGAAAGGGTCTTTATAAGCTTGACTTTCCTTTCTCAAATGTTGAGATTTTTCCAAATTGAGCAGGGAGTAAGTGACAGAATGGCTGCAACCAAAAAGACATTGGGTGAATTTAGTTAAATTCAAATGAAAGAAAAGTTATTGAAGACAAATGGAAATAATACACATACTCCCAAAAAAGGAGTTGATAAGCCAAGTACTGAGCACAAAGGAGAGGCTTCTAAAACCATCTGTTTGGTTAGGTAAAAAGAAATTTCCTGGATGAATTCTTTACCAAATTAGGACCTTACATTACTAGAAAAACTCATTCCAGGATATTTCTCACTAAAGCAGAAGCTAAATCTCAGTGATTGACATTGAATATTCAGGTTAAAAATGAGTCTGTCAGCATATTTTATTTTATCTAATTTCATGCTCTATTTACAGTAAATCTCATATTCTTTGTCACAGAACTGGGAGTTCAAAATGAATAATGATTATCTAAAACACTGGTTTTCATTTTCTCTTGAGATAAACGTATAGCTCTGCTCATTTATTTATGAATAATGCACAGACGTGTTATGTAGATGTATAGAGACGGCCTTTTTCCTTTTCTGTTTTCATAGTTCACATACAGAGCTTCAGAGGACTGTTCTAGCATGATATTCAAATCAATTGTAGAATTTCTGAGTAAGCAGGGACCTCAGAAATCATCTAGCCTGATGTTCCCCCAACTTAATTTACTAGCAAGCCACTGTGATGATTTTTGCCATACCAGCATTCCCCTGTATTATGTTAATAATAACAATTGTAAAAATGAGTTTAGGTGATCTAAATGTTTATTTTAAAAAGGAATTTTGAGTCATCACTGTAAATGGAAAATAGAAATCACTTGCCATCGGTAGAAGGTAACAACAAAAATAAATATAGAACTACAGTAAAAGCCCTCTTTCCAATGGGTCATCCAGTTTAGTTATAAAGTTCATTGAAGGGGGAAATCCTAAGAAGCATACACATTTTTTAAATTTAAATTTTAGTTAACATACACTGCAGTATTGGTTTCTGGAGTAGAATTCCATGATTCATCACTTACATACAACGCCCAGTGCTCATCACAACAAGTGCCCTCTTTAATACCCGTTACGGATCTAGCGCATCCCTGCCCACTTCCCTCCATCAGCCCTCACTTTGTTTTCTGTCTTTAAGAGTCTCTTATGGCTTGTTTCCCTCTCTTCTTTCCTCCCCCTTCCCATATATTTACCTGTTTTGTTTCTTAAATTCCACATATGAGTGAAATAATATGGTATTTGTCTTTCTCTGACTTATTTCACTCAGCATAATACCATCTAGTTCCATCCATATCACTGCAAATGGCAAGATTTTATTCTTTCTGATGGCTGAGTAATATTCCATTGTATGTATATATACACCACATCTTTATCCATTCATCAGTTGATGGACATTTTGACTCTCTCCATAGCTTGGTTGTTGTTGATAATACTGCTATAAATGTCAGGGTGCATGTACCCTTTGAATCTGTATTTTTTTATCATTTGGGTAAATACCTAGTGGTGCAATTGCTGGATTGTAGGCTAGTTCTATTTTTAACCTTTTGCGGAAACTCCATGCATTCTTCAGAGTGGCTGCACCAGTTTGCATTCCCACCAACAATGCAAGAGGGTTCCCCTTTCTCTGCATCCTCACCAACACCTGTTGTTTCTTGTTTTGCTCATTTTAGCCATTCTGACAGGTGTGAGGCGGTATCTCATCATGGTTTTGACTTGTGTTTCCCTGATGATGAGTGATGTTGAGCATCTTTTCATGTGTGTTAGCCACCTGGATATCTTCTTTGGAAAAGTGTCTATTTATGTCTTCTGCCCATTTCTTAACTGGATTATTTGCTTCTTGGATTGTTGAGTTTGTTAAGTTCTTTATAGATTTTGGATACTAATCCTTTATCAGGTATGGTGTTTGCAAATATCTCCTCCCATTTCATATGCTGCCATTTAGCTTTGTTGATTGTTTCCTTCACTGAGCAGGTCTTTCATGAAGTCCCAATAGTTCGTTTTTGCTTTTGTTTCCTTTGCCTCCGGAGACATGTCTAGTAGGAAGTTGCTACTGTTGAGGTCAAAGAGGTTTCTGCCTGTGTTCTCCTCTAGGATTTTGACGGTTTCTGTCTCACATTTAGGTCTTTCATCCATTTTGAATTTGTTTTTGTTAAACATATGCATTTTAAATATTTTATTTTAACTTTAAATGCGTGAACATGTCTTTATTCATCAGTCTTTAAACTAACAAAAGAAAACCCTTTTAGTTTCATTGATTTTCTCTATTCTTTCTATTTCCTTTAATTATTGATCTTTGCTCTTACTTTTATTATTTCCTTCCTTATATTACCTTGGATTTAATTTGATCATCTTTTTAGTTTCTTACGTTGAAAGTTCAGATTATTGATGTTAGACAATTTTTCTTTTAAAAAAGCAACCCTTGCAAATTTTGATATATTGTGTTTTCATGTTCATTCACTTAACTTTTTTGATATTTTATTTATTTATTTGAGAGAGTGAGCCAGAGAGGGCATGAGCAGGGGGAGAAAGAGGGAGAAGCAGGCTCCCTGCAGAATAGGGAGCCAAATGTGGGACCCCATTCCAGGACCCTGGGATCATGACCTGAGCCAAAGGCAGACACTTAACAGACTGAGCCATGCTGGCTTCCCCATTTTCATTCACTTTAAAGTTTACTCTAATTTCCGTTGTGATTTGTCCTCTGACCAATGGATACTTTGAAAGTGTGTTGTTAATTTCCAAATATTTGGGGAGACTTCCTTGATTTTTTGATTTTTTAAAAATTTCACTGTGATCAGAGAACACGCTCCATAATATTCTAGGTTGTATTTTCAATTTATTAAGACTGATTTTGTGGCTTTATGGCTTACCCTGGTTAATGTTTCAAGTACACTTGAAAAAAATGTATATATTGCTACTGTTGGTGGAGTGTTTAAATGTTAATTAGGTCAACTTGATTGAAAACCTTGTTCAAGTCTTAAATATCTTTATCCACTTTCTGTCTGCTATTCTACCAGTTACTGATAGAAGGGTGCAAAATTTCCAACTCTGATTGTGGACTTGTCTAATTTGCCTTCCAGCCTTCCAGCTCCAGCTCTATCAGATTTTGTTTCATGTCATTTGAATTTTTGTTATTTAGGTTATTACATGTTTACAATTACTGTTTTCTTAATGTGTCAGGCCCTCTATCATTATAAAATATCCCTCTTTATCCCTGATAAAATTCCATATTCTGAAGTCTACTAAATCTGATATTAATATAGCTACTCCATATTTCTTTTTATCACATCTTATTTCATATTTGATATTTATTTTTCCTTCTTTTACTTTTTACCTATGTCTTTATATTTAAAGCACATTTCTTATAGAGTGTTATAGTAGGTGTTTGCTTTTATATTCAGCCTGACAATCTCTGTCTTTCAACTACAGTGTTTAGACCATTAAGAATTAGTGCAGTTATCAGTAGGATTGTGTTTAAATATATCACCTAATTATTTACTATTAGTCTCATCTGTCCTTTGTTTCTGTTCTCCTCTTTTCCTGCATTTCTCAGATTAATTGAAATATTTTTAGCATTCCACTTTATCTTCACTATTAGTTTATTAGCATAACTCTCTGTTTTATATTTTTAGTGGTTATTCCAGGGTATACAGTATGCATCCAATTTTTCACAGTCTACCTTCAGATTATATTATACAAAGTCACATAGGATGGAAGATTTTTACAACAGTATACTTCCATTTCTCTCTCCCATCCTTTGTATCATAACCAACATATATTTTAGTTTTACATATCATAAAACATTTTTTTGTTTTAAATAATTGTCTTTTAAAGAAATTTTAAAAGTAGAAAAAGTGTTTTGTATTTACTCACATACTTAGTATTTGTGGAATTCTTGGTTCCCTTGTGTAGTCTAAGTCTCTATCAGTATTGTTTTTCTTCAGCCTAATAACTTCCATTAGCACTTCCTTTTGTGTAGATGTCCTAGTGGCATATTCTTGAAGATTTTGCTTGTGTACAAAGCTACTATTCTGCCCTTATTTAAAAATTTTTCAATAGGCTTTATCTTTTTAGAATGACTTTAGGTTCTATAACAGAGTGGAGAACAGAGAGTTCCCATGTGCCGCTGGCCCACACATGCACAGCCTCCACTATTAACATCTCGCACCAGAGTGATATATTTGTTACAATCAATAAGCCTATGCTGACACACCATTATCACCCTAAATCCATAGCTTACATTAGGGTTCACTTTGGTGCTGTGCATTTTATGTGCATATTTATAATGACACGTATCCACCATTATAGTATCACACAGAATGGTTTTATTGTTCTAAAAACCTTCTGGGCTCCACCTTGTCATCCTTCCTTCCCTCCTAACCTCTGGAAACCACTGATCTTTTTGCTGCCTTTTCTGAGAATGTCATATAGTTGGAATCATTTAGTATGTAACCTTTTGGATTGGCTTCTTTCACTTAATAATATGCATTTAAGTTTCCTCCATGTTTTTTTATTTTTCATGGCTTAATAGCTCATTTATTTTTAGTGCTGAATAACATTCTACTGCCTGGATGTACCAGAGTTCATTCATCCATTAACCTACTAGAGAAAACCTTGGTTGTTTCCAAGTTTCGTCAATTATGAGTAAAGCTGCTATAAAATCCTGTGTGCAGGTGTTTTATGTAGAAATAAATTTCCCACTCATTTTAATAAATACCAAGGGGAATGACTTTTGGATTATGTGGTAAGCTCATGCTTATTTCTGTAAGAAGCTGCCAAACTGTCTTTCAAAGTGGTTGTACCATCTTTGCATTCCTACCAGCAATAAATATGAATTCTTGTTGTTCCACATCTTTCTCATCATTTCGTGTTGCCTTTTTCTTTTTTTTTTTTTTGGCCATTCTAATAGGTGTGTAGCAGCTTCTCTTGGTTGCTTTAACCTGAAATTGCCTAATAACATATGATATCGAGCATCTTTTCATATGCTTATTTGCCTTCTGTACATCTTCTTTGATGAGGTGTCTGTTGAAATCTTTTGCCCACTTCAAAGTCAGGTTGTTTTCTTACTATTGAGTTTTAAGAGTTCTTTATATATTTTAGATAACAGTCCTTTATCAGATATGTGTTTGGGAATATTTTATCCCACTCCTCAGCTCATCTTCTGGTCCTCTTGACAAGTGTCTTTCAGAGAGCAACAGTTTTTACCTTTAACAAAGTCCAGTTTATTGATTATTTTTCTCAAGAATCATGTCTTTGATATTCTATCTTAGAAGTCATTACCAAACCCAAGGTCACCTAAATGTTCTTGTATGTTATCTCTTAAGAGTTTTATAGTTTTATTAAATTTTACATTTAGATATAGAATCCATTTTGAGTCAATTTTTGTGAAGAGTGTAAGTTTTGTTTCTAGACTCATTTTTTGGCATGTGAATATCGAGTTGTTGCACCAGTATTTCTTGAAAAGACTATCCTTTTTCCATTGTATTGCCTTTGATTCTTTGCCAAAAATCAGTTGACTATATTTGTGTGGATCTATTTCTGGGATTTCTATTCTGTTTCATCAATCCATTTGTTCATTCTTTTGCCAATGCCACACTGTCTTGATTACTGTAGCTTTATATTAAGTCTTGAAGCCAGATAGTGGCAGCCTGACTTTGTTCTTCTCCTTTAATATTGTCTTGGCTATTCTGGATATTTTGTCTCTGTGTAAATTTTGGAATCACTTTACTGATATCCACAAAATAACAAGCTGGGGTTTTGAATGGGATTGCACTGAATTTATAAATCAAGTTAGGAAGAACTGACATCTTGACAATATTGAGTCTTATCCATGGATAGCCTTTATTTTTTGCTAAGTGAAAAATACTAAGTTGGCAGTTTTTTCCTTCTGCACAGGAAAGATGTCATTCATCATTTTTAGCTTTCATTTTTTTCTGATAAGAAACCTGAAATTTTTATTTATGTTCCTCATACATAAGTTGTTTTTTCCTCTGAGCTGCTTTTAGGACTATTTCTTTGTCTTCGGTTTATAATCATTTGATTATGATGTGCCTTGATGTGGTTTTCTTTTTGTTTATCTTACTTAGGATTCATTTTACTTCTCAATTTATGAGTTTATAATTTTCACCAAATTGTATATTCATGTGTACCTTCAAATATTGGAGCATGTTTGTAATAGCTATTTAAAGTCCTTGTCTACTAATTTCATCATCTTTCTACTTCCTGAATATATTTATATTGACTGAGTATCGTATTGGTTATGGGTGACATTTTTCTGCTTCTTTGTTTTTTTACTTGCATTTTTTACATTTTTTATTAGTTTCAGAAGTAGAATTTATTGATTCATCAGTTGCATATAACACCCAGTGCTCATTATATCAAGTGCTCTCCATAGTGCCCATCATCCAATTACCACCTCCCCCAAACCACCTCTCCTCCAGCAACTCTGTTTTTTTCCTGGAGTTCAACATCTCTTGTAGTGTATGTGAAACATTATTTTATTGGATCTTATGCTATAAATTTATGCTGGATTTTGCTGTATTTCTTTAAAGTGTGTTAGACTCATTCTACGTTAAATTAGTTTCAGTTCAGTTTGATCTTTTCAATGTCTATTTTCAAGTTGTTTTTTTTTTTTCAGAACAAGTTTAGATTAGCTTTTATTTTTTAGGGGTAATTTAGCCTTAATTCTCTAGTGTGATATTTTAGGGTCTCTGCTAAATACTGCATGTATTTTACATGGATTCTCTCCTATGCTGGTTGGAAATAAACTTCTCCAAGTTCCATATGAACTTGTGGAATTCTTCAGCTTACAGCTATTTGGCTTCATGGGGTTTCACTTATACATGCTTGGTTTAGTGTTCAGCAACAGGTTCAAGGGGATCTCTCTGTAGACTTCTAGAGTTCTTTCTCTGTGTAGCACCCTCTAACCTCTGACTCCTTAACTGAGTGACTTTCGAGCTCTGCTTAAGTTTGTTCACTTTGCATTGTTGCCTGAAAAGATAATCTAGGCAGAGATTTGGGGCAATTATTGGGGTCACCATGTTTGTTTCCCTCTTTCAAAGTGCTGCTTGTTGTACAATTTCTGACAACAATTGTTTCATATATTTTGCCCATTTTTCTAGTTGTTTACAGAAGCAGGGTAAATTTAGCTTCAGTTATTCCATAAGAGTGGAAACCAAAGTCCTTTCACATTTATTGCAAGCACGCATTAAAGCTTTTATTTCAATGGTTTTATTTTTTAGTAATTACTTTTTATAATAGAGGTTTTAATTTCAGTGATTATATTTGTCATCTCTTGTAGTATTTAACTAATTTTTAAGTCTACGTTATTCTATTTTAATTATAGCTTATTCCTTGCTCCTGGTTTATATACCTTATTTTTAAAAATATTTAAGATATATTTATTGTATATTCTGTATCTAATAATTCCTATATCTGAAATCCTTATGAGGGCTAATCCTACTATTTTGTGTTTGTACTGAGTCTTGCTCACAGTGCTCTGATTCCTTGTGTATCTTCGATTTGAGTTTCTGAGCCCTTATTTGATGGGAATTATCTATTGATATCTTTTGAGACTTGGGCTTAAGTACCCAGAGATTCACTGTTGTCTCTGCCAAGGTCTCACAGTGCTGTTAACCTGAGATTGCATTAAGTTAATTTACCAACTTGGGGTTTTCTGGACCACACAGATGGTGTAAGTTAGAACGTCACATATGCATTAGGGAAGCTGTGGTTATAAATTCTTAGAGGATTTTCCCCCTTCTACCTAGGGCCCTAACCCCAAAAAATACATCTTCTTATCAACTCCCTTTCTGGTGAGTGAACTTTTTACTAAGATTGTACTTTTTCTGAGGATGTAACCCTTCAGGATATGAAGGTTGGTGTCATTTCTAAGTCTTCACCATTCATGGACCCACAGTCTTATTTCCCAGTTTTCACTAGCTTTTAGAAAATGAACTTGTAGGTTAGGGAGGCTGGCAAACCTCAAGAGCAAACACAGAATTACTACTTTTGTATCCTACTTTTGTTTCTATATCCTTTCATTATCTTCTGAGATTTTCATCATCATTAAGGTCAGCCCTGTATTCAAAAGGATATTTACAATATTTAATTAATGTGGGATTTCTAGGTGGTGTGTGGTGGGAGGATTTTTAAGGCTAGTTAGAACACCAGTACTGCTTGAAACACAAATGTACACCTTCCACTTCAATTCTTTACATGGTTGGCACCCTCTGTTCCCCTAGGTCTCATCCAAATGCCCACATTCTGTCTTAAGTAACCACATTCCCCAACCAGTTGTTCTCCATCACATTATTCTTTTTATTTTCCTCTCCTAACACACTGTAATTATCTTTTCCCAATCGGTCTTTCCATGCGTATTGTCTTCTCTCCCACTGGGTATGTAGGAACTATGACGACAGGTTCTAAACTCTATTTTCTATTGTGTGTTTAGCCCCAAGGACAGTGTGCATCATAGAATGGACATGCAAATATTTATTGGATGAATAATTGTTTAAAATATACTTCTAAAAAACCAGATTATGCCAACCAGGGCAACATGTGAATGCTCAGAATTCTCAGCTTGGTGTTTATACCTTGTGCTCTCAAATTATCAAAAAGTTATATAATTGCTCTTTGATAATCTCAGAGAGGGCAGCTGAGTGAAGAACACATTACTGTTCATCAATAAGGTACTATTTTCCCAGAAATCAAGAATTGGACTATCCTAAATCATTTACCTTCTTTATAATTGAGGGATTACTCAGGTATCTGGACAAATGTGGCAGCTTCAAATACAACAGTTGTTTCCATTTGGGCATGGCTTCCATAATGAATTCTGAAATTGTTACTCTTTTTTCAAATGAAAAAAGTAAGAAAGTAATTTTTATTTCAGTATGTTAGGCTTTTATGAAGTTTTTAGCAGAATTATGAAAGTATCCTTCAAAGAGTAGCCAAAAAATATTTTCAGGACATAACATTTCCCTATGGCCAAACAGAATCAGGAGTGTCTGTGTCACCGTCTTCCCTCTGTGTGTAAGGTGGCAGGAACTATTTCACAGAGAACCGAGTTCTGTATTTTGACATATCAAATCCCCTATTAACAACCCTGAGCTTAGAAAATGTGATCTAAATATAACTAAATTCTCCCTTGTCAATCTTAGTAATTCTGTTTTAACAGAATTTTCACACTGTTTATACTGTTTATAACAGGTTTCTCTTGGGAAAAAAAACATCTCTTGAAATAAAGGCAATCATATACCTTAACCCTGAACAACAACAACAACCACCACCACCATAAAGTAAACATTTACTGAGTACTTCTAATGGACCAGGCCCTGAGTTAAGAGCTTTATCCCCACAGGTGAGTAAACTGACAGAGAGATTAGGGAACTTGGTCAAGGTTAGTTAGTGGAGTTCTAGAATAATTCTTCATATTGCTTCACAAAGAAAAATATATTAAATGTCCTTATGTTTTGGAAGCAGATTCAGCTCTTGAATTTCTAAGACTGATGATTCTATATTCTTTTTTCTTTGGTCGTTAGAAAACCAAATCAGAAGTCCATATTATGAGTTGAGAGAATGCGTGCTTGGGTCCTTTATGGAATATAAATCTAAATCAGTGGGAGGCTTTATGTATTCATGCATAGTTCCCCAATTTTTTGGAAGTCTCCAGGTTGTACCTATTTTAAGCATCATATTAGTGACATTTCCCTCAAAATTGTATAATGAATATGATTTCACTTCAGTGGCAATCAGTATTTCACTTAAGCCTACAGCCACAAATCTTGTTAAACTACTAGTTCATAAATGCTCCCTAACTAGGTAACTTTGTTTGGCTAAAAATCTTGGCTGGTTTATGATAACGTTGAAGAAGATTCTAAGTCAGGCACCTGGAATCTAAAATAAGACTTTTCCATTTGCATGTATCTCACGTTCGGTTATTTGGTTTCTTCGACTGTTTGATCACTTTTAAAAATTTGTTTCTCCATACTCCCTGGAGGTGGTGACTACAGTGAGGCATGGTACTCCTATAAGACTTTGATAATTATTGTCTAGAGCTGGAGAATTACTGATATATATGAACTTGTTTTGGTCAGCTTGGCCTATATTTCATTTTGTTTAACTTTATGTTCTTTTGTTTGTAAGTTTTCATGTTCTTCTTCCCCTTGAATTCTTCAGGATTCAATTCAATTGGAAAGTTCCCAGCAGTAAGTGCTAAGAAGAAAATTCTCAGTTCACCTGGACCACCCCCCCCCCACTCCTTGTAATGACGCCCTATAGTGATAAGGAGCACACTTCTTCCTCCCTAGTAGAGGTGGGGAGGGATTAGGGATTTTCTAGAGCAGCTGAAATTTGATGAAGACTGTGTTGAACTTGTTTATTTCACCTAAACATTTAAAACTAACAGGCTCTTTGTACAATAGGCGTATGTCTCTGAAAAGACTACATAGGCTGTTTCTTCAGCTTATGTTTTCCAAGGCTTGTAGCTTAATTTCGAGTTTCTTTTTCTATCTTATCTCACTAGAGATAAAAATGTATAAAATAAATAAGTCATGGAGATGAAAAGTACAGCCTAGGGACTACAGCCAGTAGTACTATCGTAACATTGTCTGGTGACAGACGGGGACTACATTTGTGAGCACTGAGTAATGTATAGTAGAACGGTTGAATCACTGTATTGTGCACGTGAAACTAAAATAATGTAGTATGTCAACTAAACTTGAATAATAAATTTTTAAATGATACAATGGTCCCATAGTCAAGAATATTATGAATTTTCTACAGAAAAGGGGACTTATAAAAGGATTGACTCTTCCTTAAGCACCTAGACAGAAATAATTCCTTTGTCTCAAATTCAAAATGCATTTTCACTTACATTACAATTTTCTGGAAAGGAACTATTGAAATAGTAATACTCTAATATTGCTTGGCAACACTGCCATGATTATCCTATGCATCTAAAGGTCCAGGATTTTGGAACATAGTGTCCTTGCAAATAACATTTGAAAGGAGAGATGATAGAGAAAAATGATACTAAAATATCTGATGTCAGGGGCGCCTGGGTGGCACAGCGGTTAAGCGTCTGCCTTCGGCTCAGGGCGTGATCCTGGCGTTATGGGATCGAGCCCCACATCAGGCTCCTCCACTATGAGCCTGCTTCTTCCTCTCCCACTCCCCTTGCTTGTGTTCCCTCTCTCGCTGGCTGTCTCTAACTCTGTCGAATAAATAAATAAAATCTTTAAAAAAAATATCTGATGTCAGATTCCAATATTAAAATTTATTTAAATTTAACTTTTTTCAAATGGATAAGTTGACATAATTTTCCTTTTTGCTTGAAAATTTTCATGACTAAATTTTAAAAGGTAACATCGTATGGGGTATTAATTTTCATGGGGAAAATGAAACTTTATTTCCTCCATTATATAGATGAACTCAATTTGTTTTAGAAGCTTAAAATAATTACTTCCAACTTTCTATTATAAGTGCATATTAACCCAGGGAGGTCATTTATTGTCTCAGGATTTCAGTTCTTGCATCAATAAAGTCCCTAGGATTTAGAATAAATACTAATTAAGATACAAACTCCAGTCCCACGCACCCTGTCTAGTCTAAGGGGTCATTCACTCACCTAGGGTTTTGGCAGGCACTCACGGCAGCGTCTCCATCCCTTATCACATCTGAGACATTTTCATCTTTCAAATGCTCCTCTGCTTCCTGTAGGGGGCTGCTTCTAGACGGGGAGTGTTCAGGTTCTCCGACACACTCTTCTCTCTGATCTGTTTCAATCTGAATTAAGGGCACTTCCCTTGAGCAAAGTGACCGCCTGGTGTAGTTGATAGGCACAGCCCCATGGCATGAAGACGTTTCCCTTCTAGAATCTAAACTGTTGTGGTTTGTAAGAGGAGCAGCTTTGCTCTGAGATGACACAGGGGAATGTTTGCTTTCGGTAATGGAGTGTTTCCTTGGGTTATCAACAGACTCTTGAACGAGACGAGTTGGCCCCCTTTGCACTCTGCTTGAAGCTGGTCTGTTTGCACATTTCTCCACTTGCAGGGGAGAGCCACCAGGAACAGGCTCGACCTCAGCTGCCCCGGCATCATCCACTATAATTTTGTTCTTCCGCATGAGGGCCTTGATTGAGTTTGCCCACGTCTCATGAATTAGCACGCTGGTGATCTGGTCAGTCCCGCCTCTCCGATACAAGCAAGAGTCAGATTTGCAGAGACCCGAGGAGGGAGCGCTACTGCCTGGGTGTACACTTAGGAAATCTTGCTGGCTGTTTGGAGCGAAGCCATCTAAAGAGTTGGCTTTGATGGGTACATTCACCGTCAGCCTGGCACCCAGGGATCTGCTATCTGGCATGGACGACTGCCTGTAACACAATGGGGATCGCAGAGAGGGTGACAGTAGGCCGACTGTCCAATCCTGGCTGCTTCGGCTAGAGGAGGCGCTGTCTCTGCTTTCTCTCTCAATGTCCCTCAGCATGTACCTATAAAACTCCTCGGTTATGCTCTCGGTGCTGGACTGCTTTGAGGGACAGCTTGGCCTCACACTGAGGTGGTCATTTTTACGGCACGCCTGCTGCATGGCTGAGTTCAGGATGCTGCTGGCATTCTTGCCCGCGTAGTAATCCAACAGTAATTCAAACCCTCTTCCTTCATTTTCCATCTGGTTCACCATGAACCTGGAAAACTCCTCAGTGATGCTTTCACAGCTGGACTGCTTGGAGACAGAGCTGGCCCTGCTAACTGGCTGACTTAGGGTGCTCATTAAACCCAGGCTATTTACATAGGCCTGGGCGTTGGAGTCCTCCTCTGGGATGCTTTCACAGCTGGAGGCCTTCAGCCGGTTCCACCTGTCTCCGCTGAGCAACCGGTTCCGGGGATGGCTCTGGGCTTGCCAGACGCCGTCCACCATGGAGAACTCTGTTAGGTTCATGATCTTGGCTGCCACTTCGTTTGCAAAAACATTGACAGAATCTGGGACGTCCTCAAGGTTCATCGACTCGTCCACAACCCTGTTCATCAGCTTCTCTTTAAGCTCTGGGTGCTCATCAGTTTTCCTCTTGATCTCGCTGAGCCTTGGGGGCTTGTGTTTCCTCACCGTGGCCCCACTGCTCTGGCTTTCCTTCCTCCTCTTCAAGGACCGGCAGGATACGTTGGGGGTAACCAGAAACTCATTCCCTCTCTTCCATGCACAAAACCAGGGTTGTTTTCCTTTTGAGTTGTCAAGGCAAATTGCTGCGATTTCAGTTGCCATGGAGACAATCATCTCTGCTAATTCTTCCGCAAAGTCTGTAATGCAGTATATATCAGCGTGTTTTGCCTGTGGCACGGATTGAGCAGGAAGCAGCAAGTCATTCCCTAACAAAGACAGGTTCACTTGAACTTCATTGCCTACAAGGGAGGCACGATGATACTTCTCTTGGGCGTTTGCAATGGCGCTGTCCTCTGCCTCCTGGGAACCTCTGCGGCCCTTGCCCACTGCCAGTGTCCTTTCTCCCTCCGAGGGGGCTCTGTACGCATTCTCATTGTGCCAGCGCATCTGATGAGGGTTGTTCGGATCTTCTCCCGCTGTTCCTTTTCGATGTATTTCTCCGGGGGGTGTTTTAGCAGTTGAAGCCTCAGGCAGTTTGGGACTACAGGGCAATTCAGATGGCAGCATAGGGTTCTGGAAGAGGCCTGGCTTCGCTGGGCCCTTACTATCTTGCTTCAGATAAACATTATCAACCACTTCATTGATAATAAGACTAGTGCTACGCGGACTGCTAAGTGGATAGTTGCTGGAATAGTCAATGGCTTTGGTCCATGCTAGACTAGCAGCCTGATCAGGTGGCCAGCAGCCTAATTCTGCTTCTGTCCAGCTGATGGTCTCATTAGCGAGGGCAGTGGGGCTTCCGCCAGGCTGTACAAAATGACTCATCTTCTTGAATGTGAAGCATATCACACGGAAGAGCAGTTGATTTGCACTTTCCATCAGGGTGTCACGAGTTTCAGGTGAATGCCTGCTATCATTGGCATCAATTATTTTGTTTTTCTGGTGAGCTTCCTCAATGGAATGCTTCAGGATAACGTTGGACAGGGTCTGTGCCAGGTCATCCCTGAGGACATTTTCTGCACACAAGGTCTGAGGCTTTGAAGCAGTTTCTATGATTCTCTGGCTCATTGATTCCATGAGGTCTCCAACGCTGCTGCAGGGATCGGGCCTTGTTAAAACCACAGCAGCCTCCTTGAGCAAAGCCCGAGCAATGGCCTCATTTCCCAGCTCCATGCTCCCCGCTGTGGCCAGACTGCAAGGTGGGGGGACCGCTGCACAGGCCTCAGCTGCACACGAGAGGTCACTCGGAGCCTTCGCCTCTCCTGTTTCACCCAAGCCACACACAGCAATGGCACTCGCCACCTGCGTCATGCCACACAGAGCAGATGGAAAGGAGTATTCACTGATGGAGGGCTCCTTGAGTACTTGGGATATTTGAGTTTGCAGCGGTTCATTGCCTCCCATTGGATGGGTTGAAACCGAAGATTCTTGCTCCATTTTGAGCCTTTCTGTGGCCTGAGGACTGGAAATGGTTCCAATCACAGTGGCCGCACAAGCCAATGCGACTTCTAGAGCACTCTGAGGGTGTCTGCTGGAGTTCTCTCCAGAAAGGACACCTGCGGTTTCAATGGAGACCTCCACCTCAGACCACGAGGCGATGCCCGCCTCAGGGGCGGCATCACTGCCATCTGGACTCTGGACGATGACGATTTTGGGGAGCTCATTCCACGACCGAGGGACCACCATACCTTTTGCGGAACAGCCACTGGGTGGCAGAGCATTTCCGACGGAGACACTGACTGCTGATTCCTGGGGTGGTGTAGACTGAGACTGGGACAACCGAATAAAGGCGTCTTGCAGCACGGATTCTGCCAAATTTGTAGCATACTCGCCAGCTGTGGCTTCTCCGTCTTGTTTGGGAGGAAGGGAGTTTGTGCCATCTTCACGGTCCCCTGGGTCTAAGCTGTTGTCATGCTCAGTGAGGGCACCATATACAGGAGCCCCACCGTTCTTAACCATCCTGGAGAAGTAAGCGTCTCCTGGAATATATGGTGCCTGCGATTTTTCCACGTGACCTTTAACATTTTCTGAATAATAATAATTTGTGGCTGGCCTCTCATTCTGCCCAGCTTCTCCTTTCCATTCTGATGGCTCGGCCGATGCACCGAGGCTCTGCGAAGTGGTGTCTCCCGCTACTTTTTCCAGAGATCCTTCTGCTTTCATTGTCGGATGGTATTTGCCAATATATTTGTCTTCCAAAGCATAAAACAACTTTTCCTTGTTGTAATTCCATTCCTCCTGAGTGGTTTCCTTTGGTTTTTTGCTTTCCAAACCATGAGCTGAGGCATTTATATTTTCATAACCTAGAGAAGACAAAATGAGGGCTCACTTTACTTTTTGGGTAATAGGATCTCATGAGTCTAAAATAACAATTACTTTTTAAAAATTGCCTTATAGCATCAGGGTTTTTTTCCCCCCTAAAACAGCACTTAGAATGTTCCTTCAAGACACATGAATCTGAAAAAGTTTTTCAGTTTTGTTTTAGAACCCGACTCAACAAAACGGTTTTCAATGTGGGATATAAATGTCAGCACTAGAGTGGGAGAAGATGGCATGGTGGGGGGCTGAGTGCTGATCGCCTTTCTTTCTTTCTTCTTTTTTTTTTCTTTAAAGATTTTTATTTATTTATTTGGGAGAGAGAGAGAGAGCGCAGAGTGAGAGAGAGCACGAGGGGGTGGGAGAGGGGAAGAGGGAGAAGCAGATTCCCCGCTGAGCAGGGAGCCCGATGCAGGGGCTTGATTTCAGGACCCTGAGATCATGACCTGAGCTGAAGGCGGATGCTTAGCCAACTGAGCCACCCAGGCACCCCTGCTCATCTCTCTCCATGGCTCATGGGAAAAGTAACACAGACAGTTGCATCTTGGAGCTTCCCAGTGCATATGGAAGGAGGAGGAAGAATGTTTACAGCAACCTCCATAGTAAGCTTTGTTGCAAAACTTTGCTCTGAAGTTTGGGTAGGACTTGTCCCAGGGACTGACAACAGCATCTGCAGTATCCCTTCCTCTGTGGCTAAGAGTGGGGAAGAGGAACACATCGTTCACCGAGCTCTTTGAATCAGTCAATCAAAACTGAATAAATGCTAAGTGCGAGGTACTCTCCTGGGTTATTTCCTTCTGTCCTTACCATAATAACAGGTAAATGTCATAAATACATACAGCTGAATATAGTAAATGTAACAGTCCTAGAGGCACTGTTACACTTCCAAATACTAGATAAAGAAACTGGGGCTCAGAAGGGCTAGGTAACCGACCCAGGCATCACAGCCTCGAGGAGGCAGTGCTAGAATTAGGCCAGTTTAAGTTGGCTTCAGCTAATAGGTGGCTTTATGGAAGTCTCAGGGAAGATAACTTTCCTCCCTGTGGTAGTCAAAGTCTCTCGGCAGGCAGGCTGTCCTTCAGCGTCCCCAAGGCATCTTTAGGGAAATGGAGCCATCCAACCACTGAGTCTAAGTCCACGAGTCAACATCCTCACTGGTGGTCTGTTATTCTCCTGCCCTCCCTAAACTCGGTACGTGAAGATTGTGATGTGTCAGCCAAACAGACATGGCCTGAAACTTTCCTGAAATTCCACTCATTTTTAGGGGGTGACTAACTCCAGAATGTGCCTTTGTTTCATGGGGCAGTTCTCACCGTTCCTATAGTCTTCCACCTCGCTTTCCTCCTCCAAGTGCTCGGAGGCGGTGAGAAAGTCCTCCTCGATTGAAGACAGGGAGCAGTTGGTGTCATCCTCCACTTTTAAGACGTTGGTTTCCAGATGGAGCTGCCGCTCCTGCACCAGTTCGAGACCGATCAAAAATTTGTTGATTTCAAAGATGATGCAGTTGGTACTGTTTGCCCTGTTCCCTCTCGCACACTGGACCAAGCAGATATCTGGCAGCCAAGGGCACTGAAAGTAGAGAGGAAAAAAGACATTTATTAAAAGAGAAAATAAAGACCATAGCTTCCGACCTTTCTTCTTCCACCAGTCTTTCTTGTTACAAGCAGTGGGGGACCTTTAAGATATTTGGATTATCTTCTGGGCTTCGATTGATGCATTGCTAGAAAAAAAAATTCAAGTGTTATTTGGGCACACAGGGTACCTAGGAGAAAGTCTGACTTCAGGGAAACTAGACCAGTTGCAAAACGTATTTCTGTTGCCTCCTGTCAAAGCAAAAGTGGCACCCGGCAAACTTAAGCAGGTTTAGGAAGACTTTCTTTGAAGCTCTTAAATTAGTTAAGAGGGCCCAGAACTGAGTGGGACCACACCTCCCCTGAAAAAAAGGCTCAAGGGCTTTTAAGAGCTGGTGCCGAGGGCTGCAGGCTGTCTGTGCTTGCTGATTGGTTTAACCAGAGGAAAAGCAAATGTTCTTATATCTGCATGGCAGGTGGTGGTTTTGCAAATTGGAGTCAGGCTCATACTGAACCTAGGCTCCCATCCTTCCACAGAGAAAGGGACATGATCTTCTTTGATGATCTTACCTCAGAGATATAAGGTATCTTATATGGGTGGTGGCTTTGATGGTTCTTAGGTCTTAGAAAAAGACACTCCTGGGCTGTAAACTTGGCTTGAGGCTTTTCAAATGATTTACATCTCAAAGGGGCAGAGATTCCTAAGGATGTTTTCTAAAGTAAATGTTCTAAGACAAGGGCGTCAGTGCCTCAGGTCAGGAGGAAGCCTGTCTGAAGTCTAGGCAAGCTGAGGGGAATGTGGAGGCCGGTCTTGGGCACCCTTCTTGATTAACCTGAGTCCCAGTTTCTCCGACCAAGATCTTTTCCTGCCTTGGTGGTGTTCAGTAAAGCCTCTGCCAGTATTTAGTATTTCTATAACTAGAGTTAGAATTTATACTGCGTATTACTCCTCCGAAGAAGCAGACACAATGGAGTATAAAGAAATCCACTGGAAGAGCACTGATTATCTCTAAATGGGCGGTGTATGAGGAAAGCAGTGAAAAGGAGGCCCAAATCACTGGATGGCATCCCTGTGAGACCTATTAATTCTGTTCTGTTCTGGGGCGACAGACCATATCCTTATTCTCCACTGCACACTTTTTGCTATCCATATGGTTGTTCATTAGAATACCAATAAAAGTTTCAATTGCTCCTGCACAGATGACTAGTAAATTACAAACATATCTTGCGCATTGGGATTTTTATTTTTATAAAAGGAACAATATGCTGATTCATAGTAATTTTTAACAAAATTCTTTGAATGGAAACAGGAGTTAGTGGGGAGAAGAAAGCTAAATAAATTTATATCAAAGTGGAATTTGAAATGTTTGGGGGAAATAGTTTATGTATAAATGTTAATCTTATAAAAAGGATTATTTAAATCATATGCTTATCTGCAATTAAGAGTTCATTGGGTCTAATCCTAGTTAACTTGACATTTTGGAATTCTTGAGTCTGAGTCCATGTGTGTGTAAGGGGTAATTATGTGTACATGCAGAGAAATACATACGCATAGACATCCATATTGTATTTCTGAAAGTAGTATATCTTTTTCTTACAAAAATATCATTTATTAATCTTTTTGGTTGAATATTATAATTAGAGTAATTCCAGGACAGTTGATTACAAAATGAAAAATCCAGTCTTTCTCCAAGGGGCCTAAGGGGCTCAGAAACAGAATTGATCTATGTGCTTATGTAATTAGGTCTGTTTTTCAAGGAAGGGGGCTCATAACCTTACTTTTCAAAGTGTGGGTTGTAGACTAGCAGACTTGGCATCACCTGGCAGTTGGTTAGAAATCTATAATCTCAGGACCCACCTCAGATCCAGTAAATCAGAATCTGCATTTTCAAGAAAAATCTCTTGGTGATTCCTACATGCATTAACATTTGAGAAGCACTGGTCTGTAGCTTTTATGAAATTAACATAGGGTCTGAGATCCTCCATAATGACGAGGAACTATTGCTGTAGAGTGACAGTAGCTGGCTTGATTAATTTTATTCCCACTGAGTTCGGACATAATACACTAACTTGAAATTTACAAGATAGTGTTTGGGTGTCTAGCAAGGTATGCTAGGAGGTACAAACATGAATTAGATGGGGAATGGGCACTGGGGGGTGGGGAACAATATACTACCAGTGGATCAGACATGAATAAAAATAATTATAAAGTAGAACCAAATGAAGTTACCATATTTATAGGTAAAAATGGTTGCATATTGGTCATTTCATATCATTCAGATTAAATATATATAACATAAGATTTTATATATTTATATATTATATATTTTTATATTTTTTATATTGTGGCAGGAATCAAAAGAGATATTAACAAATCAACATGAACAGGTAAGTAATACCTCAAAATAAACTTAGAGAAAGGATTGCATTAAATGTGCAATGTTCCATGGCTATTGCATTCACAGAAGGAATATATTTTCTTTTCTTTTTTTTTTAAGATTTTATTTATTTATTCGATAGAGATAGAGACAGCCAGCGAGAGAGGGAACACAAGCAGGGGGAGTGGGAGAGGAAGAAGCAGGCTCATAGCAGAAGAGCCTGATGTGGGGCTCGATCCCATAACGCCGGGATCACGCCCTGAGCCGAAGGCCGTCGCTTAACCGCTGTGCCACCCAGGCGCCCCTGGAATATATTTTCTTAACAATCTTCTTGAAAGCAAATAAATATGCTAGGAGTCTTAGGTAAATGAAGGCTAGACAATACAGCCTGTAAAATGATGGCAGGAATTATTATGTAATTTTTATTGTAGTCTAGTAGGTGCTTTGACTATCTTATTACCTTTAATGCAAACATTATTTCTATGATGTTGGTGGTGCCATTACTCTTTTACAGAGGAGAAATCAGGCACAGAAAGGCTAACTGATCCTTTCAAGGTTACACAAATATAAAGTGGAAGAGCCAGCATCCCCAATCCAGGCCTGTTGGACTCTGATTCCTGTGTCATTTCCAATTCTCCCCGTGGCTTCCCGTTCTCATCAGCAAAAGTCCGATATTCACTGAGGACGTGCAATTTGGAAAGAAGGGTGGTTTGCACCTGGACCTGCTCGAACTCATGCATGCCCAGCAAAATTACGTGTTCATCTCATAGAAAGACAGACACAGGACTACATCTTACTATTGTACATAATATGCATCTCAGAAAAAAATTTTCTTCTGGGGAAAATAATTGATTTTACTTGCATTTTCCACTTCCAGTATTTTACCTGACTATTGGTTGTTGTCATGATGATTTTTCTTAAGATATTTTAGAGCCTTATCCTAAGGATCTACTAAGGATGGTTTGAGGAAGGAAAATATAACTGTTGTGCCAACTTCTCATTTGATGTTCACTGGTATTCATTGGTCTCTCTCTTTCAATCTCTCATTTTTATTTTTAGAGGGATAGGGAGAGAGAGCACACAAGGTGGGGAAGGACAAAGGGAGAGGGAAAGAGGGAGAATCCTAAGCAGGCTCCATATTCAGCATGGAGCCAGACGCAGGGCTCAATCTCACAACCCTGAGAGATCATGACCTGAGCCGAAATCAAGAGTAAGACACTTAACCAACTGAGCCACCCAGGTGCCCCTCTATTCATTAGTCTTTTGAGACACCTATGTACGGATAGTTCTGCATGTGTTTATATATATTTAATAATATCCACAAGAAATCAGGTCAAAGAGAATGCCAAACTAAGACAGTTGCTCCCTAAAAGCAAGACGTCCAACTTATTTACCACTTATCCTCAGCACCTAGAAAGTGCTAAACATTTATAGTATACAGTATATTCATTCATTCGACAAATATTTACTGTATGTATAATATTTATACATGAATGAATGAGGTATATTATGAATAGTTTCTTATATTTTTTCAGTTGTACAATTTAATTGTAAAATAATGTAGCAATATAAAAAAGCCATAGGGTCATTTGCTGCGCTGGAAAGATGAAGGCATGAATAAATAAAGAGAAAACTGTTCGTAGATAATGAAACTCCTCAGGAGGCAGAAGAAGCACTCTCTACATTGTCCTTGCGACAATATTGTACTTCTCTTCCCCAAAGGAGTCTAGCCAGTTTGTAAATGGATGATTACTCTTGGGGTACATAGTAGACCACCTGGTATCTTATTTGGGAGAGAAGGGGGGGAGGGGTGGAGGGAGAAGGAAGAAGAAAGAGTCTTAAGCAGGCTCCATGCCCAGCACAGAGCCCTACGTGGGGCTTGAGTGCACGACCCTTAGATGATGACCTGAGAGAAAATCAAGAATCCAACGCTTAATTGACTGAAGCCCGGGCAGGCCTTATTTTCTTTAAATAACATTTTCGTTCTACTTCACCTTCCTTCACTTTTATAGGCATGGAAAGAAAATACAACACTTTGCATTTGAACAGTCCTTCTCAAGTTATCTTTATATTTTTTTATTAAATCACTATGACCAGTCTCTGAGAATGGAGTAAAGGTATTTTTTTTAAAATCTCCATTTTATAGAATAGGAAATTATCGTTGAGAGAAGTGAGGTAACTTGTTATCTGGACTACAGAAAATCTTTGGCATTGTAATTTCCTGGCTCAAAGGTGTGCCAAGTGGCTTGTTGATTCCCTTCCTCACAGGGTCACTGGGAATGATAGCTACGCCCTGGAGACTGATTTAGACTTCCCCCATTAACCCAGCTCAAGTTGCCTGTGCCAATATCTCCATGACAACTTTTGGATTAACAGGTAAGTAATTCTCCTGAGGCAGAGTAGCCAAATTGAGACTATCCCTAAACAATTAGGTCCTGGCTATGGTTGGCTAACATGGGATTCAATATTGATATGCTGCCCAACATCGCAGATCTATTAAAACACATGGACTGTGATACCTAGAAAATGCGGTAGGCCTTTGGGAGACTGCAGAAGGGTGAAGTGGTGTGTAGGAAGTGAGGGGGACTCCTGGGATAGAGAGTAATGAAATTTTTTTTTTTAAAAGATTTTATTTATTTATTCGATAGAGAGAGACAGCCAGCAAGAGAGGGAACACAAGCAGGGGGAGTGGGAGAGGAAGAAGCAGGCTCATAGTGGAGGAGCCTGATGTGGGGCTCGATCCCGCAACGCTGGGATCATGCCCTGAGCCGAAGGCAGACGATTAACCGCTGTGCCACCCAGGCGCCCCGAGAGTAATGAAATATTTAAGAGTGCTACAATTCATAGGCAATTCTTGACAGCTCTTAGGAAAAGTATGCAGAATGTTAAGTATGTTTTTGATGGATGATATTTAATGAGTGCTGGGCAATTTGACTTTTCCTGACCCCAATTAACATCTGTGTTGCTTTTGTGACACAACATCATTCAATCTTCTTCTGGTTTTCATACCGTGTAGGGCACCGTTTTCTGGCCTACTCACAGTCCAAATGATTTACATGGAGTTAATTCACCTCAAACTCTGAGGTGATCATGTGACCCAGCCTAGCCAATCGGAACATTGCAATCCTCAAGCCATGGTGATTAGTTCAGGAATGGGCACACGACACATGAGAGCCAATAGAACACAATTAAACGTTGCTATGAACCACCTGGAGGAGACATTCACTCTTGCTCAACTTGAACCCAAATGGATAGTGCCTCCTCCTGGAAAGAGACTGTCTGATAGCAGGTAAAGAGAGAGAAAGCTGAAAAGAGGTCACAAGGGGAAATCCATGTCTTGAATACACTGTTCAAGTCCTTGTAATAATCTACCCACTATACTTTCTAGTTACATGAGATGGTACATTCCTTTTATACATAATCCAATTTTCTGTCATGTTTAATTACAAATCCTAATAGGCCTGGTTACTCTTTTAAAACTTGGATTTGAAAATTACTTTTGGTCATCATAGTTCTGCCCAATATAAAGAGAAGGCACTTAGAACCATTTCTGTTTCCTCTTTTCAGGTGATTAATTTTCCCACTAAGAAAATGTGGTATTAGATTGAACCAGGAGAAATTTTTGTTCTAGTCTTTTTTTAAAAAAAATATTTATTTATTTATTTGAGAGAGAGAGAGAGAGAGCATGAGCAAGAGGGGCATAGGGAGAGGGAGAGAGAATCCCAAGCAGACTCTGCACTGAGCACGGAGAGGCACGGGGCTTGATCTCAGGACACCAAGATCACCACTGACTGAGATCACGGGCTGAGCTGAAGCCAAGAGTTGGAAGCCTAACCGACTGCACCACCCAGGTGCCCCTTTTCTATAAAATTTGATTACTGAATTGTAATAGTCTGTGTGCACATTTTTACAAAGCATCTGGACTAGATGCAGGAAATAGTGGGTGGATTTCTGAGTTTTTTGCTATTTTGAAGGACTGAAAAATAAAAGAATATTTTAAATTTTTCCAGCAAAACTAAAACCCAAGAAAGAACAACTGGAGGAAAACGAATGTTCATCATTTTAATCTGTTGCTGTGGTAGTGGCACTATCAGCAGGTCTTATTTGGGAAGATCCACGATCTTTGATACGGCGCACCTTCAGAAATCTTACATTTGCTTCTGCAAATCAAATATTTATTTCTGTGAATCGACTAAACAATTTATAATTGTAAACATTTAAAGGATGTTATAATGATTTATCTAATAACAACAAACATCGGTACCCTAATAGTATCTGAATTCCTGCTTTATTTTTTAGCAACGTTCATTTCTTCTAGGAATTTTACTCTTTAAGGACTCACTCACTCACTTTACTCTTTCTAGGAAACTCACTTTCCATCCATAGGGTTGCTATCCTGTATTCATTTGCCTGGCTCATTTGGTATATCCTAAGAAATAAATATAAGAAGAAAGAAGAAATGCTAGGATTCTGGGACCATATGGTATAAATTAGAATTTTGGTATTGTTTGTGAAACAGAAGATCAGTCTGCTTTTGATTATCTAATAGATTTGAAGAAAACCGAGCTAACCAGTCAATGTCCAGTGTGTCTGCTCTAGTTTAAGTGCAAGTTAACATCATGAACTTGAGAAGTTAATAAAATAAATGTTAGGAGTTAAGGTAAGGGAAGCTCTGTCAAACTCTAAATGGAATATTTAGAAGAAATACAAATGAAGACTATTCTTGATTACAAGAGATTTTGGACTGTTCTTGATTACAAAGAGATTTTGGAGTCCTATGCTATGGGAGCTTACATGTAGCATCTGTTTGTGGTTCATATTGACTTATGCCAAGAGCTGACCACAGATAACTTATCACTAGTGAATATTTTATCAAGAGCTTACATCTCTTACCTGTGAAACTTCGAAATCTGCCTGGAGATTCCCAGATGTTAACCCGCTTAGAAGGACGATTTCATTTTCTTTTGGCTGTTGGACGTTCATGGAGCTGATAAGTTTTGGAAGATCTGGTGAAACATTGACCAATTTCTGGAGAGGAAGAAATTAGTTAGTTTAGATGATTTCTTTTCACCTCCAAAACACTACCCCAAAACTATTTACTTGCAAAAATAATACATAACTCACGCGAATGATTGATTACTTAATCTACTAAGATTATTACTAGAAAAGATTGTGTGAAATTGAAGCATAAAGGTTTAGATTGGAATAGAAAATTACTTAAACATAAAGCTTTAAAAACTCTTTTAGTTCTAACTTTTCCAGAGTAGACATTTAATAATTAATATCACACTACAGGTATATCTGGTAGGGATTTTTTAAAAAATTTTTCCTTTTAACTCTTGTAATAAGAGATGTGTTGACTAATAATCATCTGTTCTAACAAAGTCAATAATAGTGATATCAATAATAAAATAATTTCCAATATTGATTTTACTCTATGTACTAGGTGCTATGCTAAAGACTGTATACATGTTACATCTTAGTACACTTAATCTCCACAACACCCCCACATGGATTAGGTACCATTATTACTTTCTTTTTCTACATAAGTAGCCTGAGGTCCAGAGGTTAGTTTACACAAGCTCATATAGCTAAATCAGTGCCAAGTTTCTACTCTTAGCCATAGCAGAAGACCGTCTCAAATCACCCATATAAATCTTCAAACACCAGGCCTTAAGATGCCAACTTGCTTTGGTCTCTCCTGGTCTCTCTGACAGACTCTGTCTGCATCATAAGTCCATTAAATGAAATCATATGTACAATTTTTTCCCCCAAAGATTCCTCCAGGACTGCATAGATGAATGACATTTGAAGCTCTGTGAAAATCTATAATGGAGCACCTGTACGGGCAATTGGGTTTGAGAAGCTGGTGCTGTCTTGTCAAGGAAAAAACATTACAGGAATGATTGAGTAATTGCAGGCCTACACTTCTGATTGTCAAGCTGCAAATGGTGTCTATTACACCACTGTATTATACCAAATAGTGAGGTCGAACCATCTTCAGCTTTGGATATGAAAGGATAATCATATCACACCAATTAATTCTTCCTACCAGACCCCCTATTGACTCTAGTCCAGAGGACTGAGGGGCCCTTTAAGTTTTCTTGTGTTGTCAAGGATTTACATCAGGATGCTCCCGACTTTGGACGACCTTGGAACATATAGCTGCGGCAGAGCTCAGAGTCTGAGCCCCAGGTGAGAGTAGGGCTGGGAAACCGAAGTTGATCAAAGCAGCAGGAAGGAGCAGACCTGAGAGCCACAAAGAAGGGCGGGCTGGTATCAAGCAGGTTTGGAAAAGCATTGGAAACATCATCTCAGGCAGGGTGTTTGAGAGCAGAGGAGGTGGGGGCAGAGAAAGCCACTCTCAGGCCCTGGGGGTGGGGGGAAAGCACCAGTTCGGACAGCAGCTCTGTTATCTTGGGAAAGCAAGTTTCACAAATATAAGGAAGGCAACCTGCGTGGGAAGTGGAGCGAAAGGGGCAGGGAATGAATCCTGATGAAGCCAACCGACTAAAGAGTCACCAGCTGAATGAGCGCCATTGACAGATGAAGTTATGTCGGCTCTCTGGCTGGTGCAGCCAGCCTTGGTCATGAGCTCCCTGAGAGCCCATGGTCCCAGTGTTACCTGCTGTAGGTGCTCCGTGCTGCACGCATCCTTGTTCACATCCAGGTTCACGAAGCAAACCTAGGAAAAAGCCCCAAAATAGCCAAGTAAGTGAAAAACCTGGCAGTTGTTTTCAAAGAAAGCATGGAATCCATTTCGGGCAAATGATTTGAGAATCCTGCACATTTTGTACAGTGGGTCTGGTACAGAAATTGCCACTGTACGTTTGGGCTTCGGTGCAAACCTCTAACACCCAAGTCACATTCCCCTGATGCCACTGCACACCGTCTTCCATTCATGGCCCAACAAACGAAACGGTCTCTATGTATTCAAGTCAATGTAAGTCACAACAAAATCTTCAGGCTTATAAAGGACTATCGAATCTCATGAAATAGGAGAAAAGACTTGTAATACTCTAAACCTCTCTTTTTAATTGCATTGAACATTTCTCTCCATTTCTTTTTTTTTTTTTTTCTCATTTCCCCCACTTTCTCCTTTCATTTTCAATCCGGTGCAAGATAAACGGATTTCTCTTTGTTTCGTGGTTTTCATTCATTTATTTAATCCTGTTGTATAGTTTGCCTCCATTTAGTCATCTTAAATAAATGTCTGAATAAGCTAGAGTATGAAACTAAAGCGACAATCTTAAAAGATAATTCAGAACAACAAGAAGAGAATTGTTGTAGTTTAAATCTCAAACACAGCTCATAGAAAAAAATCTACTATGGGCATTTGCGTGGAGATGGGGAGAAGAAAACTTAAAAACACAAAGAACTGAGATATATTCTTTTTCTTTCGCTTTAAATAAATAAATGAATAAATAAATAAATAAATTTAACTTCATTGAAATCTTATTTATTTATTGAGTAGGGTTGGGACACAATGTTACATCAGTTTCAGGTGTACATGTGATTCAAGTTTTTTACTCTTAACAAGCTAATTTGCCCATATAAAACTGACGACATTAACTATTTGGATACTTAGTCAGATGTTTGGACTTGTGTAGATGCTTGGAAGCACATGAGGCCTTTCGATTTCAGTTGTTTAGGGTCATGGTTTCTCTGAGTCCATCCTTTCTCTTTTCGTGGTTAAAAAAACATAATTGAAAGATTTTGGGTAATTCTTTAACAACCGCAGTAGTTGTACATTGCTATGGTGTAAAGCTCACTACTGTTTTATTCCCCCAATGGAAGGTTTTCTGGATTTCTGAACTCACAATATCCTTGCAGCACATCTCTAGGATGCAGTATCTGCTTGTTAAGAACAACCCGATGGGCATTCGGGGGAAGATGGGGCATGAACTGCCAACCACATTCTCACTCAGAGGCTCTCTCCATTGGGTTAACAGAATGGCTAAACAGGAACCGGGCATACGTTCCTTCAGGGGCAGCACCAAGAGAGGCATGAATAGTAGATGGTGCTTGGAAGGAGGTCATGGTTCAGAGCAGTTTGTGAATATTCATACAATAATTGAAACTTTGCCCTTGGAAAACTGGTTCAATATCTGTTCGTACTCAGTGGCTTTGAATAGCATGCAGCTGGAAGGCATTTACTGAACTGATTAGACAGTCTTCCATTCACCTTAAGGAAAGGTGTGTTACCTTGACCTGGCACCACAAGGCTCTTATCTTTTATCACAGTGGGAGACGGTAACACAGAGACCAAGGAGAGGCATCTAGAGTAACTACTTCTCTGCCCTCTGATTTTGTCTGTTGTTCTCTGAAGATGAACTTTCTCTCTATTCATTCTGGGCTGTGAGGTGAAACTCTGCCTACATCTGGAAGAAACCCTCCACACTTGCTAGCTGGGCCAAGACTAGAACAAAGCCAGACACAAACCAATCACTTGATTATACTTGACACTTTTATCTTTCCATATCTCTCTAGTAGAGGATGATCCAGGTTTTTAGGGCCTGATATACATACAATTTTGGAAGAACTTCTTTAAATTTCTTTATTTTTAGTAGTGGAAGAACTTCTTTAAGGAAAGGAACAATAAGGGGTGCCTGGATGGCTTAGTTAGTTAAGCCTCCAACTCTTGATTTTGGCTCAGGTCTTGATCTCATGGGTTGTGAGATTAAGCCCCACATTGGGCTCCAGGCTCAGCAGGAGTTTTTTTGAAAATATTCTCCCTCTGCCCCTCCCCCCTCTCTCTTGAGCACACTCTCTCTCTTCCTCTCTCTTCCAACTAAATAAATAAATCTTTTTTTAAAAAGGAAAAGGAGCCACAAAACTGAAAATTCTAAATTAGATGAGGTGAATATTCATTCATTTAGAAGGAGAAAAGGAATCACAACAAATCTCGAATTGAAAAAGGGTGACAGGGGCGCCTGGGTGGCACAGCGATTAAGCGTCTGCCTTCGGCTCAGGGCGGGATCCTGGCGTTATGGGATCGAGCCCCACGTCAGGCTCCTCTGCTATGAGCCTGCTTCTTCCTCTCCCACTCCCCCTGCTTGTGTTCCCTCTCTCGCTGGCTGTCTCTATCTCTGTCAAATAAATAAATAAAGTCTTTAAAAAAAACTAAAAAGGGTGACAAATATCACAAACATGACAACTTCCAAAAAAAAATTAAACCTATTGCCCAATACATCTCCATAATACTTGTTCCCTACATTTTTGGCTCCATACTCTTTGATCAACTCTTCATATGACAGCAGTTTTACAACATTTTCTCTAGATAAAACAGAAAGATAATTCAGTCTTATTCTAATATTGTCGGTTGATGTTTTTCAGCTTTACAAACCTTTACTGATAATATCTTATGCATTTTCCAAGTTGTCAAATTCAGTGGGAAACCACTCTAATATTTCTTTCATATATGAGTTATTATAGGCATACTCACTGCTTGTAATACTATCATAAGTTTGTGCTCTACAAACATGAGAATTTGGATAAATTCTCTTTTGTTTGAGCTCCATTAAAAAAGAAAAAAAATGCATGGTGCAATTATAATTTTCAGTGCTATCAAATAAATTTCTTCCAGGAGAGAACTTCCGTGTTGACCAGGCATCAATGAAACCCAGTCTTGTGTTTGTAAGTTCACATATCTGATGACTGAAAGAATTCTCCACAGACTAGTTTCTGGCACATAAATCTTGTTTTCTATCCACCATCTACATATTTCTAGTGTTGGAAACAGCAGGACATACCTTATATTGTGAAACCGTCTCTGAGCTGATACCTTCATGTCTCCACGTCTGACTGAGTTCCCACTGTCGATGGTAAAAGTGTTCCTGCGAGCCATTACTACCTGTGCCTGGTTAGAAATCACTCCACTATACACTAATGTGGCCTCCAGCCACAGAAATATATCTCGTGTAAACACAACCCCACCCAATTTCCCTTCAGTCAGACCCCACACACATTTGCGGTTACTCCAATGACTCTCGACATAATAAGATATAGTGGGAGTCTGATTGGAAGGAGGTAATTTTAGTTAAAATGTCTTTCTTTTTGAAAATTTCATAAAAACATATAGCGATGTAAGCTGCGGGAGTGCAGCCTGTGCACCTGACGAGCCCTGAATCTTCAGCTTTGATGGTTTTATAGTAAATCCACAGCATGCTGAAGTGGTCTGTGTCATGGTGTTGCTCTCTTCATATGTTCACTCTCTGTGACCTTGGGATCTTCACTGAGATTTAGGCATCCACTAACACCGAACTCCAAGTGGACAATGTGACAAGTTTGTGTCCAGAAGGGCTGGGGAATGGTGGGGGTGGGGTAGGAGGTTGTGCAAGTTGAGGCGAGGGAAAAGCTCCATGTTTCTGAGGGATATAGTTTTGATGCTGGATTCTGAGAAGACAAACAATACAAGGTATTGTTCTTACTCTCAGGGAGTTATGGTCTGGAGGTAGAACACATTCCTTAAATCTATGAAGCCCATTATTAAGTATTACAGAAGTGACAGGACGACGTGTTGGATATGAAGATGGGAGAACGGGCTCAATCACAAATAGCATTTCAGGGAAGGCTTCAAGGTGAGCAGTGAGCAGGTAGGACACATTTAAAATGGCACAAACAATATATGGATGATTTCCCCCTGATCAGCACCTGCTGAGTGACAGAAAAAGGCTCTGAGTTAAGCACAAGGTGAAGAGAAGGAGGAGACAGAGGCCGTGAAGTCCAAGGCAAGAGTCACAGCCTAGAGAAATTCCAGAAGTGAGGCCAAAGTTGGTGAGCAATATGCCTTTCTTTCTACACTATGAAGATTCTGGGCATAATTCAGCAGACATTTTAAAGAGTTGGAGTAAAGAAGAAATCATAATTTTATGCTGTGCTCCCTGTGAATAAAAGTTGAGAAAGACCTGAGGGTTAGAATTTCTCTCCCAACAAGTGAGGCTGCTCCCTGTGTTATTGCAGGAGGTTATAAGGAAACTTTTGGTAATGGAAGTTGAAAATGAGCTTCTGGGGGCTTGGGGCAAGTGTTCTATGAGACTAAAATATTAAAGCCTGGAAGATTCTGCATTATGGTTCTACGGGCTGTGTGTCAAAAGGGGTCCATTAGGGTCTGGAGAGAATGCTGTGGGCGGGGAGGCTGAGGCCGTATGTTGGAGATACCAGCCAACTGGGAAAAAGACGTAACTTCTCTGTGTTGACTCTTCTTCTCAGTCTGGAGTGATGCTATTGAGTTATCTGTCAAATGCCCACGTGTGCAAATCCAAATATACCGAATGATCCAGTGAAAATGTTTTTTAAGTATGTGTGTTTACTTATTAATCCCCTGAACATAGTTTATTTCCCTTCAGCCTTCACTAGATTGTTTACTCATGAAGGCAGGCCCTGAGTTCTTAGTGTTTAGCAAAGCTGGCGCTTGTAGGTGCTCAATAAATGCTGGTAAATACATGTGCACGCTTGGAGTGGAAGCGCTGTTTCAGTCGTCATGGACAGCACCCCTGTACTAGTTATTTCCCTTATTTATGTAGTGTCAATAAGCAAAGTTTTCTTCTAATCAGGACATAAGGGAATAGATAGAGAAGTTACAGAATTAACCGAACTAATGTTCACCCAGCAGTTGGTACTGTTTCAAGTACTTAGATGGGCCTCTTTGTTCCATGAATAAGGGTTTGCTAAAAACCAGAAAAAGGCAAAAGTTGAGAACCATAATTGGTAATAAATACACTGAAAAGGTATTAACACTTTTCTTGCAATGGAAGCTCCTTTCTCTTCACATAAACTGCATTTCGTGTTGTGTCTGCACGTGTCCTTGTTTAGACCATCTGCAGACGTACTCAGCCGAGGCAGATGAGAACACAAATCATCACCGGGAGAACACAGACACCTCTTTTCTTGCCTACTTAAAAGCCAATTTTGTGGTTGTGTGTACCTTTCAAATGCAAATACCTCTCTTCTGTCATTATTAGTTTTTAAATAAAATGTTGGAAGAATAAGTATCACGGAGAAAACGACGCCCCTGTATGATTTTGGCTTTTACGCAATCTAATACAATAGTCTTCAAAGGTTACTAGTACATCCTAACCGTTTTAATGTCCATAGGCGATATGCTGCTTTCTCTGCTTAGTATTATGGATTATTTAGTCAAGCAACACCATTATTTATTTCACTACAAGTCCCTTTTCATAAGTAGAGGACCTTGTAGGCATGTTTAAAAGTAATATTTCACTATGAAATTTTAATGAAGAGTGATTTAAGATATATTTTGATGCAGGGGTGCCTGGGTGGTGCGGTCGGCTAGGCATCCGACTCTTGGTGTCAGCTCAGGTCATGATCTCAGGGTCGTGAGATCAAGCCCTGTGTCAGGCTCCCTGTGCAGCTTGGAGTCTGCTCCAAATTCTCTCCTTCTCCCTCTGCTCCTGCCCCCCATGCATGCTCACTCTCTCTCTCTCTCTCAAACAAAATCCTAAAAAAGAGATGCATTTTGGTGCAAGCCACTGTGAGAAAAAGGTTAACATTAAAATGTAGTAAAACAAGAGAAAAATAAATAATTTAAAGTGAATAGTAGGGCACCTAGGTGGCTTAGTCGTTAAGCATCTGCCTTCGGCTCAGGTCATGATTCCAGCGTTCTGGGATCAAGCCCCACATCAGACTTCCTGCTCAGCGGGAAAGCCTGGTTCTCCGTCTCCCACTCCCCCTGCTCGCATTCCCTCTCTCACTGTCTCTCTCTGTCAAATAAATAAAATCTTTAAAAAAAAAAGTGGATTGCAATTCATAGCCTCTTTTGTGACTTAATTATACTTAATAAATGGTTTTAAATATTTATTATGTATTTGCTGTAGAAGTCAGACAAAAGCCATTTTAAGTCAGACAAAAAAAGTGTCAGACAGAAGCAATACTGTCTGTCATGTACAGAATTTAGGTTTGACATTTTGAATTGAAACCAGAGAGAAAGAACTGATGGTGACCGCCAAGGGCAAACTCCCATTGTGTGTGGACAGTTTTATTTTTTCATGGACTCTTCAGAGAGTTAATACGATAGTTGAGAAATGTCATTGCATTATGGGTCCAGGAGGGGCAAATCATGGGGCTAGAGGCTGCATGGCAGCAGGCTTTAGCCCAGAGTCTGGGGTCTCTGACTTCTGCTGGGAGCCTTCTCATCCCTCCTGAAGTCAGCTAACGCCTGTGAAGGCAACCATCCTATATGGAGATCCTGCTTAGAAAATGTTAACAAAAAGCATGATGTCAAATTGCCTTTAAAATCTGGGCATTTGAATACTTCCTATTACCAAATATATACTTAAGTTTTATCTTAGAAGAAAGCCAATCCCTTCCTCTGGCAGCTTCTAACAATGCAGCCATCTGGCCACGCGGAGAGGATGAGATCTCTTAATTTGGTGGTATTAAAATGCTGGTCTACAAATCTTCTGAAGAAAAAATTGCCTCCTTTCTTACCCCAATCTACAGGCTCCTCCTAGATTCAGGACCCTGGACCAAAATTATCTTTGAAAAAATAAGACATTTTCCCCGATTAGTATTTTAGACTAATGATAACTAAAATGGCAATCTATGCATCAATGTTGTTATGCTACAATGCTGTCAGACATTCTGGATCACACTTGATGTTTGGAATGATAACTGCATTTGTATCCAGTTATTATTACTTTAAAATGATTGCAGTAATCACACAAAATGAAATATAAAGTTTTACTTACACTGGAGATTGTCAAATCCTTCTGCTTTTTAAACTGTCAACATTAAAAAAAAAAAAACCCTTCCAATTGCTGTTTTGAGGGCAAATGTTCAAGCAGTTTGTGATGAGAGACTCAGTAAAAGTTATAGAAATTCCTAAGCAATGCCAGATATTTTAACTAGCCATACATCAAGCCAATTTTATTACTAACCTTAAAAAAATGAAGAATAAGTATGCTACTCAAGAAAATTATTTTCTCACTATTTCTGTTGTTTCCAAAGACATTTCTTTTGGAGCACAAGAACATACATATATATAATATCTGATATACATTTACCAGTTAAAAAACACACTGCATTTATTTTAAATTGCCATTTTAAATAGGTGCTTTACTGAGATATGATTCACATGCCATGTGACTTATCCACTTCAAGTATATTTCAATGGTTTTTAATCTATGCACAGGATTGTGCAAACTTTGCCACAATCAACTTTAGAATATTTCTTCATCCACAAAAGAAAATGTATTTATTAGCAGTCAGTCTCCATTTCTTCCTCAAAACCCTCTCCCTGGACCTAGGCAATCACTCTTCTTTCCATCTCTACACACTGGCTTATTTTGGACATTTCATATAACCAGAGTGGTTCAATATGTGTTTTTTGGTGACTGATATAATTTTTTACCACACTTTGATTTGACAGTTCTATAATGAGGCTATGCTCATCAGGCTAAGTTTGGTCACCATCTGTCACCATTCAACATATTACAATATTATTGACTACATCTCCTATGTTGTACTTTTCACCTCTGGCTGGCACAGTTGGCTAAGCTTCCAACTCTTGGTTTTGGCTTAGGTCATGGTCTCAGGGTGATGAGATCAGGCCCCATGTCTAGCTCCAGGCTCAGCATGGAACCTGCTTGAGATTCTCTCTCCCTCTCCCTACCCCTCCTGCTTGTTGCTCTCTCTGTCTCTCTCTCTAAAATAAATAAATAAATAAATCTTAAAAAAAGAAGAACTTATTAAACCCAACACCCAAAAAACAAATAATCCAGTTAAAAAATGGGCAGAAGACATGAATAGACATTTTTCCAAAGAAGACATCCAGGTGGCTAACACGTATGCAAATATGTTCAACCACTCATCATCAGGAAAACACAAGTCAAAACCAGGATGAGATTTCACCTCACACATGTCAGAATGGCTAAAATGAACCACACAGGAAATAACAGATATTCAAGGGTGCAGAGAAAATGGAACACTCTTGCACTGTTGGTGAGTATGCAAACTGGTGCAACCGCTCTGGAAAACAGTACGGAGGTTCCCCAAAAGGTTAACAATAGAACTATCCTATGACCCAGCAATTGCATTGCTAAGTATTTACCCAAAGGATACAAAAATACAGATTTGAAGGGGACATGCATCCTGATGTTTATAGCAGCATTATCAACAATAATCAAACTATGGAAAGAGCCCAAATACCCATCAACCGATGAATGGATAAAGAAGATGTGGTATATATACACAATGGAATATTATATGTAGATGGACCTAGAGTGTATTATGCTCAGTGAAATAAGTCAGTGAGAGAAAGACAAATACCATATGATTTCACTCATATGTGAAATTTAAGAAACAAAACAGATGGAACATATGGGAAGGAAAAAAAGAAAAGAAGAGAGGGAAGTAAACCATAAGAGACTCTTAACGATAGAGAACCAACTGAGGGTTGATGGAGGTAGCTGGGCAGGGATGGGCTAAATAGGTGATGAGTATAAGGAGGGCACTTGTGATGAGCACTGGGTGTTGCCTATGAGCAATGAATCACTAAATTCTACTCCTGAAACCAATATTACACTACATGTTAATGAACTAGAACTTAAATAAAATTTGAAACAAACAAAAAATTTGTAGAAATTTATGTTTTAACTCTTCAATTAAGCTTCCATTAAAGATTATTTCTAATTTTTTACCTTTAAAGTAATAAAATCAAATAAACTTCCAGTGACCATCTCTCTCAACTTCTCATAGTCATATACGTTTGCAAAATGTAAAAGTATAGACACACATGTTTGCAGTCTGAGTAGCTCAATTATTTTAGAGTAGATGAAAAGCAATTTAAGTGCTTAAAATTACTAGGAATAAAAGATAGTCAATCTAATTTTAAGATGCAAATAACTTATTGAAACTAGACATTTAACTAGCACATCTCATATTTTTGACAACCAAACCCATAAATAACTCCAAACTTTACCTCTCTGGGATGTCTCACGTATACTTGAGCAAACACTTTGTGCCTGTCCAATAATTAACGCTGCAGTCCTTTGGTATAGATAAAAAGTGCAAAAACCGAACACTCAAAAGCAACCTCAAAGCACACGTCCTAGGTGATAATGCAGGGAAGTGGAGTGACTCTCTAAAGAATTTCGTCCTCCAGTCCATCTGGTAAGGGGGGAAAGGTACTTTTCCTTCCTTTGAACAGATTTAGTTTGACCATCTACATTGATGAATGACACCAGAAAGCCGTTGTCACGTCCATGTCACTGGGCTCCGTCTATTTGGCCTGCTCTATGCCTACATATGAAGCCATTAGCCCAAGGCATGTGTCCCAATTATTGTCCCCATAGCTTGGATTCCCAAGGCCCCTTTAGAGACTCCACTTAAAATATTCTAACAGATTGGCAAATCCTCAGAAGTAACTCGCTTTTCAATTAAATGACTATTAAAGTTACACCTTTGAAAATTGGAATTCGGAAGACTGTAGTTTGCACACTGTGAATAAATAACTAGATAGGTAAAATAATTAAAGAGAAGCAAAAAATATGAGAGAGAACATCTATCATAGTAAAAGGATAAAAACTAGTCTTTCATATTTGTTTCCTTTGACAATGATTCTGATTAATTACTAAAATATCCCACGTTTCAAAAGACTTTCTGCATAATGAATACAGTGTGAGTGTGTGTGTGTGTGTGTGTGTGTGTGTGTGTGTGTGTGTGTCTTGGAAAAACTACATATATCCTGGTTTCTGGCTTCTTCATCCAGTCTGCATCCTTAAACTTTATTTGCTTAAGGTAATGACTTCTGGAGAAATGGCTAATTCAAGTTAGCTCAAGCTGGTAACAAATATGACAAATAAACCTTCAATTCTGATTATGGAATCAAGTATTCAAAATAGATAGGTGACTCAGAAACTCTGCAAACACTTTACATTCTCTAACCTCTCCAAAAATCATGGACAGCAATAAGGCAGGGAGCTGTTTTTATTTTTGTTTTTAAGTTTCATGTTTCAATATTTCTGACTTTAATCATGAAAATGCCCATTAATTGGACCTCTTCATTTACAGAAAAAGAGGGAAAATTAAAAAATAAATATCATTATAGTTTCCTGTATGAGATTAAAAATTCCAGCTTGATCTTTCTTTCTTTCTTTCTTTCTTTCTTTCTTTCTTTCTTTCTTTCTTTCTTTCTTTCTTTCTTTCTAGGTTTTATTTATTTGACAGAGAGAGACACAGTGAGAGAGGAAACACAAGCAGGGGGAGTGGGAGAGGGAGAAGCAAGTTTCCTGCTGAGCAGGGAGCCTGATGCAGGGCTCGATCCCAGGACCCTGTGATCATGACCTGAGCTGAAGGCAGACACTTAACGACTGAGCCACCCAGGCGCCCCAAAATTCCAGCTTTCAACTGAAGAATACGGTGAATTGCATATTTGTAACTTTTAGAAAGCTTCCAGAAGACCTCTCTCTGTGCAAAGAGAGACAGCACTGTCCGGACAAGGCCAGCGTGGGCCGTGAGGCCCTGAAGCGCATTCCTTTGTAATGCCCAAACCTCATCGTAGCATGTCTGTAGCCAGGTAACATTTACCGCTTGAAAGGGAGCAGAGTAATACATAAGAAACATTCTTGGGCTTCAAATAACTTTGTCAAATTTTTATTTCACTAGGAGTAAATAATAAGAGAACAATCAAAACAAATAACTTCTAAAACGTAATTGCAAATACATATAGGAAAATGTGTTTTAAGTATTTTTATTGCAGTATAGAATAACAGAATTTTAGAGCAAGAAGTGCATTTAAAAGTCATCTGGGAGCACCTGAGTGGCTCCCTTGGTTAAGTGTCCTGCTATTGATTTTGGCTCAGGTCATGAATTCAGGGTCCTGGGACCCAGCCCCACAAGGGGCTCCGAGCTAAGTGCAGAGTCTGCTCAGGATTCTCTCTCTCCCTCTCCCACTGCCCCTCCCTACTCTCTCTCTCTCTCTCAAAATAAATAAATAAAATTGTTAAAAAAAGTCATCTGGTTTACCTCCTTCATTTCATCTGTAAGGAAGCTGAATCCCAGGTAAGCAAAGCATGCCAAATTCCAAAGCTAGCCCCTTCCTTCCTTCCTTCCTTCCTTCCTTCCTTCCTTCCTTCCTTCCTTCCCCTCCCTCCCTCCCTTCCTACCTCTCTTCCTTTCTTCCTGAATGCACTTTACTCCTTCTGTTCACTCCTTCTGTTCACTCATTTATTCACTTAAAGAAAACTTAAAGGGCAGCTTTTCTATGCTTGTTGGAGTAAGTACTGGCATACAAAAATAAAAGAGTCAGAGATCCTTCCCTTCCTATGATCTAGTGGACTAAAATATTTATTTACTAGAAATCAGACCATTGTAAATGAAAACAGAGAGGAATGTATGTTACAACAGGAATGTAAGCTAAAATGATAATGAAATCTAGACAAAGGAAAAGGGTGGGCTTTGAGACGTGGAGGTTTAGAAAGGCCAGATGGAGAGCTTTGAATAAATTAATCTAGGAAACAAAGTGGAAAGGTAGATACACTGGAAGAGAAAGCTGGCAAAAGGGTAGATGAAGGTTCCATTGTCTTGATAGGATTCTGTGCTTTCTATTTTAAGCTCTGGGATGCAACAGGAAGATGATGAAAGCTGTACCTTATTTTTGCCTCATTGTCAGCTGAGGCTGGGGGGTGTCAGCTGAGGATAAATACCCCTTGAAATCTCCTTCAATTACTTTTAATGCTTCAGTTGACTGGCAAAAAAGTGGAGCATCCTCCAGAAATTTCTACAAGGTTGGCCAGATTACTAGAGATCAACTCTGGTGTGAAACTCAGTTATTTCTTTGGTTTGTACAGAAAAAAAAAAAAAGTTGTTCACACCAGCCCTTTGAGTGCAGTAGATTGTGTAAATATCTTTTGGTGAAGAAGGGTCGTTTGTGTGTGTGTGTGTGTGTGTGTGTGTGTGTGTGTGCGCGCGTAGGGGGTATTTACCCCTTTACCATCATTCTGTGCTTTCCATTCCCTTCCTTCCATCTCACCTCCTCATCTACTCCCTCCTTTCTACTCCTGGACTTTGAATTCTCTATCATGCACTACTGTTTTCTTGCTGAAGTCTTGACATGGCACAAGCCAGGAGTGGGAGTGTAAGACTGTGGTTAAGAGCTGGACTCCAATTCCAGCTCTCCCACTCCTGAGCAACCTCTTAAAAGGCTCCATGTTTTCATCCATAAGATGAGGAGACAACAGTATCCATCCTGCCAGGTTTTTGGAGGGGTTTAAGACATACAGCTTATCAAGCCTAGCAGAGGAAATCCTCAATGAATATTTTTGCTTTGCTATTAGTATTACTTCTCCATACACTTACCAATGTATATTTAAAATTATTTAACTTTTTAAGATACATACATGGTTTAATAGTCTTTTAATGAAAAATATCTGCCTTCTACCCTGCACCCTCCTAAACTGTGATATTTCCCAAACTCCTTCTACAATTTCTTCAAGTATACTGCTATACTGTTCTCAGATGTTAGACATTGATTGTATCCTTACTGTAGATGAGGTTTTAGCATTCTTAGGCTGTTATCCCCACTCCACTCTCCCTCTGCTTTCTCTTCTCCATATTTTTACATCACAATTTTTGGCAAATGAATTTTCATGTTTGCCTTGTTGTAATCAAGTAATTATTTGATCAGTAGGAGCCACACTGTATTCTATGATTTTCCTTTTTCAACAAAACTTACTCTTACTGGATTCAATTCTTGCCTTCCATAGTAGATTGAATCATTGTTCAGCCGATATTCATCTTTTCCCAACTCCATAGGAAGAATCTACTTCCTGCCCATTAACTTTGAATTTGACTATGTGACTTGCTTTGGTCAATGAGATCTTAGCAGATGTAACTCAAGCCAATGCTTGAAATGTACCTGTGTGGCAGGTATGTTTGTGCCTATCATCTTCCTTATAGGAACTTGTTCTGAGCCTAGCCCTCTGGCTCAAGGACCGTAAAGGACATGATCAACACCGAGACCCTGCCAAGCCCAATGTGGGAACCTCGCAACAACCTGCAGACCCATGTGAAGTATATCTCTGCAGACCACTGAAACATTGTGGTTGACTCTTACACAACAAAAGCCAGGTCTTACACCTATTTTTTTTTTCTCATTAGTTTTCTGTTTTACAGTTTGTAATCTTCTTTAAAATTCTAAAAGATTTACAAAAGCATTAAGAATAATGCTTTTCATATCATTAAACACAATGGGACTTTTACTTACTTTTTCCCCCTTTAACCTGGAGACATTTTATTGAGTTCCCTACCCTCCTAGTCTCATCCAGGTTGGCTATCCTTCAGGTTTCATGCACAGTTGTCTTCCAGGGACTTTCCAGCCTCACCTATTGGGGATCTTCTGTTTTCAATATTCGACGTCTTATGTTTTGATTTACTCTCTTGTTTTGAATGTGCACATTTGTCATGTAGCTTTCTTAGGGTGCATGGGAGACAACTTTAGGCATTGCTCATTTTGGAAAAGTCTTATTTTAATCCTCACTTTTGATTGATAGGTTGACTGGGTATAGAATTCTAGATTGAAAATCCTTTCACTAAAAAATTTGAAGACATTGCCCTGATGTCTTTCAGCTTCCAGCAATGCTGTCAAACAGCGATATGCTGTTCTGATTCTTTTTCTTGTGCTAATGGCTTATTTTTCTTATTAGAAGCTGTGATAATCCTCGTTATCCCTGGTATTATAAAATTTCATGATGGTAAGACTTACTGTGGATTTCCCCTACTGGCTGTGGCCTATTTTCTGAGCTCTTTTAAGCAAAACACTCTTTTAAATCTAAGAAATTTTATTATGTTTTTGATAATTTTGTCTCCTCCATTTTCTGTTTTTACTCTACCACTTATATTAGTTAGATACTGAATTTCTTTAATTGATCCTCAGATTTTTTTCTTATTGTTTCCTCTTTGCTTGCATTTTTTGTTGTACTTTCTGAAAGATTCTCTTGACTTTATCTTCTAATATGTCTATGGAATTAAAAAATTTCAGCTCTCAAAATTTTAATTTCCAAGCTCCTTTCCCTTTTTTAATTGCTTAAAAGAATAAGTCCTGTTCTTATTTTATGAATGCATTGTTTTACTTATTTCTTTGATAGTAAACATTCTAGATATTTATTTGTGGAGGAATGACTTTTGTTCCCTATATATTTGTCTATTTCTTTTGAGTCCTACTAGTCTGTTTTATTTTTATTTTTTATGTTAGAGGCTTTTTTCAAGTCTCTGTCTTTAATTGCACATTTTTATTTAGGAGTGATGAAATAAAAGTCAGATTGGAAGCCACTGAGTGTTAACTAACGGATTTCTCTGTTGGTTGATTGGACCGGGGCGCAGCCATATCTCTGAAAGAATCCCTTGCTGTCAGTCTGTAAAGGTTCCCCTCCTTGCAAACAATCTGTTTATCCAAAGAGGAATTCTCCAATTTATTGCTCGGGGTATTGTAGTTAAAAAACTGGCTTTCAGCATTTTGGGACCTTGGTGGTATAGAGTTGGAAGGAGTGTCTCATCACTTAGCACTTGGACTTTTAATTACATTCAGTTTTTAGTACTGTAATTTTCCCTTACCTTTCTCTGGAGACTGGTTTAGTGTCACTATGGAATAAATCTTCAATACCATTGGTTTATTGAAGAATCATTGGCTGAATAGTCTCTGCACCACCAACTGTGCGACGTGCTAAGAGTGCAATGAACAAAACTTCTTGCTGAGAAAGAAGGGATGGTGGTCTCCTATGTAGGATTAGAGAGAGTTTAGAGTTCTAGCTTTTCTTAACTCAAAGTTTCAATGAACAACTCTATTTTAAGGCCTTACCATAGCAACTTCTTACTAGATACGTCTCCTGAAGCAAAGGGAAACAAAAGCAAAAATAAACTATTGGGACTTCATCAAGAGAAAAAACTTCTGCACAGTGAAGGAAACAATCACCAAAACTAAAAGGCAACCTACCGAATGGGAGAAGATTTCTGATAAAGGGTTAGTATTCAAAATCTATAAAGAACTTGTAAAACTCAATACCCAAAAAACAAATAATCCAGTTAAGAAATGGGCAGTAGACATGAACAAACATTTCTCCGCAGGAGACATACAGATGACTAACAGACATATGAAAAGATGTTCAACATCACCCAACATCAGGGAAATAAAAATGAAAACTACGGTGAGATATCCTCTCGCACCAGTCAGAATGGCTAAAACTAACAACACAGAAAACAACAGGTGTCGGTGAGGATGCAGAAAAAGGGAACAGTTTTGCATTGTTGGTGGGAATGCAAACTGGTGCAGTCACTCTGGAAAACAGTATGGAGGTTCCTCAAAACATTAAAAATAGAAATACCCTATGATCCAGCAATTGGCCACTTAAGTATTTACCCAAAGGATAAAAAAAATGATTTGAAGGGATACATGTACCCCAATGTTTACAGCAACATTATCGACAACAGCCAAATTATGGAAGGAGCCCAAATGTGCACTGACAGATGAGTGGATAAAGAAGATGTGGTATACACACACAATGGAATATTAATCAACCATTGAAAAGAATGAAGTCTTGCCATTTGCAGTGATATGGATGGAGCTAGAGTGTATTATGTTAAGTGAAATAAGTCAGTCAGAGAAAGACTAATACCATATGACTTCGCTCATGTGGAATTTAAGGAACAAAACAAATGAATATGGGTGGGGAACAAGAAGTGGACTCTTAACTATAGAGAACAAACTGAGGGTTAGTAGAGGGAAGGTGGACAGGGGAATGGGTTAAACAGGTATTAAGGAGGGCACTATTGTGATGAGCACTGGGTGTTGTACGTAAGTGATGAATCACTAAATTCTACACCTGAAACTAAAAAACAAAAACAAAAACAGAAAACAACAACAACAACAGCAGCAACAATAACAACTGAACAGAAAACAAAGTGATAGTATGACCAGGAAAGGTCAAACAGTTAACAGCACTTCCACCTCCTGGGATTCCCCCACCTCCCCACTGGGGAAGGTTCATTGCTATGGCAGTGGTTCTTTTACATCTGGAAAGTAGGGAGGATTAATAGTGGTGACAGCAGAATCTCAGCCAGCTCAGGGGCTGATAGGAGCTGGGGTACCTTTCCTCAGGGAACGCTATGTGCACATTGCTGACAGCTGACGGCATCTGGGCTCCCAGTGGAAGAAGACGAGGCTCCCATCTGAAATCTATCACTCCCTTGAAAGCTGTACTTTATGGCAAACCGGTCTCTTGAAAATGCCAATAGTAGTATTTAAGGACTTAAGCACAGTTCTTAGAGACCCCAGGATTCCAAATTGCTACTCCAGTTCCTTTGGGCACATTGTTGCCAGGATCTCCAACAGCCTAGAGCCTCCAGATGTGAGAAACAGCCCATGGGAGTTTGATGAGATAGTTCTGATGCCACCCACAGGGTGGATTTTTATTTTTTTATACACCTGATCTCCACATTCAATTGGATAGGATGAGGGTAAGAAATGGGAGTGCATTTTTTTCTTCTCATCATTCAGACCTCTTAAGTGCTGTCTCCTCACGGTGATCTGGTACAATCATCCCGCTATTGTCTCCTACAGCCCCGAGCTGTTCTTCGTGGCAGTTATCACACTCTGCATAAGCTTTGTTTGCTTAATTATTTCCTGTCTTCTTTTCCCAGTTAGAAGGTAGATTCACGTAGAGTAGGACCCTGTCTATCAGTGGATACCCGACATCTATCAAAGTGCCCGGCACAGCAAATGTTCAGTAAATAGCTGCTAAATTAGTGAAGAACGACCAGGTCATGAATGAAGATAGAGAGATCTTGAATTGGCCATATCAAAGGCTCCATTTTGGCCCAAGCCTGTGTTGTCTTGGACTATTGCTTCCTGCCTGATTTGATTGGAAGCAATGTTGTAATTAATTTTAGCATAATCTGACAGGTCCTGCTTTCCCTAGGCATTAAGCTAGCAATGCTCATTCTTTCAGACTTGAGAGGATCTGAAGATATTTCTTTTTATTTTAAGTATGAACAAGAGGCTAAAGCAAATAAGCAAAAAAAATAGTATCTTTGCTCTTCAGGAGGTATTTCACATGGGCATTAGCCAGAGGACATCATATTTCCAGGGAGTAAATAATAGAAGTCTGCTTATGAAGTATCGACAAATGTGCTTGTAAGCCAATTATCGGACAGCTTTTGATGTATGAATAGGCAGAATCCCCTTCATACTTCCTGTGGCTTGTATGGGAAGGGGCTTTTTTCCTTTGAATGGCTATATATGTGTGTGTTTGGGGATATTTTAAGGTGAATTGCTCCAGCAGTATTTCTGGGAGTAGTTGAGAGGGTCCTCATAGTTAAAATAGTTAAAATCACAAATCACTGGTGTTCAACAAGGCCCACTTGACTTGCTCAGTGGACTAAAGAAGTTGCATCAAGTACCTGCTTTTGACAACTTCAGCTGCCACTGAACAATTAAGAAGGGAGGCATAAAGGAAGTCGAAATTACTTGACCATATGTTCCGCCTCTTCCTTTAAAATTATCTTGTATACCATCATTGAGGAAGATGTTCTCACTTACTACAAGTAAAATATCTTAAAAGAACATACTACTGAAAAAAATACGCTAGAAATCATGCTTTAGGTCATTAATATCATAGAGGTCTTTTTGTTCATATAACTCCTATCTGTCCCGAACTCAAAATACCTCGACATGATAGCACTGAACTTACAATATTTCATTGAGACATTAGGCAAAAAATTTCTCAAGTGCAAAGAAAAACCCAAGGAAGGCCATCCCATTTCAATTATATCCTCACCTATTGTTCTCCATTTCTGCATGCTGATTTGAAGTTCAAACCTTAAGAGCTGTTTCATTGATTTATTGGGAAAATACGAGAACAATAGCTGTGTAATCACCGCTATAAGGGAGAGCCCACGGCCTCCAGAGGACATTGAAGTGATGGTGGGGCGAACCTTTCTGAGGAGGTGGAGCTTGAAAGGAGGGTTGGAAGTGTTAGAGGTGAGGTGGGGGCACGGATGGAGGGTGGGTAGAAAGGCCGCAAGGTAGGGGAGGGTTCTGGGTAGGAAATAAGCAGTGCATTTAGGAAACTGAAAGGAAGGTGGTTGGAGGGTAGGGAATTAACAGATGGGTGACGGCCATTGAAACCAGAGGGATGAGAAAGTTTCAGATGATAACAGACTTTGGAGGGGGGTTTACAGATGTTCTCTATCCTGACTACAGTGGAAAACCAGGTAAGAGAAAGACCCCGGATGAGGGGAGGATGACATCATCATGTGTCTTAGTCAGCTTGGAGAGTTGTAAGAAAAGCCATAAACTGGGTGGATCATAAACAATAGAAATTTCTTTCTCACAGCTCTGGAGGCTGGCGGTCTGAGATAAGTGGGCCAGCGTGATTGGGTTCCAGCCGCAGATTACCTAATTCTCACCATGCCCTTGTGTGCTGGACAGCGGAGCCGAGAAGCAAGCTCTCCCGTGACTCACAAAAGCACTGATTCCATTCACAAGGGCTCCACTTGAATAACTCCATCTAATTCAAATTATCCACCACTGATGCCACTTCCTAATACCATCACACTGAGGGTTAGGGTTTTAACATGTGAATTCTGCAGGAACAGAAACATTTAATCCGTAACGTCATGCGTCTGTCTTGGAAAGACCCTTATGTGGGCAGTTTCTTTCCCCTGGACGCTGCCCTTCCCGAATTCTAACATCAGATTAAAAATTGGTCTCATTTCATCTCAGATCCTCGTACACCTACAGAGCTGCAGAGATGGCCTATGTTTGTTTTGGTCCTGCTGCCACTGCCTGATCCTGGACCTCGTTCTCTGTGACTGGGAGGAAAAGTCTTCAAGCGACATCCCCAACTCCAGCTGTCTTCATTCTAGTCCATTCCCTGTCCTCCCCAGCCTAAAAAAGCTTCCATTTTCCTTTAATGTCCAGAGAAAGCTTAGCAAGAGGTGGGAGTCACTCCATGCGCTTAGTGCTTATACATACATTACATCATTACACATGCATTATGTCACACTTTGTATACTTTAATCCTCATGTGCATTCTACCATTATGCACACCTCATATCACATAATGTCATTTAATCCTCACTGCCCACCCAAGATAAGGTAGGCACTACAATCTTAATGCACTCCACTTGTCAACACTGCTCCTTAAACTCCAGCCAAATGAGACCAATGGAATTGCCTGAACACGCCCAGGGCTTGCTTTACTTCTACACCTCTGCTCACACCCTTAGCACTCCTGGGGAGGGGCTTGTTGTCTATGCTGTGCTCCTCACCTCCTCCTCCACGCATCCATTTGGACCTCAACTAATCTGTTGTCTTCTTCAACGCCTTCGCTTGCAAGTATTCCGAAGTCCTGTGTCCCCCTAAGCATCTGTTCTTAACTGTTGCTTCACTGCATTGTACTAGTAATGTTAACAGATAGAAGGGTCTTCTTTTAGTAGTTCATGAACTCCTTATTAGAAGTGTTTGCTTGTTCACTTTCATTTAAAAAATTATATATAGTAAGATTTACATCCAATAAAGCTCAGTTTTGGGGGTGCTCAGTTCTATAAGGTTTTATACACGCATAGATTCCTGTAAGCACCACAGGATACAGAACAATTTCGACACCCCAAAAAACTCCCTTTTGCTGCCCCTTTATAGGCAGAACCTCTCCCCGCCTTTGATCCCTGCAATCGCCAACCTGTTTTCTACTCCTATAGTTTCGCCTTCTCTAAAATATCATGTAAGTGGGATTTGCATGGTATGTAACCATTTAAGACTGAGTTCTTTCACCCGGCAAAATGCATTTGAGATTTATCCATGGGGTGTATATCAGTCGTTCGTTCCTCGTTCTTGCTGTGTAGAGTTCCATTGTTTATATGTCCATTCACCTTTTTTTAAATTTAAATTCAATTATCCAAGGTATAGTACATTATTAGTTTTGGGGGTTTTTTTTTAGAGATTTTATTTATTTATTTTGAGAGAGAGAGTGTGTGTGAACAGGGGGAGGGGCAGAGGCAGAGGGCGAGAATTTCAAGCAGGCTCCCCAAGGAGTATGGAGCCCTACACAGGGCTGATCTTACGACCCTGAGATCATGACCTGAGCCAAAACCAAGAGTCAGATGTTTAACCAACTGAGTCACCGAAGTGCCCCTCTTTATCTAGTCACCGCTGACAAGTTTCATTCTATGCAGTAAATACTTAGGAGTACAATTACTGAGTTGGGTGATAAGTGGATGTTTAGCTTCTAAGAAGCTGCCCGACTGTTTTCCAGAGTGGCTATAACATTTTTCATTCCCTGTTTACTCACCTTTGTAATGTTTTCGTATGCTTGTGAAAAATGGTCTCCACAACCATTTTCTAAATGGATTTCTACAGGTGGCAAGGCTGAACTGCACTCATGGTCTTGCAGAGGAAAGGGGAAACTGCATGTGCTGGGTAAATATTCCAGTCAGTGACTGCAAAGATTGTTATAACAGGGGAGAGAGAGAGAGGGAAATTTCTCCTCCCAAAAAATAGAAACTGAAAGGTAAATTTCAAGATGCAGTTTTAGAATTTGGTACCTTATTCTCCAATTCTAGTCTTCAGATGATGTGAAACTTAAAATACAGGAAAAAGCATTTGTTCAGATGCTAATATATGGACTTGATGATAAATTTTATCTTATCAGTATATACTAATAGGGAGCACAGTCTATAGTTAAGGCTCCCTACTAGACGTTATGCAGGATTAACACGTATAGAACACAGGATTCCTTCCTTCAGTGAGTGTGGTTTACTTAGTTTAGTGCTAACTATGCTGATTATTGTAGTAACAGCAGGAATAATCTTCACAATTTATTGAGGTCAATGCTAAGTGTTGATACATAATTTAGCTTACCTCATAACAACCATATAAATGTGGCACTGATTCTACATCTTACTTATAGATGAGGATATTCGAGGGCTGATAATTAACTTCTCATGGTCACACAGTTAACAGGTAGTAAAAAAAGAAATTTGAAGACAGTTGTGATGTTATCGTTTTTTCTCTGAACCACTATATCACCATGCTTGCCCTATGAGAAAAGAATCTGAAAAGTAAATGAACAGATTTAACAGTATCAAAAAGATGTGTCTAAATTCCCATAAAGGTCAAGTGTTTTTAAGAATATGAGCACACTCAGTTGTGTGGAAATCACTGAAAACGTTTTTTAGATCCTCATTCAACACAGAATTCACGGCCTCTATCTGGTAAAACTGTAACAGGAAATTATTTAACATGAATTAAAGCAAAAAACAAAACAAAACAACAGAAAATCCCACCATAATATTTCTTTTCATTCATCCAAGGATGGCAATTCATTCCTGATCTTCTAAAATTGTGGCTCAGTGACAAAATTGACTTTAATATTTAAAAAGCAATAATACCAGGAATGACATCAGCAATATGGTGGACTAGGCGATCCCAGACCTTGCCCCACCTAAAACAACCATTTAACAACTGTTCAGTAATGAAAATAGCTCTGAGGGAACTCTGGGATACAACTAAGAAGTTGCAGCCAGCCTAGGGAGCACAAAAACCAAGGACGGCTGCATAGAAAGTTGTCAGGAGCATTTTACCTGCTTCTCCCCATTTCCCACATTGGCATATTGGAGGGGAAAAAATGGTCATCTCAACAGACACAGAAAAAACATTTGACAAAGTTTTACATTCATTCATGATTAAAACTCTCAACAGAATAGGTAGAAGAGAAACATATCTCAACACGGCGAAGGCCATACACAAAAAGCCCACGGCTACCAACATAATCAATGGGGAAAAACTGAAATCTTTCCTTTTATAATTCAGTACAAGGCAACAATGTCCACCCTCACCACTTCTATTTACCATAGTACTAGAAGTCCTTACCAGCGCAATGAGATAAGAAAATTAAATAAAAGGCATCCAAATTGTAAAAAAAGAAGCAAAATGATCTGTTTTTACTTGACATGGTCATATATAGAGAAATTCCTAAAGGTTCAACAGCAAAACTGTTAGACCTTGATGTGAGACACGAATCCATCAAAATTCTAGAGGAGAACATAGGCAGCAACCTCTATGACATAGGCCAAAGCAAACTTTTTCATGACACATCTCCAAAGGCAAGAGAAACAAAAGATAAAATGAACTTATGGGACTTCATCAAGATAAAAAGCTTCTGCACAGCCAAGAAAACAGTCAAAAAAAACTAAGAGGCAGCCCAAGGAATGGGAGAATATATTTGCAAATGACACTACAGATAAAAGACTGGTATCCAAGATCTACAAAGAACTTCTCAAACTCAATACACAAGAAACAAATAAACAAATCAAAAAATGGGCAGAAGATATGAACAGACACTTTTCCAATGAAGACATACAAATGGCTAACAGACACATGAAAAAATGTTCAAACTCATTAGCAATCAGGGAAATTCAAATCAAAACCATACTGAGATACCACCTTATGCCAGTTAGAATGGCAAAAATTGACAAGGCAAGAAACAACAATTGTTGGAGAGGATGTGGAGAAAGGAGATCCCTCCTACATTGTTGGTGGGAATGCAAGTTGGTACAGCCACTCTGGAAAACAGTGTGGAGGTCCCTTAAAAAGTTAAAAATTGAGCTACCCCATGACCCAGCCATTGCACTACTGGGTGTTTATCCCAAAGATACAGACGTAGTAAAGAGAAGGGCCATATGTACCCCAATGTTCATAGCAGCATTGTCCACAATAGCTAAATTGTGGAAGGAGCCGAGATGCCCTTCAACAGATGACTGGATTAAGAAGTTGTGGTCCATATATACAATGGAATATTACTCAGCTATCAGAAAGAACGAGTTCTCAACATTTGCTGCAACATGGATGGCACTGGAGGAGATAATGCTAAGTGAAATAAGTTAAGCAGAGAAAGTCAAATATCATATGATTTCTCTCATCTATGGAACATAAGAAATAGGATGATCGGTAGGGGAAGAAAGGGATAAAGAAAGGGGGGGTAATCAGAAGGGGGAATGAAACATGAGAGACTATGGACTATGAGAAACAAACTGAGGGCCTCAGAGGGGAGGGGGGTGGGGGAATGGGATAGACCAGTGATGGGTAGTAAGGAGGGCACCTATTGCATGGTGCACTGGGTTTTATACGCAACTAATGAATCATAGAACTTTACATCGGAAACCGGGGATGTACTGTATGGTGACTAACATAATATAATAAAAAATCATTAAAAAAAAGAAGTAATAAGAGAATTCAATAAAGTTGTAGGATACAAAATCAATATACAAAATCAATTATGTTTCTAAGTACAAATAACAAAATATTTGAAAAGGAATTTTTAAAAATCCCATTTGCTCTAGTAAGAGAAATAACAAAATACTTATAAATACACTTAACCAAAGATGTGAAACACTTGTACACTAAAAGTTATAAAACCCTGGTGAAGAAAATTAAAGACACAGATAAATAGAAAGATATCTCATTTTCATGGATTTAAGGTTTAGGAATTAATATTATTAAAGTGCCCATCCTATCCAAAGTGATCTACAGATTGAATGCAATCCCTATCAAAATCCCAGTGGCATTCTTCACATACGTAGAAAAAAAATCTTAAATTCATATGGAACCATAAAAGACCCTGAAGAGCAAAAGCAATATGAGAAAGAAGAGAAAAGCTGGTGGCACATTTCCTGGTTTCAAAATGTATTACAAAGCTAAAGTAATCAAAAAGTATGGCATGGCATCAAAACAGACATAGAGGCCAATGGAAGAAAATAGAGAGCCCATAATAAACGCATGCATCTATAGTAAACTGATAGTTAACGAGGGTGCCAAAAAGACACGATGGGGAAAGGACAGTCTTTTTGATAGTTTGGGAAAACTGTATATCCACATGCAGAAAGATATAACTGGACAGACTATAGATAAAAATCAACCTAAAAACCTAACTAGATCTCAAAAGAAGATGTGCAAATGGCCAAAGCAAATATGGCCATTTGCTAATTTCATTGATTATCAGGGAAATGCAAGTCAGAATAACAATGAGATATGACCTCAAACCTGCTAGAATTGCTATTATCACAAAGATGAAATGTAAGTATTGGCAAGGATATGGAAGGGGTACCCCTTTACACTGTTGGTGGGAATGTAAATTGGCACAGCCATTACGGAAGCAATATGCAGTGTCCTCAAAAGTTAAAAATAGAACTACCTTATGATAACAGTGATCCCATTTCCGGATACGTATCTAAAGGAAATAAAAGATCTCAAAGAAGATCTGCACCCCTATGTTCACGGCATCATTATTCACAATAGAAAGATAGAGAAACAACCCAATAGCCCATCTATGGATGAACTGTAAAGAAAATGTGGTGTATACATATAATAGAATATTATTCAGCCATAAAAAAGAAGGGAATCCTGCCATTTTCAATAATATGGACGAACTTTTAAGACTTTGTGACAAGCAAAATAAGCCAGATGCAGAAAGACAAATACTGCATGATCTCAGTTCTATGAGGTATCTAAAATAGTCAAACTCAACAGATGACTGGATTAAGAAGATGTGGTCCATATATACAATGGAAAATTGCTCAGCTATCAGAAAGAACGATTTCTCAACATTTGCTGCAACATGGACGGCACTGGAGGAGATCATGCTAAGTGAAATAAGTCAAGCAGAGAAAGACAATTATCATATGATTTCTCTCATCTATGGAACATAAGAACTAGGAAGATCAGTAGGGGAAGAAAGGGATACAGAAAGGGGGGGTAATCAGAAGGGGGAATGAAGCATGAGAGACTATGGACTCTGAGAAACAAACTGAGGGGTTCAGAGAGGAGGGGGTTGGGGGAATGGGATAGACTGGTGATGGGTAGTAAGGAGGGCACGTATTGCATGGTGCACTGGGTGTTATACGCAACTAATGAATCATCGAACTTTACATCGGAAACCGGGGATGTACTGTATGGTGACTAACATAATATAATAAAAAAATATTATTCTAAAATAAAATAAAATAAAATAGTCAAACTCATAGAACCAGATTGTAGAATGGTGGTTTCCAGGGGCTGGGGGGAGATGGAACTGGGGGAAATAGTAATGTACAACTCTTCAGTTATGAAAGACAAAAAAGTTCTGCAGATCTACTGTACAATAATGTGAATATAGTTAACAATATTGTATTATATCCTTGAAATTTGCTAAGAAGGTACATGCTAAGTGTTCTCATCACACATGGGCACACACACACGCGCACACACCAACTGATCGTGTTGTTATAACCAGAAATAATGAGTTAGTATTGGAATAGAAAAAAATATTTCCAAACTAAAAATATTTTTTAAATTATAAAAAAGTTGTAAAAATGGAATTGAAATCACTCATAATTCCATGTAAAAAGTAAGATTTGAAGTTTCTGCCCTTCGACAGAAGGTTGTTCCGCTAAGATCGTGTTATATTCACATGGAAGGCTATGCAGTGCTAGCATTGTAAGAAGAAATGAGGTGGCTCCGTATGTACCAATATTGAAGGGACTTCATGTTACAGTCAATGTGGAAAGCAAGAAACAAGACATTGTATACAAAATGCTATGATTTATGTGAAGAAAAAAGAATGCAAGTATATATAAAAAACAAAGAAAAGGATGAAAAAAGAGAGTTCTCTTTCCACATGTGTAGGCACAGCAAGTAGGCAGCTGTGTGCAAACCAGGGAGAGAGTTGTCACCAGAACCGGAACCCTGTTGGACCATAAGCTTCAACGTCGCAGCCTCCAGAACTGTGAAAAACTAAATTTCTGCTGTTTAAGCCATAAACATGTAAAACAAAATAAAAAGAGTAACCTTGAAATTTTTTTTGCCTGATCGCATCAAATGAAACAGGGAAAGAATCATTATTTAGAAATGGGAAAATAAAAATTTCCAGTAGGCTTAAAGTGGACCAAGAAAGAAAAAAACGGGAGGTGTTATTTTGGCAGGTAGAAATCTGCACATACCAGGCAAAAGATGAGCAGACCCGAGACCAATTTGTTTCGGAGAAAGTAAACCAAATGAGAGGAAAATAATACAATCATATTAACATAAACATTCACTCTTCGGATTTGGCATGTAAATTTTTATCTTGTTGAAGCTTGAAGCTGCATTTAAAACACTTTTTCTTTAGAAACTCCCTCCAAAGTCATTTGATACCTGTATTTGAGTTGGGTAGGAAATGCTCTGATGTCGTGTGTAAGTTTACATACGTCTTTCTCATATATCTTGTCAGATTGTGTCATGTTCAAATTTCCAAGTTATGACTAAAATATACAGTTTTAATTTAAACACACAGACCATAGCCTGCTGTCTCCGTGGTTCTTGTTACCGGCAATGAGAGATGCAGCTATACAGCCTAAAAAATTAAACAGCTAAACAGCTTTTAGCTCAGGTGCCTAAGCAGCTTTTTAGCCACTACAGGTGAGAAGCATACAAACCATGTCTTGAATGTGATCTTTGGGAACTTTTTATTTTCAGGTAGCGATAGCAGCTTGCTTTCTCTACCTGGGCCAATTAGTTGTAGAAGATGTGAGCCAGTATTGTGTTCATATCTCTTTCTCCCCTCCTCCATCATTTTTCATAGAAACAACACCAAAACTATATACAACCTATTTTTCTCATATTTCTGATTTACAAATGAGTCTTCACCACAGAAGAGTTAGAATTTTAGGAAAGGGGAAAGATTAATGAAAGCAGGAGGAAGCTGCTTCGGGTAAATAATTAGAATTAACACGCTTGGATTCTAAAATGATTACTGAGTGAGGATGAGGATAATAACTAACATTTATCGTGTCAAACACTATTCAAAACACTTTGTGTCATTATTTTACTTACTCTTCATAGCAATCCCATGCAGCAATTACTCTAATTATTCCCAGGAAACCAAGGCACAGAAAAGATAACCACAGCGTGCAAAACTCTATGCTAAAAGTCATTAAGGGGAAAAAAAAATAAAATAAAATAATAAAATAAAAGTCATCAAGGGGCATAAAAATACCAGCCCAAAGGCCCTGTGTCTAGAAGAGAAAGTAGCAGTTGTAATAACATGTACTGGTTGTGTTAGTGCATGCTAGGCACTGTGCTATGCGTTATCTTAGTTTGTCTTCTGGAAGCCCAAAGATGTAGTTATTGTGATTTCTGTTTTCTAGCTGAAGAACTGGGACTTCAGTAGGTTAAGAAAATCCTGCGAAGTGAGGCAAGTACTGTGCATAAGAGTGAAGATTAGATTCCAGCCTGCTTGTCTATTTTGCTGGATCCAATGTGTCCTTATTGAAATAAGGACCTCATACTTAGGGACAAAGGTCAATCACATTTGAAGGAATCTGCTGTGGTTTGGTTCAGCAACCCATTTCTCATCTGGGCTCCAAACCCCTTCGTTTATAGCTTACGGGCTATAATAAGAGCTGGGCACCAGGAACGTTAGTGTGGAACCAGGGCCACTGTCATGATTTCAGAGTACAAGGAGAATTTGGAAGTTGTCTTTCCAAAAAATATTTACATTTCCCTTCACCCCACTCCAAAATTTAACAATGTTTGAAAGAGAGTTTCTCATGGTACAATTTCCAATATTTATGTTTCTTCTAATCTACTTTCAATGCAGGTGGACCCGGACTGTCCAAACTATTTCTCTAAGGAATGTTTCACATTCCAGGATTTTCCTTGGAATGATTCTAGCAGAATGCATTTTTGGGGGCATGGAGTGGGGTGAAGGGAAATGTAAATATTCACCATACCTTAGGATTGTATAGATCTATCAGTGATGGACTTCTATGAACTAATGATTTTGTTTATTTTTATTTTTTTATTGCTGTGAAAACACTTACCATCCACATTCTTAACAGAATTTTAAGTGCACAATACAGCATTGTTAACTACAGGCACTATGTTGTATAGCAGATCTCTAGAACTTACTCATCTTGCAGAATTAGAACTTCAGATCTTGTTATCAGGTGCTGGAAAAACCTGGACCAATGATTTTCATTGCAAAAATGACTTGGTTTAAACACTACTCTGTGTGATACTTACTTCCAGGGCTTTAATATATTCACAACTGAATCCATGAGGGTTGTTGAGGATTTTTCCCTCCAAGAGGTATCTAATGTCGGGTTCATTGGTGGTTTGAATAAATCCACAAAGAGCCTGAAGTAGGAGTCAAGATGGGTGGCAGAGCCTGGAAGAGGTGTCCCCCAGGGAGAAGATAAGAATACTCAGGTAGTCTGAGTTTGGTGGGTGAATGAGAAAGGACCATGAGAAGAAGACACATTACCAAAAGCAGCCCATGAGAGGGGAAAGAGGTGGCCTCATCTCTAGGAGCAGAGCACAGATTGAGGCTGGAGACAAAAGCTCCATGAGTCACACTGGATTTGGGGCCAACCTTCGACAATTTTTGGAACACCGGATGTTGTATGTAAGTGATGAATCACTAAATCCTGCACCTGAAACTAATATTATATTGTATGTCGACTACTGGAAGTTAAATTAAAACTTGGATTAAAAAAAGAAAAAATTCTCCATTTTCATATGTGTGGTTCAAATATAAGTGGATATTCTTTTCTTACTGTTAATCTTCCTCCATGACAACATAATATGGGGATAAAGCAGCATGCAGGGTAGACCTAGGGATAGAAGGATCAGGGAGTAGAGCTTAAGTCAACCAGCTTTATTACTGTATTGTTATTATTATTATTATTACTATTACTATTACTATACTACTACTACTAGTTGGACTCCCAATTGTACCCGTGACCAGGTAAGTAAAAGGTTACAAGATAAGGTTCAAACAAGGATTGTTGCTTGGTGATAGAACTGTGATATTTGAGCTGAAGTATTTATATGCAGAACATCCAGGGAATGAATTTTCTTGGGAAGTAGCATTAGCTGTGGCCACTTTAAAACAAACCAAGCAAACACACACTTGTTTTCCTTGAAAAACGAATGTATCTGGTAATGATTGAACCTAGACTGCTGCCTTACCGAACCTGATGCAATAGTGATGAATGAATGATGAATACATCCAATCCCTTCCAGATCCCTTTCAGAGGTTGCAACCTGGCACTCAGAGTCCAAAAGTAGCCAATTTGCAGCCTGGAAATATGTTCAGTGTGGAACGGATAGTGTTTCGAGTGAAATCAAGGTAACATTAAATAATAAAATAAGATGAATAAGATGAAAACAGAGAGGAAGGCAAACCATAAGAGACTCTTAACTGCAGGAAACAAACTGAGGGAGGTGGGGGATGGGGTAATTGGGGAATGGGCATTAAGGAGGGCACGTGATTTAATGGGCACTGTTACATGCACTGATGAATCACTAAATTCTACCCCTGAAACTAATAATACACTATATGGTAACTACACTAAATTTAAACAGAAAATTAAAAAAAAATAAAATTAAAAAACTGGATGATTTCACATTTAAAAATCTGGATTTCTAGCCTCTTTATAAAAGCCCTGGAATAATAAGCCTTCATTTCCATAAAGCAACAATTTTGCAGACCCTTTCAAGTGGTGTGCGCTCCTCGTTCTCCAGTCTCCATCACTTCCTATTGCCTCCTGGACACTGAGATCTAATGGCAAATGTCATCTGTCATTGTGTGTTGCATGGTATTTTTTTTAATGGTAGAAAAATATGTCTCTGTACCCATCTCTTTATTAAAAATGGGAAAATAAAAATGCCAAGACCGTGAGTTTTAAAAAAAGGGTAGAGAGCCCATTGTTTTGTGGGAAGTGAGTACTGGATCCCCGTGTTTAATATACAAAGTATATCTGCCTTTAAAATAAATAATCATAAAATAATATTATGAAATAATCCATCACCAAGAACTCTACAGGTATGAAGAAAAGGTACATGGTGAAACAACTGGTGATCTGTAAAAAAGGACTGAAATTTTAAAAGCATTTGTTTTGGATGTGAGTAAAATATATGATGTTTCTGCAGAATTAGTTACGCATTAGGGAGAATAAATTTTCTGAGCAATTGCTTTTTACAGATGGAAGATTTATTAAATAAAGTCTATTGAGTGCTGCACGAATCATGTGCTCTGAACGGAAACAAGCTTTTACAAACAAAATTCTAGTTGGAAATAATGTTGCTTGGCATGTTGAAGCTACTGCCGAAATTTTAATATATCATTTACATAGAAAATTATTTGTGCCATCTGTTAAAAGGACAGATTGATTTCTATTTATCTATCCATCTACTGACTATCTATCACCTTTCTATATAGTTCCACCCCATTAATTATATTTGTTCCTGGTGTTGATGATAATTCTGCTTTAACCCAGAACTTTTGGATAGAGTACTCCTGATGGCATAATGTCAGGAAATGACTTACCTTGTTTCTTGAGACAGGTCAAATAGTTTATTGTCACCTGGTCAAAATCAGTAAGAGGTGGTGTTGCTGCTCTGGTTGGTATTAAAGTCAGACGCATTATGCAATTAACATACACAGTGGCAACATTTTCCAAGAATGTAGAATTTTAGTTCGTGTGGTACATTATGAACTGGTTTTGTCTGTTTTGGTTAAAAAGTTAGAACTAGACAATGTTATGAACATAGCAATTAACTCCATGATCTTAAGATGTTCTGTGAACTTAATATGCTCCTATAGCCTGAGTCAAGGTTGCAGGGGCATGACATACTACGCAGTGCTGGAGCTTTCAGTATCACAAAGTGCTGAAGAGGACGTCCACTGCTAGGAAAGAGCAACTTACTCATGCATCCATCATTGCACTAAAGATCTGGCCACTTCAGTTGCCAGTACAACTCATCTAACCACTGAATAGCTATCAGAATGCTTTCATTGGTCCAATAAGCCTAAAATTATGTTTTTGGAGATGTCATTTGGGAGGAAGTAACCTAATCCACTTTACATGCTAAATTTGTTTCCCGAATGAAACTGAACCACATCGCCCCACTATGGCTTTGAAGGTTGAGGTTTAAAAAGCTTTCTCGTCACTACCCATCACCAGTCCATCTCGTGTTGCATGGTGCACTGGGTGTTATACGCAACTAATGAAGCATCGAGCTTTACATCGGAAACCAGGGATGTACTGTATGGTGACTAACATAATATAATAAAAAAACATAAAAAAAATAAAATAAAATAAAAAGCTTTCTCGGCTCCATGTTAAACTGCAAGTAACATTGATTAACATTGTTCAATTTTTCTCTCTTAATATTTCTCTCTGAATATTGAAATTGTGAAGGAAGAGCTACCGATTGAAGTTACTGAAATACAGAACCATAACTAATCTAAAAATGAACATTGGGATAGCATAATCCTCTCTCTCCCAGATAAACTCCCTTAAATATAAGAAGCATGAATCTATTCAGCCTTGGTAGTACGTGCGTTTGGGATAGTTGCTTTCCATTATGGGCAGTAACAAAAGGAAATATCACACTCAGCCAGAGGAATCATGGCTGAGTTTGGTATTACACATTGCACATTGAAATGTAAAACCTGCCACGGACATCTTGTGTAGAAGAAAGATTTCAGATTTTTAGTTTCTGATCAAGTTCTAATGAGTTACCATGTAAAACTGTAATAATAGGGTGTTTCTATTTTTACAACATATAGTTTAAATTTTTTTACTTTACAGTGTTATTTTCAGTGTCAATCATGTTTGTATTGTGTTAGGAATTTTTGCCTCCGTTTAGTAAAAATGAATGACAGAGGATTGTATTTCTGGCAAATGCTGGCTTTATTCCTGAGTGTCACTCATTTACGTTCCCTGCCTTACCCCATGGGCTTTTGGGTTTGTGTTCCAGATAGTAATTAAAGCATGAGCTCATGAAGGGAAAGAGAATGCAGAAGAAGAAAGGAGGAAACAGAGCTCTTTAAATTCTGACATAGCGGCAGCATAAGAGAACTGACAAAGGACACGGGAAGTCAGAGAAGTAGACAGGAAACCAGGAAAAGTGGTGCTGCGAAACTTGAGAGAAGACAGCATTGGCAGATGCAATCCACCGTGAGCCCTGTGCATCCTTGTACATTCCTGACGGGTGTGCCAAAAACACCAGGCCCTGACTACTCTTTACCAGGGCTATTTCCTAGCCTTGTGGTTGCAGAAAGCAATGCTAAGGGATGAGATTTTTTTTTTATCAAGATGGTTTTGACTATTCAGGATCTTCGTGGTTCCGCACTTCCTGATTTCAACTACACTACAAAGCCATAGTAATAAACACAGTATGACACTGGCACAAAATTAGACACACGGACAACAAAACAAAACAGAGAGCCCAAAATTAAATCCTGGTATTTACAGTCAACTATTATTTGACAAGGGAGTCAAAAATACCCAATGGGGTTGGGACAGTCTCTTCAACACATGGCTCTGGGGAAACTGGAAAAGCACATGCAAGACAATGAAATCAGACCTCTAGCTCCTATCACTCACAAAAATGAACTCTAAATGTATCAAAGACTTTACACACAAGACCTTGTACCATAAAAATCCGAGAAAAAAATAGGTAAGAAACTTATCAATATTGGTCTTAGCAATGATTTTTGTGGACATGATGCCAAAAACACAAACAACAAAAGCAAAAATCAACAATGGGACTACGCCAAACTCAAAAGCTTTTTACACAGCCAAACAATTGATGAAATGAAATGGCAAAATGGGAGAAAATTTTGCAAACCATGTATGAGGTGTAAGGGGTTAGCATCCAAAATATATAATGAACTAACATAACAAAAAACAAACACTCCAATTAAAAATGGGCAGAAGAACCAAATAGACATTTTTCCAAAGAGGACATCAAAAGGACCAACAGGTATGTCAACATCATCAATCATCAGGGAAATGCAAATCAAAACCACAATGAGATATCACTTCATACCTCTTAGAATGGTAGTCTTCAAAACATGAGACAACAGATGTTATCAAGGATGTGGTGAAAAGGGAACCACTATACACTGCAGAAATGTAAATTAGTCCAACCACTATAGAAAACAATATGGAGGTTCCTCAAAAAATGAAAAATAGATCTACCGTATGATCTAGCAATTCCACTTCTGAGTATATACCCAAAGGAAATGAAAACAGGATACATGCATACCCATATTTATTGCAGTAATATTCACAATAGCTAAGATATGGAAACAACCCGAATGCCCATCAACAGATGAGTGGATAAAAAGATGTGACATATATATGGTATATAATGGAATATTATTCACCCATGAGAAAGGAAGTTATCTTGCCATTTTTGATAACATGGATGAGCCTTGAGCACATTATGCTAAGTGAGATTAAGTCAGACAGACAAAGACAAGTGCTGTATGATATCACTTATACATGGAATCTAAAAGAGTCAAGCCTATAAAAAAACAGAGTGATATGGTGGTTACCAGGGGATGTGGGTGGGAGGATAAGATTAATGGTATGGAAGGGGGCAAACTTTTAACGAGTAGTCAATAAGCCACAGAGACCTAATGCACAGTACAATAAAGCCAATCTTACACTATAATGATGTGATGAATATTGTTTCAATGGCAATCATATTACAATATATATCAAAGTAACACACTGAACACCTTAAATTTGTAAATTATAACGTCAAATTTGTCAAATAAAAAATTAATTTAAAACAATAGATGAGGCAATGTCTCCCTTCCCTACCGACAAAAGAATAGGCTCATTTATGGCTCACTGTAAAAGCAATGATTTTTCCAAGCTCATGATTCTTTGGTTGTGCTGCAAATGCACAGTGCGCATGCGTACACCTAGGATCCACCGGTGTCGGCCCTGTGGTTCTTGGAAGGCAAGAGAAACTGACAGAAACACACGGACTCTGCTCACTGCTGGGCTTGAGTAGTAAAATCCTTTTGCTCTGACCCAGCAGTGTTGTGTTTTTTCTCGGCGTTGGTTTCACCAGTAACAGCCTAGATTACCAGCTTGAACACACGGTAAAATCTCAGCTCCTTCACAGTCCTTGACAGACACTAATTCAGCAAGGAGGCAACAGCATTGCCGAGAGGTCAAGAAAGATAAGGATGGCAAAAGGCTCTTACTGGTCCTTGATACATTTGGTAAGAGTAGTTTCCATGGAGTTCTGAGGGCTGAAGAGACAAGCCTGATCCATGCCAAAAAGTTTGTTTATAAATGAAAGTACACAGGAGGGTAACAGCCGAAAGAAGCAATGGGATCAGAGGAGAATTCTGTTCAGTTATTTCATTCTGTCTCCCTCCCTCCCCCTTTCTGCCCCAGGCTTTGGTTTCTGACTCAACTTGAAGCTGCTTCTTTTGGTTGCACAAGTGTGCGTCATTATAACGCTAGAGGGCGCCACTTACTTTAGGGGGCGCCACTTTCTAGTCAAGGTAGAATTGTAGGGTTATTATAACAGTTTTCTGGAGAGAGGTAGTACGTTATTTTGAAGAAGGGGTGCTCTTTGGACCTGTGGCAAGGCTGCCTTAGGGGATACTCAGGATGAATCTGCCACTGGGTAAACCAACCTCGGGCTGTAGAGATGGCTTCCTTGCCTGCACTCAACAAAGTTGTTATCATGACTCAACTCAACACCAGGAACAGTAGTACTAGGATACATGGGTGCACAAGACACAGTTCCAGCCCTCAAGGTTCTGGAAACATTTCAGGGAGAAGCAGATGCTGACCACGCTGAGGCATGAACAATGAATAGCTATCAGCCACTAAAGTGGGGAGCAGGGGGTCCAGAGAAGCGAGACTCGGTGCAGACTTTGAGTTGGAATGATTCACAGGGAGGGGCTAAGGAAGAGTGGGGTGAAGCTTCAGAGGGCATCCTTTATTCCACAGGGCCCCTGTGGTTCAAGCTGGAAGGGCATCATTCACAGTGGAACTTAAATACACCCTCAGAGGCCAAGAACAAAACCGAAACTGTAGCAGTCCCAGAAAGAAGGAAAGAGGTATGCTTTAGTTTTTCTAATAATTAGACAATCAAGTAAGAGCCAGAGAAGCTCCAAGTGGTTCTTGTTTATTTTTTCTCATGCTTTCCCTTGGATCGTGCCTCTGATTTCCCAATAAAATGTAGTTTATTCTATAGCTGATATATGCCTATGTTCAGCAACTTCAAAGGTTGGTGATGCCAGGGTCCACCTCTGACCTCATCATCAGCCACAGCTATACCCTTCCTGCACCTCCCATTCTGGTCTCTTTCCTTTGGGTCTCATCTTGACACAAAGTAATTTATTTTCTATAAAATGGTAATTTGTGCCTCTTTGAAGTTTATCCTCTTTTCAAAAGGTTATCCAATTACCTTCTGTCTCCTTTCAAGCTCTAGTCAAGCTGTTTGAATCTGCAGATGCAAAGCTCCCCTTCACCTTCTGGAGAGAACAGAGAGCAGAAGAGCTGGCAGGGCCCTGCAGCCCCGCTGTGTGGGGGCAGTGGAGCCAGAGCCCAGGGCTGGGATGAGCACACAGTTTCAGGCTGCAAATTGCTCAGATGGTGACAAATCACACTCATTTCAGTGTCCTCAAGAGAGGAAGCACATTTCTCAGCTAGTCGAGCTGTTTGGATCAACAGGAGCATTCACTCTTCCATAATGAATTCTCATAGCACAAACTTACTGGAGCAGATAATCTCTTAAAATTCACCCATTGTGTTTAGCACCCATTTAAACAACGCCAGTAAACTGAAGAGCTAAGACTTCAGAGGCCGTAAATGGGTTTTTGACGTACTATCCTATTAAGCTTCCTTTCATTTCTTTACTCATCTGTCCTGCTTCATGGTGTTTACTCCTTGTTGCAAAACATATCCAGGATTGTCCTTCACCTAATGTGAAAATTCAGCACCACGGATATGACTTGAAAAGCACAAACCACTGAATGTGTGTTGAAAGACTCAACAACCTTAGCTTTTCTCTTTGTGTGAGGACATCAGGCAGAAGGCTATTTTGCTTCTCCTTTGCAGCCTACCAGGAAAAGAACTGAAAAGGCAGGAGCATTTGCCTTTTTTATTTGCACACTACTGAAGCTAAGTAATTTGAATTGCAGAGACTCACTGATACCTGTTGGAAATACTGCTGGGTGCTTCCAATCACTGTCAAAATGATTTATTCTTAAAATCACACAATGAAATAAAATTGATTGAAGATCAATACCAAGCTAGCAAATTGCAAAGCATAAAATTATAATACGAACTACACACGTGGAGCTAGAAATCTGGGAAAGCTGAGGTTTCATATGACTTTGTGACTGATAGGCCCTCTTGAGGGCTGAGCCAGCCAGATATCAGACAGACAGACAGAGGGTCAGAGAGACAGACTGTCATTCAGTCATGTTTTCAAGGGCCTCTGGTTCAGAGCTGTGAGTGAATTTGATTCCAATCTGGGCCCCAGGACTTCAAATGAGCATTTCTACATTTCTGTTTTTCCTGTTTTTATGGTGGGGGACAGGTGAGACTTCATTTGAAAAAAGATTTTTGCTGCGTAAAAAAAAAAAAAAAAAAACCATGATGCCAGGCATATTCAGAGGCTTTATATGAAAGATTTACAAATATACATGCATAGACACAAATTTTAGCTTGAGTTGTTAAATATATAAGGAGATGGAAATCTGCATTTGTCTTTGGGACCAAACAAACCTTGAAAGCATTAACTAAAGCAGGTTAAAGTAGATCAGTCCTAATATTCTGAGCATGTTAAAACTTTATGTTCCGGGGTTCTTTAGTTATCCTTAAAATTTCTTTGTTATTATTTAGGGTTTCAAACATTTCCTCTCACTTCAGGCATTTTGTGTTTTATTCCTTTGGATTTTATTATTACAGAGTTTCATTTTTGATGAAAATTAATCACCCAACAGCTATGAAGTGGTGAGTTCTGGTCTTAAAATCATGTAACTCCAACAGTCCTTTCTTTCAAAGATGCATTAGCATCTTTCCTTAATGTGAATATAAAACCTAGTTTATGATTATATGTATTTGCCTTTGGTTATGTTTCTGCCCCTACCTAGAATTCTCTTCCCTATATTTTTTCATCCAACTAATGTTCTCCTATTTTTCACGCTACGACTTAAAAACATAATCACGTTTCCTCCAGAACCTACTTTGCATGTTTAGCTTTTCCCCATCACCTTCTCTGACCTGAAATAACTCTTCCCTCCCCTGTGGTCCCCCCTCCCTTCATTAGTATCTTTGCTGCTAACATATCACCCTGAGGTGGGGCTAAGAGAATGTCACCCTTCCCCCATCTCCGCAGAGGGCCTTGTAGACATGGCTTACCTAGCTGTATTTAATTTGTTGTAAAAATGTTATTTATTTTTTACAGATACTATGGTCACTACAATAAATGAAACAAAAAATAAGTAAAGACAAAATGGGTCACCCAACCCCTCTCCCCACCTCCCACCTTCAATATTCTTTCCAGTGCAGTAATAAATTTAGCAGCTTAATGTATGTCCTTCCATATCTCTCTCCAAACCATTCTGTATCTATAGAGATCTATGGCTCTATCAACATATTCATGTATGTACACATAGGTGCGAGGATTTTGTTTTGTGAGAATAGAATTTTACTATGTATGTTGCAACATGCCTTTCACACGGACACCCTTATATCTCACTATATATTTGTCCTAACTTTGCATACACACACTATAGTTTTCAATATAGGGGATCGTAATATAATACATGATGGGTTTTTCATCCACAAGATGTGAGAATGTATTTGGGAGGATTACTGAGGGAAAGTGCAATCTTTCTTTTATTCTGTTTCCTTTTACTTAATTTGCCTATCCCTTTATCTGTCATTTCCATGTGAAATTCCTATTCCTTCCACACCCTGTCTGTGGTAAGAACCTGATATATGTATTCATATATATATATATATATATATATATATATATATATATACACATATATATATATATGGGGGATTTGCACATTGTTTTATAAAAATGAAACCATACTATATATCTTTCTTTATATTTGATTTCTCCCATTCATCAGTATATTTTGGTAATCCTTCCAAGTGTAGTGATACAGCTCCAGTGCCTTCCTTCTAGTAACTGCAGTCTTTTCTCTGGGCCAAGAGAGTGTAATTTATCCAACCATTCTTTTATTAAAAGGAGTCGCTTTACTTCCAGGTCTATTGGTTTATTTCTCTTGCGGCTACTATGAAGAACTCCATCTATAGATCTTGTTTTCAGTTACTTTAAAGTAATCCCAAAAGTGGGATTTCTGGGTTGAAGCGCACACAGGTCACTTAAATTTTAACAAGTGCTTCGGTTTCTTACCTAAACGTGTTGGAATAATTTAGACGTCATCAGCAGTATGGGAGCACTTCCTTTTCCTGCGTCCATGTCAGTAATATGGGTGCCTTCTTATTACTAAGAAGCATACAATTGGAATGTGTTTCCTTGATGAAGCTCGTGATTAGTCCCTGTTCTTCCCCCTCCCTTTTCTTTTCAGCCCATATTTTTAGTGGGAGAATTCAGTCCCCATGCACTTACTTTGCCATTTCACCATTTAATTAATCTTTCCGGTTACTTGGTGAACCATTTCAATTTGCAGACACAAGTCTTTTTTTAAGTTCAGGTAAACATTTCCTTTTAAATTATTTGATTATCATTTTCCTTTCATTTCCTTAACATTCCTTTTTCTTCTTCAGAACCTTGTCATTTTCCTGTTCAATTTCCTACATCTGTCTTCTCGCTATTGAATGCTTTTATTTTCCAACATTAACGGTTTGAGATATTTCTTTTGCTTTATCTCCTGAACCACAAATTTGAATCTCTATAGTAATTGTCTTCCACTCAACCTATCTCTTGAAATCTTTAGTTTTAAAATAATGCTTTTCAGTGTTAAGAATTCATTTTTGTGTTGTGAGTAGGTTTCCTTATGGCACTGTACCATCCAAGCCTAGCCCGTCTAGGAGCCCAGGGTCTCCCTGTCAAGAGAGGCAGCTGAGTTGGAGAGAGAGAGCTGGCTGAGAAAATGACGTGGGACTCATGAAGCCACCTCATTCCTGGAATATTCTGATTTGTATTAATCATTAGATTGCCAACTCCTTGCATTGGACCTGGTATACAGACATTTATTAAATTTATTTAAAATAATTTCGTAATGTTTCATTACCATAACCATCAGAATTCTTGTTTATAAGCAGCTGAAATGGATTTTGGCTAACACAAACACAAAAGAAATTTACTGTATGGATAGTGAGTAACTTAACAGGACCAGAGGGAAGTAGTTTGAATGATTCAAGCTTGGAAAACATACAGAGGCCACAAGAAGCTAAGCGGCTGGATCTACTCCAGGTTAGACCAATGGAAGATTGATTAGTTGCTGCTGCCATTGTCGCATTAGTCAGCTGTGACTTGCACTGTTGCCACTTAATATGAATGCCACCATCAAGGAATGAGTTCTGAACTGTCTCCACTTCCTGTCCCATTTGGGACCAAGAGCAGGTGATTGGCCAAGCTTAAGTCAGACGCCCATGGGCTAGCTGGAGCATGAGTACCTACCTGTCTTCTTCAGCTTCTAAAATAATTAAAACATTAATAAATTCCCAAAATATAAAAAGGAATTTCATATGCTAAGCAGCCAAAGAAACTTCAACAGCAGTGTGACGGTTAATTTTATGGTCAGCTTGACTGAGGCATGATAACGAGTTAAACATTATTTCTGGATGTGTCTGTGGGGGTGTTTCCGGAAGAGATTAGCAACTTTCAATTATATAATACAGTATTGTTAACTACATTCACCATGCTATACATTAGATCCTGAGAATTTATTCATCTTATTCCTAAAAGTTTGTATTCTTTGACTACCTTAATCCATTTCCTACACCTACTCAATTCTGGCAACTACCAATGTATTGTTTCTATAATTTGTTATATATGTTGATCCTCCATATAAGTGAGATCATATGGTTTTTGTCTTTATCTGACTTATCTACTTGGCATAATGCCTTCAAGTTTCATCTATGCTGTTGCAAATGAAAAAATTTCTCTTTATCTTTTGGCTGAATAATATTCTTTGTGTGTGTGTGTATACAGTGTGTATATTCATATATGTGGTATATGTATATATATATATATTTTTTTCCTTATCCATTCATTTGTCAATGGATACGTAGATTGTTTCCATGCCATGACTATTGTAAATAATGCTGCAATGAACATGAGGTTCAAGGCACTGATTTCATTTCCTTTGGATATACACCCAGAGGGGGGTTGTTGGGCCATACGGTAGTTCTATGTTTAAGTTTTTGAGGAACCTCCATACTGTTTTCTATAATGATTGCCAATTTATATTCCCACCAACAGAGCACAAAGGTTCCCTTTTCTCCCCATCCTCACCAACACTTGCAATGTCTTGTCTTTTCAATTAAAGCCATTCTGACAGGTCTGTGTTAATTTCTCATTGTTGTTTTGATTTTCCCTGATGATGAATGATATTGCGCACCCTTTCATATATTTGATGGCCATTTGTATGTATTCTTTTAATAAATGTCTATACAGGTCCTTAGCCTATTTTTTTTAACCAGATTATTTGCTTTTCTTGCTATTGAGTTGTATGAGTTCCTGATATATTTTGGTTGTTAACCTCTTGTGAGATGTGATTTGAAAATATTTTCTCCTATTTTTTAGGTTGCCTTTCATTTTGTTGATCATTTATTTTGCTGTGCAAAAGCTTTTTAGTTTGATGTATTCCCACTTATTTATTTTTGGTTTTTTTGCGCTTGTTTTGGGTCATATCCAAAAAATAATTTCCAAGACCAATGTCAAGAAGCTTTTCCTCTATGTTTTCTTCTAGTAGTTTCGTAATTTCAGGTCTTATGTTTAAGCTTTTAAATGATTTCAAATTAATTTTTGTGAGTAGTGTAAGATAGGGATGCAATTTCATTCTTTTACATGTGGATATCCAGTTTTCCAGCACCATTTACTGAAGAGACTATCTCTTCCCCATGGCATATTCTTGGCTCCTTTGTCAAGTGTTAGTTGACCACTTATGTGTGGGTTTATTCTGGTCTATCTATTCTGTTGCATTTGTTTATGGTTTTGTTTTTGTGCCAATACCATATTGTTTTGATTACTACAGCTTTTTTTTAGTTTGAAAACAGGATGTGTGGTACCTCCAGCTTTATTCTTCGTTTTCACACTTGCTTTGGCTATTAGGGGCCTTTGTGGTTCTGTATGAATTTTAGGACTGTTCTTTCTGTTCTGTGAAAAATACCATTGGAATTTTGATAGGAATTGCACTGAATCTGTAGATGGCTTTGGATAGTATGGCTGTTTTAATGATATTAATTCTTCTAATCAATGAACATGGGATATCTTTCCATTTATTTGTGTCTTCTTCAATTTCTTTCATTTATGCCTTATAGTTTTCAGTGTATAGATCATTCACCTCCTTGATTAAATTTATTCCTAAGTATTGTGTTGTTTTTGATGATACTGTGAAAGGGTTTTTTTTTAATTTCTTTTTCTGATAGTCCATTGTTAGTATATAGAAATGCAACTGACTTTTGTATGTCGATTTTGTATTCTGCAAATTTACTCAATTTGTTTATCAGTTCTTTCAGTTTTTGGTGAAGACTTTAGGGTTTTCTATATATAATATCATGTCATCTGCAAACAGACAAATTTCTTTCTTTTTTTTTTCTAATTTGAATGCCTTTCTTGTCTGATTACTCTGGCTAGGATTTCCAGTATTATGTTGAATAGGAGTGGTGAGAGGAGGCTCCCTTGACTTGTTCTTGATCTTATAGGAAAAGCTTTCAAACTTTCAACATAGAGTATAATGTGAACTGTGAGCTTATCATATATGGCTTTAATTACATAGAAATATATTCCCTCTATGCCCAATTTTTTGAGTTTTCATCATGAAAGAATGCTGAATTTTTTCAGATGTTTTTTCTACATCTATTGAGTTAATCATATGATTTTTATCTTTCATTCTATTAATGTGATGTATCATAATCACTGATTTGCATGTGTTGGACCATCTTGCATCTCAGGGATGAATCCCACTTGATCACGGTGTATGATCTTTGTACCGTGCTGTTGAATTTTGTTTTCTAGTATTTTCTAGAGGATTTTTGCATCCATCATCATTAGGGAATTTTCCTGTAGTTTTCTTTTCTTGTAGTGTCTTTATTTGGCTTTGGTAACAGTTGAGTCCCAGCCTTATAAATTGAATTTGGGAGTCTTTCCTCCTCTTCAATTTTTTGGTAAAGTTTGAGAGGGGTTGGCATTAAGTCTTTCAATGCTTAGGAGAATTCACCGTGAAACCATGTGTTCCTGGGCTTTTCTGTTTTGGGAGATTTTTGATTACTGATTCAATCTCACTCATTGCTGATCTGTTCAAGTTTTCTATTTTTTCATAATTCACTCTTGGTAGGTAATATGTTTCTAGCAATTTATCCATTTCTTCAAGTTTGCCTGATTTGTTGGTATAAAATTGTCCATAGTAGTGTCTTATGATCCTTTGTTTTTCTGTGATATCAGTTGTAATGTCTCCTTTTTCAGTCCTAATTTTATTTATTTGACTCCTCTCTTTTTTCCTGGTTACCTCTACCTAAATGTTTGTCAGTTTTGTTTATCTTTTCAAAGAACCAGTTTTGTTAATCTCTTCTATTGCTTTCCTAATTTTCTTATCATTTATTTCTGCCCTAATCTTTATTATTTCCTTCCTTCTGCTAACTCTGGGCTTAGTTTGTTCTTTTTCTAATTCTTTGAGATATAATGTTAGGCTGTTTATTTGAAATCTTTCTTTGTTCTTGATGCAATCATTTATAACTATAAACTTTCCTCTCAGATTTTTTTTGCTGTATGCCATAAGTTTTGTTTTTCCATTTTTGCTTGTCCCAAATATATGTGTGTGTGTGTTTCTCTCTTGATTTCTTCTTTTATCCATTGGTTGTTCAGGACTATGTTATTTAATTTCCATGTATTTGTGATTTTTCCAGATTTCCTGTTTTTATTGATTTCTAGTTTCATACTATTGTAGTTGGAAAAGATACTTGATGTAATTTCTATCTTCTTGAACTTGCTTCAACTTGTTTTATGGCTTAACATATGATGTATCCTAGAAAATGTTGCATGTGCTCTTGAGAAACATGTGTTCTGATGCCATTGGATGGAATGTCCGTATATGTTTGTTAGGCTCATTCGATCTATGGTGTTTTTCAAATCTGTTGTTTTCTCCCCTCTCCCCAGAAAATAATTTTAACTGAGATTCTACCAGCGGCACAGTTTGCTCCTGACATTAGGCTCCTTCTTCTGTTGTAATTCCTTCTTTCTTAACGGTCCCATGAATGCTTTCTTTACCTCTACAGTTTGGAATTGGCCATGGCCAAACTGGGAGGTGGTGTCAAAGAACTTAAGGTTAATCTTCTCCAGAGCCCACGAAGGACTTTCAGAGAGCAAGCACTCGCTTCTTGATTCCCAACACACAGCCTTTCAGCATGACAAGGTCGTTGGTCACTTCACCGTAGTGGACAAAGCCACACAGAGGGTTGATGCTCTTGTCAGACAGATATACTCAGTGGAAGTATTGTTCTTAATCAGTTTGCCATCCTTGATGAGGTATCCCTGGACAGTCTTACAGATCTTGTTGATTTCAGGGTGGTGTTGTAGGCTTTCAACTCTGTTGTTTTCTTATTGATCCTCTGTCTGGATGATTTATCCATTGTTGAGAGTGGAATATTAAATCCCCACCTATTATTGTATTGTTGTTTATTTCTCCTTTTAGTTCAGTAAGTTTTTGCTTTATATATTTAGGTTGTCTAATGTTGGGTGCATAAATATCTAAAATTGTTATATCTCCTTGATGAATCAACTCCTTTATCATTATACAATGACCTTCTTTGTCTCTTGTGACCATTTTTAGCTTAAATTCTCTTTTTTAAATATGTAAGTATAGTTACCTTTTCTTTTCTTTGTTTACCATTTGCTTGGAATACCTTTTTTCCATCCCTTCACTCTTAGTCTTTTGTGTGTCCTTAAGGCTAAAGTGAGTCACTTGTAGGCAGCATATCATTAGATATCAGGGTATTTATAATACTAGAATTCAAGAAGTTGGGAACTATGCATGTTACTTCTATCTATACTAGATTAAACATATTGAAATTTACTTTTGCGTGACATGATACTGTATTTTCCAGAGGTGGTTACACCAATATGCATCCCTTCACATTCTCTTTTTACAACACAACACAAACATTCTTCCAGTGAATGGTGGGATCATTTCTTCCCTTTTTATCTTCTTTTTTTACCCCATGTCTACAATAGAAGTGACCCTGGTGATATATGAAGATAGTCCAAAAAAGGCATTACAGCTTCCATCTGGCTCCAAACATACATGACTTGGGAACCCCAAGCCACCTTGTAACAAGTCTGGCTACTCTGAAAACCTCATCCTGGAAAAACCAGTTGGAGAAACAGAGAGATTTAAAAACACACACACACACACACACACACACACACACACACACATTGAAATAAAGAGATACACACAACAAGGCCCAACTGTTTGAGATCCCAGCTGTTTGAGTCTTCCAGCCCAGATGTTAGACATATGAATAAGTAAGTTTTTAGATGATTCTAGTCTCTAGCCTTCTGGCTAACTTATCTGATGCCCAGTGGAGCCAGCCTTCTAGTCTTCCTGCTAAGTCCCAGACAGTCTAGGGCAGAAACAAGTCACCCCCTTGTGCCCTGTCTGAATTCTTGACCCACAGAATTTATGAGCATATTGAAAATTTGTTTCATGCTACTCAGGTTTGGGGTGATTGGTTGTGCATCCATATTAACTGGAACAGATAATTGGAGAATCATGGACTTTCAGAGATGGAAAAGAACTTTGAGAAGATCTAGTCAAAGTTTATTTTATATGATAAAATTAGCTCAGAGGGACAGAATAGTTAACCCACCATCTAACAGCTCATTTGTGATAGAACAATGGTCTTTCCTTCCTTGTGATGTGAAGAGAGTGCTGGTCTGGTAGGGAATGCTCTACATGAGTTAGCGAATTGACATAAGGTCTTCTCTCTAAATGAATGTTGGTTCATACAGCTCCAGATACTCAGGGTGGATAAAGCAAGACCGATGGCCCTGAGGTTCCCAAAAGTTACTGCATGCCTTCTAATACAATAGGCAGAGCCTGTCCAAAAAAGTGTTAATTGTATGCATATATGTGAGTATGTAGGTGCTACATAGGGGTTAGGGGGATGTGGGAATCTTTCCAACTCTGATTCATCTGGCTCAGAAGAATGACTTCCAAGGGAGCATACCTAGAACTATTAGACCGGTAGTCTTGAAAAAAAAAAAAAAGTATTATTAATGTACTGCTTAACACGCAGAAAGAACAAAAACATAGTGATATAAACAAAAGACTGACCCCCTCTGGGATCTTCACATGTGAGTGTGTTGCCCAGATTTTCAGCTGTACCACAATGCTCTCCAAATTAAAGCGGCACATCAGCAATCACATAATTTTTGTTGCACTGTGAACTCTTTAACAACTAGCCACCTGGTCACTCCACTCTATCTGCTAAGGGACAAAACTGCTGCCCTCACTCAGGACATTGTGGGCTGACGATTTATAGGTCTCAGCCCCTCTGTGAGTAAGTTAGCTCAATGTTACTTTAGCAGCTACTCTTATTATCATTTAATATCTGTTTTTTTAAGAGCATGTAATCAAAGACTTTGAATCTGAAGTTAGCAGAGCTATGACGCCATGAGGAAGACCAAAGAATCATTCCCAATGACTCCCTATGGTTAATGTAGGAGGGAACCACTCCATGAAATATGAGACAAAATTTTAAAAAAAATCAAAGCTGTTTTAATGCTCAGTTTGCAAAAATTGCCATACAAGAGAACAAAGATAAGTTTCTGGAAATTAACCTCAAGGTCAAAGTTTCCATAATGTGTCCCTATGACCTTTAGCCAAGCAATTGTCTGCACTAAGGCAGGCTGCATTTTTTGATAATTTTAAAAAAGTTGTAAGCAATTCAAAAATAACTGTAAATATATACCATAATTTAAAAAGTGTATTTAAATACAAAACTATTCTGTAATGGGAGTTAACTGATATAATCCCACCATTATGTGTACTTTATATAAAAACCCATGGGAAAATTAATCTTGAATTATAGAAGTCATCAGAAGTATTCCTTTGATAATATATGACTATTTTTTAAGCCTGTCTGCCTTCTTTTTCTTCCTTTCTTCCCTCTTTCTTTCCCTCCCTCCTTCCTTTTCTTTACCTGTCCCTCTCACTCAGTCTCTCTCAAAATGCATTCCTGCCAATCGAATTTCTGTTCAGCATGAGATAACCCCTGTTGTCACAGAAAAAATGAGGTCATCCTATTTCAAAGCCAAGAAAATTTTGGCTTGGAGAGCAGAGACTGTGTCCAGTCACAACTGTAGCTCCAGGGAGTAACACAATGCCTATTGGGGTAGGAGGAACATAATTATGGAAGTAAATTAAAATTACAGAATATCATCACAAAAATGAATTTCAAAGATGAAAGGGTTTTTATACTACTTACGCTTTTCTCTTGTGCCATGTGCGTAGTACTTTTTAGCACATTGTTTTTTGGTATACACAGATGTGTCTGGTTTTCAAAATTAACAATGACTTAGTTAGAGCTCAGGTGTATATGTACGTGCCCCTGGTAACTTCCTGAAATCTGAGGCCCAGAGATGAGGAAAGGTATCCTCTGATCCCAACCCCCCTTTGAATTACCAAGGACTTACTTTCCTTTTCTAAAGAGCTGACCAGTGTTTGATCCTCTCTCCGAATTTCAAATCACACATCAAAGATTTCTCAATGACTGCGAGGATGGCTTTTGCAATTTTTGGTAGGTTGTGATTAACAGGCTACAGTAAAATGGGATGGCAAAGTAGGGTTTACAGGACTAAAAATACTATTAGTAATTACAGCTTTGAGAAAAACAAAGGCTAGGTTTATGCAGGAAGCAATATTGTTCTCCCCAAAGATGCCCAATTACTCTTCAGTGAAAAAAGAAAACTCAGTATATCTGTCTAATTCTCAGATGTAAATCAGGGGAAATGCTATGAAACATGTAATTTCTTAGGACACTTTGAGTAGTTAAGTTAGAAGAAGCTCAGAGGGGGGAAAAAGGAGAAGCTTAGAGTTAAAACAAAAAGACTTTACTAGCGTGAAACAAGAATAAAAGAGTTTGTGGGAAATTATTATGAAAAGTCATGTTGATAAAGATTCCAAATCATATCACGGCTTTACGTAAAGGGAAGCAGAGATCAGGCAATTTAAAATCTTGATGGTGGAAAATAAATTTCTTCCAATACCTGATGCAAAAAAGACCTGGGAGTTTCTTTAGATAGAACAGAAATAGTCTGGTTTTTGTCCAGACTAAACCAATAATGCAGGGAAGTAGTATTTATCTTTCAAAGCATTAGTTCTTTGTTCTAGCATGCAGGTTGGCAAACTGTTTCTACAAAGGGCCACACAGTAAACATTTTAGGTGTGCAGGCCATAATGTCTTTGTTGCATTTACCCGACTCTACTGTGGTGGTGGAGAGGCAGCCATAGAATTTACCTAAGTGCATGGGTGTGACTGTGTCTCCATAAAACTTTATTTACAAAAACCGGAAGTGAGCCAGACTGTATTTTGCCAACTGCTGCTCTAGAAAATCAAAGTTATGAAATCATAAGACTTTACTTCCCCAGTTAATCCTTTAATTGGCAAGTGACATGGCCAGGAAGAGGCTGTTTGGCAAATGTAATTAGAAAATCTGGTTTCAGTCACCAACTCCATCCTTTCATGATCCTGGACTAGCATTAAAAATTTTAAAATCCATGTGCATATCTTCCATAATAATACCTATTCTGGTCACTTCATAGGGTTTCTGTAAAAACTCAGTGAAATAGTATTACTAGTGGAAACACTTCGTAAATTAAAGTATTATAAAGTTCTCATTACTAACAGGTGATAAGTGAGCAGAAAAATTATTAGATATAACCTAAAATTGTAGCAATAAAACAGATGCAAATGTATGGAATCACTAAACAATCACTTTCAGAGGCCCTCTATTTCTGTATAAAATGGAACAGACAGATTGTTCAGCTGCCATGACATCAGAGGGCTAGAAATGGCTTGAAACAGTATGGAGACTGCAGAAAGTGCTGGAAGATAGGACTCTTGGTTAGATTGCCTGTGTCTTATTCCTGGCTCCACCATTTACTGTCTGTGTGACTCAGATACACCACCCACGTCAGCCTCGTCTGGAGAAAATAATACTCCCTACTCTGTAGAAATGTTATATGAATTAATGAGTCCACCTAATGTTCTTAGCAGAGCTGCCTGGGAGACCAGAAGTATTTGATAAATATCAGTTCTTTTTTATTGAAAAGTTTCACAAAGTCATGTAGGTCTGGAGTGGAAGAGCCTGCAGAGGTCATTTACCAGATGCTTGAATCACCTCTACGATGTTGCGGCTCTGTGTTCGTCCCATCTCTGAACACTTATGAGAAAGCTCATTACTTCGCACAGAACCCCGTATAGGTAACGGATTCAGTATTTCTATCATTATTATAGGAAATGTATTTCTTCACAGGAAAAAATAAAGCAGTGTTTAGGTTTTTCGTCTTTTTTCATTCTTCCTACACATGTCTACGCCCTAAAACAATACACAGTGTCTTGCCACCTTAATACATAGTGCCCCCCGGATGTAGCCTATAGAATGCAACACTGGCTAGGAAACCTTCCTTCACCTGCCTCTCAAAGGATTGGCCGGCAAAGTCCTGCCCATTTCATCTTGCAAGGGCAGTGTGTGTTACTAATTAGCATTGATTATTAGTATTAAATTTTTAAAATATTTTATTTGAGTAAAAAAGAGTGGGGGGGGAGAGAGAGAGCATGCACAAGTGGGAGGGAGGAGCAGAGGGAGAGGGAGAATCAGACTCTCCCTGAGCATCGAGCTGAACGCAGGGTTCGATCCCAGGACCCTGAGATCATGACCTGAGCCAAAGGCAGACGCTTAACCAACTGAGCCACCCATAGGCCTCCAGTATTAATTTTTTAAAAAAATTTTAAACAAGACATGATATTTATAACTGAATAACCCTACAAATAAGAAGGTAAGCGAATGACTATACAGATTTGGAAGTGGCTTAACACCTGCATGAATTTTTGCCTTCATTATCAACACACGAAGAAAACATCAGGTCCTTTCATTTCACATTTTTATATATTCCTACATGAATATTGTTTATTATAAATTAGTCAAGTTTTTGTTTGGTCTTGTTTTCAAACCAATGAGCTGGCATAAACGTTCATGCACCACAGGAATCCATTATTTCTGTACCATCTTAAATGCCTTGTGAAGCTTTGTTTCAGGCAATCTCTAAAATGTTCACCCTTGATTAATTTTGAAAAGTGCTTTCAAAAACTATAACTCGGGTGGACTTTGCTTAACAAATTAATTCCTCCTTCAGTTTCCAGGCACATGAACAGGACTGGAGTCCAATTCTGTGCTTTTCTTCTTTCAAATCACTTCTCTTTAGACCAAAGGGATCTCTGCCTAGATGACAAGTCAGAAAGGGTTATGATGGACAGAGGAAAAAGGGCGTCCTCGGAGACAAGCTTAGTGAAGGAAGAAAAATAGTCAATAAAATTGAGTTGTCATAAGAATAGCTTGACGCCTGTGGCATTGATTGATGAATTCCTTTTGCAGTTACTAAGGTAAGCCAAAAATACACCCCTATTTCTTTTGCCTCTTTGGTCACTCAGACAGAATGTGTTTTCACAGACAAAGCATCAGGGCAACAGCAGTCTGCTGAGTTAACAGAACGCCATGCTGAAGGGCAGGATAAGATTAAAATAAAATAAAATAAAATAAAATAAAATAAAATAAAATAAGGCAGAAACATTATGCTGCTCTTGCTAATTAAGCAAAATATCATTTTCATCCAATACTTCCCTGTGAAGAACAATGAATAAGCATTTGAAAAGAGTCTTAAAACTGCAAGAAACTTTTGAGCTCACATTGACCAGGTGACTCGGGAATCCGTGGCGGTTAATGAAGTACAACCCCTAATTTTCATAACCGATTCTTAGTCTGCACCTACCTCAGAGGATTTGTCAGTGCTTTGAGACAAAAAATGCAGTGGCCAGAGAATTTTATTTGCTACAGATAAACCTACCCATGAATTTCTGGTTGAAAACAAAAATTCTCGCGTGTCTCAAGAATGCATGACTAAAGTCCCTGGTAGGTTGGTAACAGAATCACGTAGGAACGAACGGTGGCATAAATAGACAGTTAGGGCTCCTGTGCAATTAGTACTATAGAGAACGACTCCGTTTTAGCCACTTGACATTTATCATCACTTGCCAGACCTCGTTTAATGTTTAAGTACCTTCTAGCCAACAGCTAGATTGCAAATCGATTCATGTAATATCTAGGGGAAGAGTTTAGCAATGTTTATTTTGTGGGTTCACTTTGAAATTATATTCCTGAAATTAAAAAAAAAAAAAATCGGTGCTGTTTAACATGTTTTTAATGGCTTCCCTGGACATCGAGTGACCCCCTATTAAATGTTTTCAGAATAAAATTAACAAAGGTGTCTTCTTTTTTTTAAAGATTTTATTTTTATTTATTCGACAGAGATAGAGACAGCCAGCGAGAGAGGGAACACAAGCAGGGGGAGTGGGAGAGGAAGAAGCAGGCTCCCAGTGGAGGAGCCTGATGTGGGGCTCGATCCCATAACGCCGGGATCACGCCCTGAGCCAAAGGCAGACGCTTAACCGCTGTGCCACCCAGGCGCCCCATGTATTACATGAAACTCCAATTTTTTTCCCCCCTGAGGAAAATCTTGTCTCTTTTGACAAGCATTCACTTGTTAACTTGACACATTAATGAGTTGCTCTCAGATGTGGTGAATGAGAGAGCATAATGTATACAGTTGTCGAATCACCAAGCTGTACACCTGAAGCTAAAGTAACATTGTGTGTCAACTAAGCTTCAAAATAATAAAATAAAATAAAAATAAATAAATTTTAAAAAATGAGATGCTGTCTTTCAGGGACATTAGATGCTTTAGCTTTCTTAAGACAGTATCATCTCTACCTTCAAGTCTGACTACTAAAGGATATTAAGCTACCTTTAACAGGAGACATGAATCCCCGATGACTTTAGAGTTATACACCCTGCTTGGGTCACCAACTTCCATGGTATAGAGTAACATGGGCTAGAAAAAGAAGCCATACTGAGTTCCAGGTCAGGGATGACAGCATGGGGAACTCTGGGGACCAACTGCCCGGTAAAATAGGCAGAGCTGGCAAAAACCATAAAAGCAAACATCTTAATTCTCAAGAAATTGTCCTCAGGACATAGAGAAAATGAAGAAATATTTTTCAAGAAGATCTAACACTCAGAACAGGAAGAGTCTGTAGCATTTAAATCTTTTAAACCACAGCTCACTTTCTCCTTTCCCTGCCTCCCCTTGGCCCAGTTCAACTTGACAGAGCCATTCGGGTTCCCCTTCCCCCTCCCAAACAAGGGTCACTGTCTCTCGCTGAGAGTCAGAGACCGTCAGCATTTCTCATCCCGCCTAACTCCGGATTGAAGAGGTTAAATACTTGGTGAGTAAAGCCAAGAAATCAGGGGCTTCTTTCCTCCATCTGGGTCCCACTCAGGGGCTACCCCTGGGCTTAAAGACTGACAATACTGGGGACATGATCACCATCACTTGGCCTGCTTGTAGAGCAGGGGTACCAACTGGCTTGGCCAACCAAGAGTTCTAGAGACTACTGTTCCACCCAGTACTCAGAGAAGCGGGTCAGAGAGTTTGCCCTGGAAGACATGTAGTCTATAAGAAAAGAGAGCTCAGACGCTCTCCCCAAAGGAACTGAGGTTATTTGAAATGGAATCTGTGGAAGTTCAAGATAAGGGCACTCTCAAAAACGGGAGCTCCTCTTAATTAAAAGCAACAAGCTAAACCATAGGCCAGCTAGTTTACTAGAAAGAACCAGAAGAGGAAATAACTAAAGAAAAGCCCTCATGGGGTCAGAACAAAATTCAAAACTGGTCTCAAAAATTATGCTTGCCTAAATTTAATTGGATCAGACAGCTGGGCAATGTATACTCTAGGGCATAGTTAAAAGCAATAGAGCAGTCAGCTGGTAAAATAGTAAAGTCTAACAGGCAGGGGTATAATATCAAATGGAACAGGCAGCTTAAAAGAAAGATCAGAGAAAGACAGTAAAAGAGAGACTTGCTAAGACCAATGTCATCCTAGGTGACTGTGCATAGGCCCAAGGCTATGCATCTCTGAAGAGTGACACCAAAGGCTTCACACCGTCATGGGGAAATCGATTTCACTAAAACAACCTAGCCTAGTCAAAAAACAAATTTAGAAAATCAAATAACAATAAAACAAGCCCAGGACAGTGAGGGGGGATCGGTATCCAGAGTTGCTATATTATCTCAAATGTCCACTTTTCTGAGCTTCTTAAGATGCGGAGATTCTTTGCTCATATTTCTGTACCCCTCAGAGGTTCTGGTAGAGCAATTTGCACATAGTAAGACCCAATAAATGCCGACCGGATGAGTAAGTGTAGGCATTACCAAGGCCTATGTGGCTTGGCTTGATGGTACAGACAGATCAGACCTTAATGACATTGATACCTATGGATGATATAACCAGATATGCCAGATATAACCCAACAGTAATTTATATACAAACATGTGACCATCTTAAATTTACTAAAAACAACCAAAAAAGCTAAATATCTTGGAACTTTTCAATAATACTAATTTAGGGTCTTCGGCTTGGATTACTAATGCAAATCTCTTTATGCCTCAGATGCCTCAGATAAATACAATCCTACAATGAAAAAATTGTACTTTTTTATGACATGTTGATACAATAATTATAATAATTTACAGAGGTGGGGACCTACCATAATATTGCAAAACTAGACTCACTACACTAAGAGCTGGCGGATCTGGGTTTTAGACTGGGCCTCACTACTAATTTTCTTTGTAGCCCTGAGCAATCCTTTCTCTTCATTGCAATTCTTTCTTCTCACCTGAAAAGTGAGAGGGATGGGCAATATATCTTCTTAGATTTATTCCAGCTTTCTGGGTCTGCAATGTCGCAAATTGAAGCTTAGCTACTTAGTTTGGCAGAATACGAGAACACCAGTTCATTCTGTTTACTTATCATGCGGTGTAAGTATGTGCTCCAGTTAATATTATATTTGGGTGCTACCAGTAGGCTCTGGCAAATAAATATTGTGAATGTTTCCAATGTCAAAAGTGTGCCAATGTCAAAGTGTTTCCTCACTGGCCTGTGATTTAGTGTAGTACTTTAAAAATTAGAATAGCGATGGTGAATCAGCTCCTTTGGAATTCATATTCGGTCCAATTGCAAACTAGAGCCATGGTTTTGAATTAGACACTAAAATGATTCAGCAGCCTCTAGATTAGGAATTCTGTGATGCTGAGGGTGGTGGTGGACTGGGAATGTAATTTATTCCTACCACCAGAACCTTAAAATAAATCTAGGAATTTGCTTCTGCAAAAGATTCCAGGAGAAAAAGATATGAGGGCCTTAGGGTATTCTTTGCTCCCCCCCTTCTCTGTGTTCGCTTTTGATTTTGCATATTAAATCTTTAGAAGAAAAATGTGGGGCATTAGGCAATAAAACAGTGACAGTGAGAATGGAAATGCACAGCCAGACTTGAAAAATCAAAACAGCTTTTGGTAACCAATTAGAGATGAAAAGTAAAGGAGAAACATAAGATGAGTGTGATTCTAAGAGCATAGCATGGGGAAATGTGTAGATTACAAAACCATCAACGGAAATTGAAAATTTGGAAGGCAGAACACATTTTTTTTAAAGATTTTATTTATATATTTATCAGAGAGAGAGAGAGCGCAAGGAGGGGGAGAAGCAGGCAGAGGGAGAAGCAGGCTCCCCACAGAGCAAGGAGCTGGATGCGAACTCAATCCCAATACCCCTGGATCATGACCTGAGCCTAAGGCAGACGCTTAACCAACTGAGCCATGCAGGTGTCCCGGGCAGAACACATTTTTAGATACTTACTTCCAGTTCTATTTAACTTGGGTTATTTCTGAGATGTTCAGGTGGGTGTATCCAACAAGTACCTAGAAATAAGTCTACAGCACACAGATAGCAGTCACTGGCATATAGAGGTGGCTGAAGTCATGAAGTGTGGATGAATGATCCAGTGAAAGCAGTCAGCAAGAAGGGACCAGGCTTTTGCACAGACCTTTGGAAAATACCACCACAAAGTGCCAGGTGGTGGAGAGCAGAAGTCCAGGAATAAGACAAAGAAGTAAGATCCCAGAGGCAGGAAAACAATTAGAATAATGTTCTTGAAGCCATGGAGAAAAGAGCTAGTTTTCAGAATCTGGGTGGGGGTATGAGTTCAGTGAGTTCTGCTAAGTAATATAAATAGTGAAAACACATCAGTGGATTGGGTGACACTAGTAAGAGCAATTTCAGCAGAATGGTGAGACAGCCAGGTAGTAGCCAGGTAGCAGAGACAGTATACTTTTTACTAGTTTTTGAGTTTGGTAATCAAGTGAAGAAGGAACATATGATGAACGGTTTCACAGGCAGAGAGGGGCAGGGAAACTGTCTTTTGCTTGTCTTGATATGTGCTTTTTAAAGAAGATTTGGAGTAATATATGTAATAATGGAAAAGTGTGTATAAGTAATAAGAACACAGTGGTGAATAGTACTTTTATTAAGAATGATGACCACTTGTTCTCTTTAAGACAAATTAATTTTGAAGGAATACAATATTGAAGTAATTGACAAACTAGCTGTCAGTTCCAAATACAGTAAGGAATGCAGGAAATTACAGTGAGTTTCCCAGGAATTAATCTGAAAGAAGAATGCAGTATTTTTTCCTGAGTTGTCATGAATAAGCAATGCTTAGAAGTTGAAATGACTGTTTTGTATGAACATAGTTGGACTAAAAATGTCTATAAGAATTTTTGAGGCAAGAGGCTGGCTCCGGGTAGCCTTGGACAAGGAAATAGTTTGGGCAAAGGGACATTGATATTTGAAGAATGGCAAGTATTCCAATGAACTTGGGGAAAGGGTGGTAACAGGGAGTGAGGGTTGATCAAGAGACAAATTTGGACAGCGCAGATGGTGGAGGGTCCTGAAGGGGATGCTGAAGCCTAGATATGCCTATTGGATTAATTTTTACCTTTTGGACCATCCTTTTTTGGTTGGGTCTTTGTGAAGTGAATTATTTACTTACTAGAACAGCACTTATAACAGAAATATATCCAATATAATATTATAAAATGTATATATATAAAATACATAGTGTATATTATATGCATATGCATACATGTGTGTATATATATATATATATATATGCACATATATGAGTAAAGGAAATAAATTGGCATAATTCATGTCCACTGTCCTTTATTTTCCAGATTAGTTAGGACTTTACTTTCCAAATCATCTTCAGAGAGTAAGGCCACAGAAGATGGTGTTGTCTATTTGTGGAGAGTGGTAATGAGAAAGAGGGTTCTAATAATGTACTTGGTCTTACACTAACATAATTTTTGAGCTGGAAAGCATTTGAGGGATTGTTTAGTGACAGAAGTCCTGAATTCAAATGCAAATCGAAATTGGCATGTAACAAGAATGACCCCAGGTACGCACAAGATGACAAGGCAGCTGTCAGAAACTGGGGTCCTACCAGCTCATTCCATCCCATAGATGTGCTCTGTTTTGTTTTTACAATGTTGAAAGAAAGTTTTATTACTGGTCAATTTTTAGAAATCAGATTTCATGTAGAAAACAAAATTTCTGACTTCTCTTAAAAATGAGGAGACCTTCAACCCAGGGCCCATAGTCCCATTTGGAATTGAGATGAGCTGACATGCCTGTTCTCTCTGGTTTGTGGGGAAAAGGGTGCAAAGAAATAACCTGGGTACTGAGAGTTGATCCATTAGGTATCAGAATTAGGGTGCTTTTCTTTCTTGTTGCTTTCTAATGATCAGTTATGCAACTGCATTATATTTGATAAAAGAAGGAAGAGATGTTATAAATAAATGTAATACACCTCAATCTAGAAATTGGTTGCCTGGGATGTTCCCGTGATACTGGATTCTATGTGTGGTAGAGGCAACAGCCATAAATTAACGGACCTTGACCTGCAGGTAAGTACTTTGAACTGGTTTTGACTGTCTCATGAACTTTCATTTTCAGTCCTCCCTTCCAGTGCATATGACTTTTGATGGCAGTAACAGGTGAGCAAGGATCATTTGAGAGTAGTGGAGGCCATGCTTTCTTTCCGTGTCTGTGCAGGTGTGAGGGGCAGCTCAAGTTGAAGCCTATGAATAGTAGACGCTTCAGGAGACACTAGGGGTTAAAGTTTGAGAAACTTTAGAGCAGCAATGCAACGGGGTGAGACTTTGCTCCTCATCCACCACCCCCAGCCAGGAGAGACTGGCAACATCTAGAGGCATTTTTGGTTGTTACAACTGGAGAGTAGATGCTACTGGCATCTACTGGATAGAGCCCAGGGATAAGCTAACTACCCTACAATGCACAGGAAAGCCCCCTACAACAAAGAATCAACCAGCCTAAGCCAACGATAGTGTCAAAGGTTGATAGATCCTACTTAAGAAGAATTCATCCCTGGGTCTTAATAAAACTACCCGAGCCACTACTGACTTAGGCTGTCTGCTGAATTATTGTATTAAACTAAACCCGAGGCACAACTTAGCAAGGTGCAAACTTTCCTTCGTCCCTTCTGGCCACTTCAGATGCTTCTGGCAAGACACTGAACGCCTCCAGATAATCCAACTCAATTTCATCATTATAGACTTTATGGACCAGCCAATGGGCTCAGTACTGTCTGAAATGTAAAGTAAGGGCTGCCTCTGGTCTTAATAAGAGAGTAATATTCAAGTGTGGAAGAGCAGAAATTCTTCTTTTAGCACTTTCTTATTTCCTAATAAACCTCTAGGTTGAGCTTGTGTCATTGTTACAAAAGAGAGAAATAGTATTCCAGAGGCTCTGAACTAAAAAGCAGACATCCTACAGTAGTCATTTGCGAGGCCACTTTTTAAATTTCTCCTTTCTTTCTTTCTTTCTTTCTTTCTTTCTTTCTTTCTTTCTTTCTTTCTTTCTTTCTTTTTCTTTCTTTCTTTCTTTCTTTTCCTTCCTTCCTTCCTTCCTTCCTTCCTTCCTTCCTTCCTTCCTTCCTTCCTTCCTTTTTCTTTCTTTCTTTCTTTCTGTTTTTCTTTCTTTCTTTCTTTCTTTCTTTCTTTCTTTCTTTCTTTCTTTCTTTTCTATTAAAAAACAACAACAACTCGAGACTCTAAGTTGAAAAAAAAAATGCTATTACTTCTAACTAGTTTTCTTGGGATTCTGGAGGAACTGATTAAGAAAGACATGTTGATCCAAACAAACAATTCTACTAAAAAGAAATAGAAATTATATAGTCAATACCCTGGAAGCTGAAAGGTATTTAATGAGGAACATTGTTTATTGTTTTCAGTTTTTCTTGATTGATAGGCTTTCCACTCAGAGGAAAATTGCTATAATAGCAGGAATTGTATGAAATTTGAAACTCAAAGCTATTCTAAGCTATTTTAATAATGCATTCTTCTGTCAAAAGGAATTTTAAAGAAACAGTTGAGAAATGGTATGAACACCCAGGTTTAAAAATACACTCAGGTCTACTCATCTGACCGTACTTTAAGCATGAAAATATCAGGATACATAAAATACTCCATTATGTATTTGAAACTCAGGTTTATATGCTCAAAAATCTCTTGCTTTTGGGGGGACCTTGGGACATGGGAATCGCCATATGAACACTTATCAGAATACCTCATGCTCAGTTGCAAACCTTTTTTTCTGTCTTTACACCCTCTCTGGTTTGACTGATCTTCTCCGTGAAGACCCTCAAATCTCTTATCTCTCACCCTGATCTTGCCAGCAACTCTAAGTTGTACACCCAGCTGCCAACCTGACATTTCCACTTGGATGACTGAAAGACATTCAGCACCATCCTCCTTCTCCCACCTCCAACTTGCTCCCCCATCACAGTCAATGAAACTTCCACCCATCTAGGAGCTTAAACCCAAACCATAGGACTTATTCTTGATTTCTCTCTTTCCTCATCCAATTGATTAACCTGTTTAATATATATCGTGTACAATTTTGGAGCCTATTTTTTACACATAATTATATTGTGAGCCTTTATTTCCATGTGCTAAAATATTTTTATTTTACAAACCTGGCTGGTAAAGAATGCATTAATCTTCATGGTATAAATGTACAACATTTATTTAACCAATCCTGTACTATGGGGCATGCAAGATTTTTCTATTTTTTGCCATCACATGCTGTTGAGTTCACGGAATACTTAATCATGTTTACTTTGTGCAGGCACTGTTCTAAAACTTTAGACATGTTAATGCATCTAATCCTTACAATCCCTGAGATAAATACTATACCATCTCCATTTGACAAATGAGAAATCTGAAGCACAGAGAGACTGAACAGCTTGCTCAAGATTACATAGCTAGACAGGGGAGGTGGGATTCAAATCAAAGCAGCCTGACTCCAAAGTCCATGTTCTAAATCAGTCCTGTCTGTTGCCTTGGGTACGTTACTTTGCAGGTTGACTCTATTTTACATCAGTCTGCATGTAACTTTGGCCATTTCTTTAGAATATACTTCCAGAAGTGGATCAATAGTCATGAATATTTAAATGTTTTGGACAGTACACATTACAAAGTTTTCTCCACAAAGATTATATTAACTTTGTCAATTTCCACTCCTTATGTCGGTTGTTGAGAGTATCCTCTTAACTGTGCTTACATCAACACTGGGTATAATAATTTTTACAATCTTAACCAGTTTATTGGAAATAAATTCTATAATAATGATAGTTGATTATCTTTGATTATAAGAGCAGTCAATTATTTTTTCAAGTCCAAATTAACAATCGTATTATTCAGTGGACTTTAAAAAAAAATATTTTATTTATTTATTTGAGAGAGAGAGAGCTCACAAGCAGGGGAGAGGTGCAGAAGGAAAGGTAGAAGTAGACTCCCTGCTGAGCAGGGATTCCCTGAGATCGAGCCCTGGGATCATGACCTGAGCCAAAGGCAGATGCTTAAGCGAGCTAAAGGGTCCCCTTCAGTGAATTTCTTATGTTTGGTTTCCTGCCCACTTTCGTATTGGAAATTTCACTTTTTCATAATGAACTCTGGCCATTCTTCATGCATTGAGATTAACACCATGAGGCTGTCATACACACACACACACACACACACGCATTTGTTACTTGGTTTTTCATTTTGTTTCTATTGTTTACTGAAATGTAAGCATTTAAAAATTGGTTTCTGCAGTTGCATCAAGCTTAAGTAGTCATACAAATAGCCACCTAGATTTCTCTCATAATTCCTTTACATATAATGAATTATTAGAAGTGTCATTCCACTTTAAGTAATGTCTGAAACGTAAAGTACTGAAATTCCTTGAGCCAATAAAGAAAGTCAAGGATCTTAATTTTTATTATGCAGCATTTTACCTACAACATAAGCGATAGAATATGAACTCAATTTTCAATGAAAATAAACTTGTAAAAACTCCCTCTTAGTTTCAGAATCCATGGCACTGATAAACGTACAGACTAGGTCTAACGTCTACACCCGCATTACTACTGTACAATTTTGGCCACACACTGTAGGTGCCGCCCTCAAGTTCTATCAAAACCTCTATCTCAGTTCTATCACATTTCTAAGCATCAGTTTCTTGCCTGTGACCTCATACATTTAGACCCACCTAGTTTCTTTGGTACATGGTTCTTTTTTCTACCACCCCTCTGTGTCATGCTTTACCATAAAGTTTTCTTTCTCATTTATTGGCTTCTGGAGGCTTGGTAAAGTTTAGTAGAACTTTTTTTCATTGAGAGTCAAAAATTTTCTCTGGGACTCATGGATTTCCCAAGGAGCCTCAGGAGCTCCTGCCCAAGGCAAGGGGAGGCAACACAGATCAGCCGTGGACATCTGCTGTGCTACACCCAGGGCTGCCTTGCTTTCTCTGTTTTATCTAGGGCTGTGTTAAGAAGCAAGCCTCCAATAAGTTCTGCACCAATCAAGGGTGGGGAGTGGGTACCAAAATCCCTGGAAATCTCTCAACATGGAAGAAGTGTAACTTACCAGAACTTCTGTTCAAGAGCAGTTCTGGATGCAGTTGTCAGGAATAATCTACTGGGGCTGAGGGCTGAGAGCTCCCTCTCCTGTGGGCAAGTCACCCCTGACGGTGCTTACACTGCCTCCACTTAAATATGGGGCTTTTGTTCTGCTCCGTCTGGCTGACGTCCATTGTCAGCATTTGATTTTTCACTTTTATGGGGGCAGCATTTAGCTTCTCCTTGAAAATTGTTGAATAAATATTCAAAGAACATTATTGTGCAGTTGGTACCAAATGAGTAGCCTGAACAAGGGTTTCTGCAGCTCTGGGTTCAATCCTAGTTTCAAATATTTATGTTCCACACTGAAGTATGTAGGGAAAAGGGGCATTGTGTTTGCAACTCATTCTCAAAAGTTTTAGAAAAAAAAATCTTATCTGGACATTTATACACAGATGCATATACACGCACAAAAGGAAGCGTAAGCAAATGTAGTAAAATGTTAGTCTATGGGGGCGCCTGGGTGGCGCAGCGGTTAAGCGTCTGCCTTCGGCTCAGGGCGTGATCCCGGCATTATGGGTTCGAGCCCCACGTCAGGCTCCTCCGCTAGGAGCCTGCTTCTTCCTCTCCCACTCCCCCTGCTTGTGTTCCCTCTCTCGCTGGCTGTCTCTGTCCTGTCGAATAAATAAATAAAATCTTAAAAAAAAAAAATGTTAGTCTATGGGGATTCTGGGAATTCTAGGAATCCCTGCAATTTTTCTGTAATTCTAAAATTAAAGAATTTAAAAAATAACTTCCAAACTTGATGTTTTTAAGGAAAAAAAAATTAAAAGTTGCTTGAAAGCTTGGTAAATACCTGGACTGGATAATGTAAGATGCCCCTTCATAGTTCTATAATTATATTTTTCCTTGATCATATAAGTCTAGATTTTTCCACAGATCAGCATATCAAGTGGAGTGTTTGTCTCTTCCTTAACTTATTTTTTTAAAAAAATTTCATAATAGAGTTGGTAGAGAAATATTTGGAAAAATAATATAGAATAAAGAGTAGTCATTCAAGATATCATTTTGTCATTGTTGCCACTGGGTTGCATTGACATCAGAGACTCACTGAACAGCTGTCAAATATCTTCTTAGTTTTGCAATATCACGTGTGGGATGTTGAAGCCTGCCTGAGAATTTAATTTGTTTATTTAAAAATTGAAGGCAAATGTAACACATTTTTAAATACTGTGATTCATCAATTAAGATGCACACTAGGGAGTGTAATTTATTTGCAGGGTGATAGCCAAGTCTTAAAATGATCGGTAAGGAAAGAGTCTGACAGTAGCCATAAATAGAAATAATGTCAATTGTCAAGGTAATTTTAATGAAAAGTTAAACCAAAAGAGGATTTCTGAAAACTAAAAAAAAAAAAAAAAAAGTAAATTTGAGTAAATAGCAAAAGGTAGTAGCAGATTAAAAAGTAACTAAATTAGTTTTTAGTTTAAAAAAAGTCAAGAGACTTGAAAAGTCCAATTCCTACCCCTTGTGTTGAGAACCTCTATTAAGAAAATGTCTCAGCTGTTGGGTTTGGAAATTGGCTTCCAATTCCAATACCCTTCTCTCCATTTCTTTCTTTTAAATAATCAGCTTAGGGGTGCCTAGATGGCTCAGTCAGTGAAGCATCCAACTCTTGATTTCCTTCCAGTCATGATCTCGGGGTTGTGAGATTGTCCAGTGCTGGGACTCCTCACTCAGCTGGGGGCTGGCTTGTCCCTCCCCCTCTGCCCCTCCCCCTGCTGTCTTTCTCTCTCAAATAAATAATAAACTCTTTTTAAAAAAATCAGGTTAAAAAAAAATCCTGAAGGTTAAGGTTAGTGTATGATTTTTTTTTTTTCAGAATGGCAAATTAGAAAGAAAATGAAATTACATAGGTTGATAGGAGAACGCTATTTAGGAAAACATAAGCAAATTGTTTATATTTGATACCTGGTGAAAAGCGTTTAAGAGTGACTTTTAGGGGGCTTCCCGAGCCAGACTTCCTGGCAAGCTATTCCTGTTTGATGTGCCTATCATGTCTCTGACTGCTTCAAACTACTCTTCATTAAGGCTCTTCATTTTAGCTGTGAAATGAATGCAGTTCTCTATTGAAATAATAACTGGGACGCGTGGGTGGCTCAGCTCAGGTCGTGATCCCAGGGTCCTGGGATGGAGCCCCACATTGGGCTCCTTGCTCAGCGGGGAGTCTGCTTCTCCCTCTCCCCCTCCTCCCTGCTTGTGCTCTCTCTCACTGTCTCTCTCTGTCAAATAAATAAATAAAATAAATAATAACTGAAAAAACTTATCGCTTGATGCTTGAGAACAGGCATTACTGACCCACGCGCACCACACCCTGAAGGTTTTCCAAGCCTGAGTTTGTCCCTCGATAAAAATTTTAAGTGGACATCTCAAATTCAGAAAATGTTGGTACGCCGAGGTTCTTATTTCTAAGAAACCGCAAGTCCAGACACTTGGAGTTCAGTATACTGGATCCCAAGCCAATTGAAATTGGATCTGAAAAAGTTGGCCGCTAATTTTGATGGGGAAGAAATCCGTTAAAGAAGTAACGATTAGCACAGAGCTATGAACAGAGTACAAAGCGATACAATATGAGCCAATATTGCTACAGGTTCCCCAGATTCTCTTCTGGTTATTTGAAAAGAGACGTTGATTTGGGATGATTTTATTAAAGTGAATTTTTAAATGAAACTTGAATGAAGATATTATTTTAAAATACCGTGCTTTTTCCCTTAAATTACACCTTTCACTTTCATCCTGCTATGGAAAATTTGTTTTTGAAAGGCAATTAAGTACATGAATTAATAAAACCGTAAAAATACCCCAACCACCCCACCAACCCTGACTATTTCGGCCAATACCTATGTATTGTTGTTTTGATTCTTAAGAGGTCCTGGTCCTGATCAGGTATCTCCATGGTTCAACCTCTAGAATTGCTTCCATTCAGCAAAGTCTAACTCAACAGCGTTTCCTCTTCTCACCCTGGAAATCTGTGCCAAGTCCAAAAGAGAGAAAGAACTCGCACTTTAAGAAAAAGGGATTGAAGGACGCTTTCGAGAGATTAAGGCTACTTTGCCATAGGGATTTTGAAATTTCGTTTAGCTTTAGAGACATGGACAATTTTTGTAAACATTGTGGGAAAACAAATCTTCCAGGATGCCTTTTATTAGTGCTTAGGTTTTTCCCCTTTTGGAAAGAATAGGAAGAACTGTAAAGGCAGGATGAATCACCTCAACCTCACTGATGTCATCTGACACTATAAAGGGACACAGAATTAAGGAAGTCATATGGTTTCAAGTCCAAATTTGAATCCACTGGGATTGGTGGGGGGTGGGAGGAGAGTTCTCTTCACTTAGGGAGAGCCAACGGTAATCTTGAATCTGACTATAAATTTAACATTTCTAATTGCAGATCTCTAATCTAGATTCCAAAAATAAAAAGCTTCAGGACCTCTTTGCTTTCCACTACACAATTTTTAGTGCCCCAACTTCAATGCTTCTCCAAGTGGGAGGCTTCATTTTTTTTCCTTTTTTTAAAGATTTTATTTATTTATCAGAGAGAGAGAAAGAGAGAGAGAGAGAGAGAGAGAGCACAAGCAGGAGGGAGGGGCAGAGGGAGAAGCAGACTCCCCACTGAGCAGGGAGCCCGACTTGGGACTTGATCCCAGAACCCCGGGATCATGACCCGAGCCAAAGGCAGATGCTTAACCAACTGAGCCACCCCTGCGCCTGGGAGCCTTCATTTTTTAAAGGTTTTATTTATTTATTTGACACAGAGAGAGACAGAGAGAGAGAGTGTGTGTGGGGGGGTGAGGGACAGAGGAAGAGAATCTCAAGCAGACTCCCAGCTGAGTGTGGAGCTCAATGCAGGGCTCCATCTCATAACCCTGAGATCATGACCTGAGCAGAAATCAAGAGTCTGACGCTTGCCAGGCTGAGCCATCCAGGTGCCCCTCCAAGTGGGAGACTTCTTAATACAGGACCTGTTTGCGTGACAACTTTTTCCAGAATGTAGTTGGAGAGCTTTTACGCTCTGTTTTTCTCCCTTTTACAATGGACAGCTGTGTGATTAGAAATCTGTATTCACAAACGCCTGTGTTTTCTAACTCACCTCAGAAGTGAATTTGCAAAGGAGCTATCACTATTAAATTACTTGCCACCTAATTCTTTTTGTTCTCCCCAAAGATTTTTAGACATCAACCAGTTATCTGGATAAGGGTTTAAAAGTCCTAAAAGTAGTGGGATTAAAATCATTTGCCTAAACAAAGACATTGAAATAATCTGTTGAACGGACTCTGCTTTCCTTGTGCGAGGAGACTCTGCGGTGTGAAACGTTTTATATCTTCTCTCTGCCAGCTCTGGTTCTGCCCATTGTATATAAAAAGCTTCTTCATCCCATTTTCAGCTTCCTTCCTTTTTTTTGTTTTAATTTTTTTTCTTTTAACAGAAATGCTGGCATTCGATTTACCTCCAAGAATAGCTCAGAGCTGAAGTTCTCAGTTTAGTCGTGAGAATTACATTACTCTCTGCATTGGAAATACTCTTCCCCGATCTCGGTAACTATGACCCCAGAAGGGCTAGGTGATTTCAGTTAAAATGAAACATATCACTTAAACATATCAATTAAAACAACATACAGGAAGGAGTAGATTTCAAAAAGAAAAAGGAATCATATTGTTGATTTCTCATGTCAATAACATGTACCCAGACATTAAGATAAGAAGTTTGTTTGTAAGAACATCTCTTCCTTGAAAAAGAAGGTTTTGTATATAAAGCTCTGCCCCAGTATATTAAAATGCATGCTTCTATGTTTCCTAGGTTGAAAAGGTTTTCAGATGGTGACTATAACTTATAAAAATTGTAGAACATTTTTACACAATTTTCGTGTTGGAAAATAACCTATTAGCAGCAGTTATAAAATATATTGAAAAGAATCCAGGAGAGCTCTTGAATGGTCTCTTATTTCTCATCATACCGTTCTATTTCTGAATCTTTTCCCCAGTCAGCTTTGAAAACATACACACTGTTTTTCTTTTTCAGAGAATTGATCAGGTTAATTTACCCACTGAAATGAGCAAAATAAGAGAGGAAACATGAGCTCGGCATGCTATTTTGTTAGCGGTCCGTATAAACCACTCATGCATTTTCAAAACGATACTTTCCTACCTTGTATTTAATGAATTGTGCAACTTCCATTGTTAGGGTGAGCACACGTGCCAGACTCCCTGCTTTCTCAAATTACACCCCGAGAGTTTGTGTTTACTTACGGAAGCACAGTTTTCGGACTTGTCTTCCACAAAACCAATCTGGCAGGGTGTCCTTCGATTCTGCAACCAGTAGTCTGTAGACTCGAGCAGGCTGTTGCTGCAAAGAACCTGGAGGGAATCGAGAAAAGCTTCTTAGTGTGACACGGCCAGGCTTTCTATTTCAACAAACAGCTCTTTTCTGAAGAACCTGTAGGTGTTTTCTTCACCTCAGAGCATCTGGATACTGGGAAAAAAATTACCTGATAATAGCACCTCTAGAATGTGTAAAACATTCAACCAGGAGTTGGTTTTAAAGGGATGCACCGATGTTGATACTGATGTTTCTTCTGTCATCAAATCCAATATCTGGAAACTTCCATGATGTCCAATGTGTGGAAACTTCAAATGATTATTTTGGTCTGTGGTTCAATTGACAATGGAGATCAAAGCTCATTTTAGTGCTAGTGCTCATGCACTCTATGAATATTTTCAATCTTAAAAAAAGTAGTGTTTTTCCTTTTGGTGCAATATTGCTACTGAAATGATATTCCTTCAGCTTCATTTTTGCTAACATGTCTGTGAACTACAGTTCAATTCTTACAGAATACCTAAGGTACAATGTTAAGTTGAAAAACTATTAGGAATAAGTAAAGTGCATCATGACAATCATTTTCCACGTTGAAAGAGTACAGTAAAGCTAAACAAATTTGAATACATGAATCAACAAAAGCAACTATGATTTATAAATGACTGGTTTCTGGGCTTGGATTTTAAAGCAAGGAAGAAAAATTATATTTCTGAGATAAGACATTTTGAAGATATAATCCCATGAAAGCCAAACAATTCAAATTCTAATGTGTCTTTTTTTTCTAAGATTTTATTTATTTGACAGAGAGAGAGAGACAACCAGCGAGAGAGGGAACACAAGCAGGGGGAGTGGGAGAGGAAGAAGCAGGCTCCCAGCAGAGGAGCCCAATGTGGGGCTCGATCCCAGGACCCTGGGATTACACCCTGAGCTGAAGGCAGACGCTTAACCACTGAGCCACCCAGGAGCCCCCAAATTCTAATGTGTCTTAAGATTTTTCGCATTTTATGCGATATTTCCAATGCTCTCCTGGTGCCCTCTACTTTATTAGGGTACACGTCTGCTAATATTTGACTCACTAGCTTTGCATAAGCAATAGAACAGATTTAATCAGTTTGGTTATTGCCACAAAAATAGAATGACACTTCAATTGCATTTCTTCTGTATAACAAAGGATTGCCTTATGCTGTAAAGATAAAAACACATGAATTTTTGTCTCAGTGTGAGTTAACCAAATATAATTCTTACACATCATTCCATAATACTTTTTGTTTTTGCTGAGAAATATTACTGTTTTTATGAGCTAAAGTTGGTGACAGAGCTTCTCAGTTCTCTTGCTGATTTTATCTAAACTGTGGTTCTCAAAGTGCAGGCTGGGCCCCCAGGGGTCCCTGAGATCTTCCAGGGAGGCCAGCCATTAAACTATTTTTATAACAACAGGAAGACTTTATTTGTCCATTTCACTGTCATGGTCTCTTAAGTTTCCCGTGGAGCTCTACAGGACCCACGCCAGGTGTCAGGGTATGAGTGGCCGCAAGCAGAAGCCAACAGCGGAGTCTGACTGCCTTATGTTAAGCAGGACATTAAAGAGATTTGCTTAAACTATAAAATGAGGTCACTCCTCTTCTCACTAAAAGAGTTTTTTTTTAATTATTTTACATAAAAAATATGTATACTAATTCCTGTTGTTCATTTTAGCCCTTTTTTTTAAAGAAAGATGTGATATATATATATATATATATATATATATATATAGTGGAATAGTACTTGGCCCTAAAAAATAATGAAATTTTGACATTTGCAATGACATGGATGGAGCCAGAGAGTATAATTTTAAGTGAAATAAGTCAGTCAGAGAAAGACAAATGCCATATGATTTCACTCATATATGGAATTTAAGAAACAAAACAAGCAAAGGGGGGAAAAAAGAGAGAGAAACAAATAAAAAAAACAGACTCTTAATTATAGAGAACAAAGTGATGGTTATCAGAGGGGTGGGGGTGGGGGATGGATGAAACAGGTGATGGGGATTAAGGAGTGCACTTGTTGTGATGAGCTCCAGGTGTTGTACAGAAGTGTTCAATCACTATATTGTACACCTGAAATTAGTATTACAGTGTATGCTAATTAACTGGAATTTAAATGAAAACTTAAAATACGCATGTTAACATGTAATGTATTTATTATCGTTTTAAAAGTATTTTTTAAATAAAAATTATTATTATTTAAAAATAAATAAATAATAAAAAACCTTTCTTAGCTTTAATTGGTAATTTGAAAAATGTCAGAAAGTATAACCCCTATAAACAAAAGCTTTGTGAAGTCCCCAATACTCTTTTTAGAGTGTAAGGGAATTTCAGCCCCCACCACAAAGTGAGAGCTATTGATCTAGACTCACTTTATTTAAGGTAGAAAAAGGCTCTTGGTCCACCCCACTCCTCACTGCTAATCACTTCCACTTCCAGCATGGAATAGAGCTTAAAAGCATGGGCGTGAATGGTCTGAGCTGAAATCCTAGCTTAGAAATTAATGGCAGAATAACCTTGGGCAACCGACTTCAGTTCTGATTTCAGCTTCCACACCTGTGGATGGAGAAAATAATACTCACCCAGTGGGATCATCGAATATTCAGGGAGATGACAAGCGTCATACACTGTGGCATGCAGATAGCAGTTATCCTCTCAATACGTGCTTTTCACTATTACTATTTGAAATGAATTACAAAGGGAAATAGAAAATTGAATGTCTTCACTTGAAATTAGTGGATTGAAAGCATTTCAGATCTGTGAAGACAAATTGTCTTTAGCAAATATTCTAATCTAAGGTGTGATTTTAGTTCTGCATTTTGTAGTATTAATAGTTACAGCTACTATTTTTTGTATGCATAGAATGTGCTGGAAAATGTGCTAAATTTTTCTTTCTCTCTCTTTTTTTTATCTTTTAATTTAATCCTCATTGCAATGCTACAAGGTAAGAGTTATTTTAAAAATAAGGGATCTTCACAGAAATTGTTATTTTGAAGGGTAAGATCTTGAGGCTCAGAAAGATTTGAATTTCTTCCGCAAGCTGCTCAGAAACTGGCTTTGGATTTGGTTTTGAAGGTACCAAGGCCTTTAAGTGAAATAATTTAATTATGCTGCCTTCCACAACCCGTACAAAATGACTCAAATTTGGGGTATGTTTCTCAAAAGGTACATGCACCTCATTTTGGCTAATATAACTATACCTTCTTATGAACTCCATGGAGAGAGAGAGAGAGCATGAGCAGAAACGGTAAGAGGTAGAGGGAGAGAGAGAATCTTAAGCAGGCTCTATGCCCAGCATGGAGCCCAAGGCGGGATTTGATCTCATGACCCTGAGATCATGACCTGAGCTGAAATCAAGAGTCAGACGCTCAACCGAGTTACCCAGGCACCCCTATGAGCAGCCATTTAAAAGCTATTTTCCGTGAATGAAATTCTGAGGTGACATTTTTCTTTAAGGAGAAGAAACATTTTGTGATGTAAATTATAATAATTAAATTAATCCACCTGGCAAGTATTATCAGTATTTGAATTTCTCAAAGAAAAGCATGGTTTTACATCTATTTGTGGTAACACTTCTGCAATCTTTAAAATTTAGAACACCCGTGAGTAAAACAAAACTTTCTTTCACTCTGAACCATAAGAACCTTAGAGACTTAAAATGGAGACATCAAATGAACATACCAGTTAATAATACTTTATAGTGCAGTATAATAAACATTCCGACAACAATCACTTCTTAGTCATTTCAAAGCTCACTCCTCAAAAAGTGGGCACTGGCCATCTTCTACTTTCTATATATTCAAAGCACATAGCATTACAGTTGCAACAAAATACGTCAACAAAAGAAAACAACTGTCATTTTTCAGAGCACATGAACTATTTTTGTCCAAGGTCAGCCTTAGGAAGGGGACAGAGTTCAGACACAAATCACTTGGGTCTTCCAGAAAGGGCTTCTGGGTTGGCATGTTTTCCTGGTGAAACACTGAGAGGCAGAGACGGAAACACCCGAAGGCCTCAGCCTGACACTTCCCACTGTGAGATGCCCACAGCTGTGATAGACACTGCCTCATGACGAGGCGATGGAGACAAGAGCTGGCTAACTTGCTGGATTTCTCCTGCATTTAATTTCTCCACCAGAGAAATGAGGGCAGAATGATGAATCTGTCAAGTCTTCTACTTTAAGGATATTTTTTGCACCTATTTTTAAAGTAAATAATAACTGAAAATATGCAAAGACCTTGTTCTGTCCTATCCTAGCAGTGAGGAAAATCAACAGCTTTTTGGATCTGCTTACTCAGTGGAAAATGCTAGAAAGATTTCCTGTTTGGCTATTCCATATACCTGGGCTACTGAGTGTCTTCCCTATGGTACATCTTTGCTTCAGAGGATATAGAAATGGCAGAGAAAAGAAGTGGAATTAAAAATGAAATGTAAATCTTTCAAAGCTTTAGACGACATATTTTGAATAGAGCTTTGTTTGATGAGAGTATTCACTCACTATATAACCTTAAAATTTGAATTTTATTCGTCATAATTAAAAAATAGTTCACCCAATTATGTTAATAATTAAAATAAAGTTGCCCCATACATTTCATTAATATTTAGAGATTATTAATACCTATATTCTTTAACTATTAACCAAATAATACTACATTTATTGAGAATGCTCTGGGCTAAGGCCCTGATATATATTATCTAAATTAAACTTCTAGATATACAGAGTAGAATTTAAGGTCCATTTATGTAACATGCTTAAAACGAGAGAACCTGTAGCAAGTTCTCCATAAACATTAGCTATCATAACAATGATTATTCTCTTGTCCTGGCTTAGAGGGGTCAATAGTTTGCCCAGTTGTGGAGAACTAGGATTTGAGCTGGGCTCTCCAAATCTGAAACCCCCATTATCTGGTGCTCCATTGCAAGTTGGTAAAATTATATAATTTCTTGTCCTTGTGTTCTAAGGAACCCAGCCCATGCATTTATTCATCTTTCTCTCTCTCTCTCAGGGCCCTGGTCGGGGTGGTAAGGAGGTTTGAATCCCAGTCCCGAGCCTACTGACCGTGTGGTCAAATCACGCACTAGCTTCCAGCCTCAGTTTCTGTAAACAGTTAACTCACGGGATCTGAAGGCCCCTTCCACACCGAGCAGCATGTAACCCTTCCCCTCCTCCTCCTGCATGCCCTCCCCCTGCCTCCTCCTCTCCCAGATATATGAAAGCCAAACAAGCAAAGAGAATAAAAATTCAAATAAACCACTTAGCATCATATATTAGGCAATTTTAACCTGTGAAGAGCTTTTGGTTTAACGGTTAGACAAACCATTACAGACACAGGAATACTAGAAGGAATAATATGTACTTGAAAATTCAATGATTTTGAAACCTCATGAATATGATGTCCCTGCTGAGAGAGTCACTTTCTGTGGGGGAAAAGAGAAAAACTCACCAGGTTCTCAATGGCTCATTTATTTATCTGCTATTTTTAGTTGTGGGTTTACTTATTTCAGATGAAGAGCTAATAATGAATGTGCTGTGTGTTCAAAAACTTGAAATAATGACACATTTTCTCTTAAAAATGCATGAGTGTCCTAAACAATGAAGAAAGATCTGTCTGCTCTATTTTACAGTGATTTCTCTTTTTTATAGAGAGATGCAAGTTACATAAATTTACTTTTGACACGGAATGGGGAGGCAGAAATAAACTCTTAGTAACCTGGACACAACTAAGGAATGCCTTAAATCTTTTTTCAAAAAGTAACCTTGGTTGGAGGAGACAGTAACCTACGGCTGGTTCATCACAGAGGTTTAGAGGCAGAACTGGAATTCTATGCCACTTTATCACTCACTGAGTAAACCTGGGCAAGTCCTCTAACTTCTGTGGGACTTAGTTTCTGCATCTATTACATGAGGACAATTAAAGCACCTTCTGAAAGCTGTTCCAAGTTTCAAATAAGAACCATGAAAAACTATGGGGAAGAAACTGAGGGCTGCTGGAGGGGAGGTGAGTGGGGGTGGGTGGGCTAGATCTGGGTGATGGTCATTAAGGAGGGCGCGTGATGTGATGAGCACTGAGTGTTGTATGCAACTGATGAATTGCTGAACTCTACATCTGAAACTAATGGTGTACTATATGTTGGCTAATTGAATTTAAATATAAATAAATAAATAAATAAATTCAAAAAAGTTCGTAAAGGACTAATCTCTTCACAGAGTAGGCAAGTGATACAGGATAGCTCTTGTCACGAGAATGCAGTACAATTTAGACAATGTTTTCCATTGGAACATTTTCTAGAACTTTGCGCCACAGTTGACAATGCTTTATTATTCATTATTTATGACGTGCTACTCTTTTTTTCGTCCTAATTCTCTAATCTCTTTCAGTCAATATTTGGCCAATGATGGTTCGATGAACTCTTTAGAGGTTTGACACTTGGAACACTGAGATGAACAAAAATGATCACTGCCCTTTTGGAAGTTAAATTATAATAGGGGAGAACAAGCATTCACAGGACTGCGATAAAGAAAGCAGGTGCTTTGATCAATGGCAGCCCAGGGTAGATATCACCCCTGAGGTGTGGGCATTCTACCTTTGGCAGGGCCAGTGGGAGACTTGACCAGAGTTTGCAAGATTCTTCTGAGTGGTCTGGGGATGTGGGGGAGGGAATGGGGAGGACAGGTCTCTCTTTCTAAATAGCTTTTCCTCCTCCGATGCTCTAACTGGGAATATTCCCTCTAGTTCTGTCCTCAGAGTGCTGCTCTTTTCCTCAGAGAACTCACTGACCCCTGACATTAATTACCACCTGGAGGGAGGACTCAGTGGTCCACAGCTTCAGCTTTGACCTTTCCCTAGAGCTTGGCTTTCACTTTTCTAACTGTTAGTTCTTACTCTTAGGTCTCCCGCTGTCACCATGAACTCTTGGTTTCTAAACCCAAACCACCTCCTTTCCCAATTCCAGTCTCTAAAAGAAACCTGACTCCCTAACTCCCCTGTTTACAGTTGAAGGCAGAACAATTCTCCTAGCTACCCTGGCTTGGAACAGCTGTGCCATCTGGAATACTGCTTTGTCTGTTTCTTGTCTTATATTCTGCTCTCCAAAGTTAAGTTGTTTTTTTTTTTTTTTAATTCTCTTCCCAAGAGAATTATACCATGCATACCATGGACTAGTCTAGTCTTTGGGGGATACAATAGTGAATAATACAGAGTTGATCTCCATATTAATGGAACTTAAAATACAGCATGGGATCCAAATAGTAAATAAAGGAGCACTGAAATACACATTTAGTTACAAATTGTGGTGGGTAGTATGAAGAAATTCAACATGGCGCACTGACAGAGCTTAAAGGTGAGGCGGATGATATTTGGGAAGTGCAGTTAGGGAAGGCTGGGGCCCTAACAGTTCATGTTGTAATTGTCTGTCTCTTGTATCTCCCTCACTCCCTCATCCTTTACTTCCCAAATCCACCTAGCTCCCTGAAACCAGAGTAAAGGATAAGTATATAAGTTTTCAAGACAAACCCGGTTGCAAATTCCAGTTTTTCCACTAATTAACTGCACAGCCTAAGGTGAGTCACTTAACCTTTTTCCTTTTTTTTTTTTTTTTAAGATTTTATTTATTTATTCGACAGAGATAGAGACAGCCAGCAAGAGAGGGAACACAAGCAGGGGGAGTGGGAGAGGAAGAAGCAGGCTCCCAACGGAGGAGCCTGATGTGGGGCTCGATCTCATAACGCCAGGATCACGCCCTGAGCCGAACCTTTTTGAGACTCAATTTTCCCAACTACAAAAGGAGATCGATGTTGCCACTTACAATGAGGGATTTTTAATAAACATTAGAAATAACAAATGCACACAGCATCTGATTAAGTGTTCACAGAAAGGTTTACATCTGTAAATTTCACCTTGATTGATTAATTGAGCCAGTATAGATTTGCATTTTACCAGCTAGTCCCATCAACCACTAGGCTGGGCCCTGGAAAATAAGAAAGAGGGGACATACTTGCTGTCAGTGAACCCAAAATTTTATGGCCTAGCATTCAAGACAGTTCCTTATTCAGCTCCCAACTGTTAATCATTTCACGGACATTTATCAAGCTCTAATGTTTAAGACATTGCCCTTTGCCTAATTTAGCTGTTTTCCAAGCTTTGTCTTCAATTATTTCCCTGCATATACCCTCTGCCATAGTCCACCAGTTTACTAAAGAGCACAGTCTTTATGATGCATGTGGCTTTCCTCCTATCTTCTCATCTGCCCCCTGAATTTCTTCCATCAATGTTCTTCCCCAACCATCAAGAACTAATTGAATCAAGTGTTTCTCCCTTCTGGTGAAATCTCTATAATTAAAACAATATTTCTACCTCAGAATTTTAGAATGTGCATGTGTGTCTTTTCCTTCCTATTATGATATGGGTGCATGAGTATCTTACTCAACTTATCTTACACGCTTATCTCTTGACATATAGTTGGTATTAAGCAACTGTTTGTTGTTTGGCACCAAAACATTTTGTATTTGGTGTAATGTAGATTTGTAATTTTCTTTGCCAATGATTGTGTTTCAGAAAGAAAACTTGTGAGTGATTTATTCAATATGAAAAAAAATCTAAGAGTTAAATCCAGGCACACAATATTTTATATTTCTGCCAGGCTTTCAATTCTCTCAAGGATTTTATGCAAAGGTAACAAAGAATGTTAAATTAGAGCAAGATCTGCATTTTTGTAGTGCTCTACTATCAAAACATTATCAAATTTCATTTTCTGATAATTGTAAGTGTAAAGATGTAAAGCAGTGCCAAAGCTTTTAAGAGAGGAAAAATTTCACACATAAAATGATGTATTTGCTTAATGTATGCATTGTGATTAATGATGGAACACTGCTTAAAATTAACTGAATAATGTCATCAGGCAAAAGGATTCATTCTTCCTCAAAAGCAGAGATTTACCTGCCCCTCCAAACAAGTAACCGTAGGGAAGTTAAGTGTGCTGGAATTTTAAGACATCGAAGCTTTCAGCTCTCTGCAAGCTGGACAGGGCCTGGAGTGGCCATTCCAGGGCCTGCTGGTCACCCCTGGTCATCTGCTTACTCAGGAGTTTCAAACAAATATTATTTTAAAAATGAGTCATAATATGAAAAAGGTTTGGAAACACTGTCCAAAGAAATCATCCTTTCAAATGTGACACACAATTTTCATGGAAGAAAGAAGAAGCAAGAGCTATAAAATAAAGGGAGCAAGAGAAGTCCATTGGAAGAGCCATGGGCATCATTCAGAGAAGAATCTCCAGGCCCTCATTCGTGTTCTAGACTCTTTCTAAGACACTTAATTAAATGTTTCTTACGCAAGAAGGCTATAATGGGAGCAGGTCCATCAGATTTGCATAGTAAGTGGGAGAGATGGCAAACTGCTGATTAGGATGAAGGGAGCTACTCACAGATGCGTCATTTACATGCTCCTCAATATAATTAATGGCATCTCTACTGCAGGTAACTCTTCCTTCATAGAGATATCGTGATCCTATACAATTCACCCCTTTTTTTGTGTAAAGCTTTATGAGTTTAAAAAACAACACACATAATTGTGTCACCATCATCCTAGTCAAGATGTAGAACAACTGTTCAGCTCCACCACCACCCCAAATTCCCTCCTGCTCCTTGTATCAAATGCGTCCTAAGTCCCAGCCCATGGCAGCCATTGATTTGATTTCTATCCCTAAAATGTTGCCTTTTCTAGAATTTCATGTATGTAGACTCATTTAGCACGTAGCCTTTCGTGACCTGTTCCTTTCACTTGGCATAATGTGTTCAACATTCATCTACATTGCTCTGTGTTTAGCACTTTCTCTTCTTTTATTGTTGAGTGATGTTCCATTGTATGGATGTATGCAGATTTTTTATAAAACCCACTTACCAGGTGAAGAACATTTGGGCTGTTTCTAGTTTTTGATAACTATGAATAAAGCTGCTATAAACAGAAGCCTACAGGTTTTTGTCAGAAATTAAGGTTTTGCTTTGCTTGGTAAGTACCCAAGAATGGCGTGAATAGGTGGTATGGTAACTTTATAAGTCAGTCAGAGAAAGAGAAATACCATATGATTTCAGTTGTGTGTGGAATTTAAGAAGCAAAACAGATAAACACAGGGAAAGGGAAGGAAAAATAAATTAAGATGAAAACAGAGAAGGAGGCAAACTATAAGAGACGCTGAACTCTAGGAAACAAACTGAGGGTTGCTGGAGGGGAGGTGGGTGGGAGGAAGGGGCAAATTGCTTGATGGGCATTAAGGAGGGCACCTGATGTAATGAGCACAAGGTGTTATATGCAACCGATGAATCACTGAATTCTACCCCTGAAACTAATAATACGATATATGTTAACTAAATTGAATTTAAATAAAGAATTTTAAAAAACGAAACTGATACACTGGCTTCTAACGTGGATTTGCCACTTTCCATTCCCACCAGCAAGGTATGAGAGCCCAAATTGCTTCACAGTCTCCTCAGTACCTGGTGTTGTCAATTTTTTGCTTTCAATTCATTTTAGACATTCTACCAGGTTCATAGTAGTATTCCATCCTGGATTATTTTCCTTTTAATTTGTAAAGATATGGTTTTCTTTTTCCTTTTTAAGATTCTTCTAAAATTAAAATCTCAATTTGGACTCTATACTGGTACAAACCATATCATAAAACCATAATGCATATATTAGATTATATATTTTTAAGTTTTTAAAAAATATTTTATTAATTTATTTGAGAGAGAGATAAAGAGCAGGGGGAGGGATAGCAGGGGAGGGAGAAGCAGATTCCCCCTGAGCAGGGAGTCTGAAGCGGGGCTGAATCCCAGGACCCTGAGATCATGACCTGAGCAGAAGGCAGACGCTTAACTAACTAAGCCACCCGGGTGCCCCTAGACTATATTCGTTGCTAACTTTGAATGCCATCTCTAAGAGAAGGATAATGCCATCCACAGTAAGTTTTCATTCTCTCACTCATTCATTCCACAACTACTTATTGAGTACATGCTGGCTTTGAGGGTTTTTAAGCCTCGTTTTGTTGTTTTGTCATTTAAATATAATTTTTTTCATAAAATGCTTTTATTCAATTGGAAAGCCAATTAAGAGTATGCAGACATGGGAGTCCAGGAAGTGTTGTCATAATAAGATAGTATATTTATTAAACTCTTCTAACGTATAAGCACAGATATTCAACATTTATATTTCTCTCTGTTTGCTATTTTTTTTTAAGATTTTATTTATTTATTTGACACAGAAAGAGTACAAGCAAGGGAAGCAGCAAGCAGAGGGAAAGGGAGATGCAGACTCCCCGCGGAGCAGGGAGCCCGATGTGGGGCTCGATCCCAGGACCCAGGGATCATGACCTGAGCTGAAGGCAGATGATTAATCCTCTGAGCCACCCAGGCGCCCCTCTCTGTTTGCTATTTACATGAAGTATACAGTTCAATTATCTGAGATGCAACATTACGTTAGTATTTGTCTCTCTCTGATTTATTCACTTAGCATGATACTGTCGAGGTCCATCCATGTTGTTGTGAACGGCAAGATTTCTTTCTTTTCTAGCTAAGGAGTATTCCATTGTGTATATGTACCACATCTTCTTTACCCATTCATCCACTGATGCACACTTCAGTTGTTTCCGTATCTTGGTTGTTGTAAATAATGCTGCAAAGAACATGGAGGAGGGGGAGCACCTGCTGGTTCTACCAGGTGCTGCTTAATTACCTGGGCAATCGGGGGTGAACAAAACAAGAATAATGACAAAACAGACAGTCTTCTTCTCATGCTGTTGGGGGAGGGCAGACCATAATCAAATAAACTTCATAGAAAGAGAGAGAAATTGAGGGAGGGAATGAAAAGTACTGTGAAGCTAAATAAAACCAGAGAAAGGGATCAAGAAGTAAGGGATGCTATGTCAGGAAGTATTTTCTGGAAGGCCTCTGCGAGGGTGATGCTGAGCAGAGATCTGAGTGAAATGAGGCACCAGCCACACACCCTTCTGGGGGAAGAGCAGCCCAGGCAGAGAACATCAGCAAAATCAGAGGCTTGAAGCCCGAGTATGCTGGTTGTACTGGATGAACAGCAGAGACACCATCATGGCTACACAGAGTAAGCAGGGGAGAAGTGACGAGAAAGAACCTTTCAGCTTTCATTGGAAAGAAATCCAGTGCCGAGCTTGGCCACATGGTCTTTAACGTCTTGAAGCACTCTAAGATTCTACACAATTATTTCATTGTAATTTTGAAATGTTTCATCACTGGCTTAATAGCGTGTAACTGCTAACTTAAATTTGTATAATAGCTCAAAGCCCCCCCCCACACACAAACACACACACACACACACACACACACACACAAGGTCAAAAGATTTTGTATAATTTTACACATGTAATTTCATGTTAATTTAATCTATGCTTCAGCAAACTTTATGCAATTTCTGAAATCTTTTGTTTCCACCTTAGAAAATAATAACCTTTGCATTCTTTCATGGGGAAACCATAATGCTTGTTTAAAGCGCACTGAAATCCTGAGAAGAGACAGTATACAAACTGGAAATCAAATTGTGTGAAAGAAAAAAAAAAAAAACTAACACAGAGAACTCAGTGGTTTAGTCTTAGTTTCTCTGAAGGTTTAATTAAATGTTAAGATAACATTTTCCTTTTAATGATGATTCTAGTGGCTGGCTGCCTGATTTCTTGTCTATTTAGTGTCCTTTGACAAAAAGGAGAAACTGTTATCCAAAGTGTGCTTGACTGTTCCTTGGATACAGTCTGTAATGATTATCCATTTGGTTGGGTGTGAAGCCTTCTTGCTTCTTATTATTGACACCTGCTACAATTTGGAAATCTTGTAATTGATTGTGTGAAAGAAGATTCCAAAGTGAAGTAAACATTGCTAAGAGCATCATTTCAAAATAGAGTGGGGAGGGCCAGGAGGAAGTACCGCCTATGCACGTCTGCTGTTTCAATTCTGGGAACACCAAAAAGTCAATTCTGACTTTTTGCCAATTGTGACTGGGCCACCTCCTGAAATACATCCTTCTACTTTGGATTGAAATAATGAAATATCTATTGGCTAAATGGCCAGTCCTGTATTAGTAAGTCAGTCTAAGTTTGTCAGCACCAACCATAATTCCTTCAAAAGAAGTTATGTAACCTGGTGGTTTTTGCCTTTATAAGCCTGTTCTCCCCACGTGCAATTCAGAGCACACTTTCGACTTCAGTCCACTCTGCGGCTAAGACCCCAAATACATGCTTTTGTTTGCTTAACCGCCCCTTCTTGGTCAACAATTATTTTTAAAGTATTGGAAAATAAGGGAGTTTCTTAGGCCCTGGAACAAAATAATTCTCCATTATTGAGGAGGGAAGTGCCTAGAAAGCACTAGGTCAGAGGCATAGTTGGTTGGGAAGGTTGAAAAGGAAATGGTAAGCTCAGGGCCTGCACCTCATGCTCTGTCTTCTCTGTGCACGCAGTGGGGGGCAGTGCACGCAGTGAGGGGCAGTACCCCCTGATAAGAAAGAAGGCAACCCTGCCATACCTCATCATAAATATACCTCCAGCTAAACCGTATTTTTACAGCAGGAGAATCCTTACCTATGGAATGCTTTTAGCAATAGATACCTGGTTTAACTAAACTTGCCTCTGGTAAATAAACACGGAAATTTATGGAGCATACATCTCTGACAAATGTCACCTATGGGTGCACCTATCTGAGTATACAATGGAGATTTTTCACGAACAAAAGGGATCTCTTCTTTGAAATCAATGTCCCCATGTATGTAATTTAAAGATTTTATTTATTTATTCATTCAACAGAGATAGAGACAGCCAGTGAGAGAGGGAACACAAGCAGGGGGAGTGGGAGAGGAAGAAGCAGGCTCACAGAGGAAGAGCCTGATGTGGGGCTCGATCCCAGAATGCCGGGATCACGCCCTGAGCCGAAGGCAGATGCTTAACCGCTGTGCCACCCAGGCGCCCCCCCATGTATGTAATTTAGAGACTCTGTGTGCTGACCGGGTCCAGAGAGTGTCCTAATGCAGCAAGAAATGGACTAGACCGAGCTTCAGGGACAGTTCTGGATATCTCCCTGCTTTTTTTCTGGGCTACACACAATTACTTGTTTCCTGGAAACCACATTGTATTTCAGCGGAGTCCCAGAATGCTCTAAGAGCACAGAGGACAATTCAGAACCATCCAGCCGTACTTGTTTACTTCTGCCACACCACACAGATGTCAGCTGGCTGAAGAATGCTTTGAAAGTTGATCAGAGCTTTTTCTGCACGAAAGTGATAACCGAGTTTGAGTCTCAAGTGTAAAATGCAAGAGTTACAGAAACAAATAGGCTTAGGAAATGCAAATATAGTATAATTTATGAATGGTCAGCAAAGTTTTAAACAGACTAAAATTAGACGTATAAATAGAGGACAGCTGATTGCTATTTAATTGCTATTTAGAAGCAGTATAATGCTGTAATGTTGATATGATCAGTAAGGGGGAATATGATTTTTAATGTTAGGAGAAGCCAAGTGTAAGAAAAACACACATGTCAGAAAATATATGATATGCATCAAGGAGTACCGTTGATTTTGGATTACTTTGCATAGGTTCCAAAGTGTAGGTACTGCAAAATTTACCATTGGTCAAAGGGACAGTGGATTTAATGGCCATGTATTATTTGAGGATTGATGCATGCCTTTGGCCTTTGGCAATTAGAAGAAAGCGGCAATTCTCATTTCTTGCCTCTTCTCTTGTGTGGAAGAAACTACTGGAAGCATCTGCCTTGTAAGATGTAAGCAGATGGACACATAATTTGCTAAGGGAGACACCAGCTTCTCGGATGCTCTCCATTCTGGAGAGTATGAGCCTTCACATGGGTCTTTCAGGGTGGGTCTAATTTTCAAAATGCAGAGATAAGCCTCCTACACGTGGGCACACAAAAGAGGGGGCTCCTTCTCAGGGATTCATGAGCCAAAGGGCCTCCCCTGAGGGCTGTTCAAATTTATCCAAGCCGGATCCTTCTTTCCTTCTCTAACACTAGCAAAAGTGACAACTGGGCATTTCCATCAGAAGGGCAAACCTGACAGGATACAGGAAAAGTGGAAGCTCTTAGGGATGGGAGAAAATGCATCATCTATTCTGGACCCCAAAATCAAGAGGGCTGCTTATCTGGGAGACTGGAAGGAAAGAGAGTAAGACTTAAGGTAACTGGTAGGGAGCAGGGATGGCAAGTCTTTTTTTAAACACCCAAAAATAGAAAGGAGGAGACTTTTGAATGCCATATGAGATATTTTTAAAAACTTTAGACCCCTTCCATTCTTGCTTAGAGATATTTAGTATGTAATATAAAGGTTTGGGGAATTTGCAAGAATTCAGGAAAAAAAGATCAATTGCCTAGTTCCCATCGTGCAGCATCACCCTCAACTCCACAAAATGTTCTAAGCTATTTTGGGTTTGCAGAGGCCTACTTTTTGTTTAAAAAAAGAAAGAAAGAAAAAGGAAAGAAAGAAAGAAAAAGGAAAGAAAGAAAGAAAGAAGGAAAGAAAGAAAGAAGAAAAGGAAAGGAAAGGAAAGGAAAGGAAAGGAAAGGAAAGGAAAGGAAAGGAAAGGAAAGAAAAGAAAAGAAAAGAAAAGAAAAGAAAAGAAAAGAAAAGAAAAGAAAAGGCACTGCAAGCTCCTTCCAGGAGTTCTTCACACTCAGCAAAGAGGATGTGGAGGACAGAAGACTAGGGTATTGGAATCGCAAGCACTCTAGAGCAATTCCTGGAGGCAAAGAGAGGTGAATGGAAGTCTCCAAACAGACTGGCTTTTGGAATAAGAAGCTGAATCACATTCAAACTGCCAAAGAAGCCACAACTGATAGTTTTAAACAAAGTCTCCCACCTAAGATGACTGAATTGGCCTTTTCCGAGAATGACCTCGCGTGTAGTACATGACGCCCCACCTGTCCATCTCGGTGTGAATCAGGCTGCTCTCACGCCAAGAGACGTGCAGGATTCGGACCTGCTTTTGCTGAAAGCACAGGAAATCAGTCCCACCAGAGCCCTCGTTAGCTGCACTCTGGCCTCAGTGCGACTGTGGCCTCCCAGGTGTCAATGTGGTCAGTGCGTAAAGAAGTTTCCTTAGGTGGTCAGGGATTCTGTGGCTGGCTTTGAAGATGCGACTGGCTGAATCTGAATGCATGGACTTCTTTTGCTACTTTGTCTCCTAGCTCGTCTTCCCAGTGACCTCGGTGGCACCACCACTCATGGATGTTCCGGCTTAAATAGACAGAACTCGTGGTTCAGTTTAACTCTCACTGCTGTGGAGTCCTGATCTTGACTTCCACACCTGTGTCTCTTCCCACTGCCTGGATGCAGGTTCGGCCTCTCCTCTTCCCCGCTCCCCTACCCGCATCAAGTATGCCTCTCCTGGCATCCCAGATTCCAGTCTCCCTTTGCTCTAAGGAATTCTTTTTAGAACTACTAAATTAGCTTTCTTCAAATAGCACTTTTAGTAAGACAATTCTGCATTTATTTTCTATAAAATCTCTCTCTTTCTTCAATACCTCTGATTACTTCTGCACAATGGCAATAAAATGGGACACCTAGCCATTTGACATAACTTAGCTAGGCCATTCTGGTGTAAGGAGCTAGGTCTGAAGACCACTGCCAGGTTGCTTGGCCAGAAGAGAGTGTTTATAGAGTTGTGAGTGCTGCATACTCCAGGGTGAAAAGCCTAGTATCTTCTTTCTGTAGAAAGGTGAATATGCCCAATTATGCTGATTTTGTTTTTAATTTAATTATATATTTACATTTTTTAAAGTCCTTCCTTCCTGTAAGGAATCGACTTCTAGAAGCACAGACTATTACAGCTATTTTCTATCACGTGCCTCCTGGAAGTACTGATGAGGTGTTTGGCCCAGAGCAATACAATTCTGACTAATAAAAATGTCTTTGGAGATATAGATCAGATCCTGAGAAAGCCTCCCAATTTATATGTCTATGCCTGCACACATTAATTGAATTGTTTTTGTTAATTACATGCCATCAAGATGATATGAGCTTAGATGAAAGTGTATTTTACAGGATAAGACGAGGCATCCTGGGATATCCCTTCTGACAACTCTTCAGAGGTTTCTGTGCCACTGTTGACAACAAATTTAACTCAATTTAAAGGAGGCCAGTCATGGGAAAGAATGCTTTTGAAGCTTCAAAGAGATGATCAGATATCATATTAAGATCAAACTCTACCTCTGGGAAACTGAAGTCTTTTCACTCTGCTGCCTTTGGTAAGTCCAGGTTTAATGTGGATTTAATTAACATGACATAAAAAGAGAAGGATATTTGGGGTGTTGATTTTTGCCCAACAATTCTTCCGTCACATGAATCCTATTCAGAGACTTGATTCCACTATATCCTAAAGTGCAGATCTTCAGTCCCATGAAGTGAAGCAAAGATTGAAAATGTCCAGCTACCGTGGAAATGTGACATCGAGTATAATGCTTTCAAAGTAGAAGAAAATTTAACCGAGATTCAACATAATGAGGGGACAGTGCACGCTACCTCAGATTAGTTTTTAAATTCTATTTAAATAAATTTTACCCTGTGTAAAGATTATTCATTTGGAATCAGCTCATATTTATGGAACATCAACTGTATGTGCTAAGAATTTACACAAAGCAGGGCGCCTGGGTGGCTCACCTGGTTCAGCATCTGACTCTTGGTTTCGGCTCAGGTTATGATCTCGTGTCATGGGTCAAGAGTTTGAGCACTACGTTGGGCTCTGCACTCAGTAGGGAGTCTGCTGGAAGATTCTCTCTCTCCCTTTCCCTCTACATCTCCCCCACAATCACACACATGCTCTGCTCACTCTCTCTTTCTCAAATAAACGTATCTTAAAAAAAAAAAAAAGAAAGAAAGAACTTACCCAAACTTTTTTGCATATAAACGTCACACCAACCCTAAGACATCTGAGTCAGAGAAGTTATGTCACTGGCCTAAGATCACACAGTAAAAGAGAAATCTGGGCTCTAACTCAGATCTTCGGATTCCAAGTACAGCTTTGTCATGTGGCATCCTACTGCCTCTTAGAGATAACAGATTTTGATTTATTATAAAGAGAATATAAAGGTTTTTTTCATTTAGTGTCTAACATATAAAATGATAACATTTATAATTATTTAACTCATTTAATGGAAAATCCCTATGATTCAGTTTAACAATAGTGATTGTATTTGTCTTATAAGAAGGATCGGTCCTATGAGAAGGGGTAACATCATTCAAGAGGTACCACAGAGGGCTCCACTCGCCACCAGCTACTCTTTCTCTCCTATTTTTTTCCTGCAATATTTTGAAATTCCAGCATTTTAAACACATGATTTTGGAGCATCACACTGCACACCTTAAGACTCTCCCCGAGTTCAGAGCTCAGTCAGTTATGGTGACAAAGAGTATAGCTCACATTGCAACTTGGATGGATTGATAGTGTCTGCTTGGAGCTTCAAGGGGAGTCGGATTCTGAACTCAAGTCCGGGTCCAATAGGTTCAATGATCAGTGTAAATTAAGGGAGGGAGTGATGGTACTGGTTCAGCAATAGTAGTAGTTAAGTAAAAACAGGTTTTACTTGTCACAACTATATTAACTTCCACAATCACTACTACCTCAGAGAGAATTTATCTGATAACTTTCCTAGCATTTAGAGGAATGGAAGAAGAAAGAAAAAGGATCATTCTGAAGCTCGAGCTGGTTATATAACCATATAATTTATTATATGCATACCAGGGCACTTCTGAGAGCAAAAGGGGGTCTATTCACAAAACGTGAGGATAATATAATTAACCTACGACTGGTGGTATGGTCATCTTAGCTCTGGGGAAAGGGAGTCCCTTAAGGAGTTCCTTCTTCAAATAAGTCCACCTCAATCTTTTTCTAATGCCATGGCTTTTTCACAGCTGTGGCTCCCAGCAACTATACTTCCCCAGCAGCAAAAAGGAACTGAAGCAATTGCACATGCATAAGATTCCTGAAACCCTTGGAGATTCACTGTGACACACAGGAGAGAAATTCAGTCAATTTGCAATTTTTCAGAGGCTGATTATCCAACTAGTGCATTATCTTCCAGACCCTTGTTTTATTTCTTCCACCACTTAATTTAGCAATACGTCAGTTCTGATAAGAAGGTTTGATGGGGAAGAAGATGAGACTATTACATAAAATCAGTTTGGGGAATTACCAATAGATTTCAATTATCCATGGTACTCTTATTGAAGGTTGATTGACTGCGAACCATGGTGATTCAGCTGGACAGCCTTGCTATTACTAAGATAGAGCTCTCCTTGTCTTTTTGTCTCTTTGAATACACATTGTATGTGCATTTATAGATTCTCACTTGTCATTGTCTGTGATTAACAAGATTTGCTTTTTCAAACTGATCAATGTTCACTTAAGTCAGTTTGCAGTAATATATAATAATGAAATAAAAGCATGAACTCATTCAATATTCAATGTCTTGTTATCGAGGGCCTACGTTCCAGATATAAAACAGAAAACAATAGTGAGCTACTCTTCTGAAGGGAAGAAAAACATGTAGAGCTCACATGGTATATACCATTTAAAGAGAACATTTAAAATGAAAGGAATGCACTCTGAACATTAGAGAGATGCTCCAGGACACAAAGGTGTTAACTTCTCCTGCATTAATTTGTAGCAGCCCTTCCTAAATTAGTTTGGTAATCAACCTAATTCACTCATTCAAATCTTGATCATACTTCAAAGCCCAAATTAAGATCCAATTCTCTTTCTGAAGACTGTTGTCTGTTTCAGGTCCAGAGTCTCTCTCTGTTCTTTGTTATAAATGCTCACAATATTCATTTTTCCCATAATTGATACTATATTCAGATATTACTGTATAGTTATCTCACGTAATTATTTAACTTATGAATTATACTTGACTTTTCACATGAGAAACCAGCATTATCTCCCAAACCATATACTATAAATATATATGTATTCTTGTATCTCTCCCCAAGATCTAACAGAATTTTGAATGTATTTATACCATATGAAATTGCCTATAATTGATCATTTTTAATCTGTAAGGAGGAAAATTTCACATGGTTCAACCTACTAACAGAAATGAATATGATGACTTCTTTTCCCAGAAAAAAAAAATGTAGCCGAGGTAACAGAGCATAAACTACTAACTCTCTCAGCATGGTGATGCATGTATCGAATTATTTTCTGGTACCGTGTACTTATTGAAAAATTATTCTGTAGAATAATGTTACTCATAGTCTTTCTTCTGAGTGCTTACGTTATGCCAGGCACCATTCTAAACATTTCACATCTAATAGCTCACTGATCCCCACCTGTCACCTTCCTTTTTCAAACGAGCAAATCGAGGCATGAAGAGGTAAGATAATTTGCTTGAGATAACACAACTAGTAATGATCGAACTGGGTGTCAAATTCAGGCAGTCTGGTTTCAATCCTTAATTTAAATAGCACATGGACTTTAATCAATAGAAATCAAGTTATTTAAAAATTAGAATAAATGAAAAATCATTTAGCTTTGGGAAATGCAGAGCATCTGGTCCAGACTGTAATTTGGAGTTGCACAGTTGAACAGGACATACCCCAAGGCTTGAAGACCTGCAGTTTTAGCTCTTATAGAAGTAACTCAAAATCATTTTGAATTACAGTACCTCAGTTTTCTGCATTAAAAATGGAAATTTATAGCACTGACTCTTCTACAAGAATTGTATAAGAGGAGAATGAATAATAGATCATATAACACATGAAAATTAGAGCCTTTCACTGATTAGATCAGTTTATTTTTATATTCGGTTATGAATATATGCATACAAATACTTTGTAAAATTATGTTTAATGCTACTTTTCTATAATCCATATATGTTGTCTAACACAAATATGTCTGTGTCATTTTCTTTGGTTCTTGAAAATGATATAAACACCACACAAGCAGATGATAAATAAGGCTGCTTAACTGGGTGCAGTAATCAATCAATACACATATGCATACATAATGTACATTATGTGTACATAAATTATATATACATATACACTACACGACAGGTTTATTAATAGAATTTGTCTTGATTTGCACCTATGACTATTTTTTATAATTTAGCCTTTTTTAAACAATTCATGAAATAATTAGATACCAGTGTGGTATCTTCTAAGGTTGGATGGGAAGAAACACATCTTCCTCTGGAATTCCACAGCAAATAGTAACAAAAGCTTTACGTGGGAAATCGGATGTTTTGCTTTAAGTTTCTGGGCCTTAGGTTGGGTTGACTCGAAAAATGAAGCAGGTGAATTTATGTTGTTCAAATGACAACTTTCAGCAAGTGCGTTAAAGCAAGGTTTGTTTCTTAGTTCTAAACTCAGTAATATTCTAGGAAATGTAATTCCGCTTCTCATAATAAAATAAACCAAGCACACCCTTCTCTTTAAGAAAGTGTCAGAAGGAGAACAGCCCTGAGTGTTTCTAGGATGCAGACCTAAGTGCTTCCTAGAATAAGGTGAGCCGCTCAAAACCTGGGAGGATTTCTCTGAAAAGAGAGGCAGGGAGAAGCTGTTACCCATGGCCAAGTTTGCAAAGAGAAGAGGTGGAAGGTTTGATCGTCCCACGGGTCAGGCTTATAATTTTCAAGCCATACCTATCAGAACTGCTTGCGTTTTCTGATCGTTTTCATGAATTAAGTTTTTAGGGACACCAGAGGTTCACCAGGCGAGCAAACTGGGCCATGCTGTTCTTTGGTGGTGGTGGTGTTGCTGCTGTTTTCTGCTTTAGAAAAAGTACTTGGAGAGTCAAACTACACTAGTGTTCAAGTACAATCGGGGAGAAGAGAGCGTGGTAGGCAAGGTTACCTTCTTGCAGGCTGTGATGGAGCTCCCCACGCCGCCTCTCCCGCTGCCGCCGGCGCTCCCCTCCCGCGGCGCAGACACCTCGTACATCAGCGGTGACTCCAAATTGCTGTCGCGGCCCAAACGCAAAGGAGAACACACGAGTGAGTCATCTCCATATTCAGGACAGAAGAAACACCATGTGGTGTATCCAACGCCCCCTTCTCAGATTGCACGGAACACTGCAAACCCCGCTGACCCTGACATTTCTGGGGCTTCACTCCGTTAATAGGTGGAGCCACTGTGAGCACTTCTCTTGGGAATGAGAAACTGCAATCCGGTGACTTCCCGCCCTGCTTATGTGGACACAGTGCCTCTGCAGGACTTCCAGCCCTGCTAGTTTTTCTTAAGCAAGCAGTTGTAAAACCCAAATAATGCTTTTTGTTTGCCACATTAATTCTGCTCGGAATTAAAAATGTAAAAATATTCATCTTATTTCTTGAAAGGCGTGACAAAACATAATTTTAATCAGGAGGCAGGGCAGTACCATGAAAAGAATGCGGGCTTCAGAAAAAGGCACGTCATCTCTTTAGATCTCTGTGGCTGGAGGCATTACCTTAACTTCTCTGCCTCCAAAATTCTAGACTTCTCTTCCTTCCCCCATGTCTAATTGAAATCATTACCAATCCTGCTTTTCATGATATGACGGGAGATTTTGAATTCAGTCCAATTGAAATACAAAAAGCCCTCTGGATCTATGGATTTCTAAATATTTCTCTTCCGAAAACATGAAAATTAGGAATTAAAAAAAAATGCGTGAGTATCTGAAGTCACACATTTTATTTTTGTTGTTCTTGACCACGAAGAATATGTACAACTCCTCAAAAGACATTTTTTGTAATAAGATCTAATAAAACTTTATGTAATTATCAAGTCAACATTTAAAAATTTTCTCTTAAAAGAAACAGCAAATAAAAGATCAGTTAAACAATGCATTTCCAACTAATATATAACCCTCATGCTTTAAGTTCTAAATTAGTCAGTTTTCATTACATTGCAATTATACGTAAGTCAGAAATACATAAATGTAGTCTGTTAGCATTTCCATTATTAATTACTATGAATGGCTTTTTTTTAATGACTGCTGATGGTGTATATAACAGATCACATATTCAGTTAAAAATTACACAGAGTAGGGGCGCCTGGGTGGCACAGCGGTTAGGTGTCTGCCTTCGGCTCAGGGCGTGATCCCGGCGTTATGGGATCGAGCCCCACATCAGGCTCCTCCGCTATGAGCCTGCTTCTTCCTCTCCCACTCCCCCTGCTTGTGTTCCCTCTCTCGCTGGCTGTCTCTATCTCTGTCGAATAAATAAATAAAATCTTTAAAAAAAAAAAAATTACACAGAGTATTTCAAGGAAAATCTGTTTTATTTTTATTTCAAATTTTCATATATTATTTTCTGAGTAACTGCCACCTTGAAGACTAGAATGAGCTTAATTTAAGTGAAAAGAGAGCACTCATGTTAATCTTTGCTTAACTGGGAAAAGGCAGTGGAAAGAAACAGGAAAGGAGGCTGGTGCTTGTGTCCAGATCCCTAGCTACTCTGTGGCCTAGCCTCTCTGGATCTGTCTCTTTATTTATAAATGAACGTTGGGAGTAAAATCTATGGCCCTGTCCAGCGCTAAAAATCACTTGCAAAATATCATGGGGAGCCCAAGCCCTATTTTTACAGGTGTCTCACAACGTGGGGCCTATAATTTTTTAGCTGCCACTTAGGTGTGACTATACCTCACACCCAACTGCAGATACCACTCTGCTTTCCTGGCCTTAGGGCAGTTTGGCTCTTATCCAAATGCCAAACATTTATCATTGGTAGGTTCCAAACCACTTCTATGTGAAAGGTAAGCCCACAGACCAAGCTAACTCGGATCTGCAATAACTTGGCTCATGAGGAAATTGTACTTTTCAGGGTTAGGACATCTCCCATTTCTCTCTATGGGGTTAACAACCTTAGGAGTGAGAAGGAAGCAGGCTGAGAAGTAAGGTTGAGACAGATCTGATACAAAACAGGGTAGGAAAAGAGCTTCAGTAATCTCTGATTGCTCCAGAGGGGAATGACATCTGCCTTGGGGAGAATTCATTAGGTCCAAAGGAAGGGTTAATGGGAACACAGAAAAAAGTAAAAGATCACCCATAGAAATTCCTCTTTTCCCCATAAAGCACGTTGTATATGACTGTACGTAGACAAGGTGCTACAGTAATTTTCATGCATAAAAAAATGTAAGGACTGCTGTGTTAGTCTGGAGGAAGGAAGAAACGACAAGTCTACCCACATATGCCTTTGTATGAAATCCCATCTGCCTTTAAGATGAGTGTGAGCTCTCAGTTGGAAATGAAGATGAGGAAGGACTTTGAAAGTACTGTTTGCCTGTAAGTTTTACTCCATTTGTCCTAATGCTAAGCCTGTATAGCACTAATACAGAAACTGATTTTAAATATATATGTGCACCTGTACTATTTATTTATTTATTTATTTATTTATTTATTTATTTATTTATTTATTATTGTGAGAATTAAACAAGGTAGTAGACTCACATTAGTGGGAGTAAAATCAGTGCATCACCTGACAGAGGTGACATAGGTCCACTGCACCAATATTCAAAGCGAAAGCAACTTCTAGTCCCCAGAAACACATTATAAATCAATTTCGTGATGCCTAATATACAAAACTACATGTAGAGAGGCTTCTCTTTTAAACCATATGACATGGGTGTGAGTTCCCAGTAAGTGGCTTGACAACACAGCCCAATCTGTTCCCCATGCCTTTGGGATGGAGATGGAATTTTTAGCGTATTTGCAAAGATGCTGTCCTTGGTCTCTGGAGAAGCAGAACACTGGCTGCTACAGGATGAGGCAGAGACAGCAACATGAGACTCCTGCATTTATCAAAATGAGTACAAATTGACATTAAAAGAACTGCTGTCAAGATACAGTAGAGCCTTATACGTTGCTCCTAATGGCGAAGCCTACAAGTTCTTCCCTGGGACGTTTTCTTTGATTTTGACAAACGTTGACAACATTTCTTAAGCACATCCTTTCAGGCTGGTTTCATGATGAAACTGCTAAATGTGTTTCAATGAGGAGGCAGATCAAGGTGGAAAAGGAGGCACAAAAGCAGAGTTTGAAGTAGTGACTTTAAAAATATGACGGGAAGAGAAGTAGGCTCCCTTACAGAAAATACCATATGTGAGTGAGGTGCTGAGTTACCACCAGAGGGCAATCATTAAGGTCTCATGCAGAGCAAATAAGCAGGTCACCGTCAGTAGTGACAACGGCTTAGGGATTGTCAATGACTTCTCCGGAGAGAGAAGTGTCCTGTCACTGGAAATCAAGTTGTCTATATGTTGTTACTCAAAGTTTGGTCTGTGAACCAATAGCATTGCTATCACTTAGGAGCTGGTTACAAGAATTCAGGTCTCTCCCTAGAACTACCAAATCAGAATCTGCATTTTAACATTCAACCCGCGGGATTCACCTGCCCATTAAAATTTGAGAAGCATTTATCTGACATGTTAAATTAGATAAATATTCCCATTTGCCCCTGAATCCTTGCACATGGCATTTCTTCTTTGAAGAACACCCATCCAGGCCCCCTCCTTCCTCCTGAATAATATCTACTCTACCTTTTGGGTGTCCATTTATAAATCACCTCTTGCACCTCTCTCCTCCCCAAGGAGGTCACTACTCCTCTCCAATGTATCTGCAATGCCTCATGCAAACACAAAAACACACACTCCTACCACTCCCCATATTCCCAAACTTACCGTAACCCAAGAAGTGGGAAGGAACCCTTCTTGTGTGTTCCAATAGCATCCTGTACCATGTCCTGTTACAGCATTTGTCAAATGGCACATAATTTTATAATATTTGTCTGTCTCCCCTTTAGGCTGAAAATATTGAAAGAACCCAGGCCTGTTAGGACGGAGAACAGAGCCAGGCAGCGGTGGGTGCTGAATTAGTACTTATTAATGTTGTTTGTTCTTACCTTTCTGAACATCCTAGTGGACATCAAAAGATTAGGCACAAAAGAGTGTTTGAATTCAATGCTAAATTTTACGCTAAATTTTCTGTAGTGGTGACAGATGGTGAGATAAACCACATCTGAGGACATCATTTAAAGAGTTTCCCAGGATAGTTCTAATGAAAAGGGATCCTGCTGCTATTGTTGTTCAAATGTCAAGAAAACAAAGTGTAAAGTTAAAATAAATTTAGCAGATTCTAAAAGGTAAGATTTGTTCTTTTCTCCTGCCCACTTATAGAATGTTTGCAGTAAAATGTAGTAATTAGCATTCCTTTGATTATCTCTATCCTATTAAGGATATTTACTCTTGAGCTTTATACTAAAGCCTTTCATCTCAACACTGGAGAAGAAATAAAGGCTCGCATCTTTCAGAAGAGATCGTTAAAAAGGAATTGGGATAGTCTCATTAAATTCAATTTAATGACATGCCACCACTAAGAATTTAGAGGACTTTAAAACACAACTCCACGTGATTCATATTGAAAGTGTACTCAAGTCAATGTCCTTATTTTACTCTCAGCCCAAGGGATTAACTTGTTCCATGAAGCTCAGAGGTTTAGGTTAGTCTTTCAAAAACCGATTTGCTTTTAAAATCACATGATATTTGTTTCTCTTACCTTCATCTTCTTTTTTTTTTTAATTTTTAAATTTTTTCCTCTGTATTTAAATTCAATTAGCCAACATATAGTACATCATTAGTTTTTGGTGTAGTGTTCAATGATGGGCATTAAGAAGGGCACATGATGTGATGACCACTGGTGATATACACAACTAATAAATCATTGAACATTACCTTCACCTTCTGCCCAGTCTATTGACAAAGGCTCTCTCCTTGACCAAACTTCCGTCAGGCTCCCCCAAGTGTCTTTTCAATTAGATCTTGACCTTGAACTGCAGCCCTGCCCTTGACCCACTGAGCCATTTTTAGCAAAGAATCCTGGTAAGTCAGTGTAGCAAGAATCTCTCCACCCTTGACATCTGTCCTCATCCCCCACCCTTGATAGATATGTCCTTGGTTGGCCTTTAGCAAGAATACTTGTTAGGCCATTTTAGCAAGGATCCCCCTACCTTTGGTATTTCCACTTAGTACACTGATCCCCCAGTCTGCCTATTGGATATAAGTCCCTATTTGTCCCTGTTTTATGTGGAGCTGAGCTCAGTATTCTATACTGATGTCTTTCTCCCCTACTGCAGTAACTCAAATAAAATCTGACTTGCATTTTCAGCAAGTGTTTGGTGAAAAAGTTTTTGTTTACAGTGTGTGCTCTTATACTCTTCTGCTCCTTCTCTGGTTTTATGTCCTAGGTATGAAGTCCCTTTTTTCTTTTACTTTTCTTTCTTTTCTTTTCTTTTTTTTCTTTTTTTTTCCTGCTTCTTTACTCATGTTTTTCTTTCCTAGGTTGGAGACATCAGAGCATGATTTTCTTATCATGCCATCCATACAAATTAAATATGTCACCAGTTCAATCAGTGGCTGAAAGACATGAATGGTCCTTATTAATTCTGTAAGACTTCAGTAAGCTTATCAGAAGAAACAACTATCCAAATTTTGAAAATGTTTAGGAACACTGTTAAATATCCTGTTTCAATATTTAAAGGCAACTGAGTAACTATAGAATGGTGAATTCCAGAGTTTCCCATCTCCTGGGCCAGTGAAATAACAATAAAAACAGCAATAAGATTATAAAGTGGCCATCCTTTTATTCCCAATTAGAAATTAAAAAAAAAAAATCTGTACCTCTCCTTTTACCATAATGCTTCAGAGAAAGAACATTTTAACAATGTAACAAGAAACTATGATAGGTTATTTACGAATGAAGAATATTTCCTTTTAAGAAAAGATAGTTGACACACTTTACTATCATTTTGTCCTCAAATCAGTGAAACTGTTGTTGCAGACCTAAGTTTGGGTACTAACAAATGATAATAAGCAGAATATAAACAGCTTATTCATTATTAATCATAAAACAAGTAGCTTATTCTTAGCAAAAATAGTGGCTTCAAATTAGCTATACTCTAATTTAATTTTGATTAATAAAAAAAAAAAAAAAACCCACAAACAAGGGTGCCTGGATGGCTCAGTCGGTTAAGTGTCTGCCTTTGGCTCAGGTCATGATCCCAGAGTCCTGGTTGAGATCAAGACCAGTGTTGGGCTCCCTGCTCAGTGGGGAGTCTGTTTCTCCCCTGCTTATGTTCACACTCACTCTCTCTCTCTCCCACAGTCACACCTGTGCACACATTTTCTCTCAAATAAATAAATAAAATCTTTTAAAAAAAATAAACAAAAAAGACACATGATTTTAGCATAGTTAATTCATTTGGAATACAATTTGTACACCAACAGCTAGTGATTTCTCTATTTTCAGTATTAGTTGGCCTGAAATCTTTCATCCTGAGAAATTAAATTGAAAATTACTCAATAGAGACTTTTCATTCAGGCAACTCTCAAATCTATCAGATATACCCAGTGAAATAAACCTCATCATATGTAGATACTGTGCAAAAATAAGTAGATTATGATAGAAAAGACAGTCCACTTCTTTGTATAAGAAAAGGCATAGACTGTTGAATACAGTGTTACTGATATATATATATATATATATGAAAATAAATATATTGAACAATATCTTAAATGTCAGATGCTGTGCTTTGTAAATCCATATATTATCTCTAAGAAAAGGGGTGATAGCAAGTAATGTCCTCATGAATTTAATCACTACTATGGAGTTTATTAGCTTTGGACTTTAAAAAGTTGTGTCACAATCTCAAGTTCCACCAAGACCCCAAGAAATCATTTTAAAACTATATCTTCTTGTTCAGAAAAGAGGATCAGGCAAAACAGCATGATAGCTTAGCTTCCTTTTTTCTTTTTGTTAATGAGGGCTATAGGGAAATTTTGCAAGAGAAACATCCTGCAAATGGTATTTGCAAAAAGACTATTTTAATGTAAAGCAAAAAGTACACATCGCTGTTGCTAAGTTAGTGTTGCATGAATATGTATTTATCCATGAAGACTATTAGATGCTTCCTATTGAAGTATTTATCCCTACATGATTTGTTTCTAAAAAAAAAGTCTTAAGTGTTTCCATGGTCAAAACACTTTATGTATGTCACTCCATTCTGCTGCATCTAGACTTTTCAGATACATTCAGAATACATTACAGTAACCTCCTCAGCTCCCAAGGATTTCTGTTCTTCCACCAAACCACCTGGCCAAATGCTGTATAAAATCTTCTCTATGTTACTTTTAACAACAATTATTATCATTTAATGAATAGTGGGTGCTTAGAGCTCTAAGAAATATTTTACTGAGTCTTTTAATTATACCCCTTTTATAGATGAGAAATCAGGATTAGAGGCTAACATAACAGGATCCAAGGTTATATTACTTGTAAATAATTGATTTGCAATTTCACCTGCTTCTCTTAGCACTCTGTCATGTTTTTTTCCACTGTAATCTCTCATATTCCATCCAATCCTTTCCTTCTATGACCATGACATCCAAAGGAGTTCTAATGCAGCCACAGCCCAATGCTTTGGTATTTGAGAAACCCAAATTCAGGTTTCCACTCTACCACTTATTACCTGGGTAGAATTGGAAGAGTGCCTGGATGGCTGTCAGTTGAGTGTCTGACTCTTGATTTCAGCGCAGATCGTGATCACAGGATTGCGACATTGAGCCCTAAGTCAGGCTCTGCTGTGGGCATAGAGCCTGCTTAAGATTCTCTCTGCCCCTCCCACACACCTGCTCCCTCTCTAAAAAAAAACAAGAAAGAAAAAAGAGAAAAGAATTGGACCTGTTACTGAAACCTTTCTAAGCCTTGGTTTCCTCATCTGTAAAAATGTAGATTATAATAGAAGCTTTGCCACGAAACTGTTGTGGTGGTTAAATAGGATTATTCTTGTAAACCAGTAATGTAATGTTGGCATAGGGTGAGCACTCAATATTAAATTGAGAAATGATATCACATTAAACCCTGTAAGTTAATTTATTCTTAAGAGTTTCCCTATTGGATTTTCAGTACTTTTTAAAAATATATTTATTTATTTATTTATTTGAGAGAGAGAGAGAGAATGAACACAGCAGGGAGGGGCAGAGGGAGAGGGAAAGAGTCTTAAGCAAACTCCCCACTGAGTATGGAGCCCGATACAGGGCTCGATCTCACAACCCTGAGATCACGACCTGAGCTGAAACTAGGAGTCAGAGGCTTAACCAACTGCACCATCCAGACACCCCTCAGTACATTTTTGATATTAAATTAAATATAACATATGCAGACCTTTTGAATAAATGCACAAATACTCCTTACAGTGACATTTCTCTTTTCTGTTCTCAGACCTAGGTTTTGAAAATATATACAATAAAGATTTTCATACTTATGCTGACTCTTGACTATTTTCACAAGATTATAAAATGAAGAATAATTAAGGCTTTTTTAAATCCAAGAAAACACAGAATTCATTCAAGTAGTCTAAAACTGTACAAAGATGTGACCCATTCAGGCACAGTTTTGCATCTACCAACATGGGAAAATATCCAGAAAATTGAAGCAAAGTCACGAAGCTTACAAAAGAATAATCAGACATTGGTGAAAATCTGATTTGAAAGTGTTTCTAGGGAAAAGTAGCTGTATTGCCAAAATGCTACTTTAGTTGAAAAAAAATTTAATAAGATTACCTTAATAAATGCATAAGAGTAATTTTTCTAAGGTATTTTTATATTTCCCCCTGTGTTTCTGTTTGCCTGCTTCATTTGCTTGCGAAAACCTTTTTTCTCAAGATACTGGGAGTTCGGCTTCCATGGAGCCCTGCCTCAGTTATCACAAACATCACATCATGAAACAGAAATAAAGAACCGTTACTAGAGGGGTGGGATCTGGATTCAACTATGCATGCTGGAGATGATAGGTAGATAGATTTTTTTTTTTTTTTAATTTGAGACAGTGAGAGAACAAGAGAGCAAGCAGGAGCGGGGGAGGGGAGAGAAAGAACAAGAAGCAAACTCTGTACTGAGCAGGGAGCCTGACATGGGAATCTATCCCAAGATCCCGGGATCATGACCTGAGCCAAAGGCTTAACCGACTGTGCCACCCAGGCGCCCCTGGACATTTATATTTAAATTCAGTTATATGAAGGGGTATCTGGGTGGCACAGTCAGTTAAACATCTGCCTTCGGCTCAAGTCATGATCTTGGGGTCCTGGGATTGAGCCCTGCTGCAAGCCAGCAAACCACATGTCAGGCTCCCTGCCCAGCAGAGAGTCTGTTTCTCCGTCTCCCTCCATCCCTGCCCCTCTTCCCTGTGCTCTCTTTCTCTCAGATAAATAATATCTTTTAAAAAAAAATGTGTGATATAATGCACGTTGCTTCTGGGAGTATATAAATTGACATGACTGCTAAGGAAAACAATTTGCAGATGCTTTTCAATATTTTTACCCATGCACACCTGTCACTCAGGAATGCCCTTTATAGGAATCTATTCTAGAGCACAGATAGCAAGATAAAGTATGTACTGAGATGTTCAACTCAATATTATTAATAAAGAAAGCTGAAAATAAATAATATGTTCGCCAATAAATACACTGATAGATTTAGTATGCAGATATTAAGATCATGTCTCTTCTCCCCTCCCCCCCAAGAAAAATAGTGCAGGAAAATGTTGCTCTGTTAAATGAACACAGTTGAACACAAGATGCTATTCAAGGTCATTTCTGTGCTCAAAACTTCATGGTATGAATGCAGTTCACTTCCAGGAAAGCGGTAAGTCATTGCCATGGACTAAAAGGCCCTAATGCCTGGACTCCCTGTCCCCTCTAGGACCTCGTGTCCTCTACACTCTCCCCGTCTCCCTTCACTTGTGCTGCTGTCTTAGTGTCTTCCCTAGCCTAGAATGTTCTTTTCCTGGAGATCTGCACACTTCCCTTTATCCCTCTTTCAGGTCTTCCTCAAAGGTCTCTTCTGGTTGCGGCTTCCCCTGACCATCCTGTTTATAATTGCCACCCAGACCTCCCTATCCCTGGCTCCCGAGCTCTCCTATCCTGCTCTGTTTTTCTCAGTATCAGTATCATCTTCTAATAGTCCACTGAATGTATTTATTTACTGTTTATTATTTGTATATGTCTCTCCTCCCTGCCACCCCACCCCTGCCACAGGCCATAAACTCCACAAATGCAGAGATCTTTGTTGGTTTTTCATGATACAAGATACCTGTAGAAATCACAATTCAGGAAACAGATCTTCACCTATCAATTCAAAATGTATCACTTTCCATTTTAAGGCACATCTGTATTTTATACCGAATGAAGATGGGTTCTACAGTCTAGCTCACGTTCAATTAAAATTGCTAGAGTTTCTTTCCAAATTTGTTACTTAGTTCTTGAAGTGAGAAAGAACATCTAATTCACTACTGAACTTCACAAAATGCTCAGCACAACACCTGACAAACAGTCAGTGCTCAGTAAACACGGGAGAGTCAGCAAACGGCACCACTTAAAATCTTATCAGTCTGTCTTTGTCAGATAAAAGTAAAGACAGGCTCTCAGTTCTCACTCCATGCTTTTGTCTGTGATGGTCTACAATCGTGAAATACAAATGTTAGTGAAACTATCAGATAACTAGAAATAATCCATATAAATCAGAAAGGAAATGTCATGGTTTTTGCCAAGATGAAATTCATATAAATCATAATTGCAATATTCGGGAGCACCACAATAAATGAAGAGATGTGACAACAGCCACACATTAAACAAATACGCCAGATGAGAAGACTGGCAGTTAATATAAACATGCCAAAACTGAAAAATTTCTTATGTCATGTGATCTAGTGAAAATTTGAGTGCATAGTGGAAGTCAGAAGACCTGAATTTGGGTCCCAAGGGCCATTCTTACTAATTTGACCTTAGGAAATTTACTTAATCTCCCTGAGCCTCAGTTTCTTCATCTGTCAAATGGGACCAATACTAGTTCCTTTTCATGGTTTGCTGCTATTGATGGGAGAAAATCTCAGCCAATAGTAGCAGGGACACTTGACTGACATTCACTCTACCCCAGTCTTCATGACAGGACCTTTATCTTTGTCACTTCATAGCCTCACAGCATCCAGATAGGGGAGGGGCTGTTAGCCTATTACCTTCATAAGACTAAGACTCAGAGGCTTAGAATTTGCTCGGAGTCACACAGTCAATTAAGTGGCACAGTTCTAGACGCAAACCTAGATGAACTAGACCCCGGGTCTGTGCTATTTCCCAGGTGCCCGGCTGTCTTCACGTAGCACCACTTGCTTTTGCCACACACTAACTTTCTTAAGAACTGTTTTTCTTTTGGATGTTCCCATTTTATGGGGACCTGTGGGCCCAGAGAAGAGGACTGGAGACAAGGGGTGAGGGTTCGCAAGACGGGATGTCTCTGGCTGCTGCCCCGGGCTGCATGCCTAGTCCCAAGGAAAGAGACGGGCTTCAGCCAAACGTACGGCCAGCTCCAGGTCTCCGTGAACGTGGAATAAAGAAACAACCCCCTTTTGTGATTTCAGGGATGAGGAAAGCCCCACCTAACTAAAAATTTCTGCCACCTAGCAAATCTTGATGCTGAAGTCCCTGCAAATGCCTTAGAGTCAATTTAAATGAAAAGAGGTAGCAGGACTCCAGAAGGATGGGACACAGAGTGGGTAAAATTTGATCATAAGAAAAAGATAACATGCACTGCAGTTTGGAGCTTGACAGAAATAGTGTTGCAAACCGGAAAGCCTGCAGTCAGGGTCAAAATCTGAGAGTTGGGAACCCCGGGGGCCCATGGGATAATGGAATGAAAGAGGAGGGTCTGGTTATGACTTGGCTGCATACATCCCCTGGACCCCACGCCCCACAACCCACCTGGATTCCTGGGAGTGTCTCCTGGTGGACAAGGCAGCAGAGAAGCTGGTAGGTGAGTTTGGTTCAACTACCCACATGGCTGATGGAGAGGACCACACCCCCAATAAAGGAGTTACAAACACCAGCAGATTTGGAGAGGAGGCAGGAGAGGAGCAGGATGGGGAAAAAAGAAACAGAAGTTTTAGTGTCATTCAAGGAGAAAGGCACAGTCAAGCAGGCTGTCCTTAAAAAGGATAAAAGTAGCTAGATGATGAGGTTGTAACAATTAAAAACCAAACAGAAAACCTCAGACAAGTGTTTGAACCTTGCACGCATATTTTCAGATAGCCTCTGTTTTGGGTAATGGGCTGGATGTGTGATTGGGCTTCACATCTTTGATGCATCGAAAGGTAATCCACATCTTGTAGGTAAGAATTTCAGATCCTTCTAACCTAGTTTGTGGGTATCTAGAGTTGAGGAGCATTTTGTGCTAAAGTTTAATCATTTAATATTAAGATTACTATTAAGAGAAGAGCAGGGCACCAGATTTTTATGGAAATTGAATGCCTTGTAATCAAGTTTCTATACAATGCTTACCTGTAGGTATGATCTCGTCCTTTTTTAAAAAAATTCAAATCAACAGTGTATTACCTCAAATCTCAAAAGCTAGAAAGTCACTATTAACTATGAAAAAACAGTACTATCTCTATATCTTATAGATTATATTTATAAAAGCAAAGGTGAATAAGGAGACAATGAAATTATCTTTGCATCCCCATAATTCAGTAGTTAGCAGTACATGATTAGAATTCAAGAAATTTTATTGTGCAGATAAAGATGCCAGAGAAGACTATGGTAGTAAAATATCAGAGCTACGAAAGCAGGACATTCCTGGTGTGGGGGCCTGGGGCACAGCACCGTCTGTGTTCATATAAGAAGACCTCCAGTCTATGCCATTCACTACAGGTTATAACTTTCTCTGGAAAAGTCCTGTCTGCTTTCTTTAGACTTAGTCCTAAAAAAATCATATTTATTTATAGCATATAAATTTCCTTTTTAAACCTCACTTTTTGTTGTGTTTCATATGAAAAAAATGTACTTTATGTGTGTGCTTTGATTTATACTCAGCAAACATGCTAAACTCATTTACTAATTCTAATAATTTATCTGCAGATATTTTGTGTTTTCTGCACACACGATCAAATAAACTGCAGACGCCAAGACTTTTGGTTTCCTCTTTGTCATACCCTTTACTTTTTGTTTCTCATTATTGTCTTTCTGTGTTGGCTAGGCTCTTCAGTGAAATGTTGAATACAGCAATGCAAAAATCCTTAAAGTTACACCACTGTGTATTATGTGTCGGTTTTTATTAAGGAAGTTCTTGTCTATTTATATTTTTCTAGTGTCTTTATCCTATTAATCATAAAAGGATGTTGCATTTTACCAAATGTCTTTTCACGTTTATAACCACATTGTTCTCTTCCTTTAGATGGTTAATTAGATGAATTATAATTGATTTATAATATTAAATCAGTCTTGAATTCCTGAGATCAACTCAATTTGATGACAAATGCATTATCCTTTTTATATGTTGTGGGACCTAGCTTGCTAAGATTTTTGTTGGGAACTTTTTTCCCTCTGTGATGGTGAATGAGATTGACTGTATTTCCTTTCTTCCCTTGTCAGATTGGTATCAAGGTTATGCCAGCTTCATAAAAGAGATTTAGAGTATTTTTCTTCTTCTATTTGCTGGAAGCGTTCTGGTGCTACAGGAATTAACTATTCCAGTGAGGCTGTCTGGGAGTGGAGCTCTCCTGTTGGCAGGGTTTTAACGACGGAATCAGTATTTCTAATGTATATCATGGTTCCTATTTCTTCTTCAGTTACTTTGGTAACGATTTTTATTTAAAATTGCCCTTTTAATCCAAGTTGTGTGTGTACATATATATATATATATATACATATGTGTATATATATATCTATATATACTGACATGATGTTTTATACTATTACTATAATTTTGTTTATAAGTATCTATAATAATGTTCCTTTTTTTTTTTTTTTGTCATTCCTACATTGCTTTTTTGTGCTTCACCTATTGCCTTTTTAAATCAAATGTGTCAGGGATTTTTGCTTTTTCAAAGAACCATCTTTTGATTTGTCTATCCTTTACAGTCTATGTTTACTTTCGATCATATAATTTCTAATCTCATTATTATTTACTTTCTTTGAGGTTATTTTGTTGCTTCTTTTTTGAAATCTCAGGAGATCAATATTCACTATCATCTTTAGGCTTTCCTTTTTTTTTTTTTATTTTAATGATTTTTTATTATATTATGTTAGTCACCATACAGTACATCCCCGGTTTCCGATGTAAGGCTCGATGATTCATTAGTTGTGTATAATACCCAGTGCACCATGCAATACGTGCCCTCCTTACTACCCATCACCGGTCTATCCCATTCCCCCACCCCGCTCCCCTCTGAAATCCTCAGTTTGTTTCTCATAGTCCATAGTCTCTCATGTTTCATTCCCCCTTCTGATTACCCCCCCTTTCTTTATCCCTTTCTTCCCCTACCGATCATCCTAGTTCCTATGTTCCATAGATGAGAGAAATCATATGATAGTTGTCTTTCTCTGCTTGACTTATTTCACTTAGCATTATCTCCTCCAGTGCCGTCCATGTTGTAGCAAATGTTGAGAACTCGTTCTTTCTGATAGCTCAGTAATATTCCATTGTATATATGGACCACAACTTCTTAATCCAGTCATCTGTTGAAGGGCATCTCGGCTCCTTCCACAATTTAGCTATTGTGGACATTGCTGCTATGAACACTGGAGTGCATATGGCCCTTCTCTTCACTACGTCTGTATCTTTGGGGTAAATACCCAGTAGTGCAATGGCTGGATCATAGGGTAGCTCAATTTTTAACTTTTGAAGGGACCTCCACACTGTTTTCCAGAGTGGCTGTACCAACTTGCATTCCCACCAACAATGGAGGAGGGATCCCCTTTCTCCACATCCTCTCCAACAATTGTTGTTTCTTGCCTTGTCTATTTTTGCCATTCTAACTGGCGTAAGGTGGTATCTCAGTGTGGTTTTGATTTGAATTTCCTTGATGGTTAATGATTTTGAACATTTTTTCATGTGTCTGTTAGCCATTTGTATGTCTTCATTGGAAAAGTGTCTGTTCATATCTTCTGCCCATTTTTTGATTTGTTTATTTGTTTCTCGTGTATTGAGTTTGAGAAGTTCTTTGTAGATCTTGGATACCAGTCCTTTATCTGTAGTGTCATTTGCAAATATCTTCTCCCATTCCGTGGGCTGCCTCTTAGTTTTTCTGACTGTTTCCTTGGCTGTGCAGAAACTTTTAATCTTGATGAAGTCCCATAAATTCATTTTATCTTTTGTTTCTCTTGCCTTTGGGGATGTGTCATGAAAAAGGTTGCTTTGGCCAATGTCGTAGAGGTTGTTGCCTATGTTCTCCTCTAGAATTTTGATGGATTCGAGGTCTTTCATCCGTTTGGAGTTTATTTTTGTGTATGGTGTGAGATAGTGGTCAAGTTTCATTCTCTTGCATGTAGCTGTCCAATTTTCCCAGCACCATTTATTGAAGAGACTGTCTTTTTCCCATCGGATGTTTTTTCCTGCTTTATCAAATATTAGTTGCCCAAAGAGCCAAGGGTCCATTTCTGGGCTCTCTATTCTGTTCCATTGGTCTATGTGTCTGTTTTTGTGCCAGTACCATGCTGTCTTTGTGATCACAGCTTTGTAGTACAGCTCGAAATCCGGCATTGTGATGCCCCCAGCTTTGTTTTTCCTTTTCAACAGTTCCTTGGAGATTCGGGGCCTTTTCTGTTTCCATACAAATTTAAGGACTGTTTGTTCCAGTTCTTTGAAAAATGTCCTCGGTATTTTGATCGGGATAGCATTGAAAGTGTAGATTGCTCTGGGTAGCATGGACATTTTAACTATGTTAATTCTTCCGATCCATGAGCATGGAATATCTTTCCATCTTTTTATGTCTTCCTCAATGTCTTTCAAGAGTGATTTATAGTTTCTAGAATATAGGTCCTTTACGTCTCTGGTTAAGTTAATTCCAAGGTAACGTATGGTTTTTGGTGCTATAGTAAATGGGATGGATTCCCTAATTTCTCTTTCTTCGGTCTCGTTATTCGTGTATAGAAATGCAACTGATTTCTGAGCATTGATTTTGTATCCCGCCACGTTACTGAATTGCTCTATAACTTCTAATAGTTTGGGAGTGGCTTCTTTTGGGTTTTCCATATAGAGTATCATGTCATCTGCAAAGAGAGACATTTTGACTTCTTCTTTGCCGATTTGAATACCTTTGATCCCTTTTTGTCGTCTGATTGCTGTTGCAAGGACTTCTAGTACTATGTTGAATAATAGTGGTGAGAGTGGGCATCCTTGTCGAGTTCCTGACCTTAAGGGAAAGGCTTCCAGCTTTTCCCCATTGAGAATAATATTTGCAGTAGGCTTTTCATAGATGGCTTTTATGAGATTGAGAAATGTACCTTCTATTCCTACACTCTGAAGGGTTTTAATTAGGAAAGGATGCTGTATTTTGTCAAATGCTTTTTCGGCATCGATTGAGAGGATCACATGGTTCCTGAGTCTTTTCTTGTTGATATGATGTATCACGCTGATTGATTTGCAAATATTGAACCACGCTTGCATCCCAGGTATGAATCCCACTTGATCGTGATGGATAATCCTTTTAATGTACTGTTGGATTCTATTAGCAAGTATCTTGTTGAGGATTTTGGCGTCCATATTCATTAGGGAAATCGGTCTGTAATTCTCCTTTTTGAGGGGGTCTTTGCCTGGTTTGGGGATCAAGGTAATATTGGCCTCATAGAATGAGTTTGGTAGCTTTCCTTCTGTTTCTATTTTTTGAAATAGCTTTAGGAGAATAGGTATTATTTCTTCTTTGAATGTTTGGTAGAATTCCCCAGGAAAACCGTCCGGGCCTGGAGTTTTGTTATTTGGAAGGTTGTTTATCACTGACTCAATTTCTTCATAATTAATTGGCCTGTTTAAGGAATCAATTTCTTCCGGTTTCAATCTTGGTAGTTTATAGGTTTCCAGGAAGGATTCCATCTCTTCCAGATTGCTTAGTTTATTGGCATATAGCTGTTGATAAAAATTTCTAATAATCCTTCCAATTTCAAAGGTGCTCGTCGTGACCTCTCCTTTTTCATTCATAATTTTAATAATCTGGGTCCTTTCTCTTTTCTTTTGGATAAGTCTTTTTTTAATGTATGTCTTTAAGGACATAAATTTTTCTCTTATGATGGCTTTACCTGCATTCCACAAGTTCAAAATGTGGTATATTCATTATCCTTCAATTCAAAGACTTTCTAATTTTCATTATAATTTTGTTGATTTTATTTCTATTTATATGGAAAATTTCAATTTATCTTTTCGTTACTGACTTATAGTAGAATTACATTTTACTTGTACCGTGGTGTGCATAACACTGATCTGCAGTACTAAGAATTGCTTTATAATCCAGTTATGTGGCCAATTTCTGTAAATGTTATATGTCATCTGCAGGTTTGAGTTATCATACTCTAGGCATGTGCATTAAGTTGGTTATAATAAATCTTCTAAGTTCATACTGATATTTTTTGGATAAATTCTTTTTATATTTCTGTCCATTTTTTGTTTTAATTTTAAGGATACCTTTTTATATGAATACAAACTTAAAATGTAGGTATGCCTTGCTGATTATTCAACCCTTTTCATCATGTAGTGACATACTTCTCGCAATGCTCTTCTGTTTTAAAGGTTATTTTGTCTGATAAAGCAACATCAGTTCTCTTTGGTTAGCTATTGAATTGTTTATTTTTTTCCATCTTTTTAGTATTTTATGTTTTAAATATGTGTTACTTTCTTTGATTTTGCAAAATCCAAATGATCATCTGTGCATTTTCTCTGGAGCATTTAGTCCATTTACTTTTAATGTAATCACTGATATGTCTAAAATCTTTTATAATTTTCTTTAGTAACACTCCCAGTTTTTATCTGTGAGAAAATATCTTTATTTATTCTTGCAACAACAAAAAAAAAGCATAGAATTATAAACTGACAATTATTTCCTTCATACTGTGAAGATCTCTCCTCATAACCTTTGGATTCCCATTGTTGTTTTTGTGATATCAGCTGTCAATCTGTTAGTTTTTAAAGGTAATGTATCTTTTTTTCTAGCTCCTTTAAAATTTTGTTTTTCTCTGATGCCCTATTGATATTCAGCTAATAATTTCTTATTATCATATCAACCCTTCAATTCTTCCAGTATATTTTAAAATGTTTTATTATAAATTCAGTCATTTTCAGCAAGGGGATTGATGAATAACTTTGTTATATTCCTGGAATTAAAGCTCATTGGCCTTTCAAAGTTATGTGATGGTGTGGGGAAGGACACACAGAGAGAGGAAAACAGTACCAACGGGTTCCAAAGATAAGAAAAATGTGGGTTAAAAATGATTGACCCATTTCTTGAAAATCTTTTGATGAAGAATTAGAAGCAGTGGGATGGAAAAGGAAGTAGATAATTAAGTGACCTAAAGATATCTAGTCATTCGGACATTTCATGCAATAGCAGCACACTATAGCAAAAACAGAAACAATAATGATAACAATGCTTATTATATGTCACCCCTTAGAAGTTAAATAAAACCATCTTCATTTTTTATGAAGATTAATATATAGCTAAAGTGACTTACATTTTTCAAGATGGACCTGATTTCAAATCATTTATAGAACTGTACTTCAAAAACACATACTTGGCAGGGTAAGTGTTGAAAAGTTTGAAAAATATGGTCTTCATATATAGGTAAATACAGCATACAATCTTTTTCTTGAAAAGCAGACATACTTTAAAGCAAGTTTACCTCTACACAATATATCAAAATGCCAAGGCATAGAAAACACAATATCTGAATTTATTGATAATCAGTGTGTCTTACATTTTTGTGTTATAAATTCATTATAACTATATGTCGTTGTTGTGTTTATAGATTTCATTTTGTAGAAAAAGCTTAGGTAAGTGGCTCACATACAGAATTCAGATAAGATGCAGGCTACCTCCCTGCCAGATCTCAATTGCTTTCTCCATAAGGCATTTTTTACCCTAATGGAAGTTGAGTAGCAAGATCCAATACATTAGAGAGACAGGTAGAATGATCAATTTTTCTATGACTCCATTCTGGTTTAATTTTTTAAAAAAGCAACTTTAAAATGATCAGGTTTTAGAATGAGATGCAGAGATGAAGGAGAGAATCATACATCTACTTTCTCTTTTCTCTTGAGTTCACTCAACTAAAAAAAATAAGTGAATGAACTAATAAAAAGACAGACAAAATGCAAATCATCATATTAAGTCCTAAGCTATAATGCTTGAAAACATCGAGCTTGCAAGAGAAAAATACATCTGGACTTTCCACTTCATGAGAAAAGTATGTGAACCAAAGGAGCTTAGAGATTCCTCTAAGTTTTTATATTTGAGAGGAAAATTTTAGTTAAAAATAATGAAATTTTAATTTGGGCAACCCTTCATAAATGGGAATAATTGATATTACTGGCTAAATTATATCTTTGCACAATTTATAGATAAATTATTTTTAAGTCAACTCTCCATTTATAAGGTTTATTATTTAACCCACCTAAGAAAGCATTTTTTTAATGGTATAGCAACATTCTTCCTTTTTTGTGTAAATCATATTTCTAATCACAAATGCCTCTACCAGATACCATGAGGCATTATCAAACTGTTCAACTGTATGTATTTTTTTCACCTGGGTTAATCTCAATTATTGAAGTTTAACTGGCACGATTTTCTTATTTCATCTTTAAAGCTAATTTTGCCCAATCCTTCTGCTTTTGGGGGGAGAAATCAAGGTCTAGAGTTGGGATCAGCATCTCTGTTGGAAGGTTAACAATGAATACTCTTGTCTCTCATTCAGTGGTACCTATTTCTGAGATAAAATTTGACAAGGGTAAGAATCCTTTGTTTTCTAAATGTAGACATGAGAATAGAGCAATCAGAACACAGATTATTAAATAGTTAGAATCTATATGCGACTATTATTAATGAGAACCTCAAGTGTTATGTCACATACGAATCATAGCAACCTAAAAGGTCACTCATTAAAAAGACCATAAAGTGCATATAAATATGCATTTCAGATTGTATAACTCCGTAGATTTCCAAATACCCATGATTCAAGACACCTTGACTTGTTCTTGGAAGTCACATTTCATCCTTTCTAGGGGACACGGAGCACAGAATTTTACTGAGGCTTAGCGGATGAACGTGTTTCATCATTATTAGGACAATATAACCATTGTCACAGCAGGTTGATGCTGTAGCCTCATTAGATGACACTGAGAAAAGTGAACTGAAACCAGTGAGCAAATCCAGTGAGGGAGATTATGTAAGGAGACTTTCAGGCTGCTTGGTGCCTTGAAACATTCACTGTCTTATTTCCAAAGTGTTCAAAATACAATAAACATATTTCTGAGACAAATCCTGTAATTTAATACTTAATGGCAAATTATAGTTGGAAACAGGCAATCGAACACCTATGCCGCACAGGCAAAGAGGGAACACAAAGGCTCAAAGTTTAGGAGCTGCTGTTAATTGTAGCTCAGGGAGAAAATGCAGCAGACCATCCAGCTTATTAGACTGCTTCTCAGCAAAGTGAAATGAATGTGTCCTAGATAGGAGATCATCCCAGTTAGAAAGGTCTTCCCTTGTGAAAGATTTAAGCTAAAATATGCCAACTAAGAGAACAAGAGTTTTTCTTTCCCCTTCAACACCTATTTTGAGATAAGATTACTATATTTATGGACACCGTCACAATGTCCACATTATGATTTCTCAGAGAATCTTACGTGCATGTCTCAAATGTAGCTACATCCTGATCGTGAAACAGCAACCACAAGGAAGCTTTACTTATATCAGTGTTGTTGATGTGTACTGTAGGGTTGCCTGAACGGCTCAATTCTTTTCCACTGTAGATGAATGAAGTTTACCCCACCAAAAAAATTACCAATGTAAGAGCTAACATCAATAAATAGTTTTATATATCTCAAGCCTTTTGGCCACTGATTCAGATTTACCTCTGAGCCTCTCATTTTCTTAGGCAAGATCTTCTAGAAACACACAAGCATTCAATTTTTCCTGAAATGCTCAATCAAAATGAGATTCCTTTCTAACAATGAGTTAAGTTCTAATAGCCACTTTGTAAGCAGAAAAGGCAGAATGGAACATAAGCCTTTCTAAGCAATCATAAAACTAAGTAGAAATCTTAGGTTAAGAAATTCTTTTTTTTTTTCTTAATTTCCTTCAACAAATAGCTACTGAGTACCAAGCATTGTATGAAGTACTCAAGACACTGCAGGGAATAAAACAAAAAGTCCTGCCTTCATGTCATTTGTGTTGTATTGAAGGAAAGAAATAAAAAAACAATATAAAAAGTAGAATATGTAAAACATTAAGGAAAATAATACTTGAATATTACTCTTACGAAGTGAGTATTTTCACATAGGTTGCTTAGTTTTCTCTGCACACAAGTAATGAGAATTGGGTCAAGAAATATTAATATACAAATTCAGGGTAGTTAACTAACGTGGCCAAAATCGCACAGTACATCGAAGAACGTCTTACACCCAGGTCTTCCAGTTCCATGTCTTGAGATTTTTCCCATTACGCAGCACTGTCTACACAGCACCCAGAGTAAATTAAATGTTCCCAAAGAGTTATATATTGAGTACCATGGAAATGAAATATCCAAATTATCTGAAGGATTAAATATGCATCTGAATATTTCAGAGTTCTCCACCCACAGGCTCAAAGAAAGCAGGACTCAACGAGAATAGAATGAAGCAGCTGGATAATTAGCAATGGAACACCTGTTATTCCCCTTTTTATTTGTTTTTTATAGAAATTACTTTCAGAGGAATTCAGAGTCTATTTGCCTCCTTGCAGGTGTTTCTATTACTTTGGCCTATTAATATGGGAGTAAAGGAGGCATTATTTTGGTGGAAAGGCAACAGAAGAAAGGGAGCAGTACATGTTCTTAAGGGCAGGGATAGCCCACAGAGACCACTGGAATTTGGAAGAGTTGCACTGCTTTATAATTGCTAGGAAAGCCTTCTTTGGAGAGTCTTGAAAATAAACACCTAGGGAATTATTTTTCATGGATTATTTGGATGGCCATAGAAGCACGGTAGTTTTTCTGTTTAGGTTGAATAATTATGATTCTTGAAAGTAAAGTTACCAAGAAAAACAAGGAACCAAAGTTTAAATAATTTTGCTATTCATTAAACTGTAGATATTTACCTACTTCAGAATGCACAAGACTGAGGTGGAAATGTCAGGGACGAAACAGCATGCCAAGGTTAGTGAAGCTAATTATGACTGATATGCTTGCAAAAAGTCAGGAATAATGCAGCAGAATGGACACCACACTCCCAGGTTCATTTCGTCCATGACTTTGCACTAAAGCCAAGCAACAGGGAAAATCCAGCAATCATCTAGTGAATTTAATCAGTTCTGATGTTCAGTGTTGATTATCCATTCGAACAACTTCCCATTTATTGTAAAATTGTCCACTAACTGCCTTGTGAAGGAGTGGAATCAGGATTCTAGTCTAGGTTGCAGGACTCCCAGGTCTGAGCTCTTTCACTGCTGTCCTACTAACCAGCTTAGACATAGTCCAGGGTCCTAAACATGATGTCAAAGCAAAATTTGTACCAAAGTTAACCAGATAAGGAAGACTTAATTCAGGGCTACTGCAAAAGGAGAGAGAGAGACAAGAATGCAGTCTAAATTCAACTCCCTTCAAGCAAAGAGTAAGAGTTTTTAAGAGCAGAGGTGGTGGTGGTGTTAATTGGTCTTACCAAAGGAAAAGTCAACTTTCTCCGATCTTCATGGCAGGAGACAGTTTTATAACTTAGAGCAAAGGGAAGCTAGGCTCTTTCCCTCCTACAGAAACTGGGAGATCTGAGCGCTATCTCCTATGGTGTTTACATTTCAAAGAGACTATCTCCAGGTCCTTAACAAAGACATTCCTGGGTTGTAAAGCAAACAAACAAAAATGCTTTCCAAAGAGGCAGAGAAATCATTTACAAGCATGGCAGAGAAATCACTCACAAGCACAAGTTTCTAAAGAAAATGCTCTAAGAAAAGGGAAGCCTGGGGCTGGAGTCAGGAATATGATGTCTCAAGTTTAGTCAGGATGAGGGAAATGTTCAGTCCGTCTTGGTGGATGGGCTGTGGGTGCTTCCATCATCAAGCCCTTGGCTTCCCCTCCAACCTCATTTATCACCACAGGGGACCATGCACTTTGCTTCAATGCCATCATCACTACATATCTGTGGAAATAATTTCTGTAAAAGCGTGTCTTTAAAATCTCCCTCCAGACTGATCTATTGTTTGTTGACTACTACTGGGAATATGGTCAGGTGCTGGGAGCCAAGCTGTGTGCATCTAGCTCATTAGGAAAGGGAACAGAGGAACCTGGCATTGCCTACCCTCAGCTGCCAGGTAAGGGCCTTAATATAAAACCTTCATCCCTTTGAGGAAGACAGAAATGAGCCAAAATATAGGTTAAAGAGAAGTAATTTCAGCTTAGTTTAGTGTTTTGAATGTATCTGAGAGGTGATGCTGTCAGTGGAATTTGTGGGCTCAGAAGCAGGAGCTGTGGAATGTTGTATCAATCATGTCTGTCTTCTCTGTGACCACGACATTCAAATGATCTTTAGTTAGAACTATGTGAACCTTCTCAATTAAATGTTTTGATATATTTATTTAAGAGTAGACTTTTGTATACCAATCAAAGATACTTTGATGGGACAATGAATATTTTGTAAGTGTATGTTTTCAACATCTTCTAAACCTTTGCATATTTGTAAGGTAATAAATGTTTGGATCCAGGGTCCTGGACTCAGTGGCCCTTCCCTTACATGGACTTTCCTGGTCTTCCATTTGAGATATTAGCATCTATGTTCCCTGCACTCACAGGTAAATTGGCTCAAGAATTACCAGGTAAAATTCATATTTAATTTATTCACCTTCCTCGATGCCTTTTCATGCATTCAATCTAAATTACTACCTGCACATTAAAAATACACTAATAATTGTGAGATAGTTTGGAAACGGAAAGACTTCTGTAATCTTAACTACAGTGGAGATTCCAAAAGATTGAGTTTTTTAAAATATTCAATTGCACCTGCATGCCTTCATTAGATAATTTGCTTATCTACAGACAACGTGAAAATAGAAAAGGTTTTCGGCAGTGCCATTCCCTGGAGAAAATCTGGTAAACTTAAAGTCGTTGGAACTTATCCCCCCAAAGATCAGGTGTCCTAGTTATTCATTAGCAGGTCCCTGCAGTTTCGAGATTGTGTAAGAAAGCAAATAGACCGACCACTAACAATTACTCCCCAGTGAAGATCCTTCCCACTTGAGTGTTTATCTCTGTGCACTGCATCAACACCTTTGATGGTTGTTTTCTGTCGATGAGTTCAAAGGCTGTGACTTCAATCTAAATCAAATGCTAATCAATTGAAATAAATCTTGCAAAATATACAGGGATTCAGAAAGAAGAAAGTGATATTGGAGAACACTTTATCACAGGTCAAACCATTTCCAAATGAACATCTGGTAGAGTGAGATCAGTTAACATTGGAAGAAGAGAAAATCAATGAGGGTGATGACGTGATTGATATATTTACAAAGGATTGACTTGAGAATCAAAGAATTAAAGGGAGCATGGCAAAATGGATGAGGCTGCTGAATATAGTACTAACACTGTTTATGATATTGTGACCAAAAGTGCCATGTTAACAGACAATTTTGAAGGGAAAATTATGATCATCCAATCTAATCACCACCTAGTCCATTATTTGTTTATTACACAATTCATGTTATTTTGGAAAGATTGATAAAATGGACTAATTTTTAGGAATTTTATAATTTTAAGATAAATTTCCTGTCAAATATATTAATTGCCTGCACTATTTAATAACATTTACTCTTCTTTGTAGTGAATTTACTTCATGTGCAAAATTTTCCAAGTTCCTGTCATCCTCACATGATGAAGATGGCATTCAAGTCACTAGGTTTCATTTTCTCCTCTCAAGCAAGCAGGTAAGTCCTCCCCGCTATTATTTTTTCCCATTCCCAATCAACCATACCAGTTACATACAGTCTTCAAGGTTAAAACTTGGATTAGATCTCCACATTTTCTGCCTCCCTCTTTATATATGCCTTTATCCATCCGACGGAAAATATCTTAGATCCGGTGGAAAAACTGAGAAAAATGTCATTGTTAATATTTTGTTGAGATGCTTTCTCCTTCACAAAGGAAGACTGTGATCTACAAGGGCTGGTATGATTAAGTCTGGGATGACAGCTTCTCTGGATAACATGTTCTCTGGATACTGAATCACCCTCTTGGGCACTTTTTTAATAGTGATTCATATGATGAAACCTTAGTTCATTTTCAAAATGACAAGTTTCCAATGACGTCACCACGTTTTTTCGCCTTTGCAAGAAAAGAAGGCTAATGGTTTAACAGAATGCCAGGTCAGATCGCTGATCTGTTGATAATTAGACAGGAGAAGTGTATGTTCCTTTTTAATTGCTATTTTGAAGCACTGTTAATTCATTCAGAAAAAAAAGTAGAAATTAAAAATCTTAGTGTTATATTGAGTGCATGAGTCGGCAGTGAACACATCAGCTGGAGCCAAGACTTCACACAGAAAAAAATGTCTTCAACTGGTCCTTTATTTTTTAACCTGAATTTTTTTGGGGGTGGGTTAAGTACTGAAATAAATTATTTGTCTGCATAAATTAAGTGGAAGTACTGGCTACTCAAACTATAAATGAATGAATAAATCTATTCATAGGCATAATCTATCAAAAGTTACTTATTGTATTTTTATGTTATTATTATGTTAAAAATTATAGATTTTTTTAGGACAAAAACCAATTAAGCGTATTGCTTAATTTATGTTAATACTAAAGTAAAAAGAGAGAAAATTACCAATTCTCCTAGATCTTTGGAAGCAAAATTAAATATTTTAAAATTCTTCTCCTTTTATTTAATGCATTTTAATACTTTAAGTATGCTGAAATATAAAATTTACAAACTAAAAAGGGCATTTTTAGGCACTAACACTTGATACAAATTGACATCCATGATATACGCACATATTTTTAAAATGTATGTATATCATATTGAGTAATTAAAAAATACATCTCACAAAACTTAAGCATTCTATTTTATTATATGTTTATTCTGAAGCAGTGGCTTTACTTTAATGTTAATAATCTAATAATCATTTTAAAGAAAACGCTTCTAACTTTTCAGATACAATCAGGCTATCATTAAAGAAAGTCTAATTAAAGATGAATAGACCATTATTTTGTACGTGTTCCAATTTGCCACAGATCAATTCAGTTCCTCCAAAACAGAGGAAAATTATTCTTTTGCATTGTTTATAAAGAAAATGGTTGATTGTGTGAGTCATTTAGTAATGGATATTTCGTCTTTTTCCACTAGGAATTTGTAACAGCTAACAGAAAAGATATATACAAAAAATGGTGAAACATTAAGTTAAAACTCAAGGCTAAAGAAAATAGAAATTATAACAAAAGATCAGTATCATGGTTAAAAACAGCACAAATATTCAGGTAATAAACTCCTACATGGTCATTATAATTGAACTTTGAATTTGTTTCTGGGATTTCTGGCAGCTGACATGAAATGGAGACATGGGCAGTTATATAGATACCATATTTCTTGAGGAAAAGTAAAGAAAGTATTTAGATGTGGGTGATAGATAAATTCTGCTGCACCAGAAAATGCCAAGAGCTTCTATGTTTTGGAGCTTATTGTTAAGATTATTCTAAACTAATCCCATGCAATGGGAAGTGTAGGAATCAGGAGCTCAGAGTTTTATTCTTGGCCCCATCTCTAAATATTTGTATGATTTGAGTAATTTATTTAACTTTTTTGTGATTTCAATCTCTTTATCTGTAAAGGAAGGGTGCTGGATAAGATGACCTCTACCGAAGTTCTTTGTAACTCTAATATTCCATGTTTAATGGGTTTCCACTTCTCCAGCACAGGGAGAAAACAATTGATCTTTCAAGAGATGTATTCTATAGGTAAATTTCTTCCTAGGGAGAAATTGTTTTAAGAAACTGTTTTTAAAAAATTGTTTAAAGAAGTTAGGGGTCATCTGTCAATCTCAATCAAATAAGAGAACTGATCAGCTTGGTTAGCCTGAGACAAGTCACTTAGGAAATGAAGAGAAACTAGAGTTAACATGTGCTGGGTATCTGCTTCCTGTTATGTCTCCTTCCATCTGCAATGCTACCTGCCCCCAAGGTGACATGGAAGAAGGACAGGAACTCTTATCCTATCCCAGAATCTTGAAGGTGTCAGGAGTGAGTGTCTGCTCAATAATTTTTGCTTGATATCTGCCTCTCCAGTCTTCCTCTTCTTCTGTTGACATGCTACCAGAATCACTGTGCAGCATTAGAAGCATCTGATGTCATTGTCTATCTTGAAAATGGTGTGGAATCAAAATAACCTTTGAAAATTCCTTAAGTTTATAAATTATAGCATGTTGATTTTTGTGAAAAAGTCTTATAACTTTATTTTTGTGTGTATGTACTATATAGAAATGCATAATATGTAATAAAAATACAAGTAATTATAAGCTTACCACGTTTTTAGTAATGAGAGAGAGCCAGAAAAAGAAAGAATAAAAAAAAGAAAATGAACGTGTAGCACTGACTTTGCACAGGTTAAACATGCTTAAGGTATGCCATTATATCACTAAAAAGTCTCACTCTGTGGGACTGTGAAATGGGCGAGGTGTGAATTGATATCAGGATGAGTGTGATTCCCCGTTCACACTCCATGTCCTCAGGAGGAAAGACCTACAGGCCACAGTATTCATTGTTATTATCTGGAGCTGGTGCATAGGGCCTGCTTCCTGACTGCTTCAACAACTGGTCAAGGTGAGCTCCATCTCTCCCTTTCTCCAATCCCATCCTCATATCACTGCATGTTAGTGATGAGGATCCTTGGAAGTCCAAAGCAAAAAGAGAATTCTGTGAGATCAGGCACAATGCGCTAAGTTTTACTGCAGATTTAAACAACTCCAAAATCCCAGAGAATTAAAATCACGAAGGTCTATGTCCTGCTCATATTACATACCCGTCATGGATTGGCTGAGAGCTCTGCTTTGAGTTGTGGTCACTCGAAAACTCAGGCTGGTGAAGCAACCACTACGTGAAATCTGTTATTCACCATGGCAGAAAGCAGGAGAAATGAAGCAAATCATAAATGGCTTCTTTAACACTTCCGCTTGGAAAAGACATGTGTCCCTTCCACACACTTTGCATTGGCCCAAGCAAGTCATATGACCATAGCTTGTAGCAAAGAGATGAGCAACTGAAATCCTACCCATGCTTAGGAACACACCTAGAAATATTTGCTAAAGAGCATTGACCACTGCAGCAAACAGATGTGCCAAAGAGTGAATTCTGTAAGGTCTCCAGGTCCACTCTGAACTGGTCTTATGTTCCTTTTTATTTTTATTTTTTAAAGATTTATTTATTTATCTGAGAGAGATAGCAAGAGTAGGGGGAGGGGTAGAAGGAGAGGAAGCGAGAGAATCCCAAACAGACTCCCTGCAAAGCATGGAGCCCAACAGGGGGCACTATCTCACACCCTCAGATCACCACCTGAGCCAAAGCCAAGAGTCAGACACTTAACCGACTGAGCCACTCAGGCGCCCCCTGGTCTTATGTTCTTAAATAAACTTCAGGAACTGGGTCATTATGCCAGCTCAGCTACACTGAATGACTCACATAGAGCAGTGGAGAAACAAATCATCCTGTCACTTTTCCCCTTTACTGAAGAAAAAGGAGAGAGAGAGAAACGGTACTCCTAGTAGAATCTCAAGTGCCATTTCAGAGCCAGCATGATGAATTTTTTAGTTAAAAAATTTTTTAGTTAAAAAAATGCCTGTGGTGGCCCCAAAGAAGTCCATTTTCAAATTCCCAGAACCTGTGCATATGTTGTTACATAGCAAAGCAGAATCAAGTTTCAAGATGGAATTAAGGTTATTAATCAGCTGACCTTGATGGAGGGAGATTATCCTGGATAATCTGGAAGGATCCAATATAATCACCAGAATTTTTAAAAGTGCAAATGGGAGGCAGAAGAAGAGGTCGGAAGTCAGAAGGATGTGATGTAAGAAGAACTCGGGCCACCACAACTGGCTTTGAAGATGGAGGAAAGGCATCATCAAGCAAATGCTACAAGCAGCCTGTGACAGGTGGAAAAGACAAGAAAACAGATTCCTCCATAAAGCCTCCAGAAAAGAATGCAGACCTGCCAACACCTTGATTTTATTCCAGTGAGAACCATGGCAGACTTCCAACATAGAGAATCGTAAGATAATAAATTTGTGTTGATCTAAGCCACTAATTTTGTGGCAATTTGTTAAAGTGAAATAGAAAACTAATATAACACCTTTATTTTTTTAAAAACTAACTTGTACTTCTAAAACCATGGCTACTCTAAGAAGTTCTGTTAACTATTTCAATAATTTGGCCATGTAATATGTATTTTAAATTAAAGGAATAAAAAGAAGCACACTGGTCTGCATATTATTTTTTTTTAGAGAGAAATTCTCTCCAACCATAGGTCCAAATATGTCAGCTCTTCCATTTCATGCAGCATGTGACTTGATATGCAAGTAAAGTTTCAGTGCCTGGACTCTTAGACCTCTTTGGGAACAGACATGAACTTTTTTTTCATTCATGTGCTTGACTCTCCCGGCTTTCATGTGCTGGGCTTCCACTGCTTTCCCGTTGTTGTGTCAAAATCTCTTACAGCATCCACCTGTCTTCACAGTTGCTTTTGATTTAGAGACCATAGTTTGAGAAAAATTGAATCAAAAGACATTTAACAACAAAAAAAATGTATGTTAAAATTATATACTATGATCATTGAGCGAAAGAGGGAAAGAACCATTTCTTACTCATCATTATATATACTTCAGTAACTTTCTTAGAATAGGAGTTCAAAAATTTCTGAAATAAATGAAGCCATGTGGGATGAATAAGTGTCTTGGAGGCCTCCAGAGTAGGAATGTACATGTATTGGGAAACAGAAAAGGACAGTGATGTAGCTTGACAATATTCAAACAGTGGAATTTGAAAAGCAGTGTTCAAATTCTGACTCTGTCACTCACTAGTTGAATCATCTTGGGCAAGTCATTTGAATTTTCTAAGCCTAAATTTCTTCATCCTTAAAATGGGAAAAAAAATAACTGCACTGACTTCCAGTTTCCACTCCAGGAAACTCTTTTACCCTTTACACACTATCAGGCTTTTGATAAAAAGTTGTAAGTCATGTTAAAAGACAAGGAGAAGAAAACAAAAACAAAACAAAACAAAACAAAAAGCAACACTTTCAAGGGACAAAGCAACCAACAGAACCAGAGCTGACTGTGTCACAGATGTTCAAACTATCTGGCAAAGAATTCAAAATAATGATTATTAGTTTAATGGCCCTGATGGAAAAGGTACACTGCATGCAAGCTGACATGGGTAGTTCACCAAGAGTGGTGGAACTATAAGAAAAATCAAATGGACATGTTAAAAATGCAAACCACTATAATGGAATGAAGAATGCCTCTAATAAGTTCTTCAGTAGATTCAACTTAGCTGAGGAAAGAACCAATGAACTTGAAATTTGCCAATACAAATTACTTAAACTGAAACAAAAGGAGAAAAAATAAAATAAAAAACTAACTAAACAAAACTGGAAGCAAGTATCCAAGAACTATATTCTGATATAGGCACAATTGGAATTCTGGAAGGAAAAGAGAGAATAAGAACAGGGTAGGAAACATATTAAGAGATCATGGATTAATTTTATTCAGAATTAATAACAGATACTCAACCACAGATCCAAGAAGCTCAGATAATACCACAAAGGTTAAATACAATACACATACACACACACACACATACCCCTTGGCATATCACATTTAAATTGTTCTAAATAAAAGATTAAAAATAAAATTTTGAAGGCAGACAGAGAAAAAGGACATGTAACACACAAAGGAGCAAAAATAAGAATGAAAAGAGTTTTTTTTTTAATTCACAAATATATTTCATGATTTTGAATACTATAGCAAGTTATTAGTTATGAAAACCCCCAAATAATCCAAGATAAAATGGTCTATAAACATGAATGGGTGCCATGAGTTTGACAGCAATGTCTTTACATTTAAGTTTTGCCGTATACCTGTGAAAGGGCTTTCCTATAGAATATTACATTTGACCTTCTAGGAACCTGTATAGAACAGTTGTGCCTTTCACTTTTACAGAAGAGGTGGTGGAAAAATAGAGAAATTAAATAATATGTTCAAGTTTTTGAGGTTAATTACTGGGGGGAAACCTGCGCTCAAACCCGGGTTTTTCTTTGAAAACAGTTTCTTAGCACAAACCATAAAAGCCAAAAGACAATGGAATGACATCTTCAAAACAATGAAAGAAAAAATATCTTGCCAACCAGGAAAGCTATAGTCAAAAAAAAAACATGATTCAAAAAGTAAAGGAAAAATAAGACTTTCTTAGGCAAACAAAAACTGAGAAAATTCATTGCCAGCAGACATTCCTTATAGGAAATGTTAAAGGAAGCTTTGTGGACAGAAGGAATGTAATATTAGACAGAAGCTTGGCTTTATACAGATAAAGTGTCAGAAACGGAATAAATGAGGGTAAAATAAAATTCATTTTTTTCTTATTTCTAATTGCTCTAAGAAATAGCTGACTTTGTAAAGCAAACATAGTAGCAATAAACAGTGTTTATAGCATATATAAAAACAAAATATATAAGAATACCATGAAGGATAAGAGAAGAGAATTTGGATATATATACTTGTAGGAAACTTACACTGGGTATGAAATTGTGTATTATAATTTCACGGTAAATACTGAGTAGTAATAATGATATACATAAAATCTGTTTTTAAAAGATTTATTCATTTATTTCAGAGAGAGAGAGAGAGAGATCTTGGGGAGGGGAGGGATAGAAAGAGAGAGAGTCCAAGCAGACTCTGTGCTGAGCCTGATGTAAGGCTCCATCCCATGACCTTGAGGTCATGAGTAGAAATCAAGAGTCAGACACTAACCGACTAAGCCACTCAGGCACCCCTATAAATTCTAAACCATAAGGCAATCACAAATTTTTCAAAAGAAATCTAAACAATAAATTATTAGAGAAGATAAAATAGAATTGTTAAAAAACTCTCAACCCAAAGGAAGGCAGAAAAGAGGAAAAAAGGAACAAATGACAAATAACACAAATAGAAAATAGCTAGTCAGTTGGTGAATTTTAATCCAGACTTTCTAGAATCATAATAAATGTGAAAGGTCTAAATATACCAATTAGAAGAAAGAGATTGTCGGATGGGATTTTTAAAAAGTAAGATAAAATCGCCCATCCATAAGAAACAACTTATGAAGACTTAGGTTAGGAGCAAAAGGATGGAGAAAGGTAAGCTGGAGTAGCTACGCCCAGGCTTCATGTCTGAGTCATGCGGGCTACTCACCAGCATTGACTTTAAAAATCTATCGTGAAACAGTGGAATTTACAGGAGTTTATTAAGTATGATAAGCAGCAACAGCTGAAGGTTCACTGCTCCTTGTACTTCACACACGCTACCTCAGTTCTGACAACATTTGCCCCAGTGTGGGCAAACCGCTAAGTAGTAAAACCAGGATATTAACCGCTGTGCCGTGTTCTTTACAAAAAATAAGATTTTATTGTACCTCTGTGAGCATCACGCTGCTCTCCCTATGGGGAGGCATTAAAGACAAGCCAACCCATTCTCCAAGCTGGGCTTTCTTTTGGATGGGTCAGTGTTGCTTCAGTTCTTTTAAATGCCCTCACTTCATCTGTCTCTTTCAGGAGAATGAGATGTTCATCCGTCTCATGCCCAACTGAAAGTCACTGCTACCATAAAGTCTGTGGCAGTAGAGGTTAGAAATAAAAGGGACCTGGAAGAGCAGAATATTCAGGGTATATGTCATGACATCTAGGAGAAGACAGAGGACTCACAGGTCCAGCAACATGCCGAGGCGGTCACAACTATCACTTTCAGAACAGGGCTAAACACCAGGTCTCCTGCCATCAAATACCTCACTGTTTCTTCTTTCTCTCTTTACAAGTCTCGGTAGCTGTTACTCTCAGGCACAGAATAAAACCCCATTAAAATGAATAGTACCAGACAAAGGCAACCCCTTGTGAATGAGACGAGCTCTAATAGCACATTTAAAATTGATGATTTGGTATCAGACACATATCCTTCTACAGGAACCACATGGATGGAGATCAGAATGCCTTCAGAGGTTCCGTCTGTTCTCCAGACACCTGCTCCCCTGCAGCAATGTGGATCACAGAGTCCTTGGCACCAGCACTGACTAATTCCCAGTTTCTTTCTCTGTAGTAGGAAACAGCACCTCTTGGGCCATGTTTCCCTGTGAATTGTGAGTTGGAGAATGTGGTCATGTCAGCGCTGCTTTTCAAGAAAGCATGACTTACCGAATCGAGAGTGCTCTTTGGTTTACACTTGGGACATTATCTGTTATTTGTCCCTAATCCTCAATTTGTTTAGAGTGATAAATTAATCTTTTCTGAGAGTTTCAGATAAATAGGACACAGAAATGTACTCTTGAATTTTTCCTTTCATATGAATTTGAGAACAGATAACCTTCCAATAAAAACTTGGTGACAGAAGACCACAGTCTAGGGGCGCCTGGGTGGCGCGGCGGTTGGGCCTCTGCCTTCGGCTCAGGGCGTGATCCCGGCGTTATGGGATCGAGCCCCACATCAGGCTCCTCTGCTATGAGCCTGCTTCTTCCTCTCCCACTCCTCCTGCTTGTGTTCCCTCTCTCGCTGGCTGTCTCTATCTCTGTCGAATAAATAAATAAAATCTTTAAAAAAAAAAAAAAGAAGACCACAGTCTGGTTTACAGTATTAGGTTGTTTGCTCCATTAAAAGAAAGGAAATCCAGTTGTTTTTTCCCCTAGAACTACCATTCTTAGAGGAAAACCTTGAGATTTTGGTGGGCTTTAGTGAAATGTTGCTAGGTTAACCTTAGGTTTGGTTAAAGCAGACTCACAGGAAATCTAAATCAAAATACCCTATTTTTTCAAAAATTCATCTTTGATAATTTTCTCATTCAAAGTGATAGATGAAAACATTATTGAAATAGACTCCAGTAAGCAAAAAATAAATAAATAACAAAAACAACAAAATAATACAGCATAAAAAATGCATGTGATTTAGGAAATGAGATGGCCCCTTTCTTAAACTTCGAATTCAACCTTAGACATGGTCAAGGTGACAAATCACTTCTGTTTACAAAAATGGTATTTTCAATATTTGTTGGCTTTAAAAGATGATCTTGCTTTTAGGCTGCCCCCATGTGTTCTAATGATATCAGTGTTTCTCCAAACTGTGAACCAAAATCTCTTTTCCGTCTTTTTGAAAGAAAAGTATGGATTTTTCAGTCAATACAAGAAAGAAAAACCTCACCTGAAGCCAGAAGGACTTCATGGATGACCCAGCTCTGCTACATACTATTGTGTGGCTTTCTAAATGTTATTATTTTCCTCATTTAATTTCCTTTTGCTTCAAATTCTTCAGCTAAGAAGTGGAGATAATTATATCGGTCATATTAACTCACTGGGATGCGATGATCAAACAATTTAATATATAGGCTAATACTTCATAAAATATAAACCTTATTTTACACACAATAGTTACGAATCTAAGTGAGACTTTCCTTCTGTGTGGGGTAGCTACGGTCTTGTAGCACAATGTGCGACAGCAACAGAACACACTGGGTGAGAGTCCTTGGAGATTCTTTCATTTTTATAACACGTAGCTGTGTGACCTTAGCAAATCAAGTAAACTTTTTGTAAAATAGATAACTAAAGGATCTAAAATATTTTTTCCCTTTTTTAATGTTTTTTTCTTGAACTAGAGTACTAGTCGGGACACGCTTGGCTTCTGGATCTATAACACACCTCACATGGGAACAGTTCATCTTTCCGTAGCTCAGCCCCATGACTGGAGACACCTTCCAGCTTTGATAACCAGCGACTGCAAGAACTCTGCAATGTAATCCACACAGCTTATTGTACATTAAAAAATGAAAATACTAATATTAACAACTAGTTGGAACTTTCAGAGAAGTAATGAAATCTAGTATTACAACTTGAAGCATAAACAATTCCTTTTTTTCAAAAAACATGCTTCAAGTATCTAAACTGTATGAATCAAGAACAACCTTGAGATCAATCGTCACAGAACATTGCTTGAATAAAATTTCATTTACATCTTTGATTCACTGAAAATGTATGAAACTCTAAAAGCCAACACACAAGAAAATTCTATAATTAACCCAATGTATTATTAAATCACTTTGTTTTTCCTACCCAAGTGTTAAACAGAATGTCTTCAACTGCTTTATGATTCTTAAAAGAAACTGATTTATCATCGCCCACTTACTTATATTAGATACTGAAAACATCTCAGATTTACCACAAATATTGATTGACAACAACTTGCTTGCTCCTGATCATTGCCATTTTCTTGAAAAAACCTGTCAAGAGTCTCCAGTCATCAATTCTTTAAATTCAAAGTTCTGTGGATAAGTGGTACGACTAATATAATATTTCCACACACTGTTTGGTAATTCTAGTTTATTTTTTTGCATATCAGTGCCTATGGTTTCCAATTAAATATCATTCTTATATTCAATGACATAGAGGATCATATTACCTGTTCTATTAGAGTTAACTGAATATGTTTTATATGAGTAAAGATGTTAATAAAAATAGCTGAATTACTACACTGATTTGTGGAAATGTGATGTGTCGTGGTGAACAAACAATACTATTTAATTTTAAATTCAAAATTTAATTTCTGGCAGCTGCTATTAAACCTATATTATATTTATAGGATACTGCAAGACACAGAGCAATATCATTGCAGTTGGTCTGCTCTTTATAAAATCATTTTTACAGTACTGCCATAGAAATAATTTTAAGGAATTACTGGCATAATGAATTTTAATCTTTTAGAAAATGTCCCAGCTTTTGAATAGGAATATAGTCCTGATTCTGGCACAGCAGTGTTGATTGGCAAACCTGCTTGTAAGGCAAGTGATCTCTTATCAAAAGCAGCTCTTTGGGAATCCTGGAATCACAGTTAACTGTTTCAATTCTAAACATCTTGAGCAGTAGAATAGGGGGTGTAGAAAGTAAAGCCCCAGTGGGCTTTCTTTCAAAGTGCCCCACACTTTTACCTAAAAATCAGTGGCAATATTTTTTTTAAGTTTTAAAATAAAACAAAACAACCCCCCCCCCAAACCCCAAACAAAACAAAAAACTTCCTGTGGTTCTTATTGTTCTCTTCATGCCTTAGGACAGAATGGAAAGACTTCCTGGTAGTTTGACCCTGTTTTGCCCCAGGGTTAGAGATTTTGCACTGGAGAGCAGCTTCAGGCCAGGCATAGAAACCACCAGGGGCCTTTTCTGCGCCCTTTGCTACCCCCACAGAGAAGGGATGCTTAAAGAGGAAATTGCCTGTGGAGCGGGGAAAGCTCGATTTCATTACAGAATATAAATACTTCAAGTCTCTAGATGGCAGCCTTCAACGCGCTTGTAAAGCAGTTTCGTCCTCCTCTGCCACCCCCACTCCACTCTCACCCCCATCTTGGCTACTTGGCAATATAGTACCAGCTACATGTGTGCCCTAGCCTGTGGATGCTGGGTTTTGCTGCTCTCCAAGAACGCGGGCTGAAAAATGTTGGTTCCTGCGCCTGCCGATCTGAGCGGGAAGCTGCGAGATGTGTGCTTGGGGAAAGGTGGAAGGAAGGGATGACAGGAGGAGCAACAGGAAGCCCCTCGCCCAGGAGAGGTGGGGCTGTGAGGGCAGCAGTGAGACCCCCCGCACCCCGCGGTCTGCAGCATCCCCAGCTCTCCGGGTGGACGCTCGGCCACCTGCCCAAAGAGCGCAAAAGCCACCTGCCCAGCTGACGGAACACAACCACAACCGGCGCTACAACCTCAATTTACCCCTAACGTTTTATGGGGGGTTAAATGTAAAAATCTCAGTTTCTCAAATTCGTGAAGGACTGAGTGTCAAGGATCGAGGAACAGGGGCAAAGGGGGAGAAGGAGACTGGAAGCGACGCAAACCAGGGAAACACGCTGCTCCCACCCGGCTGAGTCGAAGGTGGCGTCCCTGACCTACCCCATGTGGGGACACCTAGGCTCGGCGGAGGCAGGGGACGCGCTAGGCCAGCGCAGACAGGTCTAGGATGTGGGGGCGCTTGAGGCGGGTGGGACTGGAGCGGCCCAGGTCTCGCTGTCGCGGGTGTCGGTGGGGCGCAGCCTAGGTGTCGTCGGGGATTAGGGGCAATCCCCCCCACCCCCTCCCCAACCACTTGCCACCTGAGCAACCGCGGACACTCGCTCAGATCGAAATGGACGGGGATGGGGGCACTTTGCCCTAGTCTTGCTCCCTCGTAGTCTCATCCCTACCTTGGAGCCCGTCTCCCCACAAGGCGCGAAACCCGTGCAGGCTGCGTCCAGGAAAGTCCGGCTCCCGCTCCCGCCGTGGAGAGCAGACCCCAGCCCCGGCCCCAGAGGCGGGCCCGAGCTGTCCCCTCCACCCGGAGCCGCCCCGGCGCGCAGGCCGCACCCAGCTCCGCGCCCCGTGGGGCAGTGGACTGGGGTCACCATCCCCAGGGCGCCCCTGGCACAGCCGGGGGCAGACCCTGCCAAACGCAGACCCTGGCGCCCCCCGAGCCAAGCTGGGGAGGCACCGGAGGCGTACGGCGGAGTTTGAGGGCCACTGGGTGGAGCAAAGGGGAGAGCAGGTCTTACCTTGGTACGGAGAGCAGGGAGTTGCCATCCATTGTCGATGGGCGCGCAGAGAAAAGAGGCGGAAAGCGCGGGCGACGGACGGAAGTCTGGGGCGCGAGGAGCTGGTTCCCGGAGCGCACGGACGGGCGCGCGCGGGGACAGAGGCGCGCAGACTGGGACCGCTGTCGAGACACGCTCCGCCCCGGCTGGGAAGCGTTGCGCGCCGTGACCGCTGGAAGGTCCCCTCCCGGTCGCCCCTCTGATCCGGCTAGAGAGACGGGCCAAAGCTGCAGCCCTTTGCCCTGCTCCTGCCCTTCTCCACCTAAGCCCCAGACAAGGTTGCTGGAAGCTCCCTCTGAGCCTTCCCTGCCTCTCTTCGAGCCCAGCAGAGGTGACTCCGACAGAATTTCTCTCTCCCCGCCGTCGCGTCTCCTCCCCTCTACCTCTTCGGTACAGCAGGTCTCAGCCCCAAAGTTTCACCCACTTTCTCACATTCACACTCTACGGGCAATGCCCATATTCCCCACTGGTCGCGCACCAGTCCTTTGGCTGCTTCTCTAGATTTGAGGTTATTTTTATTATCTTTTGCAATGTAATGGCTGATAACTCAGAGGAATGCAATGCTCTCCTTGATCCTCCAAATATTTTCCTTTTACGTAGACTCTCTTTCCTGTTTTTGGTTCTCACAATTCATCTAACTCATTTTGCTTAATTGTGACTCACTTATTCCTTGCCTGTTAGAAGATTGTGTGCACACTGAGAGCTCAAAACCCATGACAGTGGCCATCCATCAGTGGCCAGCACCCAGGCCCTGGAAGGAAGGGCTGTCACAAAAATTCCTAAGTGCCTGCTTCAGTATCTCCTTGAGCAAAAATGACATTTGTTTTAAGAAGAAAGGCATTGGTAGTAGCAAATAACTATTAAGAGGGTACTATTGACTCTGATCCTTTTTCATTACACAAATATATGTTATATTAAATTACACATTACATATATAAATTACACACACACACACACACACACACACACACACACACACACACACAGATATATATATGTATTAAAGAAAAACCATAGAACTTCCACAAATGGGAAGGTGGAGTATGTGTATTTTGCCCTATTCCTCCTAGTAAGTGCAACTAAAAACTGGAGATTATAAAACGAATATGAGAAGACAAGAAGGTACATAAAAGAAGGCAGACAAGCTAGGGACCTTGGGACACAAGGATTGACATTGTAGTGACTTCCTGGCTTTTCTTTTTGTCTCACATATCCCAGCCTTGGGGCTGAAGAAGCTGGCAAACTGGAAATGTCAGTGGGTGCAGGCAGAAGAACCCTCCTCTTAGGACCAGAAAAGAGGCAATCTAATAAGACAGAAAATTTATAGACAGTAAAGGCAATGCTCTGTCAGAACACCAAAGAAAAATTCCTGTGGTCCCACCTTACCTACACCATCAAAAGACAAGTGGGAAACCCAGATTCTACTATTTCCAGGCTCTAAGGAAGCACCCCAATCCCCCAGACCAGCTGGTGTCAGAGAAGGCTAAATATGGAGCCAGGCATTTGCAGCCATCCCTCCCACCTTGGTGTCAACGAAGCCGGTATTTTCATACAGCATAGCAGTAATGAGGCCACTTCCCATTCTGCACTGGGGGAGTATAAGAGGAGGCAGAGTGGAGAGTCAGAAATTTTACCACTACCCAGAACAAATGCTGAAGAAAATGACTGTCAACACAATATCCATTATCCAGTGAAAATATTCTTCAGAAACTAAAAGAAACCAGAGCATTCTCAGATGAATGAAAACTAAGCTAATTTGTCACCTACCCTGAAAGAAGGGCTACCCTGAAAGAAGGGCTGAAGGAGTTTCTCTAAACGGCAAGGACATTATAAGGAAGGAATCTTAGAACATCAGGAAGGAAGAACACCATAAGCAGTAATATGGTAAATACAAAAGGATTTCTTTCTTTTCTTGAATTTTCTAAATTCTATTCAACAGTTAAAGCAAAAATTATAAACACTGTCAGATGTGCATCTTAAAAAAAAAAGATTTATTTACTGACTTTAGAGATAGAGAGTAAGAGGCCTTGCATGTGGGGGGGGGGGCAGAGTGAGAGAGAGAGAATCCCCAGTAGACTCCCCACTTGAGCATGGAGCCTGACATGGGGCTTGATCTTACAGCCCTGAGATCATGACCTGAGCCAAAATCAAGAGTCAGATGCTCAACCCACTGAGGCACCCAGGGGCCCTTCTCAGATGTGCTTCTAAATGTAGAGAAAACATTTCAGACAATTATATTATAGAGGGAAGAAGATAAAGGGATATGAGATCTTAGATTTCTATATTTTCTCAAACTGGTAAATTGACAACACCAGGAGAGTATGATAAGTTATGCATATATCATGCAATACATAGAGAAATCACCAAGGGAAGCTATACAAATAGATATGCCCAAAACATTATGGATGAATAAAATTAAAATAATAAGAATGTTAAGTGACTACAGTAAGGCAGGCAGAAGAAAACAGAAGAAAAAAAGAGAAAAACAACCCATAAAATGTCAATTTTAAGCCTTAGTATATTGATGATTACATTAAGTATAAATGGTCTAAACACAACAATTAAAAGACAAAAATTGGCAGAGTAGATTAAAAACTCAGCCCATTATATGCTGTCTCTAAGGAATTCAAATAAAACTATATAAGAAGGTTGAAAGTAAAAACGTGGAAAAAGATATATCATGCAAACATTCAAGAGAAAGCATTAGTGGCTACATTAACATTAGATACAGTAGACATCAGAGCAAAGAAAATTGCAGAGACAGAGAGGGAGATTATATAGTGATAAAAAGGTCAAACTGCCAAGAAGGCATAGCAACCCTAAATATGCATATGCCAAACAACAGAGCTGCAAACATGTGAGGCAACAAACTAATAGAACAGAATGAAGAAATAGGCAAATCCACAATTATAGTTGCAGACTTCAACCACTTTTTCTTAACAATTGATAAACTAGACAGAAAGTCATCAAGGATATAGAAGGACTTAATGATATCATAAACCAATAGGATCTAATGGAACTTACAGAACATCGTACATAAAAATAGCAGAGTACACAATTTTTAGGAATCTATGGAACAGATGCCAAGATAGACCATAACCTGGAGCACAAAGCAAACTTCAACAAATTTTAAAAGAATATCATATACAGTGTGTTCCCCAGCTACAATAGAGTAGAAAAGAAATCAAGAACAGAAGGATAAAAGAACGATATTCCAAACCTAAAAACTAACACACTTATAAATAATCCATGGGTCAAAGAGGAAGTCTCAAAAAAATTTTAAAACATAATGAATTTGATGAAGATGAAAAAATAACATTATCACAATATGTGGGACATAATTAATGATATGGGGAAATTTATCACAATAAACGTACATACTAGAAAAGTGAAAAATACCCAGATCAATAATCTAAGGTCCCACCTCAAGCACTTAGCAAAAAGAAAAGCAGAATAAAACTTGATCAAGAAAAAATGTGGAAATAATAAAAATAGAGGCAGAAATCAAGTAAATTGAAACAAAAACAATTAAATTTGAGTGAAACAGAGCCTCTTTAAAAAGATCAATGAAATTGACAAACTTTAAACCAAGAAGGTACAGATCACTGATATTAGTCATTAAATAGGGGATATCACCACAGATCCTGCAGTCATCAAAAGATAAATAAAAGAATACTATGAATAACTCCACACACCTGAATTTCACACCTCAGATGAAAAGGACCAATTCCTTGAAAAATACAAAGTATTTGTTATGGGTTGAGTTGTGATCTCAAAAAAAAAAAAAAAAATGTGTTGAATTCCTAACCCCCAGTACTTCAGAATGGGAACACATTGAGAAATAGAGCCATGGCAGATTTTAGCAAGTTAAGATGAGGTCATTGGGGTGGGCCCTAATCCAATATGACAGATGTCCTTATAAAAATGGAAAATTTGGACATGCACACACATGGAGTGAAGATGATATGAAGAGACACAGGGAGAAAGCTGAGTGATGAGGGAAGCAGAGATTGGAATTGACTTCCATAAGCCAATGACTGTATGGGGCTATCAGAAACTGGAAAAGCCAAGAAAGGATCCTTCCCTGACAAGTTTTGGAGGGACTCTGCCAACACCTTAATTTTGGACTTCTAGCTTCCAGAACTGTAAGACAATAAATTTCTGTTCAAAGCCACTCGGTTAGTGGTATTTTGTTATGGAAGCCCTAGGAAACTAAGACACTATCTAAACTGACCCAATATGAAATAAATCATTTGAACAGCCCTATGACTATTAAGGATATTTGCAATAAAAGAAAACCCTTCCTAAAACACTCAACAGACCCAGACGGTTTCACTGGAGAATTCTGTGAATACTTAAAGAAAAAATTAACACCAATTCAATGCAATCTCTTCCAGAAAATAGAAGAGAAGTGACTATTTCCTTATTTATTTGTGTATCTCCTTTTTTATTTATTTATTTGCTTATTTACTTATTTATTTTAAGTGGGCTCTACACCCAGCATGAAGCCCAACATAGGGCTTGAACTCTCAACCCTTGAGATTAAGACCTGAGCTCAGATCAAGAGTGGAGCTGAGATCAAGAGTTGGAGGCTTACCCAACTGAGCTACCCAGGCACTCCTCCCAATTTATTTTTTGAGGTCCATATTTCTGGATAGCAAAACTAGAGAGACAAAAAAGAAAACTTTGCGCAAGCATTATTCATGAATATAGATGCAAAAATCCTTAACAAAATTCTAGCAAACATAACTCAACAATGTGAAACAGAATTATACACCCATGACCAACTGGGGTTTATTTCAAGGATCCAAGGGCAGTTCAGTATTTGAAAATCAATGTAAACCACCATATTAACAGATTTAAAAAAAAAAAAGATCAGATCAAGGAGTGCAGAAAAATATCAAATAAAATTGAATAGCCATTTATGATAAATAAAACTCTTAGAAAAATAGGAATAGAGGGTGACTTCCTCAACTTGATTAAAAACATCTACCAAAACCCTACAGCTAACATTGTGCTTGTATATATGGTGAAAGACTAAATTCTTTCTTCCTAAGGCTAGAAACAAGGCAAGGATGTCAATTCTATTCAACTATACGTGCTGCAAGTTCTGGCCAGTGTAATAGGCAGAAAAAGGAAATAAAAAGCATACACAATGGAAAGGAAGAAATAAGACTGCTCCTGCCTTCAGAATATGTAATTGGCTATGGAGAGCCTAGAGCTTAAAAATTGCTGGATTGCAAATACAAAGTCAACATGTAGAAATCAATTGTATTTCTATATACTGGTAATGAGAACATGAACATGAAAATTAAAAATACAATGTCATTTACATTTAAGCAAGAGATGGAACACAAAACATATACAGCTCTTGTAGCTGAAAACTCAAAATACTGAAGAAAGAAATCAAAGAAACTTTAAATAAATTAAGAGACATACTGTGCCCTTGAATTAGAAGGCTCAACATAGTAAAAATGTCAGTTCTCTCCCAAATTCCTATTTAGGTTTAACACAGCACTGTAAAAATCCCAGCAAGTTTTGTGTTTTTGTTTCTTGTTTTTTTTTTTTTTTTTTTTTTTTTTTTTGTAGATACAGACAAATATAGACAGGATTATTGTAAAATTCTGTAAGGAAAAGCAAAGGAACTAGGATGGCTAACATTGTTCTTGGTAGAAGTCAGTCTACTTGAATTCAAGACTTAGCATGTTGTTACGTTAATTAAGACCGTGTAATGTGGGTGGAAGAATAGATAGATCAATGGAACAGAATAGAGAAACCAGAAATAGACCTGCACAAGTATGTGCGACTGATTTTTAACAAAGCTGCAAAAGAACTCCATGGAAGAAAGACAGCCTTTTCAAAAAATAGTGCTGGAACAATTGGACATTCCTATGTTTAAAAAAAAAAAAGTCCTTGACCAAGTCTCACACCATATACAAAAATTAACTTATAATGAATCTCAGACTGAAATGTAAAATATAAAACTATAACACTTTTAGTTCAAAACACAGGAGTAAATATTTGGGATCTAGGGCTAGGCAGAAGTTCTTAGACTTAGCAAAACCACAATCTATAAAGAGAACATTTGAAAAATCTCATTGAATTAAAAATCTTTTGCTCTGAGAAAGACCCTGGTAAGAGAAGGCAGACAAGCTACGCACTGGGAGAAAATATTTGCAAGACAGATATCTGGCAAAAGAGTAGTACCTAGGATATATTTTTAAAACCTCCTAAAATTCAACTATAAACAAACAAACAGAGACACTTGGGTGGCTCAGTCGGTGAAGCATCTGCCTTCAGCTCAGGTCATGATCTCAGGGTCCTGGGATCAAGCCCCACATTGGGCTCCCCACTCAGCAGGGAGTCCGCTTGTCCCTCTCCCTCTTCCTCTGCCCCCACTTGCTTGCTCTCTCTCTCTCAAATGAATAAATAAAATCTTAACAAACAAACAAAATCTTGCTAGAACTTGGACAAAAGACATAAACCGACATTTCACTAAACAGGATTTACTGATGACAAATAAGCCCATGAAAAGATGTTCAACCTTATATCCATTAGAGAAATGCAAATTAAAACCACAATGCTATTTCACTGTTCACCTATCAGAATGGCTAAAATAAAAAATACTGATAAGACCAAGTGCTGGTGAGGATGCAGAGAAAATGAGTCACTCATCATTTATCTATTTCTGGTGGGAATGGAAAATCTAAAAATCACTCTGGAAGCAGTTTGGCAGTTTCTTAAAAAACTAAAGATGCCAGAGCCACATGACCCAGTAATTTCACTCCTGGGTGTTTATCTCAGAGGCGGATGAAGTTTTATGTTCACACAACATCCTTACTTGAATGTTTATAGCAGGTTTATTCATAATAATAAAAAAAACTAGAAACAATACAGGTGTCCTTCAATGGGTGAATGGTTAAACTAACAGGTACATCCATACCACAAAATACTACTCAGAAATTTAAAAAAAAAAGAACAAACTATTAATATAGGCATCAACCTAGATGACTCTCCAGAGAATTATGCTGAGTAAAAAAAAAGTAATTTCAATGTTACATTTTCATATGATTGTATTTATATAATATACTTGAAATAACAAAATTATAGAAAGAGCAGTTGCCAGGGAGGGGCTGGGAGCAGGAGGGAAGTGGGTGTACATATAAAATGACAACATGAGAGATCCTTGTGGTTATGGAAATATTGTATATCTTGCCAGTGCATATGCCAGTATCCTAGTTGTGATATTGCACGCTGGATTTTGCAACGTTACCACTGGGGTAAATTGGTGTTGGAGGAAGTCATGGAGAGCATCTGACTGTTGGTTGACCTGCCAACTGGGCCCAGGCGATCGGAAGCTCCTCACCCCCTCCATATCCTTGGGATGTACATTGCACTGTCTTCCTTCTGCTAGAAGGTGCCCCATGGACGTAGCCTTGAGACTGTAACGTGTTGTTGAGGTCATCTGGACGGATATGTGCCTGAACCCCATTAAGACTCCAATAGAACTTTTAAGATTCTGGAGACCGGTTTGGAACTCTACTCCTCTGGCAGCCATACAAGATAAGCTCTGTAAGTAAGTTCCCTTGCTTATTAAACCTGTCATCTACTAATATGGAATGGCTGGCTACTTTCCTCAGTCTCTCTTTCCTCTCTGTATAGGGGGACTGGTTTCAAATTTCACACAAAAATCTCCAGAGGGTGTGAAGGTGCGAACAAACAATCTGTAAAGGGTAAATGGGCTAACTCTCTTTTCTTTCTTACAACCGCGTGTGAAATGGCAATTACATAAAAATAAAAAAGTTTAATTTAAAAAATAAAAAGAAAATATGGTTTCAGGGCACCTGGGTGGCTCAGCGGTGAAGTATCTGCCTTTGCTCAGGTCATGATCCCGGGGACCTGGGATCGAGTCCCACATCAGCCTCCCTGCTCAGCGGGGAGCCTGCTCCTCCCTCTCCTGCTCCTCCTGCTCCTGTTCTTTCTCTCTCTGTGAAATTAATAAATAAAATCTTAAAAAAAAAAGAAAATATTGTTTCAATACTATCATCTGGTATATTCCATGGAGTAACTAGTATAAAACCTATAGACAAATTTAGAACTTTTTCTCTAGATTATACTGTTTCCACTAAAGAAAGAAAATAATTGCCTTCTAAGTGTTCATAATCAATGGCAATTTAGGGTTAAACAGAGACAAGGAAAAGGAGGGAAGGAAGAGGGGGGGAAAGAGAAAGGGAAGGAGAACGACTGAGGCAAAGCATCTTAGCCACAGTGGAATAAAGAGATCGGCTGTTATGACTATGCCGCTAAGGAAATGTTCTTGAACATTTTTTAAAGGCTCTCAATACTTTACAGTAGGTCTTGAATGTAATATTTTGTTGGAGCAGATCTCTGAGAGATCAGCTTCACTGTGTCCAGAACCATAGACCACAAGACGCATCAGGAGGCAGAGTGAGGGCTCGCGTGTGCACACACACCACCTGATCCTTACACTGATTTTACCTGCATTTCACTCCATTATGTTTTTCTGATCTGGGGCTTTTGCGACCAGTTTTTAGTGCTGCTCTAGCAAACCACTACAAACTTAGCGGCTTAAAATAACAAAAAGATATCATCATACAGTAGTGGCAGTTAGAAATTAGGTATTGGTCTCATCAGGCTAAAATCAAAGTGTCTGCAGGCTTCCTTCTGTCCTGGATGTCCTACGGGAGAATCTATTTCCTGGCCATCCAGGTTGTTGGTAGAATTCAGTTCTTTATGGTTATGGGGCCAAGGTTTATCTCTATCTTCTGGCCGTAACTCAAGGCTGTTCCCAATTCTAGAGGCTGCCGTATTTCATGGTCATGGCTCTCTCCCTCTATCTTAAAGCCAGTGCTGGTGGGTCACATCCTTCTTTTATGCCATCTCTCTGACCTACTCTTCCAGCCACTTTTAAGGACTCACAGGATTAGACTGGGCCACCTGGATAATCCAAGATAATCTCCTCCACTCAGTCTTCAAACTCATCATATCTGTCAGCTTGCTTTGACCACGTAAGGTAACACAGTCACAGGCTTTTTGGGGTTCGGGGCATGAATGAATTTGAGGGGCTGTCAGGCTGCCTACCACAATCAGTTGTTCTGGTGGGCTGAAGTGGGAAGCAGGAAAATGCACCTCAAATTCAGTGACATGCCATGACCTTTGTTTCTTTTTTTTTTTTAAGATTTTATTTATTTATTCGACAGAGATAGAGACAGCCAGCGAGAGAGGGAACACAAGCAGGGGGAGTGGGAGAGGAAGAAGCAGGCTCATAGCGGAAGAGCCTGATGTGGGGCTCGATCCCATAACGCCGGGATTACGCCCTGAGCCGAAGGCAGACGCTTAACCGCTGTGCCACCCAGGCACCCCTACCTTTGTTTCTTAAACATGATCTACTATTACAAGGATCCCCAGCTTGTTTCTGGTCCCACACTTTCTTTTACAGAGTTGTACCTGTTGACTCTCTTTCATTCCTCTCCTCTGACTCTTCATGTTCTCATGACTGGATAAATACCCCATGAGCAGGTCCTGTGGTCCAAGCACTATTGTAGGTGATATGCACAGTCAAGCTAAACCAAGCAAACCAAACCAAGATTCTTGCTTGCTCCCATGGAGTTTATATTCTGAAGGAGGAAGCAGACAAAATGAGATATTTTAGATGGCAATGAACAATATACATTACATATGACAAGGTAATTTTGGATTGAATGGTTGGGGAACATAGTTCTCAAAAGGGAACATTTAAGTTTATACCAGGCCAGAAAGAGCTAGATGTGCAGATATCTAGGGGAAAGAGCTCAGCCAACAGGCAGAAGCAACAGTTACTGAAATTGTTCCTGAAACTAGGAGCACATTTTCTTCGTCTTGCTGGCTTTCCCTCTTCCCTATGTAGGATTTGGCCAGCTAAAGCTCGCACTTCACAATTCATTCTCAGGTTGCATACAAAGGCAAAGCCAAATCTAAGAAGTGAGCATCATAATATTTTCTTCTCCCCCTCCTCCCACTCTCTTGTTTCTTCATGTCCTCATAACTATGTACTGACTGTACCCATCACTGACTAACATCGAGGTTTTTCTTCCAAGATATGTGACAGGCATGATATATATTTCCCCATTTAAAAATAAAGAAAAAGAAAAGAAAAAGTTAAAGTATCAGGGAAGAAATCACTTTTGCAGAGAAGTGGCTCGGTCTGTAATGTATGTCGCACATTAGGGTATAGTACTTGTTAAGAAACAAGGAGATATCTGTGTGCATTCAAAGTCCTAAAAATTTCTTGATTACTGAGACTTAGAGTCTTTGTTTTTTTAAAGATTTTATTTATTTATTTGACAGTGAGAGAGAGAGAGAACTAGCATAAGCAGGGGGGAAAGGCAGAGGGAATGGGACAAGCAGACCACCGCTGAACAGAAAGTCCAATGCGGGGCTCAATCCCAGGACCCTGGGATCATGACCTGAGCTGAAGGCAGATGCTTCACCGACTGAGCCACCCAGGCACCCTGAGACTCAGAATCTTAATTTACAAAACATAGGAGAACATTCTTGTATTTTGCAGTTGCAATGATCACTGCATGGGGCAAAACAACTAAGCAATGAAGTTTCAAAAAAAATAACAGGGGGCTATTTCTAACTTTTGTGTATCATGTTAACATAAACAGTTGGGAAATTAAAATTTTAAAAAAACAAATGGAGAATGTAGCATCATGGAACTCTCCAAAACATTAGTCTGACTCAAATGTTCCTTTTCAATTTCTCAGACTTGCCAGGCTTCTCAACTCGGTGCCTGTGGCACTGCTCTCCAAAATGTAGGCTTCTACCAATTACGGGAGCAGGAAGAGGGAGTTGCATTAGGCATATGGCTCTGGATGGTGGCCATAAGAATTTGAGCTCCTGAGGGTGTGGGCGGGTGCCAGGTACTGCACTTTTAATGTGGTCTTAAAACAGAGTCAGAAATCAGTTGGTTTCATTCAAATTTCTGGAACAAGTCTGAAGAGCTAGAATGTAAGGACTCGGAAGTTTCAGATCCAGGATTCAATGGTAGTCATAGAATTTTAGAGATATTGTGTAGGACCTGCATGATTCTTAAGAGTGCATGAAAATGACCAAGATCTGCCTGTGCTGGGATGTACTTAGCTTGCAGGGTATAGGTATAGAAGAGGAGAAGTGGGATGTGAGGTTTATTCAGCAGCTTAAGGAGTTTGGAAATCAGATGTCAGTAAAGAACTCAGGAGCAGCAATGAAATGGGAAAAAGTGCCCAGAGAGCCCAGCTATGGCCAGTCTTTCTGGCAGCCTCTTAGTATCCCTCCCTGATGTCTGCAGCAGCATTGGTGATATTGACAAACTCAACAAGACACCTCTCAATCCACCTTCCACTTTATCAGTAAATACCTGAACACATTAACTTACACCCCTAGAAGATTGTTCTTGAACACAATTAAACCATGATCTTTGAGTTAGTGTGTTTTACTTCTGGCTGTATATCAATGCTTAAACTCCACAAAGATGCACTAAATTAGAATCTCTGGACATGGCGCCCAGCCATCAGCATTTTATAGAAGTTTCTGGGGTGATTCTGATGTACAAAGTCTGTATAAATATCTACTGAGATTCTACAGCAGTTCTCTACTTACGTTGAAAGCAGATGAAGCGAATTATGGGAGAATGAATGGTGTTGTAGGAAAAGCACAAAACCAGAACCAAGAAATTAGAAGCTGGGAGAACTTTCCCCTCCATGTCTAAAATGCTGAAGGACATGAGGCACATGCCCTTTCATCCAGGTACACCCATGACATTGTGGGACCTGTGGCAAGTGTACCAACAGAAGTTCACACACCTTGTGTTGCAATGGTAACTTGTTTAAGAAGCTGTTACATAAAACAGGTTGTATTACCTAATTTGACTAAAGTATCTTCATAATGCCTAGGAGGCTAGATTCTTGTATTCCTAGAAGCTCCATGAGGGAATTTGTCAGGTGAAAGAGAGTTGGCCCTGTCCTGCAGACTCTGGCCCCTTCCTCTGCCCACCCCCCTTTCTGGAGAACCCATAGTCTTCAAACCCTTGTGATGATGTCTTGTGTTTAGCATGTGGACTGGTTTGCCAGAGGGCTTCATTCAGTGTCTGTTCCACCTTTACCCTTATAGTTTCCTTTTGTACATTGGATGTGTCTCCAGGCTCTTGTCATTGTCCAAGCAACATTCCACTGTTACTTGTTACTCTGCACTTGTTATTCTCCTGGTATATGGTGAGGAGTGGTATATGTTCTTTAGTTCTTGCTAAACGTCAGACTCAAGCAAGCATTGTATCCCCGTATCTCCTGGGTATGACTTTCTCCTTGCTCCCTCCCACAGCTGTAGTTCTGAACCTACCAAGGTATTCCTGCTCCTTCCCCGGGGGTAGAAAGATTTTCTGCTCACTCCTCCAGCTGCAATGGGTTTCAACTCTCCCCTAAAGGTGACATTGGGTTTGGCCTCCACCCTACCCCCCAGCCCCAGTATTAAGGGTTTTGTTCCTTAGAGTAGAAGGGGAGAGAGGTATGGGTAAATTTCATGTCCCTTCTGTAGCAGCTGTTGTTCCTGTCACCCAGGCCTGTTCCATAGGGAAATGTTCCCAGGATTCTCATGAAACATTTTTGTGGGATCCATGGAGAAAATCCTACAAGACATGAGAACTCTCAATCCATCTGCAGTTCTAGGAGGTTGTACACTCTCTTGCCAGACCCCACTTGACATCCATCAATGCCTAACTATTCTAGCTGAATTTTTCCTACCCATGTCTGATAGGTAAACAACTGCTTTCTCCCTGTCTCTTTCCCAGGTGCCCCTGTCTTCCTAGATTTCAGGCCAGTTCATCCAAGGGACCTCAGGTCTCTGATGCGTTCAAAGAAAGCCATAAACTTACTGTCTCTCTGCTTTTGTTGTTGTCCTTAGAGTGGGAATGAGAATCTTTTCAGCTTGCTACAACCCAAGTAGAAAAACTGATGTTACTTTCTAAGCAAAAAATAAGACACTGGATTAAAAAAAAAACCAACTAGATTGATTTCTACAAAACAGTTAACAATAGTTATTCCTGGATGATGGGACTGTAGAAAATCTTTTTCTTCTATGTGTTGATTTGTGCATTCCAAACTTTTTCCTAAGTGATATTACTTTGTTAATCAGGAGAGACCAATAAACATTATTTTAATGCAAAATAAAAACAATAATAAGTGAGAGACTATGAATCTATTTTATTGGATGATCAAATTCTGCTCCTCAGACATACAGGCTAATTAACCGTTTCAGTTTAGTTTTAAAACCGAAGAGCTGTCTGATCCCTGCCCCAAGACTAGTAGTTGCCACTAGTGGAAACATGACCCACGTGTGGCTCAGTTGCCTCCTATTCAGATGCACTAGGCAGGAGGCCCCTGGGAAGCATGAAATTAAGAAGAGTCTTGGTCAACAAGTGCAGGAGACCAAGATGACACAGAATAAGAAGTCTCTTCCATCTCCATGCCTCTGTTTCCCCTTCCCATGTCCCGCTTCTGTCATTAGTTAGATTTTAAATTCAATGCCTTTTGAAGGTCAGAAGTGTGATAAGATTCTCATGAGGCTAAAATTATGGTATCAGTAAGGTTTGTCTTTCTGGAGGATTCTGGGGGGAGAATGTGAATCCATTCCCTGTCTCTTCCAGACACTAGAAGCTGCCAACTTTCCTTGGCTTGTGGCCGTGGGACTCCAATCTCTACTTCGCTGTCACATCCTCCTCTCCTTCCTTTGACCTTTTTGCCTCTCCTAAGAATCCAGTGATTACATTTTGAGCCCACCCAGATAATCTAGAATAATCTTTCCATCTCAAGATTATTTCCTTAACTAACTCATACCTGTAAAGTCCCTTTTGACACATACAGTAACATATTCATAGATTCTGGGGATTAGGACAAGAAAATCTTTAGAGCTATTATTTAGCCTGCCACAGGAGATTATTCACGTAGAATTTATTGTAACTTAAAAAATATAACTAAACTTTAAGAATATAACTATAAAATTATTATAATTTAAAAAATAGAACTAAAATATATATTTGCATATTTCAGGTATTTCTAGAAGTTCTGGAAAAGGGGAACACCTGACAATAGCTTATATATTACCTGGGAGACTTCATAAGATATTGCATTAACATACCAGAAGGGCTACATTTCCTCTAGGCACAAGCGCTTCCCACAGAAATGTAACAGTGGTGCTGCAGATGTTGTGGATTTTTGACATCTTTTCAATGCAACTTTCTTTTTTGAGCAAAATCCTCAAGCAAAGTGGACGTGGTTTAATATATGTGAGCCAAAGATGCTGCCACCATCAGGATTCAGCAAGAACAATTTGCTCTCTTATTGTTCTTCATATCTACAGTCCAAGAAATGAAAGCTGGAGCCATGTGCAATGAAACAGGAATTTTTAGAATTACTGTAGCCACCAAGCAATTCAACAGCCTCTCTCGCGGTGCATTTGTAAGTAATTGGAAAGGGAGCTGTAGCAAAGAATGATAACTTTATTGCTGGGGATGATCTTTTTAATTTAAATGTTAATTTCAGTAATGAAAGGGCTTACTGATATCAATATTAAAATAATCCAGAATCCAATCCATTTTTGATAAATATTTTATATTCATTACAGCGTTTGATAGCTGAAGTTACTATTTTATTCTTTCATTCAGTATGAGTTTATCAGTGCCTAATATGTGCAAATACATTGCAATTGGTACTGTGAATATAACAGTGAACAAGGAAGTCTGATTCATCTCCCTATGGAGCTCATGTCCTAGTTTGAAAGACAGATAAACAAACAAACCAAAAGGAACTATGATCAAATAAATGTCTGTATACGGAAATAAATATATTGATAAAAGTCCTATTATTAAAACTCTTTTGCCATATTCTCCCAGGTTAAAAAACAAATAAGTTGCCAGGGTTATTAAAGTCATTAAACTTCAACACTTAATTTTTTTTCATCCAATAAGCATTAAATTAAATCTTGCTGTGTGTTCATTCTTCTGAGATGCCGGTCTTAACTTTTAGCTCCATTCTGGATGCTTGCATTTTAAAGAGAAGGCTGCGGTCACTAAAGATTCCCAAACCACAAACAGCTGCCTCCTCTCAAACTTCTACCGCTCAGAAAATGATACCACGGTTACCCACTAGTTCAAGATAACATCCTAATGGTCATCCTTGAGCCCCGCCCTCTCTCTTCTTTATCCTTTATACTCATGGATGGGGTGGTCAGTTAGCCAGGAGGTTCAGGAGGGGGAGAGATGCCAAATTGCTCATAGTGCTAATGCTATTCTCATCATTTCTTACAGCTCCTGGGGTGAGTGTGCTGGGGACATCTACCATGATTACGAGGGCTGTAGGAAAAGCCCTGTGTGTTTCTTGTTTCAAGGAATTACAACAGGATGAGTAAGCAGGAAGTTGAACCAGGATCAGAGACTTCAAAGAGGTAGCCCAATGCATGTGTCTAGAAAGGATTTTAAAGAAGAGACTGATGGAAGGGAAGTGGAATTAGAGGCAAATTGGGCAGAAACAACTGAATGAGGTGCAAGTGGGTATAGTGGGGGCACCTAGTGTGATAATTCAGAGGGACATCAGAGACAAGTGGTTGATGACACACCGACACTTCAGTGGTGGGAGACTGCATCTAGTCCAGATTTTTCCACTTTCCGCCTCATTTTTCTCATCGTCAAAGGGGCATTAAAAACACTGCTTATCCTAAAGAATTGCTCTGTAAGTATTAGACAAAATTATCAGGGGTGATAATGTATGCAAAGCCCTTTGTATGCAGTTGGTGTCCAGTTGTTACCAGAGGTGGAATTACTCTGATGTTAGTAAATCTTAGGCTTCGGGAAGCCTCACACTGATGGGCCTTTATGTATCCTTGCAGAGGTCTTAGTAATGTGTTTGAGTCATATTTTAGACAAAATTTGTGAAAATAAAATATTTGAAGTGCAGTTTTTGAAGTCCTCTATTTCTTTGCACTCTGATTACCTTCATTTTATATTTCCCTTTGCTCCAGAGTGTTCTTGGTGTGGCTGTAGGGAAGAACACGAAAAAAGAATAAAAGAAAACAAACTATCTCAGAAATACTAAGCTCAAAGGAAAAGAGATTCCAAGGAAAATTTAATAAGACATACTGAGGAAAGGTAGGAAAATTAGATAAAAGGAAGAACAAAAGAGGTCAGAGAAAAAATGGTTACAAGGGAAGCCAGGAAAAGATATTCCAATATACATGAAATCGGAGTCCTTGAAGAAGAAAAGTAAGCAAACAAATAAAAAAATTAATCAGAACTAATATTCAAAACTATCCTCCAACAAAACATTTTTGGAAATAGGATATCGAAAGGGTTCATTTGAGAAAATAGACTTGGCAATAAAATCTAAGACTCTTCTTAGCAAACTGTTAGTCTTCAAGGAATTTTTTTTTAATTCCAGAATCTTCAGACTAAATAAATAAATAAAGCTATAAAAGTCAGAGAATTAGGCTGGCATTTGACTTCATAAGAACTGAATGTACAGCAAGGGGACAGTAAAGCAGAATTTTCAAGAAACACAAAGAAGGAGAGCATGGGCCAAGAATGTACTTTCCAGCCAAGCTGTACTTTAAATATTGAGGTCACAGAAGATCAGTTTTCAATATGCAATAATTCAGGGAATATGAAACACAGCGACTTTCTTGAGAATTCCACTAAATGATGAGTTTCATCTTACCAGGAGATAACCAGAGAAACTTCAGTAAAAAGACTGATGGCAAACACTTAATGCATTTAGTTGTACAATTATGACTAAAATAAGAATGGCAACAGGAATGGGAAAAGGCCAAATAAATATTATTTGTTCTGAAGAAGTGGAATGGATGCAAGTAAAAAAAAAATAGGAGAAGTTAAGCGAAGGAGAAAGTAAAATAAGATCATTGACTGTTTGATAGTTAACAGGTGGAGGGTCAAAGTGTATTAGGACAAACCAGAGAGTAAAAGATCTATGTAAGAAAAAAGAGATGAAAGACAATATAAAGGGTTTAAATACAAATATTTCCACTAGAGAAGAAAAAAGAAGAAAGAAAAGAAAAGAAAAGGAAGGAAGGAAGGAAGGAAGGAAGGAAGGAAGGAAGGAAGGAAGAAAGGAAGAAAAAGAAAGAAAGAAAGAAAGAAAGAAAGAAAGAAAGAAAGAAAGAAAGAAAGAAGAAAGAGAGGAAGGAAGAAAGAGAGGAAGGAAGAGAGAGAGGGAAGGAGGGAGGGAGGAAGGAGGAGGAAGGGAGGAAGGAAGGAAGGATGTATGAGAGGGAGGAAAGGAGGGAAAGAAGGAAGAAAAAAAACCCTTCCTACATCCCACTTCCTAGGCATTTGAAACATAGGAAAAATGATATGCCACCTAGAGAAAGAAACTTAGTAAATACTAATATACAGAGTAATTTCATCATAAAATAAAATGATAGATGGGAAAAGGGGTTCTGCTTCTGATGAAGAAAGTTGCAAGAGAACGCTATCGGTCTAACAACTAAAACAAGCTTGAATAATTTATATAACCATATGTTTTCCAAACCACCCTAAGAATTGAGGACATAAAAACTAATGAAACTTCAGACTTCAGAAACTAGCATGATCTTAATAACACACAAGGAAGAGGAGCTCTTGTAAGGCAGCAACTGTGATTAAAAAGGGATAAGAAAAAAATCAGCTTAATATGTAACACATTTTTAGCAGGTGCACGGGGGTTGGCAGGAAGGTTTGACATTTCGTGACAGGTCTGAGGATGGTCACCTCAGTACGGATAACAGACTTTCATGAAATTCTCTTCCTGGCCACCAATAGGATGCCTTGGAACCCTCACTGCTTGTGAATCCTTTGTCTAGTAGAGAACGGAGTGTTCTTTCTTCTTTATAATGATCATGGAACCCTTTTCTCAAATCAGCTGGTTACACGGCTACGGCTGTCACAAGCTTATTCTCTTTCTTTTCTTTTCTGAGTCATTGTTTCCCACTGCCAACCTCTTAACATGGGTTTTCATTTCCCTGTGGCTGCTTTATGGGAGTTCTGTGAAGGTTCAATGAGGTGCTGCATATGGAATTTCCCACAATGTCTGACATATACTAACGGCTTAACGAATGCTAACTACAGCAATGATTATTATTAGAGATCATCTTTTTCCAAGTAGGAGCAGAAAGGAGCATTCTTTAAACCCCTCCACTACCTCCTCAGGACCTACACTTCAAGTTCCTGTGATTGGTGCCTTCGCTGGCAGTCGGCTTCCTGACTGCCACTGATTTCCCCAAAACCCCACAAAGCAAGTGCCTGTTTGCAATTTCTCTTATCCTCAAATCTGCTTGGAGGAGCTCCTGCCTGACCAGGAACAAATTATTTGAATTAGGATTAAATAACTTTGTATCCATAAATGGCAGGAGAAAGGTCGCGATTTGTTTCAGGAGGGAGCTGTGGCTCTTTTTCTGCTCAAAGAAAAGATTTTGATGGTCTAACTACTCTATCATATCATATCATTGTCATAAACGCTTTCCTATCAGCCTAGGGCATGTTGTGAATAAACCCTGTTTGATCTTCCCATTTCTCCCATTTTGATCTGTTTTTTTTTTTCTTCCACCATTCTGCTGCTTTGCATAGCCTTTCTAGAAGTCTCTGCCTTTAGCTGCCTTTTACCACCCCCACAAAGAACTAGCTGATAAAGTTTTAGAATTGTTAATCATCCCAGTCATATTTGAACTCACAGATAATTGTAAAACAAAACAAAAACGAAAATTCTTCCCTTCCGGACTCTAGAGGACACCATTACCATATTTAATTTTACACATAGTTTTCTCACCTTTTCCTTTTTTTTCCCCCAGAAAACTAAATGCAAAGTCTGGGGATTTTATGGTAAATATGAACTTTACTGCATTTTATAATGTGTCTTAGTCGCGTTAGGAAAGGTAATTAAAGAAAACTGTGTGGCCTCAGGCGACCTCTTCTTCAGTTCTTCGCCCTCCAGTTTAATCATGTGTAAAATGAGGGACAGAGAGTAAGTGACTTTGAAGTCCCCTTACATGCAATGTTCTCTAATGGGGTGATCCTTAAAGACTCACCATGTTTAGATGGCCTTTTGGTGATCTGTGCACCACAGAGATATGAGACTTTTAAAGGCAAAATGTTTTTTGAAGGTGTATATGGGTGAGCATGGGTGCGTGTGATTTTGTCAGGGGCAACGTGAGGTCTACACAGTGGTGCTCTCATGGTGAAGAATCTTGCCTGTCAGAGTCAGGGTCTCACCGGTACCAGCATCTGCATGTGACATCGGATGGCAAGTAGAAGGCTTTCTTAATGTGACTTCTTAAGATTGACTCAACCCAAATTCTGGAATGAGGCTGTGCAACTCTAAATGCTCTGTGATCTTATTCTCACACAGCTTTTTATTTCCTCCTTAATTAGTACCTGGTGTGTCCTTAGTTAGTGTGGCTAACAACATAGTTTGGGCATTCTCTGGATCCCGTGGAAATGCCAAAGTAGTTACACTTTTACAGCAGGAAGATTATTTCTAACCTGGAAAGGTGAAAATGATCTTGCTCTCCCCTGGGAGTGGCAGGGACTTTAATATTTAACCATTTCAGGCCCATGTACTGGAGGCGGCTCTTGATTCAGGGTGTGGGTTTCCCAAACAGACGACAGGGTGATTTGAACCCTTGGAAGCCATTGTCCAGTATGTCAGATGGCTTCTCTCCATCTAAGGATCACTGTGACCAGGATATAGGACTGTTCAAGAGTTCATTAGGGCGAAATTCGGCCATTAGGGTATATCCTAATCCAACCTGACTGGTGTCCTTATAAGAAGAGGGGATCAGGGCAGACAGAAAGATGCCAAGGGTGTGCACGCACAGAGGCGAATAATCTGTGTGATGGGGGCGCCTGGGTGGCTCAGTCCATCAGTCATCCGACTCTTGATTTCAGCTCAGATCATGATCTCAGGGTCCTGGGATCCTGAGCCCCTAGTCTGGCTCTATGCTTGGCATGGAGTTGTCTTGTCCCTCTCCCTCTGCTCCTCCCCCCACTGATTCTCTCTCTCTCAAATAAATAAATAAAATCTTTAAAAAATAATCTGTGGGATGGTTAATTTTATGTGTCTACTTGGCTGGGCCATTGTAGATATTGTGGTCAAACATTCTGGATGTTTCTTGTAAGGGTATTTTTGGATGAGATTAACATTTAAATCAATGGATTTTGAGTAAAGCAGATTGCCCTCCATAATGTAGGAAGACCTCACCCACTCAACGAAAGACCTAAATAGGAAAAGATTGACCTTTTCCTCTAGAGAGGCCTCTAGACTGGATCTGCAATGTTGGCTCTTTGTGGGTCTCCAGCCTGCTGGTCCACCCTGCAGATTTTGGACCTGCTAGCCTCCACAATCATGTGAACCAATTCCTTAGAATAGATCTCTTTATATATGCACATCCTACTCGTTCCATTTCTCAGGAGAACCGAGACTAATACAGTGTGGACACAGGCAGGCATGCAGAATGGGGTCCTTCAATGCATGTCTTCTCCACTGCCCTTCACAGACTAAAGGGGGAAAAGCCAGGAAAGCAGTTGCATCACAATAAAATGTGTTAGGCTTCAAACCAGGTTACAAAGGAAGAGTTAGGAGGGAACAGTAACAATGAATTCTACTTGAAAGAGACCACAAAGCATCCCAGAGGAAGTGGTGTTGAGTAGAATGTTCCCAGGTGATGAAATTGGGGGAAGGATGGACAGCGGGAACATTCTTGTCAGAAGAAACAACATGCGCAATGGCAAGAAACCGGGCAGGGACTGAAATGTTCAAGGATGTCAGATATGTTGGAATGGGGAAGATGAAGGCAACAGACAAGGGGACAGGCGTGCAGAAAACCGGTTCTCTACAGAACGGGGGCAGGGAAGGGGAAATGATGATACTATCCCCCACCAGACTAAGAAGAAAGAAACGAACCAAGGAGACAATGGAGAACAATCTGCCCTTCTGGAAGACAGCCCATTAACATCCAGGACAATCTCTTTTAAAATAGTTAACATGTGCCAGTTTAACCTCAAAGAAAAAGAGGCGAGGTCTCAACGAATAGTTTCAAATGAAGGAGACAGCTTCAGTTAACACTCAAAGGTTTTTCTTCTCTAGGATTTTGACTTTCTTTGAAACTATTGGTGAGGGCACTAGAGAGTGAAACAAGATAAGGTGCCATTGGAAAGATGTGAGTTGCTTGCAGTAGCATGAAGATTGGCTTAGCACAAGTAATCCTTCCGCTATTAACAGCTGAAGGAGTCTAAGGTGATCCATGAGAGGAATGGGAAATAACTATGTAAAATTCGTATCTATTGCCAAAACAATTGATTTAAAAATTTCTCGAACTCAATTCCAATTCCTTAGGATACAGATAACACTCTAAGACTCCCTCTAGGAGGAGTACAACATGAATAGAACATAAAATAGACCAAAACCAAGAATAGAAATCGTAAATACTTGATGGTGCTTCAGCTGTGAATTAGAATGTTCTAGAAGGGATTCAAACCCTAAATAGGCTTCTTAGGAAGATGCAGCAGACTGACAGAAAAGGGAGAATGAGAATACCAAACACTATAATTTTTTTTTTCTGGAAAACCGTTAACAGGAGTTGTTTCTGAAACACATGAAGTAAATAAAAGATTTTAGAATAATGGGACCTCTGTAAACATTCTTCAGTTGTTGGAAGACACAACGCTTTCTTATGAAGATGGGGAACGCAGGTTTAACACAGGAATCCAAGTTAAAAATAAACCTCTTGAAACAAATTTTCAAAAGAAAATGGATTAGTATTAAAGAAGTCATCACTGGTACGTATATAAATACTAAGAGGAGCACAATAGATTATGGGAAAATAAGCCTGAGTCTCTCGGAAGTTTGTAGCAAAAAAATCATAAGTTTACATTTCCTGGTCCTGGATCTTGGAGTTGAAGAACTGGGACTTTATGTTTCCTGCCAAATTTCTAATTAGATGAACATCTTGATAATAAGACTTGCTTCATTTCTTCAACTCCAGAAAGTCCTGCAATCAGAATTTATTTTACACATCAAACCTTTGGGAAAATCGATGGACAGAAAAGAAAGTGAGGGCATATCACAGCAAAAGAAGGGCAATTTTAGCTTTCTCCTGCCATGGAAAACACGCAGGGTCCTATCTTTCAGTTTTTGTTGATATTAAAACAGTGATGGTGTCGGTGGCATCAGGGAGTCCATGGTGCACAGTTTGCCTCCTGACACCAAACAGCGAGAGGAACTGCCCATCAGAACCCCCAGCTCGGCTCAGCACGTGGACACACCAGATACCTTACACATTTCAGTGCTGTGTGCTGGACCTAAAAAGACTAAATTGAATTTAAAGTCAATTATGACTCATTGATGCAGAAAACAGATTTGCTTCGGTCCATTTTCTTTCAACACCTTCAGAAAGGAACTTGGATTATAGCTCTTCTTGGAATTCCCCCAAATGTAGCTGCAGCCACCTGAGACTTGGAAGCTGCTTCTAAATACACAAGGTACCGCCATGAGTAACAATTGGCTGTGCTATTCAGAAGTCTTTCACATTGGGGTTATTGACAAAATACACCATGTTGGCTCTTGAGTCACACCGTCTCTGTACTAATAAACAAAGCATTATCCCTTATGAGTTTCCCACTCTTTCCTCTTTTCCATCAACATTTTGAATTTTTTGAATAAAATAATCTAGAAAACTGTTTTGATTGAAACAAATGAATCATTTAGTTTACACAAATATTACCTAAAATGTAAATTTATTACTCCAAATTCCAAACAGGAGACTTGAGGAAGTAATACATTGCAACTAATGAGAACTAACAAATGTAAACACAGTTATTTTTCAGGAGTGCTGATTGAAAATTGATTTTATGCTCATTACTTCTGGTCAAATATTCCTTCACAAGGACTTTCTGTATTTTTTTCTGATCCCAAAAGGAATCGTATAAAATATGGAATAGGCTACAAAGAGTATAGGGCAATAAAACAGATATGATCCATAACTTCAGCAATCAGAATCAGTACTGAGAAGTAAATATCTATCCTGGACTGAAAGAGTGAAAATCAGCTTGGATTGAAGAAGAAAACATAGCACCCAAGGAATCAGGCTCCAGGACAGACATAGGTAAAGCCAGCAGCCAGGTTCACAGGAAACATGGCTCCTTGTGCGTCATGCATGGTCAGCCATGAAATGCCATGATGGTGCCCTCTTGGAATCTCTGTGATTGACTACTACGGTCTTACCCCAGACAGGTTTTGTTTTCCTAACATTACTGCAATACCATTGATAAACTTCTCTCATCTGTCAGCACCCAATTTTTCTTTAGTCCCACTTTCAATCTTGCCTCAGAAATAGCAACCAGCAAAAAGTAGAAGCCTCCAGTTATAAGATAAATAAATCTTGGGATGTAATGGGAATGAGGAAGTCACAGCATGATGACTCTAGTTAACAAAGCTGCTAAGACAGTAAATCTTAAACATCCTCATCGCACACACAAAAAATTAACGATGTGCAGTGATGGATGTTAACTAGCCTTATAACGGTAATTATTTTTCAGTGTATATATATATATCAAATCATTATGTTGTATACCTAAAACAAATACAATGTTATACGTCAATAGTATCGCAAAACAAACCACATTAGAAAAAAAAATTAAAAACCTTGACATGATATATTTGAAATTGTTGTCTTATTTGAGATGACACATTATGTAATTACTGCTCTAGCTCTGTCCTGAACAAAGCTAAGTCTCACCCAATGGCTTTCATGCTGATCTTTCATTAGTTAAGGTAGAAAGGACTGAAAGTTAACCAGGAATGTGAGGTAGACTCTTAACATCAGCATTAACATTGTTTCTAGACACAAGGAAATAATTTCTGACCTTTTAAAAATACAGCAAGGCGAAACCTTATCATTAAGATTTCAAATGATAATGTAACATATGAGAAATGTTTATTTTATAAATGAAAAAGTATATAATTATATAATTGTTCTTTTTTTTAACAATATGATTTATTTATTTATTTATTTATTTATTTATTTATTTATTTAATTTATTTATTTATAATGTTTTTTTTTATTATATTATGTTAGTCACCATACAGTACATCCCTGGTTTTTGATGTAAAGTTCGATGATTCATTAGTTGCGTATAACACCCAGTGCACCATGCAATACGTGCCCTCCTTACTACCCATCACCGGCCTGTCCCATTCCCCCACCCCCCTCCCCTCTGAAGCCCTCAGTTTGTTTCTCAGAGTCCATAGTCTCTCATGTTTCATTTCCCCTTCTGATTATAATCAAAGTAGTTAACAGAGGGGAATAATGAGGAGGGATGGAAGAATGAGAAGAAGACGGTCTACGGAATTACTCAAACCCAGGTGCTATGAACTGAATGTGTCTCCCTTCCCCCAAATTCATATGTTGGAGCCCTAATACCCAGTGTGATGATATTTGGAGGTGGGGCCTCTGGGAGGTAATTAGGTCCTAGAACTGTCATGAATGGGATTGGTGCCCTTATAAGAAGAGATACCAAAGTGCTCTCTCTTTCTCACATTCGCTCCCCTGCCCTGCGAGGACATAGTGAGAAGGAGGCCATCTGCAAACCAGGAAGAGAGTCCTCATCGGGAACTGAATCTTCCAGTGTCTTGATCTTGGACTTCCCACCTTTCGAAACTGAGAGAAATACACATTTGTTGTTTAAGACACTCAGTCGACGGTGTGTGTTACAGCAGCCCAGACTAATTGAGACCCTGGGTTTGAGCCATAGATATGCAACTCATTAGCTGTGTGATTTGGGAGGAGTTCATTAATTTCTGTTATCCTCAGTTCCGTACTAGGTCATATCTGCCTCTCCAGGTGGTTTGTAAAGTAGAGAACAAATGTATGTAAAGCAGTCGACATTAGTGCCGGTTAACTCTAAGGGAATGGATAAATGGTAGGTATTTTTTTCTGCTGTTACAACTATCAGGTTAACAATCATTTGTGCACATTTATACACAACTCTGTGTGCACTCACACTCAGTTACTCGTGGTTCTCTATGAGATCAATGACTTAGCATGCATGACACCCATTTACATCTTCTCTCTGGCATTTGAGGGCATAGTTCTCTCTCTCTTTTTTAAAGATTTTATTTTATTTATTTGGGAGAGAGCAGGGAAGGGGCAGAGGGAGAAGAAGAAGGAGAAACACACTCCCCGCTGAGCAGGGAGCCCAATGCAGGGCTCAATCCTAGGACCCTGGGATCACGACCTGAGCTGAAGGCAGATGCTTAACCGACTGAGCCACCCAGGGTCCCCTATCTCATTGTTATAAAGAATTAGGCTTTATGAGAATCCAATCACATTAAAAAGCAGAGAGATACGAAATACAAGCACCTTGTTGTACACCTTTTTGGACTTGGCCTAAACAGTGATGGAAAATATGAGCAATAAGCCGAAAGTGCCAGAAGGTTCATGGATTTCTATTTTTAGACCAGTTTTAGAACCTGGAAACCTGTACGCTTTGCATAATTATGTCCCTTCAACTAAGAGCTCACCTTGCAGTGACAGGAGCGTGATCAATGAATATTTATTAACCAGACACGATTATACATTCATTACACATCAATTAGCTTATATGGTCTCTATATAACCTACTGACAGTTAACTTTTTAGATATTGTAAACAAATATCTCAAAGTAAGTTTGGCTTTAGTCATAGATAAACAGGCATAATTTTCAGTATGTGGACGAGAATCTGCGTTCTTCTCAGCATGGAAAAGTCTTTATTCACTCAATAACTGGCACCTACAAAAGATTTGCTCATTTCGTTTAGAATTTTGGGGTCCTTTCCAAGGGGAGTCTCTGTGGGAAGGTAGCTCTATAATGTGTTAACAGGTCTTTATACCTACTCTCAATTTAGTATCTAAGAGAAAGCTTTAATAGGAGACAAGTAGAGCTCCTGTGAAGATAGTAGGTACCAGAGAAGTTGTCCTACAACCCGTGGGAGAAAACTTCTACCAGATCAGTAAAGTGGTGATCTGGGACACAGTCTTCACTATTTCATCACTTACAGGTGCGACTACTTCAACAGGTATTTTGTGTCCTTGGGCTTGCTTGTACAACAAGCTGCTTTACGTATTGCCTAAGATTTGTAAACAGGGATCACCTGTGTGTAGCCAATTGTTGACAAATCACAATTTCTGACTTCTAATTCCTTATGCTTTTGATCATACCATACCAAATAGAAAATATTATTAAACTGTTTTTACTTGTAGTTTTGCTTCACTTTTCCTATAATACATTTAAACCATATTCTCCGTTAGACTACTAGATCTTCTAATTTCGCAGATAAATACTGGGTTTTTCCTTCAGCTTGAGTATTTCTTGAAAATGTACTGTTTTCCCCTGGATTTTTTAATATCTGTCTTTTTCTTTGTGAACTCGCTAAAACTTTTTTGTCATAATTATATTTTGTAATAATTGATTATGATGTTTTCCATTTTAATAATGCTTTTGGTTTTACAAAATGCTTCCGCATGTTATAACACTTAAGGCAAGCAGCAATCCTATTGGGGAAGTATGTCTTTCAAAGAATGACCAAACTGATTTTGTTATTTTCCCAGTTAAAATCAGTCAGATGCTTCAGAAACTTTCCTAACTCTGTAGAAGTGGTGGCATGATTGGTCCACCCTTCTTGCTGACTTTATCATCAGCCACTCACTGCCAGCCAGCTGCACTGGCCATCTTCCTGCCCACTGAATGCATCATGGTCCTTCCCATTTCAGGGCCATTGAACATAGTGGTCCCTTTGCATACAACACTATCCTTGTGCAAATAAGATCCTCTTCTCTTTGCTCAGTTACACAGTACCTTTTTGGGATTGCAACCCAGCATCACTGTCCATGGAAGCCTTCCCTGACCCCAAATGTGGTTCTGTTCCTCTCTTTTATGTTCACAGCCCCATATACCTTCCCTCAATGACATTAATTGCAGTGTAACTTTATACTCATCTTGTGATCATTTGCTTAGTCTTCTGCTGTCTGCATAAAACTTTAAGCTCCAGAATGGCAGTGAGTATATATTCCATATCTATTGTTAGGTAAATACCATCCTAAAGCTTAGTTGCTTAGAAGACCTATTTATTCCTATTCTCTGTAGTTTGGAGAACTGGTGGGTTACACTGGGAAATTGACACTTTGGGTCCTTCACATAGTTAAAGTTAAGTGTCAAGTGAGACTGGACTCATTTTTAAGACTTCATACAATAGGGTGCTGGGGCTGGGACGCTGAGAGACTGACCAAGCCTGCACTCCCTGCCCCCCTCTTTCTCTTCCCATTGCTTCTCCACATGGCTAGCTTTGGGCATCTTCAATGATGGCAGCCTCAGGATAGTTGGAATTCTTGCATGGTGAGCTCAGGATTCCACATAAGCTAGTGTTCCAAGAGACAGCAAGTGGAAACCTGCAGTCTCTCAAAGCTGGCCTGGAATCTGGCACCATATCAAGTCCACTGTATTTGATGGGTCACAGAGCTTACCTAGAATCAAGGAAGTGGGAATCAACTTCTGCTTACAATAGGAAAAAGGATTGAACATATGGGAGGGAAGAAATTGATGATGACCATATTGGGGGCCAAAGACTACCATCTGTTTAGGATAACTGTTATATTGTAACTACCCAGCATCGTACCTGACCTAGAGTAGACAATGAATTTGTGTTTAATGGATAAAGGAACAAAGGAATGAATGAGAAAACTGAATATCAGAATGGTTAGGGGAAATGCCTACTTCCTGGCACCTGGTAAATTGTAGACATAAGAAAATAAGTCACTTTATGTGTAATGCTGTTTCTGTGATACTGTACAGCCCAGTGGTCAGAGATAGGATGAAGATCTGAAAGAGTTTACAGGCATTCCTGTGAGACAGAGGATGAGGCTGGGGTTACTCTCAGAATAGCCAGCACAAAAGAATCAACTAGAAGGGACCGTGGAGACAATAAGAGTTTCAAGGAATACTCAGCACAATACTGGTTCTTCAACTCTTCCCCCTGAAAAATAATCACAATAGTCACCCCCTCAAATTCCTTTACATGGTTTCCCCTTCAAAGGAAATTAATGAAAGATTACCTATTAAACAGTTCAAGTCTTTAGATGGAAACTGAGTGAGAATGTTATTCTCAGCCACTGAAGGTAGAAGGTTGTGTTGCCCACTCTGAAATTCACGTAGTCCACTGTAAAGACATCTGGACCCCACAGGGAGGAAGAGTATAATACACTGTTCTTATATGTGATTTACGAACCTATGAAGATTTCCCAATTCATTCAAATCTGGAAGTGTGAGAAAACTTTGCCTAAACTCTATTTTTGAAAGATTTCCAGTTTAATTTGAAAAAACATTTCATTTTGTGACACTTTCAGCTTCATGAACATTTAACCAAACTAAATTTACTCCCAAGAGATATTCACAGGGCCAATAAGCATTTGTTTTTGCCACTTTGTCTCTTGTTGGAGAAGGAGGATGAATAGGAGACTTCAAGTGAATAGTGCTTATAAATCACTGCACTTGACACTTTAAAATGTCCTCTGACTGATCGTGCCAGAATTTTTTTACAAAATACCAGAGTTAATCTCCATGAATAGCAGGGTTCCTTAGGAACAGAGGTCTGGAGAAGTCCTTCTAATGTGCTCCAACAGAAACTCGTGTTAGTCTAAGTGTTGACTGAGGAACATTTCAACTCAGGCTTTAATGTTTACTGAAGATGTCCAGACGTATCCATGGAATAACATAAAGCCCAGTGTGCCTGATGGAGACCCAAAAGGCTCTAGCGCTCTAGTCAGCTCTAGCATATTTGTAAATCACTTTCACTCCCTAATTTACAAGGCAGGTTTGCTTCGGAGAACAACCTGTCAAATCTCAGATTTAGTTTCTTTCCTGGCAAAGAAATAATACCAGAGCATCAAACTGTCTTCTATGGCTAAAGGACAAGAAGACAAAGGAAAATAATTTCCAAGAGGCAGGTGGGTCCATAGACCAAATGACATACCCTCATCTTGCATCCAGTTTCAGATTTTCAATAGCTGTCTGAGATATTCCTAACATTTGTGATGACATAAATAGGTTGTCTCGGGAACACAACCTGCTGACCGATATAAAATAGCTTTCAGCACAGATGGTAGTCTGTTGAGCCAACAGTGATAAAACTTCTTACCCTGCACTCAATTGTTAGAAGACCAGCATGCAAACATTTGTACTGCTCATAAAAGTTTTGCTCATATCACAGCTAACCACGGGCATCGCTGCAAGATCTTCCTGGTAATAAGGGACATTTCTTAGTTTATGTAGAAAGAAATCAGAAGAAATGAATACGCATTCTCACTGGTTGTCAAAACATTTTTTGATTGATATAATGCAACCTATAATACACAGTTTTATGTACTTTTAAAAGCAGCTCTAACTAAGGGCTTCTCTAAATTGTATTCAGTAGTAAAGAGATAGGGGAACCAGGTAAATTGATCTTTAGTGAGAAAAATGAATCAGCTTTACAAAGATTGAAAAGATCTGGCAACCTCGTCAAATGTTTTGAAACGTAATTTTAGCCCTGGAGTCCCCAGTGGGTATGAGACGTCAGGTCTACTAATTGGCTGCACCAAATGTAGGATGTAATGAGTGACTGGTATAGCAATATTTAGACTGATTATAACACTTGCAAGTTTATGAAATACACTGAATAGAGGAGCTTATGGACTCCTGGAATTTGTTACTATGAACCAGGACACTCTTCAGTGGCTTCCAGACCTACACAAGTTCCTTGGTAGAAACCCATCTGGTGGCTTCAAGGAAGCCAATCTCTGAATCTAATGTCCTCACTGAACTGAACTTGGAGAACAAGGATGACTTCAGTTGCAGCCAGCAGGCCCTCAGCTCTCCCTTAGCCAGGGTTCCCAATATTTGGACACATTAGGTACAAGAGAATTATTCCTTTGTCCCAGAAGGCATTCTTCCTTCCTTCCTAGGAAAAGAAAAAGATACTTTGTTTTTTAATGGAAATGAAAGATGACTTTTTCTAGAGGTTCTATTTGTAAAAAACCTAATGACAATATTTATATGAGATTTGAAGACGCTGGGGAATCAAAAAGGTTTTAAATCAATAATTTACTCTCACACTCCCCTTACTTGTGTTCCCTCTCTCGCTGTCTCTCTCTGTCAAATAAATAAATAAAATCTCAAAAATAACAATAATAATTTACTAATATTTTCTCAATTAAGTGCTTTATCCTGTCCATGGTCCTCAGTAATATTCAGAGATACAGAGAAAAGAAGTTTTCTGTGTATGTGTGGAGAAAGAAGGGTGGGGGAGATGGATTTTTACCTCTAACTAGTATTGAACACATACTAGTGAATGGTCCTTCTGGTCTTTACAATCAGTTTTCATTTTGGACAACTCAATCCTTCTTGCTTTTATAGTATTACATTTTTCCTCTAAAGATTATGTTTCTACCCAAGAACCAAGAAGATCCAGTTTCTTTCCATGCTGATGAATTTTTGTTGTTGTTGTTCATGTGACATTCCTTTCAGAGGACTAATTACCTTATTAAGTATGTGTACATGTGTTGTTTTTTTCATATAGAATCTCCATTTGATAAATATGTAGATTTCCTTTTGTGCCTGCTATAGCCCCTGGCAATAGTTGGCACTCACTTACAATTTTTAAATTTATTCAGGCAACAAATATTTATCGAGCACCTTGTGTATGCTCATGGTGTTTTGATAGCGGCTGATGGCAACAATGTGGGTGAGATCCAGCCCATGCAAGAAAGGACTTTTAGGCTAATTAGATCACTAAATGGGGTACAAATTCAAACTTAAACATTTATGAGTCACTTTATAAACTTGTTTCATAACATGTTATTTCTTGTCATGTTCACAACCACCTTGTCATCTTAGTAAAACAGACATGATTCCCATTTTATTCATTTATTTAGAAAAGTGTCTAGTTCTTGGTGAAAATGATCAAAGCATTCAAACTGTCTTTTTGGTGTCTCTGACATTACAAGGCCAACGTCTTCTGTCATTTCTCATGGTATTCCTTAAAATTTGACCTTTTTTCACTATATAAATTCATTTCTTTACATTTACTTTTGCATCATAGTCGATGACATTCTCTACAAGGAACAGTTTGAAAGCCCAGTGTATGGTTCATTGTACATTGTTCAAGTTTGATTCTGGTTGTCTTGCAACTTTGTGTCTGATTAGACTCATCTAAAACTTCACATCAGAAAAAAAAATAACTCAGAAAGGAAAAATGTATACAGTATCACTGCCTGTTTACAATTTTACAGTTTGTTACATCCTGTGCACATCTAAGAATCTGTAGGGGTTGGTAACATGAACTGTGCCTTATCAAGTTCGAATGATTCCAAAACTTTGCTAACTTACTCTTGAGATTAACGCGTGGCTGACACTGTGTGTTCAGGGTCAACTCCATTATTGCAAGTTCCCAAAATTAGCTTCTCTGTAGAATACCACATTTATTAAAGGGAAAATAAGATAAATGTGCTCATTTGAAACTTAGATTTTATTCTTAAAATTCAACAGTAACCTTGGAAATCGTTTACCAGTTGGATTATATAAAAGATTTTTTGGGGAGAGGAGTATTTCACAGCTGACATTGTTTAAATTTGCCTATGGATGGTGAAAGTCCTTTTTCCTACTGCCTGCATCATAAGCAGACTGAGCCCATCTCCTTGCTCAAAGTATCTGCCCTCTACCAGGCGGAACTGAATGAGCAAAGAAAGTTTTGATTTAGATAAATGTACCTTTTTACGTCTGAAAGTCAGCGTAATCACAAAAACAAGACAACTATAACCTAAAGTGACCAGTAGCTAAGGATCCACTGGAGATGTCTTCAAGAGATGGAAAAGAAAGATACAACAGAGCAGGACTGCACCCAGTGAATGGAAAAATATGAAGCCTTTTCATATAAATGATCATTATTCAATACTATGGTTACAAAAGTTGCAAAGTCTTTTCCAATTTCATATCAATTACTCTCCCTTCCCAAAGCATAAAATAAACACCCAAATTAAAATACATCAGTAATCTTGAGTCAAAGGTTAGTTTTCCCTTTCTTAATGCCAGGCTATTAAATCATCACGTACTTGTCTAGTAATAGGATAAATAGAGAACTTAAGAAGTTTTCGAGCTCTTTAGGGTCAGGATTAAAAGTAAAAGGGAAAAGTATTGCTTAAATATGTGTCATGAACTGAGTATGTATTTTCAAGTAATTGACCATTTATTTGTGTGTCCCTGGGAGAAAGAGAGGGAATGAGCTTGATCGACCAAGGGCTGACTTACGGACAAACATTTGTGTTTGTGTCGTAGTTATCAAACAAGGAATCTCTAAGTACTGTCAGTAAGGCAGTACTCTCCATTTGCTCTCCCTTCTTCCTGAGACCCATTTCCGGGGTCTCAGGACCAGGGCCCCAAGGGGACTGACCCCTATATACTACTGGATCCAGATCCCTGGACCTTGTTTCATATTACATTCAGCTAATAGGAGATGCTCTCGGGAGAGGTCTGTGCCTGCTGTCTCTCTTCGACTACACTACGAGTCAGGTGGCCCCACACTTCCAAGTCTCCTACTCTTGTCAGAGTTTCCTCCCCTTGCTCCTCCCAGGGGTAGAGCTTGCTGGGCCAGAGAAACTTAACATCTTCAAGGTTTCCCTGACCTTGCCCATAACTCTATTAGTATCCCATTCATTAAGTTTGAGCCACAGTCTCAGCTGAAAATGCCTTCTGTCTCCTGCTGGAACTCTGACTAATGCAGTGCCTTTTTTGTTTGGTTGGTTTTGTTTTTTGTTTTTTGTTTTTTTTCCAGTGATCCCTTTATAAGACACCTGCTTTGCCTGCCTAAGCATCTCCCAGCTATTCTGTCTGGCCCTCCAATGCCAACTCTGCTACATTTTGGGTTGGATCCTTAGACACAATAAACTCTTTGAACATCAGTTTTCTTGTCTGTCCAATGGAAAATGTATCTAAACACAAGGATTAAATGAGACAGTGAATGTAAACACGTGCATCACCGGTACTGAACAAAAGGCTGTCTGGTCAGATTACTACAGAGAATCTGGAAGAGCCATGCTTAAGCATTGTACATTGCCTTCAGCTTGGAATCGCTACTCCATTTCTTTGTTTAGAGATTTGGTCTCCTCCACCCCTACAGGGACCATAACTTTGATTTCTTGTTCCTCCTTCTTGGGAATGAGGTGTGCAGAATTGGGTAATCATATATTCTATGGTCATGACACCCTGTCTTTGTTTGGTCATTACACAGCCCCCTTTTATTTATGGAGTCAGCATCTTAGGCCCACCACTCAAATAAAAGCAAAGCTCTTTTTTTTTTTTAAGATTTTATTTATTTATTTGAGAGACAGGGAATGTGTGAGCGAGAGAGAGCACAAGTTGAAGGAGGGGGAAAGGGAAAGGGAGAAGCAAGCTCTCTGCTCAGCAGGGAGCCTGATGTGAGGCTCGAACCCAGGACCCTGAGATCATAACCTGAGCTAAAGGCAGCCACTTACCTGACTGAGCCACCCAGGGAAAGTTCTTGATGTAATTTACATGTAACCGTCTAGTTCATCTTTCCTCCACCCACCTGATACGAACATCATCTTGGGTGTCATTTTCATCATCCCTTGGCTTCCACTTTTGCCTCGTTCGATTACATCTGTATGCACTCCTTAAAAAAGTAAGCATATTTATTTTACTTGTTAATATAAAAAGCGGCATGTGGTATGAAATCTTTTGAACTTTTGGGATTCTTTTTTTTTTAAAAGATTTATTTATTTATGTATTTATTAGACAGAGACAGCCAGAGAGAGAGGGAACACAAGCAGGGGGAGTGGGAGAGGAAGAAGCAGGCTCCCAGTGGAAGAGCCTGATGTGGGGCTTGATCCCGGAACGCCAGGATCACGCCCCGAGCCGAAGGCAGACGCTCAACGACTGTGCCACCCAGGCACCCCTCTTTTTTTTTTTTTTAACTCACTTTTATTTTTCCCAGATTCCTCCGTGTTGTTGCATGTTGTTATAGTTCATTAATTTTGACCATTCTCTGGTATCCTAGTTTATGAAGAGCTTATCCATTCACCCTCTTTGGCTGCACACTTTTGTTGTCTCCAGATTTTTTGCCATCATGAACAGTGTTATTATCAATATTCTTGTGTTGACTCCTGTTGTTCTTGTGCAAGAGTTTCTTTTGGGATATTCCTCAAAGTGAAATTGCTGGGCCTCAGGTATATGAATGTGCCACTTCAGGAAATAATGGTGCAATGTTTTCCAAAGTGCTTGTATCAATTAGCACTTCCAATAGCAGTGCATAGTAGATTCTGTGTTTCAAAATCCTATTCAAACTTTGTGTTTTTTTCACTTGAAATTTGCCAATCGAATGGCATGGACTTGAATCTGGTAAAATGATGACAAGTCATTATGATTATATTGACTTTTTTCACTAATGATGTTAAACCTCCATTTCTTGGCATAATGGGATGCTTTTTTTTCTGAAATTGATTATTTTATTTTATTTTTTTTAAAGATTTTATTTATTTATTTGAGAGAGAGACAGCCAGAGAGAGAGGGAACACAAGCGGGGGGAGTGGGAGAGGAAGAAGCAGGCTTCTAGCGGAGGAGCCTGATGTGGGGCTCCATCCCAGAACGCCGGGATCATGACCTGAGCCGAAGGCAGACGCTTCACAACTGCGCCATTCAGGCGCCCCTATTTTACTTTTTTTCATTTAAAAAAATTAAATTCAATTTAGTTAACATGTAGTATATTATTATTCTCAGGTGATTCATCATTTGCATATAACACCCAGTGCCCTCCCTAATACCCATCACCCAGTTACTCTATCCCCCCCCCACCGCCCCTCCAGCAACCCTCAGTTTGTTTTCTAGTTTAACATCTCTTATGGTTTGCCTCCCTGTCTGTTTTTATCTTATTTTATTCTCTTCCCTTCTCCTCTTCTCCTCCTCTATGTTCATCTTTTTATTTCTTCCACATACGAGTGAAATCATGTATTTGTCTTTGTCTGACTTATTTTGCTTAGCATAATACACTCTAGTTCCACCACATCCTTGCAAATGGCAAGATTTCATTATTTTTGTTCACTGAGTAATATTCCATTATATACATATATAGACCACATCTTCTTTATCCATTCATCTGTCAATGGACATCTAAGCTCTTACCATAATTTGGCTATTGTGAACATTGTTGCTATAAACTTTGGGGTGCAGGTGCCCTTTAAATCACTATTTTTGTATCCTTCGAATAAATGCCCAGTAGTGTAATTGCTGGGTTATAGGGTAGTTCTATTTTTAACTTTTTGAGGAACGTCCATACTGTTTTCCAAAGTGGCTGCAGCAGCTTGCATTCCCACCAACAATGTAAGAGGGAACCCCTTTCTCCACATCCTCACCAACATCTGTTATTTCCTGAGTTCTTAGTTTTAGCCATTCTGACTGGTGTGAAGTGGTATTGTGGTTTTGATTCATATTTCCCTGATGTCAAGTGATGTTGAGCATTTTTTCATGTGTCTGTTATCCATTTGTATGTCTTCTTTGGAAAATGTTTGTTCATGTCTTCTGCCCATTTCTTAACTGGATTTTCTGGGTTTTTCTGGGTGCTGAGTTTGATAAGTTCTTTATAGATTTTGGATACCAGCCCTTTATCTGGTATGTCATTTGCAAATGTCTTCTCCCATTCCATAGGTGCCTTTTAGTTTTGTTTATGGTTTTCTTTGCTGTGTAAAAGTTTTTATCCTGATGAAGTCCTGATAGTTCATTTTTGCTTTTGTTTCCCTTGCCTCTGGAGATGTGTCTAGCAAGAAGTTGCTGTGGCCGAGGTCCAGAGGTTGCTGCCTGTGTTCTCCTCTAGGATTTTGATGGATTCCTGTCTCACATTTAGGTCTTTCATCTATTTTGAATTTATTTTTGTGTATGGTGTAAGAAAGTGGTCCAGTTTCATTCTTCTGCATGTGGCTGTCCAATTTTCCCAACAGCATTTGTTGAAGAGACTGTTTTTTAAAGTGTCTTTCCTTTCTATTGGGTCATCTATGCTTTTTACATAATCTTAGAGTTATTCCTTGTGTGTCAAGTTTATAAATGTGCTTTCATTTTCTTTAAAGCATTTTCAATGAGCAAAAGTTAATTTTAACATAAATAATTGCTCTTTTCCGTTTAGTCAATGTCTTTTCTGTGTGTGTGTATCTTGCTTTAAAAAAATCTTCCTCTACCTAAGATGTAACAGATTTGCATCTATATTTCTACTAGGGGACTTAAGATTTTGTTCTTGACATTCAAGCAATGATCAAACTTCTAAAAACAAATAAATATATTTTTACACAGTAAGATAGTTTGTAAGATATAGTTGGGATGACAAAACACAATAATTTTAAAGACATGCTGATGAGTTGAGGAAAATGGAGTGGAGTGTCAAAACTGGGAGTGGTGGGGTCCCTGGGTGGCTCAGTCAGTTGAGCACCTGACTCTTGATTTCGGCTCAGGTCATGATCTCAGTGTCGTGGGATTGAACCCCACTTTGGGCTCCCTGCTCCCTGGAGTCTGCTTGGGATTCTCTCTCTCCCTGTGCCCCTCGCATCCTTGTGCACATGTGCTATAAATAAAATAAATATCTTAAGAAAAAAAAAAGAAACTGGAAGTGAGTATCACTGTTCTATCCATGAATGATGATAAACATTTGCCCAAATATTAGGCAAACATTTAAAATTTTGAACTTTCATCTAAAGGCAGTCAGACACTTCTGGATTTTCCTATAAACATTTTTATTTACCACAGCCATTAGATTGCTCTCAATCAGCTCTTCTTTTACTCAACTAACACTTGTTGAGTGCCAATTCTGTGTCATCATGGTTCCACTAAATGCCTATTTAGTCTTGTCTCACAGCTAATGAATACACCTGTGTTTGGCATAATCAAATATTTTGTATAAAAAAAGAAATATATTTTCTTTCCTAGATTTTCAAATTTAAAATGCAAAATGATTTCTTTATGCTGAAGCCAAACATCTTTGAATATATTCAGGGAAAATTAGAAGATAATTATCTATCCTCCAATATATTTTCCTTTCTACCTGTTCCCTCTCACTTCTGTTTTTCCTTTCCTTCTAGAAGCTATATTCTCATGTTCTTTCCAAATGGTAACTCTAATATGCACAAATAATTCTTTAATATAAGAGCTTTGATATTTTTTCATTTTGTTGAAGGTGATTATTTTAAACCTGCTACTGAGACGTGGTGAATCAACAATTATATTACATACAAAAATATATTCAGAACATCTATTTATAGGAGATTTGTTTTTCAAGATGAAACATTCTTTTTTATGAGAATTCACTGTATCCAGCTACTAGACTGGATCAGGAGATCATTGTGAAATAGAATTAAATGAAAAAACAAATATAATTGTATTTCATGACACATTTAACATGTTTGAAGTTAAATAGGTGAATTAATTTTCATGTCAACAGTGGTAGGGATCAGATCATATTTTAGACCATGTGCCAAAAACCTGAATACACACACATGTGCACACAGCACACACACACACACACACACACACACACATACACACATTCTTCCACATACTTAATGAGAGATTTTAAAATGCTTTCTCTCTGTGGCAACAGAATTAAGGGTCAAAAAATTAGGAAGTTAAAACTGATTCGAACTGGTTTGAAAATTTGCCTTAATATGTGTAAACAGAATAATGCCACGAGCAAAGGTGAAATACTTTTTTTTTCAATCACACCCAAAATAGTTCAAAATCTACCACATTTAGTGTAAGTCTAAGTAAATTGCACGGTATTGAAATTGTATGTATGATAGCATATGTTCTCTGACTCCAGAGAGTTCTCACATCTGCATTTCCTTCATCTCCTCTGTCGATATTATCGTGATCATCCATCTGATGCTTTTTCAAAAAAGCAAACTCTGTAAGTCCCTTTCCATTTCTTGAGTGTCGATTTAGCTAGTAATATTATCTGTAAATCCTCTTAGGCTGGGAAACGTAACCTGCACTAACTTCATATGCCCAGTCTGTGGAGGAAAGCCAGGCACCTTGCCAAACTGTTTCTGTGTGATTCTTTTCTCCTCCCCCAGTAGACCTTGCTTACCACAGGAGACTGGGTGATGGCATCGTGGTAGTCTATAGATTAAATATTAGAGGAGACTAGTTTATTTCTTATTTTCTTTAACAATGGACAGAGAAGGAAATTTATTTTTTCCTGAGGGCACCAAATGAAACATATTAAAAAGTTCTCATTTTATTTTTCCTATATCTTATTAGAAATTTAAAAATGTCACACAACCTGCTCTGCTTTGGATGTTTCTTTCTGTATGGTAGTGGTTCGTGGTAGCACAGTGAGCACCGCTGATACTTTGTCCCACATCCCCGGGGCTGCCAGCAGCACCATTCCTGGTATGAGACAGCTGCTTGCTGCAGAGCTTGCATAGCTCTTGTTTTGTTTCTCTTCCCGACAGCTTTCTGGTTCCACTGAAAGTAAGAGGAGTTAACACCCCCCCCAGCACAAACTTCAACGAAAGGGGAATGGTAATCAGTGAATAACACCCCCACTTTCTTCTGGTGGCCAATTCTTGGATATACTCCACCTGGCTTCTGGAGGGTTCTAAGTGGGAAGAAGCCCCAGTCACTTTAGCAGGACCCCGGTTATTAATTTATTCTTTACTGGCTTTTCTCCCTTCCTCTCCTACTTTCTGCATTTCCTCATTTGTGTTTCCTAGGACAATCCACACCCAATTCCTTGTCTTAGATTCTGTTTTGAGGGTAATCAGAAGAAAGACACATAGCTACAGTTTTCATTATCCAGTACACATTTTCCATTTCCTACTGTTGATAAAACATCCACTTTCTGAATGGAAGCCACTCATCTTCTACTTTAGTTATTCTGGAAGAACTGTCAATCAGAGCTTTAAGCTTCCTCTAATCTAGGGGTGTAGGCATGTGGTTTGGGCCTGGTTAGGCATAGTATCCTATCCCCCTTCATTCAGTGATTGAGTCAAGCTGTCTAGTCATACATTTGATACACACTTGCTGACAGACAGGCTCTCTCCTCTTTCTGGATCACAGTCTCCGAGATGCAGACCAGAACCTCAAAAAAACAAAACAAAACAAAACAAAAACAAACAAGCAACAAAAAAACCCACAAAATCCTGCCTGAAGCAGAAAAGAATAATACAGCAAGAAAAGAGAAGTCAGCCCAAGGAGCAATTCATAAATCAAAAGGAAAGATGAGTGAAGAGGAAAGTTCAGAATATGTTTAAAGTCCTGTGTCTTGTTGGGTCTCAGATACAATCTCTGGGTTTCCTACTTATCTGAGCATTTCACCACTACACTTTTCTGCTAAACCAGTAAGATGGATTTCTTTCCTAAAGACTCGGAGTTCTGATGATCATACATGTTCTTCTTCAGTGAACACAGGTGAAAATATAATATAAAAGTACACAGTGTTCCGTTTTATGGTATGTTTGATGCTTAATTTTATTTGAAGTATTCTGCTTTTCCATGGTGACAATACCACGAAAGCAAGAAATGAATAATAATTCTTCTCAACCTCTTCAATGTCTGGTTATTGTACTAGTGCTTAGCACAGAACAGAACATGATGAAATCATTTTTAAAATGTTTGTGGAATGGGGGGGGGCGCCTGGGTGGCTCAGATAATTAGGCAGCTGCCTTTGGCTCCAGTCAGGATCTCGGGGTCCTGGGGTCAAGCCCCACTGTGGGTTCCCTGCTCTGCAGGGAGTCTCCTTCTCCCTCTCCTGCTCACCCTGTTTGTGCTCTCTCCCTCTCTCTCTCTCAAATAAATAAATAAATAAATAAATAAATAAATAAATAAAATGTTTGTTGAATGAATGAGGGAAGGAGCTTAAATGCAGAGGCTGTGGGGCAAAGTAAGCATGGCACGTTTGGGCAACTGAAAGGAGGCCAATATGGCAAGTGTTTGAAGAGCCAGTGTGGTACCAGAAGAGGCTGGGAAGGTAAGCAGGTGGCCAGGTCAGGGCCACTAGGTGGCGCAATCCCAGGAAGGACCTTCCACATTATGGTTTACATATAAAGGGCACCTTTAGGGCACAACTCAACTGTGAATGGGGCCCCTCCCTCCTCCAGACCAAGCTGGGTAATGTGGCAGCCCTGGGACAGGTGATGAAGAGGCAGGAAGAAACCAGACTGCTTCTATAGCCAAGAAAATGAGGGAGAAAGAGTTTTGTTATGAGAGGAATCTCACAAATAGCTAGGCTACTATGGGCAAAGTCTTCATACTTATCATTGTTTGTGGTTGATCTGTTTGTCTGTTCTGGACGCACACATTATTAGCAATTGCTATAGACAGGAAATTCCAAGACATGGACTTACTTTAACACATGCAAAAACATTTCTGCATGCAAGCCAGTTCTCAGGGCTACAAAAATGCAAAGAATCTAGGTGCAATGGATTCTCAAAACTAAATAAAACCATCCTCACATCCACTCCTACAACCTAACAGCCAGTCTCCCAGTAATGTTTTGAATTATTTTTTTTGTATTTTTTTGTTGAGATTATTTATTCACACTTTATTTTCAATTCTTTTTGATGTATTAAAATGAGCACATTTTATTACATGTCACCTCCCTTGCAAGAATTGACAAAAAATCATAATAAAACCCACATGTGTTTCCTGAATGGTATGTTACTTTCTAGTAAATAAGCAGAGTAAAATATGCAATCTTAATTTTACTCTATCCTGAAATTATTTGCCTAATGTGTGTTCTGCCATAAAAGAGCTTTGAAGCTATCGTATGAGATTAGCATACATGACAAGAAGAGTAGCAGCTTGCTTTTCTGCCTGCTTTCCAAAGAGTTGCATGGGTGACTTAATGCGAAAATACAATTTTTCTTTGTTTCGTGTGACCAATGGTCTCCCAAAGGACACTGTCCTGACTCAGAGCCAAGTTAATTCTCTGGCTCATTTGCTGCAGGAGCCAGATATTCCTAGGCTTAAATGATGCCTCTGCATGTTTAACCTCTATAACCTCTATAACATTTAATGTTGCTTAATCTCAGGGTTCTCCACTGTAAATGGGAATTATAATGACTTTACCATAGGGTTTTTACTAGATGTGAAAATATAAATATCTAAAGTAGTGTCCGTCACAGATGTTATCAGTTTTATTACTGAATTTAATGGTACGCCATTCATTTATAAGTAAATTGCACATATATCCCATTTATTATCTGGGTCTTGACCTCTCTTGGATATAAATGTATCTCGAAATGCCAAATCCTGTCCACTCTTGAGCATCTTCCCCTTTCCAATTTGATGTGCTTCCTCAAACTGAGGGTCTTTATTCTGCTTTCAAGAGTGAACAATTCTCAGCCACATAGATACCTACTTATTATCTTTTCCTTCTTGTTCTGAAACGGAGCATGTTGATGCTGTCATTTTATCCTCCATATTTATTAATCTTGCATTCATTTTTCCTTCTCTCTTTCTGTGCTGCATTCTGGTAATTTCCTCAGCTATATTATACAGTTCATTAATTTTCTCTTCTCCTCCAACCCACACATGGAATTTTAATCAGTCAATGGTAGGTGTATCATGAAACTATTTAGGGATGGGCAAGGCACTGGCCCTCAACCCTGACTGCACATAGACTTGCTTGGGGAGCTTTAAAAATCCTGATGTTGAGGCTTCATCTCAGACAATTTAATTAGAATCTCTGGGAATGAGGAACTAGACAACAGTAGGTTTTAAACTTCTGCAGATGATTTCAATGAGAAACTGATGGTGAGGATTTCTGGCCAGAGGAAAGAGGGAGGCCTCAGCTTCTCATCAGTTTGGAGGTGAGCCATGTATGGGACCTGACTGAGGAAAGCAGAATGAAAGAACAAAATCCAACGTAGCTGAGCTCTTACACCTTTTAAAGGATGATAACCCACTTTGATAAAAACTATAATTTTTTTGATTCTCTATCCTCAGTCCATGAGATGGCAATCTTACAGAGAGAAAGTACTCAATAAGTATTTATGGAACAAATAAATGAAATGAACAGAGAATAAACAAAGTTGGAAATGAGTCCTTCAGAGACTTGTGGTGGGTAAGCAAGTGTAAAGTTGACGACCATTCTAAATTTTGGAGCAAATACCATGGGCCTTGAAATAAGGCCAGTCTCAGTTTGAACCACATTTTTATACTCATAAACTCTATGAACATAAGTTTTTTACCTTTCTGAGCTTGAGTTACCTTATCTATAAAGCGAGATTGGTAATGATGACTTCTAAGTGTTGTTTTATAAATAAGAAACCCACCAACTGTAGAGTGCCCAGCTGTCGATTATTTGATCTTAATTTTAGGAATTTACATTAAAAAGAAACTTGTTCTGTATTAAGGTTACTGTTGACTATTAAAAATGTTGTGCTTTTTTTGGACACTAATAATACTTTTTATTGTTTTATTTGCCTAATGAAATATCTGCCTAGGTGTTCATTAAGTGATTTAAAATATATATTTTTTGAAAGAAGGAGAACCATGATGCCAGAGCTGGGAGATAAGGGACAATCCCCTATGATTTCCTGAGCAATAACAGAGGAAAAAGAAATTGACCCTAACTATGAAAGAAATACAAGGAAGGTGAATCAACCAGTGTCTTCAGCACATAAACAGACCCTTGTTCCTTTTCTCTCCCTCCTGTCCAAGTTTTTAATACTGATCTTGAATCAGAAATGATTTATAGGTTAAATAAATTTACTCAAAGAAAGACTGACATTTCAATTGCATTCTAAACACATTCCTGTTTAAGACCATAGAAAGTTTTAATTTTAACTCTGGAGGAACTCCATCTCACCACATTCTATTATTTCAGTAACAGATGTTTCTGGCCAACCCAGTGAGTCACCACATGTTTTTCTGACTATTTGTCTTTCATCACAATGTACATATCCTCAAGTAATCCTTCATAATGCCAGCCTTGAGCCAGCACACTTTGACCAAACTAACTGCCATTTAAAAGCATGTAGCCTCCAAGTAGAAAGTCAACCAAATCACTAGGAAAATGCCATCATTTTAAGTAGGTTTTCTGGGAAGGCAAGACTTTTTTCCCTGAATGTATTGGTATTTTTATATCATTATGTCATATGGTGGAATGAGACTGGTCAGATACATCCACTTTACGGGATGGTTTCTTGTTTTTATAACATTTGGCTGAGATTCCCAGGGTGCCTAATAAGGACCAAATACTAGCTCTATTTTCTATGTTTAGGAATGGGAATTCAATATGTAGATTTCTTGAGAGACTTTTTTTTTTTTCCTTGTAAGGCATAAGTATATAATCAATGCCTTGAATAACAACTTTCCTTTCTTTGTGGGATCCTCATCTCCCTCCCCTGGCTCTTTCTTATATGTAACTAATACTTTGATTTTATGTTTTTTAGTTCCTGCTTTACAAAAAATAATTTTAACACATACATAATTATGCTTAACAATACAGCAATTAGGTTGTTTTGGTTTTGTTTGTGTGTGTGTGTGTGTGTGTTGTGAAATTCATATGCAGTCTTCCAGGTCTTATATTTTTAACTCAATTTGATATTTCTAAAATTCATCTCATTCATTTGTAAATAAGACTCATTTGTTTTCACTGCTGTATAATACTCCATGCTGATTTTCAAAAATTGATTCGTCTCTTTTTCTAGTTGATGGATTTTTATCTCCCCTAAACATTTGGGTATTCTTGTACCCATCTCATGGTGTACAATATGCAGGGGTTTCTTTAGGATAGGAATTTGCTGGGCCATGGATATATCTCTTTATATTTCTCACGAAATGGAAAGTAAATTGTTTGCCAAAGTGGTTGTACCAGTTCCAACTTCCACAAGAGTATATGTGCTCTTGTTGCTCAGGATCCATACCAACATCTGATGTTTGTCAGGTTCCTAAGTATTTGTCAGGCTAATGGATCTGAGATAGCATCCCACTGTGATTTTAACTCACATTTCTTAGATCACTAATGAGATTGAACATCTTTTCATGTGTCAGCCATGTGTATTTATTGCTCCATATAAAACATGTTTCATGTCCTCTATGTATTTTTCTATTGTGCATCCTATTATCTACTTTTCATGTATTGAATAATTACTCCTTTCTTAATGATCTTTAATGCTATTTTTCTCATATATTGTAATTCCTTTTCTGGACTCTGCGATTCATTTGTGAGTCCCTGAACTAAAATTATATCAATTATTATGGCTTTATAAGTTTTTGTGTCTGATAAAGAAAGCTCTGTTTGTTATTTTTATTATTTAGGATTGCTTTGAGTTTATTTTGCCCTTTGTTTTTCCAAATACATTTTCAAGTATTTTTGTTAAGCTTCACATAAAATGCATTTTTGTCAAGTATTTTTGTCAAGTATTTTTGTCAAGCTTCACATAAAATGGATTTTTACTGAAATTATATGGTTTAGGTCAAATTGGGGAGAAATGAAAAAAATCATTCTATCAAATAAAATAAATATTTGTTTAGGTCTCTTAAATATATATATATATATATATATATATATATTTTTTTTTTTTTTTAAGATTTTATTTATTTGACAGACAGAGAGCACAAGCAGGGGAAGCAGAAGGCAGAGGGAGAGGGAGAAGCAGGCTCCCCCACAGAGCAGGGAGCCTGATGTGGGGCTCGATCTCAGGACCCTGGGATCATGACCTGAACTGAAGGCAGTCTCTTAACCAACTGACCCATCCAGGTGCCCCTTAAATATATTTAAATAATATTATATAACTTTCTTGATATAGGTGATGCCTCTCATTTATTTGATGAACTCTTTGATTCATTGTATTATTTATTTTTAAAAATTTCTATTTGTTGGGGTGCTTGGATGGCTCAGTCTGTTAGCATCCAGGTTGATTTCAGCTCAGGTCACGATCTCAGGGTTGTGAGGTGGAGCCAGACATCAGGCTTTGCACTGGGCATGGAGCCTGATTAAGATTATTTTTCTCCTTCTTCCTCTGCTCCTCCCCACCCATTCTCTCTCCCTCTCTAAAAAATAAAATAAAATAAAATAAAATTTCTATTTGCAGGCATTTAGAAATGAAATTAATTTTTACATGTTTATCCTGTATCTAGCCATCTTTTAAAATAAACTTTATTACTTTAAGAACTTGTAGATTTTAGGAAATTTATGTCAGTAATTATATCATCTGCAAATTAAAAGTTTAATTGGTTTCTAATTGTTCTTTTCCAATTTTTATGCTATTAGTTTCAGGGTTTAATTTATCATCATGGGTGTGTAGTATTCACACATATATATGTGTTTTTCATCAGTTTAGATATTTGCATTTTTTATCTTTTCAAATATTACTTCTCTCTTCTCTCCTTATGAAACTGCTATTAGATATATGTATGCCATTCTCATCCTATCCTTCATATCTTTGTTCACATTTGCCGCTTTCCTGACTCTGTATATGATGCATTCTCTGTCATTTCTTTTTTTATTTTTTTAATTTTTTTTTTCTTACATTATTTCAACTAACTTCCTCAAGAATCCTGTGAAGTCACTATCTTCATTTTACAGAGAGGGAACTGAGAGGCTCAATATTTATTTAATAGTCCATTCTTTTACCCATTGATTTAAAATGCCACTTTACCATAATGAGAATTGCCATATATACATGACTGTTTGTAACTCTCTATTCTGCTCCATTGATGTATTCAACTATTTCTGCCTCAATACCTAAGCCTTTAATTATGGATTTATTTATTATATATTTTCCAATTTGCCATTATTACATTTTTTAAAAAACATCTTTTTTTTTAAAGTAGATTTGCCCCCACATCAAGCCTATATTTTAATTATATTTAGTTTATTGTCTAGGGAATAAATACACACGACATTATATACAAAAACCTCAAGGGTAAAGAGTAACTAAATAAGACATCCTGCCATATAGTCTATGATTCAGTTCTCCCTTGAGAGGCAACTGATGTTACCAGTTTCTTATCTGCTTTTCTAGAAGTAGTCCATACTAATGAACTTTAAAACAAATTTATCAAGTTCTACCAAAAACATTTTAATTAAAATTTTGATTAAGATTGAATTGAATTTATGGATTAATTTGAGGGAAAATCTATACAATAACAAACTTCATTCAGATGCTAGATGTCTTTCCATTTCTTTTGGTCTTCTTTTACATTCTTTTTTTTTTTAAGACTTTATTTATTTATTTATTTGACACAAAGAGATAGAAAGAGAGGGAACACAAGCAGGGGGAGTGGGAGAGGAAGAAGCAGGCTCCCGGCAGAGGAGCCCGATGTGGGGCTCTATCCCAGAACGCCGGGATCACGCCCTGAGCCGAAGGCGGACGCTTAACGACGGAGCCACCCAGGCGCCCCTTCTTTTACATTCTTTAATAAACTTTTATAATTTTCTTTATATCTCATATGTTTTTGAAATTTATGCCTAAGTATTTTAGAATTTGTGTGAGACAGTAATGAATGGGAACCTGGGTGTTGTCGGTATTGTTTTTTAATCCCTTTTATGAGTCTAATACTTTCTGATTATTTCTCAGTTGACTTTCTTGCATATTCCATCTAGACAATGATATTTTTAACAAGTGATTGTATTTGAATTGGAAGTTCAATTCACTTTCAATTGAATCTTTCCTTTCAAACCTTATACTCCTTTTTATACCAAATTTATTGATTGAGCAAGACTTTTAGTAGTCTCCAGAATAGTGGCAAAGGTAGAAGATACTACTATCTTATCCCTAACTTTGTGGCAATACTACTTTTACACCTCTGAGTATCATGTTTGCTGTGTGTTCCCAATAGCTAAGTTTTCCTTTTCCTAAGTTTTCTATTCCATCTACTAAGAGGTTTTTTTTTTTCCTTTTACCTTTTGACCCCTTCACCCATTTCTCTCACTGCCACCCCCTGCTTCTAGCAATCATCCATATGTTCTCTCTATGTGCTTGTTTTTCTTTTTTGGGGGGGATTATTTCCCACATATAAGAGAAATCATAAAGAATTTGTCTTTCTGTATAATTTCTGATATATCTTCTAGTTCTATATTTTCTAATTCACCAAATGTTTCAACTATTTCTAAGCTGACATTTAGGCTATCTATTGAATTTTTAATTCAAAATTTAATTTTTTGTTTCACTAGATTCTATTTTTAAATAACTCCTCCTATTATATTCCTGATGATCTCTTGTTGCATGCTCATCTTTGAATCATTTATTTCTGTAATACGTGCACACAATTCCGATATCTGTGATCCTCGAAGGAATAAGAACACGATTTTATATTTCTGTTGGCTTTCATGTATAGTAGCTTATCTTCCTTGGTACTTGATGTTTTGGACTTTGTAGTTAATTTCCCCAAAAATCTTATAAAGGAAGTGCAATCATTATAATCCTCACTTAAGTAAAATGTGGAAATTGATATGTTAAGTATCTTGCCTAAGTAACGTCTCTAGTTTCGACTTGGGTAATCTAACGCCAGAGCCAAATTTCTTTAAATGTTGTGATATCCTGCCTCTCTAAAAAACACATCAACGTAATCAAATATCATGGGGTTCTCCACAGAAAGATGCACCAGTATAGAGCTTATGTGCAACCTCAAACTGCAGAAAGTGTTATGTTGGCTTCTCAGAAGGCCTCGCACCAGTGCTGTGTCCACGGCAGCCTCAAGTGGTGGATGTGTTTCTGCAGTCCCTCAGGATTTCAGCCAATAGTTAAAGGTCAATCTTCATTTCCTTCTGGTAATCACAGTCTCTTTCAAGGATTCATTTAGAGACCCTCTCAATGGCTGTGTGAGGCTCGCAGAACAGCATGGTGTGTGCAACAACTTACTAAAGAGTAAACACACAGAATACAACAGAAAAAATTGTTCCTTTTTTCCTCTGTACCTCTACTTCAGAAAATCGAGAATATAGATGGATTTATATATTTCCAGTAACATAACATTACATTAGTTTAATAAAACTGCCATAACAAAGTACTACAAACTGTATGGCTTAAACAACAGAAACTTGTTCTCTCAGTTTTGGAGGCGAGAAGTCTATGATCAAGGTGTTGGCAGAGTTGGTGATGTCTAGGGTCCATGGGAGAGAACCTATTTCATGACTCTCTCCTAGGTTCTGGTGGTTTGCCAGCAACTGTTGGCATAACTTGGCTTGCAGAACAGCACCCAATCTCTTCCTTCATCTTTACGTGGCTTTCTCCCTGTGTGCACGTCTCTGTCCAAGTTTATCCTTTTTAAAAGGATACCAGTCACCCTGGAGTAGGTCCAACCCTACTCCAGTATGACTTATCAAATGAATTCGTTTTATCTGTAATGATCCTATTTCCAAATAAGGTCATATTCTGACATGTGGGAATTAGGAATTCGACATTAAAAATTTTTAGGGGACACGGTTCAATCTATAACAGTATATACCTTTTCAATCTTAAGTGTTTCTCCCCTACCTCAGGCATCATCATCATCACCACCACAACTTACATTTTTAAAACATTAATATGTATACTTTGTACTCTTCTAAGTATGTCACATATATTGACTAATGAAGTCTTACCGCCTTTCAGCACCTTTGAGGTGCAATTGTTAAGTTTATTTGACAAGCAAGAAAGCTAAGGCACAAAGTGGTTAGGAAATTTGACTGAGGTCTTAGAGCAAGAAAGGCCCAAGTCTGGCAACGGCTCCAGGTGATTGCTCTTAGTTACTATGCAGTACCATGGAGATATTGTGATTTATAATAAGTACACAGTTGTCCCATTTCCAGCACAGAGCTCCTTAAACCCTTGTAATTTCCTACAAGATGAGAGGGGGAAAAAAGAATGTGCTTATTGTTATGTTAATGAGGCGACTTTGTAACACACTTTTTGGTTACCAGGAGAATCAACCTTTTTGATTAGAGGGTAGAAAACTTTTTAGTCCCACCCCCTGACTTCCAAGGAGGGGAGAGGGTTAGAGATTGAATCAATCACCATTGGATAATGATTTAATCAATCATGTCTATGTAATGAAGCCTCCACTAAAAAAAAATTTTTAAAAAAAGCACGGAGGATAACCCGGATTTGTGACAGGTGTCTGAAGTGGGGGGCAGTCTTGTAGGACTGAGCCGTTAACCTTTGGGATCTGATGCTGTCTTCAAATAGATAGTGTCAGGATTGACTTGGATTATAGGCTATCCAGCCGGTGTCCAGAGAGCTGCTTGGATGTGTGTGGAAACCTCCCTATCTCATACTGGAATTTGGTTCCAGAACCTTAACCACATTTATGCATTTCTCCCTTCATGCATAATTCTCAGCTGTAGAAAACAGTTGTGGTTGTGGCTGGCATACCACTACTATCTTTAAGTGTGGGTCTGGGTAATAATCTCTTTTATAAGCCATTAATATTTTGCTCTGTGTTTTGGATGTAAGAGTTTTTTAAATTAACAGTCTTAATATGATCTGAATACTATGTATGAAAATTATCTAACTTTGGTAGCTGCTTTTTGACTTTTTTTAAATTTTGATTTAGTGATAGAATAATTTCTGTTTGCACTTCCCTTCAGGAATATATATATATATTTAATATAAAATATGAAAGAAAAAAATATATATATGCTTGTATATTTTCATCCTGGAATAGGATTTTACTTTCTACTCCACTTCCAATTCTACTTATGTGAGGAATGCTTGAATTAAAATTAGGTCTCAGGTCTCTACTTCACCATGAACCATGCAATTTGCTGAAATAAAAATGGTCTAAATAAACATACTTATTTCAACTATAAGTCTCATAAAAACACTTTAAGTTATAGATACTGTCATGTCTGTGAAACAAAGCTTTTTGGCTTTTTAACAGGTACAAGTAAATTAAAATTGGAGCTTCATTAAAAAAATAAATAAAACTGCTTGTTTTAGGTGGAAATATATTCTCCTGAAGCAGAACTGTCCTTCTGAGCTTGAGCTCTAATACGTTATATATTTCAGTGTTTCTACTTTCCTCATGACTTTTATTTAGTATATTTTTCTATTATTTGCTCCTAAGACCTCAAAACATATTGAAGACATTTGTCACAGAATTGGAAACATTTTGCGGGTCTTAATCTTGAAATTTAAACACAAAAATCAATTATCCTGTGAGAAGAGAGACTAAAATATATCAATTTACCTTAATAGAGTGATTTGCCCAACCATTATTTAGATACAAATACGTTCTGTGAAAATACTGTAAATAAAATTTAATTTTATTTCTATTACATGTATAATTTCAAGTGAAACACTAGATGTATAAATAACTATAAGCTCCAGCTGCCATCTCATATTTAATTGTTAATATATATATTTATACAAAGTTTTCTAAATTAGAAAATTTATAAATGATGTTTAGATTTATCCTCAGCTAAATATTAGGATCAACTAGGATTATAATTTTGGTTTTTGTATTTTGACTTTTTGTTTTCTCCATGATTTAAGAAACTGATGCATTAATAATTATAATTATATGTTTTGGATACACAGAGCATAAAAATAGAATTTTATGACATTAGTTACTGAAAGGGAGTAACTGACAGAGCTGTGAAGGAGCAGAGTTTTTGTATGTGGTTAAAATCAAGCCGGTGTAAATTCAAATAGGAGCGTAATCCCTGATGTGACCACAAAGAAAATAGCTAAAGAATATACTTAAAAAGGAAATGTGAAGGGAATTAAAAATTTCACTGTAAAAAATCAAATAAATTCTAAGATGAAAGTAATGGAGGAAATGAGGAACAATAGAGCTATAAGGTATATTGAAAACAAATAGCAAAATGGCAGAAATACATACTTTCCAAAGCTATCTTGAAAAAGCACAAATGAAGAGAACTCAAAACTTCTTGTTTTTAAAATTTACTACAGACCTACCATAATCAAAACAGTGTGGTAGTGGCATAAAGGCTTACCTATAGACCAATGGAATAGTATAGAGAACGCAGAAATAAACTTTCGCATATACGAGCAAATGATTTTTTTAAAAGATTTTATTTATTCATTTGACAGAGATAGGGACAGCCAGCGAGAGAGGGAACACAAGCAGGGGGAGTGGGAGAGGAAGAAGCAGGCTCCCGGTGGAAGAGCCTGACGTGGGGCTCGATCCCAGAACTCCAGGATCACGCCCTGAGCGGAAGGCAGACGCTTAACGACTGAGCCACCCAGGCGCTCCAAATGATTTTTGACAAGGGTGCCAAGACTATTCAGGGGGGAAATGGCAGTTTTTTCAAAACATAGCTTTGGGAATGCTGGATATTCACATGCAAAAGGATGAAAACCAACAAAATAACTAACAATCCAATTTTAAAATATGCAAAGAATTTGAATAGACGGGTCTCCAAAGAAGATATACAAATGGCCCTATGAGTACATGAAAAGATGGTCAGCATCACTAATTATTGAGGAAATACAAATCAAAACCACAATGAGATGCCACTTCACTTCCATTAGAATGGCTACTACTAAAAACAAACAAAAACCCTCCAGAAAATAATGAGTATTGATGAGGATGTGGGATAAATCTAACTCTATGTCTAGCTGGTGGGGATGTCAAATGGTGCAGCTGCTGTGGAAAACAGTATGGAGGTTCCTCCAAAACTTAAACATAGAATTGCCATATGATCCAGAAATTCCACTTCTGGATATACACTCAAAAGAATTGAAAGCAAGAACATAAACATGTATCTGTATACCTATATCATAGCAGGGTTATTCATAATAGTCAAAAACTGGAAGTAGCCCAGGTGTTGCTTGCATAGATGAATGGATTGATGGATGAATGGATAAACAAAATATGGTATAGGCACACGGAGGAATATTCAGCCGTAAAAAAGAATGGAATTCTGCTACAAGCTCCAACATGGATGAGTCTTGAAAATACTTTGCTAAGTGAAATAAACCAGACAGAAAAAGACAAATAGTGTATGATTTCACTTATGTGATACCTAGAGTGGTCGAATTCATACAGACAGAAAATAGAACAATGGTTTCTAGGTTTTGAGAAGAGAAGGGATGGAGGTGATTGTTTAATGGGTTTCAGTTTGGAATGATGAGAAGTTCTGGATGTGAACGGTCATGATGACTGCGCGACAAAGCGAATGTCCTAAATACCAATGAATCGTACACTGAAAATATTTATGTGATAAATTTATGTTACGCATAATTTACCGCAATAAAAAGTTATTAGTTTCAACATTTATCAGAAATGGTAAATGCTTGTTAAAAATGTCAAACAAAACAGAGGTGCATGAAGTAAAGAGAGAAAGCCTCTCTTCCCTCACTTGTACTCCTCCAAAAATTCTTTATCTTTGAAATAACGTTTAAAGCAATTTTATGGTATTAGCCCAGATTTCTTATGTAAAGAATACAGCGATGTGTAAGAAGTGCTAGTAAAAATTAACGAAAATATGGGGTTTATAAAGAGGAAGATAAGAGTATCCATGACAAAAGAGCAATTAGTTTTACGGGATCATAAGTGTTTATCCAAATATAGGTCTCAGGCAGAGCCTGAGCTCTTTCTAGATGGTTAAATAATATCTGAGCACAGATGGGCCTTTTTGGCTCCTCACACATGTAAAATGTGATGTGTGTTTATAAGATAATCCCTTATGGCATGGCAAAGCATTTCTCTATTTTATATAGAACTTATTTTTACACTCAATAGCTCTTTAATCTTGAAATCCTAACCTCAGAAACCTGCCTTGTGAAAATGCTTAGTTGAATAGGTTTTTGCCCTAGGCTTGTTTATTCACATCTGTGGTTCACCAGGATAGAGCAATGAGTTCAGAAGCCACTATGCTCTTAATTGTTTATAATTCTCACCCTAGAACCAGCCAGACTTCCTCCTTATTCTCTAACTTTTTTTTTTTAATGTTCTTACCCCCTCTGTGATCCTAACTTAAAATTCCTTCCTCTTCCCTTAATGATAAATAACCTGAGGCAGAACTTTCCTTTCCTCTGTGGAGTTTTCCCATCTGCTTCAGGGCGTGTGCATACTCTGTATCATCTTATTTGGGCTTATGGCCATTGAAATATCCCTTTCCTTATATTTTTCTTTATTGCTCAGACACTTCGTGTGGGTAAAACTTTTTGCCTCTGTATGTTGTCTACAAACATAACAGGAAATTATCGTCACACCAGATACATAATAGATCATCAACGAGCCTATATTGGTAGCATATGGTACTAAGAGACGTTCTTTAACAATGTTACCTGCTACCTCCATATCTACCTATTGTAATATGATACTTATTCTACATAATGTATCCATTCTTTTTTTGCATATGTTCTGTAGTCTCTTAGACATGATATATCAATTTTTTTTAAAGATTTTATTTATTTCTTCGACTGAGATAGAGACAGCCAGCGAGAGAGGGAACACAAGCAGGGGGAGTGGGAGAGGAAGAAGCAGGCTCATAGCAGAAGAGCCTGATGTGGGGCTCGATCCCATCACGCCGGGATCACACCCTGAGCCAAAGGCAGACGCTTAACCGCTGTGCCACCCAGGCGCCCCTTATATATCAATTTTCTTAAACTCTACCAATAAAAATGTATCCACCAGGCTGATTTTCCAGCCCTCTATTTGGTTTGACATTAATCCATGCCAAGATTCTATTTCCTAGGATGTAATATTTTTAGAAAATATAAAACATTATTATCCTTCCCTTTTTTTTATATATTCAGGTGTTTGGAGAAAAATACAATATTATGTTGCATTTAAATTTCATAAGAGAATTCCTATTATTTTGAATGATCTGGACCGATGAATATTTTGATTTAAAGAGTTATTTGTTTTGCACAAAGGAAGTGTGTGTTGTTTTATAGTTTATTTCCTTATATGTTTGACATGATGAAGCACGTTACAAAATTGATTTTAAAACTATGAAAACTGGAATTGATGCCATTTATGTTCCCACTCTGTCGGGAGGCTAGTACTAACACTTGCTATAATTGTCGCGAGACCAAGGTGTAAACCTTGTCTATATCAGTATATGGTATCAGCACTAATCCTTACCTAGGTGTGTAAATAACTTGGTAACCCTTGACTTCACCTGGAACCTATGGAGTTGACTGATAGAGGCTGACGTTTGCCTCCCAAAGCAGCAGCAGCAGCCGTATCACCTAAGATGTCATTAGAAATGTAGGTTCTCAGGCTCCACATGAGACCTACTGAAGCAGAAATAGGAGGTTGGGTCTCCAGATCTGTGTTCTAATTCGTACTCCAGATGAACCACTGGCCTACCCAACAGTTACTGCTAACATAATTCCAGCTTCATTCGGCAGCAACGTGCTCAAGTCTTTCCTCCCATCATTGGGATCACGTTATGATTGGTCTGAGCCAGTCTGTGAATACTATTTATTTTCCCCAGGATTGGTACAGGGGATGGCATGCCAACTACTTCTGGCCAATAATGCATTATGAGAGAAGCCAGCTGTTCTCTTGTGGGAAACGTTCTGCTTCCTGATAAAAGAGAGAGCCAGCCTGTGAAGAAAAAGCTATTTTATTACCAACACATCACCTAACCCCTGATTTCTGTGTGAATGTAGTTAGCTGTGTGATGTCTGTGATAGCAGCAGCCAAACTGCAGCTAAAAGGGGAAGGCTGAGAGAAATGCAGAACCGTCACTTCAGCGGTCTGATACCGTGGAGCTCCTGAGCAGACCTGGAAGTCACCTGTCCCAGAGCTCTTGGTAGGTAATTTGTAATAAATATGCTTCTGATTTCAGTCATGGGTAATCAAAGGTACCTTTATTTTCAGTCAACACATCTTAGGTGATAAGAGCTGCATATATTGAAATTTTGGCAAACATCCTACCAACTGCAATGGTTTATAAAGGAATTGCCAGCTAAACTTAGTTTTAGGCACCCTATGGTTCATAAATAATTATGAGGAAAGTACCAGATTTGGAGATTATCCAATGCCCACATCTCTGCGCTTCAGATTAAGTGAATTTTAGGAGTTGTGGCAGAGCCATGGATTTGTAATGGCATCAGGAGAATGGAGGAGAGAAGCAGGTCCATTTGGTGAGTGGATATAATTCATGATTCTCTTCTAGGGTGGAGAACATGGCCAAATTCCAGTGAGCAAGGGATCAAAGGAGTTGAGAGGAGACTGGGGAGGAAATTGGTAGGTGTTCAAGAAGAATTAGGATCTTAAATACAGCGCATAGTGATGGCAGATTTTTAAGCAGGGAAGTAACATATGTCATATGAGAAAAGAGAAGAAGTTGTTTCTTGAGGGATCGAAAAAGGCAACTTTTACTGTTTTATTCCATAAAATACTAATTAGTATTTTATGTAATTAGGTGACTCTTGGGAGGTCTCCAAGACCACCCATATGTTCAGTGATTTGCTAGAAAAAATTCAGAGATTCAGCATGGAGTCATAATTACATCAACACAGCACACAGACACAGCTGGATCTGTAAAGGAAAAGAATACAGGAGTTGTCTGGTGAAACACACATTCATCTTCCTATGCTCTCTCTTTCCTTTAAGCGGTTACACTGAGCACATTCTCCCTCTAGCCTCTAGTAGCAAAAATGCAGCAATGTGTGTATATATGATGTTTCTGCCCAGGGAAGCCCAGTTGAAGAAGGTCACATATGTCACAGACTCTGCTAGAAACTAGCAAAATTCCAGACTTCCAGTAAACGTTAACGATAAATCATGTTGTATGTACAGGCATAAGAAAACAACCCTATCAGTTAGGGAAAGTTCCAGAAGCCTAGCCAAGAGTTGGCCAAGAGCCAACCTTGAAAGCAACCTCTTCTAACGATAGCAGCCCCAGGCTTGCTGTGTGAACTGTTTTCTGCACAGTAGATTACCATGTAAATAATAAAGCTATCCAGGGTGATGCTTACGTGTTACATATTTAGTTGGTCAAAATATTTCAGGTTTATTTTGTAGTGATTTCAGGTTGATGTTGTATGTGAATTGTGTTATACTGAACTGTGAATACATAATAAATAAGACAAAACATTGACAAAACTTCAGTATCTCCATCAGACACTAGAGAAGCACTAAAAAGCTAGAAGAATATACGAGCTTTAAGGAGTGGTATTCATTTTGTGACTTATTAAACATTACTTTAGCTGGCATCAGTGTAAAGAGGTGATGGTCACGACATTTGGCCAAGGCATCGTGTTTAAGAGGCTGATGAAAAATAAAACATTAACAGGAAAGGGGCATGAAATTGTCAGAACTTGAGGGAAAGTATTCGAGAAGAATGGAGGTAGTGATATGATGAAAGTCAATAATGTACATTTGAATTTGGGATTTTTTAAAAGTAAAGTTGGTTATGTTAATACTGTGAAGTGGTGGTGTGAGGACTCCTTGTGTTTAAGTTGGAAAGGGGACTACTGCCTGCTTTATGATTTTTTAGGGGGGCTTGCTCAATTTGCAAAAATAATAATTACTGCACCTAACAAGCAGAGGATAGATTTTACTAGGTGCTTACAAAATTAAATTAGTATAATCACTTTCCAGATGGAATATCTTTCTATCATGTCTGGCCAAGGCCTAAAGCTTTTGGACCACGGACACTTAAAAGAAAAATTATTTTTCTTGGGGCACCTGGGTGGCACAGCGGTTAAGCGCCTGCCTTCGGCTCAGGGCATGATCCCGGCGTTATGGGATCGAGCCCCACATCAGGCTCTTCAGCTATGAGCCTGCTTCTTCCTCTCCCGCTCCCCCTGCTTGTGTTCCCTCTTTCGCTGGCTGTCTCTATCTCTGTCAAATAAATAAATAAAATCTTTTAAAAAAATTATTTTTCTCTCTATTCAGTGGAAGAAAAAGCTATTACTTCTAGGTATCAAATATGAGAATTATGGTATAAATGATAATCTCTGACTTAGGTAGAGTTTGAAATTGGGCACTGTAGTAGCATAAATTAAACCCATAACATTTCTTAATGTATCTTTATTCACTAAATTTCAGAAAGAGTCTAGAATAGCTCCCAGTTCTCCAATTAAAATATTCAGCCTAAACTCTAATTGTGATCCCAGAATATATAACGCAAGTTAAGGAGACACCGTCATTCACCAGGTAATTACTTATGAACAAGCAATAGTCCAACACAGTTTTACTCTCACTTCATGCTAATCTGCAGCATGCTCAGTATCATTATTGGGAGAAAAAAAAGCCATGATCTCAGTTTTTCTTTTGAAATCTAGTTCACAACTATGGATTTTCATAAAAGATGAAAGTAGCAGTCATGAAGTGGTCCTCTCCATTTTCATTACAGGGTGGTGCACGAAGGCAGAGGGGAGCAGCTCCACAAGGAACTAAGAGCGAATGAGTGTCTACCATGCACCAAGGGCTGTTGTAGTTGCTTTTGTATAGTGACCTACCTCGTTCTCACCATGACTCTAGGAAACAACATACACCCTTATTCGATCTATTATTGTGAGAAATTAGAACTAGACTAGTTGAAATAAAAAACCCAAGTTCATATGGTTTTAAGTGGAAGAGCTGGGACTGAGTCATAATCTTGGACCATAGTCCAAGCGTTTGTGAACTATAGTGCCTGAGCCAGAGACCTGTCATTTATGCGAATGAAACAGAATTTGTATTCAATAAAACATGAATATGAAGATTAAAAATTAATCTTTGGAATAAGACATGAAAAGGACGTTTTTAAATCTCACTCTTAGAAAATTTGGCATGTTGGAAGTCTTGAAGTATTCTAAGCTACCTTTCCACTCATTATCATATTTTCTCTCCTTTGCTACACCATTATCCACTTCATACATGAGACAACTCATAGGCCAGCACTGTTTTACTATCATTTCATACTTACCTGGAGCACATTCCACAATGCTATGGAGATGAAAGAATCACGTTCCTGTTTTACTTCATTCAAAACTATGTTATGGACTATGGATTCCCTTCTCTGCAGCCATGTTTTATTTATTTATTTTTTTAAGTAAACTCCATACCCAGCATGGAGCCCAATGTGGGGCTTGGACTCATGACCCTGAGATCAAGACCTGAACTGAGATCAAGAGTCAGATGCTTAACCCACTGAGCCACCCAGGCACCCCTGTCAAGTTTTATTTCCAAATGAATTAACATCCTTGGCACTGAAACACACAATGGTCCCTCCGACATTAAAATGCTCTTAATAACTGTGGACTCAGTAGAATGAGGTGGGAGCGAGAACGTGAGGAACTGAATTCAGCTTCCTAGGACTACAGACTTCAGCATGCCTGATAATCACCTCCATCCTACTTAAAAATAGGCAACGGTTTTGAGCCTAGTGGTAGATCTAGAAATCGGCATTTTTTGGTTAGCAATGATCAAGCCTGATGTAGATGATTAAGTACACTTTGAGAAATGTGGCCTTAGGGCAAGGAGCTGTCAAAAGCTAGAGAAAGGTTTTTTGTTTTTGTTTTGTTCTGTTTTAAGTCATCTCTACACCCGACATGGGACTCGAACTCACAACCCCAGTATCAAAAGTCACATGCTCTATCAACTGAGCCAGTTGGGCACCCCTTGTTTTGTTTTGTTTACATAGATTAAAAAAACTGAGAGGGGCACCTGGGTGGCACAGCGGTTAAGCGTCTGCCTTCAGCTCAGGGCGTGATCTTGGCGTTCTGGGATCGAGCCCCACATCAGGCTCCTCCGTTGTGAGCTTGCTTCTTCCTCTCCCACTCCCCCTGCTTGTGTTCCCTCTCTCGCTGGCTGTCTCTATCTCTGTCGAATAAATAAATAAATAAATCTTAAAAAAAAACACACACAAAAACTGAGAATCCCACTGAATCATCAATGTATGAAGAGGGCTAACACTTTGAGAAAGGATTATGGGAGTCCTGATATGTATAAAATCACTTCTTCAAGAACTAAAATTTATTTAATTTGCTAAGGTTGTATTCCTCCAGCCCAATACAGAGATCATCTGGATATGGGAAGAGATGAGCCATCAGGTGAGGGCAATGCTTCAGGGACTTACGAAAATGTTTGTGGAAGAAAGCGAAGTTGCTAATAACTGAAGGGAAGACATTTATTAGGCACCTTTAGTGTGCAGCCAGTGAAATGCACTGTGGGAGAATACGTGGTCAGTTTGGTCGCTGGAATCACTTTATTCTACATGATTCCATAGCAATTTAGTCTAAACTCTATCCCCAAATGGGTGAAGAGTATTGAGCTTGTCTAACAGGGCTTTTCTTCTATTATTTATTTTATGGGTACTCAAAATACATATTCGTGTTTTAGTCAACAATATGGTATCTAATCTCAAAAAGAACTTTGTTTTTAAAAGAAAAATAACCTCTTTATAAATGTAAGATGGAACTCCCATCAGCCTTTAAAGGTAGAAGTTTTATGGGCTATTTAAAAATATGTATCATTTTGGGTCCTAGTTAATAGAACCGTTTGGATAAACACTAGCTTCTCTCATGGCTGATCTTTGAAATAAAAATGTGATAATGCTGCTTTCACAGCTTCAGTTGCATTTTTATCTCATCTGAAATCTTTCAGCCTTCCCTATTCTTCAAAGCACTGATTGACAGGGCACTCATCGTGTGTTAAGAATGTTACCAACTTTGTTAAGTTGCTGACAGAGAATACATGTGTCAAAGTCTGATGCCAGACTATAAAAATAGCATCTTCAGTAAAAGTTTTCTTCAAGACCCTCCATCCTCATGTTTGTATCTTGCTGTTATCCAAGTTAAAAAAAAAAAGACCCACAAAGCAAATACCACATTACCCAATAAAAGTATGACCAGCTTCGTTTGTAGGTGTGGTTTACATGATATCTTAGAATAGTTAGTGTGTCAGTCTTTAGAGATGAATACTTGCATTTTATTTATTTTTTTTATTAATAACTTTTGGTAGCTCCAAATTCACACAAATTTTCTATGGAGAAAAGAGCCTGGTGACGAAGGACTACTAGGGCACATTGATGTAAACTTCCTGAAGTACTCTTTTTTGTTTCTAGTGGGTTTTTTACAGCTATATTGAGGTAAAATTGAAATGTAATAAATTGTACATGTTGAAATTGTACAGTCTGGGGCACCTCAGAGGCTCAGTCAGTTGCGCTTTGACTCTTGATTTCAGCTTGGGTCATGATCTCAGGGTTCTGGGATAGAGTCCCACACGGGGCTCTGGCTGGGCATGGAACCTGCGTGGGATTCTCTCTCTCCCTCTCCATCTGCCCCTTCTTCCTCCCCCACACACCTCACCACCACATGTGCACGCACATTCTCTCTCTAAAAAAAATTGCAAAGTGTACAGTTTGATAAAAGTTAACATATTTTCACACATAGGAAATAATTACTACAATCAAGTTAATGAATATAGTCATCACCCCAAATTCCTTGTATCTTTTTGTAATCCCTCCATCCCTAATATCCCCCACCCACTACCACTATCCACAAACCACCATTGATGGACTTTCAGTCTGTAGAGATTAACTTGGATTTTATTGAACAGTATATAAATGATATTATAGTGTAATTTTTTTTTGACTGGCTTCTTTTACCCAGCATAATTATTTTGAAATGCATTTGTGTTAATATGGATTTTTGTGTGTGAGTAGTATTCCAATGTGTAGAAACAGATCGAACTATGTTTACTCACTCCCCTATTGATGGAAACTTGGGTTGCTTCACACAAAGCTGCTATGAATATTTGTGTGCAACGTTTTGTGTGGAGATAAGTTTTCATTTCTCATGGGTAAATATCTAGATGTAAAATGGTTAGGTCTTGTGGTAGATAAATGTTTAAATTGATAAGAAACGGCTAAACTTTTCCAAAGTAGTTGTACCATCTTACGTTTTCACTAGGAGTAAACGAGAGTTCCAGCTCTTAAGCTCCTCCATATTCTTACCAATTCTTGGTGCAGTCAGTCTTTTTAATTTTAGACAACCTACTAAGGGTTAAATACTGCCTCACTGCTATTTAAATTTGCATTTTCTTAATGACTAAGAATGTTGAACATCATTTCATGTGTTTTCTTGCCACCCAATAATCTTCTTTGGTATAGTATTTGTTCAGATATTTTGAAGATGTATTTTCATTTGTTTCTTCACTTTTCTAGTATTAATTTGTGGTTATTTCATTTTCTACATATAAGGGATTATTTCAAACAGTTCAGTACATGTAAATTTGATAATTTAGATGAAATGAAACAATTCCTCAAAAAATACAAACTATCACAACTCATTCAATATGAAATATTTTGAGTATCTGTATAAATATTAAGGAAATTGGATTAGCAATAAAAATAAACTTCTAAAAAAAAGAAACCTCAAAACATTGATGGTTTAATTGGAGAATTCTACTTAATTTTTAAAGAAGAATTAACACCATATTTACATAATCTCTTCCAGAAAATAGAATGGGAGTTAATCTTTTTTTATTTCATGAAACCAGTATTATCCCCCCAAACAAAATACATTACAAAAAGAAAAACATAATATACCTAGTGAATAAAAGGTGGAAAAGTCCTTAACAAAATCTAAGAAAGTAGAACTAATATATAAAAAGAATTAAACAGCATGGCCAACTAAGGTTTATTCTAGTAATGCAAGCCTGGTACAGTGTTTGGAAGTCAATCAGTGTAATCAGCCATTTTAACACTCAAATGAAGAAAAACTACATGACATATCAATTGATGCAGGAAAAGTATTTCACAAAATTTAACACATTCATGATAAAGACTCTCAGAAAAATAGAAATAGAGAGGAAGTTCCTCAACTGATAAAAAGCACCTCTGAATAACCTACAGCTACCATTGTACTTAAAGATGAAAAACTGATACTTTTCCCCTGAGATTGGAAACAAAGTTATGATGTCTGATTTCACCACTCTTATTCAACATGCTGCTGGAAGTTCTAACCAGTGAAATAAAGCAAGAAAAGGAATTGAGGGAGAAGGCATACAGATCAGAAGGAAAAAATATAACTGTCTCTATTTCAAGATGACATGATTTTCTATGTAGAAAATCTGAAGAATTGTCAAAAAACAACCTAGAACTTCTCTCTTAGAACTATTGAGTAAGTTCAACAAATTTACAGGATTTTATTTTTATATTTTAGCAATGAACACTAAGATTTAGCAACAGACACTAAGATTAAAATAAAATAAAGTAAAATAAAATAAAAAGATTAAAATAAAAAGAAACTTAAAATTAAAATTACAATCACACAAAAGTGAAATACATCTAATAAAACATGTACATGATTTGAATCTTGAAAAATATAAAATCATGATGAAAGATATCAAAGATGTAAATAAATGAAGAGACATACCATGTTCTTGGATTGGAGATTCAACATGGCAAAGATTTTAATTCTCCCCAAATTGATGTACAAGTTTAATATAATTCCTATCAATATTCCAAAAGTTGATAAGGTTGTGAAGGAAGTGGATCACTCTTCTCTTGCTAGTAGAAATGTAATATGGCACTGCCTTTTTAAGAAGCAGTTTGGTAGTTTTTAAAATAACTAAACATACAACAGGCATCTGGGTCATCTGACTCTGTAATTGCACTGCCGGTCATCTATCTCAGAGAAATGAAAACTTATGTTCACACAAAATTCTAACATGAATGCTTGTAGCAGTTTTATTCATAACAACCCCAAATCGAAAACAACCGAGATGCTCTTCAGTGGTGAGTGGTTAAGTTGTTCTAACAATCACGCCATGGAACACTACTCAGCAGTGAAAACGAATGAGCTAATGATATAAGCAACTACCTGGATAATCTTGAGAGATTTAGGTTTAGTGAGAAAAGCCAATTCTAAAAGGTGAAAAATATATAATTCTGTTGATATAACATTCTTGAGATATAGGATTATAGATATGAAGAACAAATGTGTAGTTACTAGGGTTGAAAGAGGGTGTGTTGGAGAGGGAAATGAGTGTGCCTGTAACAGGTCAACATGCAGACCCGCATGGTGATAGACTTGACTACACTAATCTCAGATGTCCTGGTTATGATATTTTGCTATAGTTTTGCAATATGTTACCATTGGGGTGAATTGCATAAAGTTTCTATGGGATCTCTCTGTGGTATTTTTTACAACTCAATGTAAATTTAAGATTACCTCAAAATAAAAATATTCAAAAATATTGTAGGTCTCTATTTAGTATATTCCGTTATTTATCTTTCTTTAACATATGGCATAAAATTACTATAGCTTTTTTATAAAGAACTCATTTATTTATTGGAGAGAGAGGGAAAGAGAGAACACAAACAGGTGGAGGGGCAGAGGGAGAGGGAGAGGGACAAGCAGACTCCCACTGAGTGGTGAACCCAACCCCAGCTTGATCCCAGGACCCCGAGATCACGACCTGAGCTGAAGTCAGAGCTTAACCGACTAAGCCACTCAGGTGTCCCTAATTATTATAACTTTTAATGTCCTTTTCTAATCTCTCACTGGTGTCATTTTTGGATCATTTTTGATTGATTTTTCTCCTCTTAACTCTGCGTGCCTAGGATTTCTTATTGGATTGTAGACATTGTGAAATTTACGTTACAGCGTGCTGGATATTTTTGTACTACTCTTAAGTATTCTTCCACTCTTCATTAACTCTTCTGCAATTAAGCTACATGCAAATAACTTAATCTTTTGCTTTAAAGGCTTTGTCAGGTGGGATTAGAGCTGCTTTTATCCAGGAGCTAATTTTACCCCAATGCTTGGCCAATACTTTCCTGAGCACTTTAGCTCATGAACTGAGAATTGTGAAGTTTTCCCACTCTGGCAGGTGGGGACACTAACTGTTCTGGCAGCTGTGATCTCTGGCTCTTGTTTCACCTAATCCTTTTGAGTGGCTCTTTGGCTGTAGAAGGTTTCACTTACATGTATGCACTTAATCCTACTTGGCTGAAAACTGAAGGGGAAAGCTGCAGACCCCTGGACCTCTCTTCCTGTGCAGTTCTCTCCTTTCAGGTACTCTCACTGGCAGATTCTTAGCACCTTGGGCTCCTTTGACTGACTACTCCACCTGCTCAGCTCAGGCAAACCACTACGCTGAGATCACATCCCCCTTCAGTCCCATGCTATGACCTGACAGCAATCTGGGGCAATTATAGGACACCTCAGTTTCCTCTCGGTGATCCCTGTCCTACTCCCCCTAATACCAATATTTGAAACCATTGTTTTATATATTTTGTCCAGTTTTTTAATTGGTGTAGGCAGGAGGATAAATCTAGTCATTTTTACTACATCTTGGCCTGAAGTGGAAGTAATTCTCCAGTCTAACTTTTTTTAAAGATTGTATTTATTTATTTATTGACACAGAGAGAGGGCAGGGAGAGGGAGAAGCAGGCCCACTGCTGAGCAGGGAGCCCAATGTGGGACTCAATAGTAGGACCCTGGGATCATGACCTGAGCCAAAGGCAGTCGCTTAACAGACTGAGCCACCCAGATGCCCCCTCCAGTCTAATTTTTTAACCTAAAAATGTGTAACTCTGTAGGAAAGCCTCATTAATAAGAATTTTCAATATCATATCAAGGATTGCCATTGGCTTTTCCTTTTTAAATCTTTTTTTCTTATAAAAATAATGGATCTAGGAAAATCTTTATTGCTTTTAATGTTTCTCTGGAATAAAGCATTAAAGATGCATAAAAAGTGGTAGTGATGGCAGGGCATGAATCTAGGACAGAGGGATAGGAGAGAAACGAGAGATTTAGGGAAATATTTAATATGCAACAAAATAACTGTAGGAAAGCTTTTATAGGTATTTTAAAAAGATAACAATACGGATACTAAAGAGAAAATTTTTAAAATTTAAGTATGAGAACAGGGCACAATTTTAATAAACACTCATCAGTGAAACATTAAAAAAAAAACAAAAAACAAAAGTATTAGCCTAACAGGGTCAGACTATGACAAAAAATGCCACGAGGACCAAACATTACACCTTCTCTGCTATTCTGCTTTCGAAGTCTTTATTCCCAGGTGCCTTCAGAGAACCTCTGGGTCATACCTCGATTTTTCCTGATGTCCTCTTCTTAATCGCATCCTACCTTATCTGTGTTGTACTCATGAGACCCAGCTGAAGAATAAGAATAAGCACAGGTTTTTGTTTTTGTTTTCCCTGAGCATTTATACACTAAAGTGCTGTGTGGACCCCTATGAGACAAAATTTAGACATTTTCCCTGGAATATCTTGCAGGAATATTCTAGGAAACAGATTACAGGAACAACAGTGATGGGAGATAATCTAATTTTATAACTGCAAATAAGGATTTTTTCCCCCTATTCTGATGTCCTATATTAGATAGTTTCTATACAATTCATTTGGTAGATATCATACGTTTCCTGAGAAATGCTATGTTTCAGAACTGGCAAGAACTTTTCAAAACACAGTCTCACTTCCTTTAGAGAGGAGCAAGCTTGGCTGAGGGGTAGTTAGGTAACATGTCTAATTTCACACCATTCTTGGTTCCCCTTGAGGGCCAGCTCTGATTCATGGGTGGAGACTGCCTGGAACACTGTATCGTGATGAACTATGGAGCCCAGTGAGAAATAGTGCCATGGTCTATAAGCAATACCCTCCATGGCCAGGCAAGGCTGAGTGGCAATCCGGAAGGCCTCTTCTTGGCCAGCCCTGGAGTATGACAGTCTCAACATGGCAGCTCTCACTCCTTAGAGGTCAGGACCCCATTGGATCTCTTACATCTAACACAGTACCTAACGGAGAATGTCAAAAGGCAATTATTGCTTAAATGGAGTCTCCATAACTATGCTGTATTTTTTCCATAGTACTTAACCACATTCTCACATAGCATAGCATTTACCTATGATGTGTATTTTCTGTATCCTGACACTAGCATGTACATTTCACAAAAGCAGGAATATCTTCCTTCTTGCTTTCTTCACTGATACAATCTTAGTGCTTAGGAAAGTGCTTGGCTCATAGCAAGGACCCAATGCACATTTAGTACATTAATGCATTAATCAATTTAATTGGTGTTTTATCCACTACCTTGTATATATTGACTCTTATTCAGGAAATCAAACTGTAGGGAGAGGAGAGAAAGTCCCATTCAGCCATAAAACAAAATTTGCCTCAATCATTCCTTACCTTCTACAAAGCTGCACACAGCTCTTGAACGGTGACATCCATTGTCCTCTTTGTACTCTGCTAAACAGGTTTTTGAGTTTTTCAAATACCCCATAATAAGAGAGCCATGACCTAAAGATGATGTACCATTCTGCTTTTATCCTAAATACAAACCTCAAAGACAGAAATACCATTAATTGACTGTGCCACCCATCTTCTTGACCACCTCGTTTGTTTCTGTTTAAGAAGAAACAACCCAGGCAGAGAAATTCTAATGCTAATCTTCACCTGTTTATTTTAGATCCCAAGTAGAGTGTCTTGGTGGCCAGGTTAGGAATAGAGGCATCTTGGACAGAAATGGCTTAAGGAAGCTAGAAAGAAGGAAGACTTTAGGGAAGTGTCATCTCCTTCGAAGTATGTTCACAGCCTGAGCAGCAAATAGAAGTCTGTAAAGTGAATCTTAGAGCCTACGAGCAAATGCATCTCCACTCTTTAATCTCTCCAGGAAAGTTGGTCCTGCTACCTTACAAGACAAATTTCCCAAGCCTTTAATATGCTTATTTATTTCTGATTGACTTCTGAATTACCAAATATTGAAAATTTTAAGGCTTGAGCCCTTGGCCTTGGTACTTCAGAGACACCAAGTATAAGACAGCTTTATAACGCTTTGCAGAATTCTATTTATAAAGGATTTTTATACCATTGTAAGCATTTCTACCCACAAGGTAACATGTGCCACTGGCCAGAGTGACAGAGTGTTGAAAGGTAGAAAGAGTGGCGTTTCACTTCACAATTGCCGCCATCAGTGATACACCTTCCCCCAGCCCACGCCAGCCCCATTACCAGCAGAGGACTTTGTGATGCTGGGCACCCCTCACTTTAGTTGGATCTGATCCTGGCTTTCGCCAAAATGTGCTATTTATGCTAACCTCCGAGAAGGTCTTGTTAAAATAAATAAAGACTCTGGCAAACAGCATTCACGTCTCAAGCTCTTCCTATCTTTTTGAGGTGTTAAGAATTTGGTCCAGGGGTCCACTGCACCAAAACTATCTGGGGCCTTGTGGAACACATTGCCAGGCATGGCCCCAGAAAGATTGAGGCAGGATCTCTGGGGGTGGGGCAGGTAAGGAGGAATTTTTCATGTGAACCGTACCAGAACCCTAAGAAATAACTGGAGAAAGAAGAATTTGGCTTAACATCAAGTGACAGGATTCCTGTTTCTTTCATCCACACAAACATGAAAAGCCCTGCTGTGCTTTCTGACACTTGTCTGATCTCACTTCTGGTACAAAGAACTAATTTCCTCTGTGGGTCTGTTTACACCGATGAGCTGCCCAGAAGTTCCTGTAGAAATATTCTGTAAAAAAAATCATGTTAAAATTGTCCTGTTTTTCTCACTTAAGAATCCTTTGAGATCTCAAGCTATTTGTAAAGATGTAAATTCAGCAGCTTATGATATGCTCTCCTCCCTCTTTTTTTGTGTGTGTTCATGCTGAAAAATAAATCTCAGTATTTTATACTTATGAATAATTCATTTACAGTGAAAAAATGCAGAAAGGAAGGGGTGTGCGGCTATTTCCATAAGAAATAAGCCCCTAAACTTCTGACTTGGAAGTCTCACAATATCAGCATCTGGATATTTATGGCTCTAACTACAACAGCCAAGATTACCTGCTTATGTAATAAATCTGTCAAATTCAGGATGAAGTGAAGTCTATGTTTTTCACTTAAATTTGGCTGTTGAACTTAGGATTTGGTTTTGGCTAGGGAAGGAGAGACTGAGGCAGTTAGTGATTACCACCTGTTTTGGGAAGGTGAAGTCATGGCGCTGAAACAAAGGACAGCTGCCTTTATCCACTTTTTTGAGACCATTTCAGCCTCAGTTCAACACAGAAAAGAAGACTCTTCTATAGAAGGAGAATAAATATTATCAACAGGTCTGAGAGAAACTGGGAGCCAGACAAAGCAGCACCAGGCTGTGGGGTTGTCAGCGGCTCTTTTCAGAAGCTGTTTCTTCCGTCCGGGAAACCATTACCTCCCTGCCAGGCTCCCGGCACTGAGTGCTCCCTTTACTGCCTTGACTGTCTTTCCAAACAGGGGTGGGGGAGAGAGGTAGATGGAGTATCCTTTATTCATACCTTTCATCCAAATCCAATTCAATATTTGGATTTTTTTTCTCTCCAAATATCACTAGGATGTACTCAAGTTTGAATTATGAAAACAAAGGAAGGAAAAAACGAAAAGAGTCAGTAGCCACGCAGAGCAAAGCTAGGATAACGAGGTAAAATTTTGGTAGGGAGACTTCCTCAAGGTCATCCTTCGGAGGTTTTTAACTGCGCTTGTGCCTTTTGTGTTCAAAGTGTTCAAATTTGTAATTAAAAGAATATAGCCTAATTGTCCAGGAAGATGGGCCATGGGAACAGAGATGGTTTATGCAAGATTATTCACATGGCAGTGGGTCTCTCGGTGACTCCTTTCCGTCTGATTTCAGAAGCCAGCATTACCAGGTGGTGCGACACAGCTTCCCTACAAAGATGCCATTAGAGTTTTAAAAGGCAAATCCTAAGATGAAGCCTCTGTTCTTTCTTGGAAAAAGCATGTTTATTCTTTATTAAAATGGGCTGATGGCCTAATGATTTCCGAGCTTGGTATTTAAAGTCCAGTTTTCTTGCTCTTTCTCCTGGCAAATCGCGGTTGTCAGAACTCCTGGCCCACCCTTTCCCATTGGCAGGCCTGTACTTTAATCATGTAGGTCTAAATACAGAGTAAGCAAGAGAAGGAAGATAATTGTCAAGGTGGGTGGGCAGCTGCCCCTCCTTTCAGGGCCTAGCATCTCCATACTCGGCCACATGCCTTGCCCAGGGCTGTCAGCCACACATTCAGAAGAAATGGACACTAGTTTTCTTCTTCTTTTTTTTTTTTCACTTCAGTATCATAACTAGTTATGGTATTATTATATACCAAGGAGCTGGATATTCTAAGGGCATTGTTAATCCTATTCGTGTATTTCTTCCTCAACATCAGGCAGATATGGTTGATTTCACAATATGCATGTTTAAATCTGCATAAATCAGATGTTATGAGAACACAGTTTTTCAACTCACCATCGGGTACCTTCACATTTCCTAGTCTTATGTATTTATGTAACAGCCCAAAGACAAAGGTGTTTTGTCTTTTTTTTTAACCAGGGAGATTACTAAAATGATTATAATCATATAGGTTAATTATGAATAAAAGATTTCCTTGAAGCATATTAATTATTCTAACAATGCTTGCACTCAAGGGTGTGAGGTTTTATTTAACAAAATTTGTATTGAGTATGTATAGCAGTACCCTGGTTGCATAGTCTTGAAACACATCACTTCTGTGTGTTTTCTCATCTGTAAAACAAGATAAGGATAGGTAATCTCTAAAATCACTTTCAAATCTCATTCTCTTATTGTATTAATGATTACAAACCAGGATCTCTGTGTTTTTTTCAACAAATATTTATCAACCCTAGTTGTGCCTGGCATTTATATAATAAGTAGTGAAGTGTTTATATGTAATATTTAGCCTTGACAATAGTTCTGTGAAGTGGGTATTTTCTCCCAATATTATCAAGGAGGAAATTGTCAACATTCCGCAGCTCATAATTGACCAAAGTGGGACTCAAACCCATGTGTGTGTGTGTGTGTGTGTGTGTGTGTGTGTGTGAAACTTTGAGACCACTTACCTGTATGTATCTTTTTATCAAGTGTATATTATGACCATAATAGAATCTTGGACTTTGTGATAGATATAAAGAAATAAAATACAAAGTCCCTTTTCTCAGGGAATTTGTATTCTGTATTCTAGTTAAAGAGACAAGACATGTAGAATCGTAAATAACATTAAAATTGATAAAGCAAGCAGTTTCAAAAGATGGAGAACAAGCATCAAATTATTGGGAGACAATAAATGTCATAGGTTCCTGTGGGTGGAAAGAATCGGGGGGCTTCGGGGGGCCCAGTCAAACTTAAGAAATACTACGGCAGGACTTCTAGGCTCCTCAGAGAGGAACCAAGAGGGGGTCTCAGTTTCTCACTGGCAGGGGTTGCGCCTTTGCTTTTCTGCAGTATTTTCCCACCTGGAGGTATGATTCTCAATAAAGAAAAGCTGTTGTTGATTTTCTGTGTCATTTCTTTCTTTCTTTCTCTTTTAAGAGATACTTACTTGAGAGAAAGAGAGCAGGGGGAGGGGCAGAGGGAGAGAATCCTGGAGCAGATTCACAGCTGAGTGTGAAGCCCCATGCTGGGCTTGATCTCATGACCTCAATATCATGACGTGAGACAAAATCAAGAGGCAGCCACTTAACCGGCTGAACCACTCAGGCACCCCAACTGTGCCATTTCTTTTCAAGAAGAGAATGCATACCTTTGCTTAGTACTCTGAAGATGCCATGAAAGGTTTCACATTGAAGGCGCTATCGGGTGCTGGCCCTGCACTACCGTGGATGAAGGCCATTGCCTCAGTTCTATGCAAAAATGAGGGCACAGAGCTGAGAAGCCAGGAGGTTGTCCCATAAAATCCACGGAATTTATGTAAATCCACTGCTTTACATATATGTACATATGTAAATCAAGTGTATAGTAGTGCTTACTTCAGAGGTTTGGCAGTAATTCAGATGCTTCTGCATTATTAAGGCATTGTTCAAATTATTGTTTAAATTATTAAAATAAGCATGTGTTACTTTCCTAATTCCAATGGCTGACATTTAAAAAAACTGCTTCACTGCATCTTACTGAAGCTACTGAACTTTACATTTTCTGACCGAACATGAGTATGGCTCAAAGGAGTTCAGCATCCATCCTATTTTAGAAAATTCTAGGTGGTATAAAAATAATAAGAAAATTGTATAGAAAACGTACGGGTGGTTGGCTTAGCTGGTTAGAGAAGAGCATTACTGCTGGCCAGGGCGTCAGCTTAATTCCTCAGTGGCCCTTTAGTTGGGAGCAGTTCCATGGCCTCAGGCCGCCTGCCCAGGCAAGCCACAAACAGCCTCTTGACAAAAGCATATCATTCTTAATTGGAATCAAGTGACAAAGTGTGGCTGCTTCAGTGACATTGAAATCAACTGTGAAGGAAGGATCTCCCTGCACTTTCGGGATGGGAGTGAGTAACTGCTTTCTACATGAAGAGAAACCATGTTTTCCTATGCCACAATTTGTCTTTGAATTATTTCTCAATTCACTTTCATAAATTATTTTGCCAACTCTTCACTGCCGAAACTATTATTAGAGAAGTCCCTGACCAACCTGATCTTCTTAGAATGGATCTCATGGGTAGGCGGATTTCCAGGCTCTTGATGTTCAACCCCTCCCCAAATGCCATCAGAGTTGGGTGCAGGGAGGTCCTGCTTTGGCTATGGTTAAATGACATTGTGTGTGTGTGTGTGTGTGTGTGTGTGTGTGTGTGTGTTTAAGATTTTATTTATTTATCTGAGAGACAGAGAGAGAGGCAGAGGAACAGGGAGAAGCAGACTCCCCACTGAGCAGGGAACCGGATGCAGGGCTCAATCTCTGATCTTGGGACTCGTGGATCACAACCTGAGCCAAAGGCAGACTCTTAACCTACTGAGCCACCCAGGCACCACTTAAGTGGTGTTTTACCGAATTATGGAAGTCACTGGAAAATATAGTTGATCATAGAATAGAAAATTCTCTTTTGTAAAGATGTAGTTTTCCCTACATTGGCATAGAAATTCAAACCATCCCAATTAAAGTGACTATCGGGGCTTGTTTACTTTGTGGGATTTCGGGAAATAACATTGAAGGTAGAAGTTTTTTGTAAGAAGAATCATTCAATAATGTCCAGGATTGCTCTGAAAATGAGGAGTCATAGGCACAGACCCTGGTTTGACTAGATATTAAAGTATATTAAAATTTTACATTAATGAAGACACTTGGAAAGAAGAAACAGAAACAAATCGATGGAGCTAAAGAGAGACTTCTCATCATTATATGAATGTATGAGAATTTTACATATAAAGACTGATATTTTGAATAATTGGTGAAACATGATTTTAATCAGTTATTAATATTGGTATAACTAACTAGCCATTCACAAAAATAAGAAAAAATTCATATCACATTTGATTCATTAAAAGAAATTCCAGGTGATCAAAATTCAAATATTAAAAAATATATCTAATATGCATTGGAAGAAATCAGTGGGAATGTTTCTTTTAAAATGTTTTCTTGGGGCGCCTGGGTGGCACAGCGGTTAAGCGTCTGCCTTCGGCTCAGGGCGTGATCCCGGCGTTATGGGATCGAGCCCCACATCAGGCTCCTCCGCTATGAGCCTGCTTCTTCCTCTCCCACTCCCCCTGCTTGTGTTCCCTCTCTCGCTGGCTGTCTCTATCTCTGTCGAATAAATAAATAAAATCTTTAAAAAAAATAAAATAAAATAAAATGTTTTCTTGGGGTGCGTGGGTGGTGCAATTGGTTAAACAACTGACTCTTGGTTTTGGCTCAGGTCATGATCCCAAGGTTGTGGGATTGAGCCCTGAGTTGGGCTCTGTGCTCAGCATGGAGTCTGCTTGAGATTCTCTCTCTCCTTCTCCCTCTGCCCCTCCCCCCTCTCTCTCCGATAAATAAGTACATAAATCTTTTTTTTTTTATTTTATTTTATTATTTTTTTTTTTAAAGATTTTATTTATTTATTTGACAGAGATAGAGACAGCCAGCGAGAGAGGGAACACAAGCAGGGGGAGTGGGAGAGGAAGAAGCAGGCTCATAGCAGAGGAGCCTGATGTGGGGCTCGATCCCACAACGCCGGATCACGCCCTGAGCCGAAGGCAGACGCTTAACCGCTGTGCCACCCAGGTGCCCCAGTACATAAATCTTTTTAAAAAATTTCTTGAAATAAATCCAATACACATCATAAATAAATCAAATTTATTTCTAAAAATATTTCTTAAATACAAACACTACCATAGGGTTTGTTCATTTATATATAATTGAATAGGTTGAGAACTGCACATATAACGCTGGTGTTTTCTCCATCACCTACTTGTTATGTTTAATGTTTCCCAGGTGAGAAAGAAACTCAAACCTACCTATTCCAGTTACTCTTACTTTTGTTGATTCTAGCAATTTTTTTACCATAGATCTTCAAATAATAAAAGCTAACACTTCCTTTAGTTTTACAATAAGTAAATAAATACCAAGTGATAAAAGCCTGAGCCCTGAGTGGAGCGGTTTTACTTTGGAGCCTGGAGAGAGTCTAGACTCTGGGGATGAAGTTCAGGGCAGGAGAAATGAAGTCAGCCTTTCAAGGTGGAATGCCATGAAATTCTTGTATGAAGAAAGCAGAGCTACTCGGCACTGCTGGATAACTGGCCTGTGGTCAGAAAGCCTGTGGTCAGAAAGGCTGGAGAGGCTCTGCGGTGGCCGTGTGGAGCCACCTGAGGTTATAGGGACTAGAAGCCTCTGCTGTGTTCATATCAAGTCCCAGTAAAGGTTGTGGGCCCCATCAGGTCTGCACTGGGGACAACAGGCTAGGTTTGTCAGAACGTATCACGTAGCAGGCACTGCTGTGGGAGCTTTACATATATATTAAGTTTCATCAAACCAGCGGAATAGTTCTGCTTATTAACCCTCATTTTTATAGGGGAAAGAATTGAGGTGCAGGAAGTTTCCGAAATTTGCCCACGTTCCTAGTGCTGGTAGTGGAGAGCGTCTTGGATTGAGGGAGTCTGGATGCAGACTCTGGGTTCATATTTACTGTGCTGTCTACAAACCAGAGCAATACGTGAGATCTTGACACACATGTGGCTGCCCTGTATTCTATAGACAGGGAGAGAAAGAGGAAAGTACTTGTTTGTTTGTTTGTTTGTTTTCAAGGAGAGAAAGCAAGTCTATTGACACTGTGTGGGAGATTTTTCTCTCTTTCCCCTTCCCTTTCTCATTCCATTCATCTGCTTCCTTTTTTCCTAGATGTGTTGTCTGGGGAAAACCACAAGAGGTGGTGTTTTTAAATGATAACATTTTAGTACCATAGAGACAGAACTCTCAGGTTATACTTTTAATCATTATTGCTTCAGAGATCCTTGTGGACAATTTGGTCTGCGTCACAGCAAAATGAATGAAGAAAGCATGTACAGTTGCCTGTTAGTGGACAGAATAGTTTTGAATATACAGACAGAGCAGAGACCTGGTGACAGATGGAAGTGTTCCAGGCTGCAATTGCTGTACACATTCCTCTATCCGCAGCCCCATCTGTCAGCACAAGTGTGTTACTATTTTGGGACTCAATTTATCCACTTGAAGAATAATTTTCAGGCTTGTTCTTAAGGTTAAAATGAAATCTGTAACTCACCAAGACTTTTCCTGTTTGCCACTGAATGCCTTCTCTTCTTCACTAGAAGTGGAAATTATTGGGGTGAGAAGATAATTTTACATTTTTGGGGGGAAGGGTATGCTTGCAGCGGATGATAGAACACAAACGTTTGACACTAATACAAAGTAAAAGCAATCGAAAAGAAGAGTGAGGATATCATGCTTTCTGCAGGGAACACACGGATTTGAAAATATAGTCTGATAATAATCCATGAACAGGAAAGCCCAGAATCAAACAGAAGTGTCCACTTCCACCACATTGATAATGCATCTGTGAACCTAACTCCTGAATTTAAAAGGAATATCCAAGAAGTGACTTCCTAGCCCAATGACATTTTTTTCTCCCTCACAGTTTAAAGGCCTAGAGGTTAGATCGATCATGGTCTTACTTCATGAAAAGAGATGAAAAAAATGTTTTGTCTGTGCCCTATAAAAGTGAAATGTGTGACTATACAGTGAAGTCTCACTCTAAGCTTCTACAGAAAAGGGAGCTCAAAGAACACTATATAATGTACTCCTTTCAAGGTAAAGCTAAGAAAAAGGTTGCCTTACTTTTGCCTGAAAACCAACAGGTGTGCTTCCTCTTTTGAATTAACAAAATAAAAGTTTGCAATAAACACAAATAACATAAATGTATTTAGTCCTTAGGGTGAACCCATAATGATGCTCATAGTCCAAGATGTCTGTCACACCTTGGACACTAGTATCAGGACTCCCACAACAGTTATTGTAATGCCTGTCCACTTCTGACTTTCCACAACTCCTCAGGAAGGACCTATCTCCTGTCTTCCAAGAATACCTTGTTTTATAAGAAATAGCAGGAAGATCGGTAGGAGAAGGAAGGGAAGAATGAAGGAGGGGTAACAGAAGGGGGAATGAACCATGAGAGACTACAGACTCTGGGAAACAAACTGAGGGCTTCAGAGGGGAGGGGGGTAGGGAATTGGGCTAGGCCGGTGACGGGTATTGAGGAGGGCACGTATTGCATGGTGCACTGGGTGTTATATGCAAATAATGAATCATGAAACATTGCATCAAAAACTGGGGATGTACTGTATGGTGAGTAACATAATATAATAAAAAATTATTATTAAAAAAATACCTTGTTTTCCCCGCTTTTTCTTGTGTTCCTCCACCAAAATTGCCTTATCTTCTCTCAGCCTCTACATATACATCCAATGTGTCCCTCCATGAAGTTCTACCAGATTACACCATCTAGAAATTTCTCTTCCTTCACTCTCCTTCTACACCACATGAAGTCCAGGGGTCAATCAGGAGCTCCTAGTCTACTGACTTGTGCTAGCTTAGCAAGAAGACACAGAGATGGGGGGAGGAAAGTAGGGATGGGGTTGTGCCTGGGAAAGATAATGGAGGAAGAACACAAAGTGGGGCAGGAAAAGCCCCACATCAGATTGTGATGTAGATCTGACATCTGTGAAAAGAAAGAGGGAGAAAGCAGAAGGGGACAAGGAAACCTGGGCTGTGGTGCAGATCTGACACTGTTGGCCAGCAGAAAAGGGAATCAGGGACAAAGATTGCCTGGTAGAAGAATCTTCCATTGGGCAGAAATGGCCAGGCTCTGGCAGCCTCGCTGTGCTCATTGTCAAGAGGTTGCCCAAGAGGAGCCTGACATTTGCTCAAAAGCTGTCATGGCTGCAGAGGAAGCTGTAACTTAGCTGCCAGCTAAGGGTCCATCTTGCAAGTTCTTTCTTGAAGGGAGATCCCAGTGGCACACCCACATGTTGCCACACTTAGAACCTGCTGGTTGATTTTTTACACTATCATTTGTATCTCTTGTGAGTGTTGAACTTACAAGGTGTGGTAAGCTGAGTGATGTTCCTCCCCACCCAACCCCCAAAAGTTCTTGTCCTGCTCTCCAGAGCCTATACATGTGTGAATAAGTTAAAGAGACTGAAGACGTGAATAAGTTCAGGTTACTGAGAGGGGAGGACTATCCTGCATTATCCAGATGTCACCATCATAGTCGCAAGGGTCCTTATAAGAGAAAGGCAGTCAAGTTAGAGGCAGAGTAAAAGATGTCGAGGCAAAAGCAGAAATTGGTGTTGACAGCAACGGATCGTGAGCCGAGGAATGAACACAGCCTCTAGACACTGCAAAAGGTGAGAAAATGGATTCTCTCCTAGAGACTCCAGAAGGAACACGGCCTTGTTAATTTCTTTGATTTTGATTTTGAACCTGCTTAGATCCCATGATCAGGGACCTTTTGCTGCTGTTTTCACTGCTCAGCATATTAGCTCTGTTGATTTTAAGACCTCTGACCTACAGAATTGTAAGGTAATAAATTTGTGTATTTTAAACCAGTAAACTTTTTGCAATTTAGCATAGCATTAAAAGGAAACTATTAACCACAGATATTTATGACTTGTTTCCTTGTGCAGTATGACCCCTTTATAACAGCTCGAAGGGACGAACAGCTACCAAATTGCTTAGAGATCATGATTATACAGATTTTATTGGCTCAGACAATGGCCCAATACCAGCTGCAGAACTAAGACAACCAGCTTTGCCTCACTATCCGGGTTATAAAGGCTGGTTAATTAAACAAAATTCATCAAAAATTTTGCTGGAGCTTGGAATTCTAGCCCCAGGACCCATTAATGGAACAGCATGGATCTCAGAAAGAGAGAGAGAGGGAAAGAGGTCCTCTGCCTAGTGGATGCCAATCATATCAGGAAATGAAATCCACTGAGGGGGTGCCGAATTTGCCACCCCAAAATATGTTCTTTTGGCATAAGGATTATTTTAGGCTTATTTTCAAGAAACAGCAGACACAGGAAAAGCTCCGAAAACTGAGTAGAAGTTACCTTTTTTGTAAGAGAAATTTACATCTATGAAGGAAATCACCATTTGTAAGGGTGACTTCCTCTCTGTACCAGGAAGAGGAAGATGACTAAATCTCTGGGAATTATCATCAATGCTGAAGGCAAAGACTTAAATCTGTGCAACCTTATCTTCATTTACTGTGTTTTTCCAGGAAACCTCCCATAACTGGCTCCCAACCCCGACATCTTTGGTCTTTAGCTGGAGATAGTATTTAAGGTGGTGGCTTGAGCCATTTTGGGGAGTTACTCAGCTTTTCTGGGTATCTCCCATGCATACAGGAAGTATATATGTTATTAATCTTGTTTTTCTTCTGTTAATCTGTCTTTTATTACAAGGGTGTCTCAGCGAAGAGCCTGAAGGGTAGAGGGAAAATTGCTTTTTCTCCCTTATACAATAAAAAACCCAGAATTTACTATCAGTAAAAGTAGTGAGATCCCTCCCACACAACACAAGGAAGTAGATGGCCCCTTGCTCCAAAGCAGCCACACTCCTCCCTTAGTCAGTATTCAGCTACTTGCTCTGAAGGGAGCCCCTGCAAGCTAGTCAAATGCAAATGTTATTCTTTGTTTGGCTATTGCTGTTATTGTATACAACCTGTATTAATAGGGTTGCTAGTAGACCCCTCAGGCTTAACCCAGTCCCAGCAGATGTGCTGGAAGGAGCTCAGCCAGGTATACGACTGCTTTACAGGGTGGCTGGGCACCAGGTGTTGGCAGGCTCTATTAGAAGGGTTTCAGCCCCAGTGCCACCGGGTATGGCTGCTGCGCCAGAGCTCACCTCCCTCTGCATTAAATGATGCCAATGGGAATGATGCTTAAATAAATTGTCCCTCCTTATATTATGCCTCGAATTATATCCTAGGCAGAATGGCCTTCCCAGTGTAACCAAACCAGACCCATCTGGCTGGCAGGTTTTTGTGCTAATGATTCTACTATAATTTTAATGAAGCAATCTCGAGATTGTAAAAGTGCCATCCACAAAAATGTCCTTACGATGAACTCCTCAATGTGCCCAGAATTTGTATGCATTATGGATGGAGTCCCCACAAAGCTCAGTTACAGACCACTAGCAGTAAAGCCCATATGTGAAATTCCATCCTGAAGCCAGGCCTGCAGCATATATGCTCAGAATCTAACACCATCCATCCACTTGGGAAGGCCACACTGTCCCCCCACCCTAGGCTGGCCTCCACTACCCCCAAGTACACCAGTGCTTCAGATGTTGTCACCCCAGCCCAAAACAACAACGAGGGAGACAATGAACCCCAACCTAATATATTAGATATTCCAATTCCTCCTCCCCTTGCTCCAGGTCCCCTTCCCACCAGAAGAGAGATGACTCAGGTGACTGTCAACCTGGGGGGAAGTTTGCAAAAAGGTCTCCAATTAATTTATCCTATGGACCCTGTTAGAATAATGCACTATTTTTCTGAAATCCTAACCACTTGCCCCTCAAACTTTGCCTCTATCAAAATGCTTACAAAACCGGAAGTTCCCTGTGACCTGCCCGACAGCACTAAATCTTATTTCACCTTTGTGGAAGGCCAAATAGTATATTTTAAACCACACTGGCCATGATAAGACACCTCCTCAAAAGACCCCAGACTAACCTGCTTAGACCCCACAGTCAAGGACATTTTGCTACTGTGTTCAGTGCTCTGTGTGCAAGATTACAGCTTTTGCTTTCCACCTGGTGCATTCACAACAGACTTTACTACCCCGGTGATGGTTTTACTTGGAGGGCATTACTTGCTCCACTGGAATCTCAATTGGAAGTCCGGAATGTTCACCAAGGTTTCTCCATCTAGCTATATCCAAATTTCAATATCTTCCCATCCTGCTGAGATCTCTGAAATCTGTTTTCATCCATCTAGGTCCCCAGGGTGGGGGGGGGGGTGCTAAGCCTTCAGAAGTCTTTTTCTGGGCATGTGCAAGTGGGAGTCATCCAAAAAATTGAAGTAAATTTTGTTTTGGAAAATATTCAGGGCTCTTTTTCTGCAGGTCTCTCCTCTTTAGTAGTTTGCCCCCAAATGCCTTGAAGACTTCTTTTTTCAATCTGTGTTTTAGTCTGTGTTCTATTTCCTTGCACCATAGTTTTGAAAAATGTCTTGAAGGAAAAAGCCAGAATGAATGTCGATCACCTGTTGTATGTCTCTTCTCTCAAGGAACTAAGTGTTGATTGCTGTCCAGTGCCTTTAAACATTCAAATGGTATCACAAATATATACAGCTGACCCTTGAACAACACAGGTATGAACTGCATGGCTGCATTTATGTGCAATTTTTTTCAATAAATATCATTTAATATTGTAACTGTATTTTCTCCTCCTTATGATTTTGTTACTCATATTTTATCTTCTCTAGCTTACTTTACTGTAAGAACATGGTATGTAGTACATATAACATATAAAATATGTGTTAATCAAATATTTAGGCTATCATTAAGGATTCTGGTCAACAGTAAGTGATTAGTAGTTATGTTGTGGGGGAGCCAAAGTTATATGTGCATTTTCCACTGTGCAGGGTTCAACACCCCTAACTCCCGTGTTGTTCAAGGGCCAACTGTATAATCAGGTGTATGAGCTGTTGGTAGCAGCACGACAGGTCAGGTATCAGCTATTCTACTGGGCCAGAAAGGAAGCCCTGGTACTGCCAGCTTTAACATTCCCATTTGTTCTCTTTTGCATAAGTCTATGTATCTATATTCATGAAATTGTTATAATGTTACATTAGCTTTTCCAAGTCTTTAAAAACCAGGCAAGTAAGGGTATATTTCTTGGTATATGGCCTAAGAATCCAATTTTTAATGTGTCGATATCATCTTGACCGTAGCTGAGTTTTTGTGCAGATTTTTCATGTGAGTTGATCTTAAAAAGGATCTCTGGCATTCAGTCTTGTAGGATTTATTTTGAATCTGAATGTAGGATTATTCATATACTGTTATTGAATTTCACCTTATTAATTCTGTACCGAGTTTTCCTAGGACAGGATTTTCTTAAAGCTTAGTCTGCCTGCCATATGCCAAAAGAGATTTTGCTAATACTGACATAAATACAACCATCGATTCTTATTTCAAACCAAAATATAGTTTGCCAGACCAACATGTGATTAGTTTCTTCAGTAATAAGAACTGAAATTTGGCTGTCCCCAAAGGGCTATGGAACCCTTATTAGCACTAAGACATGGCATTCACAATTTGAGCAAGTGTTATTTCTGTCTGAGTGTAAGGTCAGATACCTGATTGATAATGCTAAGGAATGACAGCAGAACAGGGGTAAGGCAATTAGTGACTGAAAACCCTTAAAGTAATTTAATGACATAGATGAAATTAACTTTGAATTATTAGAAGAGATTAAAATGATTTGGATGTAATGACTCTTTTAGCAGCATAATTCTGTGCCTCTTTAAGAGCAACAAAATGGTCACTTAAAGTGTACAATTTGATGTGATGAATGTTATTGTATTAAAAATTTATTAAATTAATAAATATTTATATAATGTCTAATATCTACCAAGTACTTGTGAGTACTGCTCTAAGAAGGTTTGCAGCATTGGAAATAAAGAGGACGTAGGACATGTTATCTCATAAGTATATTAGCTTTAGTTAGAGAAATGCAGTGATGTTATTCTTTACACTTTTAAATAAAATCTTTAGAAATAGAGATCTATTTGCTATAGAGCCATGAAAATGGTTTTCACAAGGAAACTGCTTAAAAAGGTACATAGAGGGGGCGCCTGAGTGGCTCAGTTGTTAAGTGTCTGCCTTCCTGGGATCAAGCCCCACATCAGGCTCCTCCACTGGGAGCCTGCTTCTTCCTCTCCCACTCCCCCTGCCTGTGTTCCCTCTCTCACTGGCTGGCTGTCTCTCTGTCAAATAAATAAGTAAAAATCTTAAAAAAGAAAAGGTACATAGAGAGTAGATAGAATGGTGCTCTGTGTATGAGTGAACGACTTCCTTACTAAAGATGATGGAAAACGTAATTTTCGAAAAAAGTATTACCATGTGTTTGGGAGGAAAAATTTTTCTAGACTGTCCAAGATTCTTCTGGCTGGTCTCAGAATTTAATTGAGATGATATAGATTAGATTAACTGGAATAAATAAAATGTGATTATGTGTGTACAGGGAATCCACATAAACATGAGAGATTCCAAAGACAGGCAAAATAAGGTATATTATCTTGAACAATGGAAAAAGGAGTAGGAACCTGGGACTTCAAAGAGAAGGAAAGCAATTCATAGGAAGATGAAAAAAGAGTAAAAGTCTGGTAAACAAATATTTGCTGGGCCATCCAGAAACGACAGGACATAGAGAAGAATATTTTTACAAACAGACTTTGCTGAGTTCCTCCCTGTCCCACACCTAGTTCCTGCTATACCTTAGTAATCTGTGGTGATAGCTCCCTTCCTAGAGCAGATCCTCTGTCTAAATTCTTTTACGCAGTTATGGAGAAGGTCAAAGTTTCTTCCTTATGTTTCTTAAAAATAATCAGCCTAAAATAATCCACATGCCAAAGAGATACATTTTGGAGTGGTGGATTTTTCTCCCCTACAAATAAAATTTGTAAATAAGAAAAATGGTGTCATTTATTGCTTGCCAGGATATGTTGAGGTAATATACACATTTTTTAAAAAGAGGGACTTGTCCTAGGGCATACAGAGATTCAAACGCAATTCTGAATGACTGCAAAGCCTGTTTTCCTAAACACAATGTGCTGCTTTTGTAATGATCTATCTGCCTTCTCTAAGATAACAACACTTTTGCACACTCTACTCATTGAGTGATTTGTTCAGCTTATGTAGCCTTTTGCCTCTCATAGATATTTCAGGGCCTAGCTTGTTTCAGAGAAAATTTTACAGGGAAAAGATCTAAATAAAGAGCTCCTATTGAAATAAACTGATTTTAAAGGAAACTATAGCTCATTAAATTCTTAGATGGCAACACTTCCATTTAACTACCAATTAATTTGATGATTCTTGTGAAATATGTCAAAATCCATACCAGAAAAGTTTTTCTCTATGCAAACAGATTGCAAATGTCATGAAATTTGCTTCTTGCATGAAATTAGCTCATGAAATTTGAGTTAGTAATATTTGTCATAGATATAGTTGAATCAAATGATTGTTGCTGATTGCATTCACATGGTCTTCAGTGATGTGAATTTACTGTTTCCTGTTAAGAGATGGAGTTTAATTCTCTACCTCCTGTGATATCTGGGCAGATCTTGAAATTCCTTTGCACAAATAAATTGAATAAAGTGACACTATGCAATTTTTCCAAAGCCCTTAAGAAGACTGGCAGCTTCAGCTCCCCGCCTCTTGGAACACTCCCCCTTGAAACCCATCTGCCCCACTGTTGGAAACAAGTTCATAAAGAGAGAGTGTGTAGGATCTCTGGTCAACAACTCCACTCAAGCTCACAGAAGATCTCCAGCAAAAGCAGACAGCCATGTGAGTGTACCCTCTTGGACCTTCAGCCTAGTCTACCTTTCAGATGAACAGCTTTATCTGTTACGTGACTGCAACTGTGTGAAAAACAAACACAAATGAGGACCACCCTGCTGAGCCCAGTCAATCCTCAGACATATAAGAATAAATTGTCGTTTTAACCCAACAAGCTTTAAAGCGGTTTATTATGCAACAATGCATAACCAGAATATCCATAAAGACTTTTTAGGTATTTTTTCCCTCATTGCCCCAAAGTATATTTGAATGGCTCTCCTTTCAAGTGCTTTGTATAAGGCTACTTACATAAGAAGCCCAATTTTAAAGGAGTAGCGTGAAGTGGGTTACTATTCTTACCTTTAGTAGATATGGAAAATAGCTGTAGAAAAGCAATATCAGTTAACCAAAGTCTTGAGCACATAGTAACTAACTATATGCCATATTTATTTAAGGATTTAAGTAACCTCTAGATTCTTTAGACTCTGTGACCTCAGGAGAGTTTCCAGGCACCAGTATTTGAGAAAAGGCTCTATGCCTACAGGTAGTGATGGTTTTCTATGTTTGTTTCTCCCAAATTATTTAGAGTTATTTTTACTCTTGTTTAAATTACTATGTGGTTTCGTCCTCTGATGACATTACCTGAAATATTCCAGTTACCGTCACTCCTAAAGAACCATGTAAGAAATTTTTGTTTCTTATCCTTCCAATTCTAGGCTTTGCAGGTCTAGTGGTCCTCGTTCTCAGAGCTGGAATGATTTCATCAGGGAGCACAGCAAGAGTTTCATCAAACCATAAGCTATGGATGCCACCTGGTTTATTTGAGTTGTTTCCCAAGAGAGCAGATGATACAGAAAGGTGTCACTATTTTCACTTAGGGCATCCACTGAACATCTCTTGTTGCTTGCCTAACAAATTTTGATGGTAAAATTGTATAGGGTAGTCATTATGGGCAGGGGCTCGTTCCTTTTAGTCATTGAAGATTTGACTTGTCCCACCTAGTAAGCCATCCCAAGCAGCAGAAGTGCTGGCTAAAGTTGAGGGGAATCTGAAAAGGACAGAAGAGTAATTGGTAGTTAAAGCACCAGAATCACTAACATTCTCATAAGTTTCTCCAGGAAAAGAAGCCAACCAAAATCCTTAGGGAGGTAAAGGAAGTTAGATCCAAGTGGTACGAGTGTGACTATAGCAGATGCTGTTCTGTTTTATACAGATTCCTCTTCCAAGTCTAAGGTACTCATTCCCTCAGCTGCCAGAAGCATTGCCTGCTGATGGCTCACAGCTGAGTCCATCCACAGAAATTTCCCATGGCTTAAAGGAACTACCTCACCCAAAGTTACACTTTCTCCCTGAGGACAGTCCATACATGATGGCTGGTCAGTGTGTGTGTGTGGCCTACTCCTCTGACTAAATTCAACACATCTCTGAATAGCATCTCAGCCCCAAGCTTCCCTTGGGATCAGCCAAGGCCTTTGCTACAACTGCATGAAGTGGAACTTCTACTTGTAAGAAATCCAGCTTCCTTCAGTCCCTCACATGTGCTATTCCGGAGACCACTGTAAGCTTCTTTCACGTGAAGAAACAGCTTACCAAAATATGAAATAATCATATGTTGTCAAGGGCAATCTTGTGTATTTACCTGCTTCAAATTAGGGTTGATATTGCAATGCTGGTGAGCAAAATATTGAAGTCACTCCCCACACTGGATTAATTCATACTGATTGCTTGTTTTATCAAACAAAGTTGTGTTTAGAGTATCTAAAGTAATATAGATGTTACTCCCTAACACCTTATGCCCATAAAAAAATTTAAGAGTTTCATTTTCTTCATGTTTTTCTCCTCTCACTAAATTGTATAAATTAACTAGATTAAATGGTGCTCTGAACATTAAAATAAGCTGGTTAACTTCATTCCCTCTACAATGTGATCAAGTCTCATGACTGGTTAGCTCAGTAGACAAGACCCAAAGAGTCTATAACATATGGTTTAATTTCTCTGGGAATTAAACTATCAGATCTCTTCTTCAGAGATGACACACTCATTTCCCACCCCCTCCAACCTCTGGAAATATTAACACCTGATACAACTCCATTCCTCACTGGGAGTTTCTCTCAGCCATAAGGACCTGCCTAATCAGTGCCATAGGTTCTCTCAGGTGGTAGCTTGCTGATAGTGACTGGCCAACGCAAAGATACAGAGGTCCAGCCACATTTTATTAACTTGGGGCAATACTACCCCAGCCTCACAACTCCCGATAGAATTGGCTAAAGCCTTGGTTGCAACAGAAGTTCAAGTCGGCTTTACTTCTACCCAGTCTTCCTTGTAGGTATCATCCAAGAGCAACCCCCAATAACCCATTCATGCATAGTTCTTGTCTCAGGGTCTGTTTCTAGGAAACCCAGTTTAAGGCAGGCAACAGGACCTGAGGAACATTGTTCTGTCACATGGCCACAAACTACATCTGTAAAAGCTTGGCTAGTTTTCATAGGAAAGCTGAGAGAGATGCAAATTCATCTTTTGCCATGGCATCTTCCTCCCACGTCAGGCAGGCTATTCAGCATATTTCTTAGGGCAAGAGAACAGAACATAACTTCTACTTGCACCGTAACATAATACGAGGGACGTTAACAATGAGACATTATTTGACATTATTACCACGCTGCATTTGCTTGCCACCAAAGAAATGTGGGAAAGTAATCTTAAATTGTTGGTGCAGCAAATGCAAATGCAGATTCCAACACCTACTGAAAGTTTCCAACATAGAAACTGCAGAAAATAAACTGCTATTTTAGTTTTTCACCCATATGTTGGGCAAACTAAGGAAAAAGTTGTCAAGTAGTAAGTTTAATGTGTAGTAGAGATAAAAGACTAAGAAATTGGGAAAAGGCTAAATTCAACAATCTTTGCCGATATTCCGGGACTCCATCTTCTACTGACACATTTATTGTTTTCATTGTTCTTATTCGTGTCCTTATGAAGTTATAACTACTTTTGAAATGTTTGCTTCCCAGGCGAAGCAGGTTACACAAAGGAGCTGTCTCCTCCGGAATATGATTTGCAAGCATGCTCAGAGCAAGGGGTCACTGCCTTGTGGTTTTTGAGGTTTGCCAGATGAGATGAGGAGTGACATCCACATTGTTGCCCTGATGAATTCCACCTTCTCCACAATCTTGTTGGTTTGTCTTCAGTAGATGTTTGTTCATGAATCTGACCTCTGTGCGCTGGAACCAGGAAACCAACTCCCATCCCTACTGAGCCATAAGATAAGATTCCAGATCTGGTTTCTTACTGCAAGCACAGTTCTAATAAACTGAGATGTGTTAACTACTTACAAAGGTTATAGCATTTGATCCTTACAACACCTCTTCTGAGATAAGTGTTAAGAGTATATTTATAGTTAAGGAGTTTGAGGTTATGGAATTAACTCTACGAAGGTATTCTAGTAAATGTGGAACCAGAATTTGAACCTATGTCCATTAGACTCCAGGTGTTATTTTATTATCCACACCCATAGAATGTGAGTTTCTTCCCTCCCCATAGAATTTAGATTGTTTTATGAGCAAGAAGAGTCCTTGAATTTTTAGAGTAGGAGAGTAAACCAATCAGTGTAATGATTCAGGTGTACTTGTCTTCCCAAAGTAGATAGTTAGATAGGGGCTGGAAAGAAGTTTGTGAAGGTTATTATAATTGTTCACATGTAAGGTAAAAAGGCTTGCCTTATGATAGTACTGATAATGGAGAAGACTTGTGGACATGAGAGATATGTCAGCATGCTGATTAAATGGGATCTAGCTGGTTGCACTGTGGGTAAGACAAGTGAAGGGGGGTTATGATGGGGTTGAGTCAAACAGAAATGGGAACATGATGATGAAAACACTAATTACTTTTACGTATTTTGATTTTAGGATACTTCATAGACTTTTGGATGGAAATTACTAATAATAAGTTGGAAATTCAGAATGATAGTAACAATTTACCTCTTAAATATTCTAAATTCTTGCCATTTTTTATTAAAAAGGAATTAACTTTAAAGTATAACAACCAATTGACAGTATCTTGTTCAGGTACATTTAATCACATAGGATATATAGAGCCTGATGCCAATCTGGTGAACAATTGAATAGTCATCCAGAGAGTTAGATGACTTAGATTTGAATGATATAGCAATGTGACCAGAGGTCTTTGAAGTCTAATATGGAAATATGGAAATTTAGAATCTGGAGCACTAGAGACAAATACCAGTTTTTCTCTGAGAAAGGATAAGAGCCTTAAATAAAATAAATATTTTTTGAAATAAAAAATGAGATATGACAGTTATGGTTCTTAGCTCAGTTTCTAAAAGCTATACCCAATTGTTAAAAAAATCAAGCAGATTTCTCATATAAAACTCTGTAATTCTGGATTTCTTCTCCTCTGTCCTAAAAAAAAAAAAAATGGAAATCTAGTTATACTAGGCAACATTTATTTTACTTAGCTGCCCCTGAGTGAAGGGGTTGCCCCTGGGTGAGTCTGAGTTCTCCCTTCTGTCACAGTCCCCAGCTTTCTCTACTTTAACATCTATCTACTCTCTCTCTCTTCTAACCTTACTAGTGTATGCGTATTTCTTGTAGGTGTTTGAATTTAAGATTTCAGATTTAAGATAAGGATAAAATATTCGGGTTGATTAAAACCCTTTAAACAACATTTACATGAAGATACAAAAAATAATTGAAGTCTTGGCTAGTGGAAATACTGTATTGTCTGAATACATTTGAGTGAAGATAGACATAAATGCGTATCTTTGACAAGTGAAACAAAATAGTTATTATAATTTAGGCCACTGAAATGTCAAGAAATAAGTAAAGCCTGCATTTACAGTTACTAGGTCACACTAGTGCACAGGGGGAAAAATGTAATTATTTTAATATTTACCATATAACTTAAACTTAACCTTTAAGTTATAAGATTCTATAGTTCTTCTCTGGCTTGATGACAATATGTTGGATGTAATTACAAATCATTCCTACCCAAATATATTTAAGGTCACAGCGGTTTGCTTTCAAATGGCCAAAATTCACTGCTAACTGTAGTGTGCTGAACTTTGAATTGCTTTGGACCTAAGTTTTGCTTGTATGGACAGCCAGAGGGACACTTTTTAAATTAGAAATTTCCGTTTCCATGATGCTGAAACTCAGGGCTTCCAAAAAGTAGAGCAGGAGTAATAATTATCTTCTGCTGTGGATAGCTCTGCTCCTGAGTCACCTTAATCCACTCAAGCAGTATTGGCTTCTCTTATCCTTTTGTCTTCAAACCTCTTCAGTCTAGGTTATATTTATTTTTATTTTTTCTTGGAAATATATAGTTCACATACCATAAAATCCACTCTTTTAGAGTGTGCAATTCAGTGTTCTTTTTCTCATATTCACAAAGTTTTTACAACCATGACCGCTATCTAATTCTAGAACATTCCATCACCCCAAAAGGGTCCTCTATAACTCATGAGGAGTCACACCCCACCTTCTTCTTCCCTCATCCCTAGCAATCACAAATCTAATTTCTGTCTCCATGGATTTCCCTATTCTGGACATTTCATATAAATGGAATCATACAATATATGGCTTTTTGCATGTTTTTTTCCACTAACATAAAGTTTTCAGGGTTCACCTGTACTGTAACATGCTCCAACACTTCTTTTTATTGCCATATATTATTGTGTTTCATGTATATACCACATTTTGCTTTATTCATTCATCTGTTGATGGACATTTGGGTTGTTTCCACCTTTTTGCTTTTAAAAGTAATTTTACTAAAAACATATGTGTACATGTTTTTGTGTGGGCATATATTTTCAGTCTCTTGGGTATATACTTAGGAATGGAGTCACTGGGTCATATGGTAACCCTAATGTTTAACTTTTTGAGGAACTACCAAACCAAGGTAGCTGCACAATTTTACATTCTTACCAGCGATGCAGAAGGGTTCCAATTCCTCCACATCCTCACCAACACTTAACGTATGTCATTTTGATTAAAGCCAGTGCTGCTGGTGTAAGGTGGCACCTCACAGTGGTTTCAATTTGCGTTTGCCTAATGCCTAATGATGTCAAGCATCTATTCATATACTTACTAGCCATTTGTATATCTTCTTTGAGAAGAATGCCTGTTCAGATTCTTTGTCCACTTTTCAATTAGGTTAATTGCCTTTTTATTATTGAGTTGTAAAGTATTCTTTCTATACTCTAGATCCAAGTACTTTATGAGGTATATGATTTGCAAATGTTACAAATGTCACCCATTCTGTTGTCTTTTCACTTTCTTGATAGTATTCCTTGAAGCACAAAAGTTCTACATTTTGATGAAATCCACTTTACTTATTTTTCCTTCCGTGGCTTGTACTTTTGGCACTGTTTAAAGAAACTATTGAATAATCCAAGGTCACAAAGATTTATGCCTCTGTTTTCATTTAGGTTATTGATTAATTTGAGCTGGTTTTGAAAATGATGTGAAGTAGGGAATCCACCTTCATTCTTTTACATAGGATTATCTAATTTTTCTCACACTGTTTGTTGGAAAGACTGCACTGTCCATTGCAGGGTCTTGGCATCCTTGTTGAAAATCTCTTGACCACAGATGTATGGGTTTATTTCTTGACCCTCAATTCTATTTCTTGATCTATATGTCTATCTTTATGCCAGCACCATACTTGGCTGTCTGTTTGGAGAATGGTTGAAAGAAGATTTCAACACTGTGAGTAGGAGGTCACAGATTTCTGATTTAAAAAGTCAGATAAAAGAATCCCGTTACGGCAAAAATTGAACAAGAAGAGGAGTTGCAGAACAAGCTCCCTTTGAAGTAATTAAATTAAATCTTATGTTTTCACAGCAACTATACAAGCAAACATTGATGGGCCATAAGAATCTCTGGATAAAAACCCTATATTTAACCTCACTACTTTGCTGAATATGTATGGCTATTACATGCAGTCAGCCAAATTAGGATGATAGCTCCCAATTGTTAGGTTGGTGACATCAATATTTGAAATGATAACAATGTTTGCTTAGTGGGTGAATGAATGTCAAACTGGGGAAGTATTAGAAGTAAATGTGGTTAATAAAATCTTAAAAATCTATGGCATTAACAATTCTACTCTAAGTCTGGGAACAATTTGCATATATTTGGCATTTAAAATGGGTGAGATAATGGGTCTAACAAAATGTCTAACAAATTAGCTTTATGGTTCCAATGTAAACTCTGACTGATTTTAAGCTTGTGACATTTCGTTGAAAGGTGTGGAAGCATTGTACTAAATTTGTAAATGATATTGGAATGATGGAATAATTTGAGTTTTACAGTTGATTTAATTTATGAGACTTAATGTGATTTTTTTTTAATATTGACAGATTTTGCTTGGCAATTCAGGTTGGAGGAAATGTAAATTAGTTATAAAAGGAAGCAATTAATTAACGGGATTTAGTCTATTTAACTTGAATTGATAAATATTAACCAAGGACACTATTGAAATTAACTGTTAAAATTTACTAGATTTATAAATAGAATACTATATACACAGTATACTTCAGGCTCAGGGAAAATTAAATTTTTGAATTTGTAACAAATAAATTGAGCATTCATTTAAAATCCTAACAGTTATAAAGTTTCAGTTACGCTAGATGAATAAATTCTAGAGGTCTTCTGTTCAACACAGTGCCTATAGTTAGCAACAAAATATTGTACACTTTAAAATTTAAGAGTGTAGATCCTCACATTAAGTGGTCTTACCACACACACAAGATGAAACCCAAAACAAACCCAAATGGACACAAGGAAACTTCTGGAAAATGTTGGCTATGTCTATTATCTTGATTCTAATGATAATATCATGGGTGTTTGCAAATGCCCAAATTCATCACATTGTACATATTAAACATATGCAATTCTTTGTGTATGAATTATACAAAGCTGTTAAAAAATCCTAAGCAACAAATAGATTTTTCTGTATATAAATATCACATGTGAACATGAAAATAGAGTTGTGAAATTCTCTTGTACAACAGCTTTTATTCCATTAAAGAAGATTTAAGATACAGACTAAAAATAATGTAATCTACAATTTTCATTAGTAGCGCAACAAAGATACTTATTTCTCTGTATAATATATAATATTAATATAAAAAATATTATATAGCTGCATATTTTGAGTGATCAATGTGTTTCTGCTACTTTTCAATGTTTCTATTACAATGATTTTGTATTTTCAGAAGTACAAATATTTCTATTCAATATTTTTCAGTCAGTTCACTCAATAGGCATTAGTTGAATACTTGCCGGGCGTGTGGGTTGAAGACAAAGAATAAGGCAGTCATTCTCAGCATAATATTGAATTTGACCGAAGAGTAACCTGAGAATTTGCTGGGTACCTTTCTCTCCTTTCAGGACACCACCATAACCGAACGGCTACAGAGAGATTGGTGTTTCTTTCAGGATTACAGCGGATTATGACCTCAAGGTTCCTTACTGTTCCAGACATTAACTTCTTAGTTGCTAGATTGCAAGGAGAATCTGGAGAAGTGGCAGGGGGACTAGGGTGATATATGCACTTGCACAGTTAAGAGCAGATGCTATTTGCCAACTGTTAGAAAAGTTTTATTATTTTAACAACAGCACGTTAATAACCATTGCATTCTGGCATGTTCTAGATTATAGTAGATTAGACATAGATTGGAAATAACAGTGCTGTTATGCTTAAGAGTCAGATTTGAGGGGCGCCTGGGTGGCACGGCGGTTAAGCGTCTGCCTTCGGCTCAGGGCGTGATCCTGGCGTTATGGGATCGAGCCCCACATCAGGCTCTTCCGCTATGAGCCTGCTTCTTCCTCTCCCACTCCCCCTGCTTGTGTTCCCTCTCTCGCTGGCTGTCTCTATCTCTGTTGAATAAATAAATAAAATCTTTAAAAAAAAAAAAAGAGTCAGATTTGATTCCTCCAAACTCAGGCATGTGAACATCGTAAGGGAGCTTTGTTTTTAATGGTTCCACGGCTCCACTCTTTGATATGTGGAGATGCTAGTGTATATAAAATTTCTTTACTCAGCATTGCCACCCAAAAAGGTTTGAGTCCCATAGGGATATAATCACGTATGAGAAATGGCACTGGTATGATGTTAGTGGGTAAAACCTGATACCTATTATTAATGACTAGCATTTTATTTTAATTTTTTTAAAATCCACATACTGAAAATTCACACTTTTGATGTTGCGTTTTATGAAATTTAACAAAAGCGTAAAGTCAGGTAATCACCAATACAATCAAGATACAAGATAGTTCTTTCGAATAAAAAATTAGTTTCATGCAGTCTTTTGTCTTCAAATTATACCTGCATTCCTTACCTCTGGAAACCATTGATCTGTTTTTCATCATTAGAGATTTTCTTTTCCAGAATGAAAGCCTACAGTACGAAACCTTTTAAGTCTGACTTGTTTCACATCTATGTTGTTGTGTGTAAATCAATAGTTTATTCCTCTTTACTGCTGAGTAGTACTCCATTGTAACAATGTACCAAGCTTCGTTTATCCATTAATCCACTGAAGGACATTTGGTTTTTTCCTAATTGGGAGTGATAAGTAATGCTACTATGATCTTGAATATACGGTTTTGTATAAGCATGTTTTTGTTTCCCTAGTGTAAATAACTAACCCTGGGATTACCAGGTCATATATGTGCACAGATTTTATGATAAATTTGCCAAAGTGGCTATTTTCCACAGTGACTGTACCATTTTGTATTCCCAAAGCAATGTATGGAATTCCATTTGTTACAGATCCTTGTCCATACTTCATATTGTCATTTTTAATTTTCATCTTTCTTTTGGGTGCAATTTTATTTTTTAAATTTAATTTTTTAATTTAAATTCAATTAATTGACATATAATGTATTATTTGTTTCAGGGATACAGATCTGTGATTCATCAGTCTTCTATAATACCCTGTGCTCATTACAACATATACCCTCCCCAATGTCCATCACCCAGGTGGACAAGCAATTTTAATTTGTAATTTTAATAGCTAATAAAATGAACATATTTTCATGTTCTTATTTGTCATCCATTTATATTCTATGGTGAAGTGCATGTTAAAATACTTTCATATTTTTAATGGAATTTTTTTCTTGTTTTGAGAACTATTTCCATACTCCGGATTTATGTTTTGTTTGATATGTAATTTGAAAATATTTTCTCTCAGTTTGTAGTTCGTCTTTTCATGCTCTTAACAATGACATGCACAGATCAAACATTTGTAAACATGCTAAAATCCAATTTATCAAAATGTTGTTACTAGGTAATGCTTTTGATTTTGCATCTGAGAACACTTCCCTAACCTGTAGTCACAATGATTTTTCTCCTGTGTTCTTCCAAAGTTTTATAATTTTGTGTCTTATATTTAGGTTGATGATCCATTTGGTTCATTTTTATGTAAGTCGTGAGGTATGTAGGTCAAAGGATTTTGATTTTTGTTTTGTTGTTGTTTTGGTTTGGTTTGGTTTGCTTGGTATTGTCCAATTTCTTCAGCATGTTTTCCTGAAAAGGTTATTCTTTCTCCTTTGATTCATCTTTGAAACTTTGTCAAAAGTGAGGGACTCTACTTGTGTGGATGAGTTATCGGATTTGTTATTATGTCCCGTTGCTCAGTATGCCTGCCCTTCCACACTCCCACGCTGTCTTGATTACTGTGGCTTTATATCAAGTCCTAAAATTCGTGGTGTGAGCAGTCCAACTTTGTTCTTTTTCAAAATTGTTTTGGGTCTTCTAGTTCTTTTGCCATTTCATGTAAATTTAGAGTCATTGTTTTGGGGATTGTTTTGTAAATGGGATTGTGAGAATCAGCTTGTTGAAAATCTTGACCACATTTTTTGTATAATTTTGTAGTAGTGGTATTAGGGACTGACTTCTCACAGTGTACTTAAAAATGTCTTCTCACTTCAAATAAATGTTGTCAACTTACCAACCTACTGGGTCCTTTATCATCCCCCTTGTGTTGTAGTTGTTGTATGCCTATATCCACAGACATTAAAAACTTCATTAAAAAATTAAATACATTTTGTTTTCAATAGTTATACCTAATTTAAAGAACATGAAGAGAAAAACAACCTACTACATTTATCCACATAGTTATCATTGTGGTTTCCTTCATGGTCGAATTTCCAACATTTCATCTTTTACCAATTTTCTTCCACCTGAACACTTCTATTAGCATTTCTTTCAAAGCAAGTTTACTGGTAACAAATTCTCTAAGTTTTACTTCATTTTAGAATGTCTTTATTTTGCCTTTATTCCTGAAGTATACTTTCACTGAGTATCGCATTCTGGGATGACAGTTATTTCCTTTTGGTATTTGAAACATATGGTTTCACTCTCTTCTGCATGCTTGGTGACTGATGAGAAACTTGTAATCTCCATATCTTCATTTCTCTCCATGTAGTGTGTCAGTTTTTGTTCTGCTTTTAAGATTATTCTTTTTATTTGATTTTGGGTAGTGAAATCATGATATATCTGGGTGTGGTTTCTTTGAGTTTAATCTATTTGAGGTTTGATGAGCTTCCTGGATCCATTGGGTTATGTCTTTCACCGAATTTGGGGAGTTTTCAGACATCATTTCATGAAATATTTTTTTCCAACCTAATCTCTTTCTCTTCTTCTGTGACTCTGATGCCCGCATGCACATTTGGTCTTTTGATATTGTCTTATAAGTCTCTGAGTCTCTTTCCATTATTTTCCAAACTTTTTTTCTTTCTGGTTAAATGATTTGTATCGATCTGTATTTTAAGGACACGAGTTCCTTTCTCTGTTATCTCCAGTGTGGCATAGATCCCTCTCCGTGAATCTTTCAATGTCCAGCTCTCATCTTTTTCCAATCATAAATTGCCATGTTGTTATTTTCTATAACATTTTTTCTATAGTTCTATTTCTTTCTTGAGAGCTACTGTTTTTATTTGTGTATCAAGAATGCTTTACCTTTACTTCAAGGGACTTGGGTATAACAGCTGCTTCAAAGTCTGTGTTGGATAGCTCCACTATCTGGCCTATATTGGGCCTGATGTCCGTCTATTGATTGCTGTTTCCCTTGACAGTTACTCCCTTGAGATATTTTCCTGGTTCTTTATATGTCAAGTAACTTTTCATTTAAAAAGTTTTAATGTTGGACATGGTGAATATTACGTAATGAAACTCAGGCACCTTTGTAACCTTCTGTAAAATATTGTTTTTTTCTTTGGCGGACGATGAATCCTTTCAATTCAGACTACAAGTCTTGTGTGCACCTGTCATTTTAGTTCACAAAACCCTTGACAGTGCTATTCTCACCTGCTTCATTTGTGTGCCCTCAGGCTTCTCTGGGGCACAGTAGAGCAATGGTTTATACCTGTGATGGTTAATTTTATGTGTCAATTTGCCTGGTCAGGGAGTGTCCAGATATTTGGTCAAACATTATTCTGGGTGTTTCTGTGAGACAGGTGTTGGATGAGATTAACGTTTAAATTGGATTGACTGAGTAAAGCAGATTGTTTTTCATGATGGGAGTGGGCCTCATCCAATCAGTTGAAGGCCCAAATAGAATAGAAGGCTGACCCTCCCCCACGTAAAAGAATTCTTCCTGTCTAAAGAATTTCAAAATGAGGCATCAGCTTTTTTTCTCCCCCTTTAGATGGGAGCTGAAACATGGCTCTTCCTGTGTCTCAAACCTGCTGATTTTTGGACTGGAATGACATCATTAGCTCTCCTGGTTCTCAGGCCTTCAGATTCAGACTGGAACTCAGTCTGTCTGAGAGAGTTTCAGAGGCTGCCACCACACCAGTGCACACTGCCACCACACCAGTGCACCTTCATGCCCTGGCTGTGCCTCAGGACAGGTTCCAGAGAATACAAGAGAAACCAATTAAATGAGGATTTCTCCCACACCCTTATTTCCATGGGGGTTTGCTTCTTGTTCTCTGACCAGAAATAAAGGGTTATTTCTTGGGGGAACTTTCTATCTATTCCAGGTATGCAGTTCTGGAATTCAGATCTCTTTAGAGTCTAGGTCAGGAGATAATGGGAGAAAAACCAAACAGGAAACTCATCATCCTACCAGCGATACTTCAATTTGGGATTCCTCCCCCCTTCCCCATATATCCAAATCTGCCTATTTTTATCTACTTCTCAGAATTCTCAGATTCTGCCTTATGTGATCTTTTCAGAATTTTTCATTGTAATCAGTGATTGTGCTTATTCCATTTTAGGCAGATCCAGAAGTCAGTGTTGTTTTATCCTGACTCTGCAAGGTAACATTCTAAAATCTATCTCCAAGTATAGATGCAAAGTCGAAGAACAGTGTACGTGACATAGCTGTTTTGACATGGTTGCTGGTATGAGGGCTATCTTAGTGCACCCCAAGCCTACTGTGTCTATTTTGGAGGAAAGATCACCACAGTGTCCTTACCGATTATTAGGGGCTATTTCTGACTCTACTCCTGCCTCTTGGTTGAACTTCTTGCTTCCCTTTGTTTTCCCCAGGTCCCTAATTTCATACCACAGCTGAACTTCACCTTCCGGAACTCCATGCAACCCCGAAGCCTCACCTCCATCCTATCTCAGGAACTCACCCTATTTGTGACTCTCACTTTCTTTTTCCCTAAAATCATCTGATATTTGAGTGTCAGCTCTTCCTAAGCCTCATCTTATATTTTGTCCGATATAATCCCCCCATTTACCCTTAACATAAATGTCATTCCAGGAAGAAAACTTGTTATACATTTTATGTGGGTACTCAAAGAAAAATTTCTACATTTTTATGTATCTGGACAAAAAAATAATATTTAATTTGGAACTTCCATTAACCTAAGAAGAAGTCTGTTTACTTTTTTTCAGCAATTGTCTGTTATGCTGTTACCATTACTGAATCTGTAGCTGAAATTATCAGACTGAATACAATAATGGTAGCATTTTGTGGTTAACTTGTTTTTCCTTATTTCTTCTTTTTTTTTAAGTTGTAACAACAGGATACTATAATTATGCTTACCACAAAAATTCACTTGAGTCTCTTTCTTTTCTTGCAGGTGAAGTGGTTCACTGAGTTGTTGCTTAAAATAGAACATTTATTTGGGACTCTGCCAACACACCAAACTGGATTTTCTTTAGCAGCATTTTATATTTTAGTTTTGCTTGTTTGCAAAAAAAAAAAAAAAAAAAAAAAAAAAAAGTGGTCTTTCCAATCATTTACTTTCTTAGCCCAGGTTGCTGTAACTAAATACCATAAATGGTTGGCTTACACAACACTTAATTTCTCACAGTTCTGAAAGCTGTTGCCAGCATGGTCTGGCTGTAGTGAGAGCCTGCTTCCTGGCTTGGGAATGGCTGCCTTCTTGCTGTGTCCTCACATGGCCAAGAGAAGGAGCTCTAGTCTCTTCCTCTTCTTGTAAGGAAGCAAACTCCATCACATGGCACTCCACCCTCAAGGCTTCATCTAAGCATAATTATTTCCAGAAGGCCCGCCTCCATACGGCCCCACTGGGGGTTAGAGTTTCAATATGTGGATTTGGGGCAGGACACAAACTTAGTGTTTTACCTTGGGAGCAACGCTCAATCAACGCCTAGAAAATGAAATGGGAGGTGAACATAAATGTTCTCAACAAAACATTCAAGATAACATAATCTGTAAATTGAAATCCTTGACTAATTATTTAGATTAGCTTAATTGTTTAGGATGCTGATCAAGCATCAAAAGAAAGTTTACTTCTGCTAAATTGTAAAAAGTACATATTTAATTTTTCTTCCTCCTTAGCAAACATTAAAGCAAGGTAGGTTAAGATGTTAATTAGAAGAATATAACTACTTCATTAGAGAGATGGATTTTCTGAAACAACTCCTTTTTTTCTTAGGTAAAACTCAAACTCTAGAGAGAAAAAGTTACTTAATAGGAACATCTGATGTATATTACCCATCCTATCTTTAACTTTTAGAAAAAAAAATGTAGTTTGTCAGATTTAAAAATTTGTTTTTAGTAATAAATTATATTTAGGAGGTAGTTTGGCATTTCATCATATTAAACATGATGATATGCAAAGCTGAACAAAACCATAAATAACTGGTGTTTGTGAATGTAATGTTTAAAGAAATACTTAAAAAAATTCATGGCAATTCCACTTGGTAAATGTAGTAGAATCAGGGGTGCCTGGGTGGCACAGCGGTTAAGCATCTGCCTTCGGCTCAGGGTGTGATCCCGGCGTTATGGGATCGAGCCCCACATCAGGCTCCTCCGCTATGAGCCTGCTTCTTCCTCTCCCACTCCCCCTGCTTGTGTTCCCTCTCTCACTGGCTGTCTCTATCTCTGTCGAATAAATAAATAAAAAATCTTTAAAAAAAAATGTAGTAGAATCACAGTCTAATTAAATGTGACACTCATCAAGCAAATGATGATTGAAATATTTTATAAGGACGTATGACTTTTCTGTACATTTTGTGTTTTAATTGACTAAATCATATTAAATTCATTTTGTTTAATTTATTTTTCATATTTTCTTCTAAAGAATTTAAATGTAAGGTATAAAATATTACAGATACATTTCCAGCCTCTTTTGATTCCTTCCCAACAGCTAATGCCTTCTCCTTCACTGGATGCCCTTGATTTAATTGATTTGATATTTATCATACCAAAATTAAAAAAAAAATAATTTCATAATACAATATTGATTCCTCTTTTAAAATTTTTACAAATGATATAATTGAAAATGTATCATAGTAAATCTGGCTTTTGCATTGTGTTTTATTTTCAAGATGTCCATATTGTGTATGTCAGTATATGTCTAGTTTATTCATTTTTTAAGATTTTTAGAGATTTTTAAGATTTTAAGAGAGATTGCAGGCAAGGAGGGGCAAAGGGGGAGGGAGAAAGAATCTGAAGCAGACTCCGCACTGAGCACAGAACCCGACGTGGGGCCAGATCCCACAACCACCGTGAGATGGTGACCTGAGCTATAACCAAGAGTTGGACGCTTAACTGACTGTGCCACCCAGGCCCCCTAGTTTATTCATTTTAACTCTACATAATATTCTATGTTGTAAACATGTAGTATTTCAATTACTCACTCACCTGCTCAAGCAGTGTTAGGTTATTTCCAAATTTTTTCTACTGCAACAATGCTGTAGTAAATATACTGTTGCACATGTGGGAATATTTTGGGTTATATTTTTAGAAATGGCTTCTGTTCTTATTTTGGCAGAATGGATTTTTCTTCCCTGTATCTGTGGTTCCCCTTCAGTTTCCAGTTATTTTTTTTTTTTTGGCAGTTGGGTTGATCATATAACTGAGTTCTGGCCAAAGGAATATGTGTGGAAGTAATATAAGCCCCTTTCATGAGGTCTCCTTAAAAATGTGTCTTTCTTGCAATCTTTTTTCTCACTGGACAGCTAAATGCAGAAAGTTAAATATAGGACTTTAAAAAGGCCTAAGATAGGAGGCGATAGAGTGATGACCCCTGAATTATATGTAGTTTCCACTCTTATATTTGCACAAATTGACCCTATACCACATATTATAGACATGAAAAAGTTCATGATAATAAAAGACAACTCATGAAAGCAAATCATACTTTTTTCATCAAGAGTCACAAATCAACAACAAAAAATCCTTAAATCAACTCATTTCCAGCACCATGATCAGAAATAGACCGTGAATATTCAATATAATATTCATATAAAAAGGGCTGCACTTTTTAATGAAATGCATTATAGATGATTTACATCTGTAGTGATTTTAAAATATGCCCACAAATGCTTTAACACTCTTCCCTTCAAAGATCAAAACTAATTATACCCTTCCTCTTTGAATGTGTGCCAGAGTTAGACTTTACTTCTAGTGAATGGAATATGGGAGAGATGATGTTCTATGACATCCAAGGCTAGATCCTGAAAAGAGATGGCTACCACGTAGATCTCTCTTGGATTGTGTGCTTTGGAAGAAGCCATTCACCATGTCATAAGGCTATCACTGAAGTTACCAATAAAGGGAACCTAGAGAGGAGGAACTGAGGTCTCCTGCAAATACCCAGCATGCCCTTGACAGCCATGTGAGTAACCCACTTTGGAAATGGATTCTCCAGTGTCAGCCAGACCATCAGATGACTACACACCCAGCCAACGTCCGCAACTTCCTAAGATCCTCAGTCGAAAGTGCCCAGGTAATCCACTCCTGAACTCCTGATGCACAGAAACTGTGAGGACGATATATGTTTATTGTTTTTTTTTTTTTAATTTTTTTTAAAAGATTTTATTTATTTATTCGACAGAGATAGAGACAGCCAGCGAGAGAGGGAACACAAGCAGGGGGAGTGGGAGAGGAAGAAGCAGGCTCATAGTGGAGGAGCCTGATGTGGGGCTCGATCCCATAACGCCGGGATCACGCCCTGAGCCAAAGGCAGATGCTTAACCGCTGTGCTACCCAGGCGCCCCCATGTTTATTGTTTTTTAAAGCCACTAACTTTGGGGATGATTTATTATATAATAATATATAACTGACATGATTATCTCAAGTATTCCTCAGCCTAAAAATACCAAACCCGTTTCAAAAAGGGCTCGTGCCTAGAAAAGCTCCAAAGGTTTGGGATAGGACAGCTACATGTATGTATGGTCGACTGCCATTCACTGAGGATCGTGGTTAAGAGAACAGCTCAAGAAACCTGGGACTGAATTCTTGTAATGTCACTTCTTAACTATGTGACCTCAGACAAAATTAAATATATATGTTGTCCAAAGGGGTGCAGTAGGAACCGGAAGCTGAAACATGTCAAGCACATTTAGTGAGGCAAGGCTTGACCAACTTGTTCAGTAAAGATAGAATAATCCAGTTAGTTTATTACTCACATACAGTGACAGGGTGAGCAGCCACAGATGCCATCTCCTGGGTCCTAGTCCCGTATACCCAACAGAATGACACCAAACAAAAGAAGTCAGAGGATAATGCAGCATGAGTTGTGGGACACTTTGTTGCTTGAGGACCCAATTATACACTATGTGCAATTGTACTGTTGCCCACAGAAGCTATGCAGTCTTATAGCCTCGAGGCTATATGCAGCAATACCCCGAGGGGTGGGGCAGAAAGTCTCATGCTCATCAGAACATGGAGGCAATAAAAACCTGTCTCTTCTCAGCATCCCAGGGAGTTAGGAAGAAAAGTAGGAGGTGGCTCCAAGCAGCAACTCACAAACCACCCATACTGTCATGTTCTCAGGGAAGCAAAGGCGCTCCACCAAAAGTTGGGTTAGCTGTAAGTCAAGCCTTGCCTGTGCCCAGTGTGGATATCTACAAGGTCACCAGGACACCATGGGAGGGGCCATTCCCATCCAAGCCCTTTCGATTCCAGAGCCCACAATCTTAATCATGTGACTCTGTAAGTTTTTGCTTTGGTAAATAAAATATTTAAAAAGATAATAAAAATACCTCCTATTTCATAATATTGTATTAAAGATTAAATGAGATAATATGTGTTAAATACAGTAATGTCTAATAGGCAGTTAACATCTAATAGACATGAGATACTTATTATTTTCTTGAAAAGTCAGCCGAATTACCCAAGAATATTTTTGGAAATGAAAAAGTACATTGAAATGTCAGGAGCAAAATAATCAAAATGCTTTCAAGATATCAAAATAGAGGAAGTCAAATTTTAAATGGCAAATTTCCAGACCATATTACAGTTCTTTTAAAAGGTTTTTTTAAGTATGACATTTATGGTAACTGGCAAATAAAACAGTTAATATACTCAATTCTTGACCATGCTAGATAGGCTTAGGTCTCATGTAATGTCTTATATTTATTTTGCAGCTTTTCTTTCAAAATATTTGTAATTTTCATTTCCAAATCTATGAGTTACTTTTTATCACCATCAAGAAGTAAATTAAATGTTCACCATCTAAAACTTTGAATTTAAACCATAATTGTGAACACTCTGCAGGACATCGTATCAGGCAGTCACAGGCGCTGTATTTATTCATAGACTGTAATTCATGTGCATTATATTATGAATGGCTTAATGCCTTTTTCAAGGAGAAACTTTAAATCCATTCACTATAATAAGCAATTGAATTTGTTTGAAACTTGAAAAGAGATGGTTTCTAAATGAGCTTGGGTCATAAAACCATAATTCTGAAAGCCTAAGCCTGAGAAGTATTACTGCTTTTGTTAAGAAAAGAGTGGGGAACCATGAGACTCTTAACTATAGGAAACTGGGGTTAGTGGAGGGGAGGTGGGTGGGGGGTGGGGTAATGGTGATGGGCATTAAGGAGGGCACGTGGTGTGATGAGCACTGGGTGTTATAGGCAACTGATACATTATTGAACACTACATCTGAAACTAATGATGTACTATATGTTGGCTAATTGAATTTAAATTAAAAAAAAACAAAATGAAAACAAAAAAAAAGAAGAAAAAAAGAAAAGAGTGGGGAAATTATACTGATATTATTGCAAAGGGGTTTGGATGTTATATATTTCTCTTGGCTGTAGTGTTCCCATAAAAGTGGTGACTGAGGAAAAAAATCAATGTGAATTTTTGCTCCCTCACAGTGCCAGTCTTCATACTACATACATCTGTGTGTATAAATATGTGTTTATATATGTACATATATATATATATGAATATTATATAAGAATGCATATATGAAAACTATTACTTTATCTATTATTTATTTATTATTAATAATTTCAATTTATTGCTGTGAACAAACACAGTGAAAGTCAAATCTTACACACAGGCATGACTTGAAAAAGCAGACTAAAAGCCCCAGGGAAAACTAAGGTCCCTTTTACTTAACTGTATGGTACCTGTTTTCCCTCAGTAAACTGACAAAAATAGCTATGAACTGCATAAAGTTCTAGGTAATAGTTTCATATTTAACTACACATAAAAATAAAATGAAATTTTGCTTGATTTAATCAAAAGTCTATGTTAATATCAGATTGCTTAACAGTAATGACTTCTGTATTTTATTACTGTTTAATGTCATTATTTGAATAGAAAGTGCATAACTTAACCTTCTCCTTACTAAATTATTCCTAGGCCATAATTTGGCATATTTGAAGGCACGTGACATTTTAAACTTGGAAACTCCTAAGAGAATATAGTGAATATTGTCAGTTCATGCATAAGAAACCTTTGTTTCTTAAATAAGGCACATAATGAAAAGCAGTATTGATTGTATTTCTTTGGATATTTTTCAAATGTTGGATTTTGATGGAAAATTGCTACATACTTTCTACCAATTTTTCTTAATGTGTAATTTAATGTGAGGGTGTGAGCTTCCTCTGGGGAATAATGCATTTAACATCATTTTGGAATACGGAAGTGTTGTAGCAATAATTTGAGCTTATGTGAAAAGTGAAGTCAGGAGGGTTTCAAGCTGAGTGTCTTAGGTGTTTGTTAAGTTCTTTCTCTTAAGTACTAAACTGTAGGACAGGAGGGCAATCTAAATGAGGGGTCTTTTCTAGCAGATGTGGGGTTGTGATATATCTTTACTCGCTACACAACTATATGGATTCTCATATCCCCATAGTTTTGTCGGTGTTTCCTTTTCAATTAAGTTAATTAATGAAATTCATATTACATATTGCTACCACTTCCTGGGCACTTACTTTGTACTGGGCACCATGCTACACACTTCATATTTGTCATTTCATTAAAACTTATTATGCTACAAGGCAAGAACTATTATTTTTCTGATTTCACAGATGGTCTGGACCCAGTCTCATTCCAGAGCTCATTTTCTTAACCAGTACATATGTAGATCACCTATTGATATAAATTGCTTTTCTCTTTATTTTTTTTTTCAGATTTTATTTATTTATTTCAGAGAGAAAGAAAGAGTGCACGAAAGCAAGAGCAAAGGAGCAGGGGGTGGGGCAGAGGGAGACAGACAAGCCAACTCCCCACTGAGCAGGGTGCCCCATGAGGGGCTGCCCAGGACCCTGGGATCAGGGCCTGGGAGGAAAGCAGACACTTAACTGACTGAGCCACCCAGACGCCCCGATATAAATTGTTTTCCCAATTCATAGTATTTCTGCTCATTTAGGCAAATTGATTAGTTTAATCAATATGGTTTGTGGAAAGAATCAGGTTCTTTCAACTGACTCAACTAAACCCTCTGCCCAATAATATTTATTTTGTGCATAATATTCCACATCCATTCATTAGTTATTAATTTTAATTAATTAATGCAACAAATTATCATTAGCATTTATTTTGTGCAGGGAAATATTCCAAAGTACACTCACAATTTCATTCTTTAAATCTTTTCTTTTTAATTTTGCTTAATCTGTTGTATACATGTCAATGGCTTAAATTTGCTATGGAAAATAATATAGTTCCTTTTAAATAGCCTTCAATAAAGTTTTGCTATTTTCTCCAAAAGCTCTTGTATGTCTTTCATTAGATTTTTACCTCAGTAACTTTTTAAAACTATATAAATTGCTTATCTAGAAATTATATTTTATTTTGTGTGTGTATATTTTATATTTGTGTGTTTGTGTGTCTGGATGGTATTCAGAACAGCATGTATGCTAAGTTCCCTCTTTGGGAGGGAGTCAACGTAGACTATCTTCCTGTATGATTACAGAAACAAGAACTCATACCAATTCTTCCAACTCCAAGTCAGGGATTATTCTTACATTTCATTTCGGCTTTTTCCATCTTCTTTCTCAAGCCAGTTTTATTATCTACAATACACTTATTTGGTCAATTCAAGTATACATGTAAAGAAGCTTCACAATTGTGAACACCTGCCCCATTAGAAACATATTGACCAACTAGAATACGGTGTGTACTTTTTTATCTTTAATCTCCCAATGTCCAGTCAAACATTGTTTTTTAAAGTTATTTAGGTCAGCTCCTTTCTTCTTTACAAAACCAAAGTGGTCATGCTACTCATTTGTAATACAGTTAGATTCATTCCTCACAGTCCATTCTTCATCTTGGGCTCTCTTTATATCTTGTTTGACTTTTGAAAATTTGCATAGAATCCATTCCTTATGATGTACGCATGAGTTTTGAAAAACACATGGAGTTGTGAATCCACCAGGACAGTACCCTGTAGAACAGTGCCATCACCTCAAAAATTCCTTCCTGCAATCAACCCTTTCCTGCAACACCAACTGTGACGACTACAATTTGTTTTCCTTATCTGTAGTGCTGCCTTTTGGAGAATGCCATATAAATGAAAAATTATAATATGTGGCCTTTGGACCCAGAGTCTTTCTGGCAAAATGAGTTGAAAATTCATCCATGTTAGGGTGTGAATCAATAATTTTTTTTTTTTTATTGTTGAGTAGTATCCCATAGCATGGATAGGCCACCGTTTATTTACTTACCAGTTGAAGGACATCTGGATTGTTTTTAGTTCATAATGACAATAAATAAAACTGCTATGAACGTTCATATATGGGTGTTTCTGCAAACATAGATTTTTTTCCTTTGGATAAAAACAAGAATGACACTGCTTAGTATCTATAGGTAAGTGTATATTTAAATTTATAGGAAACTATGAAATGATTTCCAAGGGGCTGAGTTTTATATTCTAGTTGCTTCTCATCCTCACCAAAACATAGTATGATGAAGTTTTTTATTCTCCCTTATTCTAATAGTTATGTGGTGGTATCTCATTACACATCTAATTTGAATTTCCTTTTTTTATGTTGAATATTTTATTCATTTATTTAGATATGCTCATTTGCCATTATCTTCTTTTGTAAAGTTTATTTCCCAAACTTTTACCAATTCAATTGGGTTGTTTGTGTTCCTATTAGCAAGTTGTTAGAGTTATTTGTATACCCTTGATATCCACTCTTTTCAGATTTGTGATCTGCAAATATTTTGTCCCATTTGTGACTCACCTTTTCATTTTTTGGACAATAGCTATTGCAGAGAGTAACATTAATTTTAATAAAGTCCAATTTATCAATGTTATCTTTAATGGATCATGCTTTTGGTATCATCTGTAAAAACGCTTTGCCAAACGCAAAGTCACACAGATTTTATGTTATGTTTTTCTCCAAAACTTTTATAGTTTTACATTTTACATTTAAATCAAGATCAATTCTTAGTTAATTTTTTTTTTTAAAGATTTTATTTATTTATGTGACAGAGAGACAGCCAGTGAGAGAGGGAACACAGCAGGGGGAGTGGGAGAGGAAGAAGCAGGCTCCCAGCGGAGGAGCCCGATGTGGGACTCGATCCTGGAACGCCAGGATCACGCCCTGAGCCGAAGGCAGACGCTTTAACGACTGCGCTACCCAGGCGCCCCAATTCTTAGTTAATTTTTAATAAAAGTTTAAGATATATGCTAAGGCTCATTAATTTTCAAATGGATGTCCAACTTTTCCCATATTATTTTTTGAAAAGACTGAATCTCTGTAGAATTTCCTTTGCACCTTTGTAAAAATAAATTGATAATATTTGTTTGGGTCTATTTCTTGCTCTGTATTATTTTACAGTAAACTATGTCATATTTATATGGGTCAATTTCTTATTATCTATTATTTTGTAGGAAACAATGTGTCATTCATTTTTTCACCAATAATACAGTCTTGATTATTGTAGCTTTACAGAAAGTTTTACAATCAGATAATGCAAATCTTCCAAATTTAATCTTCTTTTCCAGAACTGTCTTTGCTTTTTTAGATTCAGCCTGTGGCTGTAAACAGAAATCTTGCTGATTTATTTAGCTCTTCTTTGTTAGTTTTCATCAATGATTTATAATTTTTGAGCATATTGACCAAGCACATCTTGTGTTTTATATATATATATATATATATATATATATATATATATATATTCCTGAACACAGTAATTTTTTATTTCAAATTCAAACAGTTCATAGCTACTATCTAGAAATATGGTTGATTTTGTATCTTGGTCTTATATTCTATAACCATATTAAACTCACTCATTGACTTTAGGAGCCTAGATTCTTTGGGACTTTCAGTATAGACAATCATATGTTCTGCAGTTAGAAAGTTTTATTTCTTCCTTTGGGACCCATTACACTTAATATAGTATTTATGTTATGTCTTTTTGCACTGGCTAGCGTTTCCACTGTGATATTAAAAATGAATGGTGGGGGGGTGCATGGGTGGCTCCGTTGGTTGAGCACCTGATTCTTGCTTTTGGATCAGGTCATGATCTCGGTGTCCTGGGGTTGAACACTGCATTGGGCTCCTCGCTTAGCAGGTAGTCTGCTTGAGATTCTCTTCCTCTCCCTCTGCTCCAACCCCACTTGCATCACGTGCACATTCCCACATGCATGCTTTCCCCTTCTCTCTCTCTAAAATAAATAAATCTTAAAAAAAAAAAAAAAAGAATGAGAAAGACATCCCTACCTCTTTCCTGGTCTTAAGAAGAAAGCAGTCCAATTACACAGGTGCTTAACTGTATTTGTATATTTGAAGCTTGATCTTTGTTCATATCTCTAATTATTGCTGTCATTATTCAAGTATTTATAAGTATATTACTTGGAGGTTTAGTAAGTGGACTTTTTTTTTTTTTCCAGCTCTGAAGCTCAATCTAAATTGCTATCTTTTCCAGGTTTTCATGCTCTGGTATTTAATGTCCTTGTTTTATGAGATGATCAAGAAAACAAAGTATTACTTTTAAAAATCAAAATTACTTTTAGAGTCAAGGTTGTAGAAAGTAAATACGTATAGGGATCAGTTTTTAAATTGCTGTTCTTGGGGCAAAAGAACTGATGATTTATCTTAATTTCAAGTGACTCTGGTATTTCAGTGTATGATTAGGAGAAAATAATGGATCTAGGTACATAATTGTTAAGCAGTTAATGAGATATGCAGAGAAAGTTTATTATATTGAGAAAATTATAGTAATATAAACAGAAGTTTCCAAGAATAGAAGTTTTGATTATGATATTAAAATGATTATAATATTTTACATGGTAGATAATGTGGTTGGATAAATTATTTTGTGTTTTGCTACATGCTAATTGAATTTTTTTGAGTGTGACAGTATAATCCCCTTTTCATTAAGAGTACTCAAGTAACATCCAACCAATAATTCAGGCAGTCTAGACACTGAAATAAAGTTTTCCACCTATGAAGATCATATTCACTAAAATATGGATTTAATTTTCTGCTCTAGTTTATTAAAATACTGGAAAGCTAAACATGACTGCTAACGGCTTATGAAGAATTTTAAAAAGGACATAGAAAAATATTAATCATGGAAAATCCCTTTTAAAAAAATAATTTTCTTCATTTTAATATTTCATATCTACCTTTTTATAGAAAGCTAACTTAATACACAAAAATTTATTGTAACTGAATTTTTAAACATTCGAATCACAGAGTTTTTATTATTGGATAATAGTTTGGAACATTCTGATTCAAAATCATGTGTTTGAACATACTAGACAGGATTTATGATTTTTGGTAAAAATTATTTCAGATTCAGCTTTCTTAAGATTTTTGTCCTTGTCAAAAATTTATGTAAATTTAAAGCATTATTTTACTTCTGTTCTTAAAAGAAATATATGTTGTTTATTTTTTCTAAAAATAAACATGAGAAAAAAGTTTTAGTCTTTGATCAAACAGGCAATACCTGCAGTCACAATTTCAGTCTATGAGGGAAAACTGCAAAGCACACCAAAAACAAGACGAGCCTTTACTTCTTAAAGCTTTGGTTTTTAACCCACTAAGTTAACAAGCTACAGATGGGACAGAAATCTGAGTGAGATACAGGTGACATCTGGTCTTGGGTGTGCAATTCTCTAGATTTACTGATCCATTGAGCAATTCGACTGTGTGATCTTTGTGTGAAGGTTTTTTTTTTTTTTTTTAAGAAGAAACCATTTTCTCTCAGTCTGTGTGTCAGTTTCTATACAATACCTTAATTTCATAGATACTTTAAGATGTCAACATGTTTCGATATACAAAACTTTAATTACCTACCTTCCATTTATACAAAACTCAACCACCATAATGTATCTATGTACTATAGCATTTCTTCACGAAACAAGTTTATCTCTCTTTCTCTCTCTCCCTTTCTCCCTCTCTCTCTCCTCTTGCTTTGTCTTTCCCCTTTAATCCACAGTAAGTTATTTTTGTCCTATATACCTTCACTGTGTGATTATAGATTATAGTTGTTATTATGCTGTGTTTTTCTATAATTGAATGAACTTTCTATTTATGCTTCATACATTTTTGCTCAAAATTCTGCATTTTAGAATGCTGCCTACAAGTACTTTATCTACATTCAAATTGTAAATTGCTTTATAAAAATGATTTCTCAAGAATTGTTTAATGTGTTATAGTATTCTTTTGCTACTCAGTAGGAATTATTTGTTATTAAACAGTTATTATAGAATTCCATATAAATGTTCCTATTGCTCTAAGCTTATTATTTCTTTCATTTTCTTTCTTTCTTTCTTTTTCTTTCTTTCTTTCTTTTTTCTTTCTTTCTTTCTTTCTTTCTTTCTTTCTTTCTTTCTTTCTTTCTTTCTTTTTTTTTTTTTTGTAATATGGTGGTAACTGTAACGAAATATCCTCACACATTTCTTGGTATTGAAGCATGATAAATCATTATTACTTGAAACAAAGGATAATAACACAATATAGATGCAATCTTCTTCCCACTGTTTCCTATGTTAACACAGTTCAATATGATGGAAAAATCATAACTAAATCAAGATTTGGTTAAATGGTCATGGCCATTATTTCTTTTATAAAGTGTTATCATCTTAAGGTAGTGAACATTTGCTCATTTCCTTTCTTTGCTTAAAATAATATTTGGCCATTGGTGTTTTTAATCCTAAAACAGAAAAATCACTGAATAGTAAAAATTAAGATTTAAGAATATCTTAAATTTTTGTCATTGTAAGAATTATTAATTGTGCCCCTCCAATAAAAAAGTTCCCAAATAAAATAATTGTAGCAAATACTGTAGACAACTGAAGATTAATAAAGAATAATATATCAGGGCTTAATGCACAAATATTATTTTTAAAAAACCCTGTGTTTTTACCTTTGAAATCACCTACAAACAGCATTAGAGCTTGTCAAGGTTACGGCCAGCCATTGCCATTTCTAACAGATTGTTCAAATGTTGAGTAATTGCAGCTTTATTTCCAATAGCCACTGGAAATTTCCTCCACTAGAAATAACAAATGGGCTCTTTTCAGCTAATAAAAACCCAGGGCAATAAGGCAGGAAGATCAAGTTTCAAGAGGCCACTATTGCTACAAACAGACATTTCTGCCATATGAAATCCAGACTGGATGTTGTGAGCCACCTTCCCAAGTTCTTCCTGCACACTCACTTTCCTGGACCTTTAAATGTCATTCAGCCATATTCCCAAATTCTTGCCTATTATTAAGTTCTTAATACAAAAATGTTCTTTTTGCTACTTCTTACAAGGTGTGGTAGTTAAAAGACTGGTCTAGAGCCAAGATGCCTGGATTCAAACTTGGTTCAGACACTTGTTTGAGCAGGTTGTCAACTTCTGTCCTTTAGTTTCTTCGTCCCTCTGTTAATGATGGTACTGTCCTCATGAGTCCTGTAGGAGTCATTACATGAGTATTACACATGAAGCTCCTACAGGAGTACCTGGCATATCAGAATACCTAAGGAAGCATTAATTTTTATTACTTACACTTATTCGTACAAATCTCATATCCATATTTCAAACCCCTTTTTATTAATTCTTTCCAATACTCATTATAAAAAAATCCTATTCCGGGGCGCCTGGGTAGCGCAGTCGTTAAAGCGTCTGCCTTCGGCTCAGGGCGTGATCCCGGCGTTCTGGGATCGAGCCCCACATCGGGCTCCTCCGCTGGGAGCCTGCTTCTTCCTCTCCCACTCCCCCTGCTGTGTTCCCTCTCTCTCTGGCTGGCTCTCTGTCACATAAATAAATAAAATCTTTAAAAAATAAATAAATAATAAATAAATAAATAAATAAATAAATCCTATTCCTTCTACCTTCTTAAAATCCCACCCCACCCCACCCCCCATGCCTTGCTATAACCAAAGCCTATCTTTTCCTAGCCTATGTTAAATAAGTCCAAGACCTAATGTGCATTTATAAAAATCTGAGCATGAATGTGTCAAGGCTGGGTGCAGACTATCCAATATGCCATTATCTCTACTGCTAGGCTTGACTCTGATGGAAGTGGAAGAAGATGGAGCTCTGCATGATAGAACATCTGTGTGGCTCTTGTTCTCCCACCAGCACTCAGTTTTCTGGGGTGAGAGTCATTATTTGAGTTGTTTCTAGCAAGTTACGGTCTCTGAAAAGACCCTTTACCATTTGGCTCTGTTTCCCATGTGGACCTTCAGGAATCAGACAGATGGGTCTTCATCAATGATGGATTTTTCCAGTCCACCCTTTCCTGAGTCAACACAAGGACATGGGAGAGAAGTTATAAAACATCATATCTTCCTTTCTTACTTAAAACAAGTGGTAGACATTCTATAATACATAATAAGTAGACATTTTGGTAGACTGATCAATAGATCAAATGGCCTATTTACTGATTTGGGGGTCATATAATTTGTAACTCCTTTGTATTCAAATTAATATCTCAAGCCACTATCTGTCCACATGAATTGGTAATCCAATATTTAATTTTGGGGCCCCAAGAGTTAATCAAGAATTCTGGATGCTTCTTAAATTCTTAGAGGCCTTTGCTTCTCTTGTATTAAGTATAGATATTTTGGAACTCAGAGGTACTTTTTCAATGAGGTCACAAACGTACAACTGCCTCTGAAACATTTACTTTAGAACCAGCAGAGGGTGTTAAAGTTACCAGAGGAGAAGACCTCATTTTTACTGCCATTGCAGAAGTGTCATCTCTGATGAAAGTAGTTATGCAACTTATGTGACTGGGACTGTTTCCTGTCCTGCTACCACCAGTGTTAGTGCAGATCTCAACCTACTCTCTCAGTTTCACATTCAATCAAGGTTGCTTCATGCTTACATTTTTCTGCATATGTCTCCTCAGGCAAAGGAAACAAAAGCAAAAATAAAAATAAACAAAGCAAAAAATAATAATTAGGAATCCGTCAAACTAAAACTCTTTGCACAGAAAAGGAAACCATCAACAAAATGAAAAGCCTACCTACTAAATGGGGCAAGATATTTGCAAATGATATATTCAATAAGGCATTTATATCCAAATATATATAAAGAACCCATACAACTCAAAACCAAAAAAACCAAAAAAACAAAAAAAAAAACCCAACCCAAACCAAACCCAAACAAAATAGCCAAAACAAAAAACTAACGATCTGATTTAAAAATGAGCAAAAGACTTGAATAGACATTTCTCCAAAGAAGATATACAGATGACCCACCAACAGACACATGAAAAGATAATCAACATCACTAATCATCAGGGAAATGCAAATCAAAACCACCCACCCATCAGAATGGCTAGTATGAAAAAGACAAGAAATAAGAAGTGCTGGTGAGGAGGTGGAGATAAGGGAACGCTCGGAACCCTTGGTAAGAATGTAAATTGGTGCAGCCACTATGAAAAACAGTATGGAGGCTCCTCAAAAAATTAAAAGTAGAAATATCATATGATCCCGTAATTCCACTGTTGAGTATTTCCCCAAAGAAGATGAAAACACCAATCCTAAAAGATATATGCACCTCTATGTTTATTGCAACATTATTTACAATAGCCAAGATATGGCAGCAACCTAAGCATTCATTAATAGATGAATGGATAAAGAAATTGTGGTATATATACAATGGGATACTGCTCAGCCATAGAAAAGAATGAAATCTTGTCATATGAAACAACCTAGGTAGACCTAGAGGGTATTATGCTAAGTGAAATAAGTCAGACAAAGAAAGGCAAACACTATATGAGTTTACTTATATGTGGAATCTAAAAAACAAAACAGGCAGAAAAACATCTCTGAATGCAAAGACCAAGCTGGTGGTTGCCAGAGGGGAGAGAAGTGAGGGAATGGGTAAAATAGGTGAAGGGGATTAAGAGGTACAGACTTTCCGTTATAAAATAAGTCACCGGGATGAAAAGTACAGCATAGGGAATACAGTCAATAACATTGTAGTAATGTTGTATGGTGACAAATGGTAACTACACCATGATAACATGGTAAGCATTGCATAACTGCAGAATTGTTGAGTCCCTATGCTGTAACATGAAACTACTATAACATTGTATGTGGACCATACTTCAATTAAAAAAAAGAAGATTGCTACATACTTGAAATCATGTCTTCAGCTTTAGTTTACACTCACGTGTTCTTGACATTGCAGCCAAAGCCCATTCTGAGTATTGTGTATCTGGGTATAAATCCGCTGTACAGTGTGACAGAATTAGCCCTCCAGCAGCACTGAGGAAACATTTTTACAAAGTGAGGAAATATTTAGGTTGTTTCTTAAATTATGCCAACGAGGTTGCCTCTTGCTCCAGTCCTTTCATACGTGAGGACATTTTTAGGGTCTTTCCTATGTTTTTATTAGAAAGAATGCTGGAATGCATAGCCTTCTACCATATATTTGCATATTTGTCCAATTATATTTTAGAACTTCCACTATAGAAGCAAAAATTGAATATATTTAAAGACTGCGGTACATAATTCCCAAAAGACTTACAGATTTGTTACATATTTTGCCCTTTTGCCAATGGGACATAAGAGACATATTCATACCAACTTATGAGTTGCAGCTTGGAAGCATCTTGTACTTTTCAAACAAAGCATTTTGTACAGGCTTTAATTTCCATATCGATCCTATGAGACTGGCAAAAGTATTCTAATTTTACCAATAGTAAAAATAAAATTTAGGAAATTAAGCTATCATGATTAAGATCAAACAGGTAATAATTGGTTGAAATACTCTTTGAATTTGAATACTAGGGATTACATTTATTGATTGATTCATTCTCTCATTCTATATGCATTTGTTGAGCACCTACTATGTATCATGCACTGTGCAGGCAGCTGCGGATGCGCCAATTAGCTGAAAGAGAAGTTCTCTGATACCAGAAAGCTCATGTTTTAGAAGGAAAGCAGACTTAAAAAAAATAAGTATTTACCTATTTATTAATATTGAGACTGGGATAATATTGGAGACCTCTGGGGTAATGAGGGAATATAATGGGGAGACTGTGATCCAATAATGGCAGTCGACATGGTACAAGGAATATGGAAAGCAGAGGGAACTACCTGGTGGGCACTGTGGCTAGAGTTTAAAGAGTCAGAGGCCACAGGCATGAGGTGGAGCTCGAGAAGTCAAGGCCAGAGTGTGCAGAGCCCACTGGTCCAGCACTTCCCCAATTTTCAGTGGTGAAGGGCCATTCAAAAAAAAAATTCTCATGGTCAAATATTTGCATAAAATAAAGTAACAATAAATTACTAAAATAATGAAATTTCAAAATAAAAAATGCATAAAAACAAAAACCCCAAATTTAGTTTAGTTTCATCAGACATGAAGTTATTCTGAAATGCTGTGAGAATGTCTAGGTAGTCGCTGGAGGGTTCTGTGCTGATCTCCCAGAGTTGCTGGAGCAGCTGTAGGCACTAGCTAGGCTGCAGACACGTCAGGCAGCGCTGTTTTAGGCCATGGCTGTACTGAAGAGCACCGGTCAACATGTAGGTGACATTATCAGGTGTGCGTTTTGAGATAATCGCTCTGGCTGAAGTGTGAACAGACTAGAGTGGGGGAAAGAATGGATTTGGGTGGGTGAATTAGGAGGTCAGTTCATAGTATAGAGAACAATGAAGATAATTCAGGCTAATGTTGTGGGCAGAATTTTGAAAATGTTCCCCCAAAGATATCCCACCCTAATTTCCAGTATCTGTTAATTTGATGAGAGATTGCGCCCTTGATTATATTATATGGTATATGCACAGTTGACTTTAAGACAGGGAGATTGTCCAGATGTGACAGACCTAATCCCGTGAGCTCTTAAAAGTAGAGAACTTTCTCCAGTTGGTTACAGGATGAGAAGTGAGAGCGATGGGAAGTAGAAAAGTCACTGCACCATTGCTAAGTTGGAGTTGGAGGGGACCGTGTGAGCAGGAACGTGGGTGACTTCTGAAAGCTGAGAACAGTCCCATGCTGATAGCCAACAAAGAATCGGGGATTTCCATGCTATAATTGCAAGAAGCTAAATTCTACCAATTCTGCCAACAGGAACAATCTTGTGAGGGGCCCCTGAGCCCCAGATGACAATGCAGCCCACTGACATCTCGATTTCAGCCTCAACAAAGAACATAGGCCCACTCTGGATTTCTGACCTACAGAACTGTGACCTAATAAATGAGTGTTGTGTTAAGCAGCTAAGTTTGTACCAATTTATTACATAGCAATAGCAAACTGATAGAGCCAGAATGGTGGTGGTGGTGATGTAAAGAAATAGATGGATGGATTTTAGCAATTTTTAGTAACTAAAATGGGTAGAAGATAATGATGGGTTTAGGAGGAAGGAGGATTTAGGATCTAGGAGATCAGGGAACGGAAGAGGTGTCAAAGATGACTCCTAAGTGTCTGGCTTGTGTAACTACGTGGACTGTGGTTCCATTTACAGAGCTAGAATGTGCTATGCTGGAAGAGGATCATGATTTGGGGGGAAAGGTCAGGATTTCATTCTTAGACTGTATTTGTTTTGAAGTGACTGTGATTCATCTGAGAAGTGCTGTCATGCACGCAGTTGTATTTATAGGCGTGAAACTCAACAAGAAATATGGGCTTGCAATATAAATGTGTGAGTAATCCACTTAGAGGTGGTGCATAGAGCCCTAAATGAGGATAATGCAGAGTAGGTAGAAAGTGCATCTAGGACAGAGCATGAGGATTCAAAGGCTCAGGAGAGGAGGGTCTGCGAGCAAAGCTGGAACAGCCTGAAAGGCAGGAGGAAAACTAGAGGAGAGTTAAACAATGGACCTGTATTAGTTTCCAACTGTGCTTAAAAAATTACTATAAACTAGGTGATTTAAAATAACATAAATTTATTATCTTATAGTTCTTTCAATCAGAGGTCCAACACAGACTTTGCTGAGCTAGAATCAAGGCATCTGTAGGGCTTCATTCCTTCCTGAAGGTTCTAGATGTGTCCATTCTCTTGCCTTTTCCAGCTCCTGGAGGTTGCCTGCATTCCTTGGCTCTCGGCCCCTTTCTCTGTCTTCAACACCAGCAACATCAAGCCAGATCCTTTTAATACTGCTATCTCTTGGGTCTCTCCTCCCTCTAACATTTTAATTTTTTAAATTAAAAAAAAAAACGTTGTATTTGTTTATTTGAGAGAGAGAGAGTCGGGCAGGGGCAGAAGGAGGGAGAGAATCTCAAGCAGACTCCCTCCAGAGCGTGGAGTCTGACCTGGGGCTCCATCTCACGACCCTGAGATCATGACCTGAGCCAAAGTCAAGAGTTGGAGGCTTAACTGACTGAGCCGCCCAGGCGCCCCTCCTTCTAACATTTTTAAAGACCTTTGTAATTACATTGGTCCATCCTGGATAATCCAGGATAATCTCCCTATTTTAAAGTCACTTGGTTAGCAAACTTAATTCTCTCTGGTTTCTTAATTTGCCTTTGCCATGTAACAGAACATGTTTAAGGATCTGGGGATTAGAATGGGGGCCATTGCTCTGCCTACCAGGGGCTTAAGGATCTCTCCACAGGCTGTGCAGGATGATGTTCTGGGAGAGCAGGGGTTGGATGAATGCTAGGGGTGAAAGAGAGAGTGCAGGGGGTGCGGAGTGAAGTAGGAGGCAAGAACTGAACTGCGGATGGAAGACTTTGCAGAGTTAGGCTGTGAGTGAGGGAAAGGAAGCAGAGTGTGGTCGTGGTGGTTTGGGATGGAGAAAGAGTTATTTTGTGGGAAATCGTGAAGTTGTCTAATAACCAATGTGAAGTACTCAGTTGAGAGAAGTTGTCTATCCCACAGAGAGAAGTGGTACTCGTTAGCTTGAGATCCTTGAATGTACAGGTAGGGAGCTAAGCTGAAGGTGACATTTGTCCCCCTTATAAACAGAAGAAATGGGGGTGGGCTGGGCTGTGTGCAGATCCATTTGTGTGTTTATTAGCAGAAATCCTAAAGGTTCACATTTTAATGTTCTCTTTTTTCCCCCTGAAAACTCCAACCAGAAAAGGAGAACTGCATTTGCAAACCAGAAACACAATCAATAAAAATGAACATGGCATCTAGCAATCATATTTCCCCAGTGAATGAACAGTGCTGCCTGCTAAGCGGAAACTTCTACTTCACGTTGCACATAAATGAGGGAACTCCCTGGTGCAGCCATGCTTTATGTCCCATCAAGCTTTATGGGATCCTTAACACTGTGTGGGAATCATAAGCCATTTCCCATTAGTGCTATCATCTTAAAACACTTTGGAGTTTTGACTGAATAACTAACAAAACAGCAGTTCATTAGAAGAATGATGTAACCAAGTGATTTTTAATGGAGTCTCCGAAGATCTTGAGAAAAAGAAACTGTGCTGTAAATGGACACGAACACGGATATGCAGTGGACAAATGGATATTTCCACATCTCTGGTCCAATTCATCACTGAACTGAGGGTCAAAGGACCCATTAAGACCCGGAGTTCAAGGCGATCCGTGAATCTATTCTTTTATATTCGGAAAGTCTAGGCAGCAAGAACTGGATGCTAACTTTCTGTGCTTTATCAATGGGATAGGTATTTTAAGTACACCAGTTAGAGAAAGTACTGCTCAGTCGTGGACCCTGGTCTGGGTTACCAGGTAACAGATAGACCTTCCAGTTAAATTTGAACTTCAGATAAAGAGCAAGTAATTTTTTAGCATAAGTCTGTTCCAGATATTGCATGCAACACGCTTCACTAAACTTTTGTTGTTGTTTACCTAAACTTCACATTCAAATGTAACTAACTGGTGTCCTCTACTTTTATTTGCTAAATATGGCAACCGTAACCCTAGTGAAAATCCAGATATTTTTCATTTAAACATATTTTGTAAAAAGACATCTGGATTCATGGACTGAAACATAATATTTGAACTACTTTCAGACTTGGGAAGTCTGAGCATTCTGAAATCCAAAATACGAGGTTTTCTGAGATATTTCACTGGGTTCATGCAGACAATTAATAGTATGTTTGCAATTAAAATAAGGCTAAGACATTTATTCTGGGAAACTCTTATGGTTGTATCTGGGCCATGGGTTTCCTAGAAGTCTTGTCTGGTGAGACTTTAGGACTAAGTTTTTATGTTGTTGTTGTTGCTTTGGTGTAATACGTAACACTGTAGAGAAATAGGTTATATATTTCGTGTGTTCATCCAGCCATCCACGAACTGGCCAGATAAAAGTGGATTTACCATAACCCTAATCTTTTCAGGACTGGCTACTTTTCCAGTCCTATTTGGAAACCATAGTAACTCAGGAGAGTTGACACCAAACAGTACGGTCGGCTTCGATGCCGATTCTTCGAAATCTATCTTATGAGTATTATTTACTTTTTCATACACTTAACAAATATTACTGAATGACTTCACTGAAAGAAGTGAAGATACAATGGCAAACAAAATAGACGAGATCCTGTATTGGAGGGGCTAACATTATGTTATGTTAGAGAGGTGCCAGCATGAGGAATTCAGGCACCTGGGTGTCGTAGTCGGTTAAGCTTCCGACTCAGTATGAATTTTATATCACAAAGGCCAGTAGGAAATTGGTTGGTGAGATTAAAATAGAGAGAGGAGGTTAGTGTGTCTGGAGCAGAGTGTGGAATGTTAAGAGATGTCCGTGCAAGGCTGTGTAAGTCAGGGCAAGGAACTTAGTTTTATTCTCTTTGCTGGCAAGCTTTTGCGGTACTTCAGGCATGAGAATAACATGGCAGTGCTGGATTGTAGGAAAACAAAAGGAAAATCTTGATTTTTTTTATATACATCATCATGACTTCTTATTAAATTCTGTGTCAAAATGTTTCTGATTTGCCACTATGGTGAAATATAGAAAATACCAAAATAATAGATGTAGCTATAAATCGAAGAACATAGAAAAATGTGCAAAAAAGTTTACAACAATGACATCCGTTATCATGATAAATGTAAATGAAATAAACATTCTTATTAAAAACAAAAATGTGCTCATATTAGCTAAGAACGAAGGAATCCAATAAAACAATTGCGGATTTGTTGACTTATAAAAAGCTATACATAGAGGTTGCTATTGAACTATTTAAAACCAAATTTCTGTTTCTAATTTATTGTTTAAATAAACAAAACTATTATATATTAAGTCTAATTTTTTAAATTCTAATATAAAAGTACCGATATTCAGACATTCTGTAATAATTAAAATACTAACTTTGCATTAGTAGACTTACTGTGGTGACCATTGGACAATGTATACACATATCAAATCATGTCACATCCCTGAAACTAACATAATGTTATATGTCAATTATACTTCAATAAAAATAAAATAAAATGAAATACTAATTTCCCCGTCCTTGAAAAAAAGTAAATTTTTGTTTCCATGGTCATCTTGGAAAATATTTGAATGTTCCACATTCGGACTGATATCTAATGAGCCACATTTCATTCCTAAAGGAGAAATTTTCGAGATTGGTAATAAGGAAGTGAAAATAGAAATTTGTAGGGAAATATCTATAGATAGCCTATATGGTTACACAGAATTGAAATCCTAAAATATGCCTGAGTCTGCCAGGATACTGACGCTAATTACCACAGTGAGAAGAACTGCCCTCAATACGAGTGACTTCGACAGCCCTCCACCCCCACGGGCTATAGACTCAGGTGTGCTCACTGTGTGTGGGGGCGGGGTGCAGGGTGGCAGCGAAAGGTGTGTTAAAACTACAAAGTGGGGGTTTTTTCAAGTCTTGTATTTTCCTGTAGTGAAATAATTCCTGTAGAGAGATAATTGCCTCAGAATTTGTTGCTGACTGTTCTCAGAAAGCACTTTTTTAAATGAGAAAAGATCCAGGGAGAGGGCATGCAATTTTAATTAACTGATCTGTCAAAACTAAGCATGGTTTAATTAATGACTTGAGATTTTGGAGGAAAATTTTTGTGGGGACAGAGCCCTTCCGCTCTGTCATACCTTTATAAACCATTCCCCAGAGAACTCCTAAGGTATGAATTTGAAGTTCTCTTTTAGCATTAAGAGGAAAAAATCTTATGCAGATTAGTTGGAAAGTGTATAATAGCAGACATTCTACACTTGGCAATTTCTGATTAAATTTAATAAATTGAGGTGATCAGTGATTGGCAGTCAATCTTGGTATTCAAGGGAGAATGACCCTAAAATGGAAAGCTGATCATGTGATTCTAACTAACCCTACCTTGCCATTACTAATATTTTAATGAGTCCCTAATCTAAAATATATTCCATTTTGAAATGAAAACTTGTTCCTTTCATGCCACACGAATGGCGGTTAATACTCCTTAAAGCTTCTCAGTGGGAACAATTTCCGAAATAACTGGAGGAAATAGTCACTCTTTCTCAACATTTGCTAAGTGACAGAAACAATGAGCTGCATATTTTGTTGAGTTCTTGTTCATCTGGCAAATCAAGACAGAGCACAAAGGATATGTTAGTTGCTGAACAAGTGACAATTTAGCTCATGAACAAAAAGCAAATTGTGGTCAGGAGACAAGCCTTTTACAGTTAACAATCATCCTGAAAAGGATGCCGTGATTACAGTGCAACGTTCTTCCATCAGACCACAGCCTCGCTCAGGAAAGCAGGTTGCCAGTGAGACTTCCACGTCTTTCTTTCTTATCCACTGTGAGTCATGTCTTTCCTCTGTAATTAAGGCTTTTGATGTGCACGACCCTCATTAGCCCTGAGATAATGAAACAAATCAGACCAAATATCCTGTTGTTGAAGGTGGAAAAGCTACCACAAATGTGATCTCCTTTTGCCTCAATTTGTGCCTACGCAAAAATGCTGTTCTAGAAATACCCCTATTTAGATTTCAGGCTGTTGACAAAGTCAAGATATTGTTCATTTTTTGAAATTTTGTATATTAAAGTAATTGCAGACAGGGGTTGATTCCTTTATTCGAATATCTTTGATAACCTGAACAAATTAAATATATAATAGGATATAGTCCTACTATTTTTATGGTGAAATAATTTCATATTTGACAAGGTTGTTGTATTTAATCCTTTCCATTCGATGATCACTCGTGTTAGAAACTTTGCTATTCAAATTAAATTTATTTTATTTGTCCACTCACTCTGTGTACCAGATACTGGGATGGGCATTTTACACATGTGAGCTCTACTCCTTGGAATAACTCTGCAAAGCAAATTTTATTATTCCCATTGCATAAGTGAGGAACTTTAAGCTAAAAAAATAAATAAATAAGTGGTTCCCTAAAACCATGAGTGATGTGGCACAGCTTCCCTTCAAATGAAGAGGTATGGTTGGGGGGAGGGTAGAATGAGCAGAGGGAGGGGTGTCTCTTTTTTTTTTTTTTTAAAGATTTTATTTATTTATTTGACAGAGATAGAGACAGCCAGCGAGAGAGGGAACACAAGCAGGGGGAGCGGGAGAGGAAGAAGCAGGCTCATAGTGGAGGAGCCTGACGTGGGGCTCGATCCCGCAATGCCGGGATCACGCCCTGAGCCGAAGGCAGACGCTTAACCACTGTGCCACCCAGGCGCCGGGAGGGGTGTCTCTTGATACAATGAGCACTGGGTGTTGTATGGAAATCATGAATCACTAAATTCTGCCCCTAAAACTAATAATATACAATATGTTAACCAAATCGAATTTAAGTAATTAAGTAAAAAGAAAGAAAGAAGGGAAGAAAGAAAGTGAAGTGGCAGATACCTTTACTGGGCTTCTACCCCTACCACCCAGTGCCACATGCTCAGTCCCACCTGCCATAGAAACTCCTGTTTCTATTTTGGTTCAGACACAGGCTTTTCTTATTATAGAGGTCACTGTTTTTTCCCCCCTAAATCACACAATCTCAGTGGGTCCATAGAATGGCTCTTTATATCATTTTTAGGTTGCAATTTCACATGTAGACTGTGCCTACATTCATTCTGCTGCCTGAAAACATGCTAACCAACTATGGCATGATATGCTGAGATTTGTGCCTGAGAAAAAGGAATACTCTCTGGTTTGAGGGCCTCAGGGTAAATAGTAGGAGTACAATATGTGAACTTCAGTACACGGAATTTATGACATCTATTTTATTTGCTTGGAAATTTTTAAAAAATTGCTTCCTGGTATTTCAACTCTGTTATGAATAAGGGACATTGCCAGAGGGCTGAGTTTCATGGACCCAGGTCCCTGGAGCGTGGTGCTGAGAGAAGCCAGAATGATGGCTTTCTCGTACATGGGAACTGGGTTCTACATAGGCAAAAGCTTAGACCCGCTGTCACAGATTAGCTTTATGCTGGTTTCTTGCAAAACAAATGAACTTGCTATCTTTGTGCAGGGCCTAACGGTTTCTCATACGATTTTCCATTACTGTGTTACCAGTCTATTACTCTCAATTACATTTAGGCTCCTTGAGGTCAGTGATATGTCCTATTCGTCTCTGTATCCCCAGAAACTCCCATGAGTCCTGGAACCAAAAGCCGCCAAATGAATGTTTGTGCAATTAAGCAAGGAACAAGGTATCTGTGTAACAGATGATGTTGGCTATGAAAGCAGGAATGATACGATATAAACTTTTGGGAAACTCACAATAACACAACCTTCCCATGAAACAGACCACACACATATTCTGTTACCTAGTTTGGCTATTTCAGCTGTAGGCTGTTTTAACAGTCAGCCATTGTCCTATTAACACTTTAACAGACTACCACACATGTATTGTCATACAACAATAAAAATCTTTATCTCACTCGGGCATCTGTATGTCATCTGGGATTTGGGTTCAGCTGGGCTCGGCTGTAAGCTGTGGGTTGCATTATTTAGGCCAGTTTCATCTTTCTTGGACCGGAAGTTACATGTGGCATGTTCTTCTCCGGGCAAGAGGTAGGAGGGTAGGAGTGCAAGAGAGCAACTAACCACACACACTCATTTCAAAGCCTTTCCCACGTCATTCCCGCTAACAACCCATAGGCCAAAGGAATTGCAATCACATGGCCAAGCCCAAAGTCAAAGGCTGGGGAGTACACTCTGGCCACAATGAAGCTATCATATGCTCGTTGATAATCATTCTGTTAAAAATAAGCCAATTATTGGAACCCATAGTGTAATCTATTTCAGACACTTTCACTGATATGTAAACAAAGGGACAAAATATTGCATACCTCCAGGAAGCTCGCCTTGTGGCTGTATGCTAGGGGTTGCCATTTGCATTTTATTCTGTGATGGAGTCCTTGGGAGTGGTGTACCTCATCAGTATGATTATCTAGTGGAATTGGAGCCAGATAGCCATGCATCGTGGTTATAATTAATTTTATTTTAAATTACTAGAAATGTACATGCAACAAAATCTATTTATAAAATAATGCAATTAAATTTTTATTTGGAAATATTTTCTGTTGTACTGCAGTTCAAATAAGTTCAACTGTGTCACCCCTCCCTCCACCTAGCTGAGGTAATAGATAACTACATTTATTTAAATGAGTGATGTATGTGAAACACTGAGCATAACACTGAGGCATAATAAGGGTTATGTAAATTTCTGCTACAGTAATAATGATCATAAAAGCTGTAATGATGATGAGAAGGACATAAAGCAGAGAATTCACTGATACCTGAAAATTAGTACAGAACAAAAAACATGATGATCGGGGCAGGGTGAGTCTGTGAGGCCAGTCTAACCAGTATGACTGTACTGGTCATTTGGTCAACATGATAATAAGCAAGAGAGAAGGTCCATTCAATGAAATCATTGATCATTCAACCACACTGGATATCTTAGAGAAGTTAACACCTGCCTCTAGCCCTGCACAGTGGATGAAAAGGTAGTGTCAGAGTAGAAAGTATAATATAAGCAAAACAAAGTCAAAATACTAGGTAGAATTATATGAAATTGTCACTTTTTTAGACCGAAAATGGTCAATACTGGCAACTTCAAGCAGTTCAACCAAGAAAGCCAATAAAATACACAGTCTAGGTGCTTCTGAGTAGTCAGACAGAAACACTTTCCCTCCATCAGGATTTTAAAACTATAGATATGAAACATTATCAAGAGAAGATAGATGAAAACCAGCAGTGGCATTAAAGGAAACCCGAGAAACTGACTTATGTCAATGGAGACACATCTGGTCGGCCTGTTCGTTATATTCAGCACTTCAGAAGACAACCGGGACAACAAAGGCAAATGTAAGAAAAAAAAATTAAAAACTGGTTGAGAGTTTATCTACAATGACTAATGTCAAAAATATGGTAGCAGTTCCTTGGTGAAGAAGAATTGATCATGTAGAGAGCTGATAGCCTTTCTACCTATTGTGGTTGTTGGTTATGCCATAGGCGGTCCTGGTTATGCCATAGGTGCTGGTTATGCCATAGGCGGTCCACCGGAAATACTGCTCTGGTGTAGCTCAATTAGCAACGTCTTCTTGTGCAGAGACCAAAGTAAAGGAATCCCTTGCAAGTGTTGTTAAAGCAGAAATGTCTGCTTCCAGATGTATTCAACCAAGTATCTGCTCATACTGGTACATGTGTGAAGCTGGGACTTGCCTGGGTCTGCCCGGCCTGCTTATATAAACACTGCTTAGACAACTAGTCTCTTTGCAAGAACTGATTTTGATGAGAATGATCAGGTAAGCCGGTGTTATAAAACGAACGAATGCATTCTTGCTTATGATTGAGAGCTGTCATCTCTCCTTTTCTCCAAAAGTTCTCGTACTGGTCACTATATTCATTTGAGTGAGTGGGCTCACTTAAACTTTTAATGGATCAGCACACGCTGTGCAGGTCTGTGAAAAATACTATAGAGCGTCAGCTGGAAACCCACCAACCAGATCTGCATTCTTCCATTACAAGTGCAAAGTCAAATGAAGGCATCTTCCTTCTCTACCAAATTAAATGGTAATTGAAAAACTGCAGTAGATCTTAAATGTGTGAGCCCCAGAAGGAAGGGGACCTCTCTGGAGGGAAGATTTAAGTGCAGAATGCAGAAGAGAATGTTCTGTTAGCCATATGCTCTGTGGGTGTGCCACTGGCAAAGTGCAGTGTTGGGAAGAAGCTGAAATTTGGTGTGACACACGTCTTGTTTTTCTCATACTTTGGGGAAAGCAATAAGTGAGAGTGATTATTAAATTACATCGGAGAACATAGACTATCTGTTACTGAGCACAGAGTAGAATTTATATTTCTCTTTTTATATCTGTTCTCTTCTTATGACCTTTGTTTAATAAATGAAGCACGGAAGCGTGCCATCAGCATGCATTTTCTCTCCCCCCTCCCCAGCATCACATCTTAAGAAACCAGCAATACTCATAACTGACTTTTAGGGGAAAATATCCATGGCTAGCATTTCACTTGGTTCCTTATGTGCATTATGTCATTTAATTGTAAGTACAGTCCGAGAGTTCAGTACCTGTAATTTACCAACAAGGAAACACAGGCTGAGAGAAACTGAGTAACTTGCTAAGATTCCCATGACCAAGTAGAACTAGGCTTTGACCCCTGATCTAGATCGAGACTGGAACCCCAAGCCACTTGGCTTTCTCTAGTAAAGTTCAAAATCTACAGTCAATGATTTGTAGGGATCTCTGTCCACATACTAATTAAGATGATATAAAGCTTGCAATGATCAAGTCTATCTTGGAGGTCTGCATAGTGATTTGTTGGGGTTTTTTTTAGAGAATTAAATGCTACTAGAGGTATCTGACTTCCATGGACAGCTTGAGTGGAGACTGTGGATCTCCACTTCTTGGTGTGTGTTTTTCTCCATTGCTAATGTTATATGTTATATCATTATCATACAAAGGTTGGTTTATAGAAAAATAAAATTATATATAAGTATTTAATAATTTAAAAGACTATAATTTTCAAATTACTTAGGGAGGATATTATTATTGTCATTATGACCTTGGTATTTTGTATTCAATTTATAAGGAAGCTTGCCCATATGTACTATTGGACATTTTTGACTCACCTTCTTAATTTCAGGCATTATTACGATATTAGCTTTGGGAATTATAAGCCAGCTTGTGAAAATAAGGGAAGGAACAGATATTCCTTTATTTTTTAATTCATGCTTAGAGAGATGTTTCTCTATGGTAGAAATCACACATAATTTTGAACAATAGGAAATATGAACTTAATTCATAATGCCTTTGTGTTTCAGCCTTCACACTAGTAAAATGAGAATATAAAAGCTTCAATTTATTTAGTTATTCTGAGGATTAAATGAGATCACATGGAGTGTATCTTAACAAAAATTTCATTTGGTTAGTTAGTTATAAATTCCATTATAATTACATACGGTGTCCATTAGTTTCAGGTGTACAATGTAGTGATGCAGCAATTCCATACATCACCCAGTGCTCATCACAAATGTTCTCTTAATCCCCGTCACCTATTTCACCCATCCTCCCACCCACTTCCGCTTTGGTAACCATCAGTTTGTTCTCTAGAGTTAGGAGTCTGATTTTTGTTTTATCTTTGTTCATTTATTTTGTTTCTTAAATTCCACATGTAAGTGCAGTCACATGGTGTTTGTCTTTCTCTGACTGACTTATTTCACTTGGAATCATACCTTCTAGTCCATCCATGTTGTTGCAAATGGCAAGATTTCATTCTTTTTGCGGCTGAATAATATTCCATTGTGGGTATATATATAATATATATTATATATATACCACATCTTCTTTATCCATTCATCTATCAATGGACACTTGGTTTGCTTCCATAGTTTAACTATTGTAAATAATGCTGCAATAAACATAGGGGTGTGTGTATCATTTCAAATTAGTGTTTTCATATCCATTGGCTAAATACGCAGTTGTGAAATTACTAGAGCATATGGTTGTTTTTAAATTTGGGGGGAACCTCTATACTGTTTTCCAGTGGCTGCACCAGTTTGCATTCCCACCAACAATGCAGAAAGGTTGCTTTTTCTCCACATCCTTGCCAGCACTTGTTTCTTTTGTTTTTGATTCTAGCCATTCTGACAAGGGTAAGGTGATATCTTATCGTGGTTTTGATTTGCTTTTCCTTGATGATTAGTGATGTTGAGCATCTTTTCATATGTCTGTTGGCCATCTGTATGTCTTCTTTGGGGAAATGCATGTTCCTGTCTTCTGCCCATTTTCTAATTGGATTATTTGGTTTTTGGTGTTGAGTAGTATATGTTCTTCATATATTTTGGATATTAAACCCTTATTGGATATATCATTTGCAAATATCTTCTCCCATTCAGGAGGTTGTCTTTTAGTTTTGTTGATTGTTGTCTTTGCTGTGAAGAAGCTTTTTATTTTGATGTAGTCCCAACAGTTCATTTTTGCTTTTGTTGCCCTTGCCTCAGGAGACATATCTAGAAAACTCTTGGTATGGCTGATGTCAGAGAAATCACTGCCTGTGCCATCTTCTAGGATTTTTATGGTTTCAGGTCTCACATTTAGGTCCTTAATCCATTTTGAGTTTATTTTTGTGTATGGTGTTAAAAAGTGATCCAGTTTTATTTTTTTGCATGTAGCTGTCCAGTTTTCCCAACACCATTTGTTGAAGAGACTGTCTTTTTCCCACTGACTATTCTTGCCTCCTTTGTTGTCAATTAATTGATCATGTAATTGTGGATTTATTTCTGGGATCTCTATTCTATTCTATTCTATTCTATTCTATTCTATTCTATTCTATTCTATTCTATTCTATTGATCTATGTGTCTATTTTTGTGCCAGTACAACATTGCTTTTGAATACTACAACTTTGTAGTATATCTTGAAATCCGGGATTGCGATACCTCTAGTTTTGTTCTTTTTCAAGACTGCTTTGACTATTTGGGGGCTTTTTGTTCCATGCAAATTTTAGGATTATTTGTCGTAGTTCTGTGAAAAATGGTGTGGTATTTTGATAGGGATTGCATTGAATCTGTATATCGGTTTGGATAGTATGGACATCTTAACAATATTTGTTCTCCCACTCCATGAGCATGGAATATCTCTCCATTTGTTTGTGCTATCTTCAATTTCTTTCAACATTGTTTTATTGTTTTCAGAGTACAGATCTTTCAACCCTTGGTTAAGTTTATTCTTAAGTAGTGTATTATTTTTGGTGTAATTATAAATGGAATTGTTTCCTTAATTTCCTTTTCTGCTACTTCATTATTAGTTTATAAAAATGCAATAGATTTCTGTATATTGATTTTGTATGCTGTGATTTTACTGAAGTCATTTATCAGTTCTAGCAGTTTTTTGGTAGAGTCCTTAGGGTTTTCTATGTATAGTAATATGTCATCTACAAATAGTGAAAGCCTTATTTCTTCCTTGTCAATTTAGATTCCTTTTATTTCTTTTTGTTGTCTGACTGCTGTAATTAAGACTTCCAGTACTATGTTGAATAAAAGTGGTGAGAGTGAACATCCTTGTCTTGTTCCTGATCTTAGGGAGAAAGCTCTCAGTTTTCCCCAGTGAGCATGAGTTCACTGTGGATTTTTAATACATGGACTTTATTATGTTGAAGTGTGTTTCCTCTAAACCTACTTTGTTGAGGGTTTTTGTCATGAATGGATGTTGCATTTTGTCAAATGCTTAACAAAGATATTTTTAACCTAAATAATTAATACATGACTAATTTCTCATTGACCAAATTAAACCAATTTCCTTGTTCATTTTCTTAGGAAGAAACATAGAGAAATAAGTAAAAATACAAATACATAACAAAACAGTGGATCCAATCCAGGTGACTTGTGAATGGAACTTAATCCATAAAAATGTAAATTTATGTTTCAATTTAAAAAAAGAAAAACTATCCAGATTGGAGCAGCAGTTTGGAGGGTATATCATTTGGACATCAGTTACAAAAACAGAAATTATCCTAGATATTTGGAGCGGAAGAGAAATTCACATAGGCAATTAGATGCTTCTAAAACCTTTGGGAGGGCTGGAGGAGAAATATTCCTAGGATCATTGTCTTAAGTCTCAGGAAATCAAGAAATTTCAGAGACCACAAGAAAGCACTGCTCATCATCTCAGCTGCCTACATCAGTGAAGCTGGTATCCTCAAGAGAATGCCTGGAAGCCACAGTAAACCTCAAAGTCCATTACTGTCTATCAATGTCTCAAGAGTGTAAGGCTTCTTTCTTTCCTTTCCGAGCCCTGCAGAAATACCTATCATGGTGTCATCAAAACCACAAGACTGTTGGAATGGAAGCTTGAGAAAGACAGCAAACCCATCTTCCAGTCTCTACAGAAAAAGATGAGGATTTGAAGAGAGGGATGGTGCTGAATAAGAGAGGAAATTCTCAGGAAAATAAAGAGGATAAATAGAAACATTGGGACATTAAAAAAAAAAAAACACCTAGGTTTGTAATAAGAGATGAAAAAAAGATCAATCCATTTGAACTTAACTCCAAGAATAGTTTCTTTTGAGTAGGATAAGATTTGTGAAATTGAGTTCAGGGGGAAAGCAATGCATTTCTCACATTTTACTAGGCTTCAGATTGAAATTTGAAATAATATAAATGCCATTTATTGTTTTCAAATTGAAAATCAAGTTATAGAAAAATAACCTGTGATGTGTATATTGGTAAAATTGAAAACATTCATATTGTGGTTTCATGGTAGGTAGAGAGGGATGTAAGGGGATTGAGGAGAGGTAGAGGCAAGTGCACAGAAGAGAGGTATCACCTTTGATGATTTCCTGATGCATGATGAACAGAGTTTCAGCTTGTTGCTGCATAGGAGATGGCCAGTAGAGGAACAGAGAACACTTAAGAAAGGAGTGGTATAGGCGAATTTAAAGTTTTCATCTAACACACAAGCATTACAAGGAAATGTTTCAAGAAGACATTTAAGGGGCACCTGGGTGGCACAGCGGTTAAGCGTCTGCCTTCGGCTCAGGGCGTGATGCCGGCGTTATGGGATCGAGCCCCATATCAGGCTCCTCTGCTATGAGCCTGCTTCTTCCTCTCCCACTCCCCCTGCTTGTGTTCCCTCTCTCGCTGGCTGTCTCTATCTCTGTTAAATAAATAAATAAAATCTTTAAAAAAAAAAAAAAAGAAGACATTTAAATTTTAAAATATCCATATTTGGATATAATAATTTGGAGTCTTGGAGGTAATTGGAAGAATAAAACCAGATTTTTGTGTCTGGGGAACAGAGAAGAGGCAGAAGAGGGACCATTACTTTTTATTACAAGGCCTAAGCTTTAATTTTTTAAAAACATATTAATATGTTATTTTGATTGGTATGAAAATTAGCAAGCAACTCAAATAAAGCAAGAGTCTCCTTGGATAATTTCTGCTTGTCTGGCATGGTGTTATCAATTAGGCATATAAAGCTTAGCTGAGTATAATTCCTGCCATCAAGTTTTACAGTTTTGTAAGCCTGATAGATGTGTAGATCAAAGTTAAAGTATGAAAATTTTAACAAATATGTTATATATTTAAGAGTCAACAACTATTTTATGTGTAATCTTAATACATACTTAATTATTTTAAATCTGATGTTTAATAAAATACACTGCTCCATCAGTGTTCATTCCAGGAGATGAATTACAGTAATAAATCATTAGTTGTCATAATCTGTAGTTCATACGATCCTTGAAGAGAACTGGTACTAAATAAAACTGTCTTATTCTAAAAATCAGACATTATTATAACTCCCCAAATTACTAGCAGAAAATGAAAAGCACAGAAAGAAAAAAGATTTATATTATAAAATTCTTATGTAGAGGTATGGGGAGACTGAATTTTTCTGGTTTTCTGCAGCTCCCATTAAGACTAGAAAATCTTCTGTTTATAATTGGCACTGGCCCATTTCTATATCTGGAGAGAATTTCAGATTTGGGATGTTAGTTTTTTATTTTACAAAATGAAAATAGCCTTCTCATTTGATTATGAGAAGATCATGCTCATTTTAAAATGTAATTCAAACAATACAGAAAAAGTAATGAAGAAAGCAAAACGCACCACTATGTCTATCTACCACTCAGAGATAATATTCAACATTTTGGTGAATATACATTTGGCCATTTCTTCATGCATTTATATTTCTATAAAATCTATGGATGTATATAATTTTAAAAATTATAAGTAGGATGATACGCTACATGTTTTTTTTTTTTTTTAAATAGAACTTGACAAGCTGGTGTGGGCATCATTCCATATCCTAAATATTGATTTACATATTTTTTTCTGAGATTTTTGGTAAAGTTTTTTATTGAAACAATAGCTAGAGATAAAACTCCTGTGTGCAGGTAGAGGAATATTTACAAAGTGCACTTGTTCATTTGTACACCACCTAAGCTAAGGTAGAGAACATTGCCAGCAACCTAGAAGCTTCCTTTGTGTCTCTTCCTATTCATGACCCCTATTACCATTATGACAGATGTTCCATTGTCTTCAGGCTTCCATAATTCTTTTGGAGAGGTCAGCTTTTGTCTGGCTCTTGAGGCTCCGAGGGCGTGTCTTCCCCCATGCTCAACCCAAACTCAGCTCTTTTCAGGATTTTCTCTTCATTCTTTGTTTTCCAACAGTTTTACTATGACACATCTACAACGTATGTGTGTGTGTGAGTGCGTGTATGCATTTTTATCCAGTTGAGAAATATTTTTAGCTATTACCTCTTCAAGTATTATTTTTCCTCTGTCAGCTCTTTTAACTATCTTATTATATGCGTGTTTGAACGGTTCAGCTAGTATCTTTTGTTTTTCTCTGTATTTTCCACTTTTTTGCTATTTGCAGAGATATTTTCTTCTAAGTTTCCCTCACTTTACTGATCTTCATTTCTGTTAAGCCCAATTTGTGTTAAGTGTACTTATTGTGTCCCTAATTTCAACTGTTACATTTTTCAGCTTTCTAATTTCCGATTATTTTTAAAAATATGGTTTTATCATGAAGTTCTTCACCTTTTTATCTATTAATTGAACATAGTGATTGCCATACTTTAAAGTCAGTATCTAATAATTCCAAATAGATCAACACTGAGTATTGTCTGATTGTATGTTTTTATGGGTAAGAGGGTGTTTTATTTCTTGGACTGCCTTGTGGGTTTTTATTTAAATGCTGAACATTGTTTTATGAAAAATTGAAAAGACTCTAGATGATATATAATTTTTTCTTTTCTTTTTCTTTTTCTTTTTCTATTCTCTGGCAGGTGGCTTAAGTGCAAGCATGTCACCTTAATGAAGTCAGAAAGGATCTGCCTTGAGGCTGAGATGCAGTATTTTTGGTAAGGTTTAATGTACACCCAGTTCATCCTACCTCCTAGGAATGAAGGTCTCCATGGGACCCAGTTCAGACCTAGGATGTTCACTAAGGACACATTTTGGTAGGTCCCAACTTTATTTTCCACAGATCATAGCACTTTAAAATCTTTTGTATGTCTAGCAGTCTTTTGCTTATATTCCCAACTTCTCCTCCTGCTCAACTTAAGAATTTAGCAAATGCCATAATGTTGAAAGGCATAGTGTTGCACTCCTTCTTAGTGTTTCCCTTTCTGGGGTTTGGTTCCTCAATCTGACTGCATAGGGAGCCCAAAGTACTACCTGTATCCTCCTGATCTCCTTGGGATTTTCAAAGGCTCCACTCTCTTTTCCATCCTATAGTCATGGCCTTCTGTTGTGTTTCTTAGTTTCCCGTGGTACACTAAGGACCTTCAAAACACTGATGGGAAAAGCAGCTTGTAGAATGTCAGTTCCCTGTGTTCTCTTTCCTCTTGGATTTTGGTTGCTTCATCAGCTCTCCAGTGGCTTCAAATAGATGATATTTGTGTTTGCCTTTGTTTTCCAATTTTTCTTGGCAAAAGCATTTTTCAGTCACAATATTCTCCCTCATGGTTGAGCACAGAAGTACAAAATTATCATTAATGCCTAAATAATTGCACATTGCATAAATTATGATAGGTACGAAGTGATATACTTTTTTTTCTTATTGTTTTGATTTCTGGTCAGATGAAATAGCTTTTTATATGTGTTATGATTATGTTTTCTATGTTATTTTATTGATATCCTTTGCCTATTTTTCTATTAGTATTTTGTTTAATTATCAGAACTACTTTTAAATTTATGATATTAACCTTCTAAGTTTTATACACTTTAAAATCATTTTTCTCATTTATTTTTCATCCAAGTGTGGCATTTTTGATGTGTCATCATTTAAAAATGTATGTGGCCTTCATTTTTCTTCTTCCGTGTGGTTTTGCAGTATATCATTCCTCAAAGGTTATCTCTATGCCCAAAATTATGATATTCATCTATATTTTATGAGTAATATTATTTCATATTTTATATTCAAGTATTTGATACACCTAGAATTATTTTTATGGATTGATGTAGGAATACATAATTCATTTTTCCTCTTTTTTAAAAAGAAATGGCTGGCCAATCATTTCAGAGGCACTTAATAAATTATTCTTTTTTTTTAAGATTTTATTTATTTATTTGAGAAAGCAAGAGAGAAAGAGATCATGAGCAGGAGGAAGGGGCAGAGGGAGAGGGAGAAGCTGACTCCCCACTCAGCAGGGAGCCTGACACAGGACTCCATCCCAGGATGCCAAAATCATGACCTGAGCCAAAGGGAGACACAACCAACTGAGCCACCCAGGCACCCCAACAAATTATTCTTTCACATTTGTTTTTAATATCAATTTTTTCTTAGATTAACATATCTTAATATATATTAAATTTACACATAATTTTAAATGGATTTTAAGACTTTCTATATGGTTTATTTATCTGTACAATCTTGTTTGATATGTCTTTTAAGTATATTTTGATATCTGAAAGGGTGTGTCTTCCTCCTTATTACTCCTCTCAGAATATTCTGGAACATATGGCATGTTTATCCTCCCAAATTAGTCTTATTTACTTTTCACATTTCAAATAATTCTTTAGGAATGTTATTGGGGAAAAGTACATCAATCAGTTATTTTACACATTAATTCATTATCTCTCTGGATTAAAAAAAAATCAATTCCAGGACCTTGTTTAGTGTGAGCCCACTATGATTTATGAATCTAATTTCTGGAACCACACTGAAATAATCAACTCTCCAAGCATAGCCAAAACAGATCAAGCAAATTTCATTTTTATCTTATGGAATGTTGGGTTGTAGGTTAAGAAACTGTAAATAAGGGTCGCCTGGGTTGGCCAGTCAGTTAAGCATCCAATTCTTAGTTTCAGCTCAGGTCAGGATCTCGGGATCCTGGGATTGAGCCCTGCCTCGGGCTCCATGCTCAGTAGGGAGTCTGCTTCTCTGCCTCTCTCTCCCTCTTCCTCTGCCCCTTTCCTCACTCTTTTGAGTGTTCTCTCTCTTTAAAATAAATAAATCTTTTAAAAAAAGAAACCGTAAATAATATTGATAATGATAATAAGAAAAAAACACAGTAATAATGTCAAGAATAATTACATAGTGTATTAGGAGCACAAGATCTGTAGTAAGATTGCTTGAGTTCAAAACTTACCCCAACTGCACAATTACTGCCAGTCTGGCATTGGGAGACTTACTTACTTTTCTGTGTCTTGGTTAACTCACCTTTAAAATAAAGTTATTATTATTATTAAATGGAATGATACAGGTTGGTATTAGTTGTTGCTCTTATTATTATTATTATTATTAATATTGTTTTTTAGTTATTGAGCATCTATCAGGTACTTGTAACTATATCAAAGTTGCCAAATAATTCATCTTCAATCTTCACATATTTATGTAGCTCTCTTAGAAAACAAATTGGATACCCTTCTTTTGTATTTATCATGGTGGACATATGTAGATATCCATAGAAATGGACACAGGAGGGGTGTCTGAATGGCTCAGTTGGTTAAGTGTCCAACTCTTTGGATTTCAGCTCAGGTCATGATCTCAGGGTCGTGAGGTCAAGCTCCATGTTGGGCTTATGTTCAGTGGGGGGTCTGCTTGAGATTCTCTCTCTCTTTCTCCCTCTTCCCCCCCATCCCCTGCTCACTCTGTTTCTAAACTAAATTTAATAATATTAAAAAAAAAAGAAAGAACGGAAGAAAGGAAGAAGAAAGAAAGAAAGAAAAGAAAGAAAGAAAGAAAGAAAGAAAGAAAGAAAGAAAGAAAGAAAGAAAGAAAGAAAGAAGGAAAGAAAGAAAGAAAAAGAAAGAGAAAGAAAGAAAGAGATACAAGAGCAAATTCATTTGGAAGTCAATATACACAAATAAAACTTTGGATAATTATAAAACTCTAGTGATATTGCCTAGATTTTCTGCCTCTTTCTCTCTCTGTTTTGATAAAAACCCAATCACCATTTTTTAGTTCCACATCCTCTCTGCTACCACTCCCTTTGCCATCATCACAGTTGGATACTGAGGATAATTGGGAAGCAAGAGAATTTGGTCTTCAAGTGGGGAAATAAGCAGCAGGAACATATGGAACATTTTAGAAACAGAGATTGTAATTTTATGGGCCTCTCCAAAGCCACATAAACTGAAGGAGTTTAAGGAGAAAGGAAAATTATTTCTCCATGGCTCATTTTTCTGAGTTGGTTATAACTGCATAAGGACAAATCAGAAAGTATTCCATATCTTCTGTCATTCAAATATGGACATTATATAAGCAAATTCACCTTTATTTGTAGTTTCATAACTTAGAGATGGATTAGCTTTTTTTAAAATTTTTAGGTGAAGCTTTGGGTAAACTTCAAAGAAAGTAGCATACAACATAGACATTGTGATTAAAACAGAACAATTTGCTGTGTCCTTAGGAAGGGTGGTTGGTTCACCACAAAGCATGGAATAGACGGTGGTATAAGGATGTGATGATCATGAACACGAGACAAGTCTTCATATTTCTTGTTTTATATACTTGATTTTGTCAGTTATCCAGAGTAATTTAGATTCTCTAATCAATGTCACAATAGATTGATACAGAAACCACAAAGTCAACTTAGGGATTTGTACAGAAAAATATGGCACCCAATGGGAACAAACACCACAGTCTACTGGTCAGTATAATCTCTCTTTAGAGATTAACTTGTATGAGATGTTGTTTGACATTGAAAGTTGCCATGTGAATATGAAGTGATAATGAACCGTAGCATGCAGCTGTCATACCTTCCTGTATCATTTTCACCAAGGCGATATGTCTACCTAACAGACATGGTATTAGGGTCTTCTTGCAGATGATTCTTTGTCTTGGACTATACTGTTAGCTAAGTATTTTGGGGCTCCCTCTTTTAAACCTCCAAGCTGATATCATCCTTTTCCTAAAGCCGTCTTTCTACAGGCAGAGAAAAACAAAAGGGGTAAGATTTTACTGTTACCATTTGTATTCCAGTCTTTCTTCTACATTAATAAAATTAGAATAGAAATATTTATCTAGCTCCTTGGGGACTTCCTTACTGATTGTTACTTAAGTGTGAGTTATTTTACCTTTAGCTGACCTCATTCCTTGCATCCCATTGTCCCCAATTTCATGACAGATGGTTACTTAATTCAAGTCTAGGATACATCTTGTTGCTATCCTATAGCATTGTACATATAATGATGATTCCAGTGGAGTTCATCTATATTTCAGGCAATAGATTTTTTCTTTTTTAGAGCAGGAGGGGGTGAGCGGCAGAGGAAGAAAGAGAGTCTTAAGCAGGCTCCATGCTCAGTGTGGAACCTAGTGTGGGGCTTGATCTCACAACCCTGAGGTCATGACCTGAGCCAAAAACAACAGTTGGTCAGTTAACCAACTGAGCCACCCAGGTACCCCTCAGGCAATAGATTCAATAAGATATATAATAAGTAAAATCACTGAATAACTCTTGGGGATGACTGTGGTATCCCCCTACATTTGCTCAGTTTTCACATTTCTTTCTCTTAACTCTTACCCTCTCATTTTCTTTTTCACTCATTGTTTCTTCCTCCTTTTATACATTTACTTTCCTTTTGCCCCTTTGTCTTCTTCCTTTCTTCCCCCTCCCTTTTTTGTCTTTCTCCTATCCGATGCCAACAGGTGGTATCTATAAAAATAGCTGTTGGAGAGAGAAAGTAGGTCTGCTAATAATGAATCACAAGTGATTAAATATACTTTTTATTCCTCCTATATCTGCTAAGATGGAGACACAAGAACCTTCATCAAAGTTTTGTTCAAAAGTAGAAAATAATTATAATTTTGACTCATTAGGATCTAGATAAAATCAAAGTTTATGGTCATGTACATCTTAAGACCCTTGTCTCATTTAATGTCATTTTGGGTCTCAGTAGTCACCCAGAGTGTTTGATAAATATAATCCGGGTCTCATGAAGGATCTACCAGGTTCGGATAAAATACACTTCTGCAGCTGAGTTTCTTACCTGTTCCTAACACATTCTCCCAACAGTGTGATCTCTTTTTAAGTCACATTTTTAATAGACACTTTGGAAAAGGTCTGAACTGCTATTGATTGAATTTTGATGTTCAGTCAATTCATGATGGGGTGAGAGTTCCTATAAATGAGTAATTTTGAGAATGTTTCCTCCTGAGATACGTATCTCTGTGAATGAAATTTGGGTCTAATTAACTAACACTTTATTGTAGTTCTGTCTCTGCATATGCTTTCTGCCTTTTTCAATATGGCTTTTCAAAGACAAATAATTTCGTAATGAACATGCCCAGGAAAACCGTACCATTTGCCACAAGATTAAAATGCATATTAACAAGATTACATGTTCCATGAGGACAGAGTTATTTGTGCACAGATATCCTGAAACAGTGCTCCTACGACATTACAGTTCCTCAATCAATGTTTGTTGAATGAAATAATGTAGAAAAGCTTATCAACCAGGAATTCTTAAACTGGAGGTACTATAGTCATCAGGGGTTCACAAATCCCTGATTTTATGCAAAATTTTGTCTGTAATACTTGTTTACACATTTGTGTGGGTATGTTTCTGGAAAATGTATTCATGGTCCTAATGAGTCTTTCAGAAAAAAAACCATGATCCAGAAATTAAGTAGTGTTGCTTGTAACCCCATCCATGCTCTTAACTGGATTTTTTGATAGAGAGACTTAATTTTTTAAAGCAGTTTTAGACTTACAGAAAAATTGGGCAGAAGGTACAGAGATTTCCCATATCCCCTCTACTTCCACTCATATACCGCCTCCCCAACTACTGGATTTTTTTTTTAAAGTCAGGCCCAATAATGTGTAAATTTTGTTGCTTAATTAAACTACATTAGCATATTAAGAGTCAGTCCAGTCTGAATCATTTCTTCTTTATCTTCAAGGTATTTTCTCTAGAACAGAGGTTCTCAAAATTTGGGGTTCATAAAAGTCATCAACAGATCAGAATAAAGAACAGATACTGATTCATGTAGTTTGGGAGCCCAGGGTACATCTTCCCTCACAAACTCTCAGGGGAAAGAGCTCTCTCGACGTGTGTTCTGAGTCAGGGCATCTGTATCGTTGGCATTGGTAGCACTGGGATATTTGTTAGAGATGCCCATTCCCGGGCCCCTCCCCAGATCTTCTGAGTCAAAAGCTGCATTTCAACCAGATCCTGGGCAATTTGAATGCACGTTGAAGTTTGAAAAACACTGATCTAGACCAGTACTTCTCAACCCTGGTTGTACAGTGCATTTACTCAGGGAACTTTTGAAAAATGGTGCCCACACCTTACTCAGACAATGAATGGGGGAGGAATCAGAACATTAGTGGTTTTATTTAAGCACCTGAAATGATTCATTTTCTACTAAATACTCAGTGTAACAAATACCCAACAATATCTGGAACCAACAATATTCAAATTCCAAAGAGGATGAAGAAAAAAAAAAGGAACTGGTAAGTTTCACAAAATTGGGTATGCAATGGCATCAGACTTCTAAAGAGCCACAACGTGAGAAAATGATGAAGAAGCAATGTCTTCACAATAGAAGAAATTCTTTTTTTTTTTTTTTAAGATTTTATTTATTTATTTGACAGAGAGAGAGACAGCCAGCGAGAGAGGGAACACAAGCAGGGGAGTGGGAGAGGAAGAAGCAGGCTCCCAGCAGAGTAGCTTGATGTGGGGCTCGATCCCAGAACGCCGGGATCACGCCCTGAGCCGAAGGCAGACACTTAACCGCTGTGCCACCCAGGCGCCCCTAGAAGAAATTATTTCTAACTTAGACTTCTATACAGTCTACATTATCAACCAAGTATGAAGGAAGAGGGAAGAATTCAAATATATCTACCTTTCTCAGAAGCTACTAGAAGAATGCTCGCTGAAAGAAAGGGATACATTAAGGCAGAGAAAGAGATGAAGGTCCAACACAGGCAAGATGACATGTGGTGGGCCTAAGAGCAAACAGACCATCATGGGGTCCTGGAGAATTATCTCCAAAAAGAGAGTAAATGTGTAGTTACTCTCGGTTACAGGATTTAGCCATAAAAAAAGAGGTTTTAGGCTTGAGCTGCTAACTTTGTGACTGAGTTAAGAGTCTATCAACTATCTATCATCTATCTATCTATATCTACCTATCATCTATCTATCTATCTATCATCTATCTATCTATCATCTATCTATTATCTATCTATCTATCTATCTATCTATCTATCTATCTATCATCTATCTATCTATCTATCTATCATCTATCTATCTATCATCTATCTATTATCTATCTATCTATCTATCTATCTATCTATCTATCTATCTATCATCATCATCATCATCTATCCATATACTCACACATACAAGTACAAGAAGTGAATATATATATTTATACACACATATACAAAATATATATGAATATATAAAGCAAAGTAATTTTAAAAAGGCAATTGTTGCCACCAACATTTTTTTAAAAATGCATATTATTTTAGAGTTAGTGGCTTGGTTTTTAATAATGCTTGCATGGTATAATAATAGAAACACCAAATATAGAGATAACAAATAATTTTGTATCATATGAAAGATGAGAGAGGAATATGTGAGTGATTCAAAAAGAGACTCACGTTTAGAATAGAAAGGTAATGTCTAAACCAAAAAACTCAGGAAACAGAGTAGGAGCAGGTTATTTGGACACTTGGAGGTAAGTAACAGATGAGGTTTCTAACAGTAAAATATTTAGAGAGGGATTAGGAAAAAGCTTTCTTCTTTGTCTCTTATTTATTTAAAAAAAGCAATGTATATCTAATATTATGAACATAAGGAATAGAGGATGGAGGAATATATATGTGTGTGTGTGTATATATATATATATATATATATATTCATTCCATATATTCATATATATGAATATAAGGGATATAAGGAATGGAGGATATTAGGAGAAGGAAGGGAAAAATGAAGGGGGGAAGTCAGAGGGGGAGAAGGACCATGAGAGACTACGGACCCTAGGAAACAAACCACCGGTTTCAGAGGGGATGGGTTGGGGGGATGGTGGTAGCTGGGTGATGGGTAAATAATCAGATTTCAAAAGCATATGAGGCCATTAATCATAGCTCACAGGATTTACTCCACATTTACCACAGCATTCCATCAAATGTGGTGTGGAATATGGATAATAGTAGGCACAGACACTGCCCGTGGTCATTCCACAGTGTAGCCATTATAGGGCTTTTATATAGTATCTATTATTACTGTTGCATTTATAATGTTTTTACTTAGAGTCCTCTGATCCCTAAGGGACCAGGAGCTCTTGGAAGAAAGGTTCTCTGTTCCTTATTTAGATTCTCTTTTCTATACTTCACATATAGTAGGTGTTCAATAAACATAGTTTGAAAATAATTAGCGGTTTATAAATTCAAAGCACAGCCTTAAATAAACCCAAGTATGCATCAGAGTCCACTGACAACCTTTTTAAAACTATAAAAGTCTTGTCTCTACTTTCTGAGAATCTGATTTAGGTGATATACTAAATGTGCATTGTTTCAAAAGGGCAACACATGATTCAGAGGTGCGGCCATTCAAAAAGGGGAGCACGTCGGTGCTTTAGTGGAATGCTCTGTCCTGCGGGATTTTGAGGAGAGTGAGAGTTGATTCCAACAGGGGAATCTGGAGGAGCCACTGTGGGAAGCACACATCCCATACTGTGCCCTGCAAATGCATCTTTGTGTTGGTGGCTCTGGCCATTGTTGTCAGTGTCTGTTGTTACTTAAAGTGGGAATTCTTAGACTTAGGTTAACCCTGAGGCCCCACTCAAAATATCATGGCTCCATTTGTTAAGGGTTACATAACAGAGCATTTTCTCATCATGCTTTTTATCCAGATGGATCGCAGCAGGTTTTCTCCCTAGCCTCAAAATTATTTCTATACTTTTCCTTATAGCTTGAGATTTTTTTCTCCTGCAAAGACCAGAAGGAACATGGCTGGTGTTCAAAATTTAATGAGTCCTGGTCCTCACTCTGCCCATCTCTCACTAACGTTATAACCTCAGGCACAAGTCATTAACCACCCTGAGCCAGTGTCTTCATGTATTAAATGGAATGATGACTCCTGACTATTTGTCTTGTAGGGTGGTTATGAGTATGTAATAGAGTCATGGCTGGAGAAGCTTCAGCGGCTATAAATTTTTACATATCTAAGGGAATTCTGTTATTATGATTATTCTTCAGTATGGTTTATCCATGTTGTCATCATGCTATCATTTGTTCTTCAAACTTGGTTGCCCAGATTTGGTCTGTGAGGAGCAAGATTGCTTAGTGATTCGCGTGAAAATAGGAAGCTAAAAATGTTTGGTGATTTCACATAGATATTATTCATGAGAATAAACATGAATGTTGATGATGAAGGTCAAAGTTGAGAAGGCAGATTGATTTTATTCCACTGAATTTGAACATTTTACAATTTGAGTTGCCACACTGTCTCTGTAAAGAAAAAAGGAAATGAATGTGGTTGCTGGTGAAAAATGTAACTTTGCATTTTGATATATTTTAACAGAGTTCCAAGAAACAATTTGTAAAATAAATATTCATGATACAGGAGCCTCATATACCTAGACATAATATTCTACAATATTAAGAAACTGGAAAGATGTAATCTGGTGTGTAGAGTAAAAATGCTTCACAGATTAATTTTATATTTATCTTTCCTTAATCTGTATTTGTGTACATTTTAAATGAAATATAGAGATTCCATGTATTGTTATGAATGATATAAAGCTTCTTAAACATATAAAAAAGAATAGTTCATTTCTCTATAATCTATTAGAAAAATTTCAGGGAAAATAATTTAAAATTAAATGGCAGCATATGTTTAAACTTCCAATTATAAAACATGAGTTAATTAAAAGTACTGATTTCAGACTTTCATTAAAAAAAAACCCCAGAAAACTGAAATTGTGATCTTCAGGGTCAAAAGGAATTACACAGTAATCAGTGGGAGCCAAATATGATGACCTATTTTTCAATGGTCATTTTTCATAACAATCATAAAAATGTCATTTTTTTCTCACAGCATACTTTAGACAGTCATTTTTCAGGAATAATCTAGTTCTGAGATTCAAAAGAAATACTTCTCTAGAACATCTATATTTCACCCAGGAAGGCTTGAGGATAATATCACCCTATTTTTAAAGCAAAAGTTGAATTGTGCTATTTTGATATCACCTATTGATAGGCACTATACTTCTCTCTCTCCTGGAAAGTCTTCCCTGGCTGCAGGGAAAAGCAAAATATAATTTTATTACTTTCCAAAATTGCTATTTATAGTATTTTCATAAACATCAGAGATAAATTACACATATAGAAAGTCATATGGGAAGTATGAGAAAAAGAACAAGCATTACTCATGGCCATAGATGTCATCAGCCAACGTGAAAGTCACTTATATATTCTGGAGTTCTCAAAAAAGATGCCTCTCTACACCATTTCAGACCACAGAGTTGCACCAATTCTGTGTACTGGCCTACACAGAAAGGCATTCCTTGCATCACATGAGTTACTTTTCTAATTGCCAGATAAGATACAGGATGACCAGTTAAATTGGAATTTCAGGTAAATAACCAATAATTTTTTTAGTATCAGTATAACCTGATTATTTTTTTTATCATACAGGGTTTTATTAATTTCAGGTGTACAATATAATGATTCAGTAATTCCATACATAACTCAACGCTCATAATGACAAGTGCACTCCTTAATCTCCAACACCTACTTAACCCATCCCCCCATCCCCATCTCTCCTCTGTTAACTACTAGTTTGTTTTCTATAATTAAGAGTCCGTTTCTTGATTTCTCTCCTACTCTCTCTTTTTTCCCTTTGCTCGTTTGTTTTGTTTCTTAAATTCCACATATGAGTGAAACCATATGGTATTTATCTTCTCCGACTGATTTATTTCACTTAGCAGTGTACTCTCTAGATCCATCCACATTGTTGTGAATGACAAGATTTCATTATTTTTTATGGCTGACTAATATTCCATTATTTGTATATATACCACACCTTCTTTATCCATTCATCAATGGATGGACACTGGGCTGCTTCCATAATTTGGCTATTGTAGATTATGTTGCTGTAAACGTAAGGGTGCATATATCCCTTCTAATTAGTGTTCTTATATTCTTTGGGTAAATACCCAATAGTGTGATTGCTGGATCATAGGTAGTTCTATTTTTAACTTTTTGAGGAACCTCCATACTGTTTTCCACAATGGCTGCCCTAGATTGCATTCCCATCGATAGCACATGAGTATTCCTTTTTCTCCACATCCTCACCAACACTTGTTTCTTGTGTTGTTGGTTTTTGCCATTCTGACAGGTATGAGCTGCTATCTCATTATAGTTTTGACTTGCATTTCTCTGATGGTAAGTGATAATGAACATCTTTTCATGTGTTGGAGGCCATCTAGATGTCTTCTTGGAGAAATGTCTGTCATGTCTTCTGCCCCCATTTTTTAATTGGATTATTTGTTTTTTAGGCATTTGGTTGTAAAAATTTTTTATGTAATTTGGATACTCTTTATTGAATATGTCATTTGCAAATATTTTCTCCCATTTTGTAGGTTGCCTTTTAGTTTTGTTGATTGTTTCTTTTGCCGTGCACAAACTTTTTATTTTGATGTAGTCCCAATAGGTTATTTTTGTTTGTTTGTTTCTCTTGCCTCAGGAGACATAAGTAGAAAGAATTTGCTATGGCCAATGTCAAAGAGGTTACTGCCTGTGTTCTCTTCAAGGACTTTTATGGTTTTAAGTCTCACATTTAGTTCTTTAATCCATTTAGAATTTATTTTTGTATATGATTTAAGAAAGAGGTCCAGTTTCTTTCTTTTGCATATGGCTGTCCAGTTTTCCCAACATCATTTGTTGAGGAGACTGTCTTTTTCCCATTGGATATTCTTTCTCGCTTTGCCAAAGAGTAACTGACCATATAGTTGTGAGTTTATTTCTGGGTTTTTTTTATTCTGTTCTGTTGATCTATGTGTCTACTTTTTGTGACAGTACCATACTGTTTTGATTACTACAGCTTTGTAATGTAACTTGAAGTTCAAAATTGTGATGCCTCCAATTTTGCTTTTTCTTTTTAAGATTATTTTGCTTATTTGGGGTCTTTTAGGGTTCCATACAAATTTTAGGATTGTTTTTTCTAGTTATGTGAATAATGCTGTTGGCATTTTGGAAAGAATTACATTAAATGCATAGATGTCTTTGGATAGTATAGATATTTTAACAATATTTGTTCTTCCAATTCATGAGCATGGAATGTCTTTCCATTTCTTTGTGTCATCTTCAATTTCTTTCATCAGTATTTTATAGTTTTCAGAGTACAGGTCTTTCACCTCTTTGGTAGGTTTATTCCTAGGTCTCTTATTATTTGTGGTGCATGTTTAAATGTGATCAATTCCTTGATTTCTTTTTCTGCTTCATCATTATTGGCATATAGCATGAAGAAATGCAAGAGATTTCTGTACATTGATTTTGTGTCCTGCAACTTTACTAGATTTGTTTATCAGTTCTGGTAGTTTTTTGGTACAGTCTTTCAAGTTCTGTATATATAGTATCATGTCATCTGCAAATAGTGAAAGGCTGATTTCTTCCTTACCAATTTGGATGCCTTTTATTTCCTTTTGTTGTTTGATTGCTGTGGCTAGGACTTCCAGTACTACGTTGAATAAAAGTGGTGAGAATGGACATCCTTATTTTGTCCCTGATCTTAGGGAAAAGCTCTCAGTTTTTCTCCATCAAGGATGATGGTCACTGTGGGTTTTTCATACATGGCCTTTATTATGTTGAGGTGTATTTTCTCTACATCTACTTTGTTGAGGGTTTTTATCATGAGTGGATGTTGTACTTTGTCAAATGTTCTTTCCGAGTCTATTGAAATGGTCATATGTTTCTTATCCTTTCTCTTATCAATGTGATGTATTACACTGGTTGATTTGTGAATACTGAACCACCCTTGCAAGCCAGGAATAAATCCCATTTGATCATGGTAAATGTATTTTCTTAAATGTATTATTGGATTTGGTTTGCTAGTATATTGTTGAGAATTTTTGCATCTGTGCTCATCAGGGATATTGGAATATTGCCTGATTCCTAAATATGGTATTATTTTTGTCTAAAATTCCAATTTAACTTGTTGTTCTCTATTTCATTGGTTAAATCTAATTACAGTTGGTTTAGGATTGTTTTGGTTGTCAGTAACCTGCAGGCTATCAAATATGTTCCGTGGATCATGTCACCAGAGCAAAGTTTCTATTAACACCTTCCTTTGTGCTACATTTGCCATCGTAAGGTGATCACAAATTCCAACCAACATCAATGGAAATGTAATGAGGTAGCCAGAATTCTAGGAGACTTGATTTTCCTACAAAATCATGAGGGGGCTTTAGGACTACTTTCCACAGTAGTGAGGGGCTGGTGTGTCTGGCATAGTTGTGAGGCCTCCTTTCCCAGAGAAAGTGGATGAAACCATTATGTGACAGTGTGGGCTCTCATGTGGACGGAGCAAGTGCTAACAGATGCACACACAAGAAACTCTGGACTCTGAAGCCAGGGATGTCCATGGAGGAGGAAACTCTTGCATGTTGTGATGTGCTTGGTGAAACCTGTTGTCATCTTATCAATGGATCATCATACTTTCAAGGCTTCTGGGTTAAGACTGATCTTCCCATTTTTCTTTTTCCTATATATTTTTATTATTGAAGTACAGTTGACAAACACATTGTTTTAGTTTCAGGTGTATAACATGCTGACTCAACAACTCTATACATTATGCAATGCTCAGCATAAGTGCAGTCACCACACGAGGTTACATTCTTGGCTACATTCCCTATGCTGTACTTTTCATCTCCATGACTTACTTATTTTCTAACTGGAAGTTTGTACCTCTGAATCCCCATTGATCTCTTTCACCTATGTCCCACCCCCTCCTCTCTGGCAACCACTAGTTTGTTCTCTGTATTTATGAGTCTGTTTTTGTTTTTTTGGTTGTTGTTGCTGTTTAATGTGACACCAGTCCAGATAACCAGGGAGAAGCCTACTTGGGGAATGAGCAGAAGAATGCCCCGCCTAGGACAGTTTAACTGGTGACAGAATGATGGCAAAGATGAAGACGGAAGCTTGCTGTGCTCTTGAATGATTACCACAAAGCTACAGAGATTCTACAAATACAAGTGCTGGGAGCATACACAGTTTGTTGCAAAAGATTCTGAGCAGGTGGTCTGATTAAAGCAACATCATGTGACTTCGCTAAACTAATATGCAACACTCTTGTTAAAATAAGCAAATTTAAATTGTTAGTTAACTCAGCATCTAGAGCTTTTAATTTCTTAAGAAATTAGAATCCTTTTGTGAGGTGGAATGGCAATCAGTGTCAGACATGTCCAGACTCATTCAAGGCTTTTGGTGTATTCCAGTGGGTAAGCTTTGAAATGGGCCTTGGTTGCCTCTATGGGGCAATTGAAAACAAAGCCTGAACTAATTGCCTCTATGGGGCAATTAGTTCAGCCTTTGTTTTCAATTGCCCTTTTTACTTTGGAATAATTTTATTATTTTATTTTATTTTTTTAAGATTTTGTATTTATTTGAGAGAGAAAAAGAACAAGCAGGGGGAGCAGCAGAGGGAGAAGCAGGCTCCCCACTGAGCAGGGAGCCCCACATGGGGCTTGATCCCAGGACGCTGGGATCATGACCTGAGCCAAAGACAGATGCTTAACCAACTGAGCCACCCAGGCAGCCTGGAATAATTTTAGATTTACAGAAATGTTATAAAGATAGTACAAAGAGTTCTGTATACCCTTCCTTCAGTCCTCCCTAATCTTACATAACTATGGCGCATCACTATTATTGATACATTAATATCAAATAAACTCCAGACTTTGTTTGAATTTCACCAGTTTTTCCATGAATGACTTTTTTCTGTACCAGGATCCAGTTCAACCCAGGATATCACACTGCATTTAGGGTTCAGGTTTTTGTTACCAAACATTGGGGAAAGTTGAGGTACATTGTGGCACAAAGAAAAAAAAAGACTTTGGGCCATCAAACCATTCTATGCAGTAGGCTGAAGTAGAGCTGGATTCCTACACTTCTCAACAAGTCAAGATGAGATGTTTGGCCCTATGATTCTCAAACTTGCCTACATCCTGAAATCGCTTAAGGAGATTTAAGCCATACTGATGCTTGGGTCCCACCCCAAGTATGATAACGTATGGGGTGCAACCTGGGCATCCATATTTATAAAAGTTTCCCGGGTACAACAAAACTTTAAAAACTTTCTGCTGTTTGAATATCCCTAGTTTTAGCCACAGGGCTAGGAATAGAGATGTCATTGAGCCAGTGTCCACCAGAGGGTGACAGAGAGCAGCACGATGTACTCCACACTCCTGGGTCAAAATGGAGGGGAAGGAGGGATCTGAAGCCTGCTCTGAATTTCTGTATTTCATGAGAATTCCAGGGCGGGGGCAGATGCAGATCTAGTACGCTTAGTCAAGCCTAAATAGACCTACAGTTTGTGGACTTCAAACTTGTATTACTTGTATTTCCTACTTAGCACAAATTTAGTGACTTAAAACAACAGATACTCATTAACTTACTAGTCTGGAGGTCAGAAGTCTGAAATGGGTCTCTCTAGGCTAAAATCCAGGTCAAATCGGCCTTCCTTCTGGAGGCTTTAGAGTGGAATCCATTTCCTTGCCTTAATCATCTTCTGAAGACCACCTGTACCCTCTGGCTTCTACCCCTTTCTCCTATCACTCAGACCTCTGCTAGCATTGTTGCGTCTTCTTCTCTGACCCTGACCCTCCTGCCTCCTTCTTACACTTATAAGATCTTTATGAATCCATTGGGTTTATCAAGTTAATCCAGAATAATCTTCTCATTTCAAGCTCATTGACTTAATCACAACTGAAAAATCCCTTTTGCCACGTAATGTGACATTCACAGGTTTCAGGGAATAATACATGGGCATCTTTTGCAGTCCATTATTCTGTCTACCACATGGGGAATCAAAAGTGTGGCAGATTTTTAAAATATTTGCAATAAGCAGTGTCTTGGGGGAGTAGGAATAAGGAGGTCAGGAGGCTATAATTGTATATACTAAATTGCTTCCAAGGTATCAAGTTAATCTAGTTCCTGACATTTCACACACCTCGGTAGGTAGAACGTGTGCCCACTTTTGCTAAAAGCCTGCATTGGTAAGGAAACCAAGGATATAGCCCTTTTTCTCAACCTGCTGAAGGCAGAGTACTTAGAGGTACAGGGGATTAAACTGTAGTCCTGATTTAACCACTTCCAGGGGTTTTGGGAGAACTCTGATAGGTACAACCAGGAGGAGCAGTCAGTATCTTCAGGGTCCTGGTGGAGGGTTAGTCTGTGCAAGGATGGGGGCAGTAGCAGCAGGAGGACAGGCAGGAAGAGCAATTCACAAGGGAATGACCCAGGCAGCAAAAATAGCATGAGCTTGCCCTTCAGGGACGCTTAAAGTATGATGCAAGAAAGAAGATATTTTTATTTTTAATGCAAATTTCAGGATGGCTGACCTTCTTGAACCAGACAACCACACAGGCTGTTAAGGCTCTGGGGTTGTCAGCCAAGAGTACATGGGCTAGGTGTGTATGTGTCGAGGGGAAGGGGATAGGAGAGCCAATCACAGAGAGCAATCGGTGGAGGCTTTTAGCACCTGCGATGAATGGGATATTTGAGGGACAGGAGTATACGATCAAATGGGATTTCAGGAACCTTCCGTTAGATAGACTGAGTGAACCACTGTACTATGTCCCAAGGAAAAACCTCCATTAAAGATACACATAGTTCTTCAAGACTCCGGAGGCCCATGACTAGGTATTTATATACAATACCAGACAAGACTGGGTCAAGAAAAGGCACTGGTTTTGAGGATGACAGCTATGTTAGTGATTCTTGAGATGCACGGACAAGGAGACGATAACTATTTTTGCCCAACACCAAAGTTTGGTGACTGTCTTTACCATAACTCTTAAGAACTCAAACTAACATACTCTGAGAGCCAGTGTTATAGGAAAACAGGTAAATATCTAAGATCATAGCATCCCAAATGCACCTGTAAATAAAAGAAACTTTGACTCAAAATGGCCTAAATGATGACATTATTTTCACACATGATAAAAAATCCAGAGGTAGAGTGGGCCTCAAGTTTTCGTTTGTTTGTTCGTTCCTCTCCCAGCTATGCTGTCACTTCAGCTAGCTTCGTTTAAAGCTGTTGCAGTAAACCTTCCCTAGCAATAGGAGTGAGTGGAATACAATGGCTAACTTAAGTTATGTGCATACTCCTGGACCAAAAATAGTGACCAGCAGAATAATTCTGGGGTTGGTGTAAGCTGGTCAGAGACTTCCCCTGCAGCTGGGATGGGACCACATTCCCCTGAATCACATATACAAAATTGGGGTTCAGTAAAAAAAAAAAAAAGTGTTTGGGAGAGAAACAGCCCTGTCCACCAGCAAAAACACCTCCCTGTGGCATTTCGTGCTGAATAAATTGTCCTTTGATTCCTCTTGTGTCTCAGCTGCTTTTTAAAGGCAAAGAATTTATCTAAATCCTGTTGCAGCCATCATGGGTCAATTGAATCCTAGTCAAAAATTCAATCGCTGGTTCCAATTTGGAAGAGGTTGAGTTTGCATGACATGCATTATATTCACATGTCCTGCCTCAACTTTGCCTTATTTAGCTGGAAACAACAGCTGTATCTTCAGGTCGGTGCTCTCATTGGGCCCCGTTGCCAAGAGCATTTCAAAGCAGAGTAGCCTCCCCTCGCCCAGTGAGCGCAGCTGGCTGACCCCGTGGTGTTATTTCATACTTTGTTTAAACTGGCTCCAGTGATTTCACAGTGCCAGTGTGCTTGAGAAACTTAAACTGCAACTGAATGGGAAAAGAAAAAATCAACAGTCAAGATTCAAAGTTTTTTGTTCTTTCTAGTATGGACGTCAAGACTCTTGTCAGTAATTTTGTCTTTGAGAGATTAAAATCATGTGACCGTTTAATCTCAGGGAAATGTAAAGAATAAAAAACTGGTCTCACGTCAACTACATGATTTTTTAAAATGCTCCTGAAAAATCAAAATCGAATTTATCAATTATTCTCACTGTCTTTTTTTTTACATTATAATTTTTTTTTTTGCAACTTGCTTTGTATAGACTATTTGTTTTCTATTGCTGTTGTAACAATTCACCACAAATTCAGTGGTGTACAAGGACACAGATTTGTTATCTTACAGTTCTGAAGGTTAGAAATCTGAAATAGGTCAGTCAGACTGGGCTGAAATCACAATATTGGTAAGGCTGTGCTCCATATCAAGGCTCGAAGGCAGAAACTGTTCCCTTGGTTTTTCCAGCTTCTTCGGCCTCCTGAGTTCCTTGGGTCCTGACCCTTTCCTCCACCTTCACAGGAAGCAAGGTAATGGCATTCTCAAGTCGCTTCACCCTGAGACCCACTGTCGCCTCCCTCTTTCATTTATCAGTATCCTTGGGATTGCATTGGACCCATTTGGACGATTCAGGCTAACGTTCTTATCCCAAATGGCTTAATTTAACCACATCTGTAAGGTCTCTTTTGCCAGGTAAGATAATATACTTAAGGTTCTAGTAATTTAGACATGGATACTTTTCTTTGGGAATCATTATTCTGCCCACCACACCCATGGACTCAACATTTTGGTATTTATCCATCTATTTGCTATTTTTTCAATCTACCAATGCTCAGCGTTATGTCATTTGTTTCTTTTAGTTAAGACTAGATTTTTTGCCTATCTGCTCTCTGGCACCAGGCAGCTATGGGTGGAATTTTCTGCTTTTTGTGGTTTACCTGTAGCTAAAGTTGAGTTAACACCCTGGACCCCTGTGCACCCCAACTACCAGAAGTTTCCCATCTTCCACTTTCCATGTGCTTTTCGTTCTAGCTGTGATCACATTCCTATCTCCTCCATTTACTCACTTGTTGGACTTGACTTAAATTTTAAGACTCAAGTCCATTTTCATCCTCTTTGGGAAACTTTTGTTGAGGTTTTCTTCTGCAAAAGTTAACTTCTCTCTTCTCTGCTCTCATCCCACATCAACCTTGTTAAATTGCCAGTTATCATTTGCATATCAAACGTGCTGAGAAATATTGGCTTCATTAAGATTGAAGTACAAATTCATCTTAAAATTACCCGAAGTATTTAGGGATGCCTGAGTGGCTCAGTCAGTTGAGTGCCCAACTCTTGATTTCAGCTGGGGTTGTGATCTCGGGGTTGTGAGATCCAGCTCTGTGTTGGGCTCTGTGCTCAGCAGGGAGTCTGCTAGAGATTCTCTCTCCCCCTTTTCCCCTGCACCTCCCCCTGATCGCTCTCTCCCTCTCCTTCTCTCTCCCTCTCTCAGATAAATAAATAAATCTTTAAAACAAAATCGCCCAAAGTATTTAAAAAATAAATGTTAATGCTAGTGTCAATCAGTTTTTCAGCTCTCATCTCCAGCACATTGAGCTTTGGGATGGCAGGTTATGGTATACGCTGCGTGTGCTGGAGTTTGAAGTCCCAATGAATATAACAATTGGAATGTAAATTATAGACTCAGGACAGGGATTGTGTTTGGTTCACAGAGTTATTTGGAGCACATGATACAAACCTTGGCGCAGTCGTGCCCAACAGCTGTATGTTACAAGAACAAATAAATGTGTTTCTACTAGAGACATCTCTTATGATGGAATTTGCTTTTGAAATTTTTGGGTGAGAATTAAAATATAATTAAATTATAAATAGTTTAAAATTTCAGAGCAAAAACCTTTCCAATACTTTTTATGTGATCTGCCATGAACATACCTTCACACATTTGTACTTTTCATTCATTGGCTGTTGATCGATTGAGGCTGCATACTGTTGTAGGTGGTGAACACATCAGACACAAGTGAGTTTCGGTAAAGATCTACCTGGTGAGGTCCCTCCTTGGTGAAGGGTACTGTTTAATTGGCTTGACCAGTCTGTCTACCAGAATCTTAAGTATGTACACTAGTACCTGTTCTAGAAATTTACTAATAGCTCCCAAGAAGACATCCTGTAGTAGGAGTTTAATAAAAACAACAGAGGTTTCCATGTATTTGTTTTGTCTATTTCAGACTGAGTGGACCCACACTTAAAGAGTTTTTGTGCAGTATCATTCACTGTTTCAATCTAACTAGAAATATGTATGTCAGCATGAAAACACAAAATAATTTAGTGACCTTCCAAAATGTTTAAAACCTTTGTTAGTAACGTGGCTATCTCATTTACTTCTGTGGGCTATCTTCCCTGAATTCTCCCAGTTATCTTTTTTTATGCCATTAAATCTATGTTTAGAACAGTGTTAGTCTTCCAAATGAGCAATTACACAAATGTGATGGGTAGGAAACGTTTCCCTTGGTAGGACCTAAGAACATATGGTAATGTTCTGAGGACAATACCCTCATTCAACATTTTCATTTTTTGACCCTTTACTTTGATGTTATTTGCCTTTTACACCAGCATACAGGATAGAGGAGATGCCAAGAGTTCACACTATTTTTCAGTTTTGCTGCCGAGCTACATTCCCGTACCATGAAGCCAGTGGAAGGACACTGGGCATTTTGGAAAGGTGCATTACCCATCCAAGCTGTTCACTCTTCTTTATTCCCAAGCTGGCCTCCATTTTATTACATGGTTATTCTTAGCTCAGTGAAAATCTAGGCTTTCACAACTCTCAACAATTTTATTTTTGTAGATCTCATGAAGAATTTCTGTATATATAAAAGGATCCTTTTTTTAGTGTTTTGATACAAGAGTTCATGATAGTTTGTATAGCCAGTTACCAATGCTGAAATCCTTGATATCTAAAATGACATTTTCAGTCAAGAAGGGCCTTGATACACTGTCCCCTGCGATTTCTGGGGCAGATCAGGTACTTAAGCATGTAAAATAAATACATGAATTTCTCATCAAGTTTTATCCATTATTTTTGTACATGTGAAAGGGTATTGAAGTCGATCAAAGTATTTTTGTGTGAATGGAAAGGGATAGGGTAGATAGTTTTTATTTTTCAGATAGGAACTTTGCAGAGCAGAGGAAGTACACTTGCTGGAAGTATTGACTTGCTAGAAAATTCTCCCCACAGTTTTCCCAAAGATGTAAAAACTTCAGCTCTTGCCAACAAAGAATACAGTCAAATATCAGTTCAGTGTTTACACAGTAGGAAAACTCTAGGAGCGTCAACAATGCTTCTGGTGTTGGTTAATGGTTTTTAAATTAGAAGCGGTCCTTGGCTTTCCCCCAGTTGTTTATTTAAACCTGCCTAAAAACAAAGGAATGACAACAATGGATGTGCCATTGGGGACCAACTTGATTGAATTGCTTGACAGTAAATATCTTGGCAATGACAGTCTAATGGCAGAACACATACCCAGTCAGTGTTTTAAGCCTTTATAGTGCAGGGACTTAGGGAATCCATAACAGCTGAGTAACTTGTGTCAAACTAATCCTTCTCCTAACAAAAATGATAAACTTTAAACAAAATATAAGAAGGAACTATTCGAAGGTACTGGAGAGTAATCACAGGAAGAGAGAAAACAGAGGAGCTGCTAACCTTGAAAGAAAGGAAAGCCAGGGGAGGAGATCCACAATTAAATGAACTCCCCTAAAGGGAGTACACTGAGTAGTAAACAGAATAGAGCTCACCATTTCTCAGGCACTGGGCTAAGAAATTAGGGAACAAATTTCAAGGGCTGCAAGAGCAGTAAGAAAGTAACAGAAGAAATCCTGGAAATGTCTGGTGAATTTTTGTCTTGCTTTGCTTAACTCATGCACATTAGTCAGACTCCAGGGCAACCTACGGCTCTCCTGGGCTTTCTTTATGTGCTGCTCCCTTCTCGCCAGGGTTTTGCCCTGTGAAGTGTAGCTGCCTGGTCTCCCTGAATTCCAGCACAGTGAGATCGCCCACTCTGGGCTGTGATCCTGACATTCCTCCAACAAACTTGTCCTTTGTTTCCCTTCCCAGAGACCTCTGATCTTCTCTGCCACTTTTCTACTTCCTACTGTCTTATTCTCTCTTCTTTCTGCTTCTAGGACACCAATTACATGTATGTTAGACCATGTATCATTGTTCTACAGCCTTTAGATGCTCTTTTCTTTGTTGTACCTTGTATGCATGTGTGTTTTAATTTGAGTAATTTCTCTCAACCTATCTTCAAGTTCACTGATTCTTTTCTCAGCTTTGTCAAATCTTTTGATGAACCATTGAAGGAATTCTTTATTTTTCCCCATTCAATCTTATTGTTTCTATCCCTTTGTGGAAATTCCCAAACTGCTCATGCACAATATTTGCTTTTCCCTCTAAATGGTTAACATAGTGATTATAGGTGTTTTAAATTCCCTTTCCAATAGTTCCAACATCTGGGTGATCTCCAAGTCTGATTTAGTTGAAGGCAATGTATCTTGACAGATTTTTTCTTTTTTTCTTTTTGTACATGTCATAAGTTTTTACAGAATCCCAGATAGTGTGTGTGAAATGGAAGGACTAAGATAAATAGCATTAAAACTTAGAAAATAGCTTTTCTGTTTGGGGGGGGGTTGTTGAGTAGTCAAGAGTTGTGCTGAGTTTGGGTTTTGTTGTTGCTCTGGTAACTTTCAACATACATAAGTCTCAGATTCCTCTAGAGTCATTTTGTGCTTACGCTGGGGGCTCAGGTGCCAGGAAGTTTTCCTAAGTGTTTGTAATGTCCCCTTAGTGCATGACTACATCTCAGAGAGAACTTGTGTCCATGTTCTTGCCCCTCAGTGCTCACTAGTCTGGTGGTGGGAAGCATGTGGCTGTTCTCTGCTGTCCTGCTTCATCCTCGAACAGGTTGATCCCATGTGCCTGGGCTCTGCAGATGAGACAACCTAAGCCCTCCTCTCTCCCTCATCATGTCAATCATGCTCTGATCTCTATCTGTGGCATATTCTATTCAGGAGACTCTCCTGCTCTTTCCTCAGCAGCAGGAAATCACTAATGATATTGGATAGGACACTATGCCCAGGATCTTTTACTACCCTTCACCCCAAAGTATAGGATTCTTTCCCTTCTAAATTTTCCATAGCGGAAGTGTGTTAGCTGATTTCTTCTTACCTACCTCTTATATCATGGCCACTTTTCCTCCCATGCCCACCATAGGTAGCCAGTCACACATCCCCTTTCCTGAGGGGAAGCCTGTGCCTCACTGGAATTCATGCTACTTTGTTGCTCTGTGACCTCAGCTCTCTGATGACTTAAAACAAAAAGAGTTATGACGTTGTAGTTTATCTTTTTCTTATTGTTAAATTGGGACCATCTTTCCAGTATCTACATGGTAGACAAAGTGAACTCTTTCATCAAATGTTTGATACTGATATTTGGTGTATCTTTTTGATGCTCTTTAGGGGGTAATGTTTGGACTATTTTATTGGTTCTTTTTTCTGTTATATAGGAATGCAACTGATTTTTCCATATTCATAATAGATTAAACAGCTTTGCTAAATTTACATATGAATTTTAATAGATTAGTCTTTGGATTTTCTAGGGACTCAACTACTAATCTTCAAATTATTTCTTTCTTTCCAATCATCATGTATCTTATTTCCTTTTCTGGTCTTATAGCACTGCAAGGACATTTGGTATGATGAAATACAAGTGATGATAATGCAATATTTTCAGTCTCATTGGAAAACTTGAAATATTTCACTATTATGATTTTTTGCTATAAAATTTCTTAGATATTATTTATGAGATTAGAGAATTATCTTTTATTCCTAGTATGTTAAGAGTTGTTCTGATGAGTTAAGAGCATTTTCTATACCTTTTCAGACAATTGCAAGGCTTTTCTTTTTTATTTACTTAATGTGAAGAATAACATTAGATTTTAAAATGTTAAGACAGTTTTGCATTTTATGACTAAATCCCACTTTGTTATGATATATTATTCTTTTTATACATTGTTGGACCCAGTTGACTCAGTCCTTGGAATTGTTATAATTCTTTCAAACTTAAGAAATTAAGGTTCTCTTTATTGAGCTTCATATGTGTGATTTTGGTGTGATTTTTGTTCCTTCTGTGTTTGAAAATAATGTAAATTCCATGCTATACAATTTCAACTGGGACACACATATGAATGGAAGTATTCAAATTTTTTGTGCCACTTTTTGCTTTTTCTGTTGTTGTTACTTGAATTCCCAGTTCCTGACAGAGGTGCACAAAAACCTTCCCAGTAAGACTGTGAATTTGTCTATTTCTCCTTTTAGTTCTGTCCAATTTTATGTATTTGCATATTTGTAAATTTTAGCATATTTTGAGGCTTTTTCATCATGTGCGTGTTAATTGAGACTTGGTCGATGTAAACAGAGTTGACCATAGGCTTCCGCAACATGGAAGTGTTGGTGACCTTAGCAACATGAGTTTCTTTGGAGTGGTAAGAACCAAAGGCTAACTGGAGTGCAATCAAGAGGGGATGGAAGGAGACATATGGAGATAGAGATTGTAAACAACTACATTCAAAGATTTGTTCTTGAGATGGGGACACAGAAATGTGATACTGCTGGAGAAGAAGCATAAGATCAAGGGAAATATGTGTGTGTGTCTGTGGGTGTGTTTACCGAGGGAATTTCTACAGTGTGTGTTGATGCAGATAAGAATGATGAGGTTGAGAGAACTTGACAACAAGGTGGTAAGAGGGCTAATTCCAAAGCAGGTCTTTGAGAGAGTCTGGAACTCGGTTTAGAATGATGAGTAGTTCATCCACTAGAAAAAAGAGAAGATGGATACACACATGGGAAGATCAGTGAGTTTTGTGGTGGGAACATATGGAAGTTTCCTTCTTGTTGTTTTTCTGTGAAAGAGGAAGGATCATCATCTGAGAATGAAAGGAGGGATATTGGGGATTGAAAATAGAAGAGAAGATATTGGGGAACAGCTTAAGGAGACAGCAGGACAATACATGGCAGAGAAAATGCCGTAACATGGCAAGGCATCAGTGAGACCTCCTGAGGATGCTGGTCATGAAGTCAAAGAGGGATCACCTTCACGTCCCTCAAATAGAAAAGGCTGAACAGCAGAGGAGGTCTATTTTACATCTGCAGGCAGGGCACAAGATCCTTTCTTCCTTTCTAGAAGGAAGTTCTGCTCCTTTCCAGAGGCTTACCACACTGCGATTGTCCATAGTATGCTCAGTTGAATGCCACTTGCCAGACCATAAGTTTTGTGACTATTGTAGATTTCCTGTAGATTTTGAAAACTGATTAACTCTCAATCCTAGTTCTGAGTGTTGGAAGGTCTTGATTTTTTTGGTTTAGTAGAAAGTTAAGAAGACTAGGATAGGTGATTTTAATAGACATCGTTTCAACCAGAAAAAGTGAGAATACTTATTTATTATCCACCTGATAACACATTTCCTACTCTGTGAAAATGTATCACATTTTTTTTGCAAAAATATCACATGTGTTTACTAACATTTTTTTTTTTCTATTTTGCACCTTCTTGTGTCCTTTTCACTGAATCTTTAAATACTAGGCTGATTGTGACTCTCACGGAGCTGCTGTCCATGGACTCAATCGGCAGTTCTTCACCTTCCAGGGTCACCTAAAAGTCAGCTTGTCTTCACAATGAGATAGCTCTATTTTTGTGCTAACTTAAAGTGTCTGAAAAACTAATTTATGTGATAGATTAAAGTGACAGAAAAAACACTCTAAGCACAGTCATTTCACATGGCACAACAGCTTTCCAAAATAAACCAGCTTTTATTTCAACATAGTGTCCTCAGGAGGATCGGACACTGTTTGGCTATTAAGTCCTTCACAACATCATCAATTCCCAAGCAAGGTGATAAATCTCACCACAAAACTAGTTCAGTGCACATAAGAAAAAAAAAATAGAGCTGAGATAGTATCTGACTTGATCACAGACGGTAGGCACAGTCAAAAATAAACACTAAGTTTAGATGCAAATTTGGGTCAGTAAGGAAAATGTAAAGAGTATGGAGGACAGAAGCCCAAACATCACCACCCCACATGCTCTCCTGTCTATGTGCCAGCAAATCCACTTTGGAGCCTTATGTCCAGGGTTTTTAAGGATGTGCTTTTGCGTGTATTTCATGGATTCAATATGCATACTTAGAAGAAAGCATGGTTATTTTGTACATCCTTCATAATTAACTTGTTTTCGCAAAGGAATGTCTGTGTGTGGTTTTTCATTTTGGACCAAGTCAGAGACATCCTCTTGGAGGAACAGAGTCCAACTCATGAGACATTGCAGTGCGGACCACTCCTACTGGATAGCTTGGCATAGACTGAACTCCCAAAGGCCTTTCCAAAGAAGAAACATTTGCTGGCAGTGATGCTTGGGATGGAAAGTCTGAGACCAAAACAGAGTGGGAAAGCCAGGTTATTGATGATTTTGTGGATTTCTTTCCTTAGATGAGGTTTGAAAACTCAGGAAGACTTATCGGTGCTGGTAGAAGCAACAAATCTCTTCAAAATACTATCCTTCAAATGTTACATTTTTAAGGGGTTATATGAAGAATTCAGCAAAACAGAAAAAAACATATTACTATTAGAACTTCATTGCGGGTTATTCCCTCTTTATGACATTTTAACAGCAAAACCAAAATTCAATATAAAAATGATTTAATAAAACCTCGAAGAAAGATCAACAAAGCCTTTCCCATTTTTCATTCAATTAATCACTACCTAAACAGGAGAAATGCCGGTTATGAGGCAGGAAGATACATTTTCATTTTCGTCTAGTTGATTTCTGACATAATGGTCGCTTGCTAAAATGTAACAAGAAATTAGATCTCATAGCTCAAATTACTAGAATCAGCCTTAAAGGGAGGGAGTGTAAGATAACTGTAAAATTCCATTCTGGAAAGCTGGTAAAAATAAAATGAGTCCATAAAAAGACATTCTTGAGTTTGCACTCACATCGTCAAGTACGGTATTTCCCACTTCAGTTATGCAAATCTCTTCAGAACCAGCGGTGTTATACCAGCCACGGGCATCAACACAATTGATGATGAGAACAGAATAAAATTATCCTAGCAGGGAAAATGCAAACCAAAGAGGTTGACAAAAATGAACCTATTTGTCACATAGGTGACAATGTGACACACACCATACTTAGTAGATCTAGACAATGAGTAACTCAGTAGGTCTAGTAGTGAGGGATAGGAGGGACACCAGCACGAGAATGACTTAAAGGAAACCTTCAAGTAGATTTCTAGATATTGCAACATGATCAGCTTGGAGAGTGTCCAAAGCTATTTCATTATATTAACATGGATGTAATTGAGGCACTGTTGTTCAATATTCAATTCCATCTGGGAAATATAAAAAAGAAGCATCCCAAATTGTGTATGTCTTATCAATTTGTTTCTGAGAATATGCTACACTTTTAGTAATTGTGCTTTTGGAGAGCTCATAACTCATATAAAATGGGAAGTGGCTATTGACTGGCACTCAGATCTAAACACTGGAGCAGCCACATCACCCATTTTTATGCAATTTGCTCATTCATTTACTCATGCCTCAAGGATTCAGCCAACATGGCTAGATAACCTTTTCTGTTAGAAGCAAAATTGCAGCCAGTCAAGGAAGCCACGGGTTGTTTCAAAATGGTTCACATTAAATAAATTTGCAAGGGCTACTTGATAGCAGAAGATATCAGCAAATACCTACTCTTTATTTAACATTTTCCTTCTTATATTTTTATTAATTCTCATGTATATTTTAAAATAGACTGGTCTGGGGCGCCTGGGTAGCGCAGTCGTTAAGCGTCTGCCTTCGGCTCAGGGCGTGATCCTGGCGTTCCGGGATCGAGTCCCACATCGGGCTCCTCGGCTGGGAGCCTGCTTCTTCCTCTCCCACTCCCCCTGCTTGTGTTCCCTCTCTCGCTGGCTGTCTCTCTGTCACATAAATAAATAAAAAATCTTTAAAAAAATAAAATAAAATAAAAATAAAATAGACTGGTCTATACAAATGGTACTCATGATGAAATGTTTGGACTCATCCGCAATGTAACTTTTTACCAATCTGTTCAGTTCTGTTTCTCACTTTATCAGGGTGTGAAAGCACAAACACATTTTATAAGCTTACAGAGAGTTCAGACCAAAACACTCCCTGAAACCATAACAAAAATGCAATAAAATGAAAGAAAAAAAATGAATTTGTTTTTTGCGCCATCCTCCAATCCTTGACTTTTTTTTTTCTTTTTTTGAAACGCATTGCCTTTATAATTGGACAAATTCCTTTTAGACTCCAGGCACTTCTTGCTAGTCTAGCATGTTGTTTTGTTATTTTGCTTTGAAGTACTATTTTTCTGAATCCAAGTGTAATACTTCTTCTTTGCAGAAACTTTGGAAAATACTGGAAAGTTAAAAAAAAAAAAAAGATAATGATATTTCCTTCTAGCCTTTAAATACAATTTAGAAAGTTCTCATTTTCTTGAAATAATTTGTACTAGAAAAACGATATAAACAAAATCCAGTTAAAATGGGAACTAGGATTTCATTGCTTTGAGGCTCCCAGATTCAGCAAACATAAATACAGGACACCCAGCTAAATTCGAAGGTCAGATAAACAACAGATAATATTTTTAATATCAGGATGTCCCATGTAAACATATGGGACATAGAGACACTCAATTTTTCTTGTTGTTTCTATAAAAATAAAATTTAACGGAGTGAACTGTCTTTCATTTGGCAACCCCATGATACATAAAGAAAAAGGATGATTGTGACTTGGTTTGAAAACTATATACAAGTTATATCTTGCATTTCACCAAAAAATATAATATAGTCATAATAACGTATCAATTTTTCAAATGAATCATGTGCTCTCTTTCTTTTTTTTCCTTTTGGGGTAATTTTTACTTCAAAACTGTGTGTGAACATAGCAGGACATCTCCCTTACATTTTACTCCCGAAATTAAAACATCACATGAGTAGGTTTTACTAATAGAAGACTAGTTTTTGCCGTTTGAGATTTAAATCGTTTTACTTTTAACCACTGACCATTCCGTTGCCTGTGCCCACTACCTTTTCTCCAATGGTTACTGGTCAAACGACTAACTATTCATGACATTGTCGCTAATTTGAACAGCTTCGTTATCGTGTGTGTTGATTCAGGAAGACTCGCGTCATTGACAAGCCTTCAGTTTGCCTTTTCCGTTGAGTTGCTTTGTACTTAACCATATTGGAAGTGCCCTATAATGAGTAAGACACTGAGAAAAGTATTAATTCAATGACCAGGAAGACAAATTATTTTCATCGAGGGGGAATGGTGAGAAGGTATCAGTTATATAAAAGGAGAAGTCACTGGTGAGTTTTCTCTTGGCATTATGATGACTTTGGATTCCCTTCAAACCCTCACAATCATCAAGTCTAAACTTTTCATAATATTGAAAACTAACCTTCCAAGAAACCCCTTCTTAATGCCACTGTTGACTCTCTCTTGAGGGTGCTTTCAGAAATTTTCGAAGCATACACAAAAGTGTGTGTGTGTGTGTGAATCTGTGTATAGCATGTGACAGTTAGCCAGCATACGTGTGTTTGGAGAGCTGCTGGGAGATACATATTTGTGTTCACGTGCATTTGTGTGTATTGCATTTATGCTTTTGTTTGAATGTATATGCGAAAAGGACAGCGTCCTATACACACAGCTCTGTATTTATCATCCTTACTAAGTAATATATCCCATAGATTGTTCCCATCAGTCATAAAAAGCAGGTCATACTATTCATTGCTTGTATATTACATGAATATTTACTATTATTTATTTAAACAGTCCTCTACTGGTGTATACTTAGGTATTTTGAGAAAACTTTGCCTATTTATAAATGATAATATAATTTATAGTCTTGCACACATGTGGAAATATATTTACATGATAATTTCCTAGAAATAAAATCGCTGGGTCTGTAAGTTAGGAATTGCATTCAGCTACAAATAATAGCAAAGACAATATGGCTTAAACTCATGAGAGTTTAGTCTCTCCTGTCAAAGAAGTCCACGGGAAGGCAGTGCTGGACTGCAACGCAGCGTAACGCTTTCATCAGGGTTGGGGGCATCTTTTTGGCTCCTCTGGACAATTAGATGATGGTTTCCATCCTCAAGGTCCCTCAAGATTCATCATGTCTGTGTAGCTCCAACCTTCATGTCCAGCCTTCAGGCAAAAAGGAGCTCTGTCCAGCTAAGTCAGGTCTTTTTAAGATAATTTTCTGCTAGTCATACAATAAACGTTCCATTTGCACTCTATCACCTAGAACTTTCTCACATTGTCATGGTTAAATGCCAGGAAGTGTTAAGTGTCTGTAGTGTCTGTCAGATTTTGTTGTTCAGGTTATAAGCTGACCCCCCTCTCTCTCACCTTTTTTTTTTTTTTTAAGATTTTAAGAGAGAGAGCACAAGCAGGGGGGGCAGCAGTCAGAGGGAGAAGCAGGGTCCCCACTGAGCAAGGAGCCCAATGTGGGATTTGATTCTAGGATGCTGGGATCATGACCTGAGCTGAAAGCAGATGCTTAACCAACTGAGCCGCCCAGGCGTCCCACCCTTTTTTTCTTTTTTAAAAGATTTTATTTATTTATTTGAGAGAGAGAATACCCAAGAGCAGGGGGAGGGCCTGAGGGAGAAGCAGGCTCCTGGCTGAACATGAAGCCTGATGAGGGCTTGATCGCAGGACTCTGGGATCATGACCTGAGCCTGAGATCATGATCCGAGCCAAAGGCAGACGCTTAATCGACTGAGCCACCCAAGCGCCCCTATGCTGATTTCTTATAATGAGTTGGGCAATGTCCACTTCTCCTTTGTTTTCTAAAAAATATTTTCTAAGACTTGTATTATTGCTTGTTTGAAATTTGGTAAGATTCCACTAGGGCCTGGAGTATTCTACTGGGGAAGGTTTTTCACGAAAAGAAAAAAATTAAAATATTTATAAGGCTATTGAGATTATCTGGTTTTTTGTGCGTGAGCTTTAGCAGTTTGTGTCTTTCCAAGAATTTGTCCATTTCATCCAAATCGTTGAATTTATTTGCACAATTCCTTCTTATCCAATCAACATTTGTAGAACCCACAGTGATACCACCTCTCTCATTCTTGATATTGGTGATTGTGTCTTCTCTATTTTATTTTTGATTGGTGAAGTTAGAGGTGTATCAATTTTAATGGTATTTTCAAAGCATCAAAGATTTGGCTTATTGATTTTCTATATGAGTTTTCTGTTTTCTTGATTTGAGAACTTTCTTCTTTGTTAATGATAGTGTGAAGTGCTATAAATTTCCTCTAAGTGTTACTATAGTGGCTAGTGCTATCCCACAATCTTGATGTGTGTTTTTTTTTAATTTTTACTAATTTCAAGGTACTTTCTTTTTTTTTTAATGTTTTTTATTACATTATGTTAGTCATCATACAGTACATCCCTGGTTTCTGATGCAAGGTTCGATGATTCATTAGTTGCGTATAACACCCAGTGCACCATGCAATATGTGCCCTCCTTACTACCCATCACCAGCCTATCCCATTCCCCCACCCCCCTCCCCTCTGAAGCCCTCAGTTTGTTTCTCAGGGATCAAGGTACTTTCTAATGTGTCTTTGATTTTTGACTGAGCCCATGTGGTACTTAGAAAACCCAATACTTAGGGGATCTTTCTGTTATTTATTTCTATTTTAATTTTATCGTGGTTTAGAAACATGCTTATATTACTTGTATTCTTTTATCTACTGAGACCTTTCTATAGTTCAGATTATGTTCTGTCTTGGTGAATGTTTCATGTACATTTGGAAAGAAGGTAGATTTTGCTGTTCCTGGTTGGACTGCTCTATAAATGTCAGTTAGGTAAGGTTGATTGTTAGTGTGCAAATATTCTATAACTTATTTTCTGTACCCTTGTTTTTACCAAGCATTGAGAGAGTAAAACTGAAATCTTTGACTATAGTTGTGGATTTGTTAATTTCTCCTTGAAGTTCTAACAGTTTTTACTTCACATATTTTGAAGCTCTTGTTATTAACTGTTCAACTGATTAACATTGTTATGTCTTTTTCATGAACTGAACTATTTAACATTATAAAATGACCTTCTTTAACCCTTGTAATATTTTTGATCTGGTATCTACTATATTTGATATTAATATAGCCATTCTTTCTAGAATTAATAGTGACTTACATTCTAACAAAGAAAGTAGAACTATATCTATTTACAGCACCCTCACCATCATTGAGAATTGTTATTTTATTAAATATCCACTCATTGGATAGATGATAATAATACCTTATTATCTTATTCTGTATTACTTAATTAGTAATGAATTTTAACATCTCTTCTGTGTTTATTTTAGGTATTTGTTTTCTTTCCTACTTGTTAATCCTGTTTTCATGTTGCTTATTTTTCTATGGAAGTCTCAATATTTTTCCAAATGATTTGTTTGATTATTAATCTTCTAAGAGTTGTGGCAGACATATTTCCAATATTGTGCTAGTTTTTTAATTTCTACAGTCCTAACTTTTTATTATATCTAGGTAAATAAGTTTATGATTTTTTATGATGCGTTTTATTGCATTTCTGCCTTCCCCATACGAAATTAATTTAAAGGTATGTTGATTTATGTTTTCTAAATTTTTTCAGACATAATCATTAATCCATCTGGAGTCTGAATTCTATTAGGAAAATATGTTTCTAGTAGCAACAAAATTTATGTTATTAGTAGATGTTAGTATTTGGAAGTTCAACAAATCAACCTAGCATTATGAAATGTCATTATTAAGCAAATCTAAAATTAAAAAAAAAGTCTTAAATGTGGCACTCTTGTTGTTGCTCAGAATGAAGGACATACTTGTTATTCGATGTTACTCAATATCAGTTATTGCCCTGAACTGAATTGTGCTTTATTGGAGGCTTCAGGTTAGAAGTTCTGTCAAGTGTTAGTCTCTCCACATTGCTCATTGGTCTCTTCCTCTGTATAACATTGAATGACATTGATGAATGACCACAACAGTCAATTGTTCTGCTGTTTCAGTTTTGAGTCAATGCCCTGCCTGAGTTCCCTGAATTGAGCTCAGGAATGGCCAAAATAGAAATAGAGGAAAGTAAGATGTATAGTGCTACCATGAGAATCTATTTCTTTACATAAGTTTTTCATTGAAGTTCACCTTAACATTTTTAATTACATGTTGGTTAATTTCAATTTATTGAATAATGATGTGCAGCCAGTTTGCTAAGAGCATTGCCTGGACTATCTCATTAAATGTTGACCTTTGAAGACAAATAGTATGTATTGTCTTCATAATACACACGAGAAGTTATAAAATATGTTACCATATAGTATGAAATTATGTAAGAAAAATAACATACATAATACATAATACAATATAACAAGGTTACATAATATTATCTGTTATGATTATATTTATTCTTTAAAAATGCTTTGCAAAGGGTGGTTAGCATGTGGACTTAAATATTTAGAATATAAATGATGTGCTTAAATTTTCTCAATTACCAAGAAAAGGAAAAATAATTCCTAAGGATAGTTTTCAGAAATTAAATAAAGATAAAGAATGATAATATTTGCAATGAAGCCAAGAACACATTTAGGATATAGTAAAATGGGACAAAGTTAGCCATAAATATTAAACTGTGTATGTACCATTATATTACTCGAACCCCCAATTAATGTTAAATATAACATAAAAAACTACATGCAAATAAAATCCATGCTTAATAAAACCTGTACTCTAGCTAGCTCCGTCATGAAAGCGTCAAAGGACAAATCCGTCGGTAGTTTGAGGATAAGAACAGAGTGCTTGAAAATAAGACAACTTAGCTTTTGAGTTTGTGAGCACTGTAGACTTGACGTTCATCTCCCACTGATTTGCCAATGATGAAATTTTAATATTTTTAAGTGTCTGTACTGTCTTGCATGCTCTAAATATATGACCGCTGCCATATTGGAGGAAATAATAGAATGGTGAGTTCGTGAACCCAATCTCCTGGTGTGGTAGTGTTTGTAAATTCGCTTGGGCAATTAGCAATGGCAGCCTCCTACTTTGAGTGCTTTCCCAGATCTTGCGAACATCAGAAAGTGTTTCTCCAACCTAGGTAATCAACAGGAAATCTGAAGTGTAGAGTGGGCAAGTAATTTGCACAAGCTCCAAGAATAAGCAATAGCAAAGTCAATTACAGTGAGTCAATTACTGAGTCCGACTACTCAGCCCACCTTTTTAACTACTAGGCTGCACCACCTTCCTTAGGCTCCCAACCACCAGGGGCAAGTGTGAAGTTCTATGAGACTCTCTGAAGTCCATAGTCACTGACTTCAACCCCCAAGACATCCATGACAGATGAGATCTGTTTGGATACTAAAGAAAAAAATGAACTAAATATCTCAGTCTTATTATTTTATTTACCTTTTATTTACCTTTCCTTTCTTCTTGTTTTCCCATATGTCTTCATGTTTAAAGTACGCCTAATCTTCAAGACCTATCTTGGACAAGATCTACCCTGACTTATTTTCAACTTTGGAAGTTGGAGAAAATGAACCATTAAAGAATACAAAATAACAAGACTCTTTATAAAAACAACTGGAAGATCATTTGCTTCATTCTATTTATTAATAGGAAATTTCCTAAAACATATCAGACTCTGTCCCTGATAGGATAGAAAATCATCACAAGTCAAGGTTCTAGGCAAAAGCAACTGAAACTTGGTTAAAGCAGTTATAAGAGATACTTCTGTGCTAACAATTCATGAGGGGACATGTTAACGTCTTTTTCTATGTCTTAGTATTGTACTAGAAGTCTCATAAAGTTCTATTGACCAGAACCAAAACTGAGGAAAAAATCCCCTTAAGTTTCCATGTCCTCAGTTTGTAAATCATCATTATTATGGTTTAAAAATAAAGTGACTCTTTAATAATTTCAGGACAATGGGATTGCTGATCTTTACCTCTTTCCATGGCCTTGCCACAGATCTAAATAAAGATTGGAATATAAAAAGCCTATGAGCCTGTTGTATGGCCTGGTACATATTTATTGAATCTCAGCTTGAAAACAGCATCATATTGAAACAACAACAGAGCCCGTACTTGATTTTTCCCCTCAGCCAGATGGTGCATCATCTTGGGAAATGGTGTAACCTGTCACAAAGCATAAGTGTGATCTTGTGTAAAAAAATTCTGCAAGCTTGGGACACTATCTGTAGAGGCCACATGCTGTCTCTCATTATCCCAAATAATTAAAAGTTTGTATTTTCCTCAACAACACCTCATTGAGATGAACAATTAAGAATCACTGACTAGAGTCAAGGAAGCATACGAATTTGATAGAAAGAAATCTTTTCTACTTTTTATTCATATTTATACTCAGCTATCTTAAGAAAATGCTAATAAGACCCAGAGAAGGAATTTGCTCTTGGGTACACCCAAACAATAAAATACTGGAACAATTTGTAGAGAGGAAATGTGTGCATTTGTGCTGGGGCATAGATTAGCTTCTGTGGATCAGCAAAATGTATTAAATCTCCAAATTTATTTTTTAATGTCATTTTCTTTTAAACAGTGATGGAATTTTAAGACTAAGGGCTCTGTTCTTGGAGTCAAAAGATCACAGTTCAACTTGCATTTCTGCTATTTCTTATAGAACCTGGGACAAATAATTTATACTCCATTATTTATGAAGCAAATGGTGATTTTTTTAAAAAATCTGAACCCCAGTATTAACATGAGGATTGAATTAATCCATAGAAAATAACATTTTCTCCTATTTCTCCTTTTTGTTTTCTGTTTTTTCTTAAAATATAGAGTGGATTGCTGAGAAAATTAACTTGGAGTAGTTTAGTAATTTACCAGTTGGAACACTCCATGTCCAGCCAGGTGAATCGGAGACCGCTCTGTCTTTCAAGCAGGGAGGGGTATAATGCAGGGACTCACTCAGGTGTCAGAAGGGCTGGAGGGATAAAATCCTTTTTTTAAAAAAAGGGGGGTAGCATCTGGGTGGCTCAGTCATTTAAGTGTCTAACTTCAGCTCAGGTCGTGATCTCAGGGTCCTGGGATCGAGCTCTGCGTCGGGCTCCCTGTGTAGCTAGAAGTCTGCGTGTCCCTTTCCCTCTACCCCTCCCCTTGCTTGTGGTCTCTCTGTCTCTCTCTCAAATAAATAAATAAACAAAATCTTGAAACATGAAAAAGAAAAAGAAGGCTGGAGGGGCGAATGGGGCTCTACAGGAGCCTAGGAGAGGAGGGGCTCCTCCAGAGCGGTGGCAGCTGGTGCCTTCCCTGGCGGGAATCCAGCCTCACTTCCCTGCTCTTCTGGAGGCAACGTCAATGCCGTTGCCACTGCCCTGAGGTGGTGCCAGTGCGGCTGCACAGAAGCTCAGGAGCCCACACAGCTCCTGTGCTCCCAGAAGCACTGCCATCGTTGTCCCTCCCTCTCTTCTCCAAGGTCCTACCAGTACCTCCCACTGGCAAACCACACCAGAACCTAGTTACCAAGGGAGTCGGGGAAATGCAATAAGAGATTAGTCCTTGGCCTTTGTCTGTGAATTTTTACCTGCCTGAAATCAAAGGCTTGACTGGAGCCCAAGGCCAGCATGCCACATAAACTTCATGTTCATTTGCACAGCTCACGGTAACTCAATCAAATCCACTCGGGTTCAGACTACCACTCCTGTGGAAAGCTTACCCTGCACAATGAGCAGAGAAGGCTCAAAAAGGTCTTGCCAAAATGTCTGCAATGTGGATAGACCTCAGACTTTCAGCATATTTAAAGAATCCCTTCTCCAAATATGATCCATGGACCACCTCCATCAGAAGCTCCCAAAGCACTTTGCAGTAAAACACAAACTATTAAGAACAGGTATCCAGACCTCACCCTAGATGTGCGAGAGCAGAATCTCTGAGTCTGGACTCTGCGAACCTTCATCTGCTTTAAGCTCCCTTCGGTCACTAGGACAGTCGGCGTACCTACAGAACAGGCATCGGCAGCAGCCCCGGCCGAGAGCTTAGGCTAAGGATATAATAGGAAAACATGTTTGTGACCTTGCGGGCTTTAGCGTAAACGTCAGAGCCCAGAGTCGGGAACGCCCGTGCGGCTTGCCCAGCGGCCGGAACGCCTGGTCGCTACAGGGTGGAACGCTGCCCCAACTGATTGCTCTTGACAATAGCCCGCAGGGTCCATAGAAACATGTTTAAGAATAGGCCTCACTGGGGCGCCTGGGTGGCACAGCGGTTAAGCGGCTGCCTTCAGCTCAGGGCATGATCCCGGCGTTCTGGGATCGAGCCCCACATCAGGCTCCTCTGCTATGAGCCTGCTTCTTCCTCTCCCACTCCCCCTGCCTGTGTTCCCTCTCTCGCTGGCTGTCTCTATCTCTGTCAAATAAATAAATAAAATCTTTAAAAAAAAAAAAAAGAATAGGCCTCACTTACTGAACGTGACATCATCTAATCCCGTGACCTTCCCCGTGGATGTACTAGGATGTACTACTAATCATCCCCTTGATTGTCCTTGATTGCTTATTGCCAATAAATACGCGAGATGGCAGCTGTTCGGGGCGATCGCACTCTTGGCACGGTCGTCCCTTGCACCCACGCTTTCTTTCTCAAGCTAACCTGTCTGTCCCTCGTCCTTCTCCGGAATCAATGCCGCGGCTCTGCGGGCGGTGTCGTCACAGGCAGCCACTCTAGATTTTTTTTCAAGCAAAGAGAAATGTAGTCCAGGAAATCGCTTATGTAGGTGTTATATGCACTGGTTTAGAGAAATGCTTCTCTGTAGTTGGATGGCGCTACGGACTGAATTGTGTTCTCCCAAATTCACATGGTGCAGCCCAGCCCCCTACCATGTGACTGTATCGGCCACAGAGCCTTTACGGAGGTGATGGAGGTTGAATGAGGTCATAACGATGGAGCCCTGATCTGACAGCACTGATGTCCTTGTGAGAAGAGGAGGAAACACCACAGCTCTCTCTCCACCACTGAGAACACGAGAAGGTGGCCATGTGCAAGCCCGGAGGGGAGGTTTCACCAGGAATGGAACCCTGCCACAACCTCAGTTTTGGACTTTCCAGCCTCCAGAACTGAGAGAATACATGTCTATTGTTTAAGCCGTCCAGTCGATGGTATTTTGTTGTTGCAGCCCAAGGGACTAAGCCAGATGGTGAGTGGGAGTGGGGCTGTAGGGAGCGGCAGGACCTTTAGACGAGTTGCCTATGCTCCCTTGCTGCCTGCTCCTGACATCAAGCTCTGGCCACTTCTTTACCAAAAAAAACAGTATTTTTTTTATTTTTTATTTTTTATTTATTTATTTATTTTTTTTTTTTGAGGCACTAATAGTTAAAACAGCTTTCCATTGTTATCTCAGCTGCGCACCTGTTCCAACTTTATCTTTCCTCCAATTACAAGCCTGGAGCCGAATTCGAGTGTTGCGACTTTCACATCCACTGGCTTTGATCTTGGCCGTGTCCTGAGACTGTGTTCTCCTTACCCAGTGACTTAACTTTGATTTTCTCACCCAGATCTCCTGTGATCCCTGCTTTGTGAGCGTTCATCTCGGGCTCCATGTCCTAAATACCCATGCCTGACACCCTCAGTTCTGAAAATGGTGTCAGAAAGCAATTGCCGAAGTTGATGGCCAGACTGCACTTACTATTAGCCCGTCCCCATAGCAGCCGCCCACGGAAATGCTGCAGCTTTGAGAGGCGAGCTGAGTTTGTCCTGTGTGTGCAGCTGCCCCTCCTGGATCCAAAGGGAGCAGCTGGTGTCACAGTTGATGCCAAAATTCAATCCGACCCCCTGGGTAAATGAATAGTTGCCCAGAAGTTCTGGGTGATGCTTCGTGCGGCATTATTTTCCTACCCTAACAAACTGATATGATCACGCACTAAATGCCAAGTGTCTGACTCTCACAAAGATATCCATTCCTATGGACTGAATGTTTGTTTCCTCCACCCCCAAATTCATAAGTTGAAAGTCTTAATCTCCAAAGATGATCGTATTAGGACCTCAGGCCTTTGGGAGATTCTTAAGTCGTGAGGTGGAGCTGTCATGAATGGGATTAGTGCCTAATAAAAAGGACGCCACAGAGATCCCTTCCACCAGGCAAGGACACAGTGAGAAGCTGGCAGGCTGAAACCCGGAAGAGGGCTTCACCAGAGACCAGACTTATCCGTCCCACCTCCTGTCTCAGAACGCTGGTCTTTCAGCCCTGGGTTGTTTTCTAAATTTCATCTCTTGTCTTTCAAAGAAGGTTCGTGTGCCTCTTCTCTAACTCACGATCCAGCAAATACTACCAGAGTTAGAAAACTTTTTAGGGATTATTCTTCAGTCTTTGTCAGTAAGAGTTTGATGGGATCACTGCATTTTTTCCTGGACAAAATCTTCAACCTCTCCTCCATTCTCGGTGTTTTCCTCTGTAAATCCGCTCTGCCTGGGAGGGAGCAACTTTGCAGAAAACCTTTCCAACAACAGGATAAGGACATAATTGAGGTCAATGCTAACTCAGAGGACAAATGAAGGAGAGTAGCTTGGTCCTCTGTTGCCAACTTTATCCAAAACCAAAAGGTGCACGAGTCACTTCCTTCCACAGCCTCCAGGAGGGCCAGGGTAACTGGTGGATAGGGATGGCGGTGATACTACCAGCAACCAAACACTGTGAACGGTAGCCTGGGTGGGGGACCTGGGCTCCAGGCTCGTCCTACACACAGCCCTGCCTCCTTCTGGCCCTGATCTACTTTATCTATAAGACGAGGCTCGGAATTGTAGTTTCTCTAACATAATGGAAGCTTTCAAAATTGAATTAATCTCTTATTGCATGGGTTCTGCCAGTTCTAACTCTAAGCACTTTCAAAAAACTATTTGTCTAACTAGAAACATATAAAAAAACATTATTGAAGCCTAAAAACACATACAAAACAATGCATGTTTATAAGGGTATACCTTGATGAATTTTCAGACAGAACACACCCACGTTTCCACTGCCCAGATCATACCACAGAAGATTCTAGCAACCCAGACCCTGCTTCATGACCTCATCTAGTCATATCTCCCCGAACAATACGTAATAATATAAGCCAAAGTAGTTTTCATGACATGTGTATTGCCAGGGGGGAAAAGGCATTTCATTATGATAGAATGGCGGATTCAGCAGCAGGACACGACAATCCCAAGTGAACATCGTACGAGAGCTTCAGTGCAGAGGGAGCACCGAAACCCAGTCCTCGGGTTCCGTGGAGCTTTGAGTTGCTCTCTGTGTGGCTGATTGCAGCCTGTGCTTGGTTTAAATTCATGAAAATACAAGAACCTGATGCCATGCCATACTCTTCTCGTACCTGCTGTCTCCCATTTAAAATCTGCTTTTGTTGCATTCATGTGATTTCAGAGTGTTCTCCCCAGCATTTGTTTGCTATCTGTAGGGGAGTTGTCCTGGAAAGAACTTATTCCCTTATACCAGAAGTGAAACATTCACTCATGTTTTATATAGTCCAGCAGAGAGATCTTCCATATCTCTCATTATATTAACTTACTATTTATTTGATGTATTTTTATGTTACTGGAAATGGAATTTTTCCCTCAACCTTTAATCATGTGTGTGCAATCCGCAGTAATACCATTTTTGATTTTTGTATATTGACCTTGTGACCAGTGACTTTCTAAATTAATTTATTCTAATGGTTAATAGGTAGATTATTTTGTATGTCCCTATTATAACCAATCGCAGGTTCTGGGAAAAAATTAGAGTTTTTTTCCTCCTTTCCATAAAAGGAGGAACCATTTGTTTATTTCTCTTATAATTATTATAAATTATAATAGAAGGGCCACAGCAGACACCAGTTCCTCCTTCCTTTCTTGGGATGAAAAATTTGATATTGCACCCCCTAGATATGACATTTGCTGTATGTTTTTGAAAGTGTTCTTTATGAGATTAAGGAAGGTCCTTCCTTTTTTCAACCTACTAAGACATTGACTTTCTTAAAATAATTTTTCTATATATTTTATACAAATGTAGGATTTTCCCTTTACTCAAGTGTGAGAATTAGAATGGGTGTTATTTCACCTGTTACAGATCTTTTTGTTCATGGAATACCACCACTTGGTGACAACCTACTTTCTTTGCGTCTATGCATGTATCAGTTTATCTGTCTTTCATCTATTTATCATCTATCTATCTATCATCTATCTATCTATCTATCTATCTATCTATCTATCTATCTATCATCTATCCATTATATATACAGTCAATATAAGAAAACCACCAGTATTTTATATCATCTTTCAGAAACAAGAAATAGAATGCACACTCCATAACAACTTTGGTATTCATTTTGGTATTTCCTTTTCTTCTGGCTTATACTGTTTGTGTGGGGAAGTTAGCTCTCACTCATGCTGATATTTCTGTGAAGGTATTGTGTGGATGTGTGCACGTGTGTGTGTGTGTGTGTGTGTGTGCGCACCTTGGCTGCTTTCACAAAGTTCCCCTTGGATTTAATTTTGAGCAGTTTTCCTGTGATCTAACTAGAGGTGTTTGCTTTGAATTTATGTTGCTGTGACAGTTTAGAAAGTCATGGAACAGCAGCATAATATCTTTAATACGTTTTAGAAATTGCATTGGCCATGTCTTCCAACAGCGCTCCTGCCGTGTCTCTCCCACCTTCTCCTCTAAGCCTTCTTAGAAGAGTGGCAGCCTTACACACCGTGCCCTGCGTGTCTCTTATGCTCCTTGTATTTATTTATTCTTGTATCTTACCTTATTTGGTTTCTTTTTACTTCAGTCTGGATACTTTCTATTAATCCATTGTTATGTGCTGGATTGCACCCCCTCAAAATCCAAAGCCCTACCCCTGTACCCTCAGCCTGTGACAGTGTCTGGACCCAGGGCCTTTGAAGAAGTGACCAAATTAAAATGCAGAACCGTGAAAAAATAAATGTCTGTTGTTTACTCCCAGCGCCTGGGTGTGGGATTTTATTCTGCCAGCCCCAGCAAACTCACCCAGCCATGTTCTCCATTCTGCTAATTCTCTCTCCAGTCCTTCCTCTTCTCTTCTTAAAACTGTTGAATTCCTCATTTGCTATTGGATTCTTTAGTTACAGGAATTCCACTTTCAAAATGAATTTCCAGCTTTGAGGTAAAATTCTCCCTATTCTTCTGTTTTCAGAAATACTACTTACCAACATTGGCAAGTCTGTATCTGAGAGCCGCAGAGTGCAGACGACCTTCAATGCTGTTTCTACATCTATAATCGTTTTTATTAGTGTTCAGCTTTTTGTTTCTACTTCTTGGCATGACGGGTACTTTTTTTAAGAACTTAGTCTTGAACACCGTATGTGAAAACTTGTAGACATTCTTGCTCAAGGGACATGCTTTTCCTAATAGTCAAATCGAGGACTGGCATAAAACCATGATGTCCTTGAAGTTTGCTATTTCTGGTTTGCCCATACTCTTAGGGTGCAGCCTTCTAGAAGTCTCAGTTAAAATCCTGAGCTCCCCTGCCCCTTGTTGGCAGCCCTAAACTCTAATTTTCATTTTCCTAGCATCCTTAGACCGTCAAAATTTGGCTTAGATACTTATTTAGCTTTCTGCTTCTTTTCTGAGCATTTCTTCTAGAATTGTTTTCATTTCTATTGACATGTGCATCTTCGGAGTTTTCAAATACTTCACGGCTGCATTGATTTGAGAATAGCTGCTCATTTCTCTGTGGGTTCCCATTCTGCCATCATCCTGGCCTCTTGTGTCCTGGCCATGTTGGTGGGCTGCAGTACCCACCTCCCCTGCCCAAGGCGGGGGGCCGCACACCACAGGGAAACACCGTCTTTGTGCTTTCTTGCTCTGTGCTGAGAATCAGCAATCCTCTGAGTGTTAAAAGCTGCGCAGAAGGTCTTCTTCACCTCAGTGGGTCTCCCTTCTATTTGGGATCTTGGTGTCTCAAGTCCTCACTGCCTCCTGACACATTCCAATGGTTTTTAAATTAATTTTATCCAGCTTGTATAGTTGCTCTCAGCAAGGGTGTTGGTAGGAGATCAAATGCGTTGTCCTTGTCCAAAATGAAAGTCTAAGTGTTTAAACATATACAATGTTAACTTTTGATCTTCACAACATTTTATCACCATTTCACATTCCGGAAAGACTAAAGAAACAAGAGGATAAATAACCGCGGGAGGTCTGGTAGCTAGTAAATTGCAGAAGAGTATTCAAACAGAGACAATTCGATGCCAAAAGTCATGCTTCTTACCACTGTGCTATTCTTCAAGTAAGATAAAACCCAAATAATAGTGGCCTATATTATTATTTTCTATTGAAATAAAAGAGCTATACAATCTCTTCGAATCATAGCATTTGTGTTTCAGCAAGACGAGAGGTGGCGGTATGTGAATAAGGAAAGGACCAATACAAAGGAAACAGAAGAATCGTATTTTTTTCACTGCAACTAGCAGTGAGACAAAGTGAATATGGCTTCAGTTTGGACTTTAAAAGCTAGCGTTCACTTCTCTTTTCAACTTTTCTCATGAAATAATTTCCATCATCCAAAAAAAAATTTGATGTATCATCAGAACTCTTGGTTCTATTCATGCAATGTTGATACGCCCATAGAGAGCACAGATTGTCCTTGTGTTTGGCCACGGATGATTCATTGGATTCTAAGGAAATCCCAAAAGGCTGCATATTATTTTACTCATAATATTCTGTGTAAATTTGTTTTATGCACGGAACAGTTTATGAAGATAGTATGGGCAATGAAATAGCAGCTATTGTGTTACTGGGTTTGGAGATACTTTAGCTTTTTTGCAATTTAGGTTTTAAGACACTTAATAATACCAAGATCAGAGATAGTTAGGGGGATGTGAATATTTTGCAAACAATTGGCAGGTTTAGCAGACTAAACTGTTGACTACATCTGCTTATCCAGGGTCTCACATGTTTATAAATGCACAGCTGCGTTGTCCACACCTGTCAGCAATGCAGACAGCAGGATTCAGGCATTTTATACTTCAGTTGTGAAAAAAATAATCAAGACCTTTGTAGGAAGGCAGACACTTTGTAACGAGGGCGAGAACTCTGTCTCTGACACTAAGTAGCTGCAAAACTTTGAATTCCCTGAGACTCCGTTTCTTTCCTATTTGTAAAATGGAGATTAGGGTCCATTTTTTGTGTTGTTACCTAATTTTAAAAATAAATGTTACCCTACTCCCCTCTCTTTAACGCATACATTATTTATTTCATTGCTTTGAAAATCATTCTTTTTCGAATGGTTATATATTTTTTTTGTCTCAGATCTCATCCCCTAAAATAATTATTTAATAGTCTTCTGTAGAAAATAAGAGATAAACAGAAATAATAGAGTCTGTTACCAAATGACTAGACACTAACTAATATGAGTGTAGATAGGATCACAAAGACTGAGCAACCGGGGGCACCTGGGTGGCACAGTTGGTTAAACATCTGACTCTTGGCTTCTGTTCAGGTCATGATCTCAGAGTCGTGAGATGGAGCCCCGTGTAGAGCTCTGTGCTCCGTGTGGAGTCTACCTGAGATCCTCTCTCCCTTTGCCCCGCCCACTCGTGCAGGTGCACATATGCTCTCTCTCTCAAAATAAATACATAAATATTAAAAAACAAACAAAGATTGAGCAACCAGTATTTTCTCTCTTCTGCCCTCAGCTCCAGCCATACCTCACGCCCACTAGGCAATCACCCAACACCTAATGCTTCTTGTCTCCTGCTGCACGATAATGTGCAGTACAATGTAACCACTGATGGCCTGATAGCCTTCAGACGTTCTTGCTGAAATAGCTTCCAATTAGTGGTTACACTTGTATGTTTTATTTCCACTTCATTGCATGAGATTTGAGTTACTAATATTTTAAAAGCTTTCATTTTTTTTAAGGCAGATACAATTGAATTATTTATCCAAATAAATCATCAATATCAGAGGTGGTTTTTTTTTTTTTTAGTTATAACCATCTGGTTCCATTTATTATTATTATTATTATCATTATTAAACTTTTTTTTCCAAACAAAAACGTTGACTCCCTGTGTTGTACGTACAGTATCTCAATATGGAGAAACATTCAGCCAAATCCCTAACTGATGTTTACATTATTACTACTATTATTCGATGATGATTATAATGACTTTTACCCGAAATTTTGCCTCCCCTGTCTTGCAAAGTGACATCAAAATAGCAAGTTAATTTTACAGTAGAAGGAGTAATGGTTTCAACTACTTTTCAAGTCACCATTAACTGAAACTGTGCTAGGCAATGAGCTATTCTCTTTATATACATTATTTTAAATTTTACTTTTTTCAAAGTGTTTATAAGGTCGATATTACTTCTCCATTTCAAAGATGTAGAAACTGAGATTCAGAGAGGTTAAGAGTCTTGTCAAGTTCATTGATAATATCAGTGGTAACACCAGGTATAGCTTCAACATTCACCTGTCTGACTCCACCATGGGCCACTGCTTCTCTCCCTGCAGGACGGTGGTTGGACTTGTTTGGTATCCCTTGGATCCTTTGTAGAGACACCACAAAGCAGGAGATTTATGAGTAACGTGTGAATTATTAAGTGTGTACCATCCATGTTGTGGTTAAATGATTCCTATATTGATGTAATGAGGGCAATCACTCAGAGTAACTATCCCTTCCACTACTTTCTCTTAACTTGGCCCCTCCTAAAAATCACACTGGTTACATTTCTCTGATTATGAAAGTAATATATGATCGATGTGCGAAGCTGAAAACTAGGCAAACAAAAAAAAATCTCTCACCAAAGAGAGATTGTCATTACTTCATTTGGTATCTTTAGTTCAACCTCGTTATTTATAAGGAAGTATTTAATTTGCCATGAAATGTATAAAGATACATATATGCATGTTTGTAATTAAATAACATGTGCCATTTTGTGTCCTGCATTTCCCAGTAAATATTTCCTAGAAATGATTTTCCACTTCATTATTTAAAGAAATTACTATCCTGATGTGTGGTTACACATGATAAAACTTTTCAATTTATTGAAATTATAACTTTTTCAATTTATTGGAGCACATATTTACTTTAGAAAACTCTGATATTCTTACATATTTAGATTCTTTCTATTTTTTCTATATTAGGTTAATATGTCTTCAGTGAAAAATCTTTGTTTAACAATGCTTGCATGCTTATTTGTTTATTCTCTTAGGCTAGAAGTGAGATTTTTATCTACGTGCTGATAAAAATGTTTGGTTCAATATGTCACTCAAAAATTAAGAAGTGACTACTAGATGAATAGAGAGAGAATATCTTTCAAACTCGAGTGGGAATAAATTTAATGAGGAAAACTAGATACGATGGTATTGAACATCTTAAAGACAAACAGGAGTAAGAAGCAGAAGTTGACAAATCTGCTCGTGAGGGACTTTGTTAAATTCTGCTCCTAAATCCCCAAAAGACAGGGGATGCAATAAACTGAGGAAGGGGTCTCTCCTGTCCCTTCTTGTACTTTCATGGCATTTTGGCATCTCAAGGATTCTATGTAGAGCATCCAGAGGTAGAATCTTGGCACAGAAGCCAGCTTTTTAAAGCAGATTACTGTTAATTGGGTGGGTGGGCCTCATTCAATCAGTTGAAGGTCTTAAGAGAAGAGCAAGTGGGCTCCAAGTGGGCTATCAGTAGGAATTTGAAAGTGAGGAAGTTGAGTAGAAGAGAAATAGCAACAGAAAAGCACTGTGGGAGGGTAGAAGCTTCAGCTTGTTCGAATTGGATTTTAGGTTCATGTGAGAAAGATCTAGGTGACACTTTCAGGATGTTGAATTCCTGCCACTGGATGAGTTGTAGCAATCCAGGTGGCAAACATGTGGCCTTCAACAGTGGGAGTGGAAGTTAGTAACAACTTCCTAGGATGTCCACTCTGTGTCATCCAAAATTGCTAAATTCCACTGACGTGGTGCCATTAAATGACTCCGGTCTACATAATATTTATTACTGGAGGCCCAAAACTTTGGAAATGCCTGTGCTAACATTCCTTCTCAATTGATAACACCCTTCTCCGGGCCTTCAACCAACTGAACTGTTACTAATTATTTAGTAATAACAAAACTGTTACTACTCTTTCTAGTTAACAGTGCTTTCAAAATCACCCTTTATAATAGCGATGGTGTTAACTCATCACCAAAATCCTCTGCTTAACAATCTGAGTGGATTTGCTCTATCAAATAATGAGTAGGTTCCTTAGACTAAAATCTCAGGCAGCACGTGATAGAGCTCCAGCATATGTCCCACGTTCCTCTTCCACAATTTTCCCTTTTTCACTTGAAAATTTCCCAACTGTGTTAGTCCTCCAGAGAATCAGAGCAGATACAGAAATAGTTGGGGTTGTGGGGGAGGGGGGTGAGGAAAGAGAAAGCAGTTGGAGAGGGAAAGGGACAGGGAGAAAGAGGGAGAGAGGGAAAGAGAGAGAGGTTAAAGAATTGGCTCATGAAATTGCGGAGGCTGGTAAATTCAGAATCTGTGTGGTAGGATGGCAAGTTGGAGACTCAAGGAAGAGCTGATGCTCCAGCTGGACTCTTCCTTAGGGGATCTCTGCTCTTCTCTTAAGACCTTCAACTGATTGAATGAGGCCCACCCACCTGATTAAGGGTAATCAGCTGCACTCAAAGCCTACTGATTTTAATGTTAATCTCATCTAAAATATACCTTTATATCCACATTGTATTTGACCAAAATCTGAACACTGTGGATTAGCCACGTTGACCGTAAAATTAACCATCACACCAACAGGCACACACGTAATTTCCTAACACTCAAAGTGCTTTTGCACATCTAAAATGTGCGCTGCTAATCTCCAATCAGGAATACCTTCTTTCCAATCTTTCAAATCACGTATGTCTATGGTTATATAACTGAAAAGGTTCAATCCTGTGGCCACCTTCTTCGCAAAACCTTTTCTGATCTCCCCAGTTTTATGTTACCAAATGTTTCTCTCTACTCCCATAGCATTTGCTTGTATGTTACCTATAGGTCACATCTTGGGTTCTTCACTGATGTATGTGTCTTTCCCCCAGTAGGGGTTATCCTTCCTGAGTGGAGGGCATTTTGTTTTGTTTATCTTAGTGAACAAGGCAAGAAATTCTGTAGTTGGAAGTCAATACATTCAAGGTAAAGACACAAGTCCAGTAACAGTCTGATCATTGAAAAAAGTCATTTCTTATTTTCTTGCATTCGGAACTGCATGCAAAGATCATGGTGTTGTGTAATGCTCGTTGCATGAGTTTGGGAACGGAACACTTTCTCCTGAGTTGACAAACCTCAACACCAAGGTTGCTCAGGGGCTGGTGGATGCCGATCCTGAAGGCTTGATGCTGATGGTTAAGGAGAGGCAAATGCACCGTAGACAATGTCAGTGTCCTCTGCATTGAATAGAGCTGGTGGTGACGGCGGCTACTCTCTGTGGGTGACACGTGAACGGGCATTTTACCACAAGTGTAGGCATCCGAGTGAGTAGTCCTCGTGTGTGAGGGCGATCTGGCTGTGATATCTGTCACCCCAGTGATCACCAGGATTGATTCGGCTGATCTGGCTGGCTAGGCAGGTGTCCCTTCCTCCCTCACGGCTCCATGTGAGGACAGCTGTTGGGGTGAATGCAGAGCGTGAAATCAGCCATAATACCCGGCTCGCTAAAATGTGCATGGAGGCCGCTGAGGGCGGGGAAGGTTTCAGAGAAGGGCGTAGGCCTTTGGGAGGTCGCGGCCTGCGTGCGTGACCACTCTGCCGTTGGAACGCCCCGGGGGAGTTGCTTTCCAGAAGCTTCCCTAGTCCAAACAGTCACCCTGTGATCTAAGAGACTAACGCATTGTCCCCTAGGCTATGTTTAGCAGAACCCGGAGAACATGCAAATTAGCATATAGTATCTTTCCACTAAACAGATCCTCCCAGTTTCAGTAAGACCCCTGGTCACACATCACGTGTTTGGGAAACAGTGATAAGGATTTGTGATTCTCCTGAAGGACCAACAAAAGCGGGAGCTAAGAAGCGCGAAGGGTCTTCGCCTCTGAGCATTGAGCCTCTTGCCTTCTCTGTTGCACAGCAAAGTTTGGGGTCATCTTTCATCCATAGGTACAGGGAGTGCGGGCCATTCCTGGCAGACGACCTTCCCTCTAGAGGAGGACTGTTCCTCGGTCAAGGGCATGCGAGTAGCTGCACTCCCCTGCCAGAACCTCCGAACAAGCTCTCAAGGCCCATTTGTAGGAGAATGTAAGGTAGTCAAGCTTCCAAGACTGCAGATACATCCAGAAGAGGCACTGCCTGTGGCGTCTGCCTTTCTTAAAAACAAAACAGAACAAAGCAAAACAGCACAGTGAGTATTCCTAGGTCTCATTTCTGTCTTTCTCAAGAAGAGTCATGGAATTGTCTCTAGGGCTGAGGATGAGCATTGGGAAAAAACTGAAATAAAATAACACAAACCTACCTAACAACCTTCTTTTGTTGCTCTCCTGTAGCTGGCTTCTTCTCTCGTCCCAAATAGGTAACGGGTTCATTTATAATTTCATCTGGGCACAGTCCCCAGAGGGTAAGCTTTACCTTGTCTGCCCATATTACGGACTCGTGTTTATTCATCACTCCACACCGGCCGCTTTTTATTAACCTGTAAAAACTCTTGCATGCAATGGTTAGGGAGGCCAAAGAGAAAGGAAACGGTGAGGAACAAAAGTACACAAAGCATTTTGCTGTTTTTCTGATGGAATTTTATCCTTCTGTGGGAATACAAGGCTCTCCCTGAGGTTGGATTACAAATGGATAGCCTATGACTAACTCTCAAACTTTTATTGTGAGGTGGGCGAGGGGAAGAACTCCAACTGATTACACAATCTATTGATTGCTTATGACAAAGGACAGCATAACTCTCTCCTGCCCATTAAAAAAATAAATAAATGTCTTTTGAAAATGAAAATGCAATAAGCCCACATGTTCATTGTCTTTTTTAACATCAATAAGAGTTAAAATTATTTAACTGTTTACCCTTGGAATTCTCTTACCTTTTATCACACCCGAATACCGTTGGCACTTTCGGAGGGATTGTCTGCCTTCCACAGAACTATGCAAGGAGAGACAGTGTTGGTGCCGTCATCCAGGCCTGGGTCAGTCACTAGGTATTATTTCTGTTTTAAGTGCTGACTTCCCCATAACCCCATGGAATGATTTAGGACTTTAAGATAATTTCAAGATAGTGCTTGAGACTTAGTAGAGCGTGGGTAAAAGTTCATTCAAAGGCATTGACAGTGGTCTTTATCAGACTTTGGTACTTGCCTTCATTTCAAAAAGATTTCTGAAAGACTCCGGTGAAGGGGAGTAAGAAAGTTCTCTGGGATTTCTAAATACCATGTAGGCAAGGGTTCATAATTTCAAAAGGCGGCTGCACAGTTGGAACTCACAGAACCTGGGACTCTTCTAAGCCCGTCATCTTTCAGGCTTCAAAGCCATCGCAGCCATTCATTGTAAAGAAGAAACTCAAGTGCCTCTTGCATCTTCTGCGCCTCCCTTCCATTCCCCCCCTGCTCTTTGCTATAAATTAAATATGCCTAATATTCGTGGCACTAAAAATAACAGCAACAAAACAAAACTACTCGATCCATCTAATTCAGATTAATTAGTCTGTTTTCAAACTTTATTAGGCTCCTTTCTTAATAACTCTTATTTGTAAGTGGGCAATTTCAAGGAACTCAACAGAATATAACCTTTAATGTAAAATAAATGATATTGGCAAATCAACTTCCTTAGGTCACAGGCAGTCTGGTAGGTTCTTAATCAGTTTGCCCTTTGAGATGGTGTAAAAGCTCAAAAGAAAAAAGACCCTTTAAAACTAAGAACTCGGTAGGCAGGACTCAAAAGATTTCACCCTGAAATTTCCATTCTCTAGTTATTCAATTGGACACGAATCTAATCCCCTTGAAGGGATTTTGCTGATGGAATTAAGGTTACCACATAACGGTTCTTAATAGAGTGTTTGGGATTAACCAGATGCACCCACCTAATCACCAAAGACTTTGGAAGCAGGGAATATTCTCCGGCTGGTTACAGAAGAGGGTATTGGAAGACGTAAGCAGAGAAAAGGTGGAGCCAAAGGAGATGTCAAAGAGATTTCGAGGATGAGGACTCATGGCTGGCTTTGAAGGCAGAGGACAGGAACACAGCCTGAGCCCTGTGAGCTGCCTGTTGGCCCTGAGAGTGACTTCAGGCTGTTTATCCAGCTACAAAACAGGGTGCAGTCCTCCAACCCCATAGACTGGAGTCTGCCAACAACCTGAATGGTCATAATCCTTGGAAACATATTCATCCCCAGAAGGATCTCAACTCTGCCAAAACCTTGATTTAGCCTTGTGCTAAACAGGGAAGAGATCCAGCTGAGCCAGGATGTGCCTGGTACAGGAACTTAACATGGAAGAATCTGCCAAGGAAAAGACATCTAGCTAAACAAGGCTTGATTCAGGCAGGAACTACAGTGAGCAGGAGGGGTGATGCTGACTTTAGCTTACTGGTTTTAATTCAGATTTGTCAGTACAAGGAGTCACAGGAAACATTGCTTTTGAACCTGGTAAAGGGGAGTAACAGCAAAAATAGAGATTTGTCCATCCCCTATAGGCAGCAGAATCTGTGACCTTGACACCTTGAGTGCATAGGTGCCCAGCAGAGTTCGCAATGGCCACTGGGAATATTAAATCCCAGCAAACACAGAGCAGGAAATGCAAATGCACATTACCCTCATAGCGTCAGAGTCTCCGACCTCTCAGATTGCCCCTTGCATGCCTAATAATTCTCTCTGCCAATTGTAGCTCCCTCAAAGTGCACACCGTTTTAACAAATGGCACCATTACCTGCCGCGTTTCTCAGACCAGAAGCTTTGAAATCATGCTTAATTCCATTCTTTCCCTCATGCCCTGCATGGCGCAGGGCTCATCGAGTTCATCGATACCTTCTCTGATTCTAATTGTGTTGCAAACCTATCACTCTACTCGGCACCTCTACTGTCCCAGCCCTGGTCCTTGCAAACTCTTCGCTTGTTTGGAATTCCACAATAGCTTCGTATCTACTTGCTGCCCCCACTCTTTCTTCAACGTGTCTCTCCCATGATCATCACTGATTCCAAGCAGTCAACCTGCTACAGGGCTGCCAGGCATCTTTCTCAAGCATAAATTAGATCATGTCATTCCTCTGCTTGTAAACTCCCCCTACTACAGAATACAATCTCAGCGCCGTGCCGAGACCTATGAAGTCTTCAGGATCTTGCCCCCATCTTCCTCATCACCTTTATTCCTCTCCTCTCCCCACATTTCACTCCAGCCTACTTATCCTGACCTATTCAATCCATTGAACAACTCAATCTTGTTCCTCTTTCAAAGCCTTGGTACTTACTGTGCTTGGAATTTTCAGGTCTCTGGTCAAATGTCACTTGCTCCGACAGTGCCTCCTTGATGCTTACCTTCAGGACTACCTCCAGGATGCACTAACTTATTTAATTTTTTTATAGCACATTCCTTTGAAATTTTTGTGATGTTTAAGTACATTTATTCATTTTTTAAATCCACTTATTGATGGCCTATCTCCCTTTACTGGACAAATAAAAAATAAAAATAAACTTAATTCACTCTGTTGAAAATGAAGGAAGAGACGTCCCCTCCCTCTTCTTAAAGCATTTACTTTAGAGAACTTGTAATTGTAAGCTCTTTCCCTGCCTCTTTGAAATGTATGTAAATCTTTTTAAAAGCTAAATAAGCCTCCTGCTAATTGAAGACTTAGGAAGGCTTCCTTAAGGAACTGGGAGACGTCTTTTTGCAATGCAATCCTCAAGGAAGGTAGTGCCCTTAGCTCCTAGTTTTGTGGGAGGATAAGTCCCTTAACTTCAGCTAGTGCCTGGGTCCAAGTTGCAAACTACTTCAGGTCTTAGAGATACGAAAAGTGTTTTTTTTTAATTTTTTATTATGTTATGTTAGTCACCATACAGTACATCCTTAGTTTTTGATGTAATGTTCCATGATTCATTGTTTGTGTATAACACCCAGTGCACCATGCAATACGTGCCCTCCTTAATACCCATTCAAAACGCATTATCAAACACAGGTGACTATCCCAATTACCAAGTAAATTTAGGATAGATGATATGACAAATGTTGCTTTCATTTCCTCTTTCTTGAGGACTAGCTATTCTTTATCTTGTGAACATGCGCGTAATGGGTTGTATCCGCCGTATTCCGTCATTGTAAGGACTTCAGTGGATTGACTGTGATGGGCGTGACATCAGGGTTTAATGGTTATTCAAGAATAAAAGTGCTTTCTTTCTCTTTTACTTCTATGGAGAGATTTTCTGGGGCCATAAGAAGAGTTAGTTTTAAGTGCTATTTTCCAGCACCCTCCACTGAAATGTAAGACCCGGAAGGGAAAGAAATTTTCTTTCATCTCTGATCTGCACACGGTGCTGGGCACTCAACCGGAGCTCCATTAATATTTGTGATACAACTGACTGGCACAAACAGTAAGACTTGAGGGAGAGGCAGGGCTGCCGGGAGGCTGGGAAGCCCCTGGAAGTCAAAGCATAGTCCAGAGAAGAGAATCTAGCTGGCAGTGTGGATGAAAGCCGGCGGAGCAAGCAATGGGAAGTGAGAGTGAGGCGGATAGTTTACTGGTCTCCTTTCAGAGCATAGGAGAGACTTCTGGAATACTTGAGACATTGCTTTGGGAAATCCTGCATCTAGGCATTAGTAGGTGACTGCAAGAGGCACCTACACTTGTGAGCATACCGTTGTATACACTTGTCGAATGGCTACATTATGCACCTGAAACTAACGCAACGTTGTGTTGTCAACTGTAAGAAAATAACCTGGACCAAAGGGCCCCTGCCCAAGTGCAGGGAAGTTCTATCAGCTTCCCAATCAGGGACTGTAAATGTTCCAGAAAATAGAAAAGTGAACACATCCAGACACAGCAGAAAGAATTGTAAGGTTCTCCTGAGCAGGAAGTTGAGGAACAGAAAAGAAGGGCCACTAAAATGTCAAGATGATTGTCTCCGACACGTTTTGAACATGTAATTAAAGACGGGATTAAGTAAATTAGAGAAACAAGTTGTTCATTCTTTCTTTGTTACATACAATCCTGAACATGCATTTGTTTATAATATTAGTTTATTTGTAGGCAGGGACAAAATTGAATGTCCTAAATTAAAAATAAATAGAGAAAAAGATGGACAGTGATCAAGCAACCTTCAGCTGTGGATTTAACTCAGGATTAAGACCCCCCCAGACTACATTCAGTTTAGCAGTGAACCTGAACTTCAAATTACCTCTGACGCTGGGCTTGTGCAGTGTGAAGGAAATCCTTACAGAACTGCCCCTGTGTGCCATCCCAGGTTGGGAATGGGGTTTCAGTTCAGAGAGGGGGCTAACAATGGGAAGAAAAGGTGGTCTATTCACTATCTAAATATTCATGGAAGAGAAATGGCTCTTTAAGGTGAAAGCCAAGAATGGACTGTAATCAGCGTCAGATAAATTTTGAGCTCCATGCAGTTCAGTGATTGCTTTTATTAGTAGAAAAGAACAATATTTCTCTTTCACTGAAATATCCTTTCATCATTTTTTTCTGCTAATACAATTGTCCTTCAAGCATCTTCCCAGGATTTGGGGAAGGTTTTGGCAGTGTAAAATGCCCGTGGGAGGAATTTAGCCAACTCAGAATGCTCCTACATCGGTACTTATTTTCCAATCTTATCAGCAGAGAACAGGGAGTGCTAGGTCTAATTGAAAATGGTCTTTCTCTCCCCTAGGTTTCAGCAAAGAGGAGATTTTGAAGAGATGAGTCATGTAGCTTCGGGGAGAGAATTTAACAGGACAATACCCGGAGGGTTTTGGAGTTACAGGATTGAAAAGATTTTAATTATCTCTGTCAACAGAAACTGTAAATATTAGAGAAAGCATTGACTTGCTGGGAGGTCAAGAAAGGTATCTGTATTATTTCTCAAGGATAATCAGTTAGGTCTTGGCTAGGCTTTGCACTGATGTTTAAGATGATGGGTTTGCGAGTCGCAAAAATCTGGTTATAATTCCAACTTTACCACTTGTTAAATGTGTGACTGTAGGACAATTACTTAATTTCCGTGGACCTTAGTTTATCTCCATAAAATGGAGATCATAATACCCAAATCCCATAAAATTTAGGAGGATTTGACATGATTATATATGTGGAAGATTTAGCAAAGTATCTGGCAGATAGTAAGCATTCGGAAATAATTGCTATTAGCAACGGTTATATTAATAGCTATGAATTTCACAAGCCACACACTCAGAGGCATACAAAAAGAAAAAAGAAAAAATAATAACTTTTTTACGGTTGAATTTAACTTCCCTCGCAAATCCCGATCTCATGATGGCAGAAAGTTTAAACCGGTCATTTGCAAAAAACTCAGACATTTCTGAACTGCCGAACTCATTTCCTGTTTAGAGTCAACGTATGATAGTCTACCCTCTTTTCTCCTGAAATGGGGCTCAAGGTTCTGTGTGTCAGGAGCTTGAGACAGGCCCCTGGCTGTGCTCTCATTCTTTTATTCTTGCATTGGATTGGAAATTCAGTTTTGTAGATAATAATAGGTTGAGGGTTACATTTCCCTTCCATTGCTTGCAGGCATTTGGTGCTTTCTAGTGAGAAGTGTGAACCTAGGCTGACTCTCCTTCTTTTGCAGGTAACAGCACCTTTTCCTCTCTGGACACTTTTCGGATTATATTTTTATCCAGGACGTTGTGAACGTTCATGGCGTGTGAGGCTGTGGGTATTTGGGGTTCATCCTGCTTAACATTCTTTTCAATTTGACCATTTGTGTTTACTTTCAGCCCTGGGAAATTCTCTTACATTATTTTTTTTAAACCTCTTACCCATTCTCACCATGGATAAACAATTCTGCACATAAATCTTGGTCTAAACATCTAACTGTTTTCTTAGGTTAAATTCCTAGAAGTGAAACTCGTGAGTTGAAGTCCGTGCCCATTTTATAGCCGCTGTAATATTAACAAATTATTTTCTTGAATGACCGGGCTAATTCCCATGTCTACTTTAAGAATAAGTATGCAAATAACTTAGGTATTAGATAGGTCTTCCAACTTGGATGATATTTTAAGGACATATTTTAAGCAACTTGCAATAGCTTTATCAAACCACTCATTTCCTTGCTCCCTAGTTCAGTCACACATTAAAATAATTGCTTACATGTATTTTATAAATAACAGGCAAGAAGATTGTTAATTTTCTGTCCACTTCTGCAAAAACAAAATGCAAGTCATGCTACATATGTTTACATTTAGATGTTGCGTATGTTTTGGCTTAGATTATAGATGAATTAGATATAATTTGTAATCTCAGCAAGATCTAGCTACTACTATGCTTAATATTTGAATATGTCTCCCAAGACCAAATAAGTCAAAAAACCAATAATTAGTCCCCAATTATAAGATAGGATAAGTTTTAAATAAGCGAAGGAAAATAAAAAGATCTAGTTTCGGTTATACTGACTTCGAGGGAGAAGGGCCAATTGGATCTTGCTTCCCATTCTCTGATGGTGCGACTTCCTTCTGTCCCTTTGTGGACATTTTACGCAGTAAGTAGGTTTGTGTTTTTTGTTTGTTTGTTTGTTTTTTAAGTGGCTGGTGTTGAGTGTTTATGTATTCAGGTAAACCAAAGACTATTTGGTACGTATTTTTATTTTAAAAACGACATTTCTAGGGATATAGCAAATCCTCATTGCTTATCTAAGAGCCCATGCGAAGTCATCGATGAAGAAGGATGTCTGCAAGACTTTTTAAAAGGATAAAAATGCTTGCAATATATAAGAGATTTATGCTCTGGATAGCTTTGATCTCCTCGCTACATACTCACATTGTATCCATCCTGCTGACTTTTATAGCTTTGTATCAGTGTCCTCTCGCTAACTTATTAGGTTGTGTTGATCGAAGACACTGCCAGGTGTTTGTAGGATGATGAAGAGTAAGGCTGGGGTACCCATACCTCAGGTTCTTTCCCTGTTGAGAGTTGGCTCTGTTTCTCCATGAAAGACACTGTCAGGTGGCCCTCTGCCACACTGCGACCGGCACCTGCTCCCTCCTCTTGCCCATAGGTGTGATAGTGGCCCCTCTCTGATTCACCATCCCTTGCTTTGCTATTCCTGATTGGTTTTTTATAGGTCAGTCTGTGCCTTTGATGGTGACCTTATATTTAAGGATAAACATATAGGAAAAAATTATGAAACTATAAAACATTTCTGCTTGCAATTCTTCATAAGACAGATGATCACTCCAGGAAGCAATTTGGTAAAATTTCATACAAGTGTACATACATATGCCCTACAATCTGGCAATTCCATTCCTAGGAATTTACTCATGAGAAAATTCTTACACGTGTGCAGAAGATGCTTGTATGAGCAAGCATATTCATTGCAGTGCAAAATAGATTCTGTCCCTCAAGGTCACGAATAAATAAAGGTTGTATTAATACAATGCAATTCTATTTGCAATTTAAAATAGGTGAACTAGTCCTGCATATATCAAGTTGAATAAATCTCAAAAAAAAGTCATCCTAAGTGTAAAAAAAATTTGCAAAATAGTACGTATCGTGTGATATCCTTTATGCAAATGTTTAAGACATAAAAAGAGCATATGGAAATTTTTTAAGTACTTTGGGAAAAATAGGGCTGAATGCTAACATTATGACTTAGGAAATATTCTTTTTCCTTTCTTGAAGTTTCTGTGCTTTCCCTTTTTCTCTATAATTAACATGAATTAACTTTTCCTACTCATTTCTTCCATTATACTTTCTCCTATCACTACTACTATTTTTACATGCGCATACTGTTTCAATATCAGTATTTACTTTTTTTTTGTAAAATTGCCTCTGATTTTCAAGACAATCAGATGAATTAGCTCCATTTTTCAGCTGAGACATAGACATCCTCACTGAAGCAGAGATTAAGTGACATGCCCAAGGTCACATACCAAGTAAGTGATAGATGCAGAATGAAACACAGGTTCCTGATGATAACTTAGTGTTTTTTTTTTTTAACTTGCTGTTTCTGCATATTAGAGTGATGTATGCATGAGAATTCAATAAGTATTTTTGTTGGCAGATAGAATAATAATACCAATACCCGAATAATCGATGGTTACACAACTCTGTTCTAGGCGTGGTTCTAAGTGCATTAAATCGTTAACCACTTGGTCTTCTTAACAACTTTGCAAGGAATCTACTGTCATGATCCGACTTTAACAAATGAGGAAGCAGGTACAGATCATTTGAAGAATTGTTCACAATCCCACAGGGAGAAGTAGCAGTGTGGGGACTTGAACCCAAGCAGTGCTACTGCAGAGACCACACTCCTAACCATTACATCATCCTGCTTCATAAAAAACCCATTTGTTTCAAATCCCTCTAGTAGAACTGATAAGTGCAGTTCCCCGAAGAAGCTTTCAAATTCTGATGTGATTTTAATGAAAGCGCTGAGGGCTTCTTGACACTTTGCATCTGGTTCCATTTTGCTGAGCTTATTTCTTGGAATACTGAAGAAAGTTGCTGACAATACCAGAAAATGACCCCCAAATTGCGCCACTGTGATAATTATTTCAAAATTTTCTTTCAAGTTTCGTTTTCATCGTGGATGGGCATTTTCTTGCCATTTTACTTAATTGTCTTTCTTCTGAAGGTGTCAGTGTCCCTATTCCACACACCGTGATTAAATTGCCAACCTAAATGGAGGTTTAAGCAAGCTTAAAAAAAAATAGAAGAAGAAGAAGGGAAAGAATATTCTAAGAGCAGCAGGAGCCTTATTTGTGAGTATCTTTTGATATATTTGTAAGAGAATATAATAATTCAGTGCCCCAAATAATTGATAGAAAACCCGTGCTGCTATTTTGGCAACATTAGCTGATTATGACTTAGTTGTTATGGCGTCATTCATGATGGGCAATACGAATTTCCCAAGCAAATGGGCCTTTTGCAAAAAATAAAAATCGAAAATTAACAGGATATACAATGTTTCTTAAACTTCACGTATGAATGAAATCATATGGTATTTGTCTTTCTCTGACTGAATTATTTTATTCAGCATTATACTTTCTAGCTCCAACCACAAAGTTGCAAATGGCAAGATTTCGTTCTTTTTGATGGCTGAGTAATACTCCATTGCAGATCTATACCACATCTTCTTCATCCATTCATCAGTCAATGGACAAATGAGCTCTTTCAGTAATTTGGCTATTGTGGATAATGCTGCTATAAACATTGAGGTTCATGGATCCTTTTGAATTAGTATTTTTATGGGTATTAGTATTTATTTGGGTATTTACCTAGTAGTTCGATTTCTGGATGGTAGGATAGTCTTATTTTTAACTTTTTGAGGAACCTCCATATTGTTTTCCAGAGTGACTGTACTAGTGTGCATTCTCACCAACAGTGCAAGAGGGTTCCCCTTCCTCTGTATCCTACCCAGCACCCACTATATCCTGACTTGTTATTTTTAACCATTCTGACCAGTGTGAGGTGGTATCTCATTGTAGTTTTGATTTGTATTTCCCTGATGATGAGTGATGTTGAAGAAACAAAACAAATGAACGTTGCGGGGGAGGGGGGGAAGAGAGGAAAACCAAGAAACATACTCTTAACCATAGAGAACAAACGAAGTGTTCCAGAGGGGAGATGGATGAGGGTGGGGGAACTGGGTGATGGGGATTAAGGAGAGCACTTGTGATGAGCACTGGGTGTTGTGTGAAAGTGATGAATCACGAAAGGCTACACCTGAAATGAATATTACACTGTGTGTTAACCAACTGGAATTTAAATAAAAACTTGCAAGGAAAAAAAAAAAAGAAGGATGTACAATGAAACAGTGCACTCTGGTCTTGATTCCTACACAGAGGCAACTGTTCTTACTCATTTTTAGGGGTGTCATTTCAGGTGAAATAAATGCCTTTATTGAGCTAGTCTTATTTTCTATGTAATGTCCCACATGCTTGTCTTTAAAATATTTAAAAATATATCGTGGTCTTTATACATATGTATACATATGGAGATCTTTTCATGTCTACATAGCATTCCACTTATGGATGCATTCTGATTTCACTGGTACCCACTGGAGCATATAACTCTTTTAAAGTATTTTACTTCTACCAGCAAAGCTCAATGAAGTCCACACTTGCAAGCTTATTTGTGGGATGAATTTACAGAGGACTCTCTGGCTTACTTTCTGGGTAAGTAAGGAAAAGAATTTTTTAAAAAGATTTTATTTATTTATTTGACACAGAGAGAGAGACAGCCAACAAAGAGAGGGAACACAAGCAGGGGGAGTGGGAGAGGGAGAAGCAGGCTTCCTACTGAGCAGGGAGCCCCATACGGGGCTCGATCCCAGGACCCTGAGATCAGGACCTGAGCCGAAGGCAGACGCTTAACGACTGAGCCACCCAGGCACCCCTAAGGAAAAGAATTTTACATTTATTTTTACAATTAATTTTTGCTGATGGTTGTTACTATATGTGAGCATTAAATTACTCTTGATTACTTGTTCCTTTGCCTATTCTTTATTAAAATAGTCTCTGAAGGGTAATAATAAATTAATAAATTTGTAACATTAAAGTAAAAAATAACTATTAAACGTGAACAGTATTTGGTGAAGTAATTCGTGTGGGAATATACCCTGTTACAGAGGTTTTAGGTAGCCATGATTAAGGGGTTCTTTGGATGTTGCACCTTTTTGGTAGGACTCAAATGTGTAGAAGACAACTAGGATACGGTAGCCAAGAAGAGCGTGTGTCAGTCGGTAGGAGTGGGATGGCTCGCTTGATGGAGAGTCACAGGATTTTATATTGTGGGGCCCTGAGAGACAAAGGGGTCACTGTGCATGTGTGAGGTTTTTACAGGAAACAATGACTGGGAGCCTTGGTGGAGGGGCGGGGACGGGGATCCAAGAGAATTCCGTCGGCATCTTGGTCACTTCTTGTAAACCTGTTTTTCCACGGATGTAGTTGTGACCTGCACGGATGAGCCAGGGGTCTGGGGATCCAAGGGAGCCTTGCCTATCCTCTCTGTTCTCATCACTGCGCGGTGAAAGCCTTGGCTTGGGTGATGCTGGAGTTCCTTCCTCTGCCTGCGTCTGTAAGTTGCTGTGAGCTGTTAGCGCTTATGAGGATCTCCTGCTCCTTCTTACTGCGGGAGAGCGCGGGGCCTCCCTAACTGGGTAGGATAGGGAGCTGATGGCTCTTTCTCAGCAGTTTGTCTCTTTGGAGGCAGTGGAGTTCTCCAGTGACCCAGACTATCATGAGTACAGATCACTATTACTTTTTCTTTTTAAGATATTTATTTATTTATTTATTTATTTATTTATTTATTTATTTATTTAAGAGAGAACAAGTGGGGGGCAGGGGCAGAGGGAGAGGGAGAGGGAGAAACAGACTCCCCCGCTGAGCAGGGAGCCGGATGCGGGGCTCAATCCCAGGACCCTGGGATCATGACCTGAGCCAAAGACAGATGCTTAATGGACTGAGCCACTCAGGCTCCCCCAGATCACTATTCTTGATACTGATTTCACAAAATAATATGCTAATTTCCATTTCACATTTTTCTCTATGCCCTTATAAAACCATCTGTATTGTTCTTGAGATCTCTCTGGCGCGGGTAGAGAAGTAGAAAGTGAGTTTAAAATGTATTGCCAACCACAGTTTGGTTACATTTTTACCAGACATCGGGGGGCAAAGGGTGCTTTAAGAAAGGGTAGCATCAAGCAGTGAGAGACTGCACAGGTTTAACCAAAAGACCAACTTCTTCCCATCCCAACTCTGGGCCTTAATCTTTTTAAAGTTTTCTTACACCTGTTAAGTTGGAAACACATAAAAATTTGAAGTGTTTAACCTCAGTGAAGGCAATTTCTATGGCAAAGTACAAAATAAAAATGCTTTACGTGGTACAAGATACCTAGGACCAGTGTACTGAGTGTTCAAAAATAAACTTTAGCATGAATAACATTATTTGATTAGATACCATATTCTAGATATTTTATAACATTTTAATGCATATTTGAACAACAAAAGGTAAGTATAATATTCCTCTTGTTGCCACACGTCTATGGAGTGAACAGGATGAAGATTGCCATGCCATGTAATATGTTTGACCTTGAAATATGTAATAAGAGCTGTCAAACATCTAGAAAGGGATATTTAAAATGTATGTTCTTTAGTAAAATATTTCCTTTAATAACTGTCATTTTGGACCTTCTTTTATAATGTGTATATATATACATATATGTATATGCACATATACATATATAATGCATAATATGTGTATAGATACACACATTTTATATATATAAAAACATATATATATATATATATGTTTTCCTATAGCAGTTTGTTGTTAAAGCTAGGCACACTTATATGCAATTGTGTGAATTGTAGATGGATAGATAGACCTATATATATATATATGTAAGCACACCATCTATTTCAATGTTTTTCTTTATTAATTTGACAGTGTGTCAGTATCTATATTGTTAAGTAGTTCTGGGAGAATAAGGATAGAAAAAGGAAACATTTATTCATTTCTTCTATTTGCCTGATTGCTGTTAGATAGTTTCCACTTTGAATCTCATTTAATCCCAACCCAGTACTGAGACGGAATCTTTAGCCTGTCATTTATTGATAAGGAAATGGACACTCAGAAAAATTAATTTTTACAAGACCACAAAGACAATAAGAAGCAGAGAAGAATTTGAACCCAGTGTGTCTATTTCTAAATTCCTTGGTCTCGGCCCTATTCCGTGTATGTAAAAAAAAAAAAAAAAAAAAAAAAAAGATGACATCAGTCATGATCACCATTAATATTCTTATACCACTTATAATGTACCGGGTTTTATATTAAGTACTGTTTAGGCACTGTCTCTAATAATCTTCACATGGAAATATGATTGTACTCCTTTTATAAAAGGAAGGGGGCTGTCCAGGGAAATAAGCCTGATTTCCCAAATCCATGCAGATAGAGAGAGGAAGACGAGGCAAGCACACTGTGTTGCATTTCTGGCGGTGGCTGAGGTTACAGTTCACGGAAAGCAGAAGCAGGCTTAGAAGCAACTGCTCGCTTCAAGCATAATGGGTTATGTTTCCATAACATTAATTTTACACTCACGTTATACTTTTGCTGACTGTAGTATATAATATGTTTTAAAATATTATCATTTTGTACCAAACATTTATTTCTCAAATCCCTTTGAATTCTAATAAAGAAGCCCTCGATGTCTTGCTATTATGCAAATCGCCCCAGGAAAGAAAGAATTACAGATGCCCACACAGCAGCAGTGGTCTTACCGCTGCCATCATTGCTATGCTTTTAAAACTGTCTTTGCTATAATTTCAGGTTCTCTTTTCTCTTTAAAGTTGTAAGTGGTTGAAATAACCCATATAAACCCTATGCACAGTGTTCCCTTAGGGTAGTGATAGATATAATTTCTACATGAGATTTGGAAGCTGTATATGTGAAAAGTCAAACTTTTTGAGGACATTTCATTTCTTTTTATTAAACTGTTTAATGCATTTGAACAAAAAATATGTATTATAAATTCAGGAAGAATCTTGTCACCAATGCAATGAAATAGAACTTACAGTCCTCTCAGGTAAGGATTTTTCAAGTTAGGTGAGTACGATACAATACTCCTTAATCACTGTTCCTGGAAAATAAATAATAGATTTGCTTGCGAAATTGTGGGACTAACACATAAAGAGAAAGACCTCAGAAAGTCGTATAAATGAATATTTAAATGTCACATTGATGAAATGTTTTACCGTCCTATCCCTTATCAAGTTACTAGACAGACGATGGATAAAATTGATAGAAACCATCCACCTTTTCCTCTTTATCCTTAAGAGCTCCATAATCTTACTAGCATATGATTTCCTCATTACTCTTTCCAGAAACTTCATGTAACTTCGCCTTCTGTAAAAGCCAATCTTTTCTCTCAGGGACAAATTCTCTAGTCATTAGTAGACTTAGGTATTGTGTATCTCCCATCAATTTCTTTTTTTTCCCTTCTGAAATTCTTATGATTTGTATATTGAGTTTGTGAAAGTATTAAAAAATCTCCAGATCTGATATCTTTGCCTTCAAATTTTCTCCCTCTTCATGTTTTTGGTCTGTACTTTGAAATAATATCCCTGCTCTCACCCAGGCCACTAATCCCAGTCTCAACGGCAAGCACTCCCTCCTCTCACTCATCTTCTGAGTTTTCTACTTCAAACATTTAGTTTCTATTTTAGGAAGTCTTGTTTTGACCTGAACTGGAATCTTTGTAGCTGTTCTTTACCACGTCATTACTATATGTGGTGTCGTCTGAATCCTCATCTGTCTCCTCCAGAGGCTCCCCTTTGACCTGGTGCCCACCCTCGTTGGCCTTCCTTTGCTGGCTGTTTGGCTCCCTCAGATGGGTCATTATTTCCCTTGGGTTCTCTCCAGGAACTTTTCTTTGGTTGTGAAAGCACCCCCAGTGCACAAACTCTCAGAAAGAATGGAAGTTGAATCACCATCTACTTTTGTGGGCTGAAGATGCCCTAATAGGCAGCAGGAAAAATCCTACCTGGTTTTCTCATACTCATTCAGCCTCAGAAATGGGGAGAATTACAAAAGTAGCTCCCCTTTTCAGCTCTGTCTCTTCTTTTGAAGACTAAGGAGACCAGGTCCATCCGGGCATGCACATGTACACACACACACACACACACACACACACACACGTGCGTGCACACACACACACACACACACACACAGGAGCCCAGTGTTGTCCCCTGAAAATCCCCAGAGGTCTATCTACAGATTTCGGAAGGCCAAGTCTTTTCTGATCTCCCCCATAATTTCTCTTGTACTGGGATCTCATGAAGCCCAAGGCAGGAAAGCCCTTCCCAAGTCTCTTCCTAGGGATTCCTCAATCCCTTGAGTTGAAGATCTCTCTCATACCCAGGAATCTAGTGCCTCCCACAGCCATGGGGATAGCTGAAGCTCAGCCAGAGGTATACACATTGATAACGGAGAGAAAGAATGATGCATCCTCTGAATCTTTCTAGAATCCCTATATTTTCTCTAAGTTCTTTCCTTACTATTTGATTAAAATTTGTCAGTAGAATAGTTTACAATCCTATTCCCATTGGCAATTCAATTCTGCATTGCTGGGCTCATCATAAATTCAGCACATATTTTTTTTCCTCTGTTGCTTCTATAAATGACCTGTCTTGTTCATAGTCCTTTTTATTTGCTATCTATGAAGCCGGAACAAAAATGTGGTAAAATACATAATTAAACGTTAAGTGCTTTGGATGCTAAAGGAAATTAAGATTCTCAGTCTTCCTTGGAAGAAGCAGACTAATGCCTGCTCTAACCTTAGTTGAGACCATGTGTAGCTTCTGAAATTTTTTCTAGAAATGAGGAAAAGCCAGGGAGTGTTATAAAGCCTAGTGGGTCAAGGTCAACACTACTCCCTTTCCTTTAAAAAAGTCTCTTTAGGAATTTTGATCCAAACAAGGAGAGAGAAGAATTTTTTTGCCTGAGCTTTTATTAGTACCTCTGGGAAAGAAATGGCCATAAACAGACAGCATCCCATTAAATAGAAGGAAAACAAGCAGGACATGGAAGAAATGGAAAAATCCTGTTAATAATGTTATCTTGCTGTGTTCTGTCCTTTAATGATAATAATCTGAGGGTTCATGTCTGTTAAGTGTATTTATTAGCACTTTCCAGAGACAAGCATTGTGATCTAAATTAACGGGCACACATATCCTGGCCCTATATTTTCATTAATTTATAGTTTATTGATTTGAAGGCACAGACATTTTATAGTCAGCACCAGGAAATATCTTGCATGGCCCCTTCCCCTTTTTTGCAACTGAATCAATATCGTAAAATACCACATTTTCCGAATAGTTTTTCACCATCATGTAATAAGTTGGTGTAGTTAAAACTGAAAATGCCCCACAGCACATATAATTAGCCCTCTAAGAAAAATCTGGAGAAAAATAACATGCTAAAATGTAAAGGAGGAACAAGTGTTTCAAGCATCTGTTCTCATTCAGTGAAGTATCTCTACTTATTAAACCAAAAAAAAAAAAAATCACCCTATTTTATTGCCAGTACATTTTGGATGTGATGTTGCCGTTGTTGTTTCTAATCTTAAAAAGGGAAAAAATAGAAAACAAATATTAACATGAAATAAATTAATTAAAGATCCCCATAGCTCGCTGAGACACACACCATGAGTGAAGGCATGGTGGACAAGAAGATTCAGTCTCCCACTGACTCTGCGTGACTCCCTGCGGCACAGTCTTAGCTTATGAGGCCCTGGGACTTGCCTCTGTGACATGTGGAGCGGTAATTCAAACCAGGTCATCCTGGACACAAAGCACAGAGGCTGTCTAAGCCATGCAGACTTACTACAGTCCTGTGTTTGGAGAGGTTTCTCAGCCCAGTTGTGTACCCATAAAGTGTGGATCTAGGGCCATAAGCTGACAAAATTTTATGAAACCAGATATTTCATTTTTCCTAGGTATATTTAATCCTCCCTTTGCTATTTCCAGGGGCTCAAGGCCCAGACTTGAGGGCAGCCCTGGTCTTAAGCTTACAAACTTCTGAAGTAGAATTTTAGTACCTGAAGTTTCCATTTGCCCATTCATTTACTTACCAACTATTTAGTAAATTCCCACATTGTGTGGGATGCAAAGCGAAGTGCAGAATTCACAGAAATGGAAGAGACAGATATAATCCCTGCCTCATGGAGCTTTTTGGCTAAGAGCTGTAGTGGGTGTGGGGTAGAAGTTATGCAAATAATTACAGTCATGGCAAGTACTCAAAGGAGAATTATAAGGTACTGTAAAAATACAAAGCAGGGGGCCAGTATAAAAAACTGGACGGACTGTCTGAGATGTGATATTTAAGCAGCATACTCTAAGATGAGTGGGATGTGTCGCCAGGTGAAGATTAGGAAGAAGAGATTTTCAAGGAAATGAAACACCATGGCCAAGGCTGTAAGTAGGAGGAGCAGGTTGCTTTCAAGGTCTACTGTGACTGGAGCATAGGGGAGGGGAATAGTCTGTGTCAGACAAGGAGTTATAGTCTGAATGAGGATCTCAGACCATTATCAAAAATAACCGGATGCTACTAAACTGAGTTGAGTTCCAAGCGGAAGTGTCAGCCATTAGCATCTGAAAAGCATACATCTGGTTTCTAAGCAAAGAGGAGATTGGAGGGGTTGTGAGAGATGCCAGTGGGAGACTATTGCACAAGGTGGACTGAAGATGATGGTGCTGTGGTCTGAGGTGGTGACGGTGAAGAGGAATGGAGAAGAAGCAGTTCTCTTTGAGACGGATTTTGAAGGCGGAAGCATCACAGTATAGTAACTGACCAGAAGCAAGGGCTGAAGGAGTATGGGAGCCAAGAATCACTTCTGCATTTCCGGCAGGAGGAACAGAGTTGATGGTCATCGTCTACTGAGAGAAGACATTCTGGAGGGAAAAGAAACAAAGATATTTGGGGAAAGACCATGAGTTCAGGTTTAGCCACACTGAGTCTCAGGTGGCTGGAGACGCTTCAGCAGGCCTGTCAACTGTCAGGGTTACATGAAGCCTAAACCATGGACATAGGTTTGTCCTGAAAAGAAACATTTGACAGAGACATTATATTTGGCAGAAATATTTTGCAATTAGCATAAAGGTAGTCATGGAAGTCATAGGAGTGGATGTGCCATGATAAATTGGGAAAACTAAAATAGGAAGAATGCTTAGTGCTGAGCTCCGAAATAGTCCAAATAGCTTCAATTAGTGGAGAACAGGTAGAACAAGAAAAAGGAATTGAGATATTGGCCAGAGGAATGGAAGGAAAAGTCAAAAAAATAGAGTATTTCTAGGAATACTTGTCAGTGTCCAGTTCTGCCCAGAAATGAGGTTGAATGAAAGCTGGGGAGCATCCACTGTATTGAATCACATGGAGGCCATCTTAGCAGGGTGCTCATGGAGGGGGGGACAGTCAGATTGTGTGTGGTACAATGGTCCAAATGGTCAGTGAGACAAAGGGAAGTAAGAAATCTTTTGGGCAATTGACCGTGAAAGATAGAGGTAGGGCCCTATAATACAGGGCGGGGGTATGGTTGCCATCATGGGTAAGATTGGGTTTTATTTTTATGATTGGAAAAGTGTGCAATGTTTAAGTGCTCATAGGAAGGTGACAGAGATGAGGCAGCTGACCATTCAGAACAGACATTGTCGGCGTTAGCATGGGAGGATGACGCTACCGTAGGTTTGTTTATGTTTGGTTGACAGGAAGACCCACCCATTGGCTTATCTTTTCCCTGCAAAAGAAGAGCCACCGTAAATCTGCCAAAAATGAGAAAAGAAAAGGAAACCTTGGTGGGGGTGGGTAGAAAGAGGAAATTATAGGAGATCTGCGATAGATATCCAGGGAGGAAGAGGGATCTGACAAGAGAATGGTAATTAGATTGTTGTGGAGGTGTTGAAAGCCCAGTTCTTCCTCCTGTCCTCCTCCCTCTCCCCCCTTAAGAGGATTGCAATCACTGTAAAACCTAGATTCCAGAAAACAGGTGATAAACTCACACTGGTATGCAAGCAATGGGTGTGATACATGACTTAGCTTACTTACTCTTTTCCCTGGTAACTTGTTTTTAGTAGGGGTTCATATCCTAAGCTGACTAATAACCTCCAGATCATGAAAATATCAGAACTACTCAGCTTCTGGGAGATACTTGGGGTGGAGAGTGTTGGCTGGAGCGTGCTCAGCCCACCTACATACATGGGCAGACCGGAAGGCTGGTGAAGCTCATTCATTGTCCTGCTGTTTCAAACCCAGGTCTGTCAAAAGCTATTAACACTTTCATCTTAATTTGTGTATGAGTTTGCCTTACCAGTAACTCGATAGGTGTCTGGGAGACGGGCACGCTCTAAGACATGAGCCCTGATGACATTGTCCGGAAGGAAGCCCCGGGGAAACCAAGGAGCATTTACATCCTGAAGGAGAGAGCGGGAGTATGCAGCAATTGCTATAGCTTGATTGGAGTTTTATGTGTGGGAAGATGCCATGTATTATTTAAATGTTACAATCCCAGGTATGGCCTCAGCGATCTGAAGAGAGCAGTTGTGCTGTCTATTCATTGTGACCGTGGGGACTGCAAATGTATTTCTCTCAAGGGCAATGCACTTGCCATGGGCCCCGCCAGCTCCCGGGAGAGGGATGTCCATGGCCGTGGGAATCGCTAAAGGGAAGGAGGACTTTCCTCCCGCTGCTCTTGTGGAACAGGAGTCCAGAATCCTCCAGTCCGCCTTCATCTGCGGGAGGCTCTTCTCAGCCCAGGATCCTTGAATCTGTTTTGAAGGTTGAATTATGAGGCTGCATGAAGGTCAAGATAGGCTACATCATGTTTAGGGACCAGTGCAAAATGAAAATGTGGAGCCCCTCGATCAATGATAAATATTAAGAATTTCAAAGCAGCACAGTTGGCCCTAAACCAGGCGCGGGGCCCTTCTGAGTGGGGGCCGTGTGTCCCCAAACGAGTCTCACGCCCGTGAAGCAGCCCTGGTGGGTGAGTCCTTCAGGGGACTGTGGTAACTTCACCCTGGCTGCTTTTTTTTTTTTTTAAGAGAGAGAGAGAGAGTGAGTTGGGGTGGGGCTGGGCAGTAGAGTGGCAGAGGGAGAGGGAGAGAGAGCGTACTAAGCGGGCTTGATACCCAGCTCAGAGCCCAGCTTGGAGCCTAATGCGGGGCTTGATCTCACGACCCCCAAGATCATGACCTGAGCCAAAAATCAAGAGTTGGACACTTAACTGACAGAGCCACCCAGGTGCCCCTCAGCCTAACTTCTAAATGTGGCTTTACTTCTCATTAACCCGGTGACCTACCTACCGCAAGTCACTTAGCTTACCGCCCCTCTAATTCCCAGCTGTAAAATGTAGAGGTCAAACAATCATTGACTAAGCATCTCTTTTGTTCAATTACTATGCTATTCACTGTTGCTATGCTGCTATGAAAACTGAAAACTCATCCATGACCCTTACAGAGCCTAAGTAGTTAGTCTCTGAGGCAACGGAGAATAAATAAATAATTTTTAAATTAGTGATTTAAATGAAAAGATGATGAGAGCTACCATGGAGAAGTACTATGAGCTGTGATACCTGTTTACAGGTGGCTTAAGGCAGTTTGGATCCGAGTTGAGCATTTCTCAGTTTCACATCTTGTATTAACAACATTACTTGAAGTAATTGGACAGTCATTTTGTGCTGGGCACATAACATCTGTGCTGTATTAACTCCGTGAATACAACTATTAAATGAGGTAGGCACTAATAATAGCCTTATTTTGCAAATGAGAAAATGAGGCACAGAGGTATTAGGTAACTTTTCAAAGATCTTTAAAGTAATTAGTGAATGGTGGAGCTGGTCTCCATCCTAAGCTGAGTCTTATGGTCAGAAACTGGAGACTTGGGGCGCCTGGATGGCACAGTGGTTAAGCGTCTGCCTTCGGCTCAGGGCGTTATGGGATCGAGCCCCACATCAGGCTCCTCCGCTATGAGCCTGCTTCTTCCTCTCCCACTGCCCCTGCTTGTGTTCCTTCTCTCGCTGGCTGTCTCTATCTCTGTCAAATAAATAAATAAAATCTTTAAAAAAAAAAAAAAAAGAAAGAAACTGGAGACTTGATGCCAGTGTCCTACCCCTCAGGATATAAAAATGATCACTTGGTAAAAATCAATAAAACCAGGCAGACCTCATTTAACCCTGGAGAAGGAATTTGGAGATGTGGATTTTCTTTCTGGGTTTCCATGGACTGCCTTGTGATAAACTCTCCTAATACATTTGTCCTTGCATTTCCTCCTTTCTAAGGCAGGGGGTCATTTTCCAGGGATCAGTGTATATAAGAAAATGTAGATAAAAAAATTCTATATCTTACAGCATTTGCAAGGGGAGAAAAAGGGGCCGCTGGAAACATAAACACCCATTTACTACAATCTACCTGTTACATTTACCCATCTTCTACCGACCTATTTATCTACTATACATAGTTACATAAATGATACTTTAGTGTTATCTAAAGCAATACTTTTTTTCCAAAATATGATTACCAGTTACCTAAAAAATACCCAATGAATAGTTAAATTCTACTGAAGACTAATGTCAAGCTGATTTGAGTAGATTTTTCTTTTTTAATTTCTATTATTTCCCTTCTTAACTTAAAATCTTATTTTGTAGCTTATTTATATGAAAGCCATTTTTCAATAGTTTCAGTCTTTAAAAATATTTTTTTCTGATTTAAATCACATCTGTTTGAATTTTTTTAAACTTCCAGTGTTGTCTTAAAAAGGCAATCTTTGAATTCCTTGTCTTGTATATTTGACTATCTATGCCATATTACATAATGGAGTAGTTGTTCATTCTTTAAAAATAATGTTTTCGGTCTGCTCTCTTTCAGGATCATGCAATACTACATGACACTCTTTTTCTTGTTGGTGTCCACAGACAGGGCAGTGCGTCCACTAGAGTCCAACAGTACTTTCAAATTTGCATGTTAGGGACGCCTGGGTGGCCCAGTCAGTTGGGCATCTGCCTTCAGTTCAGGTCATGATCCCAAGGTCCTGGTAGGGGGCCCTGCATAGGGCTCCTTGCTCAGCTGGGATCCTGCTTCTCCTTCTCTCTCTTCCTGACACTCCCCCTGCTTGTGTGTGCTCACTCGCTATCAAATAAATAAATAAAATCTTTAAAATTTGCATGCTTGGGGTGCCTGGGTGGCTCAGTCTTTAAGCCTCTGCCTTCGGCTCAGGGTGTGATCCCAGGGTGCTGGGATCAAACCCCACATCAGGCTCCTCTGCTGAGAGCCTGCTTCTTCCTCTTCCACTCCCCCTGCCTGTGTTCCCTCTCTCTCTGGCTGTCTCTCTCTTTGTCAAATAAATAAAATAAAATCTTTTAAAAGAAAATTTGCATGCTAATTTTTTCCTATGTAATTGTTGGCTTTTGACATTTGCTTGTGGCAGTAAGAACTCATTTGCCCTTTGCTTACCATATTTATTTACCATATTCCTTTCTCATCTTTGTCCAAGGGTTTATATTACACTTAGGCTGAAAAATATACTGCAAACCCTTTCCCAAGTTGGAATTCTGTGCTCCATGACAGACGTATTGCTCAGTAGGAATTATAAGCATCACAAGCCAGATGAATAATCTACCCCTCCCCCCGTATTCAGCATCTTTTATAAGATAGTCAAGAAAACAGAAACGCAAATCAGGAAATTTGAATCTCTTGTGATAAAAAAAGGCAGGACTGTCTTTGGTATCAGAAGCTAGAGAAACAAATTGTTTCCTACATTCCTGACCTGCTCCCAAAGTCTTTCATGAAGCAATTTTCAATGTGAAATTGAAATGGGAAAACAGTGAACTTCGAGTTTGCGTTTTCTGGGCCCTGGTGTTAGATTGTTTTTTGAATAGTTTTTATAGCCAATTTAGCAGTTTCTTACCTAGACAGCATTTTTATTTTTAGTTTGTTGTATGATTAATCGATCCTCGGGGTTCCTGGTGTTCATCTGTAAGAAAAGAGCAAACATGCTGATTCTAGAAGAGTGGGGCTAATGGACACTTACAGGAAATATAAACAAACAGAAAATGGACAGAATTAAACCAGGTACAAACTGGGGCTTTTTATATTTTTAGCATATATGATTTTCTTTTATATGTTTCTTTCTGCAAATATAGCATCAACTGATTTCCAGAGTGGCTATTTTCCTAATTGCAAATCGGTTTCATTTGCAATAACAAAAATATGCATTACATGATACACGCCAGGCAGGACAGAAAAAAGAGAAATAAATAAAAAGAGCCATGCACCCTGAAACAGCCAGTCAGAGTACAAGCAATCTGAGAATCTGTGAAAAGTCTAAAGAGGGATCCTTAGAAGTGTTGTCCTATGGATTCTAATCATTTCTATTTGCTTCAAAGAATTGGGGACTTCGAGAATCATGTAGATTCAGCACGTGGTCTGCCAGCCGCAGGAAGACCCAGCAGTCGAACATCACGATGAAAATCACACACAATATTGAGTCACTGCCACGTACCTTGTGTGGGTTCTCTCTGTGTACGTGTGTGTGTTTGCTCTCGTGTCCACAAAATCCGCAAACACAACCTTATATATGACTCTTGACACTAAAGGAATAATTGGAATGTAATATATACCAACCCAGCTGCTGTCATTCCGACACGGCAGCAAATTCAAGCATAAACTGACAATTAAAGGGTCCCCAGAATGGAGATTGTTGGAAAGGATCCCCTGCTAGGAAAACAGAAGCATGTCATGTCAATATAGCTCCCGGAACTGTGTGAGGACCAGGTAAGTTTCGAAGCGACAGAAATATAGAGACAAAGGACCACTTATTTCCTTAAGGCAATCTTCCAAACAGGCCCAGATTATGACTTTTTCTTCTCAGACTGAAAACGTCAGGATCCATGGCCTTTCCAGGGTGCAAGAAGGACTAGAGGGACCTTTGGGAAGGGAAGTGAGAAAAAGCCAGACGGGAGCCTTAGCAGTTGGCAGGTGTGCTCTGAGATCTTACCAGGAGAGCCCAGAGGGAAGACCGAGAAGGGTCCCTGGTGGGGTCACCAATCCTGTAGCGACACTACCCATGGAGCGTAGAGACTTTCCCAGGCAGACAGTCCCCTGCCTAGCCTGCCTCACCAACTGCCCTGGGGGTGGGGGGAGGGTAGCCCAGAGCAGTGTCGGTTTATGGGATCTCAACAAACGTGTCACTCTTTTGTTTAGTATTTCCAGCTTGCTTCTTGCTCCTTTCAAGAAATCTGAACAGCCATGGTTTTTATATAAGGTATCAATTTTTAGAAAGAAAGTTGATCTTCAAAATTATCCTCATAATAGCCAAGCAGATATAATAATGTATTTATGAATTTTGCTTTATGAAACTGAAGTGTAGCAGAGCATGAAATCCATTTCCTTTTTTTAAAAGGTAACTTGTAAAACAGAAAATACTGTTTTTTAAAAAATTCAGCACATTGGAAAGAACAACTGCCAATTTTGCATGAACAAATCTAGTCCACCCTTTGGCTTCATGGCTGGAAAATGATCGTCGTCCTCTCTTTCCTAGCCTCGTTCAGCTCTGTTGTTATTTTATTTGCTTGTTTTTAACTTCCTTTTCTCACTTTTCATTTTTTTAGAAACAAATGATTTTAGAAATATTTAGGATAAACAGGATACATCCTGAGCTAAGAGAATGTCTCTGCTACATCATTCTGTTCCAGATTTTGTACACAATATCCCATGTAAATAGCCCCCAAAATAATCCAAAGTGGAAGGACTATAAGCCCCGTTGTTCAGATGAAGGTATTTCTGGATGGGTTCACGATGGCAGTGACACACAGAACAGGCACTCGACCCCACGACGCTAACCACACCACCTGTCAGCCACAAAATCCATCACAGGGTCATTTGATTACAGATCTCTCTTTTCATTTAAGAACTAGACTTCCTCACAATTTCAGATGTCAATACAAAAGGTTCCAGTGTTTTTTTCTAGGAGAGGCAGCTCAAAAGATTCTAAGTCACGCTACCAGAGTGAGATCTCAGGAAGAAACACATTTTATCTCTGTGCCCCATTGTCCCATGTCTGTGGGTTTGCTCCCCCCTGCTCCCCACCGCATCCCCTATGAGCGGACAACCAAAGAGCTGCATAGTACTTAGTACAGAACACAGCACTACAGAAATGCCTAAGAAGATTTTAAATATTCTCCCAGTTGGCTAGTGCCGTGGACATATTGATGTCCGAAAAAAAGCAAGACTCTACAAACCGTGACAGAATGATTGAGAAACAAACATGATTTCACCAGCTCCTCCGGCTAAATTGTGAGACGCTGCACCACGGTCACCTGCGGGCAGGCTGTCGTTGGTTCACAGAGCAATCAACAGCACCACAAAAATGCCAGTTTCATCATTTCTAGGTTCAAAAGGTACCACTGGGTTTGCAATGCAATGCGCGAGCAAGGGAATGCAGAGGCAGAAGCCATTCCTTCTCTGCACCCCCGCCTCGCCTTCCGAAGGTTCTCTGAGTCTGGGGAGGAGTGCGGGGCGGGGTGGGGAATTTGGAATATATAAAGCTTTAGAGGGGGAATAGAAGCTATTCGTCATACCTCAACCTGGTATGAACCTGACATACAGGAAGCAATAGTGAGAAGGGAAGAGCGCCTGGGTGGCTCAGTCAGTTAAGGGTTAAGCGTCTGCCTTTGGCTCAGGTCATGATCTTGGGGTCCTAGGATGAAGCCCCTCCTTGGGCTCCCTGCTCAACCAGGAGTCTGCTTCTCCCTCTCCTTTGCCCCACCTCCACTCCTGCACACTCTCTTTCAAATAAATAAATAAAATCTTTAAAAAAAAATAGTGAGAAGGGAAGCACAGTATCATTTCCTCTGATGGTGTTAATCATAAGACTAAAGGAAACCGAAGAACTTACACCCCATCACCCCTTTATGCACCTGCTCTTGAAGGCGGAAGTCCAGCAAATCTCCCCAGGCCACCCAGCCACAGAGGGCACACATGCGGCTGACAGGCCCCAGGAGCCTGAGAATGAGGCACAGGCGATCTTGCCTCCAAGGGTTGCTTTCCATGCCGGGAGAGGGACGTGCAAGTTTCCAAGAGGGAGCAGGTTGTCTCTAGGAGAGCAAGCCGCTGGGTCCACCAGCACCCACAGTGGCGCGGAGACAGGGACTTTCTGCAGGGACTGCAAGGGACACACAGGGGATCAGAAGAGGGTGTTGTGTAGGCCTTGCCTGAGCTCCCAGCAAGGAACTTGAGGTTGAGTTGTACAAGTTGCTTTTACACACCCAGGTCTATGACTATGACAGTTTATCCCATGAAAAGCCATTGATCCTAACCCAGGCTAAATTCATGCAGTGCTGTGAATGTGGTGTAAGAAATAAAATCCTGGGCTGGCAACATCGGAGCACTTTTCTACCTTGTTGCCGAATTACTGACTGCCCCCTTTGTGCTAATGTCCTCCTCTATAGAAGAGGGACTTCTAGAAATCATCCTACTTCCTACGGACAATGTGACAGCTATGTTATTCCGAACAAACCATAATGATTCACTCTTCTCCTCCCCTTAGCAATTTTTCTTCTGTTTGTTGGAACCCTAAAGCCAAGGGTCAGAACAAAGGAGAGAGGCTTGGACCACATCGCACTATTTTATCTTCCCACTGGTTATCTTTTTTTTTTTTTTTTTTAAAGAGTTTATTTATTTATTTGACAGAGAGAGACAGCCAGCGAGAGAGGGAACACAAGCAGGGGGAGTGGGAGAGGAAGAAGTAGGCTCCCAGCAGAGCAGGGAACCCGATGTGGGGCTCGATCCCAGGACTCTGTGATCACGCCCTGAGCTGAAAGCAGACACTTAACGACTGAGCCACCCAGGTGCCTCCTTCCCACTGGCTATCTTAAAAATGTACTACTTATAACTCAGAATTAGATTGTCTCTGGAACTTGATACGGAGGGAAGAGAAGAAACGTAACCAAGTGGCCAGCCTGATGAGAATGATTATTAATTCTACCTGGGGCAAATGATATATTTCTGGGTGCAGACTAGACAATGTATCATTAGTAGTCATGATATGATTTTTCTTAAAAGCATATGGAAATAGATACTTTTCTTTTTTCTCTCAGGAGGGAATAAAGTTGTCTGAGAAACATTTGCATGACTTCATTGTTCATAAAGCCTGCGGGCATTTACCGAGCATCGACCGTCGGAGGTGTGGCTGGTAAAACACCAATTGAAACAGACTAAAATTCCTGCCATCAGAATAGGAAATAAACAAGCTAAATGAGTCAAATGCAGAGTGTGCTAAAATGTCAGTGACATAAAGAAAAATAAAGTACAAAAGAAGAAACCTGTGGGAAGATTGGGTTACAACGTTCCCTGGGTGGCCCGAGAGGGTGACACCTGAATGAAACAGGAAAGATGTGATGGAACAGGTCATGTGGATCTCTACAGAGAAGGCTGTTCCAGGCAGGGGAACAGCCAGTGCGAAGACTGTGAGGTAATGATCTTGCACGGACCTCTCCAGCAGCCTCCTTCACTGCCCCACTCCAGCAGCTCAGCACACTGGCCCCCCAGATCCCTTTGCATGCTTCACCTCCAGCTTTTCCCAGATCCACTAATTCCTCTATTCAGACCCCTATTTCTCCGAATATTTGCACAATTTTACGAGTTCTTGTTCTCTTATTCCAAAATAATAATTGAGGTTCTGCTTCTCTGATCGAGCCCTGACTTTTACATAGTCTTATGCTTCAAAATTCAGAAGTCACCAAAGTACAATGTGACCTGAGGATTCATTTTATCGGGTCTGGAATTGATCTGAGCTTTTTGGCTGAAGTCCCTGCATGACTCGGATCCCTGGTCACGAAGTGAAATGTACCGATTCAGTGTTGTGTTACGACCATGAGTCTGAGGAGTTTGGGGGTGTTTTGTGCTGTCTTGTCAGCCTTATTTAGTGATGATGGAGTATTTGTGATTTGTACCTGGTCTCAGTGAGGCCTCCCGTGAGCTCTTGTTATTGCGCCCACGAACTTAGTAAGAAATCTGGCTACTTGACCAGGAACGTATAAGAAACCCTGGCCGAGACTCTCTGTACATATCAGTGGTTCCTGAGTCGAGAGAGAAAAACATGTCTGATATGATCCTACAGAGCGGGGCCAGTCGGAACACGGGCCTGCCTCTCCAGTCCCCTTGCTGGGTGGCATCCTTTAGATATGATGTCCTTTCTTGACTTCTGTAACTAAATTGAATTCTTTTCCTGCAATAAACAGTAAATGAGCAAGCATTGCCATTTGGAGTCCAGTGAGTCTTTTTTTAGCAATGAACCCAACCTGACTCCCCCTCCTGCTTACATGCAGTGAAAGTTCTCCCTCCCATCCTTGTGCCCCAGCCATAGGCTGCCCTCCCTGGAGGAAACCAGTGTTATAAACGCCATATGAGTCCTCCAACAGATATTTTATGCATATTTAAACAAATTCCTATAAACAGTTCTTCCTATTTTATGCAAATGGAAGAATTTTATGTACACTGTTCTGTTCCTTGGTTATTCCAAGAAGTTATATTTTAGAGAATTTTAATTTTCCTGAAACTTTTTTGATAAGAAGTTATCAGATATGTCTTTATATAGAGAACAAATTTCTTAAATGCAATCCCTCCTGGTCCAGCTTTGTAACTTTTGCCATTTGCCTGTATAGGGATTATGAGGTTGAAACCCGACCCTGAACTTCGAAGAAAGTCCTATCACATTGTTTTTATTTGTTTTGTTTTCCTTTAAAAAAAAGATTTTATTCATTTACTCATGAGAGACAGAGAGAGAGAGAGGGAGGCAGAGGCAGAGAGAGAAGCAGTCTCCCCGAGGAGCAGAGAGCCCGATGCAGGACTCGATCCCAGGACCCTGGGATCACGACCTGAGCTGAAGGCAGACACTTAACCGACTGAGCCACCCAGACGCCGATTGTTTTGTTTTCCTAATGAATTAAGAACCTCTTCTAAACTCTCTCACCAGGATTAGGAAATTGTTCAATCCCAATCACCTTTGGTACAGGGAGGTGCCTTCCTTTCCCCAACACTGTATGAGAATTTCAAGATGTGAAAAGTGGTGGGATGGTTTGCCCTGTATCCGGGACGGTGGTCATGTGTTGCACACAGAGTTGCCCCACGTCCCTTGGTCCCTGAACACTGAGCTTCCCCTAAAACAAGTCCTCTTCACCTGTGAAGAGAGGTCAGCCCCATCACTTGTTGCTACTTTGAGAGCCAGAGGTTCTCCCTCTTCACCCAACCCCATCATTAGGAGTGTTGTGTGTGAGGCAGCCATAATCTGATTATTATTATTACTATTGTTTACCACTCTCTTGGGGAAAATATAAAAATCTGTCTTCTCTCTCGACATCTCTCTTTCAAGGGTCACTTTCCCTCCTACGGCCCTGGAACCTTTGCTTTTCTTGGATAACCCATGCCCATGCCCCTTGGTAGGCATGAAATATGTACCAGAGCTGGTTAGTAGGGCGCCTGCCCTGCTTCACAGTCTGCCGTCGGGTGCCCGCGCCTCCGGGAGATGGAACAGTGTTTAAGCGTAAGCTGTTCTACTATTTTCATCATCACAAAGAAAATCAGTAAGAGACCCCCCCCCCCATGCCTCCTATTAGGTTTGCTGCTCAGGTGGTAGAATAATGATAAATCTAGGACTGAGTCTTGGACATCAGCCACCCCTTCACACTGTCTCCCTTCTGCTATTATGTTGTGTTTCCAAGGTTCTGAATAGATTGCTCCAGAGGCTCTGGACTTGAACACAATTTAAAAACATTGACTCCTGTGGTATCAGGTTTTGATTTTCTTTGAGCACAGCACCCCTCTGTCTGGGCTCCTTCAAGATCCCCACTCCATCCCCATGCCCCCGAGAAATAACTAGAACAACAGAGTTGTGCAGCCGTTTCTTCAAGCGTTAGAGGGGTTTATTTGAAATGCTGAAAACGTGTAACCTGTGAAAAAAATTCTTTCTATTTTTGGCAAGAACTTTTCCAATTTCCATTTAAATTTATCACCGTATTTCTGTATTGTTTTAAATCGACTTTAGCAGAACATGATTGCAATAGGCTGAGTAATGGACCCCAAAATAGACAGTCTGAATGCCTGGAATGTTCCCTTGTAGAGCAAAGACTGCAGATGTGATTAAGTGAAGGATCTCGACATTGGGAGATTATCCTGGCTTGCCTGGCGGGCCTTCAATACAATCACAGGTGTCCTTAGAAGTAGAGGCCATAGGGAGATTGATCACACACACACACACACACACACACACACACACACACACACACAAGGAAATGTGAAGATGGAGCAGAGGGCGACTCAAAGATACTAGCCTTGATGAATAGAGTAATATGGCCACAAACGAAGGAATGCCAGCAGGCACAAGTCACTGAGTGGGCAAGGAACAAATTCTGTCCTATGGCCTCCAGGGGATCATGGCCCCCCTGTACCTTAATTCAGCCCAGTGATGCTGGTTTTCAGTCCGTCGTTTGAAGCCACCAAGTTTGGAGTCATTTGTCACAGCAGCCCCGGGACGCTGCCACAATAAGAAAATATCATTTGAAAGGGAGGCACGCTCTAAAATGTAGTCATTTTAAGACATAAAGTTGAAAAGAAGAAAAGATCACTACTAAAGGAAACTGTTTTCCAATATTCTAATTCTTTGTCCTGAGTACATGCCAGAGAGGCTTCCTCGTATTAAGAACTAACATTTGTTGAGTGCTTACTCCGTGCTTGGTCCCATACAACTTGCTCAGTGGGTGTTGTGTTGCTTCACCCACAACAACACCGTAGGCACAGAATTATGCCCATTGTGCTTAGAAGGTGATCAGCTTCAAGTCGGGGTAAATGCATCGCCCTGGCCACACAACTCCTGGTGGCACTTCGTGAAGAGCATTTTAGAGAATCTCTATGAAAGAGAATTATTATAGAATTATTATCTGCAGGGTAGATCTCTTTTCATGGTCATGTTTTATAATTGTACACACTTACTTTGCCTTGAAGATGCCTCACATTCTAAGATTTTATAAAATATCATAATAATGAGATCTCTAGCTTTTTCTCTATTCCCAAGAGTTGCTTTGTGTAAAGCTGGGTTTTTGTTTGTTTGTTTGTTTGTTTGTTTTATTCTAAGGTATTAACCTCAAAAAGTTGGGAACGGGAATCAAATAATGAACAAAAATTAAATGTGGAGGTTCTTTGTGAATCAAACTAAAAAACATTTTGGAGGGACAACTGAGAAAGATTTGAATAAATGAAGAGATAAACCAGATTTCTTATGGGAAGAAAGATACTGGAAATATGTGACTTTTTCAAAACCACCGTGTACCTATTAAAGGAATAAACCAACATTACAAAGAAAAAATAGACTTAAAAATCCATTAAATCTCAAAATTCTATATCAAACATCATTATAGAATTAAGACAAGTATGATAACTTAGTAAAAAATTTTACAAATATAGGAATAGCATATAAATATCTTACAACTTAAAAATGATTGGCATTGTGGTAAAGCTATTATCAGAGAGAAAAAATAAGTAATTCACAAAAGAGTATACAGAAATAACAAAGTGCAGGCAAAATTAAGCTATTAATAAAAGAAATGCACATTAAAACAAGATAATACCACTCCTTGTCAAAGTGACAATAACTCTACAAATTATTTTATTAATTATAGTCAACCAAATGTTCCACATATATATTACCTGTGGTTGGTTAATTTCACCTTGCTTATCTGGAGGGGAATTCATTCGTTCATATGCCTATGAACATGTTAATTAAACACCTAGCTAGAAAGAGTCACCATTCATGTGATGGGATTTAATAATGAAGAAAACTAAAAATATCCCAACACTTAACTCTACAGCACACTTTGTGGTTAAGTGGGACAGACTAAACATGTGAACATCAATAAACAAGAAAATGTGTACAGAGAATTAAATGCCAGGATGAGATGCAAGGTATGTGAGTGCCTCTCGTAGATGGGAGAGTCAAGAGAAGGCTTTCTGAAGAGGTGATGTTCAGGCCGAGAGCTGAATGAACAGCCCCGCGTAGAAATCTGGCTGGAAGTGCAGCTTTGCAAAGATTGGAGTGAGTCTTTCTCGCAGAGGGAAACTTCATGTATGGCTCTTAAGTTATGCGAAAGCTTAATGTATTGAGAACAATGAAAAGCTATTTCTCCAAAGAAGACATACGAATGGCCAATAGGTATATGGAAAGGTGTTCAGCGTCATAAGTCAGAGGGAAATGCCAATCAAGACCACAAAGAGATACCATCTCACACTTGGTAGGATGGTTATTATTTTTAGAAAACAAAAGATAAAAAATAAATAAAATGAAAAACAAAAGGCAGGTGATGACGGGAATATGGAGAAAAGTGAACCCTTGCATACTGTTGGTGGGAATGTAAATTAGCGTAGCCATTATGGAAAAGAGTGTGGAGGTTTCTCAAAAATTAAAAATAGAGCCACCACATGATCCAGTAATTCCACTTTTGGGTATTTATCCAAAGGAATTGAAATAAGGATCTCAAAGACATATCTATGTTTGCACATTCGTTACAGCATTATTCAGAATAGCCACGAAATGGAAACAACCCTAGTGCCCATAGTGATTGGATATAAGACTTGTGGTACATACATACGATGGAATACTATTCCACCTTACAAAAGGAGAAAATCCTGCCATTTGTGACAACATGGATGGACCTGGAGGTCATTATGTTAAGTGAAATAAGTCAGACACTGAAAGAAAAATACTGTATTGTCTCACTTATAAGTGGAATCTAAACTAGCCAAACACACAGAAGCAGAGAGTAGAATGGTGGTTACGAGGGGTTGGGGGGACGGGAAATGGGGAGGTGATGGTCAAAGAGTGCAAAGTTTCAGTTGTACAAGATGAATAATTTTGGAGATTTAGTATGCAGGGTAGAGCCTATGGCGAACAATACTGTATTATATACGTAAAGTTTGCTAAGAGGTTAGATCTCATGCCAAGTGTTCTTAACACACAGGTCAATATAATAATACTAAAGGAAACTTCGGGAAGTGATGGATATGTCTACGGCTTTGACAGTAGTGATGGTATCACGAGTGTAACTTAGCTGCACACTCATCAAGCTGCGTACGGTATGTATGCACGGCTTCTTGATGTCAGCTGTACCTCAATAACATGCTTTGTTTTTTTAAAGATTTATTTATTTATGTATTTATTTATTTATTTTTAATTTTTTTGAAGTTTTTTTTGGTTTATTTATTTGAGAGAGACAGAAAGAGAGATGGAGCAGTGGGGAAGGGCAGAGAGAGAGAGAGAGAGAAGCAGACTCCCTGCTGAGCAGGAAGCCTGATGCAGGGCTCCATCCCAGGACTCTGAGATCATGACCTGAGCTGAAACCAAGGCTCTCGACAGAGCTGCCCAGGCACCCCCGTGTTGTGTTTTTTAAAGGAGGTAACATGCATGACAGGATGATGGATACTTAATGAAGTCAGAGGGATAAAAGGGATCCAGGTCATGTTGGGCTTGATACCAGGGAAAGATCATATTTTATATTAGATGAAATAGGAAGAAAGTAGAAGGTTTTGGGTAGGAGAAGAACATGCTTAATTTACATAAAGATGACTAGGGCTGCACCATAGTGAGTTGGAAAGGGATGAAGAGGGAATGGAGGCAGCACCACCCCCGGGAGGCTGCTGTCCAAATGCAGGGAAGTGCGGGAGACTGGCGTGGGGGGGGGGGGGGGCTGTGAAAATGCAGGTGCACTTGGAGCATTGGTTTGAAGGCACGATTGACAGGACGTGCTGAAGATTTACAGGGAAAGGAAGCCAGTACCTAGATTTTTGGCTGGAGAATTCCTCAGAGGAGTGTATGGGCCAGCTGACTGCGGAATGGACAGGCTGGCAGAGATGCTCCTGTGGACCAGAAGAGAAGTGGGTACATTTCAGATGTGGCCAGTGTGAACAGGCTGGAGTCCTCCATAATGCAGCTAAGTCTGTAGAATTAATCAACTCCCTGGAGAAGAAGAAGGAGAAGGAGAAGAAGGGGAAATCCATGGAGCTCAAAATGGATGAGTTTACAATGGAGCTAATGAAACATATTTTCTGCCATCAGGCAAATGGAGACATAAAACAGAGGCTGAGTTGTCGAAATCTCAGATGACATTTTCTGAATTGCCGCTCTGAGTCTGTTCTTTGCGGACCGTGTTCCTGCTGAGCGCTGGTGTGAATGTTTCCTCTGTGTCCTGACTCTGGTAGCGTGTTTGCAGATGGGATCTTACTTAATCCTTACAAAAACCCACCTGAGATTATTCCCATTTCTTAGATGAAAATCTTGTATCTCAGAGGGGGATATGACTTGCTTAAATTCATGCAGTTTGAAGTGAGGGGGCCACATTACCACCCAGGCGGGACTGATTCTTAAGTCTTTGTGCAAAACCTCACGTGTGCTCCCTCATCACACCATTTCTTGTGGGGGAGTTGACTCATCTGGAATTAGTGGAAGGTGTTTATTTCCTCCCCTACACACCCTGGGGGCTAAAGAACATTCTGTTAACTAATAGCTGGTGCTTTCTGGTAAGCAATCATGCTCTTTCCCTGTACAGGAGAGAAAATCTTTTTTTTTTTTCTTTTTTATAGGAATTTAAAAGTTATAGCAATGCAGTTCTGGGGTCAGTCACCTCTACTCCCTCTTCTCCTTTCCCATATTTGTTCTCAGATGACCACCTTGCTTTTGAGTTGATTGAAAAAAGTGAAGAAATCAGAAGAAAATTTCCACAGGCACTCACCATCACATGTCCCCGCTCACGAGCACGTGGACCCAGCATTCTCCTTTCACTGCACAAGAGAAGGTGTTGGGTGTAAGGAGACAAAAGGTATTGAATGTTCTCTGAGCATGGCAGAGTGAGTGTGTGTGTGTGTGTGTGTGTGTGTGTGTGTGTGTGTGTGGTGTAGGGTATGTTTACATGCAGCATGGGGTATGTGGGTGTGTTTGTGTGGCGAAGTATGTGGTATGTGTGCCTGTGGATGTGGTCGTATGCGTGGAGGGGAGGGAGGCATTGGTGACATGAAGAGCTTATGTGAGGTGAGTTATCATGAAGTTAAGGGGAGCCAGTCACTATGGCGGATTACATTACTGCAGTGGAATTCAGACGCACAACAGCAAGCGCTGTAGACAAGTTGGGTTTCACCGAAGCTATGGCCGACACAAGTGAGTAGGATAGTGAGAAAGAGGGGCAGGGAGCTGAGTTGTGAATTCAAGGTCACGACTATAAAAATGGACTCTGCATCATTTCTGCCCCACCCTGTAACGACTATATCCTCCTCGCCAACGGCTCTTTACCTTGCTCTGTCCACCGCAGATGCCATGGCCTCCACGATATGCCTTAAATACTAGGCCTGCTCCTTACCCACGGCCTGATACTCTGTCGGGACTCACTTCTCTCCCTCCTCCTCCAAGTATTCTTCACTCAAATGCTACAAGGTGCCAAAGCATTTCTTGGGCTCTCCATCTAATGTCCACCCCTCCCGATACCCTGTGTCTCTGCCTCGTTTTTCCCATTAGACTCTGCCACCTGAATATACAATTTCGGTCTTGTCATAGTATTTACCCTGTTGATTTATTTTTTGAATAAAAGCTTAATCAGAACAGGGATATTTATATTTCATTGATATATCCTCAGCCCCTAGACTAGTTCTTTGCTCTACTTTTCCACCTACGGTCTATCCTTGCGCCACGTAGCCATTTAATAAATGGATAAATATTTGTCAAAGGAAGAAAGACATAAATGAGTACATGGGCACATGGATAGAATTTAGGCTGAACCAAGGAGTATGACATGATAGGAGTGAAAGACCATGGAAAGGTGGAGGGACCAATGGCTCATGAGGCCCCGTGGGGAGCTAAGACTTGCTGACATTGAGGTACCAGAAGGATTGAATGCGGAAAGAGGGGTGCAATCACAGTGCAGCTGCGGGATAGGTGGTGGCAAGGCTTCCAGGGTGTGATGACGGGAGTGAGAGACTGGGAAGCAGTAAGTCCAAGCTCCTTGAAGAGAGGAGGTGGCGGAACAGAGAGGAGAGCCTATTACATGACAGAAGCTAAAATCTGCAAAGAAGGAGGGAAAGCAAACTCAGGTCAGTAGAATAGTTCTAAGGAGGGCACATGCCTGGTAAGGCTGACAGCCTGAGGTTACGAGCTTCTAAGAAGGATGGAGAGAGTATGGTTTGGGAGTGGCCATAAGGAGCAGAGAGAGAATGGAGGACAAAGGCCCTTCACCACCATGTCTTCAAGGTTTCCTAAAGGAAACTTCTCAGTTTGGGGGACAAGATCTCAGGTTGGCTGCAAGTTCTGTAAAAAAATAAAAAAGAAATGTGGTGCAGTTTGTATCCCTGCTATCAAAAGAAGTTTATACTAGAGATGAGCTAAGAAAAAAAGAGATGGACAAATTCCCAAATCTTTCGAGTATTTTAGGCTTTAGTGAGGTTTTAATTGTTGTATTTAACAAATATATATTTTTCCCAAATTTCCAGTAATAAAATGTATGACTTTTTGTTCAGAAGACAAGCCACAGAACATGTTTCTTCATTAATCACTAAGGCTTTATAATATCAAAGAATTCCTGTTTATCTTTTTAAGAAAATGGGAACCATACAGGGATGTGTGTAGTACTTCTAGACACCCACTCTCCCGCCATGATTTTCTTCCTTGTCTTTGTATGAGGCGGTGCAATTAAATATTGGAAACCCCATTTGACTTTCTGGGGGGCTGCCAGAGGGCCACTGTACTATCTTGTGTCACCATGCTGTCTTTTTTTTTTAACTTAAAAATTTTTTTTTATTACATTCAGTTAGCCACCATATAGTATGTCATTAGTTTTTTATGTAGTTTTGTGATGAGCACTGGGCGTTATACTCAACTAATGAATCATTGAGCATTACACCACGCTGTCCTATCTTACGACATTGGTGCTTAGATGCTTTCAGGTTGAAAAAATTCCAAGGTCATTATCAAGTTCCACCCAGAACTGCCAGCTCTAGTAACACCTCCTAATCCACTTCGATTATAGTCATGTTGGTCCGTTGCCCTCCTTCACCTTGGCTTCATAATCACTACCAAGTAAAATATATAAAAAGTGTAACCGAGCTCTAATATTAATTAACAAATACCAACAAGATCTGGTCCCTGTCTTTTAAGCTGAGGGACATACTAATTCAGCAATTAAGCCTACAATTAAATACAGATATTAAGTTAATATGTACCATGAATATGCAGTGTGTTATAATTAAAATAATTTTAAAAATACCTTCCTTCATTCTGCCATCAAACTAATTGAAAACTATTCATCTGCATTAGAACATAGATTTAAAATTGAAAACTGACTCTAGTTTCCCTCCTCATTAACTTCAACAATAATAAAAATATTTGGCATGCACAACACACAATTTAGGAGATCAGGGTAATCAAAATTGTCATCTGCCAGTGGGAGAAACTTGTCTTTCTCCTTTTAGCCTTCACCTGCTCTAAAAATACTGTGAGGTTTGAAGCCTGTGAAAGGTACAAACATGTTGACTAACTTGTGGCTGGTGGAAGAAATTTAACATTTAAATGGTGCACTCATTTCTCCACTTGAATTCTAAAAAAAAAAAAAAAAAAATTAAAGCTTTTTCAAATTTCATTTCAAAAATGTTGTGTTTGAAGCTTTTGTGTACTTTACATTTGCTTTTCTGACTAAAAATGAGGTGTTTTTATGAAAGAGAGAGAGTGTTATGGTACAATCAGAAAGGAACTTAATTGAATTTAAATTTTAAAAAAAGAAAAAGAAAAAGAAAGGAACCTCATCTGTAAAAGCCTGGCTTCTGAAAAACAATGACTTCTTCCCTTTGGATGGTCTGAAGTTTGCTGGTTTTGATGCAGTTAATGGAGGAAGTCCAAGTTTCTCCTGTTTTAACTGCCAGCGATCCTTTGTGCGGCTCCATGACAGCCAGCAGGGGCCTTTTTTCCCTACTTGATAAATAGAAAGACTTTGACCACAATCATATTGCAAATTGATGTTTACTACCGAAGGCAAACTGTAGAGTCTACGGAAGTCCAAGACCAGGAACGACACTATCCACCCAGTGAATCACGAGCATGCCTTCCTGAACAAGAGAAAAATAGCCCAGCGAAGGGTATGAACACTACCAACTCCCAAAGAAGAGGTTAATTTTATCCACCAGAGAACTGGAGAGGAGAATTCCTGGGTATTTCTCCTCAAGACTGTTCTTGTTCTACAGACAACAGCAGTAACCGAGCAGAGGCTTCTCAGGATTAGGGAAATGAAGTGACCATCACGGACTAAACCAGGAGACTGGGTGGCTCACTGCTTTGGAGAGGGCAATGGAGGTGCTGACTAGCAGGGAGGAGGTGGGGGAGAAGTAATTTCCCTCCACCCTTTTGGCCCTTGGCTGAGACACCCTTGTAATAAAAAATAGATCAACCAGAGAAAAACAAACAGATGTTTAATAACATGCATATCTCCAGTAAGCATGGGTGGTATTTAGGAAAACTGAGTGACTGCCTGAGATGACCCAAGCCACCACTTCAAATACCATGTTCAGCTAATAACAACATACCGGGGTTAGGGAAACCAGGTGTGGGAGATCTTCAGGAAAAGTACAGTAAATGAACATAAATTTGTGCAGATTTCAGTCCCTGCCATCTCCATTGATAAGAGTTTTTAGAGATATAGTCATTCTATTCTTCCTGGACATCAAGGGAGACACCGTTACAAATGGAGATTTCCCTCTTAAATGTAAATGTCTCTTACAAAAGGATAACTTCTATTAGGTTTTCAGAGCTTTCCCTGTGTCTACTGTTTCTTAAAAATAACTAGGGGTGCCTTGGTGGCTCAGTCCATTAAGCAATGGACTTGATTTCAGCTCAGTCATGATCTCAGGGTCCTGGGATCAAGCCCTGGGTCAGGTTCTACCGTCAGCAGGGAGTCTGTTGGAGATTCTCTCTCTCCTCTCCCTCTGCCCCTCTCCCTGCTCGTGTGAGTACTCTTTCTCTCTTTCTAAAATAAATAAATAAATCTTTAAAAAATAAAAATAATCAACCCCAAATAATCCTTATGTTTGTGAAAGAATTAATATTCAACCCATGTGAAGATCTAACTGATTTTATTAAGCAATTCATGAACTGGGCAGAATACAATCTAGAGAGTACAAAGGAATCTGAGTTGTACAAAATGGAAGGTTTTTATAGGAAAGAGAGTAGGGCAAAGAAGTTACCAGCCAAAGAAAAGGAAGGATTGTTCCAGGAAGCATCACTCTCTCCCTTAGGAAAAGAGTAGGGGTTCTCATGAGTTGGATTATCTCATCTTCCCTTGGGGAGAGTGGAACGAATAGGCCCATAGGACAGATAAGCTGTCTGGGGCTGACTAGACAACCACATTTCTGGGGGGTGTTGACTCTGCAGTTAGATTAGGTATTGAGCCCTAGTTTGATGAGCCTAGCATGAGGGACTCTGTTTGGGGCCTATGGTTTTCTTTTTGACATGCCAAAGAGCCAAATTTTGGGACAATGTGTTCTGCCCCCCTTCAGAAACCAGGGGAAGTAACAGCAATCAGTAAGGTGAGCAGATTGCAGCCTGAGGTCTTCCAGGATCTCTTTGCCTAACTACAAGTCATCTATTCGGTATTTGTGTATATGCTATGTTCTATAACACAGTAACCTCTGAGAAATTCATTAGTGATTTCTTCTTTTTGCCACTGCATACCTGCCAGCCAATAAAAGAAGGATGAAGTCCCTCCCCTTACACAAGAAGAGCAGAGAAGCCACAGAGTCCTGGGCTGCTCTGAAGTCTGGTAGGGTCTGGAGTGGGACCTGAGCACTGCAGGGCTCCTCTGTAAGCCCCCACCTCCACCACATCTTGGCTCTTACAGAAGCCAGGGGGCATCACCATAGAGGTCCCTCCCTCTCTTTTCTTACAGCATTTACCTTTGAGAAATTGTGATTATTAAATTTTTTGTCCCTTTGAGATGCGCATTTAACTCAAAAAATTTTTAAAAGCCTTCTGCCAATTTTATAATCTCAGACTGTCTTTCTCAAGGATCTAGGAGCCATCACTTCGAAATGCAATTATCTGGGGGCACCTGGGTGGCTCAGTTGGTTAAGCATCCTACTCTTGGTTTCCCCTTAGGTCATGATCTCAGGGTCCTGAGACTGAGACCTGCATTGGGCTCCATGCTGGAAGGTTCTCTCTCCCTCTCCCTCTGCCCCACCCCTGCTTGTGCTCTCTCTTAAAAAAAAAAAAAAAAAAAAGACAGAAAGAAATGTAAATTTCTGGGAAGATAGTGCCCTATCTCCCAGTCTCTGAGGGAGGATAGGAGCCTAATCCAGTGGGAACCTAGCTCCAAGTTGTAAAGCTACCTCCTGTCTTGTGAATAGGAGAAAAGTTTACTCTTCCTTTGGGTAAAGTCAATTAGCAAGGACAGGTGGCTTAAGACTACCCCCTGACCCTCTCCCACCTCTACCTCAGCTCTTAAAAACTCGTGTGTTCTGTGTTTTAATAGAGCTGGGTATCTAGAGCTGGTCTGAGCTCTTGTCCCTGCTGCTGGTGATAATATAGGAATAAAATCAGCTTCTGTTCACACATCTTGTCCAGCATCACCTCTCTGTACCAACACACACATAGGCCATAAGTTCTCTTGGATGATTCATGAAAGGAGGGTGGGGAGTCCCCAAAGAAGATATGACAATAGCATTCTCATCAACATTGGAAAACAGGGATTTTTTTTTCTTTAATTTAGAAAAATAAAGGAACATGGCCATTCTTGCAATAGACTATTACAGAGCAATTTACCATCTTTATGCAAATACCTTGTTGATATATACTGAAGACATCAAAGACTGAAGCTAAGACAGAGTCCAACAAACCAGATAGATGCAGGTTTTTTTAAATATTATTTTATGTTCTTAAACTTTAGTTATAGCTGATAATATTATTTTGAAATCTGCACAATCCATATTAAAAGTGTGAATGGAATGACACAGCACTTAATACAAATCAAAGCACGTTGAACGTATAATTGAGGTTTTCCATCCTATTCTCAGTCTCCGTTTGTTCTGAGGTCTATACGTGTTTGGGGAATCTAGTTCATGAGCTGACACAGTGGAGTCTATACCGGGGAAGCATCCTGTCCAGTCACTGTGGGAGATTCATGTTCAGAAACTGAGCCCAAAAGGAGCTTAAACTGGCCCCTATCCCACCCACAGGCACAACCAGGCTCTCAGCAAACACAGGGACAAAGCAGAGAGAGTGAGAGAGGATACAGACAAAGGAGAGAATACTCCACTTAGAAGTACTCTCCATTCTTCTCCTTTGTTCCCTGACTCTATTATTCAACATGCAAGTATTTGTGACTTCTGGCCTTCATTTCAAACTACTTGTCTTACAGAAGTCTTTCCTGCCTTGTTGATTTTTTTCCTTGAATTCTGCCTTGTCAGGTATCAGAACCATAACCACAGGCTCTTACGATCTGTACCTTTTTCATCTTCTTATTTGCCGGCATCACGAATTGATTTATATTAGTTGGGTCTCTTGCATTCAGTTTTTCATTAGATTTTGATTTTTGCTTTAATTTGAAAGTTTGGTGTTTTTGTTTTTGGGTTTTTTTTTTTTTTTGAGAGAGAGAGAGAGGGAGAGAGAGGGTGGGGGAGGAGCAGAGGGAGAGGGAGAGAGAGAATCTTAAGTAGTCTCCACACCCAGCACAGAGCCCTATCTCACAGGGCTCCATCTCACAACCCTAACATCATGACCTGAGGTGAAATCAAGGGTCAGATGCTTAACAGACTGAGCCACCCAGACGCCCTTAATTGGAAAGTCTTTTATTGGTGAGTTTATCATGTTTCCATTGATTGCTATAGGGATATGCTTGTTGTTCCTACTATATTTTTATGGTATTGCATTTTAATAGCTTTTTCAAACCCTTACTGCACAATATGGTTCAGTTCTGATTTGTTTTTTGTGTTTTTTTTAATAATTTTTATTTTTCCTTTACTTTTACATTGGCTTTAGAAAATCATTATAGAACAACATCATTAACCCAAAAGAGCATTTGCATCCTTCAAATTACTTAGGCAGGAAAACATTGTTAATTTAATTTAAAAATAGAAACCAGGTATTTAGATATAATTAAAGGGAAACAGGGACGTTCAAGCCTGAAAGTCATACAGTTTAACCTTATAAGTTAAACTTACCTAAAATGATCCTTACCTGGGAAATCAATAGCATATTAGAGATAAATGTATATAATAATAATTTTTGATCACTCTCAGCCAGTGTCTTAGTAACACAAAAGAGTATATCTGTGACCACTTGAAAAAAATATTTTTTGTCTAAAATAGTCTTATCTTGAGACAGATCCTGAAATATATCTCTAAACCCAAAAATATCAGATTATAACATCTTGATAAAGAAACTGACCAAGAATGTAAAAAACTATACGACAAATGCTGAGCTGCTAATTTTGGGATAGCTGATGGTTGCCTGCTGAGATAGGCAGAATGACGCCTCCTGTGACTATGTCATGATACATGGCAAAGGGGAATTAAGGATACAGGTGGATTTAAAATTGTCAATCAGCCGATTTTAAGATTAAAGAGAACATCCTGGATTTTCCCTTGAACCTAACGTAATCACAAGTGTCCTTGAAAGATGGAAGAGGGGGGCAGAAGTGTCGGTGTCAGAGTGATGCAGGGTGAGAAAGACCGAATGGCCATTGCCGGCTTTGAAGATGAAAGGAGGCTGTGAGCCAAGGAATGATGCTGGTAAGTTCTAGAGGCTGGAAAAGGCAAAAAAAAAACACTATTCTCCCCTAGAGCATCCAGGGAAATACACAGCCCTGCCAGCACCTTGCCCGGTGCAACCAAATTGCAGCTTCTGACTTCCAGAACGGCAATAAGATAAATTAGTGCTATTTTGAGCCACTACGTTTATGGTAATTTGTTATGACAGCAAAAGGAAACTAATACAGCCATTTTTATAAGTGTGTGTGTGTGTGTGTGTGTGTGTGTGTGTGTGTGTCCCCACCTCAAGAACCTACAAGATCAATGTGATTTTGGGAGTTTCTCTTAAGAAATGAATACACATATTCCCAAACTGGGCACTGTAACCTCATTGCTCTCAATCCTCAGTAAACGCAAACACACACAGGCTCAGTACATCCAAAGTGATATGAAAATATTTAACTCTAAAGGCAATTCTGTAAGTAAGAATTTTAAAGAGACATTACTATCTTCCACACCACATCCTCTTCTTAAATAGATGGGAATTTTCATAAAATTGTGCTAAGTATGCAAGCCACAATTTCCAAACTAGACAATTTAGACTAACAGAATTTATTGAGGAAAAAATTAATGCAAGCTGAAAAGAAAATTGTTTGACATTTTGCTGACTTTCAACATACCTTTTGTTAGTTTCTCATAGATATTGTGAAGCCATGGGATCAAATAAAGGGTAACACATTGATTTCTCAAGTGCCACTTTTTTTCTGTAGGATACTCTGAAAAAAGCTCATCAGCAGCTGCCTGGATATTTCCCTGTGTTAAACAGACTGAGTGAATAGAAGTGACTTTAAATGACAGTCTAGTTATTTATGGAGAAGCAGATGAAAGATTTATGCTCTGTTGGCATGCATCAGGTCAAGGTATGAACATTTGAAATGGTAATAAACTAAAAAGTCAAGCGTGCTGGCTTTTCATATCTTTTCATGCCATTCTTATTGAGAACCCATAAGCCACACATTAAATATCTAAAACTAGGCATCAAAAATATTCTAAGCAGCAGGATATATCTGATTCTTCTTCATTAATGAAGGTATCATAGTTTAGATAATTCCTGCAACAGGCACCAATGACAAATTTTTACTTTGGTTTAACCCTTTGTCTAGATGGAATGAATTGAATATAATGAAAATTTTAGCACCTTGGCTATAGTTTCTTTCATTGTCTTAAGTATGATGAAGAGGGAGAAAGAAAGATGATGCTGGCAGGACCAGGGGCCAGGACCACCTGGAGAAAGTTTATCTGATGATAGAAAGTATCCAGAGCTGCAAAGGACATGCCGAAGAAAGAAAGAGAGTCTTCCCCTCTTCTTCCACCCTTATAGCTCCCTCTGATGGTTCTCATTGGCTACCTAGAAACCAGAGAGCAAAAATCCTGGGAAATGTATTTCCTTAAGATACAGACGAGAGCAGGGGAAGGGCAGATAATTAATTTGAAGGGAAATAGACATGTGAATGACATGCGCAGCATTGGCATAAAATACATAAAGAGAAGGGATTCTGCCATCTCTCCTTCCAGATAGGGATGCCAACATGCAGAAGAGGTAAGGTGATTTTTACACCCTCTTTTATTTTCATTGTCTATGGCCACACAGAAGAGATTTCTTGTTGTGTTGGTGGGGCAATAACTATATAATCACATATTGGGATTAGCTTGTGTAGATATATCATTCTGAGTAAACCATGTTACTAGATTTTGGCCACATCCTTTAGTTCCCTTTCAAGCACAATGGTTAAAACCCTTATTAAATGCTAACATATTTTGTGTATTGGATGAAGAACCCTGCTACTTATTTCCAGGATTTTGCCTTATTTTTGTCAATAATTCATTACTTATAAGCATATCTTTGTCATCAGTTTTATTTTATTTATTTTCTTTTTTAAAATTTTTATTTATATTCAATTAACATATAGCATATCATTAGTTTCAGAGGTAGAATTCAGTTATTCATCAGTTGCATATAACATCCAGGGTTCATTACATCATGTGCCATCCTTACTGCCCATCACCCAATTACCCCATCCTTCACACCACCACCCCTTTAGAAACCCTGTTTGTTTCTTATAGTTAGAAGTCTCTTAGAGTTTGTCTCCCTCTCTGATTTTGTCTTATTTTTCCCTCCCTTCCTTTATGATCCTCTGTTTTGTTTCTTAAATTCTACATATGAGTGAAGTCATATGGTAATTATCATAATTAAAGGATCTATCCAATAAGAAGATCTAACAAATTGTAAATATTTATGCCCTTAGCTTGGGAGCAGCCAATTATACAAACTAATTAATAATAAAATTGAAGAAACACATTGCTAATAATACAATAATAGAGGGGATTTTAACACCCCACTCACTGCAATGGACAGATCATCTAAGCCTAAGATCAACAAGGAAACAAAGGCTTTGAATGAAACGTGGACCAGATGGACTTCACAGATATATTCAGAGCATTTCATCCTAAAGCAACAGAATACACATTCTTCTTGAGTGCACACAGAACATTCTCCAGAATAGATCACATAATGGGTCACAAATCAGGTCTCAACTGATACCAAAGATTGGGATTATTCCCTGCATATTCTCAGGGAAATGCATTAAAACTTGAACTCAATCACAAGAGAAAATTTGGAAGGAACACAAACACATGGAGGTTAAGGAGCATCCTACTGAAAATAAATGGGTCAACCAGGAAATTAAAGAAGAATTTAAAAAAATTAATGGAAGCAAATGAAAATGAAAACACAACAGTTCAGAATCTTCAGGTTGCAGCAAAGGCAATCTTAAGAGGGAAGTATATAGCAGTACAGGCCTTTCTCAAGAAACAAGAAAAGTCACAAATACACAACTTAACGTTACTCCTAAAGGAACTGGAAAAAGAACAGAAGATAAAGCCTAAACCCAGCCAGAAAAGAGAAATAATAAAGATTAGAGCAGAAATCAATGAACTAGAAACCAAAAGAACAGCAGATCAGATCAACACCACTAGGTGTTGATTCTTTGAAAGAATTAATAAGATTAATAAACCCCAGGCCAGACTTACCAAAAAGAAAAGAAAAAGGACCCAAATGGACTCTGGGAAACAAACTGAGGGCTTCAGAGGGAAGGTGGGTGGGGGATTGGGATAGGCCGGTGATGGGTATTAAGGAGGGCACGTATTGCATGGTGCACTGGGTGTTATACACAAACAATGAATCATGGAACATTACATCAAAAACTAAGGATGTACTGTATGGTGACTAACATAGCATAATAAAAAATTTTAAAAAGAAAGAAAGAAAGAAAGAAAGAAAAAGGACCCAAATAAATAAAATCATGAATGAAAGAGGAGAGATCACAACCAACACCAAAGAAATACAAACAAGTATAAAAACATATTATGAGCAACTATATGTCAAGATACCAACAAATTAGGTAATCTGAAAGAAATGGATTTATTTCTGGAAACTTATAAACTACCAAAACTGAAATAGGAAGAAATAGAAAATCTGAACAGGCCCATAACCAGCAAGGAAATTGAAGCAGTGATCAAAAACCTCCCAAACAAACAAGAGCCCAGGGCCAGATGCTTTCCAGGGGAATTCCACCAAATATTTAAAGAAGAATTAATACCTATCCTTCTGAAGCTGTTTGTCACCAATTTTAAAAGCCAAAGACGGTGGTAGGGAGTTGAGCTTATCATTTATTATCCAATTATATTTTCCCACATAGTAATCTAAGAAATTAAACACTGAAAAATTCAAAATTACTCTTAAAAAGTTAAGACTCTCAAATAACAAAATAACAGAGCTCTTGAAGTAGTAAAGTTACATTCTATAGGTAAGTTGGTGTGGTGTCCATTATTGAGCTAAGAATGATGGATTTTAGACATATAAAGTAGCATAGATAAATAGTTTGGGAATAAAAAATGAGATCGAGAACATATTTTTTTTTTTGTTTGTTTCCAGATGGTGTGTACTTAGTAATGTTGCAAAACGGAACATACTTACTAATGTTGAGTGTGTGTGCCCAGGGCACCTGTTATCTTCCTTCCAGTGCTTCTTAATGTCTTAATGCCACATGAACCGTCATGGACTCTATTAACATCTCACACTTTTGATCATGTCTGTGGTAGGCAGATTATTGGCCCCACAAAAATGTCCATTTGCTAATTTCCAGAACTTTGTGATATGCTATGTTACATGGCAAACAAGACTTTACAGGTCTAATTAAGGTTACAGATCTAAGACGGAGATCATCCTGGCTTATCCAGATGGCCCACTCTACTCACATGTGCCCTTAAAAGCAGAGAACTTTCTTTAGCTAGAGGCAGAGAGAGACAGCAGAAGGGAAACTCAGAGAGATTGGAAACAAGCAAAATTTGACATAATGCACTGTTACTGGCTTGAGATTTAGGAACCTGCATGCCAGGACCATAGAGAGGTGTCTAGATGCCTGTGGTATACATGAGAAGGACTATGGCTGCCTGTAGAAGCAGACTATACTCTGGCTGACAATCAGCCAGGAAATGACCACCTCAGTCCTACAGTCACAAAGAACATAATTCAATCAACACCCTCAATGAGCTTGGAAGGGATTCCCCAGAGCCTCTCTAAGAAGTGTATTCTGCATTCCAGCTGCATTTCCCACCACCCCTAGGCTTTGTTCCTTTGCTCCAGGTTCTTCCACACCATTGCACCTATAGTATTTGTTACAATGCCTCATTTCCCACCCTGACAAAGCCCTCTTCATCTTTAACTTCCTTCTCCCCAACAGCTTTAATCACATCCCTCTTTAGTTATTCAATCAATATTAATTAAAGACCTATATAGTGCCTGGAAATTTGCGGGGGGTATATTGGTGAATGAAGCTGATACAGCACATGCCCTTCTTTGGAAGAAAATCTACAGATGTAGGATAACAATGAGATAAAGAGATTGAACTGCTCATATGAGTTTGCGGTAGCATTTGTCTACTTGTGTACAATTTATTTCTTTACACCCACATCTCCCAAACCAGCCATTGAGCAGCACAAAGCATAGAAGGATGTTATGCACTGTTTGATGAAAGGATTTTTTTTCTCAACAAAGAGCTGGGGCTGACCCAAATTACATGATCTGCAGACAGTATCATGGACCAGTTTTATGCAGGCAAGAATTGGAACCAGGACATTGGGAAAGCAGCAAATAAAGGATCCAGCTTTCCTGAGAAATGTAATATATAGTAAGGAGCTCTTCCTTTTAATAAGAAAGTCATATCTCAAAAGGATCCCTACTCATGGCACCTGGGTGACTCAATTGGTTAAGCATCTGACTCTTGGTTTCTGCTCAGGTCATGATCTCAGGATCGTGAGATTGAGCCCTACGTTGGGCTCTGCACTCAGTCTGGAGTCTGCTTGAGATTCTCTCCCTCTGCCCCTCTCCCCTCTAAAAATAATTTTTAAAAAAAGGATCCCTCTCTGTATGCTGCCGTGGTGATAGCATTAAGAAAGAGCAAGCAACATGGGAAATATAGAAAGGATCAAAGGGAAATCTAAAAATTTGAAAAACCGAAATGAACATACATATTTCTGTTTGATCCTCACTGTTGTGTATATCCAGTTTTGCCTCAAAATATGTTAGCATTGCTGGTAAACAGAAGCTTGACTCAGGTGAATGCCTTCAGCAGGACCCCCTCATGGCAAACCTATTCCTTGATCATGTTCTGCTAGCAAATCTGTTTCTAGAAATACTTAGTCTTTGACAAAAAATAGTGTATTGTTTTATGGCAGTTTTCCTTTACTTTTTTTCCCTAGCACTTCCTTCTTATTGTGGATAAAAATATCAATGCTTACTGTCCTTGCATATCATTTTATATCTTCTATGTTTTTAATTTCCATTGAATATTAGTCACATCAGTTACATTCAGTTTATCAAAATTTTCAAAACTGGGGAGAGGTAGAATCTCTGGAAAGATTACTCTGAAACTGTTAGATTCTCATAGGAGTTCAAACAGTGCCTCCACTTCTTCAACAATACATTCCTCAGCTTAATTTGATCTGACTTCTTTGCAAAGGTTCTCCCTCAGATTGTCAATGATTCCATGTTTGACTCCAGTGGGAATTTGTCAGTTTCCTCTTCACACTGGACAGCAACCTCTTCCATTGGCTTCTGAGATATTAAACCCTCCCAACTTCTTTCCTGCCTCTTTGTTAGTTTTCTTGCTGAGGCTTTTTCTTTAGAAGATTTTATTTATTTATTTGAGATAGGGAGAGAATGAGCCAGAGAGAGAGAGCACAAGCAGTGGGGGGGGGGGGGTGAGAGGGAGAGGGAGGGGGAGAAGCAGGCTCTCCACTGAGCAGGGAGCCTGATGCAGGACTCGATCCCAGGATGCTGGGGTCATGACCTGGGCCCAGGGCAGACATTTAACCAACTGAGCCACCCAGGTGCCCCTCTTACTGAGGCTTTGTCTCATATCTTCTGTGCTCCTGTGGGCTTCGTTCCAGCTACATGTTTCCGCATACTTCCACATTTTCTCTTGAGAACTGAGACCCTCTGGCAATATTACTTGGAAAATCTTAGATAAAACTACCCATGTCATCAAATAGTTGTTTGCCTAGGAAAAAATAATGCTGTTTGCTTTGGAAAATTCCCACTAAGCAATTTCTAGGAGACAACGTTCTGTTCACTTACACAAACAATTTGCTTATCAAACACAGTATACTTATCAAGATCTCTTCTCTGTGCCCTAAAAACTGTTATATCATAAACTTTAGTCACTCCTGAACAGTTCTCCTGGCTTGACAGATCGGCCTTAAATCACTGGAGCTCCGCATCTAAACCTCTATGAATATTCCGCTTCCATCTTCCCTACACTGCTCAGACTTCATCAAGGTGGCATCCTCTCTCTCTGCAGTAATTTTTAGCTTTTTCATTAGCAGGTTGTCTGTTGACCTTTTAAGAAGCTGACCACTGCCTTGGTGACTTTCTCCAGACTCATCTTTTAGACTGCTACTGATTTTCTGGTTTCTATATATTACAGGTGTTTATCTGTCTCCCAGATACATCTCTAAGGTGTGCCTTTCTTTCCATTTCTACCAACATCACCTTTGAACAACCATCGCGACTCTCACCTAACCTACTACACAATCTATTGTCCCCATTCAATCTCTTCAGTCCTTTAACCTTGAAACATCTAAACCTTCATCAGTGATTAAGCCAACAATCACCCCTAGCAGTAAGAGAGATTTATCTCCAGTTCAGCAGCTCAGTTTCTACCGCAGTCATTGGTTTTATTCATGAAAAATAATTAAAAACAAATATATATTTAAAATTTAGTATATATGACCCCATTTTAAGTAAAAGCATTTTATCTATACATCTAAGTCTACCTATGCTACCTATCATCGGGCATCTATCTTCCTTATAGAGATTGAATCATGTTCACTTAACATGAATGATGTTTGTATTAAGAGTGGTGGAATTTTTAAGCTCACTTTATAGTGGTCTGTATGCCTTATTCTTTATCATGAAGTTGTATAACTTTTTTTGAAAGTAAAGTTCATTGCTCTAAAAAATTTAAACAGACAGTGACATCAAAACAATTTTAAATTGTGGTTCATTATTATTGAATGTCAACTGTGAAGAGCACAGATTAATCATTTTAATTAATCAAATAAAAAAAGTCTACAAGCATCATAAAATTATTTTTGATGCTTCAGATAATAATAAGTGTTATACTAGACATCATAGACATAAATACTCCAAACCCTTAAAGATGTATCCCTTTATAGCCAGCTTATAGTCATAGATATTGTTTGTTTTCAGTGTTCCACAAATTATCTTTATCATATTTTTTAATTACTTCTTCTTTATTCCTGGAGAAACCATCCCAAAGCCTTTTACCCTTAGCTCCAGTTTGGATTGTTACTCTCTGTCATCCAGACACTAATGGTCATCATCACATCATTTCAGAACCCCCCTCCCTAATATTCCCGGTTGGAAACGCTATTGCTTGGATTGCATTTATTCCCTTTTCCTGGTCTATCATCTATTATTAGCAAGTAACTTCCTTGTGAAATGGGAGAAAAAAATTTCTTCTATGCCCTTGCAGAACAGATGAAGTTTTTGGTTTTTAAATCTTGACAATTGACACCTATTTTAGCTAGATATAAACTTTTCTTTAGAAATTATTCTCCTTAAGAATTTTACAATGAATCATGGAACACTACATCAAAAGCGAGTGATGTACTGTATGGTGACTAATATATCATAATAATAGAAAAATAAAATAAAATTAAAAAAGTAAAGAATAAAAAAAAAAAGAATTGTCCAATTGTTTCTAGCATCCAAAGTTGTAGGCAAAAAGTCAGATGACAGTGTTTCTTGCTTATGACATGTCTCTCTACCCCAAATCCCAGAAACTTTTAGTATTGTCACTGTACCCTTTGGCATAATAAAAATTTTAAACTGTGTGCCTAGGTGAGTATTACAATTTTAAAATATTAAGGAAAAAAAGTCAAGAGCAGTATAACTTCATGCAAGATTTATTTTCTTGAATAGTTTTCTTGAATAAATAAGCTATTAAATAATGAATCAAACAAGAAACATTGGCTCTCCTTCCTCTGATAGATGAAAGTGCATTGAGGATAAAGAGTTGTCTGTTAAGCACTAGATACTGACATGGCTTCAGCCAGCACTGGCCTTAACCCAGCTGACGCCATGATATATTCCATCAAAGATGCCCTTGGCATTTGGCAAAATGAGTAAAAAGCTTTGGATTGAGACGGGTGAAAATGACCTAAAGAGCTAAATCAGAGCTGTCCCACAGATATATGGAACATTAGCCATATAAGTAATTTTAAGTGTTCTAGTAACTTTTTTTTTTTTTTTGAGAGAGAGAGAGAGAGTTCCAGTGTGAGCAGGAGGGAGTGGCAGGGGAGGGGCAGAGACAGAGGGAGAGGGAGAAAGAGAACCTCAAGCAGGCTCCATGCTCAGTGCAGAACTCAATGCAGGGCTTGATTTCATGACCCTGAGATCATGACCTGAGCCGAAATCAAGTTGGAGGCTCAACCAGCTGAGCCACCCAGGCACCCCAATGTTCTAGTAACATTTTAAAAAAGAAAAAGAAAAACGTGAAATTAATTTTAGAAATATATTTTATTTAAACATATCTAAAATATTATCACTTCAATGTGAAATAAAAATGAAAGCAAAATTATTAATTAGACATTATATTCTTTCTGTTTTTATACAAAGTATTCAAAATCTAGAGCGGATTTTTTTTCCCAGAATGATTTGGCCAGGCTTCTTTATTTATTTTTTTTTAAGTTTGGAGACATTTTTCTGTGTTTCTAATATTTAAAGGCTGTTTAAAATTAAGATGCCATAAAACATGTAGTGTGTTTAACATTTTACAATAATGATATTTTAGTAAATGAAAATAACATTTTTTATTCCATTATAGTAATTGCTATTTTCATATTACCACAAAACTACCTAGCAATAAAACCTTCTGCTAGTTATTAAATCTGTTTATTTATTTTTTGTATTTTATTTACTTATTTTAATTTTTTATTTGAGTATAGTTGATACACAATGTTGCATTTGTCTCGGGTACACAACACAGTGATTCAAAATCTCTATATGTTATGCTTTGCTCACACAAGTGTGACTACCATCTGTCACATCTGTTACAATGTCATTGACTATATTCCCTATCCTATACCTTTTATTCCCATGCTTATTCACTGGATAAAGAAAATGTGGCTTATATACACAAGGGACTATTACACAGACATAAAAGGGATGAGATCTTGCCATTTTGTAGCACCATGGATGGCTCTAGACCAGTGGGTTTTATGCTAAGTGAAATGTCAGAAAGGGAAAGACAGATATCATTTGATTTAATTTATATGTGGAATCTATAAAACAAAACAAGTGAAAAAATGAACAAAAAACAGAACAGACCTGCAAACACAGAGAACAAACTGATGGTTGCCAGAGGAAAGGGGGGTAGTGGATGGGCAAAATGGGTGAAGGGGGTGGGAGGTACAGGAATCCAGGGTATATTTTATCCTTACAGTACATGCTGGTCCATACTCGCCACATTTCAAGTGCTTGCAGCCACACGTGTCAGTCAGCAAGACCCAGACAAATACCTATGATCTAAGATGGATAATAATTGTGAATTTTCTTTGCTATAATCTCTCTGTATTATTTTTAGATTACGTATAGACATTGCTTCCTCCTCTAATCACTCTGTAATTAAACTGACAACAAAAAAAGAAGAGGAAAGAGGAGGAAGAGGAAGAGGGTGGAGAGGAAGAGGAGGAAGAACCCTGCTGTGGTTCTCTACACATAGTTTATCTGATTCCCCTCCTTCATGTTTTTCCTACAAGCTTTACCACCTGAATACTTTGTCAACCCCGTTGGTTTGAAAAAATGTGTATGCTTAGAAGCATAGAACCTAGTAGAAAATCAATAAAAACGTTATTGAATTTATTTACTTATGTATTTATCTATTTACTTATGTATTTATCTATTACTAAGTAGGGTGAAAATATAGTTCATGAATGTTTGCTTATAGTTTTGCCTTGGCTGAGGGGTGCAGAGGGAAGACAGGCTCTAGGGTGCTCTTCCATTAAGTCCAACTGCTATTTCTACACTGTGTAGGAGGCATCTAAAGTGAACCTAGATAATTAAGCTTATAAGAAAATTAAATGTGTTGGAACTTCTCTTGAGTGACCTGAGAAAATCCCACAGAGCAGCAGCTCTTCGACTGAGGTCCCACACCAGCCCCATCAGCATCTCTGGGGAACTTGTTAGAAATGCACCTCAGACCTTCAGAACCACAGACTCCAAGGTCAGGGGTGGCGATATATGGTTTGATTAGCCGTCCAGGTGGTTCCACTGTGCACCCATGTTTCGGAACCACAACACAGAGCTCAGGGCAGACTTTTTAAAAATTATTTTATTTTACCTCATACCTTCTGTTTGAAAACAGCAGTTATTAATTTTGTTTGCTTGGAAAGTAGCAATGTGTGATATGCGGTAAATTTCCTTTGGGTCTCAGAATTAGTGAAAGTTTTGCCCTTGACAAAAACTAGTATATTTCTTTTTCATGACTAAGAATTTTTCATAATAACTTGTACTTTGAATTTGGCCACTGATTATCTCAGAACTAAATGTGAAATGTATAACTAACAGCCCCTATCGGAATACAAAGACAAATAAATTAACCTCAACCCTTAGGTAAGTATCACCTTCTCATGAATAACAAAAGTTGAAGAGAGGCTGTAATACATCCAGAAGTTTCCCATTATGCTCAAACTCATCAGATTCTGAGTTTATTGAGGTTTAAATACTGGCCTGATGAAGAGGACAGAATGACGATCCTTTTAACGAACCTGATTTAGAAGATTAAGAACACAGAGATGCCCTGTGCTTATTTCCCGTTCCACTGGCCTCATTCTTTCACACAGCACCGTAGATTGTAATTTATCGTCTGCTTATCAAAAATGCATAACTTTAATGGCTGGAATGGAGTCTATATCTGTTATTTTAAAAAGTAGTTATAAATCATGACTGCAAACACGTTAAGCCAAACCTCTACAAACCTCATACAGTCTTGTCCAAGGCCAGCAGAAAGGCTCGATGATGATTAAAATGCAGATATCAGGCAGAGATAAAAGGACTGTTTCCTTGAATTCTATATTTATCCAGATTTTATAAGAAAAAATTCCATGTTGATATTTGGCAGCCAGAGTAAATAAATTTCAGGGAACAGAGGAGTGCTTGGGGGGCTTTTTTCTTATTGTATTCATCGTATCTGTGAAAAGCATTCTGAAATAGGCACATAGACAAAAAAATTGAATTCCACATCAGATGTTGCTTGGAAAGTCTCTTAGCTGAGCTAATGAGGAAAAGACCAGAGGAGGAATGTTCTTTAATATAATGGCCACCTCCATGGTGCTGCGGTCTCTGTGTGGCTGCTAATATTGCGTTCTTTCCCCTACACCGGTACAACAGAACTGACGAATTCTCTGAAGAAGGTAGGGGGAAGGGAATGGAGAACAGGAGCAAATCTATGGAATCTGATAGATATTTTACATTCTCTCAAATAAAACAACAAAGAGTGAGGTCAATGTATAACATCATTGGTAAATCACCAGAGTATCAATGACATTTTCACATCTTCTGTTAATATCATAATGTAATGTTATATATGATCACTTGTTCCCCAAAAACTTTTCAAAATATGCCTTCTATGTGTTTTCTACAAGTGTTTATATATGTGTTTCCTTTGCTATTGATCAAAGGCCTGCCAAGAAAGATTTGCTCTATGTCTGGCCCTCCTCCTAAGTGCTCCTTTTCTAATTCTGTGCCTGGGAGGTCATATACCTGTATCCAGAGCTGTACTGTGGTCCCACAGGTATGGTTACCCAATGCTTCACTGAAAAATGTTTGGGGATATTCGCTTTAACGTATTTGGTATATCCACGAAGGATGCCCTCATAATACATATAATAAACAGCACCTGGTTTAATTACAGGTGGTATCAGGAAATAAATTAGCACCATCTCTTTCAACTCAACCTTACGGAGAAGATTAAAAAAAACAAAAAAAAAGAACTGCTAAGACTGTGAACAGTCACAGACTTTCTCCCCCCCCCCCTTTTTTCCCCTGGAAGTTTAGGGATGCTAAGCATATACATTTGATGAACAGTTGATACATTGGCATTAAATAGGGATATTTCCTGGAAAAATCCCTTCCCAGAGTAAAATGTGTCACCATTTATGAATACAGTGAATTACTTGAAGGGACTATTTGTATGGAGGATACACTCGAGAAGGAAATCCTGTGATTTGTGACAACATGCATAGAGTCAGAAGACCTTACGCTAAGTGAAATAAACAAGACACTGAAGGACAAATATTGCATGATATCCCTTATGTGAGATCTAAAATAGGCAAACTCATAGAATCAAAGAGTAGAATAGTAGTTGCCGGGTGTTGGGGGAGAGGAAAATGGAGGGGGGTTGGTCAAAGGGTACGAAATTTCAGTTATCAAGATGAATCAGTTCTGGAAATCAGCCATACAACACAGGGCCTATAATTCATGAGACTATATTGAAACTTAAAATTTTGCTAAGAGGATAGATCTTATGTGAAGAAAAATTTTACCACCACAGAAATTTGTTTCCATTAAAATGTAAAATTAAATACAATAGAAGGGTTGGGGAGCAAATTTTGGAGATGATAAATATGTCTATGGCATCAAGTGGTGATGGTTTCTGGGGTGTACACTTATCACCAAACTCATCAAGTTGAATACATTAAAAATGCACAGCTTTTGGATGTCAATCATACCTCAGTAAAGTGTTGTTTTTTTTTTTAAAGCATCTGAAATAGAGTTCGGAAAGTAGGTGTTTTTAGAGAAGGTTGTTCTTAGATTTCCCTGTGCTCCCATGCTCTTCCATTTCTGTCATGTTTCTGTCTAGCACCCTTCTCTACCACCCCAGATGCCTGCAGATGTTCACACACAGCATGAGGACCATGCTGCCTGCTTTTTGCAATTAGAGTTTCTAGCTTCCAAACCTTCATGTCTTTCTTTGGTTTGGGTCTGCTCTATTTACATCCCCCCTCTTTTTTTTTTTTTTTTTTTTTTTTAGCAAATTCCAGCTTAGGCTCATAAGCCACTAATTTCTAAGGTTTGGATATTAGCCACATACCATGAAATTACTTGTAAGGACCCTCTATGTCTCAACAAGTCCATCTGTTTCATGCAAAACAACCAGTGTCCACCATGTCTGACCTCTTACCCCAGCCCCTCTCATTGTCTGGCTCACTCTTGGGAACAGCTTCTCATCAGAAATTCCTTCTCATCTCTGAGTTTCCTGATTTTTAGTAGAAGTATATGCTAAGAACTCGGATGCCTGTCATTTTAAAGGAACCAGTCAATTTACAATACAATAGCATGTATTTAAAAATAGACTAATTTGATTCTATCAATATAAAATGAAAGAAAAACGGATCTCTTCACCGATATTACCTATGACTTCAGAGAGTGGTAAAAATGTGCACTAAATAGTTCTCCACAGGTCTCTCAGAACTTTGTAAGATGTTCAAGTCTCAAGATCTCTAAGAGTGGAGATGGGAAATTTTCATAACTAATACTAGTTTTTAAAATTTCTGTCATGTGTATGGCCCTTGTGGTATCTCTACATATATCATGCCACGTGATTCCCACAAGAAACCCGTGTTACTCTGACCTTACAAAAAAGGAACATGAGACATCCAGAAGCCAGCTGGCTAGCCTAGGGCTCACAGCTAGTCATGCCCCAACACAGTGGTCAAAAATAGGAAGGTGGACCAGCACTTTGGTCCTGGGGCTCTCACTTGTTGTATCCAGAAGGTCATACTGTTGATAGCACCTTAATGTCTGGGATGACAATTTATTCACGTTCTTGTACATGGCAATACCTAGGCGTTCAATAAATTCTTGCTTAATTTAATAAGATATTAGAATTTCAAAAATGGGTCAAAATATGCATTCGAATGAACAAGTCACCCTTTGGATTGCAAATTGTTTTTTAGCAACACAGCAATTGTTTCCCAAATTTAAGAAACGTAACTTGTAATCTATAATATACTTTTTAAAATCATCCTGCTATGGTAGTTCTCTTTACTCATTGATAAAAGGTTTGAATCTTGTAAATAAGCAAAATTTACTTGTAAACAAGTCTCATGAATAAGATTTTTGTCAACGATAGGTAATGCCATTTAGGGTTAAAAACTAAAAAAAAAAAAAAAAAATTTATACATTAATGAAATGGGCTTCTTGCAAGCTTTATTAATAGGTTGTGAGACAATTTCCCAAGGAAGTTACTAAAATGTTCTGAGCCATGGCTGTACGGTCCTTAGTTATTTAAGTTCCTATGTAAATCTTACAATATACAGTGACTTTCTTTTTTCTGCTTCCTGATGCTGAAGCCTTCTCAGAGACTGTATTATTTTAGTGTTCAGATTTATTTTCCCTAACTAATGATGTTCATTTTAATCTAAATATCTCTATTCAAAGAGGAAGACCTCCACAATGTGATTAGATGAAATCCTTTCTAGGGTCCTAAGAGCAGTGGCTAGACTTGTATAGGACGCTTTACCAGGGCTATTGTTCAGCGCCCCAGCAAAAGTGCTCAGCATATTATATAGATGAAATCTTATTGTTTTACTCTGGGACAAGATAAAGATTTTGAACACACACACACACACACACACACACACACACACACACACACACAGCTCTTTCATCAAGCTTGAGTATATACACAATTAAGTATATAAACTGAAGCTATGTGCACGTGTAGGAGTATACACAAATCCCAGTGGGCTTTATAATGTGCTAGGCTAGACTTAATTATTCAGCCAGGAAAAGTGAATGCCATATTTTCAGCCCAAGTTAAAATTTTTAACCCAAGTTAAATAAACCCAACACTTATCTATCTTTCTAGTTGAAGTGCAATTCATATAGAATAGTGCTAAGGATGTGTTTACTAACTTAAATTCAACCAGCTGCCAAGAGGTCTCTGATAACAGCAAAGTGGGAGTTGGAACACTAGCCCCTTTTCCTGAATACCATATTTCCCGTTAACTGTATAAATATAGAAAACCAAGTTGGTTCCTTGAAGGTCATGAGTTGGAAAGGGGGTCTTTTTGGCAGGGATAGAGAGATTTTTATAAAACTTTTGGAAATACTTTCTGCAAAAGATATGGCGAATGAAAGGTGTCAGCCTATGATATTTACACGTTACTCGGTGCCAATTAAAGACAGCTGAACCATTATATCTCTAGCTATGAATGTAAAGTCTTTATTAATCTCATTTCTTTTTCTAAGTCTTTGTGTGAGATCTCCTTAGTTGGGTGAGATTGAACAGCACTGTAGAGCAAATATTGATGGTTAATTAACATTTCTCTGTAGAGTTTCTCTGGAGACCTTTTTGAAATAGCAGTTACTAACATAAATTACCATCATCTACATATGAAACCTGACCAAAAACAATCTGACCCTGGGACTCCTTTCTGGAAAGTTTAGCACATTTCCAAGTGCAAGCGCGAAGGATTCAAAATGGTGACTTGAAATTGAGATTTGGCCATACAGCTATTTCATTTGGCCCTATTAATATCCTTTCATAGTCACATCCCACGTGCTAGCCAAATATACCCATGGATATGGCCAAGGCAATGGTACAGAAAAATACTTACATGTTTATCTTCAGATATTTTGTCCAAAAGCCCAGTTGAAGCATGTATGTGATAGAGATGTTTACACTTGAAATTTTAACAAAATTCTTTTATGTCAAAATGACATCTATTTTCTGAACAACTCTTGGATATGTAGAATAAATGCCCTGTAAAAGATCTATTTTTTTAAGCTCAGATTTTAAATGCAGCTTTCTGCCAAACGGGCTGCCTTCTGTTGATCTTGAAGCATGTGTGATAAACACAAGACTGTTTCAGATCCAGCTATTATTGCAAAATGATCGAGCACAAGGGGGTTCTGAAGGCAATCACATCCACTGGTCAATAAAAGCAGAGATGGGACCCATTGGATGGATAAAATAGGAGCTGAGAATGATGTTGACTTTTCCAGATGGTAACGTGGTTGGATGGGGTATATTTTCCTTATCTAATTATTTCAAAGGCATGCTATTTTTTCTGATCAGTATGGCTCTTTTCAAAAAGTACAAAGAACATTATTTCCTTCTCGACATTCATCAAAAGGGTCAGAAGATTCTTGAATTGTTGCTCTTATTTTAAACCATTAAGTACTTCCTTCCCTGAGACTGATAATGTATTCTGAACCTTAGTTATTAATATATGTAGCAGTAGAAATGTCATTGGAATAATTCAAATGTTTGCTCTAAAAAGATTCGTATCACTGGGAATGTCACATATGAAGCAACAACACACCATAACTTCAGTGAGGCGAGTGTTCACACATTTTTCTTTACAGATGCGATGGGTTGTCACAGGTATGTAATCTTCGGCAACAACAACAACAACAGAGTAATCTATCTACTTCATAAAATTTTATGTCTGCACACAGATCTCTAGGTTTCAAAAGTAGAAAATGAATTAAAAGTGAGATATTCAGTGACATTCAGCTATGAGGCCCATCAAAATCAATTATATACACTAAGTGTGGGTTGAGTTATTTTTTTTTATTATTGGGACTTCATAAAGTTCAAAACTTTGTGCTTATGATGCCTCAGCCCATTTGCTCAGAGAGATAAAAGAAGAAAGAAAGAAAGAAAGAAAGAAAGAAAGAAAGAAAGAAAGAAAGAAAGAAGAAAGAAAATCCCAGTATTTTTGAGAATGCAGTGATTTTTAAATCCTCCTTTTTTTTTTTAAACTTGCTGGTTTTACCTTTCTTTCTCTTCAAGCACACAGATTATCTTTTAATCACATAAATCTACTAATTTGTTCAATTTTATTTGGTAACATACATGTGAAAGCTTAAAATACCTGAACAGATTTCTTTTTCTTTATAAAGAAATTTTTATTTTATTTCTGCTATCACTCCCGGGAGTTGGCACAAGATTATTAAGGAATGAGTAAACACAGTCAGTTGGGGAAATAAACACACCAGAAAAGGCAAAAGCCAGAATGTGAAAATAAACAGCTTGGTTCATTTTGCTTTTATACGCTTGGTGCAAAAATGGCCATCCAAACCAGTTGATGAGCCGTCAGCCAAGGACTGTCGATGCTCAAGGAGGTTACCACCACGCATGCAGTCGAGAACATTCGAGACCTTGGGGCCTCTCACCCCCAGGGACTTTGCGGGGCCCCAGGCTGTCAGCAGCGGCAGAGCCATCCAGACACGCCTAGCGAGCTAAATCTAATGACCTGCCTTGGAGACAGTAGGTGACATTTCTTTTCCTCTCCTTAGTCTTCTGCTGTCTGCCACCAATTACTACAGACTGGAATGAGAACACTGAGGTTACATTGACTTAATGAGGTGCCACTGTATGATTTTTATTTGGCTGCAATGACAGTGTTGGAAGATTTCTTGTTTCTCCCTTGGTCCCCAGTCATAGCAGCTCTTGTTATGAAGTGGCCATTGTGATCCTTGGTATGAAATGACAGGGAGTGCTGTCAAGAGGCAAAACCATGGCCACAACCTGGTTTCGGGAAGAAGCTGCTTTTTCTGTACAGCAATGTTGGCCACTCTTTCCTTCAAAATGATGGAAGGGGGAGGCGTGGGCGAATTGAAGAAAAATAAGTACCTCTTTCAGTGTTAACCCTACTGGGACAAGTTTACCAGAAATAACTAGATCCACACACTATGAAATGAAATAGAAACCTGAGACCAAATTCACACAATTAGTTGTGAAATCCAAGTTCCGGCAAGATCGACATTTAGGTTAATGCATATTTAATTTGTTCTAAATATTCACTTTAGACTGTCTTTTTTAAGAACATCTGGTCCCAACAAATAGTGAATTTATCCTCAGTCTCCCTTTCTTTTTCTTTTCCCCAAAAGCTGAAGGAACCAGTCAAATTCTTAATCTGATGGCAAAGAAATACTTTTAAAATTCCCATTTAATCTGTGTCTTTTTCCACACTGTTAACTACAGACCCTACATTTTGTTATGATGTTTAACCAGTCAGAGTGACTCACTTTATAATTATTTTTTATTTGTTAATGTTAGTGAAATGCACACTGTCCATAAGTATTAGGAAATGTGCCATTTGCACGGTGGGAAACCCATCACATTGATAGCTATAGGATTTAGAGGAACCCAGATTTCTGTTTGCCAGAAGGAAGCATGAACTGTTCATCATTCCAACTCACTAGAGTCTAAAATCGAAACATCTGTTGGGTATTACCCCATTTTTCTAGCTAGCTTTTCTTTTAAGCCCTAAAATTTCCAGGGCTAGAATCTTTTATCCACAGCTGAAGCATAACATGGACTGTGCCTATCTCAAGTTTCTTGAAGATTTAATGAGAACCTGAATATAAAATACCCCCTAACATGTAGAGCACATGATAATCAATAAACATCAGCTATTATTATTTATGAAATGTTTAAATTATGGCTTTCCTTGGAAGAAACTATGTTTCATAAAATATTTGTTAGGGGAAGATTAATATACATAAAAGCTTTCTCTTTTTTTTTTGAAGTTGCTGAAAATCCATGCAAAGTCATAAAACAAATCAAGAGAAGCCGTATGATGTTTCTAAGAAATCTGATTTAATAAAAATCATGACCAGTGTGAAGTTCCACAGAAGTGGCAGGCTTGATTCCCATGCTTTTTATCATGTGGTTTGGTTTGCAATTTGCATAACCTACTAGCTGCAAAGTCCTATAGTAACTCCCAACAATGCATGCATGTGTATTTTATGAAATATTTTGTTAACTAATTTTTTTGCTTGTTTTATTTTGACATATATATTAGATTGTGAACTCACAACGGAAGTAGTTATGGTTCGCTTTTTTCCTGTACACCTACAGGGCTTGGTACCAGCTGACCCATGATGCAGGACATATCTCTGACAGCAGCTGAGAATGGAGTTTCTCCATCAAAATAATTGAGGCTGAAGTCTGCTCCTGTGAACTTTTACTTTCAAAACCTCCTTAGTGTAGAAATCTTGGTTTCCTGAATAACCGTTTTCCCTTTGAAAAGAGATATTTATTGATGATGCAAATGAAGTAATATTTTGCCCCAAATAGTGTAAATATTTTTATTTTTTTGTGAAGATATAGTTTTCTTTGATGTGGACTGGGTGTGTGCATGTCTTTACCCTGCTTACTTGAAATAAGGGTTGATTTGCCCTAAACACACAAATATCCTGAAACCAATTTTCCAACATGACACAAAGGCACAAAGTATTTTGTGAACAATTTTGCACAATGAAGTATAGCTTCATTATAATTATTTTAGATCATCACCTAGAAATGATTATGGGTGTGACCACGCATTCTGGATACCAGTTTTCTCGGTAAAAGAAAAAATACATTAACCTCTTACCACTATCAAGTGTATAATTATTATCTTAATTTTACATCAGATTAATTCATATACACATTTTAAAACCCAAATAGTGGGGACGTGTGAGTGGTGCAGTCACGTAAGCATCTGCCTTTGGCTTAGGTCATGATCCCAGGGTCCTGGGATGGAACATGGCTTCCAGCTCCCCGCTGAGCAGGAAGTCTGCTTCTTCCTCTCCCTCTGCCCCTCTCCCCACTCCCTACCCCCATTCATACTCTCTCTCTCCATGGCTCTCCCTCTCTTTCAGATAAATAAATAAAATACTAAAAAACAACAACAACAACAAAGAACAAATAGCTCCAAGACTTATGACTAAAAACAGCAATACCCATTCTAGCACTTCCAACCTTTGACTTCTGCTACTCAAGGACAATCATTTTTAACTTTCAGCTGGAATCATTCATCTATATTCAATGCAACACAGGCTTACTAGTATCTGGGAAGCATAGTTCTAGGTGACATTTCTTGATTTTTTTTTTGATAGCCCCTATCTCATCATCAAACACACATGTGATGAACCCAGTGTTCTCTGATCTTCTCAATGCTGTGGTATGGATCTGACTAAATCAATAGTCACAGTTTGCATTAGAATATTCCTGTGACTTATGTAAATCATTGTTCATGTTACCCTGTGATCATTTCCTCTTTAATTTTTCTGTCCCCTCTTTCTGAAATTTCCTTCAGTCAGTTGCTGGACATATACTTCTATCATCATTATTCTGCTTTGGCTTTTTGCTTTACTTTTGGTGATTTTTTCCCCTACTTTGTCCCAAACTTTCTTCATGTATTTTAAATCTGAGACTTTTTAGACTTGTTCTGCTTAATTTGTTTCATATTTCTCATTCTACTTGTTCAGGAAATATTGTTGTAGCCCTTTCTATGTGTAACCATTCATCTAGGTCCTGGGCTATTTCAGTGAAGAAAATGAATAGGAACCCCTGTGCCAATAGACCTTACTTTCTAGATAGAGACAGAACAAAAACTATGGGAAGGACAGTACACATCAAGTGACAAGTCCTAAGAAAAATAAAAGTAGAAAAAGGGATATGCAGTCTCCAGAGTGGAGAAGGTTGGAATTTCAGCCAGGGTGGGGAGGAGAGGCTTCACTGGAAGGGGTGGAGGGAATGGTAAGGCGGATCTCCAGGTGAGGAGTGTCTAAGCCGTGGAAAACCAATTCTCTCAGACTATATTTATGTACTGATGATCTCATATGTGGATTTAACAATTTAAATATTAAATATATTTTGTTTTCTAGAACTTGTGTTTTGTTCTCATATTTGCTTGTCATTTTATAGTGCTTTGCATCATACTCATAGTTTTCTATCCCCTTGTTTTATGTCTTTAAATATATTAAACTCATTTATTTTATATCCTGTATTGGGTGATTTCAGTATCTGAAATTTCTGCTGGTCTAGTTATGCTGAGGTTTATTTCTCTTGCTTACGGTACCTTATTTCCTTGAGTATTTCATTTTTTCCTCTCATCCTCCCTCCCTCATTTCCCTGCCCCCTGCCTTCAACCATCCCTCCCTCCCCCACCTCCTCTTTTCCTTCCTTCCTTCCTTCCTTCCTTCCTTCCTTCCTTCCTTCCTTCCTTCCTTCTTTCTTTCCATTTCTCTATCTCTTCCCCTCTCTCATTACTAGGAGCTCATAATTCTTGAGAACATATCTACAGGAATTCTTTGAATCCTACACTGAAGGTTAGTTTTCAATATTTTAGACACCTCAGGGTACTGCTAGCTCAGGACTACATTATTTTTTCACTTGCTCTTTTATTTTTTATTTATTTTCATTGTATTATGGTAAAAACACTAACATGAGATCTACCCTCTCAACAGTTTTGTACTGTGCTATTGTTATCTATAGGCACAATGTCACTCGGCAGATCTCTAGAACTCATTCATCTGGCATAACTGAAACTTTATATATAAACTTTATTGTAAGTGGAATCATGCAGTAGGACTACTTTGAATTAAATTCTTGGCTTGAGTCATTCAGGAACACCCAGATACTGTAAATTTGAGCTGCAAAACCATGTGAGAAAAACCCGTGGTTATAAATTATAATGGGAAAAGGTAACCCTTCCATTCATTCATTCATTGACAAAGCCCTTGACAAGTGAAGTAACATTTTGTGGTTCTATTTGTTTGCTTGCTTTATTTCTTATAGTCTCTTGGGAGGTGTGTGCCTGAGGAAAGGATGAATGGGTGGGTGAGTGGGGTAGTGGTGGGGGGGAGGGGGAGGGTTATTCCTAGTTTATCCTTACCCTGAAGACGTAGCCTGTTACATCCCCTATCTGGACTTTTCTCCCTTCCCCGTATCTCATGAGGCCATAATAATTGAAATTCTAGTTCATCCGATGTGGCAAATACTCCCAAAGAGAAAGCTAACATCAGTCTTCAGTCTCCTTTCTAGACGTTACTGCCCACGTCTAGCTTTTGACTTTGCTTACATGCCAGATCATCAGTGCCGTTAAATATATATATTTGAAAATATTTTATTTAGTATTTGTAGTTGTTTTACTTGGGAATTTCCTCCAAAATGCTGGAAATAAAACTTTCCCCCTTTTTAATGCACAAACTTAGTGTTATCTCTTTGGATTTACATAGCATCACATATTATATTTTGTCAATGTTCTTCCTCATCTTTTAATATATGTATATCATCTTTGCTCAACTGAAAATGTTTTTATTTGGCCCTCAATCTTAGATGACAGGCAACTGGGTATAATAAAGTTGTTTACCTGTTTTTATTCTCCAAGGTTATTCATTTTTCCTCCTGTGCCATCTATGATTGCTATTGAAAAGTCTGTTAGTGGCTTAACTGACAATCTCTTATAAGTAAATTTTCTTATTTCTCCCACAGCTTTTAAGATTGTTTCCTTATATTTCATATTTTGACATCTGGTTACAATGTGTCTAGTTGTGGATTAGACTTTCTTTCCAATGTAAGGATTCACACTTTCCTATAATCTGGAAAATTCCCTACACTTACTTCCTCTACATTACCCTTGCACCTTCTGTCTCATTCTTTTCTTCTAAACTCTATTACATAAATGTTGCAGCATCTGTATCTAACCTCCAGGTTCTTAACTGTGTTTTCAAAAAAATTCTTAGATCTTTGCTCTGTATTATATGTGAGTATGCTAGTATTAATTTTGAATTCATTAAATTAACTTCTTCTTTGGCAGGGTAGGGTATAAAACTTCCCTTGTCCACTTTTCTTTTTCTCACAATGTTTGCGTTTTTTTTATTTTCAAGATTTCTTTTATTAATTCTCACCTCTTGTTTGCAGTAACAGCTGGTTTGGGCCCCCCACCCCCATCCCCATACTGCAAATTCTCATGACTTCAGCTGAAGGTTTCCTCTGGCCAGGGGAACTTGTTCAGCACCTATTCAGAACAAGAAAAAACTGCAGGATGTCAACACCCCCGGGGAGTTATGCTTAACCAATAACAAATGGAGCTTGATAAGTATATACCTCAAATTCCTAGCCTCTCAGGGTAGATAACTGGGGCATGCTCAAACCATCTCCCAGAAGTAGTACCGAATGTTAGGGTTTGAAGTGATATCTGATGACTGACTCTCCATCGTTTGGCTTCCAGCCCCCTGCCTCACTTCCCCGCCCCTGAATGACTGGTGCTTTCAAGAGTCATCTTCCAAATAAACAAATAAACAGCCTTCAATCAGATTCCAATCTCAGGATCAGCATCAGGGAAAACCAAGCTAGACACTCCTTCCAATGTCTTTATTTGTTTTATTTGTTCACTTGGACAGCCTCAAACATACTCGGTTTAAACACTTTGCTTAATTCATAAGTGTGCAAGATTTATGAATTTTGTTCATAACAAATGGCTGTTCCAATTGTAGCTGGTAGTCTCACTTTAGTAAAAGAGATTTTGTCTTATGTAATTTCATCTTCTTGTTATTACTCTTTCCACTCAGGGGTCCGTCACTTTCTCTTTGCTGGTTTGGAACCATTGCTGTTGGGAATTGTTAGAGAAATGTCTGATATTTCTGATTCTTACCCACTATGTTTTACATCTTGTTATATATTTTTCATCTCTTCATTTCATTCTGATAGCCTTCTGGGAGAATTTTCTCGGCATAGACTTCTAAGTCGCCAGTTCATTTTTTATATCCACTCAGATCTCCATTCCTTGATTGTTTTATTTCAATGATTATTTTTCATGTTAAGTATATGTTCTTCATAACCACCTATCACTGTTACTCTTAGCTTTGTAAGGGCCTTTATTGTCTGTCTTTTAGGTTGTTGCCTTGGCTGTTTAATCAGGTCCACTTCCTCTGGTGTAGGGTCTTATTTCTTACTGATATGATTCTGTCCCTGTCTCTAGCTCTGTCTCTCTTCTTTCTTTCCCTCTGTCTCTAACTCTGTCTTTCTCCTTCTCTTTCTCTATCTTTCCCTTTGTCTCTATCTCTGTCCCTCTCTTCTTTCCCTTTCTAGAACACCCATCCCTTCCCTCCCATTCTTAACACCGAGCTTTACTTTATTCCTCTGAAACTGTCCCTTGCCTATGCTTAAAGTGGTGACCTTGGAGGAAAAACTGAAACAGAACCTTTGTGTTAATTTGTGGGTCCAGCAGAGTGGGCCTCCTCCTCGCCCTATGTAGGAACTCTGGGCTTCACTGTGTACAACTTTTGTTTTCCTTGGTCTCCTGCTCCCTCTCCGTACCACCTCACTGCTCTGTCTGAGGCTCTGGTCTGCTCTGGGGGCAATATCTTCCTTTACAGTTGCCTAAGGGGTCAGGGCAGAAAGCTCAGGAAATCATAAAACCATCAGTACCTATTCCTCCTCTCAATGCTGACATCACCCCATGTTTTTCTTTTGCTTTTCGATGGCACTGCTAATGTCACCCAATGGCATAGCTGAAGCAAAACCTGGGATTAGAGCTTCAAGGTGATGGGTGCCTTTGACCAAGACTCTTTTGTGCCTATTTGTGGTTGGCCCAGCCCCCAGCATTTCCCAAAGTTAACATGCATAGCAGTAGAGATGACAGTTTAGGTATACTTGTTTCACGCAGAAATGTCATTAGGGATGCAATTCCACTCAGGTGGCAACCTCTGGGCACGGTTGTCCAGGGGTGAAGAGAAATGGCCACATCACCCTGCTTCCTTCCTCTGGGTCTCTCTTTGTCCCCAACCTCTCCTCTCTGTCCCTTGCTTCACTCCTCCAGGACACCAATTTTCCCCTATGTTGGACCCTATGTGCTTTTCATCTCCAGGAGCTTTCTCATAGTTGTGCTCTATCCGTTAAAGTGAAGGACTCAAAACTCAAGCTGGATTCACAACCTCGAATTGGAAGCCAAATTTCCACTGGGGAAAAAGTGCTTAAGGGAAATAAATGGCCATTTCCTCTCTTGACAATAATTGGGAACCAAGTGAATAAAAGATAATTCAAGCGTAAGATTTCATCTAACAATTTTTTAAGGTGACTAAAAAAATTTAATTAGTTCTTAGAGTACTTTATCAGACCTCTATTGGTTAAAGTCTTTCTGTTTCTTAAAAACTTGTTCATTCAGTTAATTAATACTTTTGGATAAAAATGATGGATAATCTCTTTTGTATAGCTCTAAAGAAAAAAATGACAGAAAATTACAGAAAGCTAAATTTAGTATAAATTATCAAGAATCCATATGCAAAAACTAAAATATAGTAATAAAGTACTAGCACTAAATATACTTTTACCATGAATCACTGCTTTACTTGGAGATTATAATTTAAACAAAATAAAAATGATTAGGGACACCTCAGTGTCTCTGTCAGTTGAACATCAGGCTCTTGATTTCAGCTCAGGTCATGACCTCAGGGTCCTGGGTTTGAGGTCCGCCTTGGGCTCCCCCCTCAGCAGGGAGTCTGCTTGAGATTATCTCTCTCTCTTTCTCTCCCCCTCCCCCTGCTCTCACACTGTCTCTCTAAAAAACAAGTAAGTCTTTTACAAAAATTATTAAGGTGGTTTTATTGCCAAAATGTTTTGAATCAAATAAAATCTAGAAACTTGAGTTTTTACCAAGCTATAAATTCTGTAATATATGCAATTCTAACCAGAAATGGAGATAAGGGAGAGCTTAGAATCATTCTCACCAAAAATACTTTCCCTCAGTGTGACCACTCTTATTCTTCTAATAGTTTGATCTTTAAATAATTCAATTATGTTGGAGTGAGGAAAAGAAATTTGAGGACCTAAAATGGTGAAGAAGAAGGAAAAAAAAAAGATTACTCTGGGGAGAAGGGTGTGGATTTATAGATGGAAATAAGATGGAATGAGAGAAAAATTAGCCCACTCATCCGTTTTTTTCCCCCACAAAATACTCAGATAACAGTTGGCTCTTCATATGGAAAGAGAACATAGAAACTTCTAAGGGGCACCTGGGTGGCTCAGTCAGTTAAGTGTCCAACTCTTGATCTCAGCTCAGGTTCTGATTTTACTGTGTTAAGATCAAGCACCATGTAGGGCTCTGTGTTCAGTGGGGAGTCTGCTTGAGGTTCTCTTTCTCCCTCTCCCTTTGCCCCTCTCCCACTCATGCACGCATGCTCTCTCAAATTAATAAATAAATCTTAAAAAAAAAAAAAAAAAGGTAGAATCCTCCAAAGGCCTAGACCCTAAATTGGCTGCCTAAGCCTTTACAGGGCATTGCAATTCTGTTCACACTTCAAATCACTTTGGCTGATTTTGGATGATTCTGATACAATTGGTATTATAAAAAGTGATATCAACTTAACTTTGAAGAGTCATCCTTGGGCATGCCCTAAAGTTCTTTTCAGCGTGACCAAACTGTAGACAGGCTTCCTTGTGCCTCTAAGCACCTGATCTCCCTCTCGTCCCAGCTCTTACAGAATCCAGAGGGCCTAGCCACAGAGGTATTTCTCTCTCCCTTTTCTTTGAGTATTTACTTTAGAAAAGTTAAAACTTTAAACTTTCTTTGCCCCTTTGAAATGTAAGTATTTTTAAATGCCTTTTGCTGGTTTTATAACCCAGGAATATTTTTTATCAAGAACCTAAGCATCATCCCTTTAAAATATAATCATCAAGAAAACAATGCCCTCACCTCCTTATCTCTGTGGAAGGGTGGAAGGGTCATTTCCAAGGGCATCTAGCTCAATGTTGTAAAACTGTCTCCTGTCATAAGGATAAAAGAAAGTTTATTTTTCCTTTGGGCATAAGCCAATTAGCAAACATAGATGGCCTACAATCCTCCTACCCCAGCTCTTAAATACTTTCCCATACTTTGTTTCAATGGTGTTGAGCTCAGACTGAGTTCTACCATATATCATCATTCTGAACTATCCCTCCTATTGCAATAATTTTTGAATACATTTTTCTCTCCTGATTAATTTTGTCTGCTGCAATTTTCACTTTGACAGGAAATATTACAGGAAAACCAAGTTTGGTCTCAGCATTTTCAGGGATTATTTTGTGCTGCATTTAGGGGTGAGGAGTTGATTGCCAAATGTTTAAAAATATAACTTTGTAAGAATTTGGAATTGGGGCAAATAATTATAGTTATCTGTTATTTTCTGTGTAATAATTATAGGACAAAGAAGAAGTTAGAATATTTAGAATCCTAAGTCATCCCAAATTAAATGACCAGGGGGAAATTATTTAACCATTTTGGGCTTCAGTTTTCTCATTTATAAAATGACGAATTTTGACAAATTCATTTCCAATTCTAATATTATTTGGTCATATTTTTGTCTTAAAGATTTGGTTTGATCCCAATTAAGAAGCAATCTTCCTCTTCTATCCGGATATAATCATTAGACTACATGGTATCTTTAGTTAGGAACACAGACTCATGATGCGATGAGTTCATTGCAATGAGTCTATACAACATTAGTTCATTTCAACGAGCCCATACATCATCAGTGGCCAATTAACAACTCTTTAAATGGCATTCTTAAATGAATAACAAAACTGGTGCCAAGGAAAACAGCTACCTCACCAACACTCCAGCTGTTAATTTTTATCTTAGCTGTATTGCAGCCCAATATTCCAATAATTTCCCTTCTCTTACTTGTAATTAATCAATGTCTGTGGAAAGGCTAATATCAAACTAATTGTAGGAAAAAATGATCTGAGCTCCTCATCTTTCTTGTCCATGTTGCACCTTCATTTTCTATAAAATCCTTGTGAAATATTTTTCAGTGATCTTTCTTTGTGCTTTTGTCAGGTAACTATTATTGATAAACCAATATCTTTCTTCCAGAGGGAAGAAAAAAAATGTTTTCTCTCTAAATTCTCATAAGTAAATTATTTCCATTTGAGAACATGATATTTATCGACTCAGTGGATAAATAGGGTTTTTTTTTTCATATTTGTTGGTATTTTCATGTGGTGCATCTGTGGGCACATGGAGACCACTTGGAGTGCCACCTCTGCTCCCCACTCATAGTGGTCAAGACACCTTATTAATAGGGAATAGCGTCCTAAAAAGGATGGCATGTAGATGCTTCAGATTTATCAAATCCTGCAGCTAGTGTGGCTTTTGTAGATCATATTCAGTCCAATGATCTTCTTCTACCAACAAGAATATTGAGAGATTTAATTTGTTTGTGCCGTTCAGTTTATACTTCCACCATTGGAACTACTCTTTTGATTGACCTTGAAGTTACTGCTTGGTTACTGTTGTCAGTACATTGCTGGTGCTTTGACTGTGAGTGATTGATTCAACATTAATGAAAATCTTAAGTGGAAAAAACAATCCACTTTTACAAGCTCTGCCACCTCCATCCTCTTGTTTCACAGGCTTCCCTCATTCTGCTATTATTCTTTTTCTCAAATATTATGAATTTTATTTTTTGGACCTGAGGTCAACAGAATTGAATTAACCATGATTCTGGTTTGTGACCCAATATCACCACTGTTCGTTGAAAAGAGCCAAACTGTTTTTACGTGTTTGTTTCAAAATATTTTGTTTGTTTTGATAATGAAATAAAACACCTTTGAATCCACCACCAAACAGAAGTTGACATTATCTCATTGTGTGGTCTTCCTTCCATTCCCCTGCCTGCTCTATCCAAGCTCAATTTAATGATTCATGTGTGGTTATCCCTCCCTCCCTCTTTTCCTTCTTTCTTTCTTTTTTTTTTTCTATATAGCTATTTTCATCAAGGAGTTTTGTGTGTGTGTGTGTGTGTGTGTGTGTGTGTGTGTTGTCTTTACTAATTTTCCTTTATTTTTTAACAGCTTTATTGAGATATGTCACATGCCACACAATTCACCCATGTAAAGTATATGATTCGATAGCTTTTAGTATATTCGGAGAGTTCCTCATCCATAACTACAATCAATTTAGAACATTTCCTTACCCCAAGAAACCTGGCCCCTTGGCTGTCATTTCCTAATCTCTCCAATCCCTCCCCACTCCCCCAAACCTTGGCAACCATGAATATAGTTTCTGTCTTTCTTAATTTGCCTCTTTCGGACATTTCATATAATGGAATCATACAGTATGTGGTCCTTTGTTTCTGGTTTCCTTTATTTAGCATTCTGTTTATTCATGTTTCATCCATATTATAGCATATATCAGTAGTTTATTTTATGACTGAATAGCATCTCACTGTATGGACATTTTTTCTTACTTATCCATCAGTGGATGGATATTTGAGTAGTTTCCACTTTTGGGCTGTTATGAATAATGTGGATATTAAATTCATGTACAAGTTTTTCTGTGGTCTCATGTTTTCATTTTTCTTTGGTATGTTCCTAGAAGTGGAACTGTTGGGCCGTATGACCATATGGTAACTATATGATTAATAGTTTCAGAAATATCAGGCTGTTTCCCAACGTGACTGCACCAATTTACCCCCAGCAGAAGTGTATGCTGTTTCAAAGGAAGGAAGCAAGGAAGCAAGGAAAGGAGGGAGGGAGGGCTGCTTCATTTTATTTATGAGGTTAGAATTTTCTTTGTATTCTTTTGTGATTAGGTGAGCTTCTTATTTTTCTTTGGTGAGAAAGAGATCCTTCACACTTGGAGGTCAGAGTAAAAATGTAATACCTCATCGAGTATAAATATGAACCACTTCTTGTGCCACATCATTAAACACCCCTGTGGCAACAATGTGAGGTGCATTTCAATTTTACCAATCCATATCTAATACAATGCAGTTTATGATAAGTAAAACAAAAGAAATGTCTCTATATATGGAAGTAAAAACACTAAGTCCAAGCCCTAGAACCGCCATCTTTAGTTCTATAATCTTGGACAAGTTATCTAATTTCTTTTCACCCAAATATCTTGTCTGAAAATGTACATAACAACATCTTTCCTATCTACCTTTAAGGTCATAGTAACAATGACGTGAAATAATATATGGAAGACTCTTTATAAACTTGAAATGCTGCTTAAAAAGTTATCTTATTTTTGCTACAGTTAGGGTTTATGTCCCCTTCCCCCCCTTTTTTTTTTTCACTTTTAGTCCAATTCTGTATATGGAAGACACAGACGGTACAGACTTTTCAATGCATCATGTAGAGACACCATCATGTGTGATGCTGGATCAGCTCCCATATTTGGCATGCTTTATGTCGAGTAGCAATCTCTGTCTCCGTTTATCACCATAATGATAATCCCAGTGTGTAATATAATCATAATGAGGCTCTGTATTTTCTTTCTATCCCTGTCAATATTTAAAGTTTGGTATAAAAGACAAACAATAAATATCAATCTTAAAAATGTTGCTTTGTTTAAAGTAAAACAAAAACAAATAGTTCCTAAGATCTAAACAATTAGTTTCTTGTCTAACTAAATATAATCTGGAATTCGAATGAAAAGATGCAACCAAATATATTATTCTTTAACTTTTTGTGACAATGATGAGAACTTTGCATGCAGTGGATAGATTATCAAGAACATATGCTGTGTTAATATATGGATCCACGGGCACTCAAAATCTTTAGTGCTTCCGCAAGATAAAATCATATTTATGTAATGAGCCAATTAACTTCTTTGATGTAGACATTCCAAACCAAAAGGATCTGCATCGTCTAGAGGACTTTTAAATGTATGCTAAGTCCTCCCAGACTATACTCACACTGTCCTCACCCCTTTTATGTTAAAAAAAAAAAAAAAGATTCGGTAAGTTAATAAAAAGCTACATTTTGGTTTAGGTTTGAATATGCAGTATTAGACTTTGTAAAGCAGGTTTTACTAAAATATCTATTAATATTTTACATATATACTCAGAAGAATTTTTCTGCTACAATGTGTTGAGTTAAATTAATTTGCATATGTTACGAGTGAGCACATAATGCATATTCACTTGGGTTTGTAAATTATGTGGTTGATGCATGTTTCACCGGAAGCAAATAGTCATGCAATATCTTTGGAATAGTTTTCTACTTGCTGAAAGAGCTTTAAAGAGTCAGAAATGGAGCATAATCACTACAGTATTTTCTCACGATGAACTCCTAGCCAATTAATCACTTTTTATCATTAAAGCCTATATTTTAGAATTTTCAGATCGAACCATCAAATAATAAATGTTGAATTGAAAGGAGGTTTAACTTTATTGTCTTGTTTCCTGATTTCTTGGTATATTTGTCTCCGAGAAAAGTCTTCACATACTTTATGATCACCTTGAGTGTTGATCTTTTCACATACACTTATACTAATCCTATCAGTACGATGATTTTGCAGGTCTAATTGATCGTACATAATAATTAATTTTACATATAAGCATATATATGTATATATATTTCATATTGTATTACATTAACCAGAATGATTTTATGTAAAACATCACTTCTCTGTTGTAAATGTAATTTGTTACCGTAACATACTTAACAGTCTTCTGCATGGTGAGATGATCTCACACCCCAGGAGAGTGCAATTTTCCATCCCCTGTGCAGACACACACTGGAGCCTCAAGCAGGCTGAGACAAAGGGCTAGCATCACACGACCAAAATAGAAATGCGCTGGGATATTGTGTTAAAGATTGTGAATATTCAATGCTCTTCCAGGTCGGGTACAGGGGAACATGATTGAGAAGTTGGAGTGTGGGGCCTAAAAGCAGGTTGCCTGGAATTTCCCTGCTCCGCTATTCGCTTTTGGCAAATTATGGAATGTCTCCATGCTTTGCCTTCCCTTCCTCTTCCATAGAAGAGGAGCAACAAAAACAATCTCGTCATAAATGTTTGGGCATTGACTATGAGATCACACATGCAAAATACCTGGTACTTAATTGAATAAGCAATTAACTTCCACCTTTGGTTCAAATTCCAATTTGAAAATTACAGTTGATTGCTCCTATGTAGGCTTTGAAAAGGCTGAAAACGGAATGATTTTGATAATCTAATGTGCCCCCATTTCTACATGGGTAGAGTGGGCCCAACATGCACCCTAGGCAAAATTAAGAGCCACATAATTTGCTTGATCTCCAACACAATTTCTCTTGAAATTTCCTTACTTTCTTTTGGTTCTGTGACCTTCTAGCCTCTCAGATGTCTGCCAAGTCATTACTCTCCAATAATCTTTGTTTTTTTCCAGTATTGCGTTCAGCACAGTCCTAGAGTTTTAAAAGAAGAATGAAATGTCTCTTCTTTCCTCTTAGTGGGAAGAGATAATATTGGCTATGTTGATAAAAGATAAATAGCTCTGAAAGAATTAAATAATAGCTGAAGACAATAGAAAGATGTTACCAGAGAAGAACGACAGATCCAAATCCCCTCCTAATTAATTTGGGTCAAAAGGAATTTGTCTCAACTACGTAATGAAAGTTTCCACAAAAATGCCCCCTGTGACTTTTTTTTACTGAAGTGATCCTCTCGACACCTCTTTTGAGTACCTAAAACTCCATGGAGAACAAATTGAAAACCACTTCCTTTGGGGAGGAAGCACATGTCTCATCTTTACACATGCTGTCTTACTCAGTTCCAGGGAGTATTACTGAATAGATGGTTTGTGACCACCTGGAAGAGAATTAAGAACCCCTGAGACTAGTGTGTGTCCATTAAATACTAGACAATGCCCAAACACAGGTAGATGTTCAAAAATGTATAATGGATTAATTTCCAAAAAATCCTCCTTCTATATGACTTCTTATACTATTACAAAAAGGGAAAGAAATAGAAATTTTGTAACCTGATCAACAAGGCATTTAACAAAATGTGTCATTTTTCCTAATGAGCCTACTGGAGAATAAAAACAGAAGAGAAGGTGAGATAGGCGAATTTGTAGTTGGTAGAATAATCATAGTTGAAGATTCTTTTTTTAAAAAAAGATTTTATTTATTTATTTGACAGAGATAGAGACAGCCAGCGAGAGAGGGAACACAAGCAGGGGGAGTGGGAGAGGAAGAAGCAGGCTCATAGCAGAGGAGCCTGATGTGGGGCTCAATCCCATCACACCGGGATCACGCCCTGAGCTGAAGGCAGACGCTTAACCGCTGTGCCACTCAGGCGCCCCAATAGTTGAAGATTCTTGATTAGTGGGTGTGCATTCACCTTTAAGGAAGCATCTAGTGAGATCCCAGCATTCTGTCCTTTGTCCTCCTCACTTTTAGGAGATGTATTATTGACTTACAAATAAAGGGCACACTTGTCAAGTGTGTGGATGATCCAAGATGAAGATGGGATGATAATCCATTGTAAAAAAGGATAAATACACCCCCTCCAAATTCTCAACAAACTTGACTAGAAGTCAGCATTCACCACATGAAGTTGAACAGGAATGGACATAACATTATTGCAGTTCTCAATTTGAACTCTACCAATATGAAAGCGAGATAGTACCTGTCTTAAAAGTAATTAGGGTAAAAAAATAAGGTTTCTGATGGACAGCAAAATTAATATGAGAAAACTGTGATGTGGCTGCCAGACACATTAATGGTTTCTTAAATTATATAAATAGAAGCCTAAAGTCTACGTGAGTCATCAAAGTTTGGTGCATCAGAATCACCTCGGATGTTTGCTTAAGTGCAGATTTCAGGTTCCCAACATCTACTAAATACACACAGGAGTCTGTCTGGATGTCGTGCCCTGGAGTCTGCCTTTAACAGTGTCCAGAGGTGATTTTCATGCTGGTGCCCCCCTCAGAGGATTCGTGTCAAGAATAAAGGGCATAATATATATAAAAGCAGTGTTAGCACAGAGTGCAAATGCTCAATAAATGGTAGCTTTAAGTCTTCTTTATGGTCATTTTATCAGTTATATTGATTATCAGTTCTATTGAAAAATTCTTTATCTGGATCAAACTTACCGATTAATCTTATACATGAGACCTTTCTTTCCTTTTTTTTTCTCTCCCTGCCTTTCAGTCTTCTAGCCTTCTAGAATTTCTCTTTTCTTCCTTTCCACATATATTAATTAGAACCTACCTATATACACGGTTTTATCCTTGGCCGTGTGGAGACGTAAAAAACATGGGTCCTGCTCTCAGATGATATCCACCTGGTGGGGGGGGGTTAACCCGTGTATTAATAACCATACAAGAACTGACGTGCCCTAGAGCTTGGGGAAGCTTTCTGGAATTGCCTGTGCTCCAAAAAAAGCAACGAGCAATAGGGAGTATTATAGATAAGCACACGACTCCTGCATTCTCTTAATGGAGGACATTTTCTGCAACCAGGAGATCCTTGCCAGAGGACGTAGAGAGCCTCTTGGTAAACACAAGCCATGTTCAGTCCTCACACCAAAGCCATTGATCCTGTTCCAAAAGATCACACCCTAGGATTCTCCTCAACATTGTTGGAAATTATTTCATGCTCCTCCAGCTTCAAAATCTTAACCAGGGTTTTGCAAACTTTAGTGTGCATATGAATCACCTGGGCATCTCCGTTAAAGAGGTTCTGATTCACTAGGTCTAGGTGGGAGCCTGAGACTCTACATTTCTAACAAGCTCCTGGGTAATTCCCATGCTGCTGTTAAAAAAGTTGCAAAAATTGATAAACACAAATTAAATATTAATATTAATGAACCATCAGCTATGAGTTAAAATGCTACCTTGACAAGCAAGTAGAATAAACATTCAAATGTTAAGAACATATCAAGAGCAAGACTCCTAGATTTAATTCTTTTTTTTTTTTTTTCATTGAAGTAGAGTTGACACACAATGTTGGGGGTATGTAACACAGCAATCTGACAAGTCTATACGTTATGCTATGGCGACGCTCACCACAGGCGTAGCCACCCTCTGTCACCATAAAGCATCATTACAAAGCCATGGACTATATGCCTTCTGCTGTACCTTTTATGTGCATTCCTAAGGCTTCCGTGAAATATTTTAAGCATGAGATGGAAAAGTTGGAGAATTTTATATATATTTAACATTGCCTGAGAAACGTTGCCACAAGGTTTTTTATTTTCTTCCAAGACATTATTAAAGCTGTGTTTAATTGCATTCTTGCTGCTACAAAAACACTTTTTTCATGCTACAATGATTCATGACTCTCCCATTATGTGTATTTATTAGGTGACAGCTCTTGCTGACAAGAGCAGAGAATAAAATGCTTTCAGAGGAAACAAGAGATCCAGGTGTCTGCTTTTGGTTTATGTGATGTCAGGTCAGTCCCATTGCACATTGGGGAGTGTTCTTTTGTGTGTGTGTGATATGACAACAGACAGGGTCAAATTCCAGATGGTCATCTTATTTTAAAGAGTGTGAAGAAGATAAGTGATTCAAAAAAAATTAAGAATATATCATATGGACAATAATATATTTTCAATTTAAGATAGTTTGTGAAATGAAGAAATGTACCATGCAAATAAGAAGCAGCTTTAGCAGGGAAATGCTCTGCCTTATCAACAGCTAATTGTTATTTGAATGTTTATTAGTAGGATGAGAAACTCAAAACTGGACAACATTGGAAGAAAAAAAAATGGATTCTGTTTTCACCACTCAGAAATCTTACAGTTTCTATATTTTTGTGATATATAACAAAAAGTACAGCTTTTGAAATATTTGTATTTCTGTTATTACAAAATATAAATGTATGTTTAAATCAAAGATCACTATGATAAAAGAAGTGATGGATACGAGTTGGAATGACCAAATGAGTAAATTTTATGTTCTAGATCTCATCTCTCTCTCACAGCATCAGAAATAAAATCACAATAAGGACACAAAGGACTCAGATAATAGAATAATAATTCTTCCAACTTGGGATAATAAATGCAACACTCAAAACTTCTAAAATTCAGGCAATAGAAATTATTGTGCATTGTGGACATATGCTACATATAAAAAGATCATATCTTTATATCTCAAAAATATTGCTCAGTTCCTGGTATATGGGAAGCTTTTAATAAATGTTTGTTTATTGAGTGCATGACTGAATGAATGCCTGAAAATTCTAGGAGTTACAGAAAAATATGAATGATGTAGAGCAGAGGTTGGCAAACTTTTTCTATAAAGAGGCAGATAGTAAATATCTTAGGTGTGCAGGTCGTACAGTCTCCTTCTTAAGTACCCAATTTGGCCATTGTAGTGAAATAAATGACAAGTAAAGGAACAGGTATGGCTGATATTCCAATAAAACTTTATTAACAAAATCGAGGTACATGTAATAGGTTGTAATTTATTGACCCTAAGACAGAGCAAGGTTGATCATTGTTTTCAAGAAGGTGCGATGAGTGAAGGGAAATAGAAAAACAAATATTAAAAACAATCTGAATAGTTCCTTCCAACTAGGATGGTGCAGGTGGTATTCAACTCATGCTCCTTCAGAGAAGGATGAAAAGCTGGATTGAAAAACAAAAATAAAAACAAAGATTGAAGAGCAAGGAGTGTAGCCAGCACTTGAGGGCACAAGACTCAGAATGAGGGAAATGCAGCCTGGTGAGCTGTAAATTCCCACTGGCCTTTCCTGGTATTTGCCAACTCAAATGGTAGGCAGTGTCCTGCAGCCCTACTATCGAAGTGAGGTGCAGTGCCTGTCTATAAGCTGTTACTACCAGGATGTGTTGAGATAGTTACAGTATGTGACAAATTTAGAAAAGTTTATAACAGAGTAATTTTTGGTCCATTTTATCTAATAATTTTAAAAATGGTCCTGTAGTTTTATGTCTTTTATTCATTATATCTTCTCAGGAATTCATACTTACTGTATTTTACAAAGGTATCATTTAAGGGCAGATAAGACATTTTTAGTAAGTAAGATTTGAGTTCTTGATGGTGACACAATCTCTCCAGGAATGCAGGATTGCTTCTTTTTTTTTTTTTTTTAAGATTTATTTATTTATTTGAGAGACAGAGAGAGGTGTGGGAGAGGCAGAGGGAAAGGGAGAGAGAGAATCATGAAACAGACTCCCCACTGAGCACAGAGCCCTAGGTGGGGCTAGATCCTAAGACCCTGAGATCATGACCTGAGCCCAAATCAAGAGTGAGTTGGCCACTTAACCACCCAGACACCCTAGTATTGCTTTTGATTTATTATTTTTCTAGGAAGGGGCAGTTTGAATGGCTTGCATTTGGTCTTTCTCCATAATAGCCCTCCCTCCACAGGTCAGGGAGCCAGTGTAGGGATTCTGCCTATTGTTAAGTTTGTCTCTTCCAAGTATGCATTCTGGAACTTGGGCAGTAACCATGAATAGAATCCTGGAATCCGTGTCAATTAAGAGCCAGTATCTAGCAGTTCCAGAAAGATGCAATTTCCTTTCCCCTAACGCACAGTTACCCTGGTAAAAACCATAGGTGCCTTTGGGAGAAGATTGGGGGAAAGATTACTGGGATAAACTTTCAGTAGTGTAGTGGTATCCTCTTTTGAGGGGATCTGGCCTTCCCTACATTGAAGGTGGTGGGTCTGTAAACTGGTTTCATGCCTGGGAATTGATTGAGGGGTCATGACCCTGTTTTTATGATTGGAATTAGACTTGTATTCACTTGATCTAGAAGTTGTCTGCTTATACAGATCAAGTAAAAATTTAGTAGGCTTACTATTTGTTTCACTTTTAGGAACACGGTGATTAGCCAACACCATAGGTCTATGCAAGTCACATGATTCTGATTGCTCTTTTAACTCTGCTGTCTTTTAAGATAAGTACATCCACCTTGCCTTTGACTGTTGAGTGCTGCCACCTGGTCCTGCCACCCTGGGGTCCAGTTACTTCCATTACATTTAAATTTTCCAATGCAGTGACTGGAGTCCCTCCGTAAGTTCTGGCCTTCAGAGAATAACTTTCACAAGGATTCTGGGAGTCCCCTCACAAATTTTTTGCTCAATGTATTGGTGAAAGTGTTACCTCTTGAACCTCCCGTGTGAGTAAGTAGGTCTTAAATGACGAATCTATCCTAACTTTCCAATCTTTCTAAGCCTCTGAAACATTTCCTGAACATTAAACCAGGGATTTCCAGTTTGCTCACAGTGGGCCATCTTTTGATGCATGGTTTTGTTTATTAGAGCCCCTCCTAATTTCCCAAGCTGCAACATTAAATCATTAAATGTAGAATCTTTGTTTAATGAGACCATATCAAAAACTCTGCCTGATTCAACTTTATGTTCCTTCTACGATTATTCTACTACCTTTAATGTCCATTTTCAGATATGGTCTCCTGATTTCTGTTTGTGGACATTAGAAAACTCTTTTTTTTTTTTTTTGGAGTGTAGTACACCTCCTCATGGGTTATACTTTTCACTGCATCGCTAGGGACCCTCTGGGACTTGAGTCAAATTATCAGCCTCGAAGCAAAGATGGGTGGTGGTGGTGGGTTCTGAGGAGACCGCCTGTCTTCCACAGCACCTGTTATGGTTTCCTCAGGCAATGCAGGGTTAATCTCAGACAGGTGGAAAGAGAGATCCAACTGTGGGGGGGGATGACCCTGTTACTGCGGTTGGGGAGGACACCCTGCTGGAGTGGTGGAGCCAATTCCACTGGGAGTGGGGAGGACTTTCCCACTGGCAAAAAAGACACATCAGAATTTGGGGGCGTACTGTCCCCAGCTTCATCATTGCCTCTCCACACAATCCATCCTAACTTCCAGGATCCCTTTCTTTCCCAAACAATGCCCTCACTTGAGCAGTAGACACCCTGTGAGGCTCAGAGTTCAACTTGCCTTGTAATTCATCCATTTGCAGGATGAAGGTCTATGTTTGTTGTTCAGCAATTGCAGTCCTAGGGCTCCTGGAGATAAGGCTCTCCTTCAGGGGACCCCTAGAAGTTCTTAGCTCATTTATATAGTACTTGACCTGAAATTCAAATTCCTGAGCTTGCTTGCTTTCTTTCTTTCTTTCTTTCTTTCTTTCTTTCTTTCTTCCTTCCTTCCTTTTTCTTTCTTTCTTTCCTTCTTGATTTTATTTATCTATTTATTATTTATTTATTTTACAGAGAGAGAGAGCACATTCACAAGTGGGGGTAAGGGCAGAGGGAGAGGGAGAAACTTGCAAGCAGACCCTGCACTGAGTGCAGGGCCTAATGCAGGGTTCAATCTCAGGACGCTGAGATCATGACCTGAATCAAAACCAAGAGTCAGATGTTCAACTGACTGAGCCACTCAAGTGTCCCTGAGCTCATCCTTTTCTTTCAACTCTTTATCCGGGGGCATTAGGAGCAACCAACCAACATCATTATATTCCTTGGTTTTCCAAAAACGTTCTAAAATATCATATACAGAGTTACTTAGCTTCTTTCTTCTTATAAGTGGTTGATTAGGAGTATGCAATATAGATTTGTTGTGCATCTTTACACAGAATGGCCTTAGTCCAATATGACAGTGTCTTTATAAAAGGGTGAAATTTGGACGTGGAAACACATACACGGAGATAACAGCCTATAAAGATAAAGGTAGAGATTGGGTGATGCTTCTACAAGCCAAAGAATACTAAAGATTGCTAGCAAACCATCAGAAGCTGGGTAGATTCTCCCTCAGAGCCCTCAGAAGCAACCAACTCTGATGACTCCTTGATCCTGTACATCTAACTTCAGAACTGTGAGATAATAAATTTCTGTAGTTTAAGCCACCCAGTTTGTGGTGCTTTGTTAGGGTAGCCCCAGCAAGCAACTACAGTGTAGGAGTGAAAAATGCCATTCCTATCTCTAGCTTTTGTTTCCTGGACCTACGTACTCTGGTTAAGGGAGGAACAGCATCATGCATTGGTTGCTGGTTTAGTGCATTTGCTGAAGCTTCTATAACAGCATTGAACCCCTATTAATATTTTCTCTCATTACGGGTTCTCGGTAGGCCATTCCTCCATATCATCAGGTTAACTGCTGTGATGGTTAATTTCACGTGTCAACTTGACTGGATCATGGGATGCCCAGATGTCTGGTTAGATGTTATTCATGGGTGTTTCTGTGAGAGTGTTTCTGAAAGAGTCACACTTGAACCTAATGCTGAGTGAAGAGTATCAGTCCCCTGTGTACATCATATAAACTCAAGTTTACATACCTTTGTTAATGCTGTTCCTTCCTCCTAGCAGGTACTCTTCCACATCCTCCAAGGTCTAGCTTAGTCGTTTTGTTCCAGGAAGTCTTTCATGAATCACTGCTTTCTGTATCCTTTGTGATCAGGCTAAGAGCCTCACTGTGTCTCCATAGAGCTTGGACAATCCTCAACGACTCATAGGGGCCCAACAAATGCTTTTAGAGTGTAGCTGAATTGGAAATTATCCATGAAGTAGCAACTTGGTGAAATATAATTATTTGTCCCAATTATTGTAGTCTGAAAGACAGACTTTATTTTGTATATTTAAAGAGTTATGTATCCACTAGTTGTTGCTAGAATCTAGACATTATCACTGTTTCAGAAATACTGCACAAGAAACCAGATACTAACTAAAACTTAAAGTCATTTCTGAAATTTTAATTATCATTGACATATATCTGGGTAACTAGAAGTCATTAAACATAACTCAAAATTTAAAATTATGTTTATTTCATGTGCTTCCAATAAGTTTTCTATATATTTTATAATAATTCAGATTTTTGAAGAGTCTTTTCAAACATGGCATCAGAGGATAGAGCTAAGTGCCCAGAAGGTAGAGCCAAAAGATGAAAAGTACAATGAACAAAGGAATCACTCCCAGAAAACAAACAGTCACAACCGCTACTCCCTCTCGAAGGGGCTCAGTGATATGATCCCAGATGGGTTTCAGAATTAATAAAGACCAGTAACTGCCTGCTGCTTACAGTCTCCGCTTCTGTACATTGAGTGTTGAGGGCTTGAGGGACTGATGACAATTTGTTTTTGTTCACAGATGTCTGGATCAAGAGTTGCTACCCCTGAGGAGACTTACCATATTTAGACTTGATTAAAATTGCAAGGATCTGGAGATTGAGCCTGATATCTAAACAAAGATAAGACTTTGGGGAAAAGCTTAAGAGTATTATTCATGAAAGAAGAATGTGAATAAATTACTGTAGTTGGAGCGTGGACTCCGGAAAATTCCTTTCAAGATGGCCACAGTAATTCCCCCATCCATCTATGCAAATCCTTTGTCATGTGACTTTTCCATGTCTTCTGTCAAGAGGTAGAGTCTGTTTCCCCATCTCTTTAAATATGGGATGGCCTTGTGACTTACACCGATCAACGGAATGCAGTGGAATGATGTTGTATGTGCAACTTCTCAAGCTAGTCCTTCAGGGGCCCTACAGCTTCCACCTTCACCCTCTTGAACTCCTGAGCCCACAATACTGTGGAAAAAGCCCAGTCTACCCTACTGGTGAATGGTAGGTAAGTGGGTCCATTTTGTACCCTTTACCCTAGTCAAGTTATCAGATAAAAAGAGCTAATGAGTATTCCCAGGGGACAGCTGTAGAAGAACAGCTTAGTTTGCCAACCCCCAAAATTGTAGAAAATAATCAATCTTTGCTGTTGTTAGTCCCTATGTTTTGAGCTGGTTTTTGTTATTGTCATACGATATTGTTATACAATATTAGAAAATTGAAAAAATGCATTTACCTAAGTTTTTATATGAATTTGTCATACTTCTTGGTGATTTTATATAATCAAGTGTTATTGGTAACAATTTTATATCAATATTTGGTAACTGAACAAAGTAAGAACTCAATAAATATTTATTGAAAGACTAAATCAGTGCAGGCAGTTTCAATCCCCAAATCAAGAATCACTTATTTTTTTATTAGTAAAGATACTATGTATATTATTAGAGTTAAATTACTGTTCATCTTTATTAATTACTAAGCATCATAGTATATCAGTTTATTATTTGTGCATTTTCCTTCATTTTTTCACCTTTTTTGGAAGCTGAAAGACAACAGTGATGAAGGAAAAAAAGAAAAAACTGATAAAGATCACAATCAGTTTTGTTTACATAATGTCTTAAAAGATAATAAAATATCTTTCAGAGATTTTTTTATGAGAGCCAAATATGCTTTCGTTTAAACGAGAGGATTAGAAATAAATACCGTGGAGCTCGTTTGTTGAAGTTTAATTAGCATTAGATTCAGACTTTCAATTTTCAGCTCCTCTCCTTTCTGGTCATGCAAGTAGATAACCAAGCTTCTTCTAACCTTAGTGTCCTCATTTGTAAGGTGGGGACAGTGATATATGTCTCAATAGATTATTGCATTTTGTAGACATTGAACTGCTCAAAAATGCTATTATTATTAATTCTTATTCTAGAAGATTCTTTGCTTCAAATGCAAACCTTCAGCATTATATGTAAGGTAGCTTGATGTCATAGGAAAATGTAGGCTACGCGACATAAAATACAGATTAGCCCATACGAACACCCAACCCAGACCCTTCTGTATGTTCTTCCTCAACTCTTGAGACTGGGAACCTGTAAAATTCACTTCCTAGAGTCTTTTTCAGCTAAGTATGGTCACAGAATTCACTTCTGTGCAATGAGTGAAGCACAAGCATAAGTGTGGAAGTACCACCTCTCCCGTCTGTAAGGTAGATGTAATGATGGCAGCTCGAATAGCTGCCATGCAACCATGAGGGAAAGTGAAAAAAATCAAACCCATCCCCCCATGCAAACAACGCCCTACCACTAGATTTATTGCTATATGAGAAAAAGAATATCTTCAATTGCTTTAAGGTCACAAGTTAATTGAATTCTCCCTCGCAAGTGAATGCAAGTCCCAACTGAGACACCCTTTGGCATAGAATGGATACAATTCCATTTCATTCCTTACTAGTTGTGTGATGTTAGCAAAAGCAACATGTGGGAGCAAGGGTTGGTGAGGGAGGGGTCTAGCCATTGATACCACCCAAGAACTAACATGTTAAGCACCCAAGAGTCTTTCTGGCATATAATGGGCTGTGAGCGGCAAAAATCACGGATACGAGTTATTTCCCTTATCCAATGGCTGTGAATTATTTGTTAGGAGATCATGGAATTACTTCCCTATGACCATTTTGTTTTGAAGAGAATACCTAGGGCAATTCAACAGAGTCTGAACAGCAAATAAAAGTTATTGAACATACTAAGCACTAAGCAAATGTCAACACTCTCTCCTTTAGGTTGTGGGCTTACAGGTAGGTATTTTCCAGACAAACCAATCAAATAACTTTAAAAAGCTAATTACAACTTGAAACTAAGAGGAGGCTTGATATTCAAAGTATTTTTTTAAGTCAGTTTAAAATGTGCCATGTCTACTGACAGATGTAGCTCCTATTCAGTGGTCTTATTTTAAAATAAATAAATATAGCAAGAACTACTCGGCTAAGCATATACATTTCATCACATTCTGGATACTAAGCTGCTTACTGTCAAAAAATAACTCAAGTCTAAGAAAGCGTTTTACTAAAACTGCCTTACAAGATTTTCTTTCTTTTTACCTCTATATGAAAAATTCCAAATAACATTGGACAATGTGGTCCCTTGGAATGTATGGTCTCACAGTATTTTACAAAAATAAAGTCCTGACACACTGTATTTTAAGAGTAAGAGTGGGTGAGACATGAAAGAAAATAAAAAACTTGAGTCTCTTTTCGGTTAGAATTTGTTCACTTCTGTATAAATAATTAAAAAGAATCCCTCCCTCTTCCGAATTCACTTGTGGTCAATTAGGTAATCTGGACGAAACTTCCTGCTGAAAAGTACAAAACAAAAAGAATAAAATATATATTTTTAAATCTTACAAACTTCAAAAACATCGTAAGGATTTACCAGGATAACTTATTAGTGAGAAAACAGGGAAACAGCCTGGTAAAGAAGCAACATCTACCCTGAGAGAATATGACGATCTTGACCAACTTAAACTGTTATTTTGATAGCTCTGTGCAGAGAGAGAGCTGATCGAAGGCTAGAGTGGATGCAAGGGGCGCATCCCTTAGAAGACTCATTCCCACAAGCTGGAACCTGGGAGGTCTACTCTCTCCAAATAAAGGTGAGTGAGACATGACGCAGCTGCTCCAGAACCTACGTGATGAGTTTCCTTGGACGTTCATGTAGGCACGTAGGCACGTAGGCACGTAGGCATGCCTGCATGCCTGCATGCCCAAGGAACCTCAGCACGTTGCTCTGAGGTGGCCCCTGCCTGGTATCCTCCTCGGAGGAAAGTGCTAAATCCAGAATCTCAAATTATTCATCTTTTTCCCCCCAAATACATTTGCCGGTAAAAATAAGATACTGTATAACAGAACAATCTGACTAAATAAATAAATAAGTGACAGATACATAGATAAATAAAAACAGATGTGCAAACACATCAGACATCTGAATGTGTAATAGACCATGAAACCTACGTTTATTGTGTTTAAAGAAATAAAAGTGATAAAATTGAAAATATTAGTAGAAAGCACAAAGCTATAAAAGATGTCAATAAACTTAAAGAAATAAATTAACCATGGATTCAAAAAAACAGCTGAAATTTAAAAGTTAACGAATAATGAACGGTTGTGGGGGACTATACTTAAAACACTACTGGCCCTATGGGAACACTTGCCATAGACACGGTGTAGGTGGAATTTATGGGAGTGCTTCTTACTGAAACAACTAAATAAAATATTACTAATCACAGTGAAATATAATTTTATATGATGTATCATCCACAGCAGACATTTCTAGACCCCTTCATCTCCCATTCATTTTTCATTTCATCTTTAAAGTTACTCCATCAGTGGGATTGGGAAGATTTGTTCACTTTCAGATGAGAGGACTGAGGAACAGTGCGCAAGTGTCTTTCAAAAACTGTCATTACCTTTTTACCTAATTTCACTTTTAGGAATTCAGAGTTGCTTTGAAAATTAATAATCTAGGGGTGACTGGGTGACTCAGTCATTAAGTGTCTTCCTTCGGCTCAGGTCATGATCCCAGGCTCCTGGAATCGAGCCCCACATCGGGCTCCCTGCTCAGCAGGAAGCCTGCTTCTCCCTCTCCCACTCCCCCTGCTTGTGTTCCCTCTCTCACTGTCTCTCTCTTTTTCAAATAATTAAAATCTTTAAAAAAAATTTAATCTGTATTGCGTAGCTTGCTAGACTGAGTGAAACTTGAGATTAACTCTTAATTATATCTTTACCCCACATATGGATAAAAATTGTGTTTACAGTTTGTAAGTAAATACTAAAATTGATGGAGAGACGTTGATTCTAAGCCAAGTGGACAGCACATCGCTGGGTGATATTTGTATGTCTTAGGAAATAGATACACATGTATGGAGCTGTTGGTTAAGTGCGGGTGAAATCGTTGTGAAATGAAATGCGTGGTGGGTGATGTGGCATCACCTGGTTTTCTGAGCCGAAACCTCCAGTTTGGGATTTATGAAGACATAGACTTCAGAAACCAAAGGATAAAGATCTATTTCCATCAGCATGTAAGGACACCATCATCCCACATCCTAAGTGATAAAGATGGAGACACCAAGAAAATGCATCCGTTTTTGTAAATCAGAATTGTGTCTGAGCAAAAGAATATACCTCCTGGCTCACATGGGGCGGGGGGGGGGTGACAAAAAAAGGAATCAGTCAAATGTCTGGGAAAAAAGTGACTCAAAAAGAGTATGTGACAATAGGTTTAAGGAAGAGAGGAAATCAGGGGTGGACAGAGAGGGGCTTGCCAGCATGCACCTGTCTGGAGTGTGACATTGAAGCAAATATCCTAGGGAAGTGAAACTCCGTAGGGTAATGTTTCTCTAGTTTTTGTGTACTGTTTAGTTCTGTTACATAATTTCATTCAATTAAGCACATTTAATGTGACACAGTTTTAGAGGCTTAGTTGTATACAGTCTTTTGACTAATATATCTGAAACAAGTCTTCTTATCAATAGCAAAGATGTCAAGTTCAGTCTCACTCCCCAGGCATTTCTCAATTTGCACTGCCAATTTCACAAATGGAAAGGTTCTCAAGATCCTTCTCTGTGACTCTGTTAGCACCATTAGCCCTGCCAATAATTTGAACCAAACTAATTTCAAGGGGTTAGGACAGCTCTGGTGTGATAATGGGAACTTTTAAAAAAATACAAATGACGGAATCACAAACCTACAGGTGGAGAACAGGTTAGTGGTTTGCAGCGGTGGGAGGTGGGATGGAGGAGGTGCCCTTAGCTATGAAAGAGCAGCATAGGGAATCTGCTACGTAGATTTCTGTCTCTCGCCTGTGGTCACAGACACGTGAACTTACGCGGGTGCAGAGAACAGAAAACATGCACAAATGAGTGCCTGCAAAACCAGTGAAATCTGGGACACCTGGATGGCTCAATCGATTAAGCATCTTGCCTTCTGCTCAGGTCATGATCCCAGGGTCCTAGGATCAAGTCCCACATCAGTCTCCTTGTTCAGCGGGGAGCCTGCTTCTCCTTCTGCCTGCTGCTCCCCCTGCTTGTGCTCACTCTCTGACAAATAAATAAATAAAATCTTAAAAAAAAAAAAAAAAAAAAGACTGAGGCTGGACAGAGCTCTGAGGAAGAAGGTAAGCATGGAAACTTGTTTTGTTGCCTGGCTCAGAAAGAAGTGTCCTTTGCATGTGCTGGGTCTGTATGGCATTTCATCTACTGAGTCCAAGCTCTGACAAAGTTTCCACCAAAATGGTAGGCTCTTGTTTTCTAGCAGATGGTGAGCGGACCCCCTGTAGAGAGGTAAAGGCGTGTCCATACCTGGCCCTGCTCATGTCTTCGCCCATCCACCAACAAAGAGCGGAGTGTTTAATATCAGGGAGACGGGGATCCACATCCTTCTACATCACTTAGTACACGTTTCTTAGGTGGAGGAAATAAAGGATAAACCCTCATCTATTTGAAATGCTAGAAGCATTAAGCACATTATCTTTTTCTTCCAAATAGTTTTTGCATGAAAAGAGTGATTATTATTATTATTGCCTCTGATAATTTTTGGAACGAGTCATCAGCTGGTAGATGTTAACTTTTATTCTTTACTAAAAGAAGAGACATTTCTGCATCACGAGATATCTTGAATAGATTAAATTGCTTTGGGGAAAAATTGCCGCAATGAAACTTTAATAGGTTGCTTAATATGGAGTTTTAAAAAAAAGTCCACTCTTATTGTTTATTGAGAAGAGATTTCTGTAGATTTTTGCCCCCAGAAGAATTTTTCAAGCACTGCAGAATCATTGCTCAGTTCAGAGCTGGTTTCAATAGTTCCCTTAGGATTGGAGTATAATAAACACAGCAGTGTACTTTTTTTTTCTTTCATTACATGTTTCCTTGAAAGGTTTTAGCCGTTTTCTTTTCCTAAGGAAATATCAACTTAAAGAAATTGCAGTTAGAGGCATTTTAATAGTACTGCCTTTTTTTTTCTTCTATGGAAGAGGCGGATGGCATGAGAGAAGTGATAATCACTGGTACTGCACTTGACAAAATATTTAACGTTAGTGGAGGAAAACTAAAAGAATGGTGGTCATTTAAAGCCAGGAATACGAGATTCCTGTGAGCCCACAGCAATGCCACAAAGCTTCATCCCACATCGTGCGGTTAGACATTGATCTTCACACCCAGAAGACCTGTGTGGCGGGGGCCACAACCAGAGTGTAGTGTGACGTGGAGGGCACGCGTCTCTCCTCTCTGTTAGCGTGAGCGTCAGGAGCCTGGGTGTTGGGGTTAGAACACCTTTCAGCTCCCTTCGCTGCCTGCACCTCAGCTACCTCGGGCCAGTGAGTAACCGTGAAAATGAACATCGACGTCATCGGCTATCAGACACCTGTCTGTGCCAGTCTTTATAATGAACACTTGATATGCATCGGTTCTTCCCCTCGTCGCCAGGATAGCAGGTCAGCTCCCTCTCCCTCTCCCGGATAGGAAGGCTCGAAAGGACTGGGTAACTTGCCCCCAGGCACACAGCTTGTCAGTTGCCCAAGTGGCATAATCAGCATTTTCTCTGATGCCTTTATGAAGGTACGATGACATTCAGAGACCTGTCAGGGAGTTCTGCAACCCAGGTCAATGAGTGGACCTCCGTTTAAGGGACAAGAAGGAATGTGAGCTTGTGGAAAGCCAGAGGTCAGCCAGGTGAGCAGCGGAGCGAAGTTGTTCATGGCCCTCTGCATGAGATCATCGCGACTTTAAGGCCAAATGCTCCGGTGACACCCTTTGTAATCTGGCAGTGTAAAATCAAATCCCAAAGAGGGGGTGGCTTAATCCTGCAGACCAGTGGCGAAGTGGTCCTCCCTGCCCAGGGAAGTTACAGAAGGAAAAGGCTTAGATGGATTCTGACTGCCGTGGCGTCAGAAACTAGCCTCAGTAAGCTGGAAATCTTCCCCAGTCTGTAAGTTCTATTATCTACATTGATCATCTTCCAAAATAAATCAGGTTTGCCAAGACAAGAAGAAAGATTTGCTCCCTTGAAAATTGTTTTGTATTTTTTTTTTTTATTCAATGATCAATCAAGTTGGGCCACAAGGGAAGATACAGGGGCAGTTCAGGAAAGAAGCAAAGTTTATGATACTCACAGGTCCCAGAATCAAGAGACCCTGCCTGTCAGCTTGCAGGGTCACATGAGGAAGGTATCAGGGTGGTCCAGAGCGAGGAGCTACACTCTGGAGGGGTCCCGAGGCTGTAAAATTTATTGAGTTTTCCAGGGAAATGCAAAGCAGGGCAAGGGAAAGGATTGAGAACTGACTAGTTTGATAATTTCGGCAAGCTTTGAGCTGTTGGTACCTTGGCCCTGGGATGATGTAGTGGCAGAATATGGCCTCATGGGTGTGTGGGCAGATAGAGGAGGTGTGGCTGTGGACTGGTCAGTTTGCAGATGAAAGACATGTTCCGCGGAGCCCTTTGTTACTTTGAAGAATTGGCTAGTCCCAAGGGCCAGTGCTGCCCGGCCAGAAAGGTTTTTTAAAATGTCACAACATCATAAGATACAGAAAATAAAACTATACATATTTATATTGTATACGTAATAGATATTTATATATATTTATTTTTAATATGTATATATGTAATATACAAGAGAAACAGCCCATAATAAAGGGAAACCTGGTGCCACACTGCTCCATTCTGCACCCCATATCTTGGATTCCCAAATGCAAACGCCCGCCACGCTCATTATCTTGCCTTCTTCCTCCAGAGCAGCTTGGGTCAAGTTTGACTCTGAAGTCTCATAAAACTTCTAAATACTCAGAGTCCTGGAACCCATTCCCAAAGATTCTGATTTAATATGCCTGCCTAAAGACCTGGAAGCCTGAAATGTTAACAACTGTGCAGACTCCGTGCCCAAGATGCCAGCCCTGGGGACAGGCTCCTCTGCCACTGGCTAGAGAAATGTACACACACGCACCCATTCACACTCAGACACAATTTGGCACTTGCTTCGAAAACTTCCCGTTCCACCACCTTTTGGGAAATCTTCCCAAGCCTCTCTCCACCCGGGATTAAACCACTGTAATTTATCACAGCCAAGGCCTTTAAACAACAACAACAACAACATTCTGGATGGGAGCCACACTCCCAGTGCCTGGCACCTTCTACTTTTGGCTCGACAATATGAGATGTGTAACTTTCCTCAAACATGGCATTTAAAACTCAGAACACAAAACCTGGCAAACTTGCTGAGATAGGGAGGGAGACTGCTTCCTGTTTCCTACATCAAAAAGACCAGCGTGCACCAGAGGGAGAAAGACATTTAAGCAGTGCCACACTGAGTCCTTAGGAGAATGGACGGTCATCCACAGGCCCCTGAAATGTCTTCACATGGGGTTAGATTTGTTTCAGCCCCACAAATGGAAGACTTATCACTGAAATGGTGGGGGCTTTCAGGGACGTCCCCAGAAAATCGCCCTTCGAATTCTGAATTTCAGTCACGCTGGCGAGATAGAAATGGAGGGAAAATTTGAAAACGCTCTATATTTACATAGGCTATGGAACTGCCAATAGGATGGCAAATAGTGGTCCCCAAAAAGATATGTCTACATCCTAATCCATGGAACCTATGAATATTCCTTTACGTGGCCAAAGATGGGATTCATTAAGAATTTTAAGAGGAGGAGCTTATCCTGGACTCTCCAGGTGGGCTCTAACTCCAATGACAAGTGTCCTCATAAGACTGAGGCAGAGGGAGATCTGACAAATAGAGAAGTGATGTGAAGAAGGAGGCCGAGATCGGGACGATCTAGCCACAAGCTCAGGATTGCTGGCAGACAGCAGACACTTGCAAAAGTCAAGGAACAGAACCTCCCCAGGGGCCTCAGGAGGGAGCGAGGCCCTGCTGACAACTTGACTTTAGCCAAATGAGACCCAATTCAGACCTTTGACCTCCAGAACTGGAGGATAATAAATTTGTGCTGTGTAAGCCATGTTTGTTACAGCAGCAATAAGAAACTAAGACACCAACCAACAAGGAAGTTACAGATTTGGAAAGACAGTCTAAGCCGGCCAAATGGGCTTCAAATTCTAACCCAGCCATAAATCATCTATGGGACAGTCTCAGTTTCCTCAACTGTAAAAAGAGGGTAATAAGATTTTCTTCACAGTATTGTGAAGATCACATAAGATAACTGGAAAGTGTCAAACAGTAGACTTATAATAAATAAAAGCTTCCAGTATTTGTCCTAGTTACCAAACATTGCTGGACAGAGAGACTCTACATTCCCACATGTTTTCCACACTCAAAAGGTATGTTTTATTTCCAAGAACATTGCAAGAAGTACCAATATAAAAGTAGTCTGTTCCCATAACTATGCCTAGTAGAATGCCCTGGATTGCGCAGTGGTAAAAAGTTTATGACGTCTCAAGCGGTCTGCTTTAGAGACCTCTCGGGCTCTTCAAACAGCAAAAAGCCTGTTGTTTGGCACACAAGAGTGGTAGAAGACTTACGTGGCTGCGGGAATGATGGAAGCAGCAGACAGAAGCAGGCCAAAATTGAGCCAAATGGAAACATTAAAAACTAACAATGAAAAAACCCACCATAAGCTACTGTATGACTTGCTTCCTTAAATGTTAATGGATGCTACTGGCAGTCAATGTCTAGGGCTAGGGTTGGAGGGGTGGGTTATGTAAAACTTATGGATTACAAAATGCATGCATTCTTATCTTTAAAGAAAATAACTTCAGTTGTGTCTCGTGTTTCCATCAAGTAAACAATATTCCAACCGCTTCAAATAGGTCGTCGTTAAGTTCCCCAAACATGTCAGGTATCGGGTCACCTGTGTGATGAGCTAATATTAAGAAAGCTTCTTCATCCTTCTGGAGCAGCTTCCTAAAGTCTAGGGACTAGGAAATGAAGCCCAAGAAATAAGACTAACCCGTGCCCCACTCCCTTCTACATTGCCCTTTCTGGAAGCTTGGACCCCTGAACTCAAGGGGAGTCCTGTCCAGACACTGGTACCAGCAACCACCTCAGGGAGTGGGGACATAGTATCCCCAGGATGAGGGCTCCTCACCCAGCTTAGTGTTAGCTTTGTCGTCTGTCCCACTCTGACTTTGTTTTGGTTTGGTTTGGTTTTTTGTAATTCCATTGTCTTGATTCTTGCTTTGTTTTCTGATGACTGCATTTCTCTCTAGTATTCCAACTCTAAAGGCTGAGTTGTGCGTTTTCTTCTTGGTTAGGGTCTATGCTCAGTGAACTGGCTTCTCTGGGATCCAGACCCAAAGCTTTATTTCCTTGGGCCAAATTCTAGCAACTTCCTGGCCAACACCTTTGATGCTGACTGTCCACTGGCTTGGCTTTGGTGCCTAACTGTTCCCCAATTAGCTTCTCTCTCCTGGTGGGTTAGCAGTTTTTCCATCCCTGTTTTTTTGCACGTTAAGCACTGCTACAGAACATGCAAAAATGCAAACTATTGCAATTGTATTAGGATAAGAAACATCATTTTCAGATGCAAAAACCTCTCAAAAGGTTAGGAGCAATGGGAGTGTTTATCAGCTGATGGGGAGCATAAACTTGCCCCTAATTCATAGCTTATTTAATAATGGGAGTCTGGATATGAGATTTTAGAGGGTAAAGAGAAGTGCCCCAAAAGTTAAGTGTGAAAGCTACACTGCTGTGGGAGAGTCTGGGCAAGAAGAATTCAGACCATAACCCCTGAGAAGTAGAGAGGCAAGGGGTGGGGTAAGGTAACATAGTGCGGGGTCAGGGGGGTGGAGTTCAACTAGTACAGAGGTGAGAGAATTGACAAAAGCCAAACCTTTCTGCATACAAATATGTTTTGGGCATTTCTTTCTCACTCCCCTCTTTCTTAGGAGACCAGATCACATTTGCAAACTATTTCCCCTTGGAAGATCAGGAATATCTGAGAAGAGTAACTCCCTAACAAAATTCTCCCAGAATAGTAGAATTGGGTAAGATCTCAAGAGCAGGATGGCCACTGATCCACAGTTGCCCCAGACAGTCACATTTATATCTGTTGTCCTGGTGTAATTACTAACGTTGGCCCCCGCTGACTTTGTAAAGTGGCTATGTCTTAGAGATGATAAACTAAGCTAATGGCACATTGTATATTTAACACTCTTTCACAGCATCTAAATATGCTTATGGATGAACTCATGACTCACCCACCACCAGGAGTTCCTTCCAGTATCATACCAATCAACATTGATGTTAACTGAGACAAAGTCAACCTGCCGTATTTGGGACCAAATCAAGTTCCCATTGGTTCTATTTCTTCCTTTTGGAACCATTCTGAGCAAATCTGAGCCTTTCTACAACTATTTTAAAATAGTACTAGTTCTTCCCAAATCTTTTGTTGTTGTTGTTGTTGTTCCAAATCTTTTCCTCACCACACTAAGCCTTCCCACTTCCTTTATCAATTTCCATATGTCATTTTCTTCCTGTCCATCTCTCATTCTAATATGGAGAGCTCATAACATGAAAAATTCATTTCCCGGGGAACCTGCGTGGCTCAGCCAATTGAGCATCTGACTCTTGATTTTGGCTCAGGTCGTGATTTCACGGTGGTGAGACCGAGCCTCACATCTGGCTCCATGCAGGGCATGGAGCCTGCTTAAGATTCTCTTTCCCTCCCGCTTTGCCCCTCCCCTCCCCACTCTCGCCCCCGTGTGTGCTTTCTCCCTCTCTTAAAAAAAAAATCATTTCTCAGTACATCCCTTTCTACTCTTTATATTAAAAGTGAATACATATTCTTCACTCATGGCTGATCAGCATTCAATTAGAAGCTATATCTTTTTGGTTGCAAATAATATGCCTGTAAAGATGGAGCTCATGTCCACCTTCATTCTTCCACATTCCCTCATGCTAATTAGCTAGATTATACCTTCCTTATTAGATGAGAGACAGATGGACCTCCAAATAACCTTTGATGCACAGCTTTTAAGTCAATTCTTCCTCATTCCAAAATTATGGAGCTAATTTCACTTTGAGCCTGAATGAAAAAGTTTACAGTTACCATCACTGAATTTAGTCTTGTTAGAGTCAATGTCTCATTTATCTGTCAATATTTCTTTGGATCCCAATTCCTAAATCCTGCTTGATCTTTGACAGTTTTGTGAAATGCCAATTTAAAAAGCATGCTTTCATTTTCTCATAATGTTCTGCCTAGGAAAATATGGGGTGTTAAGAAAAATTATTGAAGAAAAAAAAGAAGAAAAACAAGATTCTGCATGTCTAGAACATGCTAGAAAATCCTTGGAGCTGGAGATGTTTTCCTAAAGGAATGAGCAGATTTTTTCTAATTTTTCATGCATGCTCCATGATCTTGCTGGAATAACTTCCTCTTTATTCTTGCCCATTTTGCAATCTCTCCAGAAAACCAGAGATATTTGTGGGGAATCCTACAAGAGCTCAGTGAAGCATGTAGGTATTAGAGCTTAAAGACAGCCAGTATGCGCTTCGCTTTTGACAGGATATTTAGGGACTCACACAATATAGATTTCAGAAACTCTTTTCACATTCAATTGAGTCAAAGAGACCAATCTGTTGAACAGTTTTGGTTGTCAGGATCATTGTCTAGCTTTCCCTTTTACTTTGCTTAGGAAGACATAGAAATGGCATTATATGGCAGAACAAAAATTGGGAAAATTCCATGTCTGAATTATATAACATTTGCTCATGTGTTTCTCCATTAAACAAACTTCTCTACTGGAGTGTTTGGGGGAGGCATACTTTTTTTTTTTTTTTTTTTTTTTTTAGATTTTATTTATTTATGGTGGGGAGAGAAGCAGAAGGAGAGGGACAAGCGGATTCTGTGCTGAGCACGGAGTCTGACCTCAGGACTCCCAGATCATTACCCAAGCTGACCCAAGAGTCTGACACCTAACTGACTGAGACACCCTGGCGCCCCTGGGGGAAGCATACTATTTGTCAGGCACTAGGCTACTGCAAAATGAAAATTAATTCAGGATCCTTATTTGGGGGAACTCATTTACTAGCAATGGAGGCAAGCATATAAGTAAACTGTAATATAATAGAGACCAATTTTAGCTTCTGCTGGGAACTATATTTTATAGAAAATGACTATTCTTATTTTATAGACTCGAAAATGTCTACAGCTGGAAGTTATCATAAAGAGCATGTCTCGGGGCGCCTGGGTGGCTCAGTCATTAAGCGTCTGCCTTCGGCTCAGGGCATGATCCCAGAGTCCTGGGATCGAGCCCCACATCAGGCTCCTCCGCTGGGAGCCTGCTTCTTCCTCTCCCACTCCCCCTGCCTGTGTTCCCTCTCTCTCCGGCTGTCTCTCTCTGTCAAATAAAAATCTTTAAAATAAAAAAACTTTAAAATAAAATCTTTAAAAGAAAAAAAAAGAGCATGTCTCCCTCCTCCATTACCATTAGATTCACTAACACAACCTCCTTTTGAAAGTACAGCTAGCAGCTAATATACGTCAATTTCCTGAAATACACTGTTGTATTGAAAGTCCATATCCTCATAGTAAAGTTTGTCCAGGTCTTCATGACACCAAAGACACCAATGACATAAAAAATATAATTTGACTGTTTTGGTTTCATGATATGAAGATGTGAAATAGTCCTATTTGGAAACATGTTTTAAAGCTTCCATTAAATGATATAATGCTAGCGAAGTGAAACTTTTTGTTCAAAGTAGAAACAAATATCTATGAGATAGGAAAATATGATTTGTCCTTCCAGATGGAATTCAGCTTCACACTCTCTGACAAGGGAACTAAGAAATACTTAGCAGGAGAGCATTATTGCTGTGCTGGTCCCATGAAAGCAGCACTACCGCTCTTCTTTACGGGAGAGCTTTCACATGACTGAAAATCACTCCGATATTTAGAGATGCTCTTTCTTCATAAATAGCCACAGTTACCACTTTTAGAAGCATGTAATCAGGGCACTTCTATAAATGGTACACAATTCTCTTGGGAGGCAGCAGGAGTTCATCTCTTTGGCCTATTCACGTGGAGACTGAGAATTTGCATGCAAAAAGTGAAGATATTGAAAAATCTTTCTTCCTTCCAGCTGTACTCTATACCCAATGATGCCGCTCCTTCTAATGCTCTCAGGCTACTCTATTACTCCTGGTACTGGTACTATTACTACTCTTATGCTATTACTTCCACTGCTACTACTGATGATGACAATAATCATAGCTAAAACTTGAGCCTTGTGTTGTCACGACGACTGCATGAAGTTTGATTCGACTATAATGGCCGTATTTCAGTTGTAAAATGGAGGCAGAGAGAGGTTGAGTAACTTTTCAAAGATCCAAGAGCTTGGAAGTGGGAAGGGTCAGGAGTCAACCCAAAGCACTCTGGCTCCAAAATAAATGTTCGTACCCATCATGGCCGGCCACCTCCGGATGACTCTTCACCTATTCCAATTATTGCAAATAACTGTATATATTTACTACAGAACTTAAAATATTTTTGAAACATGTGTTTTAATAAACTCCTAGACATTTTCAGTGTGCTATTTATAGAAATTATGTTACAGATTATTTTGGAAATATTACGTTACCCTATGAAAAATATTTTTGAAATTTTTGTTATTTTTTTCTCATGGTAGCTCAATTAACATTCAACTTTTTTTTGATTTTTAAGTTTTTATTTTATTTCCAACTAGTTAACACACAGTGTTATGTTAGTTTCAGTTGTATAATATAGTGATTCAACAATTCCATGCACCAGGTCCTCATCATGACAAGTGCACTCCTTAATCCCCATCACCCTATCCTCCCATCCCCGCTGATTAACATTCAACCTTTCCTCTCTCTATATTCAATGTTTGACCTCTAAAGATATATAATTAACCAATAAACCAGTAACGGAATATTTTTAATATTCTGAAATTATGAAAAAATGTTAAAACGTTTATTTTTTAAAAATTTGTCATGAATATGTGTATCTATAAATATGGGTATATATATGTGTGTGTGTGTATATATATATATCCATATGTATAGGTGGACAGAAAGAAATAATAAGGATTAATTATTGCCTTTATGTCTTCAGTCTCATGTACAAGATGAATCTATAAAAACATCATCATAATATAATGTATAATTGCAAAGAATAATTACTGCATGAAGACTTTAACTTTGTTATTTCTCTAATAGTGAGAAGAATTCTCTTGAAGGTAAGGGGGTAAGGAAATGCATCTTTTGTTTTGGGGGGGTTGTGCATACATGGGGCAAGAAAGGGGCAAAGGGAGAGGGAAAGAGAGAATCTTAAGCAGGCTCCACACCCAACTATTGTAGGGCTCAGTCTCATGACCCTGAAATCATGACCTGAGCTGAAATCAAGAATCAGATGGTTAGCCAACTGAGCCACCCAGATGCCCTTGCATCTTTCTTTTTAAAGCTCCATTACATGGTTTAGGTTTTGGAACTAAGTAGCAATCCGTAAATATGTATTGGGTGTGGAATCATCATCATATAGATTATTTTGTTTTTGTAGTTGTTCATGCATTGTAAATATCTTGGTGTTTCCTAAAAGGTGTGATAAGTTTCAGAGAATAAATAGCAGTTCCTATACCAACTATTCACTTTGAGAATTGGATAGTAGGAAAGCAATCTGAAAGTCTCCAAAAAGTACACAGCATTAGGACTTTGTAAAAAAAAATTGTGAGTTATACGCTTCCCACAATTTTCTCAAAGCTAAAGAGACATCCAATTGAAAATTATTTATCATATTCAATATTCAAGTCCACTTAACTGTAATGAGCAAACCAGAAGGGACACATTTCTAATAATGAATAGTTATAAATTAGCTTAGGGGTAAATATCACGTTTTTAATCTCTTTTTTCTTTCTTGGTCTGACACAAAGCTGAGGGAGATGTAGTCCTCTCGTAACACTGGGAAATATTTGTAAGGTATGTAAAATTGGAAACAAACCTATATTTAACTCCTACGGGTGGGGCCTTTGACCCAGCAGTGCTAGTGCTAGGGATTTTGGAGAAAAACCTAAAATCTGTCCACCGGCCTCGCTGGGACAGCTGTGGATAATCAAAGCAGAGCTGTTGAAGATGGAGTAGGGTGGTTGAAGAATAAAGCAAATATAACTTTTCTATGAAGGACTTAACCCCACCAAGTTAGTTCACTTCTCACAGTTTTCCACACAGTTCAGATCGCAAGGCAGGCCTTCATTATTTAAAAGATTCAGAGCAATCAGTTAGTGCTGATACCAAATGCAGTCTTCAGTTTTTCTAGTTGTCATTGCACCAAGAACTTGTAAATCACATAAGAAACCAGATGATAAGTTTAATACCAAAGCAGGTGTCACGCCTTACCTAGATAAAATAAGAAGAAGTCTCTACAGTCAATGCTAAATTTCTGAACATAATCTAATACTAATAGGCCAAAGGAATTTATCATGAAAGCAACACACTCTTTATAGACCTCTGTTACTTCTAGAGAAAAACAAAAAATTACCACAGATCATAGAAAACAGGCAATTATTTTGGTGTATTGCCTGGGAATCCAGATGTCTAAATTGGGCTGCTACAGGCATTGATGTAAAAACCAAAAAAGAAACATGAATACAACCTGTATGTTTTATGCTGGAAATATCCATTTTTGCTGCTCTTTGACTGATTTTAGAGATACGACTGAAGGAAAGAAAATCATCTTGTGTGTCCTCTTTGTGTCAGGAAAAAATTGTAAAGATCGGACTATTTGGGGGAGAGGTGTAGTAGGACAGGTGGTGTCAGACTCACATCTCCCTGAATTTCACTAGGGCGACTGTGTGAGCCAGCTGAAGCTGCCGGCTAACAGACCTTAATAACTTCCTCCGTATGATGCTCAACCCTCAGGATCGCAGCCTACATTTCTGAGACGAGGCACGTGAGAGTAAGAGCGAGCTTGACGATTTTACTGACAGCTAAAATTGACTTCATGCTATTTGCCAGGTCTTGTGTTAACTACCTGGATTACATCATTTATTGGTGCTCTCATTGGTGCCATGAAATAGATCCTAGGATCCTTTCCATTTTACCAATCAGGGGGAAAAACTGACTTAGAGAGGTTCAGTAACCTGCCGAAGGTCACATAGCTCGTAAGTAAGGGAACAAAGACTCAGATTGAGGTCTCTGACTACAAACTTTGGGCTCTTAACTATTATTTTACATTGGCTTAGACTGCAGGTAGGTCCCTTGGATTCTTGCTAAAATATAAATATAAGATAAGGTGCTAGGCCACCATGTACTCCTTGGAAAGGCACGATCACTGTGGGGAGATTGAAAAAGACTTCAAGGAAATCATTCCACATACTTGAAAGCTGCCTACTGGACTTCGGAAGACCCCATGAAGACACTCTCAAACACTCATCCCTAAGAAATCTAAAGGGCTGAAAGCTGCTTCCAAGGGTATTAAGGCAGAAATGGAGGACAGAGGGGCACCTGGGTGGCTCCGTCGGTTAAGCATCTGACTTCGGCACTTCGGCTCAGGTCAAGCCCCAAGTCAGGCTCCTAGCTCAGCATGGAGTCTGCTTCTTCCTCTCCCTCTCCCGTTGCCCGTCCCACCACTCCTGTGCATGCTCTCTCTCAAATAAATAAATAAATAAAATCTTAAAAAAAGAAATGGAGGACAGAGATTCATTATTCTCATGGCCAGATCTGCACATGATAGAGAGTTAGGCAGAGGCTGAATTTAAAGTAGGCTCTGACCAGAAGCTCTTCCTGCTCAGAGAACACCAATTTCAGTTCACAGTTATACTGCACAGATGAGAAATGTTCTGCCTTGCTTGTAACTGTCCTCCTTCTCCTTATCCCACACTTACTCTACTGTAGGGCTAGAAAGAGTTTCAACTATATAGCTAAGAAGAGAGGAGGAGAAAGGGAAGAGAGAAGGAAAGGGAATGTTAGGAAAGGAAAAGAGAAGAGGCTGGTCAAACCATCTGCACCTACATAGGCTTCTCAGACTAAAGCTAACTAAGGGGGTGGTTAACTGTAAATGAAATTGTTTTAATTATTGCTATAGTTGAATATTTGTGTCCTCCCAAATTTATATGTTGAAACGTTACCCTCAATGTGATGGTATTAGAAGGTAGGAGTTTTGGGGGGGTGATTAAGTCATGAGAATGGAGCCATCATGAATGGCATGAGTGCCATTATGAAAAGGACTGCAAGAGCTTCTCTGCCCCTCCTTCCATATGAGGTCACAGTGAAAAGATGGCCATCTATGACCAGAAGGTGGGTCTTCACCAGACCTTGATCTTAGATTTCTCATCCTTCAGAACTAAATTTCTGTTGTTTATAAGTCACCCAGTGTATGGGACTCTGTTATAACAGCCCAAATGGACTATGGCCATTACAAACAGGGATGAGCATTGTAATTACTAAAATGAGACTATTTCTGGAACTAAAACTTACTAAACAAATTTGCATTCTCTAAGAGTGGCATAAAAATATGTGGGACTTATCCAATATGCCTTCCAGGGGACCAGAGAGTAAAGTTAGAACTAGTTTTATTTTGGGTTTATGTATGCCTTATCAAGTGTTGCTGTTGAAAAAAAGTTCATTTATGTAAAGCATTTATGCCAATGTCCAGCAAATAGGAAGACCGATATGAGGATAAGCTATAATTTCAGTGTGATTGTTTCATATTTAATTCCCCAAAGTAACAAAAGGGTTGGGGGGTCTTTAAAAGCTACAACTGGGAATTATTTTTAGGATAAAGTAATTTACCATCCTGGGGGACATTCTGGTATAGTCTGAAGAGTGGATTCTGGAAATTAGAGTCCAAGTGGCTTCACATAGATGACTATAAGGTCTTTCGGGAGTGTTATGACTCTGTCATCCACAATTCACAATGCTGGCTCAGTATGAAGTTAATTTTTTGCCCTTCAGAAGCCCCTGTTCCATTAGAGGTGTCCTCTTGGCTACTTTGGAGTGTTAAGGTGAAATATGTACTGGCTTGTCTCTCCTACCAAACTTGACTGGGCATGTGGTGATAGACTTGGTAAGGAGGATTGATTAATACAGGGAGGCAGGATAAACATTTAAAAACTACTTGTTTGCTTTGAAAATATTGCTCAAATAAGAATCTATAGATTTGTCTTTTAATAAACAGTAAGGGGACATAATTTGATGAACTGACTGGTATCTCTGGGAAAAGAGCATGAAGAATGAAGAGTAGAGAACAAGGGGAAGGACAGACAGATGTAAGACGAATATTCCTCTGCAAAGAGAACAGTATGTACTAAAGGATGAGCATAGAATAAATTTGAAAAACTAAATATGCATTAGAAACCTCCTCATGTGAGGCAACCAGGGCCTGGGCTAGTTAGTCAACCAGAAAAGAATATAAAACATACATTCAAGATTTCAATTTTTCTTAAGTCATGTAAATTTATTCCTTCACCAGTCTTTGGCTCTAAGAGAAAGGCCTTTTTCTTGACTATGGGTTTATGTAGGGAATATTAATTGAACTATTGAATATTTAATTACTAATTGGGTTAATGAAGTGAATTACTTAAATAAAGGAAGGTTAGGAGAGTCCCTACTACAGGCAGAAGCAAAAGCCATGGTTCCTAGAAAGAAAATTCTCCTATTCCCTACTAAGGGGATTTGATTTCACCCTGAAGTTAACAATTGTGGGAGGGAACAAGGAAGAATTTTGCAACAGGTAACATGGCCAAATTGGAATCTAAATGAGAAATTGATCTGGCCAGGATGTAAGAATTGATTGTACGGGCAGTGAGTCCAGGAAGTATGTTTTGAAGAGAATCCAGGAAAGACACAAAGAGGAAAACCTGCAAGTAAAGGCATGGGAAATGGAATGTATGGCAAAAAGTAAAGGAAAGAGAATTAATGGGAGTCAGTGTCAGGTTGCACTGGCGTTGGAGAAAGGCCAATAATAAGACGTGAGTAACTGGGTTTCTAGGAAGATCTTCACTAGATGTATATGGGGACTGTTGGCAGAGGTCCTGATGCAGGGACTGTGGAGGGCACCATGTTTTTCCCCTAATGTGTTGGGTTTGAGATAAATGATGAGACATTCAAGTAAAAATGACCTATGAGAGATACAGCACACCAAATGCCAGGCCCATGGCGACAGGATTAATTCCAAACCTCTTCGCACCGATAACAGGGAGCCTCAGAATACGCTGGCAGTTCTGATCAAACCAGTTTGACTGAGTACCTGGAAGACATGAGCCTGCAACGTCCAGGTTTTTCACACCTACAACTGGGTGCGGCTGGGGAAGGCAGACAGCACGAGTAACCAGCCCCAGCGTCAAGATTTTTACTTTCTAAGAGGAGTAACTGCAGTATTTGGAGTAGGACATTAACACACATTAGAGTCACTGTCTTTGAACAAGTGTCTAAAATATTTACTGTTCCTTAAGGAATTAAAATAATGTTTTCCTGCCATATTAAGGAATTCCTAATGATGCTATTTGAATATCAGTCTGATTTGCTGAATAACCAATCTTTTTGAAGGAATTGGTTTCATGGTGGAAAGCAAGAAAATGATTTATTTGGGAAGAAGGACATTTTTAAGTGTGGGTGTCACAGAAGAAACAATAAGGTCTGCAAAATAGGAAGAGTTTAATGCTCTTCTGGGCTTCAGAAACTTGATTTTCCCACAATATCCCTTCAGAAGAAGCCAAGCTAATATGCCCTTGTTCAAATAAAAGAAATAAAGCAATTTCTGAAAATTTAAGCCCCCTTTTCTTCTTCTTTTCTAACATTCATTACTTTTAAAAAAAATTCAAACCTCTCCATGTTTCAACATTTCATTAAAATACGAAAAACTGAAGTTTAAAAAAAAACTAATTTTAAGTCAAGAGAATCTCATTAAGGATTTTTGGGGAGTTATTTTTCACTTCACTTCAATAACGTCCTTGCTGGCTAACCATGAAGAAAGTTCCCAAATTAACTTTGAATGTAAGAACAAGGACTGATAAATTTTCACAATTATGAGACTAACTGTTATTGTGTTACTTTGCAATTTCGAAAATCTCTCTGAGTTATTATTCTATCCTGTCTGTATACCAACTAATTAAGCAAGAACCTTTGGCCCAACTGAAGTTGCTTCTATATGCAACGAAAAGAGAACACAGGAACAAAGTTCCAATTAAATGTTTCTGCATCCTAATTTCTGTAATTACTTCTAAGGTCAGGATAGATCACATGGACATACCTGCTGTCTATTTATAACGACTTTAAAAATAGAAGTCTGTGGCTGACATTCTTACAAAATAGATTTCTAAAGCCAGCTGTGGCACACCAAAGACGCTTCCAGATAAAAATGAAAGCCAGTGGGGTGCCTGGGTGGCACAGCGGTTAAGCGTCTGCCTTCGGCTCAGGGCGTGATCCCGGCGTTGTGGGATCGAGCCCCACATCAGGCTCCTCCGCTATGAGCCTGCTTCTTCCTCTCCCACTCCCCCTGCTGTGTTCCCTCTCTCGCTGGCTGTCTCTATCTCTGTCGAATAAATAAATAAAATCTTTAAAAAAAAAAAAAAGAAAGCCAGTGATCATTGCTTAAAAGACATGGTTGATCGTGTGCTCTTCTAGACATGTGTAGGCAAAGGCTTGCATAGGAATTCTAAATTGACTTTAGTTCAAACCCAGATCCCCTACAGCAGTGCTATTTAAAGGGTCACACTTGGACCAGGGCCAGTAACCATACATTTCTTCCAGGACAGTAAGGAGAAAAAGCAGCAATGAAGAGTCAGCATTTAAGAACTTCCAAAACAATCTGACAGAGTGGTTTTATGTGTGTTGATTCTGATAATTTTTAAAAATTGGGGTTTCCACCTTGTAGGTCTTGTTTATTATTTCATTTTCCAGATGATTTCTTTTTATTTAATTTGAGTGTAATTGATACGATATGTTACATTAGTTTCCTGTGTACAAGCTAGTGATGCAACTGTTTTATACATTATGCCGTGTTCACCACCAGCGTAGCTGCCGTCCGTCCCCATACATCACTGATACAGCATTGTTGGCTATATTCCTTATGCTGTGCCTTCTATTCCCATGACTTATTCATTCCCTAGCTAGAGGCCTGTATCACCCACTCCCCTTCACCCATTTTGCCCAACCCCCCAACCCCTCTCCTCAGGCAAATTCAGCTTACTCTCTGTGTCTATAGGTCTGACTCTGCTTTTTGTATGTTTATTCATTTTTTTCTCACTTGTTTTATTTTGCTTTGTTTTTTAGATTCCACTTATGAGTGAAATCATATGGTATTTGTTTTTCTTAGTCTGACTTATTTCACTTAGCGTAATATCCTCTAGGTCCATCCATGTTGCCTCAAATGGCATGATCTCATCCTTTTATATGTTTGCAGAATATTCCACTGTATATATGTAAATACGTATGTACTACATTTTTCTTTTTTTAAAAAGATTCATTTTATTTATTTTAGAGAGAGAGAACGGGGGAGGGGCAGAGGGAGAGAGATAATCTCAAGCAGACTCCCCAGTGAGCTCAGAGCCTGACATGGGGCTCAATCCCATGACCCCAAGATCATGACCTGAGCCAAAACCAAGAGCGGGACAATTAACCGACTGAGCCACCCAGGCACCCCCCACATTTTTCTTATCCATTGGTCTATTGATTATGGGCACTTAGGTTGCTTCCATATCTTGGCTATTGTAAATAATGTTGCAATAAACATAGGGGTGCGCACATGTTTTTAAATTGCTGTTTTCGTTTTCTATGGGTAAATACCCAATAGTAGAATTATTGGATCATATGGTATTTCTCTTTTTAATTTTTGTGGAACCTCCATACTGTTTTTCAGAATGGCTGCACCTGTTTACACGAGGGTTCCTTTTTATCCACATCCTCGCCAACACTTGTTATTTCTTATCTTTTTTTATTTTAGACATTCTATTGCACCACAAAGAATAAAATACTTAGGAATAAACAACCAATAAGAGGTGAAAAACCTGTACTCTGAAAGCTATAAAACACGAAAGAAAATGAAGATGACACAAACAAATGGAAAGAGATCCTATGCTCACGGATTGGAATAACTCACATTGTTAAAATGTCCATACTACCCAAAGATTTTAAATGTACTATTCAGTTTCTCTAGAGTTCTGTTTCTTTGTCTTCTCAGTGAAGAGATGGATCTTAAATTAAGGCTTTAAACTGGCTGCTGGGTTCGGATCACAAAAATGAGTTGGGACAGTATGTCAGGGGTCGTGCTCACCCATGGGGACCAGGTTCTGCCCTTCACAGTGGGGCATGCTTTTTGGGTTTTTGTTTTGTTTTGTTTTGTTTAAAGATTTTGTTTATTTGAGAGAGAGAGAATATAAGCAGGGGGGAGGGGTAGAGGGAGAAGCAGACTCCCCACCAAGCAGGTGTCCCAATGCGGGACTTGATCCCAGGACCCTGGGATCATGACCTGAGCTGAAGGCAGACACTTAACTGACAGAATCACCCAGACACTCTGGACGTGTTTATAATACACACATGATGTTCAAGGTGTGTGAGCTTGTGACTTCCAGAGTGTGACTGTTGGGCTTCCTGGTAGCTCTATACTTGGGATCAGGACATTTATATCATCATATTGCTTATGCGTGGTTTGGTCTGCCATGCTTGTCATGGAGAAGCTCAGTTCACTTTGCTCACCTTTCACGTGGAGGCTATTAGCTCCCAACGTCGATCAAGCCGTCCTTTCACAAGACTTCCCTCTAAATATAAGTCAGGACTATGGCCCCGTCTGAAAAACAGGAGGAGGGAGTCAAGACTCCAAGTAAGTAGATATTATTTCATGGCTAAATGGCATTTGTGTACAATGCAACATGAATTATGAATTATGAACAAATGAATGGAATGGGTCTTAGAAATTATCCTTGCCCATACACCTTGTGAAAACATCAAATTTGATTACCTTTGGAGGTAGGTCTTGGATAATGTCCCTTATTTCTGAGTAAGGGAAATTCTATATTATTTTTTATCTGAATCTCTTGTTTTTAACAGAGCTACCTGTATACCACACGTATCTTTTCTCTCCATAGAGCTCCAGCCCTGGGGCAAGCAGAGCTCTGTGTACACAGGGGATTAAATTCAGCAGAAGAATAAAATCAAAATTAGGAGAAACCGGGGAAGGGAAAGGGATAGACTGGTGATAACAGGTGGGACTTCTGTATTTTCTGCCCGACTTCACTCACAGATTGACCTCTGTGAAGGCGTGTAAGGCCTCACTGTGCTGAATTCAGGTGCCGGTGCGACACCACCAGCCAAACGTAGTGCTTTGATCGTGGCAAACACACCATACACATTAGAGCACTACTTGTATTTTTAGTTTGTTTACTATTTGCCTAACACTGAATGTAGCAATTAGGTACGATATGATATTATTTTGAGGTATTAAGTTTTTTTTGTATAGGAGGAAATGGAGTCACAACGAACTGCCCAGGTAATTTGACACAGGTCACAAACTAGTGTGTAATTACACAGTTAATCTCGGCTAGTCTATTTCTAACCTGTGCTTATCTCTGGGGCACTCCCGGAACCATAGTCCTAACCCGCGTCCATACCAGAATGAAACGTACTGTCTAATGACTAATGTGTTTTCATGCTAGGATTCAGAAACCTATGAAAAACAGCATGCGTGTACACACACACACACACACACACACACACACACACTTCCTCCTTGGTTATATACAAATAAAATCTCCTTGGATGAAACTATAGCTTTCCTGAGACCAAGTCACTGTGTGTGCGGTGTTGCAGCTCATCTTCTAGAGACAAAACATACCCTGCATGACTGAGAAAGAAATTTGGAAGCCATGCTTGCATGCCTTGGACTTCCCTGAGGATTTAGTGTGACTTCTCTCTCCTGCTGGTCATAGTCTTTGTCTTTATGAAAAGCTCCTGGGAATCTACCTTGTGGAGTTTTGTGTCTTTTCAACAATCCAAAAAGAACATGCTAGTACAGTGGACATAGTATTATTGAAACGGCTCCATACTTGAGTCAAATGACTAAAGCTTTGCTCTGGAGTAAGGAAGATAAGGACAGAAGGATAGAAAACATTTGGTGCAAAGCTGATTGCTAAGCCAGGCCTATTCTGAGGTCACACAACTGCTGAGATAATTAACTAGAATGTCTCTTCAATGGACTTTAGAGGTCATATATCCAGAGGGGGGAACAGGTAAGTGCATAAGGAACAAAAGGTAAGTTGAGGATAAATCATCAGTGATTAGTAAATACAGAATCACTTCCAGGGCAATCCAAAGTGCAGAGTCAAATTGCAACTGCTTGTTGCTTGGGTTAGAAACCAAGAAATGGTCCCAGCCAGAGACTGAAAAATGCCAGTGGCCCACAGTTGTGACCCTTATTTAACCCCTCATTACTGACACCACTCTAAAGGTGAAACTTCCAAACAGAAGACTAGGAAACTAGAGGACAGCCTATCAAGAAGGTGACTAATTTTATGGACAAATGTAGGCAGCTCCCAAAAGAACCTAAATGGCATGTGTTTTATGTATACTATTTCTTGTTTTATTGTCTCTGGGCACAATGGATAGGAGGGGATCTTTGGTGTCAAATTTATCCTAGCCTTCATCCATGCAAAAAATCTGAAGGAAATATAAAAATTGAATCTATAAGACTCTCAATTGATGTCTACCTTTACCAAATTCCTCCAGTCCTACCCCCAATTTGCTTAACCTGGATTAAAACAGGAATTCAAGCAATCCGTCTCCTCCTTCACGTTGATTATAAAATAGCATACGTTACTGAGGATGTTAATATGCTGACAGTGTGAGCCACACTGGACTAGCTGTATGACGATGATAAAGCCTCACATAATTTTATGCTTTGACTCTGATTGTAACCATGCTGTAATAAAAAGGTACTTTTCTGGTGTGGTGTGGGCTCCAAATGTTACCTTACTATAAGAGAGAAAACTTATGTGAAGGAAACTCTTATGGTCTTGTCAGTTTGGTTACAAAACTGGGACAGACTTATGCACGAAAGACTCAAGTTTTCAGAATAGTAGGAATGACAAATTTTTAAACAAGAAACAATATACTAGGTACAGTACATTGAAGGGAAGTCTTTAGATAGTTAATACAGATGTAACAAAAAGGGAGAATATGGATAGGGTGCATGGACCACTACTGAAGACTGAGTGGGCTCCTCAGGCAGTAGGGGACTATAGCATATCAACTGGAATCACCCTAGCTTTGATGAATTTTAAAAATCTGAAGGAAATATGCAGAATGTGTAATCCCTTTAGAACCAGATAGTATAAGATGGAGAATAGGGCTACAATTTTGAGCAGCAGTGGCCACGGTTTGTTAGCAAAACCCCGTACTGGGGACCTGAGGCCTTCACTGTGGTGTGGTTTAATTATCTAGAGTTAATAAAGAAACGTTAGTGGGTCTGCTAGACAGTGGTGTGCAATGTACTGTTATAATAAAGCTTGCAATAACGAATTAAAGACCGATGTGACGACACTAGGGAAATAGTCATATGATTGGAAGATTTAAAAGCAAAACGTGGCTGTAAATGAGAATTTGTGAAGAGAAGTTAGGTGTGGTAGTTAAATCACCCTACCCAGTATGTGTTATTGGTATGGATGTCATGTGATGGGAACTACCAAAGCCAGCTCACGTAGTTAGTTTAATATACAGAATACCTACCACTATAAAAAGATTTCCATTTTAATTGCAAATATCTTAGGTGCAGTTGAACTAGTACCTACAGATTCTGTGTTTAATACTCTGCCATGATCTGGAAGAAAACTGGTGATTCTGGACATGGATAGTGGATTATAGAGAACTATATATATAAGTAGTGCCTCCAGGAGCATCAGCTGTACTTGACAGAGTAAAAATTCAAGCCATGCCACAAGCTGAGAGAGAATGCTCTTTGGTGACCAATTTAGCAAATTCTTTCTTTACAATTCTTTCTTTGGAAAAAAGTTAATACCTACTTCTGTTAAGTGGGATAAACACCAATATAAGTTTACCATTATCCCACAACTGTATTTAAAAATTCCCTTTTATTGCATGGCTTAGTAAAAAGAGACTTAGGTTAGAAGCAATTGGAAAGCATTATCAATTGTTATATTGACGACATAATGTTTGGATCTAAAGATCAAGCTAAAAGTGAAAAACAGTTCTGTTTAATTATGCGAGCAACATTGGGGATGAATGATTAATCCTGTTTAAAACAAAGCAAAACAAGTTTCAACACAAATGAAGAAATTCGTAGGCATAATTTGGGCTGGAGCCACAGGAGACATTTAGCCCAAAAATCAACATTAAATTGTTTTACCTGCTAGGTCTAAAATTGAAATTAAAACTTAATTGGCTGCTGAGGTGTCATTTCCCACATTTAATGATTCTGCTCACCTCCATTCATAAAGTCACACGGAAGAAAACTTAATTACATGGTGTTCTGAATGGCTAGTCTTTATTAAAACTTTGAAGTGCTCAATCAATCACATTGAGGGCTTCAAATACTCATGCTTAGACGACATTACCGGTGTCAACAATGCCCACTTACATCTACTGGAATGTCTTTGACTATTAGACAGCAATGGCCACTAAGATTTCAGATTATGAAGTTGCCTAAAACATCTGCCAATTATATGCTCTTTAAGAGTTAAATATTGGCTTATTAATAAGCCTTAATTGAAACTGTATTGTTTTACATAAAAACATAAAAATCTATTGAGACTTGAAATACGGATCCAGTCATGGGTTATGACAGAACGATACTTCAAAAAGAAGGGCAATACAAAAAGATTTCCTCATTAAATGGCATTATATTCGTAGATTAGTATATTCAGGAACACGTAAACACATGAGGTAACCACATGAGGTATTTACTGTATACATAAGCAGTGGTACCTATGCTTTAAAATCCTGCCTTAAATCCTTCTGATCCACCTAATTCCATAGGTAAATGGAAACCTACTTTTGGCCAACTATCAAAGGATGAAAAAGAATAAACTAAGCATGGGTTATTGACAGTAGCTCAAGGGTAGAGGGACACCACTTGATGTAGAGGGTAGCTCCATCATGGCTGACTGATGGTCATATTCTGACTGAAAACAGAAGAGATTAACATACCCGATGGAATGCCAATTATTGAGCCATAGCCAAAGGACTGGTAATATGTCCTGAGACACGAGCCTTATGTAATTAGTTGTAAGCACCCATGTTATGGAACACATACTAGAGTGGGAAGGGAGAATTAAAAAGAGAACTGGAGCCAACAAGTGGATGCCATCATCCGTTCTTTGGAGACATCATGGAGGGACATCAAAGACTAAAGGACACCATGGGCTGCATATGTGGAGGATCCAAACCCACTCATAGGTGGCAAGTGGATTACATTGGCCCATCGCCTATGTGCCCGGAAGCGCACTGAGGGGCTTTTACTGGGATAGGCATTTACTCTGAACGTGGATTTGAATTCCCTGTAACAGTAGAAAATGTATTAAATATCATCAAAATTAAATTGTCTCATTTGGGGCCTCCTGTTTAAATGTCACTCCATCAAGGAACCTATTCCCCTGCAAATGCTCGACAGTAATGGATCACAAAACTTTATACACAGTGAACCTGTCATCTAATTTACCACCCATCAAGTACCTGCTTACCACACCAGGGGACTGACAATGGATAAGAATGGTTTGTACAATTAAATTAACCCGATGAAACAGAACACCTGGTGTTAAAAGTAGCTCACTGTTGTTTCATGGCATTCTTTGCATTATTACAGCCTGGCATTAAGTAGGCTTGAAGGAGCTCAGTGAGTCCTTTCAATAATTTGAAGACGTAGTGGCCTAGCTAATAAGTGGAAATTCCCGTTTTTTAAATGTTTTTAAATTCAGAGTTATACACCACTCCAGATGCGCTTTTAAAATAAAATGTGCATCTTAGTTGATAGAAATTTATTATAGATCCTTTACCAAGAGCAGATTTGGTAGCTGGAGGGGTGAGATATGAATGTAGGAGGAGACTAAAAGAGACCAGGTCCTCTGAATTGGAAAATGACACAGATCATTAAGATATTAAATAGAACCACTGTGTTCTCCAACGCTTCTTTCGAGCTGCCCTGTTTGGGGTCATTGCTGAATCACAGTTTAATATTGATTTATATCAGTGATTGGAGTCTACTTTTCAGATACCAAAACAGAATGCCCTAAACTGTATTCATTACATATCCTTTGGGCTATGACTCTATTTGATATTCATGAATTTTATTGATGTTTTAAAATTATAAAAGGCAATTTTCAACTCCTGTGTAAATTTTTAAAATCTAAAATGTTAGTGGAAATGAAAACAAATTACTTTTAATATAGAATTCAACTGGGTTTCAGAACAAAATGTTTCAGATCTATATTAGAGGTGGCTAAAAACTGCATTCATTAGATTTGAACCATTCCTAAAGTTTGAGGTCATAATTTTTCAACTGGAGGTTTAAAAAGTAATGGCTCTAATATTGTTGAATTATGAGATCATTAGTACAATAAGGCATTGTCTAATAACAGAAAAAATTATTATCATAAGTCATGACACTACAGACAATTTCGGGCTTTTAAAGTACAAACAAAAGCTTTAAGAGATTATTTTTCAGAAGCCTAATTAGGTATAAAGACTATTTCTTTTAGTATTCCTCATTCTTACTTTATTTTTATTATTATTTAAGTGTAGCTGATCCAAAGACATTCCCAAATAGAAAATATTCCTTTTTATCCAGGCAACCTGATATAGATTCTTGTTGGCCTTTGATGCCTCTCAATGTTTAAAGAAATGCAAAATTATTCTATGGCTACTGTGTGTTAGATGCTAACTCAACTTTACTCAGCATTTTACGTCTTTGCCTGGATATAATCCCTACAGAATTTTTTTCAAATTGGATTATTTTTTTGAGATTTTGGTGTGAGGGGGAGGTGAGGGAAAGGATGTCAGTAAAGGCATTAAGCTTGAAAACTGAAAAAAAAAAAACCCTCAGGCTTACTTTTGGCATTGATTTTTTTTTAATTGGACTCAAAATTGCTGCATTTATTAGGCCTCTGACTAGAATAGACATGCAGAATTATTTATAACATGTATATACATCATGTAGCTATGACTTGCAACTGTGTTATAACTGAGTTTAATTGGTACATATTCTAATCCCACATGTGTACACGTTCTGTAATTTCCTAGAAGAAGCTTTTGGTGTACTTTTCAAGTCTAATCTTTGCACCCAACATCTCCTTCTGGTCAGGGTTCTGTGGTGACCTTATTCAAAGCAGGTTGATTGATGTCCCCCCCCCTTTTTTTTAATGGGTTTTTGAACCGGAAATCAGATAAGCTTTGTAAAACTTTCTGCTGCTGGAGACTGACTCTTCTTGCTGAAAGGGGAAAAAAAAGCACACAAGGTCTTGGTGCAAGGTCTTTGATAAACTTTTGCAGAGGGCACAAGAGATGAGTGGCCATTCTGTTTACCTTCTGGGCATTGTCTTATCAGGGCTGCCACGTAAACATTTGGATTCTCTGCTTTGGGCTGCTGTTAAAAACATTCACAATGTGAATTGAACACCAAAACAGCCCTGCCAAAAGAATGAGTGATGAGTGATAAAATCAACTTTTTCAGTATTTCCCATAGGAAAACCTTTGGTGGGAGGGACAAAGTGGAGGGAGAGATGGTTTTTTCCATCCCGGCAATTTTCTTTGTTAGGATTCCTGGTGAGTTGAATTAATTAACATTTGAAAATACATTTTCACCCTCAGAAAAAACTTTAACACACGTGGTTTTAACAATTACTCAATGTTAAATTTTTATTAAAACACTATTCTGGATTCAGGTTTTTAACGGAAAGTTAAGTCTCAGATACAAAGAATATCACTCCAGGAAGAGGAATAGAAGAAAGGAGCTTTTGACATTCTAAACATTTCTGCATTTTTCACTGTAAGCTAGAAGTCTACTAGCTTTGTACCAGACTCTTGCCTTAGTGATAAAAAAATAATATTTGATGTCGGGTCCCCACTTGACCCACTTCAATAAAGTATCAAGTACTTAACTGTATGGTGTTGTTATGAGAAGTTAGGAAATCAGACTTCTCCATGAGTAAACTCTTGTGACCAAAGGTATGAGCAGTGTGTAAGAAGAATCAAGAAGTGAATTTATTAAGCCAAATATGAAGGTTGGAAACATGTTCACCAGTGCTGAATGCTGTTCCGGGGGTCTAGAACTACTCATCGGAAAAATAGGTCCTGATACTGGTCAGAAACCTATTTCCTTATAATTTCCACCAAGGTGTTAGTTCACCCGCCAGGACCAGAAAAGACAAATCTAGTCTCTATTTCATTCGACGGTTCTTTAAATATTTGAAGACAGCTCTTGGATCCCTCATGAGTCTTCTCTGCAGGTGAAATACACTGAGATCCTTGAGAAAATGTAAGTTTGCATTCCCTTAGCACCCTATCCACCCTCTTCCAAATGGACTGCTGTTGACTTACAAACTTCTCCAGCCGTGGGTCTCAGAATAGAGGTCAGTGTTCCTGGTTTGGGTCTTACTTATTTACTATAGATGTGCTGTTTTGGAATAGAGGTTTAGTCCCTCTTAAAATTGAAATTCTCTTCTAAAGGTGGTAGCCAGAGGGTGGCAACATTGGGTTTCACGGATGGTAGGGTCCTTTCACACAAGTCCGTGCTCACTAACTCAGCATCAGTTCATTACCACCACCAGAGGGAAGCAGCTTTGGGTCTTCACTTATGCGTACTTGTTTCATACTTAATCGAAACAACTCTGGATTTCACAAGAGGAATGTAGTTAATACACAATATACAGGTCCCGTCTGTGCCTTCTTTGCCTCCGTGTTCTTGATGACTCCTCCCTCTCCGCCCCCTTGTCCATCATAGCCTGGTCATGGGATGCCCCTCCTTATTTTGTTATTTGGTGATTGTGACTCATTGCCACCACTTTTTAATTGGCAGAAGCATCCAGACAGTCCGCTTTCCAGGATTCAAAAGTTGAGGCTGAATAGTCGGCTATTATCTTGAGACAGTCGTCTCATCTATCATTTTAAAACCTAGTGTCATTCTACATAATTATTGTGTCTGATTAAAAAGGTCTCATCAGTCTTTTGTGTTATTATTATGACTCTTCCTTTTTCCAAAGCAACCTGGTTTACTCTCCCTTCTCTGTATCTTCCTCATCCTACTCATAAAGATAAACACACACTTTATAAAGGCCAATATACATTTGAACAAAGAAATACAACCACAGTGCCTTTGAATGCCATTTGATGACAGAGGATTCCAAGGCAACAGGCCAAGTGGACCTACCAGTAAGCTCCTCCCACATAAGTACTATTTTTGTATATTCTCCTACAAAAGAATAAAAATAGGGAAAATACTGTCAAGCAACCTGACAAACCTACTCCATCACCTGAGAGCTGATGAGAGACAAACACGTCTTTCCATGATGAATGAAATGAGTGTCTGTGCCAAGGGCTATCTAGGGAGATGTCTGCACAACTCCCCACTGACAGTAATTCCACACTCCAAAGCATGGCCTCTCCCTTTACCATAAGGTACACACTTCTCTTCCTCAAGCACATTTCTTTAATTCAAGGAGTAAGGAAGGGAGAGACGTTTTTGTATGTGTGTAAGAAGCGGTAGTGTATCAAAGTGGTGGTGGTGTGTGTGTGCACAGGGGAATATAGAAAATAGACAAACTATGAGCATACTGCCCTTCCAAGCAGTTGACCTGGATTTGATTCAGTACCCCTACTGGATTGTCAGTTAGGGCTTGAGAGAGTCAGGCTCCTGGGTTTGGAACCAATTGGGTGAGGAGGAAATTATCGTCCCTCTTGTTGATAAGGCTGAATTGGAGAATGCATCTTGTGTGTTGGTCACAACGGGGTTCCCTGACATGTTCTATGAAATTCCCAGATTGATCATCCCAGAATACCTCTGTCTGTAGAAACTCTTGCAGAACCATAGAAAATCTTACAGGGCTGAGATGTAGGAGCTGATTTTTTTATTTCCAATGTGACTGATCGGAAGAGTCATTCCTCCTCCCACAGGGAGAAATGGAAAGGGAGTAAAACGAAAGAGAACAGATATGTCCCTCCCATTCATTATCCTCCAAAGGAATACAAGTTTCCTCCCCTTTAGGGAACATAAGGAATAGAGGAGAAGCTTTCTCCTTTAACATGAAAAGCTACAGAACTTTTGTTTTAAAATCACTTTAATATACTTTGACGCACAAATATACCTTATCAGCAGTGGTTAAACCACAGGGCAGATAAGAATCATCTGGAGCTTGTAAGAGAACAGATGCCCCAGACCCCACTACCTTTTTAATAATGACTTCTTTTACTTTTAAAAAACAAATATAAGTATTGGAGGCTCACCCTTTAAGAATTACTGCATTTGGACATTTAAGCCAATTCTGTTTTACTATTAAACAGAGCCCATGAATTCTGTACTATGGAATCACAGAGGAAGCTCTGTCTGACCACAGAATCTGGTTTCTGCTGCTCAGAACGCTCCTTCCGTTACCCTTGTATGTGTACAGTAACATAAAAAAAATAAAGGAAACTTTAAATATAGAGGTTATTTTAAAAGTCGGCAAAAATGTTTGTTGTTCCACAGTATTAAGTAAGTGCAACATAGGAAAAAGGATTCTCTAACCAGGGACTTTGCTTCCTGTCTGAACTATCATTATGATCAATATGTTCTTTCTTATCCTTTAAAAGTGAACACATAACTATAGTTATTTAGGGGCGCCTGGGTGGCTCAGTCATTGAGCGTCTGCCTTCAGCTCAGGGCGTGATCCCGGGCGTTCTGGGATCGAGCCCCACATCAGGCTCCTCCACTGGGAGCCTGCTTCTTCCTCTCCCACGTCCCCCGCTTGTGTTCCCTCTCTCACTGGCTGTCTCTTTCTCTGTCAAATAAATAAATACAATCTTAAAAAAAAAAAAACTATAGTTATTTAGAGGAGAACTCTTCGGTAGGAATTTCTGTGCTGACAAGAATGTATTATATCTGTGCTTCCTAGTGTGGGGACAGCTAGCCACATGTGGCCGGCACACAGTGCAGCTACAGAACTGAATTTTTAACTTTATTTAATTGTAATGAATTTAAATCTGTCAGTAGCCATGTTTGACTGCTGGGCGCCATATTGGATAGTAAAGCCTTTGAGCATGTTGTTCGAATGGAAAATAACTTAATGTCATATCAGCATTTTTAAAAAGGAGTTAAGATGGTATAGATAATATCAAAGTTCCTCACACAGCCAAGAAGTTTTTGTATGACGGGAGAGAAACTTAGTACCAGGTTATGGTAGAAAACATGTTTTGTGTGATTCACTGACCACTGCCCTATCTGGTCGATGAAACAATTAGCGTAATTTAAGGAACGAATCAAAAAAGAAGCAGCTTCCAGGAAAAGTGCAATGTTGTTTTTGTTCACAAAACAGAAGGGCCAGTGAGAAACTGTGTGATGATAGCTCCTCCTTGAGGTTTAGTGATAACATTTCAGGTAAGGAAAAACTAAAAAACAGCAGAGTACAGGAGAAGAAATGCACTTGTTTCCTCATAACGTTTCCCCTTCTTGCTGAAGTCTTCAGACGAAGGCCCCCTTGTGCCAATCTTTCAGAACTTAAATTGGCCACTTCAAACACAGGTTCTCACTGGAGTCCACGTTAGTGGACAGAACCTGTGTGTGAGACCCCTGCCCGCCTTCCAGCCCAGGGTTTTGTATGTGCTGCTTCAGGGAGTGACAGCAACCCCATCGGACTTTACCTCAGAGGAAGCCTTTGAAGGGGGCTATTAACTGGAGATGATTCACAGTGTACATCTCACTGTGTAAAGAAAGTGAAATTACAAATTCTCAGAACGTATTATCTGCAATAGAAAGAAGTCTGACAACTCTGTGTTCTGCACGTGGACTATATCGTGTTGTTATTTGTCTACCATCTATCTATCTATCATCTATCTATCTATCATCTATCTATCATCTATCTATCTATCTATCTATCTATCTATCTATCTATCTATCTATCATCATCTATCATTTTGTAATTCTACTAGAGAATGTGGGAAGGAAGTTGAAGGAGACATGGATTCCATATCGGGCAAAGGAAATTGGTTTTCTTTACTGAGGTTTAATCTACATAAAAGAAAATGAGTTGCTCATAAGCATTCAGTCAGACGAGTTTTGACAATTGTATAAAAATTAGCAACCAGCAGCCAAAACAAGGGAATGGACATTTCCATCAACCCAGGAAGTTCTTTCCTGCTCCTTTTCCAGGAACCCCCGCCTTGCCCTAGGCGGTCATTGTGGTGTTTTCTAGCACCAGAGACTAGCCTTGTCCCTTTTGGACTTCAAATAAATGGACTCTTGCACTATTTACTGTCATGTGTCAGGCTTCTTAGGCTCAGTGTAATGTCTTGTGTTTCACGCCTGCTGTTCCATAGGTCAAGACGGCATTCCTTTTTATTCCTGAGTAGGGTTCCATTCTGTGCATAGACCACCATTTCTGCATCTATTCTCTTTCTGGACATTGGGTTTGCTCCCAATTCAATACTCTTTTTTTTTTTTTTTTAATGATGCTATGAACAATCGTGTACACAATTTGTGTGTGTGTGTGTGTGCCTGTGTATTCATTTAGCTCCCGGTAAATACATAGAAATGGAATTTCTGATTTGCATGGTAGGGACGTGTTTAGCTTTGTAAGAAGCTGCTGAAAATCTTGCTACTGGGAGATTCCATGAGCAGGTGAATTCCGTCAGCTGTTTCATGAGTGATCTATGCAAATTCAGGACACAGTCCCCTGCCAGGTAGCTGTACCGCTAAGAATATTCTGCAGCCTGTTTCATGCACGTTCATTTTATCTGTGTCCTTTGACGATGTGAACTTTAAATTTTGTTGAAGCCAAATAAATATATATATTTTTTCTTTTAAGGTTAATATAAGATTGTTATTATTTTGTTACCTAAATATTTGATAGAATTCACAGGCAAAGCCATTGGGGCTTGGAGTTTTCTTTGAGGAAGGTCTTTAAACTACGGATTCAACTTCTTTAACAGATACTGACTATTCATATTTCCTATGTTCTCTTCTAACAGTTTTGGTAATTTGAGTTTTTCAAGGGATTTATTTGCCCACTTCATCGGAGTTGTTGAATTTATTGGCATAAGGGTTTAAATAATTTTTGTGTCCTTTCATTGCTTATAGATTCTGTTACAATGTTTCCCATTTTACTATTGATGCTCTAATTCCTGTTTTCTGTTTCTTAATCAAACTAGTGAGGCATTGATCGGTTTTGCTAGATTTTCTGAAAACCAACTTTTTTATTTTGTAAATTTTTTTTCTATTGTTATCCACCTTCTATTTCATTAATTCCTCTTATTTGTATTATTTTCACTCTTCTCCTTATATTGAGCATAATTTGCTCTCCTGTTTCTAGCTTCTCAAGGAAGAGTTAAGATCGTTTAAGTACTTTCTTATTCCTAATGTAGGCATATGGCTATAACTTCCCCTATAATCACTTTTCCAGAGCATCCCGTAGAATTTTTGACGCATGGTATTTTAATTTTAACTCCTCGTTTAGGTATTTTAATTTCTTTTTTTTTCCTCTTTGATCCTTAGGTTATCTAGGAATGTGGTGTTTAATTTCCAAATGGTTTAGAATTTTCACATAAATTTCTGTTAAACTGCTATCTAATTTATTTGCACTGTGATTCAATAACATACTGTTTGATTTTCATGCCTTTTTAATTAATGAGGATTGTTCTGTGGCCCAGCTTATAGAATATACCGGTTTTTTGTGCACTTGAAAAGAATTCTGGAATCGTGGTTATGGCATCACATCCTTGTCATTTAGATACAGTTGTTCGATCGTGCTGTTCAAATATTTTATATCGCTACTATTTTCTTATCAACTAATTCTATTCAATATTGATAAAGAAGTAGGAAAATGTCCAACTACATTTGTGGATTTGTATATTTATCCATTTATTTTTGCTTCATGTGTTTTGTTTTTTTGTTTGTTTGTTAGTTTTTAAAGATTTTATTTATTTATTTGACAGAGAGAGAGACAGCCAGCGAGAGAGGGAACACAAGCAGGGGGAGTGGGAGAGGGAGAAGCAGGCTCCCAGCAGAGAAGCCCGATATGGGGCTTGATCCCCAGGACCCTGGGATCACGCCCTGAGCCGAAGGCAGACGCTTAACAACTGAGCCACCCAGGAGCCCCTGCTTCGTGTATTTTGAATTTATGTTGCCAGCTACAATATTACCATTTTACCCTATCGCTGAGCTCACATGTCTACCACTGTGAAGTACCCCTCCTTTTCTCTAGTGTACTTCCTGGAGGCATGTGACTTACTAATACTGGCACATCCTCGCCAACTTTATTACACTCAGTGTTGCCATGGTATCTCTCTGAACTTTTTACTTTTAGCCTGTCTGTGCTGCTGCATTAAAATGTAGCTTTCTCGTAAACAACTCTCACTTGGATTTTTTTTTTTCCATACTGAAAAATCTTTTGTATTTACTCGTATTGTTCAGGCATTTATGGTTGTATTTAAGTTACCTGGTCTATATTTCCCTGTTCCATCTTTTATGCCTTCTTTTAGGTGAATAGAGCAATTATTTTAGTATGTCCTTTTATGTTTCCTATTCGTGCCTTAGCTTTAACTAGTCATGTGATTTTTCCTTTTTTTTTTGTTTTAGAGATTACTATATGCATAAAATATATGACTCATGCATGATGAAAACACCAGACAATAGCGTAATTCCATGTAACCATTTGCTGGGGTGTCTGGCTGGCTCAGTCAGAAGAGCCTGCAACTGTTGATCTCAGGGTTGTAAGTTCGAGCCCCACGTTGGGTGTAGAGATTACTTAAGAATAAAATCTTTAATCGTCTCCTTTGGTCTTCATGTCATAACTAAACTTCTATGTTGTTCAAATCCCAGATTGCATTATTATATTTTGTTTAAAAAGTTATCAAGTAAATAAACCACATATATTTATATTAGATTAGCCTAGACCGGTAGGATTAGTCTAGAATTGTCCTTCTCTGTGCAATCTTTATCATGTTTGGATATCTATGTTTTATTCTCTGTACAAAAAAAAAATTGATTTTTCTTTTCCTATACGTTCAAATAGTTTGTTGTACTGGAGTTATCTGATCTTTGAAAGTTTGATAGGAAGCTGCTGTGTAACCATCTGAATTTTTTAAAGTGTAAGAATTCTGAAGAACTGGACATGTTCCACTGTGGTCCTCACATGTCCTTGACCTCCACAGCTGCTCCTCCCTATTCCTTCTTGCACTTGAACTAAGCCCCTATAGTTGTTCCCCCCCACCCCCATCTGTCTTAGTTCTGGCTGCTATAACTGAATACAATAGAATAGGTGGCTTATTAACAACAGAAAGTTCTCACAGTTGTGGAAGATGAAAAGTCCAAGACTAAGGCACCTGTGGATTTGGTGTCTGGGGAGGCCTATTTCCTGGTTCATAGGTGACAGTCTTCCTGCTGTGTGTTTACATGGCTTAAAGGGTGCGGGGTGTCTTGCATAAGCACTAATCCCATTCGTGAGAGCTCCACCCTCATGATCCAAGCACCTCCCAAAGGCCCCACCTCCTAATACTCGTTGTGGGTTAGATTTCAACTTGTGAATTTGGGAGGGAATTTAGTCGATAGCACCACTCTTCTTGGGGAACTCCAATGCCCAATTTATGGCTGTTAATCCATAAGAATAATTTCTCCCTCTTCCAAGAAGTGTTGACTGACTCTTTCCAAAACTAGCTGACTCCAATTCCTATACTTCTAAGTTCCGCCCTCCTTCCCCAAGATAGAACACTCCTTCGGACTTCTCTTATGGCTGGCATTCCAAATAAAGATTTATGATTAACACTGCCCTGGTTAATTTTATTCCACAGGTGTAGTGCCCTGAGCAGATCAGGACTGGATCTGCTGTTGCTCAGCTCAGGTCCCGTTGATAAGGATAGAGTACAGGAGAATTTCCTTGATGATTCCCCTCCTTGGAACACCAGGGATACGGAAATTGCTACGTCTTATTCTTGAGAGACAAGCTCTATTTTCCTGTGTTGAAATGTCATTTAGGGTTTTATTTTTCTCTCTGAATAGTTTTTGCTGAAAAATATTCGTTTTGGTCCCTTTCACTACTCAAGGCTCTCACTGCTGAGGTGTGGGTGCACCGGCCAAGATCCCCGGGGCCTGCTATTTGTTTGCCTTGTTATTTGTTGCCTCTTATTTGTTTTCAGCATTTGAATATAGACAACAGTCGCTCAACAAACCTCCAGACCTGTCCAACTTTGTAATCTCTGGCAATTACCAAGGACAATTTTGATTGTCTGTAGCCACTCTGGATGATTTGGGATATAAATTAGTTAAAATATTTGTGCATTGCCTTAGACTCTAAGGGCTCAAACATTCCAAAGAGTCAATGGTCAATAATTTTGACTGGCATAAGAGGCCTCTGAAAGAAATAGATATTTAAAAATTTCTTCTCTTAAGTTCTTCTTAGAAAAGCCTGACAAAAATGTGGAGGATCTGAAATTGAGACTGAAACTCTCCTCTTTCTCTCCTGACTCAGTTTCAGATTGGGTCCCTCGTGGAACCTATCTCTCAACTACCTCCTGCCCTTAGATTTGCACCTTGATCTCCTCCTGCTCCTAAATCAAGTCTTACCCCTTTCCTCCACCTCTTCTACCTAAACATACCTCTCTCATCAGACAACACCCTCTCAAAGATTCTGGATGAATCTTTGGATTCATGGATAAAAGACATGGATGGAGACGTAGATGAAGTTAATGTCCAGCTTCACTGGTTTTATTAAACCTTGGTCAAGATCAGATTTGATCATCTAATTTAGGATTTTCTAAGCTATTGTAATTCAGAATTTTACATAGAACATAGCGTCTAGACTGTCCTGATCTCTGTTAATTTGTTTATCTCCTTGTGGAGTTTAGAGATTAAAAAAAAAAAAAAAAAGTTTAGAAAAAAAAAAGAAACTGATTAACTCACATTCCAGGGATATTTTGGCTCAGTAAGGTGGTGATATCCCAGTCACTACTTCCTTCTTTGTTAGTGGTCTTAGACCTGAGCTGACAGACTTACTCCTAGGAGTGAGCACAGGAACTTGCTGAGTACTTTGAAGAGAAAATTTACAAATCTAATTAATATCTCTTTGTATTAAGCATTTAGATTAATTTAAGAACAATAACACCTCTCTGTCTAGCGTAGGCAAAGACATCTGTTGATCGTAAGGTGGGGAACCCTAAGGACAACTGTCCTACCTTATCTCCTGGAATGACTTGACTACCCTAACCCACACATATTCCCATCTAGCACTGCAATACTTTACAGCCCTCCACACTTCCTCATCCCAGAGGAAGGCGGAACTCCTGGCTATCATGTGATTACCGGGGAATTTCCTTGTCTCACTATGATCTCCGTGAAACCTTTGTAGACAATCCACATTTATAACCATTTGTGCATATAAGAAATGAGCAAGAGAATTATTAAGCTGGAGATATAATCACAACCTGTTCGGGATGGGATACATAGCCTACTCAGGCTTGGTTGAGGAGAGACACAAATAGATAGTTCTGGAGGCACATTTCTTCCTTTTTTAGTAGCAGGTTGGAGTTAATTCAGTACAAAAATAGGATGATTCCAGAAACAGCTCCGAAGAATCAACATATATATATATATATATATATATATATATGTATATATATATATATATTTTTTTTTTTTAGAGAGAGTGAGCACACATGCACAGGGAGTGGGGAAGGGGCAGAGGGAGAGGAAGAGAGAATCTTAGCGGAGCCAGATGCGGGAGTTGATCTCAAGACCGTGAGGTCGTGACCTGAGCCATAATTAAGAGTCAGATGCTTAACCAACTAAGCCACCCAGGAGCCCCCAAAGAATCACCTTTTCTAACAGGCTACTTAATTATCCAGGAAACTCTTATTGCTACACAATTGACTCCAGTTGGCCACTCTCTCTTACTCTATACATACGTAGAGCAATATAGGACATGGGCTATTCTATTGGAATCCTTTCCATGATGGGTGTAGCTATAATCCACCTGAGCAAGCCACTCTGCAGAGCAGTAAGAAGACCTTGGGGTCTTCACTGTGAATACCGAAAATTTCTCCTGTTCCTGTGGATCACCCCAAAAAGCTCCCCATTCCAATATGACACTATATAATGGCTCCTCCTACATGGTCCCATATTAAGTACTTGTGATTTTCTTTAGAAGTGCACTTATGATATTCTAATTATCTGTTTACTTTTCTGACTTCCTAACTAAACTGTGAGTTTAATATGCATCATATTTTGTACATCTTTTCATTTTTAGTGCTTAATATTTGACATGGCATATAATAAGAGCTCTACAAAAATGTATTAGTTAATGAATAAATTCCATTTCTATCATATTATTCTTTCAGGTTTATCACAGCTTCCTTTTTTGAAAAAGTAAATAATTAGGAAGTAAATTGTCCAAGATTTGAGTTAGGAAATAACTGAATTGTATATCCATGGTTGTTTGCCCAATCGGAGATACAAAATCTGGGCCCTTGGGGTTAAAAATGAGTCACTGAAAAATACATATTCAATGATTTTTGACATCACCAGCTATCTCAGAACTTTTAACTATTACAAAGCATTCCTCTCTACTGTCAAATTTATGAGAATTTCTTGTGATGTCTCCCTTGCAAACGTGTCCTCCAAGTAAGTAGGCGTCAGACTGGAATGTGCGTTAGAGTCCTAGGGGTCTTGTTAACATGCGGGTTCCAGTTCAGGCGATTTGGGGTGGGACCGTGCCATCTGCATTTCGGACAAGCTCCCAGCTGATGCTGAGGCTGTCAGAACTTGGACTGCACTTTGAGAAGCAAGGCTACAAGCTACACCGTGCAGGTGGCCACTAAAGATTCTTCTCTGTTTGAATTAGAACAGAATCGATGTCCTTCCTGGAAATGAAAAGTGGCATGTTCACCCAGTGCTCTGACCATAGGATGTGACTCGAAGCCATAATACGTTTTTCCAAGGCTGTTTAAAAGAAAATATCTTGTGACCTTAAGATTGAAATCTGAATGTTTAGTTGGGTAATTGATATCTTGATAGAAGAAGACATTGGAATCTGACCTTTTCATCATTTTATAAAAATGCAATTTGTGGAAGTACAAAATTATGGGATGCTTCGGAAAAAAAAAACATGCCATCTGGTTATCAGTAGCACATCAAGATCTCTCAGGGTATCTTGGTCTTTTATGATATTTATTCTACATTCCATAATTTTAAAAATGAATCAAATATTGACATTGAAAGTCATATAAAAAATGTTTGACCTAGAAAGAGCGTAATGTCAGAGCTTCTACTTAGGACAGCTGCTTTGATTAGGAAAGCAATTTGTTTGTGAGATGAAAAATATGAAGCAGGTGACAACACCATGGCACTATTTTGACTTCATTGGCTTATAAGCTAAATTTACAAGTGTGACGAGTGCTGATGGAATTGCATGTGAAGACAAAACCAAATCACAAATATGGTGTTTCAGAAGAAAGTCTGGGAATAGGCAGGCAGAATATGGGTGAAGGTAAAATTGTTGAGTATCTTTTCTTTGGTCTTAGTCAATGAAACATCCACAACTGATTTCCCCGGGGTTCCTAGGTAAGGCACAGATACTGTAACAGGAACCTCTGTATGACAGAGAGGACTTTAAGAGGAAGGGCATACATGGAGTGCCTGGGTAGCTCAGTTGGTTAAGCATCAGACTCTTGATTTCAGCTCAGGTCATGATCTCAGGGTTGTGAGATGAGCTGTGCACTGGGCTCCATGTTAATCAGGGAGTCTGCTTGCGATTCCCTCTCTCCCTCTGCCCCTCTCTCCCGTGTGCACTCTCTCTCTCTCTCAAATAAATAAATAATTCTTTTTTAAAAAGAGGAAAGGCATACACTGAGAAAAGATGACATAGAACAAAGAAAGAGCACTTTCTTGCACAGAGAAAAATTTATTGAAAAATTAGCACAGAAAAAAAAAGTTTTCTGTGAGATTTCGGCTTTGAATCATCAGCACCACATAACTGAAAATGTACATTGTTGAGGAGTAATATAATCTTGAAAGTGATTTGTTTCCCTTAGCTAATATTTGGATGACATTTGCCAAGCCGTTTATGCATCAATTTGTCAAACTGAAATGAAACTTTACTTCTATTTTAGAGATGAGAAAACCGAAATGTAGGAAGATGATGATTTGGCAGACGGATAAAAACACTAGTATTATCTAGATACCGCCAAAGTCCGTAACTCCTTAGCGAGTCATGCTGCTTTACATAGATCTCTGTCTACCATGTTTTATTTTCTTATGGGAAATTCTAATTCTTGAGATCAGCAGCATGTAGCTTATGAACTTCATTTTAAAACATTTAATACATCATCAAGAGTAATCATGTGAAGAAACCCCACACTACAAGGATGAAGTATTAAGATTCTGTATATGCAGCTAGGACGTGGGTATTTTGGCCAGGACACCATTTATGTAATGGCAAACTTGAGACTTGAATAAATCCCCGCTGTCTCTGCCTCCTTACGAGTGTTCATTTCCAGTTCCAATTTGGCAGCCAAGCTTTTCCAAAGTATTTGGAACTCATCGCAGCCTCCAAACACCTGCTGAGCTTTGCTGCAGAATTGGAGCCAGACACTAGCTAGTTGGACACCTTCTTTTTCCTGTCTCCCTGTGTTCTACCATCAGCTGGACCAAGGATCACTCTATTCAACTATCAAAGCATAGTGTTTTAATTACTCAGAAGTCATAAAGCTCTTCAAGGACCGGGACATATTCTAAGCTATTTCGAAAGATGATTTCCCACAACTATTCATAACACTTTATGAAAAGAAAGTTTTATACCAACCACAAACCATCTTATTTAATTACTAGACCAATTTTCTGAACCATTTCCTACAAAATAACATTGTCTAGGTTAAAAAAAAATTGATTGCCTATATATCAGAAGACAATACAAGCCAGAGAAAAATCATGTCACAATAATTTATTTTTTCTCCATTTATAGAACTAACATGGAACCATAGAGATGAAGTTTTATTCTGGCCATACCCAGAAATGATGATTGTGATGTTTATTTAAAAGTTTGCATGTGGGGCGCCTGGGTGGCTCAGTCATTAAGCGTCTGCCTTCGGCTCAGGGCGTGATCCTGGGGTTCTGGGATCGAGCCCCACGTCAGGCTCTTCCCATGGGAGCCTGCTTCTTCCTCTCCCACTCCCCCTGCTAGTGTTCCCTCTTTCGCTGGCTGTCTCTCTCTCAAATAAATAAATAAAATCTTTAAAAAAAAAAAAGTTTGCATGTATATCTATAAAAAGTAAGGTGAGCATCAGAGAACCAACGAGTTACCGTGGGTAAATCCGAAAGAGTTGAAATTCTGAAGTCTCTGGAACACACTGGCCTAAAAATCTCTCCATGGTGATACCTTTATTTCACTTTCTAGATTTAAAATATGTGAATGTGACATTCAAATTAAGAGGAAAATGAGAGCAAACCAGAAAAACTTAAAAGAAGGAAAAAAGGACAGAAATTAAGTAAGGAAAAGAACTGAGGTAAGCAACAAAACAATTTTTCTCTTTAAATAATTAAAATCTCTGGCAAGATTGGTCAAAAATAAACACAAAATTAGGCAATATTAAGAATAAATATAAGAAAACACCTAAGGTACTGAGGAAATTTTAAAAATGACTTAAATGAAATATATAAAACATTTACTAGTTATTTGAAATGTAGAGAAAAGTAAAAGCCCTAGAAAAGCATAGGTGAGCAGTGAATAATGTATAGACTCATTATGTTGTACACCTGAAGCTTATATAATATTGTACATTAATGATACTTCAATAATTGTTTTAAATCTAAAATGGGAGATTATGATTTTTTTATTCATTACTTCAAAATGACACATAAATTATCAAATTTAACCTCAGAAGAACTAGAAATCAGATTGGGTATTTTACTATTAAATTATTTATCAAATATTGACTTTTCTCCTGGTTATGGTTCACCTTTTTCTGGTTTTCTTTTTTTTTTTTTTTCGTGTCTTGTAATTTGATATTATATATTGGGCATTCCAAATATTGTATGTTTAAGAATTTGAACTTTTTCTTAACAGAATGTTGGGCTTTTTTCCTGGAAGATAATTAAGTTACCCAATAGCTGGAATATTTTGAGGCTCTGTTTAAGGTTTGCTAGGTTGGGTCTAAAGTAGCCTTTACTCTAGGGATAATTTAATCCTACTGCTAAAATGAGATCCATCTGAAGTCTCTACTGAATGCCCCAGGGATGAGCAAGGTCTGTCCCTTTTAGATTAAGATCTGCAATATATGCCCGCTCTGTGTGAGCTTGGAATTGCTCTTCTGACAGCATCCTGGTCCTTCTTTGGCTGGGCTCATGGAATTTCACCTTATGCATGGCTGCCTCAATAGGCAGGCCCAAGGGGAACTCTGTGAACATTTCTAGGATGATTTTTCTGTCTAGCTCCCTCCTATCCTAAACTCTGCCCCACAATTTCCAGTCTCCTCAGCCTCACAGAACTGAACTGAATGCAACTCAACAAGACAGTTGTGCTCTGCTTGGAATCACTCCCGTGTACCACCACCCCGAGTGTGTGGGTGCAGACAGGAAGCCATGACTCTGAGAAGGCGCACCTCACCCGTTTTGTTTCCCAGAGGGCATAGCTCTTTGTTACCTGTTATCCGATATCGGGAAATAGTTATTTCATATATTCTGTTGTGTTTTTCATCTGTTTACAGTAAAGCATAAGTCTAGTCCATTTTACTGTGTTGTGGCCTGAAATGAAATCATCATGATAAACTTTGAAGGAGTGGAGTCAAACGGTAAAAGCAATAGTTTAAGAAGATGGCTTTGAGGGGCGCCTGGGTGGTACAGCGGTTAAGCGTCTGCCTTCGGCTCAGGGCGTGATCCCGGCGCTCTGGGTTCGAGCCCCACATCAGGCTCCTCTGCTAGGAGCCTGCTTCTTCCTCTCCCACTCCCCCTGCTTGTGTTCCCTCTCTCGCTGGCTGTCTCTATCTCTGTTAAATAAATAAATAAAATCTTAAAAAAAAAAAAAAAAAAGAAGATGGCTTTGAAAATGGTGAGAAAATGCAAATAAGTGTAAACCAATCCCTGATGCCAATTAGTCTGGATGGGACCCAGAAATCTGTATTTTTTCAAAACTCTTCTCAGGTGACTTTTGTACAGCCAAACTTGCACATTCTGACTTCACCGCTTTAGATTATCTTCTGGGAACCAAAAAATTCTCAAAATTGTTCATGGTTAAGTAGATACCAATCTGCATTCTTTTGTCTTCCTCTTCTCTCTCCTGAGGCTGTCTTATTACTCAGCTTCTAGCTGTGTTGTAATATTTCTTGGAAAGCCTCAGTGGCCCCCAAATTTTCCAATCTGTGTAACACAGCCCTTTGTCCCCCATCAAGTCACATGAGGAGATTTGCAGAGCTGCCTCATTCCACCACCACTGCTATTTGGAAAAGCATCTAGTGAGTTCCACCCAACATTCTCTACGGTGTGTGTTTACCCAAGTGAAAGCCATTTGCTTTCACAGTTGGCCTTTCTGCTTGAATGGCTTTTCAGCTCTGGGGCCTGGAGGTAACTCCAGAACACCTTTTCATGACTACAAGGACCCCCCAGGAGTCCTGTTCCCTCAGGGCTTAGTCTATTCTTCACTGTGACTCTATTCATTCCCCGCTGAGATCTGAACTTTTGGATTCTTTTTTCTACCTAGCACTATTTTCTAAGGAACCCCCAATTGTCCTCTGCCTCCAGAAACTTTAATGTGGAGAAAACAATTGGCCTCTTTCTGGGTCCTTGGGACTAGCCAGCTGGCCTGCATTTCCTTTTCTGCAGCTGTGTGGAAGCTCCCTCTGCATTTCGACCTTCACACCATAGAAAGTCAGCTCTGATCTGTGTGGTCAGCCAGTGTCCCTTGGCAGTGAATCATGTCATCTCATCTTTCACTCTTGCTCTAAGAAATTATTTAAGTTCAGCTGAATAATAAGAAAAGACACATAATTTCCAAGGTCACAATTAAAGACACGCCCAATCCAATGAAATGTGTGGGATTTGGAACTGCCAAGATGGCTGACTAGAGGTGCCTGGTCTCTCCGTCTTAGGAGCTTCCTTTGTAGCCCATTCTGACAAACAAAAAACCAAATTCTGGCTGTATTACAATGTTAAGAGGAAACCACATGCTAAATTCCAGAAATTCAAGAAAATAACTTGATACAAATAGTAGTATAACATCATTATAAACAGAATTAGATTCTTCAAAGATAAGGACCAACTGCAAAAAAAATCCAAACAACAAGGTGCAAGACAAGGCTGAAAGGCTGTTTTATAATGAAGATGAAGGGCCGCCTGGCTGGCTCAGCCAGTAGAGCACGAGACTCTTGATCTCAGGGTCATGAGTTTGAGCCCCACGTTGGGTGTAGAGATTACTTTAAAGAAATTACTGGTTAAAAAAATAATAATTAAATAAAACAAAGGTGAAAAAGAAGAAGGAAAAATAAAACCAGAAAGAGAAAAAAATGGATATTGTGATCAGGCAACAGAGATCTGGTATACCCATAACTGACGGTTCTGAAGAAGAAACAAGGGGAAAAAAACGAACCTCATTAGGCATAATATTCAAATCCACTATGATACATTAAAGACCAAGTGGGGCACATAGAACACACACACCCTGGTTGAGACTTTGGTCCTTTTTGTTTTTATTTCTAACTGCTTTGGCCTTATAGATTTCCTTGTTATTATTTGCATACTCTATGTTATATATAAAGAGCACCTACAAATTCACAAGAAAACAAAAATACACTAATATAAAAATTGACAAGAAAAGTAAATTGGTTCTACAAATATGAAAAAAATAAAAACAATAAATAGATGAAAAATGATAAAGCTCACTACTAACCAAATGTCTGCCTCTAAAAATGCTAATGGGAACAGTTTTTATCACTTATGTTGGTAAGGTTTTAAAAATTATGATATCCTTTAGAATCAAAGATGTGGGGAAAGGACACAATGTGTAATGTGTGAAAGTATAAGCAATGCAATCTTGATGGAAGGCAGTTTAGCAATATATTTCAAAAGCCAGAAAATATTCATATAATTTGACCCTCCAATTAAAGAATATTGAAAAGAATGAGAAAAAAAATTGACCCATGACTGTTAAGAATAAATGCAGGTTACAAAGCATCCCACTGTCTATCATACACTCACACACACACATAGATACTAGATCATGGAAAGAGAAATACATGAACTTCTGAATGGAGTGGCCAACATTTTTTCTTTTTTGGTATTCGAGGTAATTTATTTATTCTTTGCGTTTCTCTATAACTTCCAAGTTTTCCAAAATGAACACTAATTATTTTTGTAATATATGAAAATAAATGAACAAAAATGGAATAATAGGGAGAAAATAATTCCCAAGTGATAGTCCTTATGAACTCAAATTGATCAAAGAAAAAACAAGCACATGGAATATATGTACACTATAAATCAGAAAGTAGATGCATTAGAAATCAGCATTGGATTCTGTCGACAGAATATAGACCTCTCAACACAGACTAGTTTTTAAAATTTTCAAGTAGTTCATAGAAGATATTAGGCAGCAAGCAAGTCCTCAAAGTTCCAAACTGTCATACGTTCACACTACATACTTTCACCACAGTGTGACAGAAATGGAAGTTTTATCACAGTTAATATATATAAGTCAGAAATATGGATTATAGATGAAAAAGACCTCTACTTGGCTGACTCTCGTGTATGGCTCATGTGAGGACTCGAAGGTCAGCACCAAGGCTGAACACAGAGGTAAATTGTTACTATGTTGTGCCTTCTTCTTTTTAAAAAAGTTAAAGAAGTCTTCATCCTTCAAAATATGAAAATAATCTAAAATGCTAATAAAATTAAGGCGTACGTTTAAATTGCTGAATTACTAAATACAAAAGGATCAGGGCTGACAAGTAACATGAAGTGTCAATACAGGAGGGAAAGCAATAACTCTCCTCTGTTAAATCTAATTAAAATGCAAGGGGAAATGTCATTAATAAAATTGGACAGAGACAAGAGAATGTCACAAGATACGGGCTTTTTTTTTTAATGACTCTAGTTCTTTGTTCTCTCCTGATGATATACCTGTCTCCCGAGCAAGTCACCTGACTTTTTGACATCTTAAGATGAGGAAATGTAAGTAACCATATTACACCAAAGGTCGTATTTAGCTTTTTCAGGCCGGGAGTCTCAGGTGCCTTCAATGCTAGGCCGAATGAGTTGTAGTACCCGATGTCAAACACTAGAGGGCGGAAACACAAAGGAAACGGGGAGGCAGGTGGGATCCACCAGGCAGTAATACCTGTGCGAGGGGAAGGCAGGCAGTCTAGCATCAGGAAGACGTGACTTCCGGTTCAGCCACAAGCACAATCCTGGAAGGTTCCAGATAATAACAAAAATAGTAGCCTCCTTCTCCCCCCGTGTTATTTCTGGACAAAGGCAGATACAAGGAATTCACTACAGACATTACCCTGTGTGCTCTTGGTTGTGTATGAGTTTTGTGGAACAGATGAATCTGTCAAATCTCCCCACAGGTGGGACGACAGCCCAGCTGTGCTCCTTATTCTGTTCTCTTTCTAGCCTCCCTTGCAGGAGTCACTTACTGAAAACAATGTTCTTTGGTATTTAGAAACCTGCTCAAACCTCTGTGTAGGATGTTTGGGCCGGACAGTGAGGAGAGTGTGACCCAGAGGCAACGCGGGGAGGGGGGCGTCTGGGAGTTGTGTGTCTTTGAGGGTTGAAGAGAACAGTGACTCCACTAAAAGAGCCTGACAGGGACAGGTGGAAAGTTTCCTCAGATGCAGACACTCCCAGTCTTGGACCAACTCTGCTGCCTGAGGTGACAGGACCAGGGAAGGGAAAGTCTGTGTGGGTGAGGGCTGGCAACTATGTCCTGTGACCTTGGGAGCCCGTGTGTGGACCTGCCCTAGGTCCTCTTGGCGGAGGGGGTCACTGTCAGGGTGTCCTGCCCAGAGCAAAACAGGCGTGTCTGACAGAGCACTCCACCCCTTTCCCAAACCCAGTAAGCTCCCGGCGAGACTAAGGAAAACACTCTGATCTCGCACTCGGACCAAACATGGTGCCTGGATTTCAAAACCGGATTCTATTTTATTTAAATCTAGAGGACTAGAAGCACACAGGGAAATAGTCAAGAGAAGCTGTAGCTTCATCCTTCATGTCATCACTTACACCGTGCCTGATGAATACTACTTAAAAGTCACACACACACACACACACACACACACACACATTTGGAATGAACTCTCTGGGTTTCACGACGCAGTTCATATGGGATAAACATCCTGATCTTATATAGTTCTGGGGACATGAAAGAACGGTTCTCATCTCCATTTTATATGTGATAAAAGCGAGCTGCTAGGATTTCGGTAAAATTGCCCCAAATCACACAGTGTGTAAGTGACCGAGGCTGCCCTTTTCTCGGCGCTGCCTCTTGGTCTGCTAACTGCGCACAGAGGAGATTGTAAAACTTCTTGGGAAATGCAAAATCAGACACCGTTGCCTGCTAGAATTTTTTAACATGTAACTTGAGAGGTTTGTTTAAAGTTTGTATTTTAATGCCTGTCATTCACATGGTGGGATGTGTTTTCACCATGCTGGGAAATAGGGACGGACCCAAAGTGGGTAGGACCACAAAATTATTATTCAAAATTATTTTTCAAAATCAGTGTTTGATCTTCATTTCTTTGGGTCATTTTCATCGGTTTAAATTAAGCATCTGGTCTCTAGGGGCGCCTGGGTGGCTCAGTTGGTTAAGCGTTGGGTTTTGATTTCGGCTCAGGTCATGATCTCAGGGCTGTGAGATCAAGTACCATGAAGGGCTCAGCACTGAGTGTGGAGCCTGCTAATGACTCTCTCTCCCTCTCCCTCTGCCCCTGCCCCTGCCTGAGCACCCCCGCCCCCCACCTCACCACTTGGATACACTCTCTCTCTCTTAAAAAAAAAAAAAAAAAAAGCACCTGGTCTTTAAGTAGTGATGAAATATGACCAAGAGTCTAAAATCAAGAAAGAATAAGAGAAACAGGGCAGTAAGACCAGAGAGAAGTTTGACAAGTGTATACCATTTCAGAAATTTAAAAACTTTTATTTTAATTTTCTTTTAAAACATGTTCCGATGGCCATATATATCCTTGATATTGCCTTGGGAGGGAGGTTTATGATGCCCATTTTCCAGACAAGCAAAGTGGATATTAAGAGGTTCAATGACCTGCTCGTGGTTAAGCAAGAGTGAAGGGCAGAAGCAGAGCCTGTCGGGTGTGGCAGAATCCCTCGCCTTCCATGACTCCAAGTGCTGGCGGGAACACCCGTAGAAAGTCAATATCCAGGACGAACGACTTGATGGGGGAAAAAATTATATGAAACCTAATGACTCTGAAATGAAAAAACCTAAACCCTTCTGTGCGGTGACATTTACCAATCATTCCTGAAGTGAGTGCGTGGCCTGGATCTGGCATTTACATGACCACACTTGCACAGTGCGGTGTCTGCGTGTCTGGAACTCATTGGGTTGCTGCATGTGTTTCTGGGGTAGCTTGGACCCCAGGCGTAGATCTATAAGGAGTTGGTTTTCTCCACTTGTTTTCTCTGATACGTAGCTGAACGATCAGGTTTCCCATGGAAGGGGAATGGGGGGGGGCGGGGAGCAATGGGAGCAATGGGAAACCTCAGAAACCAGTTTTGTTTACCGCCAAACCAAACAAGCCCTCTCTTCCTGAGGCATCTGCTGGTGGTTACCAGCGGGGATTGGAGCGCTTTGGGAGCCGAACCCACTGGAGCTGCAGGCTGTGGGCAAGGTGTGGGCAGAGCAAGAATTCCAGGCCCCAATTCCAGCTGCTCTGCTTGAAAATGGCTAAGTGCGTAACCTTCTGGAAGCTTTGGTTACCCAGCAGCACAAACCGGCTCCTTCCACACTCTTGCCTAGAAATATGAACTGAGAACTCTCAGCTGGACTGTCTGTCTCACGTTGGATTCACAAAATGTTCCCGTTTGCTTCAACAAACTTCAGTCCCAATGTGCTGAGACTCTTTTGTGCCAGACTCGATGCTGGGCTCTGGACATTCAGGGCTGAAGACGGCAGTCTCTGCTCTGAGTAACCTGACATCTGAGAATGTTTGTGTGGAGTTTGACTGTTTTTGCAATAGAATATGGTTCTCCCCTACTTCCTGCCATTGAAACCACCCACACTCTGAGCTCCCACAGGCATTACATTCAGTGCCAGAATGTTCTTCGGCAATGATCTAGAGTCCAGTCACAGAGATCCAGAGAAATAAATGACCTTATTAAAAACAAGCGAACAAACAAATAAATATCCTCTCCTCACAAATGCTCTCTTGTTATTGTTATGACCCGATAATAACCACAAGAATTACACCTTGCTTCTGAGTAATTTCTCTTGTATCCTCGCCCTGATTTGATCAGTACCATGGAAACAATGGTGTGGGTGTTGCGAGACCCCAAATAAGCTTTTCTATATCTGATCAAAGAGCCCTGGTCCAGCCATCTGGGCCTGAGTTGTTCCCGGAGCCAGCAAGGCGTGCTCCTACCCTGGTTTTTCCCTCCTTCTGGAATGTTCTTCCCCCAAGTATCCCCTGGGCAGTTCTCAAAGGAAGGAAAGAAGGAAGGAAGGAGTTTCTCAAAAGAGAAACAATCCCAGTCTCCTTTAGGTAAAGCCTGTCGTGATAGAACGCCCATGGGTAAGAGTCTAGACACACAACTCATTCTTTGGGGCTCTGGGCATTTGTTACACCAACTGACTTCATCAGCATCACCTCAAATGCCACACAATCTCCAACAAATATACCCATTTCTTCTTGGGTTCATTGGATCACCCTTTTATCTTCAAATCCACTTATACTGTAAACTCTTTTCCAACCAGGTCCTCCTCATTTTACAGATGTCCCCTCAAAACCTCTGTCCTCAAAGATGACTCCACTGCCCAGTGCTTTGGGCATCCTGATGCTTTCTCTGGGCTCCCCAGCCCCCTCACCTGTCACAACCTGAGCAATCCGGCCGTTGGTGTCTTAGATGTGTTTGTCTCCTTCTTCAACTGAGTGTAAGGGGAATATGCTTTGTCCCCAGAATTTTGGGAAGAAACTCACAGGATGGGAGGGCTCTGTAAACATGCACGAGCTTCAACAGCTGCACCCCCAACATCCCTAGTTTGGGAACATGGAGATTTACCTAATTCAGCCTGGGAAAGCAAGGTCAGAGACAAGAAGGAGGCTCTTAACTGAGTCTTAAACCAATGAGTAGGTCTCAGCAGAGGGGAGCTGGGGAGAAGCTTGAAGGCTTACCTAGCACAGTGAGTGTTCTATGTCCATATTCTGATATTATTTTCACCTAGTCCAGAGCTCTCCAGACACACCGGCCTGGGGTGGAGCTTGAGTGGGTGTTGGCAGGTGAGCAAGAACAATGGTTCCTTCTCTTCGCACTTCCCCCTTGCTGCCACCAGAGGGCGATCTGAGTCCATTAATCACGCCATCCCCACCTCCTCCCTGGCCCTCCCCACCTCTGCTGCTAATAAGTCATCTTAATGGGGAAGGCTTCTGCTTTAAGGCTACATTTGTGCCAGATGATGGGAGTGTCCAGAAGTTCAGCCTCTCTGCATGAGTAGTTGCGTATATTCATAGCATTAGAATAACACTAACCATATTTAAAATAATGAGTTTATACTGTTGTCTAGCTCTTCGAATTTGCCAGGCACTGTGCTGTGTTTTCTATGCATGATCCGCTGGAACCTTCACAGAAACCTCATGACCTGAGCACTCTCTTTGTCCCCTTTTGTCAGATGGCACAAAGAGGTGAAGAGTTTCGTCCAAGTCCACCCAGCATTAGTGGTGGAAAGTCTGGAGAACCAGCCTCTAACCCCTACTCTCCACTTCGTGGGCGGGGAACAAACTGGAGAGGGCGAAGAGCAGGTTTCCCTCAGGAATGGAAAGAGGATGGACTGGATGGCAGAGACCTGTAATCAAAGGATGGGAGGAGGGAAGAGGCAGGGCACGCTTGCTGAACTCTCACAGGCTTGATCTTGCTGCAGCAGAAACAGAAAAGGCCATTTCGAACACTTTAGTGCTCTGGATTTTGAATACGTTGCGCACATATTGGTTCCACTGTCGTCGTCTTCTTTTTTTTTTTTTTAAGATTATTTTTATTTTTATTTATTCGACAGAGATAGAGACAGCCAGCGAGAGAGAGAACACAAGCAGGGGGAGTGGGAGAGGAAGAAGCAGGCTCATAGCGGAGGAGCCTGATGTGGGGCTCGATCCCATAACGCCGGGATCACGCCCTGAGCCGAAGGCAGACGCTTAACCGCTGTGCCACCCAGGCGCCCTGGTTCCACTGTCTTCTTTTTGACGACTTCTTATCCTTGATTCCTAGAGTTAATTCCCATCCTTATCTATTCTGGTGCACGCCAATGGCTGTTCTAAAATCCTGGACCGTATGTTCCAGTAATTCTGCGGGAGGGGTGCTGGCATGTCCTGCAGGCACTTGGCCCTCCTGTTGGGGACGCTGTGTCCCTGAATCTATACCCTTCCCTTCTTTTGTGAGACTGGACTCTGTTAGGAAGCAAATTCACCAGGAAACAGAAGCCTCTCCTTTCCAAACATCTGTCAGGGTCCTACTAAGTGCCATGCACTTCTCTAGGATGTAGGAGGACAGAAGACACATAAAGCAGGAATGAAAACAAAGCAAGTGTTTTCCTGAAACTTCCACCGTAGCCACTGGGGAGTGGAGGATGAAGGGTGAGGGAAGGGCAATGCAAAGGCTCAGTTACGTTTAAATTTCAGATAAGCAACGAATAAGTTTTAGTATAACTATGTTCCATATAATATTTGGGTCATACAAAAATATTTGTTGTTCAGTGCAAGTATATGTCAAATATTGCATGGAAGATACTTACAACATTTTTTTTCTAACGTAAGTATGTTCCAACTATTGCAGGGGACACAGCTGTGTTAAAAAGTTATTCATTAATTCTCTGAAATTCTAATTTAATTGGGGGACTGTATGTTACCTGGCAGCTTGGAGGGGGGTGAAGAGACAAATAATGCAAAAATTATAATAAGACCTATAGTGGCTCACATGGTAGTAAGTGCTGTTGAGAAAAACACAGACTTTCCACTTAAAACAAAATGAAACAGAACTAAAACCAAAAAACAAAAACCAAAAAAACCCACCGTCGTCCTGTTATGGGTCTAAATACCAGCCATGCACCAGGCTCTCCAAAGTTCCATCCTCACCCCTGCTTCCAAGGGCAGATGACTATGTCGTGAGATGGGGAGGGTGTTCTGAAAGTAGCAGAGGCTGGGGAAAGTTGTCACGGGAGAAATGATGTCTCTTTAACTGAAAGAAAACTTCAGAAATGTTGTTGGTGATCTAGTCTAGAAATTTGGAATCCTAAAATCCCAATAACGTGGGGCAACCTTAAGGAAGCAAGTTAGGTCTCCCAAGCATTCTGCAGCCTGGGCCAGTCCCGCTTTTATGTTTTCATCTGATATCAATTTCCATAGGGTCAAGGATTCTGTCAACAGGGCCCAGGTGCTACTAGTAGAACACTTCTCTGCTAAAAACACATTATAAACTCTGGAACTGTTCGTTCAGGGCTCAGGGTCAGGGAGAGCTGCATAATGAAGATTTCTCTGCTTCACCTGCTACTCAGAGAAGCTTTGGCCGAGGGGTCATCCATTGATGGCCCCTGCGATGTTCAGTATGGCCCCGCGGGAGGCACAGGCATCGCTGTTATAACTCTTACAGGTGCTGCTGGAAGTCTCTTCCACCACAGGAAGTATGTTCAAAATCATATATAATAAAAGGAAAAATGCTTTCGAAACGATTCGGATCAGGTGTCTGTAAGGCATTATTATTACTACTAAAAGCAGGTAGAGCTTCAGCATGGATGATTCCAAACGATATTAAAAATTATCCAATATGCTTAGCTTGATGAGAGTTTTTTCTTAATAAAAATTATTCTGTTTTTCTTAATAAAAATAGTTTTCTTAATAAAAATTAAATTATGTGTCTATCTAAATAACAATGCGATTTAGATGTGTCTGGGGTCATGTGAATTGCAAGTTGATGCAACGCATGAATTGATCCTGTATTCTAGAACGATCTGATGGAGAAGCTAACTAATCATCCGAGGTCCAGAGAGACAGAAACCATGCAGCAATTTGAACAAAAAATGTGATTGGGAGCTGAGAGGCAATAGATTGAAAACACCATTCATGTTAACTGTGAGGTTTTGCTCTTTATGGGTAAACTATCTGAAGACAAGGAGGAATAGGGTCGATCGTAGGACTGACCGTTACTTCTAAAGCTCTGCTGTAGGCCTAAATCACCCAAAGGACATGTTTTGGGTTTTGTTGATGTTGTTTTTTCCTTTTTAAAGATTTATTTATCCATTTGAAGGAGAGGGAAAGTGGAGGGAGGGACAGAGGGGGAGGGAGGATCTCAAGCAGACTGTGCACTGCACAGAGCCCGAGGCAGGGCTCCCTCCCACCACCCATGAGATCAGGACCTGAGCAGAAACCAAGAATCGGACCCTTGACTGGTTGAGCCGCCCCGGTGCCCCACCTACAGGACCCGTTTCTGAGCCCCATTCTGGGCGTTCTGATTCAGGATGTTTCCATTAGGCCTGACCATTTACTTTTCTTACCAATTCCCAGGTGATGCTGAGGATGTCAGTTCCAAGAGAAGTTTTCTTCTTTTATCTTTAGGTGCTTTATTTCTACTGAAGAGCCTCCTATTTTTAACACTTGGTTTTATGACCAAGACCACAGTTAAAGTACTTTGTATTAGTCATCTGTTTGCTTCTAATTCGGTTATCACACACAAGTAGCAGAAAACCTTCATCTTTTTAAAGCACATAGGTGGAATTTTTAAAAATAAGATCATTCCTGTCCAACTGTATATTTGATTGCTTTTAAAAATTATTATCTCTTTTAATTTGGGATTTTTCGAACTGGTTAAAGAAAAGTAATAACTTCCGTAAGATTTTCCCAGTTATTCTAGTTAAAAGACTACTCTGATCATTCTTTGACTATGACTTGGAATTGTCAAACTCACACATGATTTAACACTAAAAAAAATTTAAAAAACTGTGATGAAATCAAACAAAGATTTGAAAAAATAAAAGGAAAAACTGTTTTTGGCAGCCTTTTCCTTTTTTTTTTTTTTTTTTTTTTTAATGTAGGATCAGGTATTAAGACCAAAGGTAATTCAACCTTTCTCTGTTTTTTCCTATATAACTCCTGGGGCTTATAGAGTATGTTTCTTTCATGTAACCACAAATAGAGCAACAATGATAGATATCTCCTGTCTTAATGAAAATATTGGTTGCATGACACTAACGAGCTTCACTTCGAGCTGATGCGCTACCCCGAGTTCATGTCCCTCCAAAACTCCCTTCTGCTCTCCACGCAGCAAGCTTTGTCCACATACATTTGTTTCATGGGACCTTTAATTTTATTCCATAAAATGATGATTGAGTTTCCCTCATCTCTCATCTGATTATTTCCATGATGCTTTCTCCAATAAAGTAGTGAGACAGTTTTGTTAGCTAATAAAGCCAAATTACAGAAAAATCTCTAGCCATGAGTCAACAATTCCTGGGGTTTTCATCTGAATTTACCAACTAGCTATGAGACCTGCAACAAATGCTTATATATTTTTCCTTCTGGGCCTACATTTTCTCATATGCAGAATGACAAATTTAAAGATATAATTTCTAGGGCACCTAGCTGGTTCCGTTAGTGGAGTATGCCACTCTTGATCTAGGGGTTGTGGGTTCAAGCCCCACATTGGAGTGTAGGGATTAATTAAAAATAAAATATTTAAAAAAATATTTTAAAAAATAAATAACATAAAAAATTATTTCTAGGAATCCTCTATTTCTCTTATTCTAAAAATTTTTAACCAAAATATTTTTAAAATATAATACAGCTTTGTTTTATTAAATAACCCAGCAAGGTCAATAAAATTATTGTGATTTTAAAAAGCATTTCACGAGTCTTTTGTCAAGATAGATGAACAGTGGGGTATAATAGTGGGCATGTGCTAATGTCTGGATTGTCCTTGCTCTGATTTTTTTTTTTTTAAATGACAGTACTGGTAATGGAAAATGATTGTTCTAGCTAATGTGCCATGATAAAATTAGCCAGTAGGTGACAGTACAATGCAGAAAATGGTAGGAATCAGGGCTCTGTAGCTGTATTTCTAATGAGATGTGCTTTGTTCCATTATCTATAATGAGAATTATTTAATCAATATAAATTATAGCAAACTAGTGAATTGGAAAATATTAATATCACTGTCTGACTGTTTTTAAATATGGGCAACATTTTAAACTTTAAATTTGGAATTCATTCCAAGAAATGAAATTAAATGGAACTCATTCCAAGAAACAGTTCTGAAATACTGGGATTTGTCAACATTTCAAGAATTTTAAAGGTTTATTGAAAAAGTGTAACAATCAAGTACACTGCATATTTTTAAAAATAGGTGCTATGAATTATTAATTGAGAGAAAAGGATATGGCCAGGGGAAACGGTTTATTAATTTTTTCGTTTTAAATTTATTTTTAAGGCTGTGTTCATTTTTAATTTACTTTTAAGGTTGGGCTCATGAAATATCATTCATGTTATTCCCATGCGTGGTGTGAAGTGAGATGTTTCCAGTGACCCCAGACTCAGGTGATGGCTTAACACGAAGGACGGCACATTCTAGAATTATTGAGTCATCATCACAGGGGCTCATCCACCTTCCCACAGGTATCCTGAAAGGCTCTGCTCAGACCCTACTACCATCCACCCCCCGCCCCCCCCCCCATTTTCCTGCCATCACCATGCACATTAGGAGGGACTGGGTCAAAGCAGTAAGTTCACCGCTCATGGAGAGCCTATTCCTTCCTTTCCCAACAGGAAAGGGGCCGAGATCCCCCAGGCAAGAGGAGACCTAAAAGACCTGAAGACTCTGGAGAGCTGGCCATAGTTGAGGAGGAAACTCAGTTGCTGCTGGGTCCCCAAGAGCAGAAGGAACAAAGACTGAGTGTGTGTGCTCAGTACAGCACCGATGGGCACAGGTATTGGGGAAAACACACAATAGTTTTACACGCATAAACCCCAATGGATTGAGATTTCTGAATTTTCCTCTGTCGCAATGCAACTCTGTCCATGTTACAGTGAAATTTCAGCTGCCATCTAGCTTCCTGGTAAAAGCATCACATCAGTAGGTTTGGATTTTGTGGTAATTGTGCTTAATCATGCACCTTGAAATTCTTAATTTCTGTGTCTCATTTACCTATGGTGTCTGGCACAGGAAAGGCGGTCAAAAAATATAGTACAGCAACCCTCATATGTGTGGGGGGAGGTGTTTTCCCTTTGGATAGCGTTACTTCCATTGGTTAGTTTCAACCAATTTCTTGTGTACTGTTTCTGAGGCAGCTCTTGCTGGAACAGCCTCACGCTGTACTCATTCATGGAACCGTAAAAAAGACTGACGCCTACATCTTTTCTTCAGTGATTTTGATCTAATTGGTGTGGAGTGTTGTCTGGCCACTGGCATTTTAAAAGTTGTCAGGAGATTTGAATAAAGATTGAGATTGAGAAGGCCTGTCTGGATTAATTTTCCTTCCCGCCGATTCTTTCTTCAGCTGTATCTAATCTACAATTTTATTCATCCCTTAAGAACTGAATTTGAGTGACTATGCTTTCATTTAACTTCTGGGACACCTATTATTATGTTTAACTGACCAGATCTTTTGTTAGGGTGCCACTTTCTTATGTTCTCAGCATCTTTTTTTTTTTTTTTTTTAATACTTTTAAACATTTAAATCTATTTCTTTTATAGCTTCTACTGCATGATTATTTTACTGGAAATTCTCAGGATTCTATTCCTGCTTTTTTGCATGTGCTGTCTCTTGCTAATGGGGGCTTATTCTCCTGCAAGTTTTATAATTTTGGACTGGAGACTTAAATTAAAAGAGCTCTACCTGGGAATCTACACAGCATGGGTCCAAGGCAGTTTTGTCTTTTCTTTTGTCAAATGCATGCTAGTATCTCCATAGGCCTAGAAAACCAAAACAGGGTTTTCTGGATCAGATATTTTATTTTCCCACTCCAAACCACCTGAACGGACAGGCCTGGGATTTAGAAGCATCTTTTCCCTACACACTGGCAAAGGGTAGACAAGGTTGCCCCTTGCCTTTTCATGTGGATGAATGAATTTATTAGCTGGATTCTTTTCCTTGAAGGTACAGAGAATTTCTTAATCATGATCCACTTCACGTGGGCTGAAGACCTCTCTTCCTGGATTCCTAAAGAAATGACAGCCCAGTCCCCAAGTCTGGGTATTGTCTCTCTCTGACACACCTCCAGGAAAGCTGTGCCATTGTTCCCATTCTTTCCCTTCTTTCTTGACACCTCAGCTATGCACTGAAAATAGCTTGCACCATTACACCTGGTGTTTCTGGCCGTTTATCTCAAGACATTTTGGTGAATTGTCTGTCTGTTTGCTTAAACCAACCCCTACCTCATCCCCACCCAACTCAAAACATTGTCTTCTCATTTCAGTGCCCACCTAGTCTCACTTACACCATCGGCCCCAGACATCTATCTTGCTGGAACCCTCAGTTCCCTGAGAAGCACCCGCCATCCCTTTACCTCTCCTGTGGTTTATTAACTCAATTTCTTTCATGTATATCCACACCCCTTGGTGTGTTAGCATTTTCAGGTTTACTAAGCTTATTCCCTTTTATGGCTGAAAGAGTTTCTTGAAATCGCACCTGTCCCAGGATGCTTACAGGCCACACACAGAGTGATCATTTTAAAATCGACATAGATTTTTGAAGTTCTTCATAATTTTGAAAAAAACAAATATTCCACTATTTTTGCTCCCCAAACGGTCTTGCATGGATGCATATTCTTAATTAAATGAGCTCCACAAAATATATGAGATTGCTGGTATTGTCAATGCATTTTAAAATAAGTCTGGTCCATGCTATGTAGTTTACATTATAAACGGAAATAGAGGCCTGTGTAATTTGCTATGTATTGAAATTCAGTGAATTTGTTGATGATGATACCAGCGGGTTATACTGAGACTCTTTTTGTTCTCGATTGCACATATTTTAAGGGGTAGAATGTGCTTTTATAACAGAGATTTTTAAAGGACTTCTGGCAAGATAATAATAATAAGCAAGACAAAGAGATGGTCTCCTTTATGTAATATTGAGGGAAAACACAATAATAAAAATAACTGTAATGTAATTGGAAATTAGTTTTTAAATTGCATCGGTTCACTTAGATCTTTAAGGGACAAAGGAAATAAAAGATAATGAAAGTAACATTCATCATCAGATTTCTCAGATGGCATGAAAATGTCCCTGCCCCGAGTTTAAAAAAAAAAAAAAATCAGTGCCTCTTGCATATGATTAGCCAGACTTGGTTTTGATTGTCTCCATTATGATCTTCTTGTTAGAGTGTAATGAGATTCAGTCCCGCACATATGAATACCCACCGCCTGTCACTGAGCCATCTGCCCATGACTTAAAGGCATGCGCACGCTGTCTGTAGTGAATAGAGAAAAATGGAAATTTGTATTAGAATCATTTCTCTTTGTTCTTTGTTCATGATTTAAAGCCACTTGGCATTATTCTTCGGGACTCAGACATTTAGCGGGCAGCCCATCTAACAACTCTAAAATATGTCCTAAAATTGGGGTATATTTTGGTATCTGGACATTAGCCAACCTTCTTCCTATACCAGCTATTTTTTAAGGAAGTCCTTTAAAAAAAATAATAGACTTTATTTTCTCAGGCAGTTTTAGGTTTACAGAAAATTGGGCAGAAAGTACAGAGTTCCCCTATCCTTGCTGCCCCCCACCGCCCCCCACTCTGCAGTCTCCCCCCTATGATTAACATCTTGCACTGGTGAGGCACATTTGTTAAAACTGGCAAACCGATATTGGTACGTTGTCATTAACTGAGGTCCCTGGTTTGCATCAGGGTTCACTCTTTGTCTTCTACGGTTCTATGGGTTTTGCCAAATGCATAACGCCACGCATTCACCATTACATTATCACATGGAATAGTACCAGTGCCCTAAAGTCCCATGTTCCATCTATTCATTCTCCTGGCAACCACTGATCTGTTTTACTGTCTCTGTAGTTTTTCATTTTTCCAGAATCTCATAGAGTTGGAATAATACACTATGTAGCCTCCCCAGACTGGTTTCTTTCACTTAGCAACATGCATGTACCAGCTTCTAATTACCTTGAGTACATCTTTCATTTTAGACCAACTTCTTCCTGCTTTAATTTTGATTTTTTTTTCCACTACTCACAAGTCACATTATTAATGTCCATCAACAGTTAAAAACCCACAAAAACTACATCAGGAAAATATTTAAATAAATTGCCAGAGTGACACTTTAACATGTACTTAGTGGCTCTCCTTTTATAAAGAGATAAATAAAGGTAAAAATAACAGAGGGGGATGCTGTGGGGGGAAGAGATGTGAGCATACCTCTCTGACTGGCTGAGCCTCGGTCTCCCTCAGGGATGCTGGTACTGTTCCAAGTTCTCCACAAGGGTTGAACGTTCCGTGTGATGTATATGGAAGACACTCAATGACAGTGAAGGAAACAGACAAGAAGTAGGAGACAAGCAGGAAGACAGAAGAGGAAAGATACACACAGGAGTTGGAGGAAGAAGTAGAGTTGGCTGCAACCCAAGCAAAGTAGAGGTTGTTTCTGAGAACAAGGGCCATCGGCGGGACATGAAATCCTCCTGAAGGGCGTGAAGCAGAAAAATGTTTACCCTTCAGAAAGTCCCCGTGGCTGTTGGAACCTAGGTGATTTTTTTGACAGTCATTTCCTGAAGTCAATAGAACAGGCACAGTCTTTAATGCCTATTTCTCTTCCCTAATAATTCTAAAAATAAATATAAAGGTCAAGAATTTGTCTTGCCCTTGTGGAATAAAATTGTTGATAAAATATAACATTTTAGCTACTTCACCCCAAACACCCTTTTTTCTGATTTCCTGTCAGCCCCATCTTTAGAGTCTACATTTCAAGGTGATACTATTCATCTTCTTAAATACTGTTGAATAGTCTAGATCAACTGTGGACCTACTAAGCAGACACACTAATGTCTATTTTGACCTTGCATTCTGATCATCACAGTTTTCTAGTAATCATTGAACTTGGTAAGAAACTGTTTAAACATAAGAAATATCAAAAGGCAAACATTGGTGGATGTCTAATGTATCTAGATAATGTTTTCCAAGGAAAGCGTTGCTTCCCTGAGTTTATGTACCGCTGATTGCATCCATCCTGGCCCTAAGGTTTCCCAGTGGTCATCATTCCTGGGACTCTGACCTGAGAAGAAGCATGGGAACTCTTTCGATGTTGTGTGCTGCCATCCTTGACTCCCCCAGAGTTACCAGAATTCTGCGTTATGTTTACAGTCTCCCCTCCGGAGGAAGAGGGACCGAGCACATTGCTCACACAAGGAGACAGGAGTGAGGAGTACTACGTGTTTTACAACCACAAGTCCCCGGCCCCTAGTCTCCCTGAATCCACCCATCTACACTCAGGGTGAACAGTTAGTCTGTTCTTCCGCCCCCAATTGGGGGACTCTCAGTGATCATCCCTAGTACATTCCCCTTCTTGGTGGTGGTGAACAGTGCTCTGTGATGACTTTCTAGAGTCTTCTAGTTCCTGTTCATTTATGATTCCTGGGGACTGGTCATCATCTGCTTTCGTGTCTGGGGTGAAGAACTGAAGGGAGCCGGATGGTGGCCTGTTCTCTGGGCTCTGTAGGAGCTGAAGCAGATGGTCCTTATCTGTGCTCTGGGATTGTGAATACACACAGATGTGCCTCTCAGATTCCCCTTTAGAACTGTCTCCTTTGAGGACTGTGGTTAGCTGACGGCCTCAGCTGTTTGTTCCTTTAAGATCCCCCCAGGTTATGCTCAAGCCTGCCCCCAGGGACTAATGTCATTTCTGCTTGAGGCAGGTCATACAGGCAGGCTTTGCTCCAGAACGCCCCCTTGGGGCTGGCAGAGGCATTGCCTCCTGCCTCCTGGCTGGGTGGCTCCCTCCGTCCAATCCTGTTCCTGTCCTCTTCTGACATAGGTGTTTCTCCCCAACCAGCCTTTTCCCCTCCTAATTCTACCTCTGCGTTCAGTTCCAGTGTCAGGTATTATCTAGCCAATTAATTAACAAGTCCTTAATTGAAGAGGGGACACCCATGTTGGGGCCCTGACATGGTAAGTAAATGGTGTCTGTAAGATGGCTTCGAGTCTTCCTCAATTGCTTACGATAGCCTTCTGCTCATTGAATTCAGTTTTCCAGAATTCAGTTTTGGCTACATTTGTGTTCTTTATTAGCGTAGACTTCACCTTTACCCCCAGAGCTCGTATACGTACGTCTCAGCCTGAAGGTCTACCCTTCCGATGCTTAGGCGTGAACGTGCTGATTCAAAGTCCGCTCCCCTCCCCCCCCCCCCCAGGTAACTTCTGGATCAGGTTAACTTCTGGATCGCCGAACGCTCCTGCCTCACACAGGACATGAGAGACGGCCCTCTCTGTTCTTCAGCTTTTCCTTTCTTGGCTTGACTTAGTGTCTCTGCCGCTCTTTTGGCAGCCTGTACCGAGATGTCATCTTCTCAGAAAGGGATTCACTTGTAATTCAGCTGACTGCCTCCTTTATATGTTGTAATATGTTTTGGCAGCTACGGCAAACAGAGATCAGGCGTAGGCTGCTCTCCCTTTGAACACAACTTGCTGAAACAGTAAGGGACACGGCTGCCCTATTTCAGGACATGTGCAATCTAACGAGTCACATACGAGCCCCTGAGATTTCCATTCACAAAAGGATTGTTTTGGGTTGGCTGCACACTCTAAGGAGCCCTGGGTGTGACATTTATAGAAAGGATACTTCTTCATGGCGACAGGAGGGTATTTGCCCTGTAAGAGCTGTGCTCCCTCGCTATTCATCAGGAGGCTGTTGGGTGATAGGGTTAGGGAGCTGGGGCATTAGCCTAGCCTTCCTCTTTCTGAGGCAAAACCTCCAGGCAATCAACATCTGTCTCCTCATGTCCTGTCTACTTGTTACCGTCTAAATGTGTCCCCCGGATTCACATGTTGAAGTCTAACCCCCAAAGGTTATTAGCAGGCGGGGCCTTTGGGCAGTGCTTAAACCATGAGGGGGGAGCCCTCGTAAGTGGGATCCACCTTATAAAGGAGGCTCCAGAGGGCTCCCCAGCCCCCGGCACCGTGTGAGGACACAGCGAGAGGCCCGGGCTATGAACCAGGAGCAGAGACCTCACCCGACCCCCTGGCACCTTGACCTCACACTCTCTGCCTCCAGAAATGTGAGAATTAAATTTCTGTTGTTGATAAGCTTCCCAATCTCTAGGATATTGTTACAGAAGCTCGAAGGGACTGAGACTTTACCAGTCACCTTTTTTACTCCTTCCTCTCTGGTGCGAACAGTAAACAACCAGGGACCCCTTAGTCACACAATCCACCGTCATTTTGTCCTCTTTCTATGGATTTCTCTTAATATTTATTCCTAAGTCTCTCCTACCTTTTCTGTTTTGATGTTCTGCTGATTTACTCTCCTTGCTCCTGAATACTTTCAAACACTTTCCACCATCTAATGATAAGCATCCCCTAAGTCTTAATTTGGGGATAATTGTTCTGTTATCAGGAATTTACTCTCATGGCTTCCCAATCCGTATCGCATACACTAAATCTCTGAATTTAAATCCAATGCCGCATAATTGCCTATTTGATTGTATTTGAGATATCTTGCTAGCTAGTCGAAAATAAAGATTCACTTGGGTGGATGCAATCCACTCAGGAATGAGGCATGGAGCCAACTACTGACAGCTTTGGTCCCCTTTGCAAGGTCAGCTGCACCAGCAACCTGAGGCCTTCAGTGTCTTTGCAAACCCCTGTCCTCGCTCCTGCTATGTCTTTTGACCTGGAGGAAGATGACCTTGAGCAGTCTCCTCACCGCAGCAGAGGAGGGAGATCTGAATTTAGGTTAAACAACAATGAACACACATCTCAGTTGCCATGCCCTCTTTTCATTCAGGAGCCGCCTGGCTGTCTCCCAGTCGCACAGCAAACTCTGCCCAGGGAGAAGCCCTCCACCCCCAGTGGTAATGAGAACCTCGAGTGGCTGCAGTAGTGTCTAAACCCAGAGTCACCGGTAGTAATCCCATTTGGTGAACACTCTGGAGTCTTGTTCTCCAACATCTCTATCAGCTGATTTATTATCCTCCTTAATTGCATATTGTAGATATCTTTCTCATTTCTGATTTTATTTGTTTTTTATTTCCCTTTTCAACATTTTTGGGGGCGGGGGAAGTGGAGACAGAGGGAGAGAGAGAATCCCAAGCAGATTCCATGCCCAGTGCAAAGCCCAACATGAGGCTTGATCTCAGAACCCTGAGGGTTTTACTAACCATATTTAACACATAACTATCCCTGTATCCGTCTGTCTGCCCACCAATTAACCCATCACATACTTTGAGGCACTTCAATGTAATGCTTTAAGATAAGACCACACTGAGTTTTCCTCCAAGTGCTTCAGCATGCATTTCATTACAGTGTATTTTTGTTTTGATATAAACTAAACATTCCAGAAGTGCACAAATTTAAGTGTACATATGTTGAGTTTTGACAAATGAGCACAGTAAGGTAACCCAAACCCCTGTCATGTTTAGAACATTACCAGAGTTATCAAATTCCACTTCCCAGTAAATTCCTACCCCCCTTACCTCGAAAGCAACTTCTGCCCAGATTTTTTTTTTCATGTTATAGGCTAACTTTGCCTATTCTGGAACTTTATATAAATGGAATCATAGGTAAAGTATGGACTCTTTTATGTAAAGGTTCTTTCACTCAGCATAATGTTTTCGAGACTCATTTATTCGTCCCATGTATTAATAGTTCATTCTTTTGTTATGGCTGAGGAATATTCCATTGTATGAATATACCAGTTTATCCATTCCCCTACTGATGGACACCTAGGTTTTTCCAATTCGGGTTTTTATGGTTAAATATACTATGACCAATCTTGCAAAAATCTTTTGATGGACATACATTATCAATTCTTTTGAGTAACTACATAGGATTAGAATTGCTGGGTAGGTGTATGCTTATTTTTAAAAGAAAATACCAGCTCTTTATCCAAACTAGTTGTACCAGTTTAGTTTCCCACCAAAAACATGTGAAAATTTCACTTGCTCCACATCCTCAGTAACAATTAATGTTACCCACCTTTGTATTTTTAGCTATTCTGTTGAATATGAAGTATTATTTCATTGTGGTTTTAATTTGAATGTATCTAATGACTTCAACTTTTTTGAGGCTTATACCATTTGGATAACTTTGGGAATGTCTATTTAAACTTTGTCCATATCTTAGGGAGTTTCTTGTATTTTGTTACTAAGTTGTAAAAGTTTATATATCCTGGATACCGATACTTCGTCAGATATGTTTTTTGAATACTCTCTCCAAGTCTATTACTTGCCTATTAATTTTCTTAATGGTGTTTCTTATAAAAAGATTTTTTAACTTAATGAAACCTGACATCAATATTTCTCTTACTGCTTTTTGTGATCCAGGAATATTTTTCTACTTTGAAGTCATGAAGGTATTCTATAACGTTTTCTTGTAAAACCTTTATAGTTTTAGCTTTTCCATGTAGGTCAATATTCCATCTCTAATTACTTTTATGTGTGGTAGAAAGTAGGATATTATTTTTTTCCATGTGGATATCCAATTATTCCAGCATCACTTGTTGAAAAGCCTTTTCTTCTTCTTCTTCTCCTTCTCCTTCTCCTTCTTTCTTCTTTCTTCTTTCTTTTCTTTTCTTTTCTTTTCTTTTCTTTTCTTTTCTTTTCTTTTTTTTTCTCCTCCTTCTTCTTCCCCTTCTTCTTCTTCTTCTTCTTCTTCTTCTTCTTCTTCTTCTTCTTCTTCTTCTCCAGATTCCCTTCGCACTTCTACTGAAAACCAAAGAGCTGTATAGACTATAAGTCTATGCTGCTCTATTGATCAGTTTGTCAATACTTATGTCCATATCACACTTTCCCAGTTACCATACTTGAAGTATTAATAAAGCCAGGCAATGTAAATGTTTAAATTCATTCTTTTGCAAGATTATTTGGGACATCTATGTTCTTTGCCTTTCCATATAAATTTCAGAATTTGCATGTCTACTTATACCAAAATTTCATCTACTAAAATAATGGTTGTAATTGTGTTGATTCTATCGATCACTTTGGACAGAAATAGTGTCTTAATAATATCAAGTCTTCCAATCCATGAACATAGTTCATCTTTGCATTTATTTAGGTCTTCTTGAATTTTTCCTAGAAGTTTTTCTTTTTCTTTTTTTACTTTACAGTGTACATTTCTTGTGTGTCCTTGATTAAATATAATCTTAATGATTTAATATTTTGATGCTATTGTATAATAATTGGCTTATTTTATTTTCCATATATTTGTTGCTAATATACAAAAAACAGCTGATTTTTATGCATTAGCTTTGTATTCTAAAACTATAGTAAATTCCTTTACTAGTTTCTGACGTTACTTTATAGATGCTTTAGGATATTATACAAAAACAGTTAAGTCATCTGCATATGGAAAAAAATTTACTTCTTTTCTTTCTTTCTTTCTTTCTTTCTTTCTTTCTTTCTTTCTTTCTTTCCTTCTTTCTTACTGGCTACTTTTTCTTACAATTTTAAATAGGAGTAGGAGTATGTATCCTTGCCTGGTCCCCAAATTTAGGAGGAAACATCAATATTTTATCATTAGTCATGATGCTAGCTGTAGATTTTTCATAGTTGTTATTTCAGTTGGAGGAATTTCCTTTGTATTTCTTGTTTGCTGAGTGTATTTATCATGATTGAGTGTTGAATAGTTTTTCTGCACAATTGATGTAATCAAAAGGTGTATGTTGCTGTTGGTCTATTGATATGTCAACTTAAATTGATTGATGCCTACCTTACATTTTGAGAAAACTCTATTTGGTCATTAAGTATTACACTTTTTACATATATTTATGTTTATGAGGGATATTTTAATGGGTATCTGTAGTGACTGTCGGTTTTTGGTGTGACTATTATGGCAATTTCATAAAATGATTTAGAAAGCATTCCTTCTGCCTATAATTTCTGAATGAGATTAATTTCTTTCTCAAATATTTGATAGAATTCACTAGTGACACTCTCCATCTGAAATTTTATTTGCATAGAGGTTTATGATAATGAATTCAAATTATTTAATAGATGTAGAGATATTTAGATTTTTTATCATACGTCAGTTTTGACAAATACCATTATCTCAAGGAATTTGTTCATTTTTCCTAAGATTTCTGAGGCATGAACTGTTTATAATATTACATCATTATCACTTCAGTACCTATAGGATCTGTAGTTAACAACCCCTCTTTCATTCTTCATATTATTAGTTTGTGTTCTTTGTCTTTTTCTTTTGTCAATCTAGATGGGGTTGACTGACTTTCTAGAATTTTTAATAGAAGCAACTTTTTGTTTTGATCAATTTCTCAATCATTTGTCCTATTTCTATTTCACAGATTTTTTTCTTGCTATTATTACTGTTGCTAATATTTCTTTTTAATTTACTTGTAATTTTTTTGTTGGACTCTTGTTTGAATCTTCAGTCGTGATTTTCTTTTCTTTTTTTCAAATAAGGGCATATAAACCTGCATATCTCCCTCTATGTAGCTAGTTGCATCCCATAAATATTGAAATATATGTGTACTATTATTCAGTTAGAAATATTTTCTACTTTCCTTTGTGATTTCTTCTCTGACCCACCTATATTTTTTAACCTCAGTATTGTTTTCCTAAATATCTTCTTATTAGGTGTTCCTAATTTAATTCCATTTTGGTAAAAGATGGGTAATTTCAGTTTTTCTAAATTATTGAAGGATGTTTCGTGGTTAAGCATATGGTCTATTGTGGTGAACTTATCAAACACACTTTAAAAAGTGTGTACCCTATAATTATTGGTGTGTAAATACCAATGGTAAGGCAGTGGATAACATCATCCAGATTACCTTATTTTCCCCCTAATATTGGCTATTTGTTCTATCAATTGCCAGGATAGGAGATTTAAAATCTCTTATCAAGTTGTCTATTTCTCTGGAGAATTATGCCCCGTTTTGCTTCGTATCTGTAGGAGTGCTGACAACACTGACTCTATCTTTGTCCTTCCATCTTGCTCATGCGGGAGCAGTGACCTCCCTTGGGGCTTTCCGGGTGCCGTGGAGATTAATGTCAACCCCGGCAGGAATGCAGGAAAGCTTATTCTGATCTTCCCTGAGGTGGCACACAGAAGACCCCATGTTATCTAACTAGTAGAGAGCCCCTGGCACGCAGATAACTACCCTTTGACCCCACCTCTTTGCAATGTGTCCCCCCCCCCCCCCCCCCCCCCGGCTCTATAAAAGCTGTGGGGCAGATCTGGTTTGGGTGGAGAGCAGCTGCTTAGTGCTTGGATTCTGTATTCATCTGATTCCCTGCTGTCAGTAAGTTACCCTGACTATACTCTGGAAATGGCATGGAGTGGCTTGCTTCGTTTTTTTGGTCTTAAAGTGACTTCTCAGACTGGGAGATAATTTACTGACCCTTCTCCACTTTCTAACAATATTCTTTTGGGGCACTGTTACTAGATTCACACATATTTATGATTATTAAATGTTCCTGAAGAATTCAGTGTTTTTATCATTATGATTATCTCTACCTCTGGAATTACCATTCTTCTTTAAGTCTGTGTCCTGATATTAACATGGCCACTTCAGCTTTCTTAGGCTGTTTGCCTACTATATCTTTTGTCATGCATTTACTTTGCAACTATCTGTGCTTAAAGTGCATTTTTATAGGCAGTATATTGTTATGATTATAGGCAGCATATTGTTATGATAATTCCTGCCTTTTAATCATAATGCCTTGACCATTGCAATTATTATAATTTTTGACATGGATAGATATAGGTCTACTATTTTATTGTCTTCTGTTTCTCTGTTTCTTGATTTTCTGTCCTTTGACTGATTTTCCTTTCTAAATTATTTGGCTATTTCTAGAACTGTTCATTCATCTTCAGTTATAGTCCCGTGCATTATTTTTTGTTTAATTTTTTGTTTTTCAGAGTCTATTTAAGCTTAATGTTCTCCCATTTCAAGTTAATTGTAGAAATCTTACACGAGTATTAGCCCACGTGTCCCCATATTCTTTATGCTGTTCGTCATATGTATTGTCATGTATGCCATAAAAACTCTATATAACAATATTATGATTTGTGCTTTTAAAGAGTTATGTACTTTAAAGAAATTAAAAGGAAAAAAATAGGCTTTTATATTTATCCATAATTTTACATTTCAGCTGGTATTCAGTTTTCCTGAATATTCAAGTATGCATTTGGTAGCAGTTTTCTTTCATCCCAGAGAATTTGCTTTAGCATATCTTATAGCGTATGTCTGCTGGAGAAAATTTCACTAGTTTTATTTTATCTAAAAATGTTTTCATTTCAACTTCATTAGTGAACGATGTGTTTGCTTCATATAGAATTTTGAGTTGACAGGTTGTTCTTTCTGCACATAGATATGTTCTACCCTATGTCAGTATTGCGGTTTTTGTGCCAAGTCAGCATTCATTTGAAAAGCTGTTCTGTATGTACTGTGTCATTTTTCTCTGGCTTCTTGCAAGATATTTTATCATTGGTTTTTAGCAATTTAAATAGGACATGACAAACCTGGTTTTCTTTATCTTGCTTTGTGTTTACCGAATTCTTTGAATCTGTGTGTTATTACATTCACCGAATATGGAAAAATTGTGGCCTTTATATTTTTAAATAGTTTTGGCACTATATTCTCTCCTGTCCTTCTGGAACTTCAATTATACACGTATGTTAGATCTTGATGTCGTCCCACAGGTCCGTGAGGATCTGTCCACTTTTTTTTTTTTTCCCAATCTTCATTTGTGTCATCTTCAGATTTGATTACTTCTATTAGCTCAGTTTCAGGTTCACTTTATCTTTTCTCTTTTCATTCCATTCTGCTAATAAGCTTCTGGTAGAATTCTAATGACTGATAGGTTATTTTTCGGTTCTGGAATTTCCTTCTGTTTCTTTTTGTAGTTTCATTTTTCTACTGAGGCTTTTCTTCTTTTATTCATTGCAACCCTGTTTTCTTTTCACTCACTGAGCATAATTTTAATGGCTGCTATAAAACATTCAGGTGCTCCTGCCAGCATTGGATCATTATGGAGTTACTTCTGTTAATTGACTTTTCCCTGAGAGTAGCTCACATTTTCCTGATTCTTAGTATGTCACATACTTTTGGATCATATCTAGGAAATGAATTTTGTTATAATCTCCGAAAGTATTGATCTTTGTCTTGTTCGATCAGGAAATTCACTCCATTCAAATCAAATGCAAATTACGTGACAGTTAAGTAGACGGTCAAATCTCAGTTCTGAGCTGGACCTCACTGAGTCTTCTTCACATATGCATGATTCAGAGATCACCCACAAGTTTTGTTAGAGTTTATAAACCAAATTTCAGGCTCCCTCTCTTCAGTTTGTTTCCTGCTATTATCTCTACCTCATTCACCGGTAGCTGCTGTAGCCTTGAATTCAGCCTCTGGTTTTTCAGATTTTAAAAAAATTGAAGCCTTTTTAGAAAAGTTTTTTACTCCACATGTCCCTGGTTGCAGCTGCTTCCATGCTATTAGTAAAGCCGTAACATGAAAAACACATCCCATGTTGTTCCCTCCATTCAAGTGTTGCTTCCCTGTGGAATTTGCCTACTTTTGTGCACTATCTAGTATTTTCAAGTAGTTTTTTTTTTTCATGTCTTTTCCAGGTTGTATAGTTGTTATCTGTGGTAGCGTCGGTCCGGTAAGAACCTCCTTGGCCATATTGAAAGCAGACTCCTTGGGGTGCCTGGGTGGGACAGCGGTTAGGCGTCTGCCTTCGGCTCAGGGAGTGATCCCGGCGTTGTGGGATCGAGCCCCACATCAGGCTCCTCCGCTATGAGCCTGCTTCTTCCTCTCCCACTCCCCCTGCTTGTGTTCCCTCTCTCGCTGGCTGTCTCTATCTCTGTCGAATAAATAAAATCTTAAAAAAAAAAAAAAAGCAGACTCCTTGATCACCATCTGTTTGACTCCACCATCTCGCTACTTTTAAGTAGTACAAAATTGGAACCAGATATTAAGATATGGTAATAATCACGATAAGACAGAAGGGATTTTACTGGGACAATTTCAACAGGAAAGCAAAGAATGGGTGGATTTGTAATACCATAAAAAGACCAAAACAATTGGATATGGCAGAAAATTTAAACTGGGAGGAGAAAGGAATGATCCTAACATTGGTAGTTTGCCTAGGTGAAAAAGTCAAGTGCTGATACAGATCAGTCTGAGAAAATAAGAGAACAAACACTTTAGCTAAGCCTGAAGGACAGATGAGAAAAAAAGGGGAGAGGTTAAAGCCTAACATGTGTTTGAGGTGCCAACAGGGCACCTGTCTATATCCTATAGAAAGGAGATGAAATTTTTCATTTAAAGCTAAGCAGCAATATTAGGAGAGAATTCTGTATTTGTGGATCAATACTGGATATTAGCACTGAAGACATTGAATGGATATTGTTGGGATTCTATTTTATTTTGAACCATGACAATATGAAATTGTCATTTTTGCTGGTCAAATCTAATCAAATACTGGCAGTTTTATGTGGTTCAACTAAATAAGCATATGGGAAATCCACCTCCTCTAAGGAATAATTATCTAACAGAACCTGGCTGGGAGACATCAGGAGGCGTTGGAAAAGTAGGAGAGTGGCCACAGGACAGTAAATATGTAAAGTTGCCATAAAACTGAGGTAGAACTAAAGAGTAATGGGGAAAAATAGAAATTCAATAAATTCTGGATATCTTGAAAATATGAAAATACATTCTTACACCATAGACAACAATTCCTCATGTAACAAACACTTAGAAATGAAAGGCAAACTTCAAAGCTCTGAGAAAAAATATAAATATTGAAGAATATTTGTGATGGGGGCATGAAATCATAGTCTGATAAATTTTATTACATTAAAATTAAGAACTTCCATTTATCAAAGGACATCATAAAGAAGGTGAAAAGACAGTCCATAAATTGGGAGACGCTATCTGTAATGCCTAAAACTAACTAAGATATAGAACCAAAAATACACAATGAACTCCCAAAAATCATCAAGAAAAGACAAGTATCAAGTAGAAAAACTTTCACATGTATGCACCTAGAGACATGTGCAAGAATTTCTATAGAAGTATTAGTTGTAATGTGAAAGTATGGAAATCAGAACATGTAGACAGGAGAATAAATCAATAAATTTTTCTATCAAAACATGGAATATTACAGAGCAATTAAAACTGAACTATGGCTACATGCATCAGTACTTAACATGAAGAGAGGAAAAGAAGTTGCAACTGGCTCCCTACAGTATAACATTTCTATGAAATTCAAAACCAGCAAAAATTCACAATATTTTTTTTGGGGATATATATACAAATGTGATTAAACTATAAAAAATAAAAACAAGTTAATGGAAAACCTCAAGGAATAAAGGAAATATGGAAAGAGTCACATGCTGACATATATAACATATAATATATATTATATTACTAACAATTTAGTTCTTAAGTTGAGTGGTGAGTTCATGGATATCCATTTTATTATTCTTTAAAAATTATTTTAAATAAATAGAAATATTTTGAACTAAAGGGGAATACAAAAAATATAATTACATAAATAAAACATCAAAATCTAACATCTCACATTATTATATGCCACAAAATTCCTTAATATTACCATAATTGATTGTGTAAGTGGTGCCCACGTTCCACGGAAAATGTTCTCATACTTAAAAACATATATATCCTGAAAGTACAAAGAGAAAGAAATATTTTTAAAGTTTTTCCTGATAGAGGAAGAACTTATAACTGATACTCATTTTTGGATAAAAAGATATTATGAGGAACAGAAGCAAGGGTCTAACTAAGGAAGCCTTCTCAGGCTCACTCAAACAGCTGGTGCCACAGAAGTTTTCCTGTCTTTCCTCTAGGGAACTGAGATGCTGACCATATATATTTTTCTAGACCGAAAATAAACATTAACCTTATTCTTCAACTGAATATGAGTCCGCACATCTTAAGGGAAATCCAGCTGCAGATCGAAGAAACTCAGTGAGCCTTAGAGAAACGTATTACTCATTTCTTCTGCCTCCTTGTGCATTTGCTTTTGCTAGGGAGGACGTTTGTAATATTTGAGGAATCATAAATAAGTAGAAAAAAGTAAAAACTGAACGAGTAAGGCTGAGACACATTAAATTCAAACCTAGGGAATAGGTAGATGGCTAGGGAATACACAAGAAACTTTGATCAGTAATATTTCCTTTCTAAGCCAGACAGCATGCTGAAGAGTATGCACTATATCATTTTATACCTTTTGCATGTCTGCAAGATTTCATTAAAAATTTAAACTTTCAAACTATTTCAACAAGAAACCCCAAAGCCCATCAAATCATGATTCACTCCACAAAGATATAGTATTTTGCACCTGCTGTGGTCAAGGCTCTGCAATGGGCCTTTCTTTTCTGTGAGAAATGAAGAGACGCAAGATTGGAACTTGAACACTCGATGAAGAATGGAGTTAAGTGCTCAAATAACTCGGACACGTGTCTTGTGCCTTATGTGTCTGGAAAGCAGTATAAACAGAGAGACATAGATATGCAACAGGAAGTGGTTCTTCCGGTGAGAAAAGAGCCTGGAGCAGTCATCAATTCACCTGGGATTTTCTGATGAGAACATTTTGCAAGGAAATGATTGAGTGGGGGAATGATTCCAAAAGAGTTTCAAGATAGTGTTTGCTTTCGCTTGGGAGTATATTTGTAAGAATATTTGTAAGGGGATACTGAGGGGCAAGCCTGCAGCTTGGAAAACCTCTAGAAAATATCATTTTATATTATTAAAAAGCAGGATATTTGGCATGAAATGACCTGAACTCTCATCCTGTCCATGTTACTTACTGGAGGTGTGGCATTTGGCAAGTAATTTAACCTTTCCAAAGTACATTCGAAAATTTGGAATAATGGAAACGCCACCCTCTTTCTTCTTTAAATAAATAAAGTATGCACTTAGACATTATAAGACTTGAGATAATCATAAGGTTTTATCTTTAAGCAGTGGAAAAGAAATCTGAAAAAGTAGATTTGGTCACTTGCTGAATGGCCATGGGCAGACAGATTCTATAGATTTTTATAACTGACTGAAAGTGGAAGGAAAATTACAGATGAATGAAAGGTATTAAACCAGGTTAATTGAGAGGCTGATAACCTGTGGCATTGATAGACATGGAGAAAGGGAAAGGACTGGGCTGAAGATCAAGACAATGGGCTTTGTTTTAAGCATGCTGAGTTGGCATTATCAACAGGACACACAAGCAAAGACGTGCAGGGTGTCTGCCTGTATCAACCTCTCTTTCACCAAAGGACGTCAGGGGCTAAAAGATGTGAGCCTAAAACCAAAATGGCCATTATGGTGGAAACCACAGAATAAACATGGAGGGTAGAGTGTAATGAGAGATAAAAAGAGAATACCAAAGTCACAACAGAAGGAATGTTCCAGAAGGAGGAATTAAGAACAAACCAAAAAAAAAAAGAAAGAAAGAAAGAAAAAAAAAGTGAAAGCCCAAAGAATGGAATTGGAACAGTATTGGAGGTATGGAAAATGGGAGTGAGGAGTGAGGGCACAAAGCAGGGGTTAGAAACTGTGGAAAATAGGACAGATTAATACTAAAGATGAAGGATTTATAAGAGGTCATTACCAAAAACATGAGAAGTCATTACATTCAGTGATTTCAATGGATTGATTTCACTTTGGTAATATCAGTAGAATAATTCAGATTGCAAGGTCCTACAATGCAGGAAAGTGGGGGTTTGGTCATTATTTCAAGAATTCTGATGGTAATGTGAAGGTGAGGGTGCAGTGTTAATGGAAGAGGAAAGAGGCACATTAGGAAGCTACAAATAATCCAGAGTTTCCTGTATCCTCTTATCCTAGCAGCGTGGAGCACAGCATGGGAAATGCTTCTGCAGGAAAGAAGATGGCGGCTTTGGTGCTCAGATGCTGGTGTGAATGGGTCTGATAGCGATTCTAGCAGTCATCTCTTGTCAGGCCCATGGAATCTCTGCACCTGCATGTTCTTCATATGGGCACAGGTGAGCTCATCCTGAACAAAGTCAAAACGAGCAGCATTAATACAGTCCCTCGTTTTCTGTTCAGACTGTGCCAGCTTTTATCCCAAAGTACAAGAAGGCTTGTCTGCCGCTCTTGTCCTGAGCAGAGAAGCCAGCATCTCTGGAGAAGTGATCTATGGAAAATAAACAAGAGAAATTAGTTGAAGAAACAATCACACGTATCCAAAAGGCTTTGGGTCCACTTACTTTGTTTTGGGTGCCCAGATGAAAATTTTGAAAGATGATGTCAATGTGATTAAGATTTCCCTTGTAGTGAACCTAGCAAAGATGGACAAAGTGTGTCTTAACAGAAGTGTGGGCACTAGTGGCCAGTTGGCAGGTCCAGCTCAGTAGCCATCCCCTCTGGGAAAACCCAGGCAGAGTTAACAGTCACCATCTCTGCTTCTCCATCACATCCTATCTATTAAAAAATACAGGGCCCATCATCTTCTATATTTATCTCCTCTTCCAGACAAGGTACTCCTTATAACAAGAAGAGCATGTAATATAGCATCTTATTGTTAACTTAGAATTTTGGAGACAGACAAGCAAAACATCCAGAAAAAAATTTGAGAGTCTATGTGCTAGACAAAATCAAACTGAATATAAAATTAGTTACATCTGTAAGGATTTAAGAGTTGCAAATGTTCATAACTCACAAAGCTTTATAAGGGCAAATGAGCTCCTTTGAGCTCCATTTATTGGTCATGCTGAATTTGTGTGGAAATATTTGTGAGTTCATATTTCTATGTTTCTTATTTAATCCTCAGAACCTGGATCCCATGTGTTTGGTATTCTTATTGCTGTTTTGCAGATAAGGAACCAGAAACATGGAGAGGTTTACAAGTAGGGAGCTGAATGGCAGCCCCTAAAGAAATCAGATCTTAATCCTTGGAAGCTGTGGATGTTCCAGATAAAGTCTTTTCAGACGTAATTAAGTCAAGGATCTTAACTCAAGATGCGGAGATTATCCTGGGTATTCAGCTGGGACCTAGGTGCAATCATATGCATCCATATAGGAGCGAGGCAGAGTGAGATCTGAGCACCCACAGAGGAGACTGTAAGGTGCAGACACACCAGAGAGAGATTTGCAGATGCTGGCCTTGGAACGATGCAGCCACAAGCCAAGGAGTGCTGGCGGCTTCCAGAAGCTGGAAGAGTCAAAGAAGAGATTCTGCCTGAGAGCCTCCGGAGGGAGTGTGGCCCTGCTGAGACTTTGATCTTGGGCTTTTGATCTCCAGAATGGTAAGAGAATAAATTTCTGTTGTTTTAAATCACCCACTTTGTGGTAATTTGCTACAGCAGCCCCAGAAAAGTAATACACCAAGAAATTTGCCACGAGTCCCGTCATTACTAACAAAGCCAGAGCTGGAAACTACACCTGATTCCAAAGCCTAGGCCCTGTCGGAGCAGGATTTAGTATTCACGAGGTCAAGGAGAAGGAGAGGGTGGAGAGACCACTGAAAGAGAAAAGATAACCATTCTGGATCGTGTAGTTCCCACTTTTTTTCCTTAGAACATGAAGTACTAAAAGGCCCCTCTTCCTTCCTGTCTCTACCTCATTTCTTTCTACCGTGTAGTGATTTCAAGGGAATGTAAGAAACGTTTAACCTATAAACCAAATTCCTTTGCCCATGAATTGTTTGTTAACTTTGAAGTTAAGGTCCTAAAACTCGAGAGGAGCAAACCACAATCTAAATCATTGCTTGGGGGTGCCTGGGTGGCACAGCTGTTAAGCGTCTGCCTTCGGCTCAGGGCGTGAACCAGGCGTTGTGGGATCGAGCCCCACATCAGGCTCCTCCGCTATGAGCCTGCTTCTTCCTCTCCCACTCCCCCTGCTTGTGTTCCCTCTCTCTCTGGCTGTCTCTATCTCTGTCAAATAAATAAATAAATAAAATCTTAAAAAAATAAATAAATAAATCATTGCTTGGGTTCAAGGGCGCAGCACTGAGTGAAGACGGAAAGAGATACTGTTACTTTAGAAAAGCGACTATGGTGTAGAGGATTTTACCAGAGTGACCGAAGTATTTATTTTGTAACCTACTGACATGAGATGTTCCTGCTCTGGCTTTCAGGGGCGTCAGCCTCGGGTGCCCTGAGTGTCCAGCACTAGGAAGGATCCTCTGGCCTTGGAATTGTTTCTGCTTTACTTCTGGTTTACAAAATAACCCTTGATTCAAGACACTTTCATCGTATGGAATTTAAAGGTTATGCTCCTAATGTTTACCCAGTTAGAGTGCTGCTTACAGCAGGTCATCGGTAGACCTGCTTTATCAAATGAAATTCACTTTTATCTTTAATTTATAAAGAATTTTTGTCATGTGTTTGTGTTGACCTTTATAAAATGTTTTCTCTGTAGCTCTTGACATATAAATAGAGATGTTATTTTTTGACTAGTTAGTATGGTGAATGGAATTTTTAGATTTTCTAAAATCCAACTACTGTTGTGTTTGGTTGTGGGATTATATTCTGGCTTTAGAATCAAGGTTACACCAATGAGATGGAGAGGTTTCCTTTCTTTTTATTTCCAGAGGGGAATTGTCTGAAACTAAAACCATTAGCAGAAAATTCCTGGAAACCTGAGCCCAGTATTTATCTTGAAACACTATTACTACTGTTTCAAATACTGTACAATTTATAAAATCATTTAGACTTTCTATTTCTTGTTGGACCAACTTTAGAAAGACATCTTTTCTAAGAATTTGTCTGTTTTGTCCGTGGTTTGCTATCTGCTGGTTAAGTTGTTCATGACACTCTTAGTATAATTTGTGTCCGTTTTCTTCTAGGTTACATTTATAACACTAGACGTTTGGTAACTTCTCTTTTTTCTTGATCACTTTTGCCAGAAGTTTTGTTCTTGTTCATCGATAAAAAGAATCAACTTCTGGTTTTAGCAATCCGACTGGGTCTTTGTGTTCTATTCGACTGCTTTCCACTGTTCGATTACATACTTTCTTTCAGTTTCTTTAACTATATCCCGTTCTTCTTCCACCTACTTAAGTTAGAGGCTAAGCTCATTTCCTATTGTATCAGTTTATTTTTTTCTGATCTATTTAAGACAATATACTAAAAAAAATAATGGGTTTGCTCTGGGTCCTCCTCATTTTGATTCCCTCCTAGGTGTTATGTTATGATTTCTACTTCGATTCATGAATCTGGGTGATATCTGTTCTTACAAATGTGTTGAATTTTGCTTTATGGCCCAGTAAGTGGGAAATACAAGCAACTAACATACTAGTTCATGAAAGTGTATCAGATCATACCAGGCCCCAGTTCCCCATCCCGCAGTAGTTCTCTTTTTTACTCAGAGTAAAAGCCAGCAGCCTCCAAGTTGCTTACTTGCCCTGGGAGCTCTTCCCCAGCACCCCACGCCCACCTGTCCGACCTACGCTCCTACTGGGCTGAGTCTCGGGCACTCTACTTTGGCCACACAAGGCTCTCAGCTCTTCTTAAAATGTACCAGGCGTCCTCCTGCCTTAAGCTCTTTGCCCTGTTAACTCTGCCTGCATGGCTCTCTTTACCTCCAGGATGACTACCTCACTGTCAAGTCGTCACTCCGATCTTGTCTTCTCAATGACTTTTCTTCTTTTCTGAAAAACCACTGCCTACCACCACTCTCACATCTTATTTGTTTTCCATAGATCTCATTAACTTCTAACACACTGTTTAATACTCCGTGTGATATACCTGTTAGCCTTGATTGGATCACTTTGCCTCCTCAAGCTTCAGTTTCTAGGTGGGTAAAATTAAAGCCTAGCATATATATAATATATATAAATAATCTTCCCTCTTTTGCAAATAGAAAATTCCGAGATTTGGTTATTTCAGTTTTAACTATTAAGTCCCCAATATTTCCTCCTGCATGGTTCTCCACTAGGATGGAGCAGAATGCAAGTGTGGGGGCAGGATTCTGAGAGGACAACAAGCATTTACAAGGAGGACCAGTGAAGCGTGTGTTGGGAAACCCCAGCATGACCACGCAGCACATGAGAGTAATGTGACATGAACAAATTGATTCTCCTCTTTTCGGGGAGTCATGGTGTCTGGTGGCCACTCTGAGTCATTAGCTTACTCATGCTAACTTGTTGATGTGTTATCTAGTATAAATGCCAGTCACTTCTTTCTGTCCTAATGATGAAAAACAACTTAGGAAGTATGAAAAAGGATGTTCCATTAAAATAAGACTCCTAGGAGGGGCACCTGGGTGGCTCGAGTCAGTTAAGCACCTGACTCTTGATCTTGGCTCAGGTCATGATCTCAGGGTCCTGGGATCGAGCCCCACATCAGGCTCTGCCTCAGCAGGGAGTCTGCTTGAAATTCTCTCCCTGTCCCTCTGCCTCTCCCCCCTTCTTGAATAAATAAATAAATCTTACAAACAAAACAAAAACTCCTAAGAGAAGACCTTAGGATAGAACTTTTCTTGCTTCTGGAAGGATCCATGAAAGGGAATCTGACAGACTTCAGGATTGCCAGATTCAGGCTTTAAATACAGCCCATTTCATTGCTGGAGGAGAAGGTATTACCTATGAACAGCTGATCTCCAGTCAAACTCCTGGGCTTCCATTAGGACTTGACCTTCAAAAATGTGACTTAATTTCTCCGAACTTTGTTTTCTCCATCTCAGCTGTGTTCTACGATATTTGCTGCCTCATTTAAAAGTACATGTAGCTCCTCTCTGTTCCACGTACCAAGGATAGAGCGGAGAACAATATATAACATGCTACTCATTACTGAGTTTAAGTTTTATTCATGGAATAGCCAAAGGGGCTTAATTTGCGAGCAGGAAGTAACCTCATACACTAGGATACTCTGACTCACACTGTATTTGAGTCAATTGTTTTAGTTTTAGTGAAGTGTTCACGTACTGCATGCAATTTGAGAAGGAAAACCGTGTTTTCCTAGTTAATATATTCTGGTGGAAGTGTTTGTAATTCCCAAACTCAAGATGCTTAACAGCATTAAACTAGATGTAATAGAAGCAATAAATGCATTAAAGTGAATTTGGCCTTGAAGTTTTTGAGTGACTTCCGATTTTTCAATAAATTGCAGCAGGACGTCCTTGATGACTCTCAAGCAGGAAAGCCATCTAAAAAGGTTTATATACGTATCAAGAGTGTCACAATCTTTTTGGGTGTCTATTTGTCACTTTCTCACCTAGTGCAGCTGTAAAACGTAGGCGATGAATTTCACTTCGTCCTTACCATTTCGGACATCTGGCAGATGCAGTCTCCGTAGACAATAGATTCAGCCAGGGTAGGATCGTCTTTAACATTTTTGCTGAGCATGCATCTCGGAAGGACCTCTGATCAAATTAGGCTGCGACCTAAAATTTAAAACAAGTTTTAAGTAATTGCTTGTTTTTCAAAGCTAACCATTTACTAAATTATATCTGTGGCAATAAGTCAAATAATCATAGATCAGTCATTAGAGATCTGCCTCAAACCTATTAAAAGGTGACAGGCTCAGGGAGGGAAAAAGGTTTAAAAGGCTCTGAGCCATTTTATTAGTAATATTATACCTACGTAAGGCGGCATGCATTGTAACTTAAAGCACACTCATCACACTTATCATATTTGAATAGGGTCTGACCACACACCACCACCCCGCCCACCAGTTTTCTTTTATTCATTCAACAAACTGTTGTTATAAACCAGCCATGTATCTGGTACTTGGGAATACAGATCACATGGGTCCTGTCCTCCAGTATCACAGTGTTTGGGAAAGACCTGAAACTAAAGATTATGCATGCAGTCTGCTGGCGGAATGCCTAACAGTGCCTAGGACAGTGAAGGAAAGACATTATAGATGAGGATATGATTAGGTTGAGTCGGACAATAGTAAAAATAAATATGGGAAAAGAATAGTAAAGGTTTGCTTCAGACAGATGGAACATCTGCAGAAGCCCAAGGAGACAGAGGACATTGCGTATTTTGGAACCTCAAGTAGTGGCATTGTCTGCTTTGTTAGGAAGTTGAGGACAGCAGGAAAGTGTCACAGAGCGAGGGCTGGCTATGGTGTTCGTGTTGACATCCTCAGTGGCTAGAATTGTGCTTGGCCTGCATGCCTTATTAATAAGTTTGCTGGATAGAATGGGAAGAGATCTGGGTAAGGTGGAGGAGACGCAGGTCCTATATCTGGTTGCCACTGAGTGTGTAGATATCCTTAGAAAAGTAACGTATTTATTCAGTGTCTGCCTGGGTAAGATAAAAGTGTTAGATTTTTATGAATGGCTATCAAATGATAGCCTATAAAACCTTTCACACTGTGTTCATCTAAAGTTAAAAACATACAACTTCTATATAAAAAATTTTGAACAGACTTAAGGGGATCTTACAAACAGTAAGAAAAAGGTAACTGATTCCATAGAAAATGGGGGAAATATAATTAGGCCATTCAGAGAGGGTAAACCTAAATGGCTAATAATTATTTGGAAAGATTCTCAATCTCACTGGTAACCAGGAAAATTTAAATTAAAACCACAAGAGGGTTCAATTTCACATTCATCTGGTTGGTCATAAATAAAACTTGAAATATTATCAATTTTGAAAAAAAAAATATTGGCTAAAGGAAATTTAGGATCCAGGCTTCCACACAGGCTGGAATTCAGAGCAGAGCTTTGTGGGGGAATTGGGAGGTAGGCATGAAACCTTGATCACGTGGACCGAGCCCGTGAATTGGAGTGTGGAATAAAACAGCATGACCCACGGTACCACAGGTACCCCAGTCTTGCTTTACTCACTGGTAGAGTGAGAGCATTAATAGGCTGGATTCCCATGAGATCAGGAACTTAATATATCTAGATCTAGATTCTAGGCTTCTAGTTCTCAAATTTGTTTTGCCTGTGAACCACCTGGGGTGGGGGGCTTTCTTTTTAAAAATGCATTTCAGAAATGAAGATTTTGGTTGGCTGCAGGGCAAGGGAGGGAACTCCAGCATAAAGCAACAAATTTTACTCAGCTGTGAGCAGAGGTTAGAGTTCAAGGCTATCAAAGCCACAGAAACTTAGAAGCTAACATTCTTAGAGAAGAGAATCCCAGAGAAAGTGGCCCTAAAACCCATGTACAAATTCCACTTAAATTGTTGGCTGGCTTCTAAGCTATGTATGTGTAAGGTGAGCATCCAAAAAATATAAAAGACAACAGCAGCTGTGAAGTTCAAGTTGTGATCTGAGAAGTCAGCCGTTACCTATGCTAGCAAAACTGAGAGCAGAGTTTTTATGATTTTCCAAGTTGGAGAAGTCTGTGAAAACTTTAGGAGTTTTACCCTGGAAGGCTCTTGCTAGAACTTGTACCTAAGAAATAACAAATGTTTAGGAACAAGGGGTATGACCCTAGGAGTAAAAGAAATTCTGAAATAGTAATTAAAAGAAAAGTCCGGGGGCGCCTGGGTGGCACAGCTGTTAAGCATCTGCCTTCCGCTCAGGGCGTGATCCCGGCGTTATGGGATGGAGCCCCACATCAGGCTTCTCCGCTATGAGCCTGCTTCTTCCTCTCCCACTCCCCCTGCTTGTGTTCCCTCTCTCGCTGGCTGTCTCTATCTCTGTAAAATAAATAAATAAAATCTTTAAAAAAAAAAAAAAAAGAAAAGAAAAGAAAAGTCCGGCTACAACGGAGTGATCCATTGCCACTGTATCTGCCCACCTCTTTGGAAGAAGATGATTTTTAAAGAAATACAATGTGCATTATTAAAAAGAAATAGGAGTCTTGATTTATAAAGGCACTTAATTAGAACCAGTAAAAATGATAGACACTAGAAACAAATCCATAGTGATTTAGATATTGGAGTAACCAGGCAGAAACTCTTTAATGAAACAAAACAAACAAACAAAAAACTCCACTGTGATTGATATGCTCAAAATTATGGAAAAAGAGTTTGGGAATTTTCAACACTGTGGCAGTCAGGGAAGTGTGATGCCTTGATCACCGTTCAAGAGAAAACTTGCTGTCAGAGATGTAGTTAGCAGACAGCCTTTAGCTGCTACACTCAGAATCTTCTACAGAGTTTATACCAAGGCCATGTTCTCTCCTGGAACCTCTCAGTCAATGACTGATCATGCCAGGTGTACTGGTCAGACATTTCTGCTTCATAGAAGACTCTTTTGTAGGCAGTCTTTTCTCTGGTATTCCCATCAACCTGATTGAGACTCTCAGAGCTACACCATTCTCTGTGGCTCTTTCTACTCAAGCCTCCTGACGATTCTTGATTAACTGTCTAACTTGACTCTTATCTCACATCATATGTAAGTATTAGTTCTAGATGGATTGTAGACCTAATTGTGAAAGGTAAAACAGTCCAACTTCTGGAGAAAAATAATGGAGGATATATTCTGATCTCAATGCAGGCAAACACATTTTATCCAGTAATAACTATGAAAGAAAAGATTGGTAGATTAGACTTTATTAATTTTAAGAACTTCTCTTAATCAAAAATACCATTAAGAAAATGAAAGGGTAAGCTACTTTCTAGCAGATGATGTTTATTGTACATATATCTGGGACAATATTCGTACTCACAATACACTAAAAAAAAAAACTGTTACAAACCAGTGAGAAACAGGCAAACAGCTCAATTTAAAAATATGGGCAAAACACTTGAACTGGCACTTCCCAAAGGAGGACATCTAATTGGCCAAAAAGCAAAGGTACTCAACATTATTGGTTGTTTAGTTAATGACATAAACCAAAATCACAAGACAATTATTCACACCAACAGGAAAGCCTGCAATGAAAAAGACTGCCAATGACAACTTTTGGTGAAGATCGCAGCAACAGGAAATCATATGTTACATGTGGGAGAGTTGGTTGGATAGCCAAACAGATGCCGAATCCATGACTCAGCAATTCCACTGCTACGTACATGCACAAGAAAAATTAATGCAGGTATCTGTCAAAAGACGTGAACTTTACTGACAATAAATATCCACAGTGGCTGAAAGAAACACTCCTACATGAAATGCAAGGGATTTCTGCGGCTGAAGGAAGAAATTACATCAGAAGAAATCATGAACTTTAAGTTGAAAAGAGCATACACAATCGTTTAGTCCAAAGGGTTCTGGAATTATTGTCTCACAGGGGATGATATTTGAGGGTTTCAGTTATGAACTGGCAAATGAAATACATTGAGAAATGTCAGAATGGTCTTAATGGCCATGTGCATTACAGGTAGATTAAAAAAGGGGGGGCTCTCATCTGAAGTAATTTGGGAAGAGCTGGCCTTGATAAGATGATATCACAACATCTAAGGGCCGAAGCACATGAAATATAGAGACTCAGGTCAGCCAGCTTTGCTTATCATTAGGTTTTTATTACTTATTGCTATCTTACTCAAGGAGGCTTTCCCACTCCATTTTGTAAATGTTTTATGTTAAAATTGTAATAACTCATCTTCGTATCACTTTGGTGTTATAAAAAACAATCATTAATGAGAGCAAGGAAATGCCAGATCAGAATCCATGAGATTTCCCAGAAATTACATAAACTTTCATGAATCTACCATCAGGGTTTCTCCACCTCAGCACATTGACTCTGACTCAGTTTCCCAACCTATGATGTGAGCAGAAAGGTCACTGGCATTGTAAGATGAGCATGGGGATCCAATGAACTCCTATATCTCAATAAAGCTTGAAAACATAGAAAAGATTTTTATAAAATCCCAGCCACACAAGAGCTTGTCTGTACCTTATACAGCAAGAGAAGTAATGTCAGAAACCATTTTGATTTTTCCATGACAATGGGGACAACTGCCTTTTATTTTTTTTTCTGTTTTATTGAGGTATGATTGATCAATAAAAAATATATAAGATGTAAAATGTTTTTTATATATATATGTATATACACTGTGAAATGATAACTACAGTCAAGCTAACATATTCATTGCCTCATATCATTAAACTTTTTCTTTTTTTGTGGTGAGAACACTGAAGATCTACCTTCTTAGCAAATTTAAAGTATATATTACAGTGTTAGTAACCATAGTCACCATGCTGTACATTGGATCCCCTGAACTTGCTCATCCTGGATAACTGAAACTTTGTACCCTTTCACACCATCTCCCCATTTCTCCCATCCCAACTACCCTTTATTTTTCAACACACTTAGGCTGACCTGCAGGGCTACAGCTTTAAGAGCTATCTTCTCTAGGTGACTTGAAAGAGATAACAAGAAATCCATGTAGCTACACACACCTACCTGAGCCATACTGACTATATCCCTCCATGCTTCTACCACCAATAGCCACCTACCATTGGAGTCGTCTTGGATTGTGCTATCATCTTGAGATGCCATGAATTAAAAATCCTGTTGGATTTCTGTACTGCGATTTCTTTAAGGACTGCATTCTTGCTACAGGATTAATATCCTGACAGCCAATTGGACTTTGGATGGAAACTAGGTCCATTAAGTGGGTATTTGGAATCAGAAATGAGATGCAGTGCAGTCAGTCTGATATGGACTCTTCAAAGGCTGTAAATGAGCCTCAGAAGCTATCGGATGGCCAAGAGCTGCCTGCCATATACAAAGAACGCTGCAAAGCCAGTTGTCTGGGTCTAGGAGGCAGAGATAAGGGACAGAGGTGTAGCAGTGACAGTTTTATAGATGGTTCCTCGTCCTGGTTCCCAAGCTGCCAGTTGGCATTCCTGAGTTCCAAGAGATAACCCTGTATCCTTTTAATGAGTTCCCATTTCATATCTAGCTAGCTAGCTGGTTTTTGTTACTTGCACATAAGGATCTTGACTAAGATTCCCAGGATGCATTTTCTCAAATGTTAAAATATAAACTATGTAATGGTGACAGTATAGTGCTATTCCTTCTATGAACCTTCACACAGTTTCACATTCTTTTTATGAGAGAAACGGATTCAAGTTGTGCATAATGACTCATATATTTTGAAGAACTTGCTTTTGAAATATGTGGTCTACTTGTTCTGCTTTTATTATTTCTGCTTTTCTTTTAGAGGAGTACAAACACTTTATTTTTCACTTTTTAAATGATGTAAGAGATAGAGGTAATGCTTCTACTAACTGGTAACACACCTTGGATTGAATCAGACTCTAATTCAACTGGTATTTTCTAAAAGCTATTAAAACGGATAGTTAAACTGTTTTAAGAAGGGAAAAAAAGAAGCAAAGTCAAATTCATTATGATGCTAGAAGGACCATTCTACCTTCTCCAGTTAGTTTCATGACTATAAAACTTTCAAAATAAAAAGTGTTCAGCCTGGAGACTTTTTTTTAAGCTGCTAATTTCTTCCCACATTGACCAAGAGTTTCCAGTAGGATGGAGTTCTTGGGTGAATAATTTCCATTTAGGTAATTTAGCTAAAGGGCTGCATTCTTTGCATGCTTCCCAGCTTCTCTTCTTATCCATTTGCAAAGGCTCTTGTTTTGGACTCCACAAAGTCTCTCATTCCTACAACGTTCCTGCCTGGTAGCCAGAAGGCTGGTGGAATCATGCAGCTTCTTCTGGCTGGAGCTGCCAGGGGTCCACACTGCCCGCCACAAGCTGAGCACAGAGATGTGAACTCATTTGAAATGTTTATTATGTTTTATGATTTTAATTCATTTCCTGCTTCTGTGAATTTAGCAATTTGCTGGAATAGGAAAGTAGACGGTGGCCTTCCAATAATGATGTAATTTAATATTTTTGGTAAAAAATTCTCAAAGTTTTTCAGTTACAAAGTAGTTAAAAAAAAATCACACTGGGGGCAGAGTACTCCCAGCTCTCGCTGACAATACTTGAGCAGCAAAATGCAGTGTTTCGAAGAACTCGGGAGTAAAGGCCCCTTTAGTAAAATTCCTTTTATGAAAACTAAAAACCAAAACAAAGCAAAAATCACCAATCTTTGCAAGGTTTCCTGTTATGAACCAAACTGATCATAATATATCATCCTTTGTATATAGTATTGGATTTATTATAATTTTGTTTAAGATTTTTGCCTTTGTTCATGAGAAATACTAACCTGCAATTTTTCTTATAATGTCCTTGTCAGTTTTACTGTCAAGGTCATGCAAACCTCAAAAATGAACTGGGCAGTCTTATATCTTATTCTGTTTTCTGGAAGAGTTTATGTAACATTTGTGTTATTCTTTCCTCAAATGTTTGGGAAAATTCACCAGTGAAACTATTCATGCCAGCAACTGTCTTTGTGAAAAAATGGTTAATTTCACATTCAGTGTCTTAATAGTGTAGGAATATTCATATTTATTGTTTCTCTCCACTTCATTGTGATTTCAAGTGATTTCAATCCATTTCTTCCACATTGTAGCATTTATTGGCATAAAGTTCAAGGTCATTGTAATAGATTGAATTGTAGCTCCCAATTGTGGCTCCATCTCTCTCTACATACATTCTGGCCCCATAGCTGGGCACAGCCTGGGCAGCTGAACCCCAGCAGTCCCACAGACATAAGAGAGACAATACATGATTATAGTTAAAAGCCACTGAAATTTGGGATGGTTTACTTTACAATAGTCTGGCAATAAAATAAAAACTCATAATTAGTTTCATGAAGGTAAGTGAAATAGATAATTTGTGTTTTCTTTTCTTTCTCTCTCTCTTTTTTTTTATGAGTCTTGCAAGAGATTTAACAAATGTATTGATCTTTCAAAAACCTGCTGCTTTGTTTTATTTTGTTTGCTAGTGTATTCCTGCTTTCTATTTCTTAGGTTTTTTCTTAGGGTTTAATTTGGTGTTTTTCTTAACTCAAATATTACCTCTATCATCCTCTCATAGTAGAACTCTTAATACATGCGTGTTAGACATTTTCATCTTGTTCCAGAGAGCTTTATATTCTTTTTCTTCATGCATAAGTGTGTATCCTTTCTGAAGACATGTCTTCCAGTTCACTAGTCTTTTGCCCTGCTATTTTTGATCCATTATTGCAGCCATCTAATATATTGTTAATTTCCGTCTTGTATGCACCAGTTCTCAAATTTCTATTTGACAATTTTGATGGATTCTGAGTGTCTCCTGCAATTCCCTATCTTATCTTCTATTTTCTTGACATGTTGACCGTAATTATTTTAAATATTCTGAGAACTCCAATATCTAAATCATACATGGATCTGTTTCTATCCACTTCTGTTTTCCTTGATCTCTACTTTTGTTCTGTATTTTAGCATGTTTCATATTTTTGATTAGATGCTGGACATAATGGGTAAAAACTATATTATTTCCTTCAAAAATTGTGTAGTTTTCTGTTGAAGAGTAGACAGAAGTCTAGAGGATTGACTCAGTCCTGTTGAAGATTGGTTCTAGGTTTTGGTAGGCATGGAATCTTTCCGTTTCGACCTTTTCCTAGGGCATGGTCCTTCTAGAGTTTAAAGAGAAAACTTGAGCTGTTCACCAGGCCCATTGTGGTAAGCAAAATAACACACCTCCAAATACATCCATGTTCTAATCCCCAGGACCTGTGAATACATTAGGTTCCATTGCAACAGAAAATTAAGCCTACAGGTGGAATTAAGTTTACCAATCAGCTGATCCTGATATGGAGAGAGTATCTTGAATTATCTGGGTGGGCCCAGCAAAATCATAACGATTCTTATCAGTGGAAGAGAGAGGCAGAAGAGAGAGAGAGAGGCATGAGAAAGATTTGAACAGCCATTGATGCTTTGAGGATGGAAGCAGGTCATGAGCCAAAGAATGCCGGTAGCCTCCAAGAATGGAAAAGGCAATAGGATGGATTATTTCCCAGAACCTCTGGGAAGAAACACTGCCCTCTGACTATTTGATTTTAGCCCAGTAAGACCCATTTTAGACTTCTGACCTTCAAAACAGTAAGATAATAAATTTGTATTGTTTTAAGCCTCTAGATTTGTAGTAATTTGTTACAATAGTATAGAAAACTAATGTCCATTGCTGTGGCTAAATTGTGTCCTCCCCTAATCATATGGGAAAGCCCCAGGCCCCGGTGTGATTATGCTGGGAGGTACAGGATCTTTGCAAGGTAGTTAGGAGAGGGCATGAGGTGCGGCTGTCTGGTGAAATTAGTACCCTTATGAGAAGAGACACCAGAGGGCTTGCTCCCTCTCTCTGTGTCATGTGACAACACAGGAAGGAGGTAGCTGTCTGCAAGCGGGGGTGAGATGTCTTACCATAAACTGACCATGCTAGCACCCTGTCCAGTTTCCAGAACTCTGAGAAAAATAAATATGTTGCTTAAGCCACCCCAGCGGTGGTATTTTGTCATGGTGGCCTGAGCAGACTAAGATCTGCATAAAGTCAGATGGACTCAGTTTCTCATTCCTCAGTATCAGGCAGGTATTGAAATCTCTGCTCAGTTCTTTTGCTTTCTACATGCTGTTTTCCAAGGAGTTTTTTGGAATCTTATATTCTCTATATGTACACCCTAGGGGTCTGTCTATAGCTTGAAGGGAATTTCTTTGCAGGTATATTTTGGTCCCACCCCCCCCTTTTCATTGCCCTCAATGTCCCACCACTCTGACAGTTGCACCTCTAATTTATATCTCCTCTGACGAGTCAGACTGCTATGTGCAGCTTGGGTCCCATTTCCTTCTGCTCCACTGAGCTGGAAAATATGGATAAATGTGGACCTTTTATCTTATACTTCCTTGTTTTTAAGCACTGCAGTCCATCCAGTTATTGTTTGCTGTAAGTGTTCACCAGTGTCTTCAACAGGTGTTTTTCTGTTATGTCCACCTTTTATATTGATGTCTTTGGGAGGCTTAGCTCAAGTCAAGCTACTTTGACAAGATTGCAACTATAACTCTGACCTAACTGAATTTAATTCAAAACATTTAATTTTATATCTTAGGTAGGTCATAAATCACAAGATCTTAGTAGATAAACTAGGAAGAAATGCTGTGAAAAGGAAGAATTAATATTGTACTTCTGAATGAGTCTATTCCATGGTTTAAAATTTTTTAACACTTTTTTTGAGAAAGTCAGGTTTACTGCATAGACATCGTATCAGGAAGGATATCCTCAACAACAACAACAGACAATAACAACAGCTACCAATAGCGGTTTAAAGAAATACAATTTGTTTTTATGTAAGAGGTCTGGAGCTCATCAGTGGCATCAAAGATGTAGGCCTTTTACCATCTTTCTGCTCGGCCATTCTCATCTTCATGCTCCCAAGCGTCCTGGTAGCCAGGAGGCTGCCGGATCTCCAGTACCACATCCATTTCCCAGTCAGGTAAAGAAAGGAAGAAAGAAAAGGATCGACCAAATCTAAATCCACACATAGAGTTTCAAACATTTTATTATGGAAAACCTCAAACATATACCAAAGTAGAAAATTGAGTGTAAGGAGCTCCATGTACCCATGAAATAGCGTCAACAATGATCAACTAACACCGAGCCTGTTCAGCTGTATCTTACCCAGTTCTCCCACTCCAGAAAGATTTTGATGCAAACCCCAGTCATCTTTATCATTTCATTTGCAAACATTTCAGTGTGTGTCTCTAAATGAAAAAGTTACTTTATTTAGACATCAACACACCACTTTTGCATGTCTAAAAATTTTAAACCAAACATTTGGTTTAAAATCAAATATTTGATATTCTTACAGATGTCCTACTTTTTTTTTTTTTTTTTTTTTTTTTTTTTTTTTTTTTTTAGTTTCTTTGAATCAGGATCCCCTGCAAACAAATGATATGGCTCTTAAGTCTTTTTTTTTTTTAATCCATAGATGTATAGATTATATTTCTTTTTTCTTTTCTCTGCAATGCATTTGTTGAAGAAATAAGGCTGTGTTTCCTGTGATTTCCCATGGTCTGGGTTTTGCCAACTTCATTCCTGTGATGTCATTTAATATGTTCCTTGTTTTTCTGTATTTGCTATAAATTGAGAGTTGGATCTAGAGGCTTGATCTGATTCACAGATTCACATTCAGCATTGTTTGGCAGGAGTACTTTATAGGTGTGGTGTAGCCTTCCATCAGGAGATGGATAACCTGCACCTCCTTTAAAAGTAAGCCTTCCCAGAACACTCTGTCACCCCTTCCCCTGCCAAGCAGTCTTCTGCTTCAGACTTATTGGCCAGAACTGGATCATGTGACTGTCCCCAGTTGCAAAAGAGGTTGGAAATTAACTATCTGACAAAGCGGGCAGGACTGGGGCTGGGTCAGTTACCAGTCCAAACTAGAACAGTGTTCTCTTGCAAGGAGAAGGGCCACAGGAATTACATGGACAGCGACACTGTCTGCCATAAAATTCATCATTAAATGCAGGTAATAAATGTTGTTTATAAAGCATTATGATATAAATAACATTTATAGAATGGCTATTAAATGTTAATAAGGAGAGAATGATTAGGTTAATGATAACGTGTCATAATACTCTTTGTTATGTTCCCTTCAGGCAGGAAATTCCAAGAGTTTTAGGAGCTCTGTGTCCGGAACTGGGGTCAAAGACCAAATATTAAAACAAAAGATGCTTCTAACACCTGTGCATTTAAGAAATTACAAAGGCTTCAGGGGGTCTAGTCAGGAGCCAGGGACAAAGACCAAAATGTATATTTCCTATTATATCACGATATCACAATTGTGGATTGGAGATGTGAGATCCTTACTGTGTTGATTATAGAATTTGGGAACCGCACCCCAACACAACCTTTTTCTTACACTATTAGAACTTACAAACATGTCCTTGTCTACCTCCTGCCAGGCTGTATTTTGATTGAATACATACATTTTTAAATGTATTTTGTAAATATTCTGAATTGGTTGTAATTCCATGTATCTCCATGGGATAGTGCAGTAAATTTTTGTTCTCAGATCACATGCCTGATTTTGAATGGGTTATTTCTTCCAAAGATTTCAGCTTTATTTCAGGTGCCTTTTAGATTAAGATTTTAAGATAATCTTCCTCATCCTTTAAGACCCCAAACTAAGTGCTAAATTGGTATAAAATTTCTAGAACTAGAAGCCAATTTCTTTGAAAGACAGGGACGTACTTTCACCATTATAGGTGTTTGGGACAGGAAATATTTTTCCGTACAGCTGAGAGAGGTCAGGGCAAGATTGCTTTCTCACTAAAAGCTTCCAGGCCATTTTGTTCTAGCGGATAAAGTGGGAAGAAATGGCGAGATATGGTGGCAAACAAACAAAAAACAAAACAAAACAAAACAAAAAAACAAAACCAGTAAGACACAAAATGTAAAGAAAAGACCTATATTAGCTTTTAACTAAAGTTCTTTCTTATATTCAAAAATGAAATTCCATAAAGAGCAATAAATCAAATGTTACTATTGTGAACATAAATATGAACCATGAAAGAACACGAGAAAGGAGAAAGAGTGTATGTATAAGGCATTTGAGATCCATAAAACATTAATATTTTTCTGTGGTAAAAATAAATTTTTGTATATTGAAACATGATATTGATATATAGGAATGTATATCCTTACGTCTAGTGAAAGTTTAAAAACAAAATCCCTCATGATACATAACTTATTTTAAATATTAATGCATGCTTTAAATAGTCTTTTTATAATTTGAACCTCACCTTTACTCTGTAATATTATATATTTTACTATCAAGAAAAAAATACATCCTCATTATATCCAGAGAAGACTGTCAATATCTAATCAACGATATTCAGAACCTCAGGTCTTTCCCTGCCAGTGAATCTTTGATTTATTTGGAGAGAGAGTAACTGTCCTTGGCATAGACAAGAAAGATATTCAGTGATGCTCTAAAAACATCAGAGCAGCCTCCTTACTCTCCATTAGGGTTTACTACTATAATTATAAAGAATGTCTTTTATTTTGAGAAATCCATTTTTCCTCAGTAAAACAACTGCACGGCTCCATTTACTTTGGATTAAGCTACTCTAACTCTCAATACACATTCCCATACTGTCCATTACAACCAACAGAAACTCATTTCCATTTCGTTACATATTCTTGTGTCTCTTTGTTTTTAAATCTTGATTCTTTCAAGTAGGCACTTTTATGTGCTTTGTAGCTTGTATTGCTCTTTCTTCATTCCAAATTCTTGCTGAAATGAACTTGATTTTTTTATTTTTTCCCCTTCTAGCTTGCCAAAAGTAGTGATAAAAGCATTTAATGTAGGTTTCATTGCATTTCTTTTTAGCAATTATTATGCAGTATAATTAGCATCCAGTAATAAATCTGTTTAATTCCTAAATTACCTTTAGACAAATACTACCTGTCACCTATTTTGCTTGGTGCTGAGTATGCATTTTTTTAAGGCATAGCATTTGCAAGCTATTTAGAAACCTGAGAGGAAATATAATTTTATATGGTATTTGATAAATTCACTCACATGACCATTTGGGTGATATAAAATTCAGAGTAACTAAAAATTCTAATGTTATATGTTTTTTTTTTCTTTGTCTATAAAAAGGCTTTGAAGTGGGAGAGAAGGGTTAAATTGTTTTAACCTGAGCTAAACAGAATTTTAAGACATAATCTCTCATTTCCTATCAAGCCAAATTTTTACTGTGGCTCAAATATCTCTAATTCTACCATGTGGACATGAAGTTTTTTACAGTTATTAAAAATGTGTCAGTAAATTTCACTTTTAAATGAACATACTTCCTTGCCTAACACTCCTTAGTACTATTTAAATTGGGAATTAAAATAATAACTTCCATGTTAAATATTCAGCAAAGCATCTACAATTCTGAACATCTACCATGTAGAAACTATATCAGAAATAAGAACATAAAAATATAACAATGTTGGGATATGCTACCCTGGAGTCAGACATACTGAGTGTGGAGTTTACTTTCACTATTTAGAAGGTTCTTGGTCTAGTTACTTCATCTCTTGGTGACTCTAAAAATTCATTTTTAAAATGTTGTACGCAACCATATGATCCAGTAATTCCACTACTGGGTATTTACCCAAAGAAAACAAAAACACTAGTTAGAAAAGACATATACACCCCTATGCTTATTGCAACATTATTACAATAGCCAAGATATGGAAGCAACATAAGTGTCCATGCATAGACAAAGAAGATGTGAGATATACACATATATAGAGGTTCCTGATATATACCATGAAAAATGAGATCTTGCCATTTGCGACCACATGGATGGAGCTAGAAGGTATAATGCTAAGTGAAATAAGACAGAGAAAGACAAATAGTATATGATTTCACTCATATGTGGAATTTAAGAAACAGAACAAATGAACAAACAAAGAAAAAAGAGACAAACAGAAAAACAGACACTTAACTATAGAGAACAAACTGATGGTTACCAGAAGGGAGGTGGGTGGGAGATGGGTGAAATAGGTGAGGAGTATTAAGAGGACACTTACCAAGATGAGCACTGAGTAATGTACAGAATTGTTGAATCACTATATTGCACACCTAAAATTAATGTACGTTAATTATACTTCAATAAAGTTAAGTTAAAATACTACATAGAATAAGTACCTTGGTGAATTGATGAGAGGACTAAATGAATTAACATATAGAAATCTCAGTGCCGGTGGATGGGGAGGGACACCTGGGTGGCTCAGTCAGTCACGTGACCAACTCTTGATTTTGGCTCAGGTCATGATCTCTGTGTCATGAGATCAAGCCCTGTGATGGGCTCTTCACACTGAGCAGGAGTCTGCTTGAGATTCTCTCTCCCTCGCCCTCTGCCCCTCGCCTGACTTGTGCATGCTTCCCCCCACAAATAAATAAATAAAATATTTAAAAAAAAATAAGCTCAGTGCCTGTGTGAATCGAGTGGACTCTAAATAAATGTTACCCATTATTATTAACATTAGTGTTCTGAGTATTGATAGATCAATCCTCTGATATATTTAACTATCACTTTCTAATTTCTTCTTTTTAGAGTCTTGTTCTGTTGAAAATATTGTTCTTGGGTCAGGCTTTTTTTTTCCTTAAATATTTCTAGGCTATCACAAGGCATGAACAGAAAGGAAATATGCAGAAAGCCCAACACATTTCAGCCTCTCCAACAATCACAGGGCAGATTCTTAAATTATATTACTACAACAGCACGAGAAACTAATTTTTTTTCTACTTAGAGGCACACGTGGATAAGGAACTCATCTTAGGACATCAATAAAGGGATGTCCACCCAGTATTCTGCAAAGTATTTCTAAAGACATTTCTCCTAAGTATTTACAGACAAGCATTATCTTCTTTCCACAGACCCCTGGCTTCAAAAATAAATGTAGACATTTAGCAAGTTATCAGTACCAAGAACAATCAAGGTTTTCACCTCCCACAGTTGTCAACATACTTTTAGGGGTCAGGGAACCTCCTAGGCTCCTCTCCCACCATTATGGGACCCAGAGAAGCTCAGTTTCTACTGGGTAAGTTGAGTGGAAATGTGTTCCTCACATTTTTGAAATGTATTTCTCATAAAAAAATATTACACATGAGGGTTTGGTTAGTAGATCACACTGTTAACTTTGCACTCTAAATACAACCTCGGGTCTATAATTTTAGACTACTCTGAAGACCCAATCATTAATCATATTATTTCTAAGGACAAGTGAGTTCTGCCAGAGAAGTTCCTGAAAAGATAACTTTTTAAAGACTGACCAGACTCTACTTTTACACCAGAGTCTACTTTTATTCTGTCTTCCATCACACGTTCAAAAATCAGATATTTAGAAGTATCTATACTGGTGCCACTCTGAAATCCAAAGTTTGCTTTTCTGGAAATTTGACCTTAAGATGCAATAGTATGAAGAACCATTATTGATTTTCCTCTGGGATTAAAAATAAAGAGAGAAATGCTTGTACCCACTGAAGAAATTTGTTTTCCTCCTCACCTCTACGTATTGAAGATTTTGGTACATTTCTCCAAGCACACAAGCATTATACGTTGCAAACATCTTGACACTCCTACCCATCCAAGCTTTAATGCATTACTGTTGCTTTTCCTTCCAGTAAGGTTTTCATTTATCCTTCAAATCCAACAACAGAGTTGCCTTCGTGTTTACATGCCCTGTGCTCATAAGGGCCCCATGCTTGGTTTAATGCTCTGCTGTGGTAGTCTTGAAATTCTTAATAATTTTATGTTTGAACTTGCATTTTATAAGTGAAGTCTGATGAGACAGTGGGGCACACATGTGGTCAGGGGAGATGTGCTCAAAGTGCAGGTCTGTGATCTTTGATGCTCCCTTCAAGTATTGCATCTGCAAGGTGTCATGAGCACGGAAACCCAGTGGACCCCAAATGTGTGGGAGTTCAGTGTGACTCAAAGAGAGTACAAAGTAAGTGTGTTGTATCTGTGACCGAATAAGCAGAAGCACTGACAGCCAGAAGAGGCCATAGTTTGCGGTCAAACCAGAACTTATTTCAAATCCATAAAGAAGGCAATGCAGTCTGAGAAACACAAATGGCCAAGGAACCTTAATACTCATCTTTTCTTGTGTTACTAGCAGTATTAGCCAACAGCCTATGGATGGAGCAGCCCACAGTTTCTCTTCCTTATGTTCTCCCTTTCTCACCCACACCCCGAAGGCAGAGAATGTTGGTGGAATGTGTGCGTGTCAAGAGATGCTGTGACAGCTGAGTGAGTTTTCCACAGCATTCCCGACCATTCTGGTAGGAAAGCAAGACATATGCATGTTCGTGCTAACAGAGTGATTGTGGCATTTCGACGATTCTACAACCAGTTACATGGTCTAAAATATGCATCAAAAGCTGGCCTTGCACAATATAACGGAGAGCTGAAAATTCATACTAATAATTTAAATTTTTAATTTTCTTTACTCTGAATGACATTAATTAGCAAATGAAAGCACCATGACGAGTCAAAAGAGAAATTACGGAAGAAAGGAAAACGTTTTAGATGTTCATACCTAAACAACGATACTTTTTCCTGTTTTTGGAGCAAGGGGTCCCTGCATTTTTATTTTGCACTGGACCCCACGAGTTATGCAGCCAGTCCCGACTAACAGTGTATGTGTCAAACACAATTCCAGTGGGCAGCTCTACTTCATTGCTTTCCAGAAAAGTAATAATATAAAAGTTGTGAATGTAGCTTCAATTCCATGTTAACAGAAGAGTAAGTAGTCATGATGGTAATTCATGTAAAAGGCTGAAAAATTTGGCTCTTTCAATTGCATTTACTGTATTGCTTCAACGATTCCCTCCCACGCCACTCCTCTGCCACGTGGTTTCAGAGCACGTGGCAACAGTTGTTGAAATATGCTACCTCTCACTCTCTTTGTTCTTATTATTAAGCAAGGAAATGCTGTGGATCCAGGAGAGAACTGAACCACACAGGCTGCCTTCTTCCCAGAGTCCAACATACCTGATCTCCAAAAAACAGCCTCGGATGGTGCGAGGCGTATTTAATGCCAGAGCAGAAAGACAGCTCACACCTCGCAGTCATTACGCACCAGTGATGCATTTGTGTGGATGCGCAAATAATTTGTTCCAGATTCTAAGATCCCCTTTAACCCCAGGTTGATCCCTTTCCCCTGGCTATTTCTTCTGGCCTAAAGTAAGCCCCAGCCCCAGCCCCCCTGCACTGTCGAATCTGCAGACTCCAATCTGGAGATAGTTGCTCCCAGCCCAAAATGCCGTCTGCCTCACCTGAGTCTCCCTAAGTGCCCAATCTGGCCCTTTGACTCAGCAGCTCAGCCTTGCTTGTGTCTCCGGTTTTGTCTTGTTGCCTGAGGTTAGCTTATCTTTGGGACTCAAGGAAACGATCCACCCCTCCAGGCCTGTCGGTATCTCAGCCGTGAATGTAGGTGTGGCCGGTCTCTGAGATGAAGCCCAGCCAAGGAAGGGATGGACTGAGCCCAGGGAGAGTGGGGGTAAGGTTAAGCGAGTAGGAGGATGGAAACTATTAAGGGAATATCTACTCTTCTTGTCATTCGGGCACCCAACAAGTATTTTGTGGGTGACTACAATGTTGTAGGTTTCAGGAATATAATGGTGAGAGGGAAAAAACCCAAAAAGATCTTTGTGGCACATACGGTTTAATACAACGAGACATTCGAGCTGAAGACAATACAGTGCGTGCCTTTATTTTTATAAAACTTTTATTTCTACTCTGTGCATGAGGGAAAGAGCAACCATAAAAATAAAACCAAAAAAAAAAAAAAAAAACCACCCAAACCCAAAGTGAAACAAAACAAAACCACAACAAAACAAAACCCTCCCCCCTAAACAGCAAACCACAGGGCTGATACATAAAGCTGATTATGTTAATTCTTCCTTAGAGGACCTAGCTTAAAAAGGAGAGATTTAAGTACCAATTTTAAGAAAGGATTTGCTTCAGGATCCCATTGGGGAAATAGTTAAAAAAAAAAAAAAAAGGCTGAGGGAATGAATAAGCTTTCAGTAGCATTTAAAAAGAGCCATGACAGCATCCTTAATGGAAAAGAGAGGGGGGAAGAAAAAAAAAAGGAATCTCTCATCACACTCATTATTTTGGCTTCTCAGCATCCAAGCTCCTTCCCTATGTTTGCAGAATCCCTCATTATGCTGTTTTTGGTGGGCACAATGTGAGCATTTTCAACGCTTTTGAAGGCAGCCTTTGTGTGCAGAAAAGATTATTCAGAGGATAACTTCTTTAAAAAAATAAATTAAAAATAAAAAGAATATTTAATTATTAAAAACCCAAATTCCAAACCCTAATTCATCTTTAAACTTTCACTTCAAATTACGATTCTTATTAATTTATGTATAAATCAATAAAATTATGATAGGTTTAAGGGATCCTATGGGAATACGTGGTCTTATTAACAAATTTGCTTTATCACATCCCTTGAAACAATTTTGATTGAATTTATAAATTTAGCATTGCTGACTTTCTTTTTAAGTACTATTTCCTGACTGAAAAAAAATCTCAAATACTACGGCAAGTTTTACAATCTAATGAGTTGAGCATAAATATTATTAAAGTAACTTCTCAGACAAATTGATTCAGAGCTTGGGTCAAAGTTTTGCTGCAAGGAGATAAGCCTTCTAAGAAATTCAAAGAGTTCACCTTAGTAGAGGCATTTTATAATAGGAAAAAAATGGTCAGAGAATCATTTTAGACTGGATTTTTAAAATTCTCGTTAAGGAGACTGCGGGCTGGATAAACAGTGATCACAGGTCCTGAGGCATTTTGCAGGGTAGGAAGTCAACTGGGGTGTTCTTAGAAGAGGTGCGTAAGCTAATTAATGTGTATCAGAAAATTGTTCAGGCATTTTATCATGTATGTTCATAAGTATCCCCAAGAAGGAGCTCCTGCTCACATTATACCACGAAGTTCTGCCTCAGTTCAGGACTGGAAGAATTCTCTTTCTCAAGATGGAGACTCTTAACATGCGTGCTCTAATATCATAGTAAATTTCTGCTTAAAATTTCAACCAACAAATTATCCAATTAAACATGTTTTAGTTTGAATTACTCCATCATAGTATATTATTTTTGATACAAATATTGAACATGCTAAATGCTCAGAATCCTTCTCAACACAAAACTGAGGGCTTCAGAGGGGAGGGGGGTGGGGGAATGGGATAGGCTGGTGATGGGTAGTAAGGAGGGCACGTATTGCATGGTGCACTGGGTGTTATACGCAACCAATGAATCATCGAACTTTACGTCGGAAACCGGGGATGTACTGTATGGTGACTAACATAATATAATAAAAAAACATTTAAAAAAATGCCAATACTATACTTAATTAAAAAAAAAAATAAAAGCCAATACTATCAATTTGATTCCCCTAAATGTTCTCATAGGAGATTAGATCTTCCTAGGGTTAAAAGATACTTATATACTAGAGAGGCACGAATCCTGACTGGGGTTATTTATTGACCAAAGTTCTCAGCTGGGTTTGAAGTGTGGGACTTCATACGCACAGGAAATTTTTTTCCCGTAATACTTGCTGGGTCCCCTTTCATGGTCACTGGGTCCAAATCTCCAAGAGGGCTGCTCTCCTAGTCCATGGAGTTTGTGTCCCCACATTTAAAACTTAGAATTACGTAATTCTTTCATTTGTCAGGGAAAGTATGAAGGCCCCACTGACACTATAGCTAATTTTGTCAAATGGCGTTACATTTCTATGGCTCTTATATAGGGAGTGATTTCCTGTCTAGCTCTACAGACCGATACAGGCCATTGACGTAGATTCTTCACATCCTGAAGCAGTTCTCCTGCATCTCCTTTGAATTTGCTGGAATCTTTTAATCGTCCAACCAGAGCATCTGACATCCAGTGACAGCAGAAGCAGTCAGTGCTGCTGGAGGCGTAGATGTGGTGGTGGGCATGCCGCTGTCCCATGCACGGTGCTGGTGATGGTTTGGGCACCTACACCAGTCTCCCAGGGCATGGCCTGGGGGTAGTTCCAACTAACCTGCTTCCTTTGGTTCCAGATCATTTTTCAAGTCTGGTTCTCCACCTCAGTGATTCCTAATGCCTTTCTAATATATTACCTTGATGCTTAGCTGTTTGCGACCCAAAACCCTGATATGCAAACTTATGCTAAAAATAGAAAATCTTTCTTGAAACTTTAAGTGATAACAGTTGGGTTTAGTGTTGAGCAACTCTGTAACAATTTGTACCTAGGTGTTTCTTTAAATCAGATTCTAACTGAAGTGATATTTTAAAGCGTTTTATACTAAATAGTTAATCTGTTCCTTTGATAAAAATTAATATAAATATGTATAAAATCTGGGAGATGCATAGCAAATTATTGAAGGTGATTACTTTTGTGTGATGGAATTAGAGATGGCTTTTTCTCTATTTGTGTGTATTTTCCAATTTCCTAAAATAAATATTAACAACCTAAGTAATGTTTAATGTTTTGAAGTTGTATATTTATAGAGAAGAGTGTATGTGATTTGAATACGGCTAGTGCTTTTTAATCAGATACTTGTAAGGACTAACATCAACATTAGCTGCTGAAAACAATACCCAAATGATACATGCAACACCTAGGAGACTTTAACTGGCATCCCTGGGGCAACCATAGAATCCAAATGTATCAAATTTAAAGAAACATGCCAAAAATCTCATAAGACTCTTACAAGACTGAAATAATAAATTGCTTTGTTCTATTATTTCAAGTTATCTCAAATTTGCTCTCTACTTTTAGACAATAGTAATCTTGTTTCTTAATTATTTATGTGTGCTTATAAAAACTATCAAATCGTACTGTATAAGAAAAATATTACTCATATTATTTTAAGCTGTATCTCATTGTTCAACCAACCCTTAAGCTTCTGGCCATTAAATTATTAACTGAGTTTAGCATTCTCCTTGGGAATTTAACTTGAGAAATGAATGTTAGGAAAACAGACTGATACACAGAGACGTTGATAAATCAAATATAAGCAATAAGACTGTAAAATATTTCAGGAAAATGACACTGCTAAAATAGCATTCCAGGCTATAAATTTCTCTCTGAGCACTGTGTTAGCCACGTGCCATATGTTTTGATATGTCAAATATTCGTTATCATTTACTTTAAAATCTTTTCTAATTTCAGTTATAATTTCCTGTATCACTCTTGGATTGTATAGAAGCATCTAGCTTCATTTCAGAAGTGTGTAACTTCCAGAAGCTGAATAAATGGAAAAACATAACATTAACAGAAAGTCTAGATACATTTTCTCAGACATAATTGCAAGTTTGAGGAAATTCTAATTCTAATCCAAGGGGATTTAACATGGCATCCCCAAAATAATGCATTATTTTATCTGGAACAATAAAAGATGCAAAAATAGCCAACAATCCTGTCCCTTTCTGTCAATGTCAGTTTCATACTTCTGTTTCAAAACACGAGCTTCTGGGTGTTACTTTTACTTTTTTTTAATTTTTTTTTTAAAGATTTCATTTATTTATTTGACAGAGAGAGAGACAGCCAGCGAGAGAGGGAACACAAGCAGGGGGAGTGGGAGAGGAAGAAGCAGGCTCCCAGCAGAGCAGGGAGCCCGATGTGGGGCTCGATCCCAGGACCCTGGGATCACGCCCTGAGCCGGAGGCAGACGCTTAACGACTGAGCCACCCAGGCCCCCCATGGGTGTTACTTTTCTACCACTGGAGTTTTCTGAGTGTTTCTCACACTTGGACTCCAGGTCCTCGGCTGTAGGGTGCGAGGGCTGGACTAGAAGATCGCTACTGTCACATTGGGCAGACCGTTAGGACAGTGCAGTGTTTGGGCATTTCCTGGCAATGAGGGAGACGCAAGGCCAGGTAAAGTAGTATGAAGAGAGGGGGATGACACAAGCTTTGTGGGTTACCCTGTACTCCAGAGAGCAGCCTAACCAAATGACCCCTCCAAGGGGGTTTCCCGCTCCCATGATGAGCCTGAACTCTGGTGAGACCTAACTGAGGCATAGTGGCGGGGCGTCATGGGGACACTGGACCTGGTGTGGGTAGCATGTGAGAACCTTCGGTAAGACACTGCCCACACCTGCCAGTCTTGGGTGTGGGCAGCCTGTAGCTGACCCTGTTTGCGTTCTGGCCACCATTTCAACAAGCACAAGATTACAGACTACGAAGCAAGGAATTTTCACATCTGATACTTTAAGCATTTGTAACAGGAATGTAACTTTAACCAATTAGAATTAAAGGTCAGTTCTATCACTTCTCTTCTGAATACAGAACTGAATAATGGTTTAAGCCGCTGCGTGTGTGCGTGTGCGCGTGCGAGTGTGTGTGTGTTTTTCGTAAACTTTTTTTCTTTCTTTTTTTTGGGGGGGGGAGGGGGCAGTTTTCTTTCTTTTTTAAATTATCCTGTTCAATTAGCCAACATATAGTACATCATTAGTTTTTGATATAGCGTTCAATGATTTATTAGTTGCGTGTAACACTCAGTGCTCATCACAACCTGTGCCCTCCTTAATACCCACCACCCTGTTACCTCATCCCCTCCACCCCCTCCCTTCTGTAACCCCCAGGATTTTTTTAATCTTAGGAGAGTTTTAGATTCACAGAAAAAAATGTGCCGATAGTACAGAGAGTTCCCACACACCCCACACACCATCTTCCCAATTATTAGCCTCTCACATTAATATGACCCATTTGTCACAATCGATAAACACTGTGCACATAGTCTTAACTCAAGTCCATATTTTTTGGATTTCCTTAGTTCTTACTCCTTTCCTTTTTATGATTCAGAATCCCACTCAAGAGGGTGCATCACCCTTAGTTGCCCCATCTCCTTAAACCCCCGCTATTTGGCCTTTGCGATGGAGTTGAGAATATCTGACTTGCCTGGAAGCAGGCAGCCTTGAGATCCCATCCTACTCCAAAAGCTATGATTTTATCTAATGCTGGGGCAACCTGTGGCAACAGGGGGTCCCCGGAATCAGCCTCGGCTTAATGATGGCAGCGATTGCGTTCTTCTCAAGGAGACTTTGGGCGAGGGGCGAGAACATGGCACTGGTGCTCCAATAGGGTCCTGAGCCCTGGAGGTTTGACAGGGAAATGTCGGGGTGCTTCAAGCCAGACACACAACTTGGAAACAGCAGGCACAAAGGAGAAACAAGAATGACTTTCTCTCATGATGCTTTGTTTCACCAGCATATTCTACCTTCATTCAACACGTGGAGAGGTTTTTATCACACTGAGAACGAGGCAGTTGGGTAATGCAGTAATGTTGACACAGTTGGACTTAGCATATGATGAATGTTTTTCCCTAAAGTATGTGTTTTTATTGTCATTGCTGACTATCGGAATGATGCGGAATGAGAACCATTTCCAGTCAAATGTTGCTGGCATGACACATTGTGTAATAATTTGCAAAGAATGTGCTTGTATCTGTATGAAAGATAGGGTGCCTTTATGCTGTTTCCTCTGCGGGGTCTGTAGGTAGAGCCGATGCTGGTTCGGCATCAACGTTCGCAGGGTTATGGGTCACCACTAGGATTTGCTGTACAAATAGGCACAGTTCAAAAGAATATCAATGTAACTTTGCAAACCTACAATCTATCTCTTGGGAACCTTTGGAGAGAAAACATGCGTGAATGTAAAATCACATGCATATCAGGTCTGCCTCTGACAACGTGCTTTTTGAGGCTATTGAGGCTAAGAATACACACATACGCGTGCACGCATGCATGTGTGTGTGTGTCTCTCTCTCTGTCTATAGATACAGTTTTGTTTGTTGTTTGTGTTAACGATCATCGAGCGAGCACAGAGCCATACCTAGCATTGTCCTCAATGGATTACACGGGTTATCTCGTTTAGTTTAAATGTCCCAGTGACCCCGTGGGTGGGTGTGACTCTCCTCTCCCTCTCTCTGATGTCAGAGGGATTAAAGTACAGTACTCAGTATCTCAGATCTTGAAAGCGACAGAAACTAGATCAAAGCCCAAATCCGGTTAGATAAATGCCTGGGCTTTTATCAAACAGATGACGTAACCCTTCTAGAGCAAGGGTTCATACACTGGGTTTGTGCCCTGAGTTTACACCCAGACTTTGCAGTGCTGGTGTAGACACAGACAGATGAATGGCATCAGTGTTTAGATCCTGGACTCTTCCTTAGGAGTTCTTCCTAAAACTGATCAGCCCAGGAAAGCATTGTCTGGTGAAGCATCTTGAAGGTTCTTTCAGATCCCCCGCCCCCTTCATTCCAGTGCTTATCCCACAGTGGTGCTCACTCCCGCCTCCCTCAGCCCTTCCAGATCTTCTGTCTGTGACTTGTCAGCTCTTGTCTTTTCTTAGTTGTTGACACTGATGTTTGTTTATGATTTTATCAGAGACCGTTCAGTGCTTTCTTACTTGGTTGGACATTTTTTCTTAACAGAGAATGGGAGGTTTGTTAATTTCTAGAAAGTGTTTAAAGCATTTGTCTCTTATAATCACTATGTTTCTATTTTTCTTTATCCTCCCAGAAAATAGTAAAGGGAAAACCAACCAACCAACCAACCATGTGATTCATGCGATTGGGATCTTTACAATCTGGCTATGATTTCCGGCCCCCGAATCAGGACGGTTGTCTTGTTGACATGCCACTGACTTCCTAACTGGTCAGCTTGGCCTGAAATGCAGTGGCTAAACATGTCAAGATTTTTTTAAAAACCGTTTAGCAACTCCTAAGTGCCTTTAAAAAAGTTTTTTCCCCCTACTGTAGGAATGATTACTTTAGAACATAATCAAAATAAAAAAAAATTAAAAATCGTCAAAATGCCTATGTGTATTCTAGGATTCAGGCACTGCTTCCCTGAGACCTGTGTGAGGCTAAGATCTGGCTCAGCCCACCGCCAGCAGGAGCAGACCCCACCAACGCGTATAGTGCCCTTCCCATCTCCCATGCTCCTGGCTCAGTGTGGCTCACTCAGAAATGATATGCTAGAATGATAGTCGAAATTTGGAATTGGAGTCAAAGTGATCACAAATACGAGCACAGACACAAACTAACTCGGTCAACACAAGAAGTGAAAACCCCGGGAAAGATACATACATACACACACGCACATACACACCTACACAGAGATACATACATACGTGCAAAACCTATTTTACTTCACAGACATTAAAGATCCAAGCTTCTTTTTTTTTTTTTAAGATTTTATTTATTTATTTGACAAAGATAGAGAAAGCCAGCAAGAGAGGGAACACAAGCAGGGGCAGTGGGAGAGGAAGAAGCAGGCTCATAGCGGAGGAGCCTGACGTGGGGCTGGATCCCATAACGCCAGGATCACACCCTGAGCCAAAAGCAGACGCTTAACGACTGCGCCACCCAGGCACCCCTAAAGATCCAAGCTTCTGATATAAGCTATTTTAACAGAAAAGCAAAATTGAGATAATCACAGGAGACTGGATGTTCATCATACAAACATTTTCTTTGCAGTTTTATGTCCCAGTACTTCGAAGATGGATGACTTTCTACCAGGATGAAAAGCGTTTGCAAAAATAGACATTGTGTCTCTTCCCAAGAATTATGAATGATGGTGAAACCTGACCAGGCATGGAAGCCTAACTATTCTCTGGAAACCATGGATGAAAACGGCTTGAATTGATACCAAAAAGAGCATTAGAGCCCCTGCAGGTGTCTCTTCAAATCGAACCCTCATTTTCCAAGCAATTAATGCTGATTCAAAGCAACAGAACAATAACAAGGGGCCACATCCAGAGGATCCCTGTTGTTTCACACAACTGTATCTCTAAACTAGCTCAGCCATGAATCCTGGACCCGCGATCTCCTGGGGAGCGTGAGCGGCGTGGAGCAGCTGTAATCCGCTCTCCGTGTGAGTCTGCAGGTCAAACAGCGCTGATTATTTATTCTGGTAATTAACTCCTGCCTCCCAGGAAAGACCAGGACTGTCTTTTGCTTCAGATTCTCTTCAGATGTAACTCACACATACACACATGTAGGTGATAATAATACCAAATATTATGGAAAACCACTAAAAAATAGTCCCAAACAAGAGGAGCACTTAGTCGCCGCCAGCATCAAGCACAGCATTGCTAGGTGAATGGGGTTCCGTCCTATGTCTCACATCTCAATTCAATTCAACTCATTTTCTGACCTTAGACCTAACGCCCACATGAGATAAGATTCCCATTTGGGGTTTATTCTTAGCAGCAATGACAACAACTAAAGTTGTGATTTGGTCATCAACTACTTACAAGGCCCTAACACGCATCTGACACTGTTCTGGGCAGTGGCAGACAACACAGCAGTGACCAAAAGAGATCTGCTTCCTGGCACTGACAGTCCAATGGGGGTAAGAGACGGTTGTCAACTAGGCAAGTCAATGTGTGGTATGTCCATGGTGTTAAGTGTGTGGCTAAAATACAGTTGGGTAGAGGCCAGGAGTGTTGGTGTGGGGGCAGGAGGAGGGCTGCTGATACATTCCCTTGGTTGGGTGGACGCTGGAACACAAATCTAGAAGAAGGGAAGCATTAGCCTCTGGGGTAACAGGTGAGAGAGTCCAGGAAAAGAGCATGGCAGAAGTGGGGGAGACCTAGAGGCAGGATGGCCATCTTGTCTGAACAGTAAGTGTGTGGAAGCAGAGAGGGCAAGGGGTGAGAAAAGCCCACAGGTAGGGGAGGGGAGAGGGATAAGGAGGAAGGTAGATAACAAAGCCTTGTAAGGACCTCAGCTTCTCATGGTAGAGAAGGCAGCCATGGCAGGGCTGTGAGCAGAGGCAGGGCAGAATCTAGCACCCTACCCCCCTATGTTAGAATGATGGAAGCACAATAAAACAGAAACAAATTACCTGACCCCTAGAGGTAGATCCAAGTCTTGTTTGCTTTGAATCTTACACAATTTCTGGCTGTGTGGGATTTCTGTAAGAAAAAAGAATATGTGTGTATAAATAAAAATTAGGTATAAAAGTGATTTTGTTAGAACAAGAAAATCACAACAAATTTCAAACATAAAAAAGTATTTAAATAACAAAATCATAAGAAAGTTTTAAAAATATTACTTTTTAAATTAAGTACTAGAAACACCTCTGTTACTTTTTTGGGGGAGCGGGGGGCAATATTTTTGACCGAATACTCTAGATCAAATCTTCATATGACAAGAATTTGGTAACGTTTTCTCAATGGGGAGAATTAGGAGATTCTTTAGTCTTTCTCTTAATTTTATAGGTTGAATTATATCCCCAACAGAAAGATATGTTGAAGTCCTAACCTCCAGTATCTCAGAATGTGATCTTACACAGAATACATAGAATTGTGGCAGATGTAATTGCTTTAAGATGAGGTCATACCAGAGTAGAGTGGACGCCCAATCCAAGATGTTGGGTATCTACGTGAAGACCCAGAGATACAGGGAGAAGACAACGTGGGGATACAGGCAGACATTGCAATGACACGACTACAAGCCAAGGAATCTCTGGAGCCACCAGACGCTGGAAAAGGCAAAGAGGGATCTTGCCCTGGAGGCTCCACCGGAAGCATGGCTCTGTAAACGCGTTGGCTTTGGATTTCCGGAACTTCTCCAGAACTGCATAACAATACATTTCTGTCGTTTTAAGTCACCCAGTTTGTGGTACTTGGTTGTGGCAGCCCTAGGAAATTAATCCATCTAGTAAGATTGACCAAACTTTGTTTTGTATTATAGAGAATTTAGAAAATATGTATTTTAGCTTCACAACTCATTATTGGCAATGTGATGAAAATGATTAGTATTGTTGACTTTGAGAAAAACACTATCAAGTTTCTGTCCTATTGAGCTGTTACAGATGATTTCATGTAATTCCCATATGTGTGTGTATATACACATATACCTGTGTGTGTATATATATATACATACATATATATATTTATATAATTAAACACATTGCGTTGTTGAAAATTCTTGACCAGGTGTCAATGGGAGATAAATCCTTCACATAAAATTTTGCATGTCTGATGACCAGAGGATTCTATGCAGATTAACTCCAGGCTCTGGGAACTTCAAGCCTTGTTTCCCCTCTTTTATGTACTTTTTTATAATTCCAGATACATGATCTGTGTTCATATTGCAGTATAACCTCTGTTCTGGCATGTTTATAACCTGATGCTTGGTCAGCTGGCACAGTCGATGGTTGAAAAATGCCTGGAAGACATTCTGCATTTGAAATAGCTGAAAATAATTTGATTCTACCCGAGAAATGACTGAGAATCATAATAACTACATAGTACCAAACTCAAACAATATGTACTCAAACTTAATTTGCCCTTCTGTAGATCCCCCGAACCTTCTTGGCCACTCCAGTACTTCCAAGTGGTAAGGGAGGTGTGACAAGGATAAGTTAGAGTGGAAAGAGGAGGCAGTCTTGAGCAATCAGAATAAAATACCTAACATGCATAACTTGTAGAAAACCATATGAATTTCCAGGGCTTTGGAGGGCTCCTTGTGCAAGGGAGAGGCAGTGTATTTTGTGTCATATTAGCTTTGTGGTAAATTTACTTTCCTGTCTCACATTTGTTGTTAGGGACCTGACAGTTGTTTAAGGGGCACAGTAGTTCAAATGCTCAGTGTGATGATTAAGTTTGTGTGTCAAATTGACTGGCTTAAAGAATGTTCAGATGGCTGGTAGAACTATTTTTGAGTGTGTCTGTGAGGGTGTTTCTGGAAGAGATTAGCATCTGAATCAGTAAGCGAATAAAGGGGATCCCTTCACCCATGTGGGTGGGCATGATCCAATCCACTGAGAGCCCAAATAGAACAACGAGGCGGAGAAAGTGTAAATTCTTGCTTTCTCTTCTTGAGGTGGGACGTGCACCTTCTCCTGCTCTTAGACACTGGAGCTCTTGGTTCTCAGACCCTTGGACTATGGCGCTTATCCAAGCACCCAACCTCTCCCCTGAACCTTGGTTCTCAGGCTTTGGTCTCAGACCGGGAATTACACCATCAGTTCAGAATTGGACTAAATGATACTACCAGCTTTCCTGGTTCTCCAGCTTGCAAATGGCATATCATGGCAAATCTCAGGTGATCCAATTCCCATAATAAATTCCTTCTTACACAGCTCTATATATTATATATTTCCTTCTGGCTCTGTTTCTCTGTCAAACATGAATATATCCAGATTTATAGATGTTCCTTGTCCTTAAGGACAATGGTGCCCAAAACACAGTGTTTATAAGGATCACTGTTCAGGGTTGTATGTATGAAATATGTATTTTGTAAGTAGTTTAAGGGATGTTTTAAGGTAGTCATTAGAAGATAACTCTCATCTCATATAAAAGGAAACTCCACAGATGCTCCCTTTTAAAATCAAATATTTCTGCAAATAAGCAATGGAATGTACCCTCTAACAAGAGGGTATTGCATCCATATATTTAAAAATAATGTTCAGAAAAGGGAAAGCCCTCACTTCTTGGTATTAGAAGGAGGCAGATGGCCTTTGCACATCTTTGTTTTTCAAATGTTGAAGCCTCATAGGACATGGAGCAGTTTCTCAATACATCTGTTTTCTGGATGAGTGAAGGCTGACTATCCAACATTAAAGATCCAAAGTATTCATTGCAAAGGTTACATTTTTATGATACATGAAAATAAGTATCTCAATTTAGAATTTATAAGAAATATTTTAGTCTAAAATCTCTTATGATAAATGAGAAACTAAATAACTTACATAACTCACCAAAGGTCCTATTGTTAATTACTTGTTTTGAAAACATCTGCTAATGGTAACAAAATAATAATAATATTTATACATATATAATATATATCATATAATATTAATTATATTATATAAAAATTATATAGGGCTCAGCAATCACCAAAATGCATCTTTGATCAGTAAGAAAACTTATTTTATGCTGCTCAAATTCAGTCAGAATGCCCATGGGACCTGTAATTACAGTGACTCATCCCTGAAAATGTTATTGTGAGTAGTCCTTGTTCCTACAAGAATGCATCAGTCTTTGCTTATAAAATTTCACTGAAGTTAGACCAACTTAGAGGTGATGATTTTGGATACAGAAATTATTACATCGGGTAAATCCATCAACAGTGTTTCAACACAGTGGGTTTTATGTTTTTCTCAACTTTTTTAAAAAGATTCTTTCTGCTCTTCCTTCCAAACACATTGTTTACTTCCACAGACTTCTTTCTATCCAGGTGAAATCATGAGTTTGATTAATTATATCATGACTTTATTGAGAATAAAATAAAATAAAGTCACTAGATTTAGAAGAGGATTGTAGAAATAAATCTGATTCATACTTTTAAATTTAGAGATTAGGGCAGTGAAACCACAGAAATGACTTCCCCGAAGTCATATTTTGTGGAATAAAGTACCAGGTATTTATTCCGATCTCTCCACTATATTGCTCTACTGTAGCAGAGAGCTCAGTTTTCTGAAAACATTGGTTTCATCCTATTACCTTCCTCTCTTCTAAGATAAAATTTAGACTCATAAGCCTGGCACTTGAGACTCACCCCAATTTGATTTCATGAAGCTTGCATGACCCACATTCACCATTACTTCTCAGCATAACCACGCTGCTAAAGGTAATTTGATCTTTTTCCAGGTTACAGAACATGACTTGCTCTGTGTGCAAGTTTATAAAATCAGAAAGGGTCTATTAGACTGATGCGAATGCTGTATAAATAAGATGCTGGCCAAAGGACTTAGCTATTGGATCCATTGACTTAGATGAAGGCATGTTCATAAAATCCAAAGATCAATAGGTTCTGAGGCAAAGAGTTCTGTACCGTTGGAAGAAGAAACTGGAGAGGTAGAAAGAAAATAATTTAGAAGTAGACTGACATTAACATCTCATCATTATAAAGACCTGGCGGCACCAGGAAGGGAGTAGATTCTGAAAGAGGTTGTCAAGGTCAACCTGCAAAATTCTAAGTAAAAAGTGGAAACATGCAGGAAGTTAGCTCTTTCTAAAGACGTCTGGATCTGCATTTAGGGAATCAGGTGGAATTAAATGGGATGATCAGGAAAACAAATTCCAGTAGAGAGTCAAGTGTAATGACCTGAGAAGAGGCTCAGATGCCCGAGTACCACCCATCAACGAGACTGTAACAGTTGACGCAAACATGGGGCCACCTTTAATTCTGCCTTTCTTAGTCTTGTGTAATCAGAATTGACAGATATTTCCTGGAGGGCAAAGAAAGATAATTCTTCCCAATACTTCCAGGTAGCCAGTGGCATTAGGAGAAGTTTGAAGCAAACACACACGATCTTATGGACAGCTGCGTATCAACTATTCCCCCTTCTCCCTCTCTAACCAAATTTCATTTTTTTTCTCTGAGTTTGGGGGAGACATGTGTGCTCCTTATTTTGGAGGCTCTTCTTGGCCGGGTTTGTCACTGATATCTGTATTCCTTTAAAATCATTCATGACAGTGCCTTCACAGAGGAGATTCAGAACCAGAGAAACCAAGAACCATAAACAGCAGAACCAAAATTCAGTTCAAGTGTGCTGGTACGCGGCCACAAAAAGTAAAGCTCCTCCAAGTTTATCAGCATTGAGAAGAGAATATAATTTGGGAAGAGTTTCCATTACCCATATGAACATCCACCAAAGTCGCTGAAAAACGGGGTGGATTCAGAAGCTCAAAACGGGGCTCTTCACAGAGTCAGCCCTAAATCAAATTACAACTGAGGGTCAGGACAATCAGGAAGAGCGGGAAGAGAAGAGCATTAGAAATTTGCCACAAATGTTCAGAAAACTGTCAGGACCAATACCACATATAATATCCTCTTTCAACGAAACCCTGAGTAAAACCTTATTCTCAGACATAGCTACCTGATATGTCTTCTTAAATGGAAAAAAAAAAGGAGGAGTATCAGTTAGATTCCCATATTTGTTGAAGAAAGTATCAAGATTTCTCATTATAGTGCATTGTTTTTTCTGTCAAACAGTGGCTAAAATCTAATAACACATACGTATTCATATATTAAATATTAGAGTAATTGAGATATTTAAGTGTAACCAAAAAAGGTCCAAATTCTTAAGTATCATTATGATGTTAAATTTTAGCTTTTCCCAAGGGTTAGAATTTTTTTAAAGATTTTATTTATTAGAGAGAGAGAGAGAATGAGCACAAGCGGCAGAGGGAGAGGGAGAAACAGACTCACCTCTGAATAAGGAGCCTGACGTGGGGCTTGATCCCAGGACCCTGGGATCATGACCTGAGCTGAAGGCAGACGCTTAACCCACTGAGCCACCCAGGCACACCTGCCAAGAGTTAGAATTTAAGAGAGAAACCGGTTCCCTTTGAGTTACCAAGCCATATTCGTAAGCTCATTGTAAGGTCTTTGCACATGTGTTGTTTCTGACTGACTCCTATAGTTATTCATGCTGTCTTCAGCCAACAGCGCATCGGGGCTCTTCCTTGCCCTTGATCCAAGTTCAGCTCATGTAAAATTAGTATGTACAAGATGAGCCCATCAATTTGGTGCAAAGAGGCCGAGTGGAATATGAGAGGAGAGCACATGCTGACGCACCTGCTTCAAACTGTCTGGACTCTTGGCCTTCCAAGGTTATTCACCAGACATGTGGAAATATTAACGGAGCTAAGATTTACTGTCGAGCTGCCTCACTGTCTGCCACACACTTCTTCCACGCAGCAAATCTGTTTTGTAACTTCGGTCTGTCTGATGACCAGAAGAGAAGGGGGAAAAAAAAAAGCAAGAAAAGCAAAAAGCTCTAGACAGGTTTTTAATCAAAGGGGAACTATCCATGTCTCGTTTGATCCAAATATAGAAATTTTCAAGCAAAAAAAAAAAAAAAAAAAAAAAACCAAAAAACAAAAACCAGCTATCTTTTACAAAATCTCTTGCTAGACTTCATTTGTCGTCCTTTCAAGAGGCTGTGTTTCCTTATTTGCCAAATTGGCTTACTTTAAAGGCTCTTTGTTGGGTCCCTAAAAGAACAGAATGTCTTGTTCATTTACATACAGTAAACAGATGTTTCCTCCAAACAGCACAAAATTGGGAAATAATTCTGACACTCAATCCATTCATTGTAGCCTAGAAAATCCTGGCTAACAAGAATCCCAAAAGGATGTACTGCCAGTTGTTTATATGAGCAGATTATGTTATAAAAACATGTTTATGAAAGACCATTCATCTTTTGTTTCCTGCATACAGAGTTCAGTTTAACTACTATTTCAGAGACAAGCATTATGGTCTTCCATTATTTATCTATTTGTGTTGTGATAAAACTGGGATCCATAAACAGACTGGCAATATACATGTCAAAGTTACTTTATTGTCTTGGTTCAGTTCTGCTTCGGAAGTTGAAAATGAAATCTGAAAGAGAAATATTTTCTTCCAGAGGTCATTGGTTAATCCTCATTTGTCTGGCAAAGATCATTTTCTGTCTTCCATTCTAGAAACTAGGAAAAAGAAAAATAATTCTTCTAACTGTCCTGGGATTTTTTATTTTTCATTCTCATCAATTATCTTAGCAAGTCATCTATTGACTTTTCTCCGAGTTCCAAATAGAACAATAATTTGTACCTTGATGTTGACTATTAGCAGATCCTAAAGTAATAATTTGCAAGGGACATAAAATATTATGGAAAAATTGCTCAGATCTCTGTAGGTTTTGTTTGCTTTCTTTTGTTTTAGCAAGCTAGCAAACTAGGTCATTCCAAGCCTAGCAAACCTAGGAAAACAAACACATTATAAAACTGAGTAAGCAGTGGGGAAACTACCCTCCCCACCCCATTTTGACCCCCCCCTCAATCAGTGTAAGAAGACAAATCCTAGAATAATCCTAGGATAAGATACCTAGTATAAATAGGTTTTGGATTCTCGGAAGGTTTCCCAGGAAGGTCTCAATTCCAGAAATTACCAGATACTTAGCAATTACATTAAGTGGAAGGTTAGCATTTGCTTTATTGGTGAGGATGTTTTGAAGATTACAAAATAAAAATAAACAACCCCACCATGGACACAGCCAAAGGTTTCTAGCCTGTAAATAACCCCAGGCCAACACTGTTTGAGGTCTATGAGGAGACTTTACTTTTACCAACCTACAAAAGGAAGACCAAAGGGGCGCCTGACTGGCTCAGTCAGTAGAGCATGTGACTCTTGATCTTGAAGTTGTGAGTTCAAGCTCCATGTTGGGTATAGAGATGACTCAAAAATAAAATCCAAAAAAAAAAAAAAAAAAAAAACCAACAACGACAAAGGGAGATAATGTTCTGAGGTAAAGAGTCCTTTTGTTAAGATTAGCTTCAAGCATTTATTAAGCACCTACTCTGTTTCTGATACCATTCTAGGTGTTGGGAATACAGTCATAATCAAAATAAAAGTCCTTTATATTTTAGTGGGGGAAAGACAATAAACAATGAAATATAAGATATGTTAAATAGTAATAAATGGCCAGGAAGAGAAAAAAAGATCAAGAAAGTGGTATACAGGGGCGCCTGGGTGGCACAGCGGTTGGGCGTCTGCCTTCGGCTCAGGGCGTGATCCCGGCGTTATGGGATCGAGCCCCACATCAGGCTCCTCCGCTAGGAGCCTGCTTCTTCCTCTCCCACTCCCCCTGCTTGTGTTCCCTCTCTCGCTGGCTGTCTCTATCTCTGTCGAATAAATAAATAAAATCTTTAAAAAAAAAAAAAAAGAAAGTGGTATACAAAACATGTGTGGGTAACATTTGGACCAGTGTAGATGAGAGGCTTCCCAGGGATGGAGACTTCTGAGTACAGCCTCAGGCATCACCAGTGGGAAGGAGCTCTGGGGGTGTCAGTGCAAGCATGCTCCACATAGAGGGAACAGCAGGGGCAGAGCGCTGAAATAGGACTGACCCTGGAGTGCCGGAGCGACAGTAAGAGGTGTGGGGGCCATGGACAAACACTGCTTGGGCTTCCTGCTATGGGGGCGAGAGTTGGTAGAGCCCTAGCGGCCATTCCCTTGGATTTACCAGGATGTCCGCACTGAGGTCATGCTTTGCTTGGGCTGCTCCCAGCTGATGACTGACCATGGTGAGGGCGTTAGTGTAGGTCCCTTCCTGGGGGGTGGGGGGACTCCTCTAATCATGACTTTGAGGACTTTGAGGACTTTTGAGTATTCTCCATTAGTCTGGCCAACACTTTCTTAGACTGACCCCACAGTCTGACACTCTTCTAACCCAATCCTCCTTCCTTCCTTGTCTCCTGCATCAAGTCCCTGTATCGGATATGCATGATGGTGTGAACCCTGCCTACCCACTCCTGCTCCCCCACCCAGTTTACAGGTGTGCATCATGGTGTGAATACTGCCTACCTATTCCTGCTACCCCACACCCAGTTCACAGGCATTATGAGAACAGATGTCTTAGCAGGCACATAACAATTCTTTCCAAACCCATGGATGAAGAGACTTGACCAAACATGAGCATGACTTCTAGCAGCATCAGGTCTGTCCCTAGGATGAGCCTAGCCCCTCCACTAAATGCCTGCCTAAGAAACCTAAAGGCTGCCAGGCAAATTTACTATTTGTTCTAGGCAACATCTGAAAATAGACCCATATCTCCCTTTCTTAGTACATTTACTACAAAGGGATTATAATTGTGAATGTGTATCTCCAACAACTCAGAAATGTCTTCCTCAAGGACCTGAGAGCCAGTCTATGGAAATATTATCAGCAAAGATAGAGCCTCTGTCTCCCAGGATCTTTGGGAGGATAGGATCCTAACTTCAATAACTACCAGCTCGCAAACACAGTGGGCCTGATGGCGTTTACACTGACCAACCCTTTCTAATTGTTCACTTCTCTGCCTTTGTTGAGTCCCCTCCCCCACCTCTCTCACTCTCACTTTAAAATATTAAAATCACCTCTGCACACATCAGAATAGAGCCCAGCTCTTTCCCCTACTGTCAACAGTTACTGAATAAATTCTGTTTTCATTGCTTTAACTAGTGTCCAGCTGTGTTTATCTTTGTCAATTTCTTCCTTTTAAAGATTTTATTTATTTATTTGTCAGAGAGAGAGTGAGTAAATAAGCAGGGGAACAGCACGCAGAGGGAGAAGCAGCCTCCCCACCGAGCAAGGAGTCCAATGCGGGATTCGATCCCAGGACCTTGGGATCATAACCTGAGCTGAAGCCAGACACTTAACCAACTGAGCCACCCAGGCACCCCTCTTTGTCAATTTCTACCAGCATACCTCTTTCCCATCTCATTCCATCTTTGTGTCTGCTTCTTGGTTGTACTACGGTCACCCGGGAGCCCATGGGGCTAGAGTCTTGAAAAGTGGGATAGGGATGAAGATGAAGCCAAAGAGACAGCAGTGGATCCGGTCATGGTAAGGACTGAAACTTATTTTGAAATGAGGATGAAATAGAGTTTTGAGTAGAGAAATCCTTGTTTAACAGGATCCTTCTGCCTGCGCTGGGGAGGCAAGGCCAGGAGCCCCAGTAGGAGGCCATTACAATAATCAACAGGAAGGGTGGCTTATTTCAGGATGGTGTCAGTGGGGGTGATGGGAAATGGTCATACCCCAGATATATTTTGAAAGAAGAACTAAAAGTATTTAGCGATGGAAAAAAATGTGGGCTGTAGAAGAAAAAGAAAAGTCAGTGCAGAAAATGAGGCCATCAATTTGAGCAAGATGAATAAAGTTATCCCCTTCAGAAGATATGTTTTGGAGCAGAAAATCAGGAGCTCAGTTTAAGCTATTCCACGCATACAGATAGAAAAGGATCTGAAAATATTATCTTATAGTTTCGTATGACGAATTTTGGTTGAGAAAAAAAGAGAGAAGTGGGAGAAAAAGTAAAACGTGCTCAATAATGCAAATAACCTAGGGAGAATAACTAAAATAAGATGTTATTTGTTGTGAGTTCCCAGCTGAAATTTAGTTCCAGGTGAAGACCATTGAATTCCCAGTTTGATACCATGTTGTCCACTGGGTCTTACGAGCTCGATTCCAAACCATGAGCAATAGCTACATTCTGCCTAGACTGCAAATGGTAGCTCTGCTCAAACTCAGGACATTTATAATCACGAACATCAATGCATCTTTCAACACAAATTAACTCATCAAAATAGTTCATCTTAAACAACATCTCAAAACCTCATTAATTTCAACATTAGTATTTTTGGTATCTTTATTTATGTCGTTTCTTTTCTCTAAGAGTTGTTTTGTAATACCTTTGTTGCCACTCTCGAATCTGTAACTGAATCCCTTACTTACACATTCTTGAATGGTTCTTTATCAATCCCCTCAAACTCTTAGCTTAGAGTTTAGATTTAGTGCCAGCGAAGTGTCTCCCGCCTTCTCTTTGGCATGATACTGGCAGCCAATGTTCCTCCATATCTCAAACAGGTAATTCATTCACTTGATGTAAGATATGCAAGTTAAGTAACAATCACTTTATTTTAAAGCTGGTTCCTCCTATCTAAAATAATAAATAAGTCAACAGTTATTTTAACAATAGAAGTGGATTCTACTGAATAGAATATCCAGCCCATGATTTATCTTTTTGTCATCTTTTAAATTTCAACTATTAATTATTATTTGATTTGTAACAGTAGTATGCTTAATAAGGGATTCGAAGTTGGAGACATTGGTTAAAATATTGGCCTACTACTTTTGAATAACGTTTAATAAGCCTCAGTAAGATAGAAGATCAAAACTGTAAAGGTCTTTCAACATAATATGTGGCTAGTGTTAAAGGTAGAGGACCCTCTCGCTGCTTCATTTGAAGAATAATGGCAGTTAAAGCAATGTGCACAGAGAAGCATTAAGGAAGTTTAACTCTTGCAGTTGGAGGCTAATCCCCAATAATTTAGACATTACTTGAGCAATGTCTATAAACTGAGAGAGCCAGACTGTGAACATAAAGAAACAAGATAGAGAAAACTTTTGTTGGGATGTTGATAAGCCTAACTGGGGTAAAGCTGGTGCCATGCATGATCAGGAAGGAGACAGAAAGAAAGCTGGATGAATGCTGTGTGGTCTCATGGTCAGGGAGAAGAGGACTCCTGCACAGCGGATGACACAGCCCCTACTAGTACATTGAGGGGTATTTTTAAAGCAGTTTCATGTGATGAAGTGAGTGGAAGTCCTCTCATATTCCTCACAAAATAGCCATCAAAATATACATTGCTCAGTTATGTTTTGAGAAATGTGAGTAAATGTGTGTGTGTCCGTTTGGGTGGTTGTAGAAAGAGGTTGGTTAAGATGACAAAATGCTGAATTTTGCTTCAACTTTGGACGAAAGGCTGCTCATCAGAGGACAGTCACAAATGAGTTGATGTGAATATTCATAATTGTAAGTGATCAATGGCAACATTTAAGGTTACTTGTTATAATAAATCTATGCTTGGTCACCTGGGTGCCTCAGTCAGTTAGGCATCTGTTTTTGGCTTAGGTCATGATCTCAGGGTCCTGGGATCAAGTTCCGCATTGGGCTCCCTGCTCAGCGGGGAGTCTGCTTCTCCCTCTGCCCCTCCCCCTGCTCATGCTTTCTTTCTCTCTCAAATAAATAAATAAAATCTTTTAAAAAATAAAAAATAAATCTAAAAAATAAAATAATATCTCTGTTTAATTCTTGCAATACCTAGTTGACTAATAAAGCAGTCCACATCATGTTAAAAAAAAAAATGAGGAACAACCCATATGGTTCAAGTGGAGAAAGTAAGCCATGGTATGATAGAATCTGTAGAGGAAAGTAAGAGCCAAGATAGACAGGAGTTTTAGGCTATATTAAGAATTTTGTAAGTACTAATTGACTTTAACCAGGGAAGAGTTAAGATCAGATTCACACTTTTAAAAGTTACCCAAAGTAAAAATACAAAAAAATTATTGAAATGAGCAAAAACTGATGCAAAGAGATTAGCTAGGAAACGATCACAATATCTTAGGCAAGAGAGAATGGTATCTTGCACCAGAGTGGGAAGATTAAGGTTAGTGAGAAGCAGATATATTCAAAGTGAGACAGGACATGATAATTTGGGGATGGAGGGCACTGGTGAAAGACAAGTGAAGATGATGCAGAAGTTTTGGCTTTAACTAACTAGATGATTGACCAATCATTTCCTGACATTGGAAAATGGAAGGCAGAAAAAAGTTGAGTGGGAAGTATCACTGGACTAGTTCATTTGAGGTGTTCAAAAGTATCCAACTGAGCATGTGAAATAAACATGTTACGTATTGGTTTGGATTTCCAAAATCAGATTAAGACTGAAGACACAGATTTGAGGGTCATTGTCTACCCAATATTCGTTCTCCATTTCTCTATCGCTCACAGCGCTCTGATCTTGTTCAAACAGATAATATGTCCAACTAAAAATACACACATCTCCAGACTTATTAACAAATCAGGTTGGTCACATGACTCAGATTTGTTCACCGAGACATAAAAGGAACTCTTCTGGGAACTGCAGGGGTGGTGTTTGCTTTCCTGGTGCATGCACCCTTCTCTTGTCCATGTGTCCTTCCCCTTTATTTCTGCCTGAGGAACCACAATACACCCAGAGATACAGCAGCTATATTGTAACTACATTCTTAATATAAGTGGCAATCAAAGTGATGGGACTAGATAAAGTGCAGGAGAAACAGAAAGGCAGAATGCAGAGCAAGAAGCAAATATGTGCAAAGACAAATCCTAAGCAACTTCAAAATTAAATGTTTAATTAGAGGAGAAAGCGTTGGAAGAATAAAATGAGAATGAGTAACAAAAGATGCTGGGGAAGAAAAATGACAGAGTGTGCAGGGGGAGAAGGAGAGCAAAGAGAATGTTTTCAACAAGGAAAGAGTGGCCAATCATTTTAAATGATGTTGAGACATTAATAAAAATAGTTCATATTTCCCATCTAGAGGAAGCCAAGATAAACATGTAAAAATTAATACAATGCATAGGAGAATTCAGCAAGTGGATCAGATAAAGGATAGCAATCAAAATTTGTCCCAGTTGAACTTATGACCCTTCCTGCAACATGAATGCCTTTTAGGTATTACTTTCTCTCCCTTGACTTGACTGTTCTGGTTTTTGTTTTATCACCTTCCTGAAGACTCATTTCATAGCCATTGCTGGATAGTCAATGGTACCCCCACAATGTCGCTTGCACCCTCTCAATGTCATTGGCAACTCATTTGTATAAAAGGGAATTTTTCATGTTTGGGACTTTTAACTGGTGTTTGTTTTGGGAAAAGTTCTCAAAGTCATTATTCTGCAGAAAATCCTAGCTCATGCTCCCCCCCAAAAATCAGTCCTTTTCTGACTGAGAAAAATCTAACAGCAATATTGAAATGAAGTGCATCCCCAACCAGTGTGTTCATAATTTTTCTTTGTATAAGAGAAAATTGTTACTACCTGAGCAAAACTTTTCCCAGTATAAGGACCATTTAAAAATATGATTACAATTATTTACTATCATTACTGCAGAGAGAATGTAAAAAGATGAATCTTTGAATCCTTTTATGGTTATAGAAAATGCATTTTATAAAGATGAATGTTATAGAACATTTATTTTTACTTCAGGCCATGCTCACTGTATGGGAGCCAATAAAATATTCATTTTCTGCTGTCCTCCTTTTTTTTGGGGGGGGGGGTAATGGGTTGTCATAAAGGGCCATAAAACATCATTATTCTAAGAAGCTTTGAGACAAAGAGAGACAACTCACCTCATCCATCCTCAAGTCAGGAGTTCGTGCCTACGTGGCATTATTATGCTCCATATGTTTGATAACCAGGCCAGTCCCCAGGAAGCAGTGAGCTAGGCCTTGTTTGGGAAGGGGAGGGCACTGTGTCAATGAGGGACCTTGCTCTGGCTGCCAGGTATTCTCCAATGCAATTATAGAAAAAAATATCCCATGTGAGCTTGTGGTTGCTCCGCCTTCTCCACCCTTTCCCTTGAAAGTGAAATTCTGGAAGCTTGAGAAGTGGGATTTGGTGAGGAATGTTAGCAAATTGTTTAGCTTACCTTTTGGGAAAGCAAAATTGGTACCTGCTAAGATCATGCTGTATTGATTTCCTATCACTTCACAGCAAATTGCCACAAACTCTGTGGTTTAAGACATCACTTATTTATAATCTCATTTTCTGTAGGTCCAAAATCTAGACGCAGTCTAACAGTTCTCCGCTCAGGATCTCATAGGACTAAAATTAAGGTGTTAGCCAACCGAGATCTCATGTGGAGCTTGGTGTCTTCTCCCCAGATCTGTCAGGTCCTAATGGATGTAGAATGAAGGGCCCCCTTTTTAAACTGTCAACCAGGATAGCTCTTAACAACTAGAAGCCACCACTCACGTCCTAGCTAATTGGCTCGCTCCACAGATGGTTCATGACATGACTGTTTGCTTCCTTCCAAGCTAGCAGGAGACAACTTCCGACTTCTAGGATGTCTGGACCCTTTTCAAGGGTTTGCCTGGTTAGGTCATGTTCACCCAGAAAAATCTCCCTTTACTTTACTCAGTCAACTGTTTAAGGATCTCAATTGTATCTGTAAGATCCATTTACCATGCATTATAATCTCAGTAATAAAATCCCATCACATTCACAAATTCCACCTGCACTCGGGAGATAGGATTATCCAGGGTGTGTATATCAAAAGGAAGGGACCTTGGTGTCAAATGTGCCACCTGCCATTATGACCCAATTAGAGAGGTCTTCTCCAGAAAAAACTCCTCCTTATTTTGCTTTATATTTTTCATAGCACTTACAAATATTGTCTCATACAACATTTTTCAATTTATCTACTTATTAATTTAATTATCTCTCCCATTAGAATGTCAGCTTCCACGGAGCTGGGCCTCTGTCTTATTTTCCCCATACAGATGTGCCTGCATAGGAGCCATTCAGTAAATACTGGTTGAGTAAATGAATGAAAGGAGTGAATTAATGACCAGGGAATCAAAAACGCAGGTTTTCTGCATCCTCATAGGGTGCCCTTTCCCCCACGTTGCCCAATAGGAAATGGAGAAAGTCTCACTGGCTCTCTCCTCAGGGCTGCAGCCCTGCAGACAGCTCCCGGGGTTTACGCTTGGGCCAGCATGAGCGTGTTTCCTCTCCGACACAGCTCTGTGATTCATACTTTGGCTAACTTCGCCTTTCATTTGCCTTCTACTCTTGTTTTCAATTTCCAATGTTAATTTTACATATGCACAGAGCTAAGTCTATTTCACGGCACGAAAAGTCATGCGCACGCGCACGCAAATGACCAGCCCCTTCGTGTTCCTTCCACGCATCCACTCCCGGAAGCAGTTTGACTTCTAATGCGTTTGTAAGCAGGACACTTTTGCTATTATTTCTTATCGTCACTTTTGGGGACTATCTGTTGTGGTAGTTGAAGACAGGGCTCCAGATTTCAAATGTGGGGTGCAGATCATCCAAAGGGCAGCTTCCTTTCTTTGGGATCCTGAGATTTTTTCCGTATAACAGCTTCTGCGTGACGGTAACCTCAAGAGAAGGCTGACACTAGCTCATCAGCATTGAGTCCCCAGAAGTGGTAGAAGTATGGTCTCCACCACCTGTAATGAAACGGTGACAGGTGTTTTGTTTTGTTTTGTTTTTAGGAGATTTGGGTTGATTTGAAAAGTTGCTGTTATCAGGCTGCCGTGAGAAGTAGAGGGAATCCAAAGTGACATTGAATAATTGAAGCATTTTATTACCTGAGTGATTGCTAGCCTGGCATTTTTTTCTGTCTAGCATGGGGCCCGTTTGTCACTTTTCTTACTCTCTTACACATTCTCGACTTGTTCTTCCTGCTTCTCGCACCCCTGGATCACTGGTAATTTAGGCACCCTCTTTCCTAGCCCATTTCTGCTGTTCTTAAGTTTTTAACCCCTCATCTGTTTAAACGCAATCCCCAAATCCTTGCTCCTCAGTATTCTGCAAGGTACTTCTATTTGCGTAGCTTCTCCTTTGCATTTCGGCTTTGAAATTCAGGACTTTGTGACACTGGAATAAGTCTCTTAACCTCTCAGCTCCTCTGCTCTCTAGTCTGTAAAACCTGGATAAAAGTCCTCTAATGACTTCACACTGTTGTTAAGAGGGTGAAATAAGTCATAAATGTAAGTACTGTTTGCAAACTCGAAAGCACTCTTCTGATGTTATTGTTAGAATGCAGAGGGTTGAATCTGCCGTTGCTGTGGCTGAAGACCCAGGTTCAAGTACTGCTGGTCTTGGGTGAGTCACCTTAAGCAGCCTTTCATCATTCCAGCTTTTATATCTCTTGCTTTTTCAGTTTCCATGGTCTGCATTGTTCATTCCCACGTGCAAACTGAGCTCTTGAACTGGACTGACTGAAGGAAGGGTCTGTAACTCCTTCACATCCGCTGCTATCTGATGAGCCAGCTGGCTTCCTTCTGTTTTCATGGCTAAGCCCTCTGCAGAGTACCTGTGAGGGTAGGTGCTATGGTCGAATCTGTCCCCCAGATTCCTATGTGGAAACCTACCCCCTAAAGTGATAGTATTAGGAGGTGGGGCCTTTGGGAGGTGATTAGCTCGTGAGGGTCAGGTCCTCATGAATGGGATTAGTACCGGTACAAAACAGACCCTGGAGAGATCCCTTGCCCCTCCTGCCATGTAAGGACACAGCAAAAAGGCTGAGATGTGCAAGAGGGATCCTGCTGGCACCTGAGCTCAGACTTGCCACCTCCAGAATGGAGAGAAATAAATTTCTGTGATTTATAAGCTACCCAGTCCGTGGTATTTCATTATGGCAGCTTGAATAGACTTCAGACAGAGGGAAATGGCCAGCTGGAGTGATCGTCACCACAGCAGGCCGGCTCGGGGGCTGCTTCTCAAAGATGTCCCTTGGCCTGGTAAAGGGCATAGTGGGGGCACCTCTCAGCTGACCGCTACTAAGTCAGCACTGCACCCAAAACAACCTAATCAAAGTCTCCCTTCCTAAAGGATAACCTCAGGGGAACAAAGAGAAGGGCGGCCTCTCAGCTCAGGGCTGTACTCCTGAGTAAAAATGATCAAACTTCTTTGCTAATTAGGGAGCTTGTTGAATCCTCCAGGATCAGAACTGGGACCGTGGGTCATTGTGCCACCCATAAAGCAACTTCTGCCTTAACTTCAAATTCTTAAATGTTTAAAAATGTTTCCCCCTTAGCAATTTGTATGTGTCTTTGCCTCATGACCTTGAAAGCTTGGGCAGCTGCACCAATGCAACTTCAAGTCCAAGTTGTCTTTGGACACTGAATGACAAAACTCTTTGACACCTAACTCTCTAATGTGAGTTTGCATTGTACGTTGAGAACGCACACTGGCCCTTTGCACACATTTTCACTGTAAGAATTTGGTAGCTGGAAATGACTGGATTAGGACACAGGAGGCACAAATAGAAAGCACGCTAGCCCCTACTAGTTCATCAGCATAGAGACAGACAAGCTATCAAGTCACTAGTGTTCAGCTCTGGTGCTAAAGGCAGGAGACACCAGGCAAGAACGTTTCCACGGAGCTGGAAATTTCTGGCAGAAACACACTCTGCTGGATGTGGAACAGAGGGAGCTGGCTGGGGATGGTGGGCAGGATCTTTCAAACATTTTTGACCATGACTGACTGAAAGAAATGTAGTGAACATTGTATTCTGCATTATGACCCAATAAAAACCACACACACACACACACACTCACGTGTGCACACACAGATACAAACATACACACGTAACTGGAACCTTAGCCTTACAATATATGATCCAGGCCTGCATTTTCCATTCTATTCTATTTCATTTTTAATAAAATATGATGATGACAGACTACACTGGGTATGACCCCTCATTTTAAAAACATGTTACAGGAAATTTTCCGAGAGTTATGGTAGGTCTGTCTTACCCTCTCGGTTCTTCATTGGAAGTGGAGTTTTGCCTCTTTGGAAGAGATGAGATGGGGTTGAGGGTTGGGATGATTTTGGTGCACAACTTCCCCATGTGCAATGTGATTTCAAGAAATCAAAACCTTTTTCTCATGAGTTTTCTGACACCTGAAATCCATCATCACTTCTTTTTTTTTTTTTAAAGATTTTATTTATTTATTCGACAGAGATAGAGACAGCCAGCGAGAGAGGGAACACAAGCAGGGGGAGTGGGAGAGGAAGAAGCAGGCTCATAGCAGAGGAGCCTGATGTGGGGCTCGATCCCATAACGCCGGGATCACGCCCTGAGCCAAAGGCAGACACTTAACCGCTGTGCCACCCGGGCGCCCCTCCACCATCACTTCTATCTGGGGCTTCAGTAGAGGTGTTTCAAGTGTCTGGTGTGTGTCAGGCACTTTTTTTCCTTAAGAAGGAACTTTGGGTGATTATTTTCTTTTTTCTGCTTTTTGATGGTTTCCTTTTTTCTAATAAAAATAATTTATCTAAAAAGGAAAACATTTTAGAATGTGACTTTGATAAAATAAACATTTGTTTCTATTTGTTCAAAATGTCTTAACTGATAGAAATTGACTTATTTAGATTCTAATATTAATGTTCAAGGTCAGTTTAATATTTTGGGAAGGAAGAGAGCTGTACATGTGAAGAAACCTACAGTAATGCCATGTATGCTCAAGTCTTTGCAAGTTAGCATTCAAAATATTAACCCACCACCTAGACCTGCCTGACCATGAATTTATTTCTTATTTATTTATTTTTAATTAACATACAATGTATTATTTGTTTCAGGGGTACATGTCTGTGATTCATCAGTCTTACACAACACCCAGCGCTCACCACAACACATACCCTCCCCAGCGTCCATCACCCAGTCACCCTATCCCCCTAACCCCATCCACTCCAGCAGCCCTCAATTTCCTAAGATTAAGAGTCTCTTATGGTTTATCTCCCTCTCTGGTTTCATATTGTTTCATTTTTTCCTCTCTTCCCTTATGATCTGCCTTGTTTCTTAAATTCTGCATGTCAGTGAGATCATATGATAATTGTCTTACTCCGATTGACTTATTTCGCTTACCATACTACATACCCTCTAGTTCCATCCACGTCATTGCAAATGGCAAGATTTCATTTTTTCTAACATCGCACTCTGATCCTGGGAAACAAAAATACTTTATTGGCCTTTTACCAATGGAAAGAAGAAGGTGCCAATAATCACTGGATACTTGCTAACTAATAGAAGCCTGTCCTTTCTCAATTTCTAATAGTATGTCAAGCCATCATTCAGAACAGAATCACACAGAGTGGTTTGGTTCTTTTGTCTCTTGATTTATTTTTGTTTGTATATTCAGAAAGTCAGTGTGAATGGCTTGTCTTACCTATTACAATGGTCTGATGTTTTTCAAAGTCCCATATAATATTCAGACTCTCATCAAAAATGTTCTTCCTGGAGCACCTGGGTGGCTTAGTTGGTTAAACCTCCAACTCCTGATTTCTGCTGAGGTCATGATCTCAGGGTCATGAGATCAAGCCCTGTGTTGGGCTCCGTGCTCAGCAGAGTCTGCTTGGGATTCTCCCTCTCCTTTTTCTGCCCCTCCCCACCTCCCCCCCTCAAATAAATAAGTAAATATTTTTTTGAAATGATCTTCCTTCCTGCAGCATTATTTACAATAGCCAAGATATGGAAGCAACCCAAGTATCCATCAACTGATGAATGGATAAAGAAGATGTGGTGTACGTATACAATGGAATATTACTCAGTCATAAAGAAGGATGAGATCTTGCCATTTGCAACAACATGGATGGACCTAGAGGATATTATGCTAGTGAAATAAGTTACTCAGAGAAAGACAAATACTATATGATTTCACTTATATGTGGAGTCTAAACAACACAACAAATGAATAAACAAAAAGCACAAGCAGGCCCCTAAATACAGAGAACAAACTGATGGTTACTAGATGGGCAGGGTGAGGGACGGGCAAACTAGGTGAAGGGAAGTGAGAGATCCAGGCTTCCAGTTATGGAATGAGTAAGTCACAGAGATAAGAGGTACAGCATAAGGAATATAGTCAATGGTGTCATAATAGTGTTGTATATCAACAGATGTGTAGCTTCGCTGGCGGCAAGCGTAGCAGAACGTATAGAGTTGTTGAGTCACTATGTCGTACACCTGAAACTAGTGTAACATTGTGTGTCAACTATACGTCAATGAGAACATGTTCTCCCTTCTTACCTCTATTACTGCGTTAGCTTTTTGGCTGCCTTCTTTCTCCTCCAGGCTTATCCTCCTACAGTTTAGCCTACTTACTATTCTTACCAAACTGTTCACTTCTCAGTTTCTTATTCATGTTCCCAAATTTTCTAATTCTGTGTGTTGCTCTATGCTATCCTTCCTGTTGGAATGTCTTTCCTAACTTGGAGTGTTGAAGTTTACCAAACCTCCAGGGATCAACTGAAATATTATTATTCATTCAATGACTTACTCATTCAACAGTATGTGCTTATCAAACATTTATTGTATGTTAGACTCTCTGTTAGAGCCCAAGGAGATATATATATATAAAATATCTATCATTATTGTGATATATTCCTAACTCTCATGGTACTTACAGTCTAGTTGGGGAGGAAGGGGCAGTAAACATTTACAATGTGATGACTATCATGTTAGAGGAAGAGTAGGGTTTTCTGAATTTCCATAAAAGGAACATTTAAAGCCAGTTTATTGGAATTAGGGAAGGCTTTAGAATAATTAAAAGTTAGGCTAAAACTCAAATACATGGAAGACAGTAGGGAAAAAAGGAGAATGAGCCAAATGAAAGGAAAAGCACATATGAGAAAGCTATAGCACTTGTAAGAAACTAAAACACTTAGTAATGACAAGCTCAGTACTGTGTCAGGGTATAGTGCTTGGCTTGCACATGTGGTTATTGCTGTAATTCCAATGTTATTTTTTCCCTTACATACATTCAACATAAAACCATATCACAATGATGTAGAAGTAATGCGGTGTTTGTAAAGCATAACTCACTGCTCTTACTCTAATGAGGATACCAAATTGAATAAAAATCACAACAATCTCTAATTATGTGTAATAACACTGAATTGAAAAAAAAATGTTGCTGAAAAAAAGAGCAAAATTGGCCACTTTATTTTTTTTATTTTTTTAAAGATTTTATTTATTTATTTGACAGAGAGAGAGACAGCCAGTGAGAGAGGGAACACAGGCAGGGGGAGTGGGAGAGGAAGAAGCAGGCTCCCAGCGGAGGAGCCTAATGTGGGGCTCAATCCCAGGAACCTGGGATCATGCCCTGAGCTGAAGGCAGACACTTAACGACTGAGCCACCCAGGCGCCCCAAAGAAGACAATTTCTTTTTTTTTTTTCTTTTTTTTTTTTTTAACCAGAGAGAGAAGAGAGAGTGTGCACAAGCAGGGGGAGTGGCAGGCAGAGGGAGAAGCAGGTTCCCCGCTGAGCGAGGAGCCTGATGCGGGACTCGATCCCAGGACCCTAGGCTCATGACCCAAGCTGAAGGCAGCCACTTAACCAGCTGAGCCACCCAGGCATCCCAAAATTGGCCACTTTAAAACTAAGTAAAAACCAGATCATGCAGGCACTCCAACCTGAAAGAAACAGGGAGCCCTTGACATATTTTCAGCAGAAGATTGGCTGTATTGGTTTTGCTTGTGAGAATAACAGTTTTTGGCTGCGAAGAGGAAATCTGATTAAAGTAAGGCAAACTTGGAAAGAGAGGCTCTTACAGAAATCCAAATGCAAAAAGACGCTGGCCTAAACTCGAGAATGGCAAGAGAGAGAGGGAACTGAGAAGTTTCCAGAAATTTAATCATGGAATGCAGGCTTTGCTGAAGGACTGGATGTAAGGGTGTGCAGGAGGGAGTGAGTGGTGGAGCACAGTGCCCAGTCATGTGAGTTGGGCAATGAGTGAGCTGAGAGTACCATAGGAGAGGGAATGATTGTAGGGTGAAGGATGATTTTACACTGTGACATGTTAATATTCCAATACTAGTGGGAAAGCTAAAGAAAAGGTGACTACAGTACATAGCAGGATATTGGGACCTGAATGTCAAGAGATGTTTGAGTTTTATTTGGGCCTTTGTGAATCAGATCAGTAGATGGTAATTTAAACCATGGGAATGGGGCGCCTGGGTGGCACAGCGGTTAAGCGTCTGCCTTCGGCTCAGGGCGTGGTCCCGGCGTTATGGGATCGAGCCCCACATCAGGCTCCTCTGCTATGAGCCTGCTTCTTCCTCTCCCACTCCCCCTGCTTGTGTTCCCTCTCTCGCTGACTGTCTCTATCTCTGTCAAATAAATAAATAAAATCTTTAAAAAATAAAAAAAATAAAAAAAAATAAACCATGGGCATGACCGGCATTCACAGGGGCAGATAGGGAGTTGACCTGGAACACACACCCCAAGGAACACAAGGCTTAATGGCTTGGAAGTGTGGGAGTAATGATCAAGAACAACCAGAACGACGTGGAGAAACCAGAGGGTGTGTTGTCACAGGAAGGAGGAGAAAGAGTGCTTTAAAGGAAGGAGGCTTGTAGTGTTCAATGTTTAGAAGTCAGGAGAAGATAGAGTTGGAAACATAAAAGGATGGGCAGTGGAAATTTAAATGGTAACTTTTCCATCACATCTAGAGAGAAGAAGGGACGCACCATCCAATAAAGATAATCCTGTAGATACGTTGGGAATTTCTATCAGATGGCTTCTTTCTCTGTAAAATTAGAGGCTAGTTTATTTGCTTAGATTCCTTTGTTGTAATATTCAAACTACATTTGTTGAGTGTTGTGAATCAAAGCACAATAGGTTAGCTTGTATCAGCTGAATTTTGGGAGGATGAAACTGAGGACTGGCTATTTAAGGTTAGTTCCAGGGTCTAGAGTCAGTGGCGGGTGGGGGTGGAGGTAAGCTCGGTGCAGACAGGAAGTTTGGGGGAAGCTCTGAGCAACAAAGCCTGAGTCCTAAATCCTATACAACTCTGCCGCTGTCTTTCCATTTCCACAGACATTAAACAACAAACTTGTCCAAATTCTAGCCCTTGTTTTGAAAGTGATAGGACACAAACCTTCAATTAAGTGTCTTCCTGATTTCTCCTTTAGAGATTCTTAAGAAAGAGGAGAACAATGGTGTATTATCACAGCACTTCTGCATTCTCAAGGAATTATGCTCGTGGTCTTCCAAGTTTGAGAGTAGTGATGGTCATTCTAACCTAACATGTAAAATCGGGGTTGGACAATATAGATCAGATTTTTATACCACGAGGGAAAGAAGTCTTTATTTAGAGAGAAAGTACCTGACCTTAAATCTCCATTTTGCCACTTAGTCCCTGTATGATTTTACAAAACTTGTTTAAACCCAAGCTTCTGTTGTTCATCCATAAAATGACAATATTGAGGTCTGCTCCATTGAATGCACATAGCTTCTGTGAAAATTAGAGCAGGCAGTGAGTATGAAAGCACAGCTAATCAAATGTAAGTTATAGTAAAACCCAAAGAAGTGCCTGGGCCATCTCTGTGCAATGAGATCCATCTGCGTTCTTCAAAGTGGGCTCATCTTGAGTAGAATCACAGATGGAGTAGAAAATATAAAGAACAATCTAAAGTCAGCTTCCAAACAACAGAGCTCAACTAATCAACACAATTAATTAATCAGTCAAGGGTGTGTGTGTGTGTGTGTGTGTGTGTGTGTGTGTGTTTCGTGTTTGATGCATAGGAGAAAGGCACTCCCTCTTCACCCCTACTCCCTCCACACCCTACCACCAAATTCCTAGGATATATCTTGGAATCAAAAAATGGTTAAAGATCTGCATCAACAGTATCAGAGATTTATGCACGGCAAACGTTAAATCACTTTGGGTTCAGTAATTTCTGTTACAATATATTTCACAAGGCAGGGACAGTTTAGAAGTTTATAACTAAGTTAACAGTTTTCCCCCCATTAATTTTGAGATGACCAAAAATATAATGCCATTGTTTAAGTAGTTCAAGAAATTATAATTTTATTTTAGGCCATCGTTAGACATTTGACCCTGTTCAAGCAAATCTACTTAAATTTGTTTATAGGAGTGATGAATTCTTAGCTCTAAATTTTGCAATCGTCTTGCAGTCATCTCACCCTGCCAGGAGTATCTTTCCTCCTAAATGGGCCCTTCCGATAGCTGCAAGTGAGCACATGTCCAGCCTTTGTTTGCAGAAATATGACTGGAAGTGCATTCACTTTGAATCTCTGCTTTTGCAATTTAGAAAAAGACTGTTGACGTGTTTTAGCAATGGAAGCAGTGTCTAACAATCTGCTTCTCCCCCAGTCCTTTACTGTAAAGTCCTATAAGGACAGCAGGGGAGGTCAGGCCAACTTTTACTCAATCCCTATCTGAATGAAATACCAGCTAATGAGGATGTTGAACCTTACAATAATGAGGGAGTGTGGTTATTCTGAGAAGTTCAATTCCGATGTGATCCTCTTCCTAACGTAATTTCAAATGAAACTGAAACACTCCAAAGGCAGACACAAGCAACACGATGGCCATTTCTCTTCCACCTCTTGCCCTACCTTCCCCTGACATGAGCTCAGGTGTGGGACTTACTCCATATCATACCCAGTTAGTGATTGAAGTTACCGTAGACTAGTTGTGGTGATGCTATGCCCTCACCAATAGTCAGTACAGGCATAGGCGTGTGATAAAAATTCTGGTCAACAAATATAGGTGAAAATCTGCTCAAAGCCTCCTGGGAAAGGTCTTATTCATTATTACAAAAAGGTGTAAGAAGACGCTCCAGTGTTCTCCTGTCCCTTGGTGAATTGTGTGTGGACAGTTGTCTAGAGGCAGGATTTCAAAGGGCATGGCTGCCATTTTGTGATCAAGCTGGACAATGATAGCCAAGGTGGCGCAGACAGCAGAGTGGAAATTTAGAAAGAAACTGAGTCCTTGATGTTGTCATATTGCTGAGCAGACAAATTCTGTAACAAGCTTCCTCTATCTAGGCTCATTGTTATTTGCAGCCAAAAGCACCTTACACCACCCTTAACTAACTTTTCATGAGATAATTTCAAACTTTTGTTCTCATCAAGGCAGGGTTCATTGGCAGAACTTCCATTACCTTCCTGCTGGAATGAATACCCACAAGTTCACTTCATAGAGGTAGAAAGTAGTGTAAATAGGGGAAAAAATAGCAGTGTACTATTGTATTATCCTGGACAATAGTCTTAGAATCAGAACTTTATTTACTCTATTTGGTTTATCAGTGTTTTCAACCTTTCTCATGCGCTGAGTCAGAAGCAACACCTCTGCCTCTTTGCTGCCTCTGTAGACGTTCCTGAGCATGGCCACTCATTGTCGAAACCTCTGCATCCCCCTTGATAGGTCCTGTTTGTCTAGTTTCCCACCCGATCTCAACTTCTGTCATGTAGTCTCATCCTACTGCCATCCACACACCAGTGTGACATGTTCTCAGTCATGAGCTTGACTCATAACTTTGGCAATACTCAGCAGTATTCTCTGTGTCCTTGGCTTCCACCCTAGAACTCCGAACAGTGTCTGAAGATCAGAAACCTGCAACCGCAACCCGACTGAAATAAGAGTTCTTCAAATAGACATTACACTATTGTTACACTATGAATATTGAGACTGTCTTGTTTCAGATTATCATTAATTATCCAATTAAAATTGTCAGCCAACTTTTTTCTTCCTCTTCTAGCTCAGCCTCCAACATGTTCTCTTAATCTACGTTAGAGTGTCTTAAGTCTTACTCTGTTCCAATAACATTTTTAAATCAATGATTAAAAAATAATAAAATAAATGATTAAATAACTTATTCTTGTGTCTTCAAACTCTATTTAAAAATTACCTACACTATTTTTCCTTAGGTTTCCTTTTATTTTATGTGTAGTATATATATAATATATAATATACAGGTAATACATATAAATTGTATATATTATAGATAAGATACACATATATCTTATACCTAAAAGTTCTCCTGAAGCCAAAATTACCTTTATTTATTTTTTAAATATTCATCCATCTTTTTTTATTTCTAATGTGAACTTTCCTATATTTCCTATACTGTTTTTAATTTATGTCAACCTTGGGTTTTTTTGTTATTGTTGTTGTTGATAATTAGTTTAGTTTTTTCTTCTTAGGCAAAACCTGTCTCCTTTACCCCAAAACACCACTACTCCCACTTGCACTATTGTTGGAGAGTGATTATCTTCCACTCTTCTTATATCATGTAGTGTGTGTATGTGTGTGTGTGTGTGTGTGTGTGTGTGCATGTATGTGTGTCCAGGTGCACATACCTTCGTGAGTTAGGGGGTATGACACTTTAAGACAGAGAGTGAGGAAAGAAGGAGCTGTTTCCCTTGCCACTCTCCACACCAACCTCAACTTCATTTCTTTGGAAGGTCCAGCTGACTCAGTTTTACATCCAGGATTCCATGACACCCCCACATGTACTTCAGGGATTTGGCACCAAGTTCCTAGTTCACACACCATATTGAAGGTCTCACTTACTTGGATAGTTGGACATGGTAGTCATCTGAGGGTTTTAAGCTTGAGTGTGACAGTGTCATATTTGACTTTTAAGTTAGTCACTCTGGAGGATGGGTTCAAAACGGATTTGAAGGGAGACACATCTGGAATCCAAGAGACCCTTTGAGAGACTGTGTCCGTATTCCAGAAAATATCTCATGAGATTTCAGCTAAGGGAATAGAATCAGATATGAAAAGAGAATACAAATTTAAGAAATGCTTATGGTAAAGTCAGTGGGGGTTAGTCATTGATTAGATACCAAGAGTGAGGAAGGCAGAATCAAAAGTATTCCCTGGGGCTTGAGTTAATGGATAGGCAGTAGTGCCCCAACAAAAAAGAGGATAATACTGAATTAGCAATAATAGCTATCATTAATTGAGGATTTATTTGCCAGGTGTTCATTATGAATTTCATTTTTCCCTTTCATCCTTAGATTAAAATTTATTTTCACTTATAAAATGCATAAATTTTAAATAGCTTGCATAAAGTCACACAGATAGGGAGTGATGGAATCAAAATTCGTACTGGGGCACTTTGACTTCAGACCGTGCTCAGACTTTTACTAAGCAGGTCTTATGGGGATGTGGGGAGGTAAAGAGGGGTCTAATGATGAGTCCTGTTTTAAGGATACTGGTTTTCAGATACCTTGTATGAGATCCCAGAGTCTTCCTTAAGCAAGGAGTTGGATATAAGAATCTGGGTACATTTGAAGATTTGAGAAGCATTAACTTAACAGAGGAAAGATTAAAAATATTGACATGGGTGACATTATCCAGGGCACTGTAGAACTGTTCTGAGTTCTGAAGACAGAATGGCAAGGAACAGCACCATTGAAGATATGGGTAGAATAAAAGAGCCTGTTAATAAGAAGGAAGCAACAGTCAGGGATGTAGAAGCAGAACCAAGAGAATATTCCAGGAATGTTCAAGGGGAAGATTGCGAGCCCATGCTACTGGAGAGTCCAGTAAGATAAATGCTGAGAACCTCCACTCACTTCTCAACATGAAAGTCATTGGATGGGTCATTTTGATGGGTGGTCCCATCAAAAATAGCTACGCAAAACATGGGGGAGTAGGTAAGGCAGAAGCCAGGAGGCCATAGGCTTGGAAACAAATGGGAGGTGGCCAAGTAGTAAGTCAAATTTAGATTAATTTCCCAAAAATATAGATAAGAAAAGGAGAGTGACTGAATGTTAGGTAAAAATGTAGAATCAAGGGAATTTATTTCTTTTTATTATTCATCTATTCATTTACAGTGATAGAAAATTAAATAGGTTGTTGCAAAATTGCCTGTGTAGAGGGAGAGGATGAAGACAGTCCGGGTGGTTATGGAGGAAGCCCCCATCCCACCCCAAGGAGAACAGAAGAGGATGAAGAACCCATGGGAGAAGGCAGAGAGGCTGGTGCCCTTACCACCCTCTGTATTTCCAACCCACCCCCTCCATTAACACTTTCCTCTTGGTCTCCAAGAGGAGACCTACTCCCTTTCTTCAATTCTACTTTCCCTTCCAGTTTCTAACCATCTGATAAGGGCCGCTGCCAGTTGTCATTGATGAGGGATTCCAAGCATAAGGTTTGGGTCAGAGTGCCTGGCTGCCCAGGACCATTCAAGTTTAGCCTGTCATTGCAACATACTCACTAAAGCATCCTCTTTTTATAATAAGAAATGTCCCAAATTGGGTGATAAATTACATGATCACACTAACTTTATAGTTCCGTTTTCCTGTGTTCACCCAAAAACTGCCATTTCCAGAGTGCCTACTCACTGTACTAGGCATATCCCAACCATAATTGCTAATCCTTACAACAGTACATTAAGCTTGGTTTCCTTATCCCCAAGTGAAACCTCTTGAAAGAGGAGGTTAAGTGCCTTAATGAAGGCCACATACATACCAAGTGGCTGAAACTGGCAAGATAAAAACGTTGATGTGTCTGGCTCTGCCTTCTCTGTATTTTTTCTCTCTTAGCATTCTACTCTTTCCTTCACCTCTCTCTGGATGTCTTCACGTGATCCCTTTTCTTCTACCTTACATTATAGTTGTAGAATTGTCTATCAGTAATGGGAAGATTCCCCAACAACATGGCCTGTGCCTTAATCATTTTTATATCTGGAGGGTCCAGGGCATTGTATGGTCCGTGTAAAGCCCTTAGTCACTGTGTGTGTGTGTGTGTGTGTGTGTGTGTGTGTGTGTATTTATAAATTATAACTTAAGTTATATATATATATATACACACACATGAAATATTTAGTATATATTATATATACATATACGTATGTTTTGTAGTCTACTATTCACATTTATCCCCGGTGTTGGATTTCACTCTCAAGCATTTCTGGCTTTCCTAGAGGCAGGCTTCTCACATATTCATTCCACGCACTACCCCGTCCTCTGATATAGTCAGACACAGTCTGTTGAACACAATTTCCACCCAATGATTAGAAAACTCAGTCCAATCTAAGACACATCTGCCCCAACATCCTCCATTATAATTTGTTAGTGCTGGGGGCCACCTCTTGCATTCTGAAAGCACCAACCCTTTCCTCCTACCCAGACTGCACAGTGATATTTCCTCCCTCAGCCAAGGAACTGTGGTTCACTGTTATGTTCACAGGCTGGGAGTGAATTAAAAACATTTTTGATCCTTGACGCAATAACTAATGCTTAGCATTGTATGGTTTTAAGGTACAGCAGTGATTCGCTGGGCTGGCTGTACAATAAAATCACCTGGGGAGCTTTTAAAAAAAAATGACTGCTACCTGGACCCCACCACCAACCGGTTGCATTGGAATCTCTAGGTTTCCACAGAGGTCCATGTTTCATTACACTTTCCCTCGGGTGATTCTAACGTGCAGCCAGGTTGAGGGGTACTAAGCTAAAAGGAATTGTGCTGTCCCCTTTGAGACTTTGGGGGAAAAAAATCCCCAAATAAGAAAATATCAAATAAGATGAAGAAGTCATCTTATTACTATGGTGCGAATTTGTGGCTATTGATCGATGCTTACATAGTCTTTGCTTCTTTAAAAATGCAGAGTCAAATTCATCCTTATAAATGGACATGAGAGAAACTCTGATTTATTGTTAAGGTGACAATTGACTGTTAAGGTGCTTCTACAGCTGTCAATCTTTGTTCTTTTTCATCGATAAATATATGATTTTTAGTGAAGATACCTGTATCACCAGCAGATCAACAGATCGTGTTGTGAGTTTGAATGTGAAGTTGAATTGTGTCCTCCCCAAATTCATATGTGGGAATTCTAATCACGAAATGATACTAGGAAAATTGTTGGATGAAACAGAGAAGAATGTGACCGTATTTGACATAGGGTCTTTCCAGAGGCAACCGAGGTAAAGTGAGGTCATATGGATGGAGCCCTAATTCCATATGACTGGCATTCTTATAAAAAGGGGGAATTTGGACAGAGACACCAACACAGGGAGAATGCTACGTGAACAGGACAACAGCCATTTGCAAGTCAAGGACGGAGCCCTGAAACAGATCCTTCCCTCAGAGATTTCAGAAGGAAGAGTCTTACCAACACCTTGACTTTTAGCCTTGAAATCTGTGAGAAGCTGCGTTGTTTAAGCTACGCAGCTTGCAGTAATTTGATAGAGCTGCCAGAGGAAATGAATACAGTTTAGCTTCACTTTACAGTCAAGTTGTGTCAGAAAAAGTATTTCTAAATCAACTGGTTCTATTCAAAAAACATTTTCCCATAGAAACGTTTTTCTCCATGGATATGTGATTTCTCGGTGAGCCACAAGGTACATTTACGCCTGAAATGTACTTATGGAACTAGACAAAGGAGCCAGGTAACAGACCCTGCAAGAAGAAGGGGAAACGTGGGTGAAGAAAACTCGCAGCGTGGGTATGTGGGTTTTTCCCCCACTACATGGGGAAGGCTGGGGCTTAGGTAGAAGAGAGAAGCTCTGATGGCATGAGGGGTGGGAAAGATAAGAGTTGAAGGCTTGCCTCGGGACTGTCTCCCAGCACAGTGAGTGCATGGAGATTCAGGGTATATGCAAACTCAAGATCTGAGAAAGGCCGACCCAAATCCATAAACCAGAGTAGAAACTTCAGGTGAGCTTTGAAAAAAAAGGAGATAGCCTTCGGGGATGTGAGCCTGAAGGCACAGGACTGAAGTTACAGAGAAAAAAGCAAAGATTACACAATGAAGGAGTGTGTAGAAGACCGGGTGATAATGCAAGAGGACAGTCGGGGCCAATGCCAGCGATCAGGGCTTCTTGGGGAGAGGTTCTTATCTACCTAAGGGTCATTTCCCCAATGCATAGACAGGACAGCTCCATGCAAGGCCCAAGGATATACATGCTATTGCATTGTTTGGAGAAGACTGCTCACATTTTGCTCATGCCAGGTCATGAACCACCACTAGTCCAAATATGCATTGACTCTCTCTCTTCTGACTTCAGATCTCCTGCTGGCATTGCGCACCTCTACCCCGGCAGGCAGAGCCTTCCCGAGATAGGGAACACTTGTTCCACTCAGTTCTGCTTAAACTCAACACACTTCTTGTTTCAAATCCCTCTCCATCGAAACCTGACTCCAGTTTCCCCAGTGCACGTGAACTCGCACAGGACACTGGAAACAATCTCCTAAAATTAGTTCACGATGGGTCAGTGATTGATAGCCCACTAAAACACCTAGAGGTGACTTGCATTCTTCAATGTGGATGCTAACCAGCCTAAATGAATTCCAGTTTCATGAAACTCCAGAGGATAGAAGAATTGAATTGAGAACTCTGACAGTTTGGGTGAAGCTTTTGGGAGTAAAGGCTGTGCAGACAAGGCAGGCAGGCAGGCCAGCCCGTTTTCAACTGCTCTCATCTCTTCATAGTTAACCTCTATCCTGACTTCACAGATAAAAAAAAAATTAAAAAATTCCCATGCAATTGTTCCTATGGCAGAGAAATCGGGTCATTTCGTTTTTTGTAATTTAGTTCAGCACAAATTAGAGACAGTCTCTCAACACCGAGCTCTGCAACACTTCTCTGACTTATGCCTGACATATGTATCTATAAAAACTAAGCCAAGGAGGAAAGGAGCAGTTTAAGGAATAATTAAAACTAGAATTGATTACAGGGCTCCTTGGTCCTCCCTAGGAAGATGGAGAGGTGGGGCTTGCAGGTGAGGGCTCGCATCCAGCTCTGCCCTTTCTAGATGTGCGACTCAGGGCCACTTTCCGAACTCCCCTCTGAACCTTTGCTCTTGGACACACTTAGATATAAATCCCAACAGATGCTTCACCAGGTTCTTGTTAGGACTAAGTGCCATAACATGCTTTCTATCCAAGTTGATTTCCTTTCTGCCCTTGTAACTTCAGCTCTCAGGAAAAAAGCACGTGGCAGAGGACTTCCTCATTCGAAACCCTCAACAGTATGTGACTGTGTGTATGGTGATAACTGTTGCTATAAATGTGGGGTTTGAAGACAGGAATAAGCCTTCTCTGTTTCATCCAACAATTTTCCTAGTATCATTTCGACTGGAAGTGACACAGAACACTATTGAAAAACGAACCACCTTCGGCCTGGATTCCTGGAATTTCCTCGGGAAGGATAGCCTAGTGCTGTTGAAGCCTCTCTTTGTTTATAGGGTGAAGGATCCCGGCTGGGAGCCCTTGCCTGTTACGCAGCCTGAACTCCACAGAGCTGCCTTGGGTGAGTGATCACACATTTTGTTTTCCACTCTCTCATCCAAGCTCTAGACCTCACTATTAGGGGAAAGTCCATCTCTAGTGATGACCTTGGCTGATGTGTGTCAAAATGACTTAAGAGATTTCAGTGTTATTGGCAAGTAAACCTGGGCCGTCATGACCCAGTCATCTCATTTATGCCTCGCAAGGCTGGGCTCGCTGGCTCGATAAGGAGCGCCTCACATTTGGGCAGAATTATAAAAACCATCATCACGTTCCTCCGAGGGCTTAATCCCAATTATGCATGCCATCATCTAGTTCACCTTCCAGAGCATGCTCGGCGAGGCATGATAATTATGTCTGTGTTCTAAAAATGGAATATGAGAAAGTCTTAAAAGATCCATATTTCATACTAATACCACATTACATTTTGGGTGGTGTTTTTTTCCCTTGGTTTAAAAAGAACTGGTGATGAAGGTTAATGATTTAATTAAGCCCACTGTCCACCCCCGCACCCACACTGTCACTGCTGGAGAACGTGGCAGCTGACACAGTCAACAGCTCACACTGGAAGGAAGGCATTCACAGAATAGCAGCTTGGATTTTTCAGTTGATGGCAGTTTTATGACTGCATCTTGCACTAATGTAATTAGTTCATGGAGTTGCAGGGGAGAAGCTCCTCTGATTGAGAAGGTGCAGGGACAGCCCATGCTGGTAAAGAACAGGATTGCAAGCAATCCACAGGCAATCAGACGGTTCTATTTGACAAGAACAAAGGTCTCGTTCTTTAAATTGCTTCACTTTTAATCTAATAGTCCAGGGTTCAAGGCCATATTGCAGTCAGTAATGTAGTCGGGCAGCAGAAGTGGTTCGGGCACTGGCTCTTTTCTCTCCCCACCGCCCGGGAGCCCAGCTGGGGCCACATGTGATGAGTGAATGGTGGGAAATAACTTGAATCCAAATCCTCTCTCTATCACTCACCTACTGTGTGATCATCGGCCCGTTCATTTATCCGCTCATTCCATTTATGTATCCAACTTGTACCACGTTCCTTTGTTACTAAGCGCCAGGTACTTGGGCTACATCACTGAACAAAACAAGCAGAGATTTCTATCTTCGTGGAGCTTACATTTTAGGGGAGCAGAGACGAACAAGAAACGTAATATGTGGATTACATGCTTTGTAAGGAGATGGCAGAAGCTGGGGAATAAAAGAAAAACCAGAGTAGGTAATAGGTAACAGAAGCAAGAGGAAAGGGCATACAGGTTGTAATTTCAAAACGTAAGAGCCGGGGCGCCTGGGTGGCACAGCGGTTAAGCGTCTGCCTTCGGCTCAGGGCGTGATCCCGGCATTAAGGGATCGAGCCCCACATCAGGCTCCTCCGCTATGAGCCTGCTTCTTCCTCTCCCACTCCCCCTGCTTGTGTTCCCTCTCTCGCTGGCTGTCTCTATCTCTGTCGAATAAGTAAATAAAATCTTAAAAAAAAAAAAAAAACGTAAGAGTCGGTTAGACATGACTGAGAAGGTACCCACTGGGCAGAGACACAGAAGGTTGACAGATGTAGCCAACGGGCATCAGGAAGAACACTCTGGTCAGAGAGAAAAGACCTTGCAAAGGTTCTGCATTGGGTAACCCATGGCAACAGCAAGAGTGGCAGAAGCAGGCTGAGCAGGGGTGGGGGGGGGGGGGACAACAGCCAGGCCACGGAGGCCCTGGAGCTGCTGTGAGGACTTTGATGTTCACTCTGAGTGGAAGAGGTGTCACTGTAGGTTTTGAACAGAGGATTGGCCAGATCTGACTTAGGTTTTGAAAGAATCTCTCTTGCTGCAGTGAACAGGCTGGAGAGTACAGGAAGAGGAGAAGCAGGCTGGGTATTGAAGCTCTTCAAGACAAGTTTCTTATTTAGCCGAGGACATGGCAGGTGGTCACTGAGAATGCTTTTGTTTCTCCACCAGGGTAGGGATCCTGTGGCTTTCGATAGCTTCCCCTGCAGGAATCATTCTTTGTGGATGGTGTTATGCGTCAATATGGTCCTCAGACTCTCTTTTTCTGAATACCTCCAAATTTCTGTTTGGCCTGGTGGATGACACCAGCCCCAGTCAGCACAATTGGGTGCCACAACGTACCCTGAGGGAGCCACAGGCTAGATTCTTGCTCCTTGAATGATAGTCAGGGTCATAGACAAGCTCTGTGTGTTATGACCCACCCCCTGCCACCACAGACCACACTAGCCAGATTAGATGAATTTTCTTTCCCCCAAGAAACTCAGTTTTGCCGTTCCTTCAGCCGGGCAACCTGATCCAGCTGTCTTTACCATGCCCATGGTTGCACTGCTTTCCATCTGCTCACACATTATTAGCTAGCAATGATCCATTTTTCTCTTCTCCGTTCAGTCCCCAAGCCCAGAGTGAATGGTGATTGCTAACGTCTTGATAGATCATGTGACCATATACAATCTCCTAGTGTTAACTCTTAATTATGAATTGTATCAGCATTGCAGAATGATCCTTTTGACGTTAAACATGATCTATGTTCTTTTCTCTATAAACGAGAAGAGTCTAAAAGATTAAAAGTCTAACAGAAGTGTTTAATCTTTGCCTGATCTCATAGAATTCCCAGAGTCCGCTTCATTTGCCATTGATTCAGTGTAGTATTAGTATATAGAAATTTGGGGGCTAAGATATTTAAGAATTCTGGGAGGTTGTCATGCAATGACGTTTACGAGTTTCAGACATTTGTTAAGAAATCAAATCCAGAGGCATGATTTGTAGCTCCAGATGTCCCAGAAGACAGAAACTCATGAATTCCTTGATCATGACTGCATTGAAATTCTGGGACAAAATTTCCATAAAGAACACATTATGTCTCATCTTTCCTAAATAACACTGACTCTGGTTTCTGAGTTATACACAAGATACATCAATAAAACTCCATAAACACACATTAGCATTTTGTCCCACCTAAACTGAAACCATTGTTTACATACTTTGAAAATAAGATTTCTTCTAGTGAAATAATTTAAGCTACAAATTTCCTTAAGAACTGTGAATTTGCATCTCATAAGAAGAATTTAGTAACTGTAACACTAAATTCTAAGCATGTTAAGAATTATTATATGGTTAATGGGTTGTAATTTATAACAAGTTTCTCTAATCTCACTTTAGCCCCACTAATGGTCAAACTCAGCGTTTGTTGATACAGACCTTTAACAGCATTATGAGGCTGATTCATGTGATTAGATTTCAAATTCCCTACCACATGACAAAATCCCTAAAGCCTAGATCTGTGTCTTCTGCTTCTTGATTTGGATTTGCTTTCCAGAGTACAGAAACCAGACACACAGGGGAGATACGGTAACAATTTTATCTTCTCTTATTTCGGGTTCAACTCAACTGGCGGCTATCAGGGGGTGATGAAGTGTTCTCAGCACCTGTGTGTGAGCAGCTTGTCTTCTGAGTTCTCCAGAGAGCTGGCATTTGGTCAAGAGAAGAGCACTATTAAAGCTTCATTCTCTGGCGTCTGGGTGGCTCAGTTGGTTAAACATCTGCCTTTGGCTCAGGTCATGATCCCAGAGTCCTGGGATCAAGCCCTGCATTGAGCTCCCTGCTCAGCAGGGAGTCTGCTTCTCCCTCAGACTCTTCCCCCTCTTGTGCTTTCTCTCTCACTCTCTCTCTCCAATAAATAAATAAAATCTTAAAAAAAAAAAGAAAAAAGCTTCATTCTCAGCTGTAGCATTAACTCACATTGTCTTTGAGCCTCTTTACTCCCCAGCCATGTGACTTCTGAGAGACTCAAGTTCATTCACGTTCATGTGAATTTTATCAGCGATTTAAAAAATTTAATCCATGTGTATTAATATTTCTAATACATTATTAATAAAACTATACTCCCTCTAAAATAATTTCCTTATGCCATCAAATAAATTCACATGGTAGTTTCTTTCGGGGTTAAGCTTCTGCCTTATGTCTTATGTCTTGATTGATATTCCTTTAGCACGAGCTAAGAGTTGGGAGAGAAAATGCAATCCGTTCCCAAACTAGAATCTAGGCAGGTAAAATCTATTTCCCATATCACAGTTTGGACACCATATCCACATGAAGAGAGGAGGGAAAAAAAAAGGTCTGTGGTCTCCTGGTTCACAGTAATATTTGGAGACAAACATGCATATTGGATGAATGTAAGAAAAATGTTACGTGGTGTTTGCATGATTGATAGAACAGAGCTGTGTAAGATTTTGAACAGTTATTATATGGAAATATATATTTTGGCCCATCCAGGAGAAAGGCTTCCAGAAGAACATGCTTGATATAGAAAAAGAAAAGCTATGGCATTCATATGACTATGACGTGACCTTTATTGAGAGGATAAAAGGCACCAAATGGTGATTACAGATGAATTATTCCATAGCTTGGGATTTTCAAAAGGAATCTTGTTTCTGGATCTTGAGACAGTGGGACCAAACAGACATATCTGTTTCTATTATTAGGAAGAAAGTGAATCTGAGGATGAAAAACAATCTGTGGCTTCAAAGGGAAAGAACTGACAGCAAAATATTTGAATTAATTAAAGAAATACAGAGCTGTTCATTGGTGGGCACTTTTGGTAGACATATTTCATAACATCTGTGCTTGTTTCCACGGCAATGGTGGCTGGTTTATTTTGTTGTTATTATACCATATGGGCATGAAAGATATTAGGAAGCTACCTGATGGAAAGCTAAATATAGACATTTCCAGACAGTCTGAGAAAAGTAAAAACCTCCAGATCTAGGCAGACAACAGTCCAACTCCTTCACAAACTATGCCAAGTTAAAAAAACGTTGGATATTTTCTCAATACTTAACAGGCCTCCTTAGAAATGATACCGAACGATACGGGTCTCGATACCCGTTGGATAAGGTACTCAGGTTTGAAGAGTTCCAGAAAATAAAAAGAAGTTCATCCACTTCAAAAATCACAAATAATAAAACCAGCCCAGAATCTATACACCTTCTGCGAAAGGCTCAAACACCCAAGGTTTTGTCTTCTTGTACAAGCCTTCCACTGTTTGTTTCAAGGCCAGCTTTCTCCACTGTTGATTTCCTTGTAAAGCAGAGAGGTCCACGTGTACCTTGTGTTCTGATCTTCCCACCTACATTTCTATCAAGGTGGGGAAGTGGAGGAGAGGAGAAGCAGTTGTAGCTCCCCAAACTGCTTCTTTTATTTCTGTTTTCCCTCTTCTTTCCTTCTACTACAATCCCTACTTTCATTCACTCGGCCCCTTCAAATATTGTCCCTTTGTACGACTGGACTATATCAGTGAAACCAAGCCCTTGTATGTCAGAGTGCTCAGAGTGGAAGGGAATGGAATAGTAAGTTCTGTGATATGTTCATTCCATGTCCCAGTTCTTGGCATGTTCATTCAAGTTTCATTTTATCTCAGGGGTGCCTGGGTGGCTCAGTCTGTCAAGCATCCAACTCTTGGTTACAGCTCAGGTCATGATCTCAGGGTCATGAGATCAAGCCCCACATCCGACTCCACTATCAGGATGGAATGTGCTTGAGATTCTCTCCCTCGGCTCTCCCTCCCCCCACTCCCCCTGTGCTGGCTCTCTCTCTTTCTCAAATAAATAAGTAAAATCTTTAAAAAATGTGATTTATTTCAGAACTTCATAGTTTCACTGCTGAGCTAGCAAGCTTACATCCCCATAACATCACGTATTTATACCATTAGCCCATGTGAATATACTGTTCCATGCTTAACCAATTATGAGTTCTAGAATTTCACCTGAGATGGGCAGGTATCTGCAGATGTCAAACACTTTGGGGTTGTTTCATATCTAAATAACAATGGAATGATGGCACCAAATTAATTTCAAGAACTGCTCTTAAAATGCAGTAGTCATAAAGATATATTAATTTAGAGGAACAGAGGGAAGTTTCTCAGTGTTAGAATTGATCTTAAGAGTGTCATTTAACAAAATGAGTTACTTGAGTTATGTATGGCTTGTAAGTTATTTTTGAATCATTTTCTTTTCAAACACCCACTATGTAGTTAAAGGTAGTTAATGTTCCCATTAACTTTGTTGTCTAAAAGTTTACCTCTCATATTTGAAATGCACTGGGGATGACATGAAGAAGAAAATGTAAAATAAAATATCAAATACAAGGGTGAACTATCCCAAACACAGCACCGATTTTCCATTAACTTTCAAACCATGCAGGTGGATGGAAAAAACATAATTGACTAAAGAAAATATTTATGCAGCGGATGGATTTTTAACCTCTCGGCCATGCTGAACTGCTATACACCAATAAATAGTGGAGAAAATTCTCTTGAAGGGTCATGATGACATGGTTCAATGAATAAAGCAGGAAACTGAAAATAGTGCCAGGAAATTTGGTTGTGTCCTGGTTTTGCCTCTCACCAGCTTAAAACTGTTTGCTTTTTATGAATAATGGTATATATATTAATCAAAATATTAATATGTTAAAAACATATTAGCTAAACTAAAAGTAACAAAGATAAAATGACACGTGCAAATGACATATTTAGCACGTATAATATGCCAGGCACTATGATAGCACTTGGACATTTTCATCTTTTGAAAAATCCTATGAAGCAAATATTATCTTTATCCTTACTTTTCTAAGAAAGAAATGGAACCACAGCAAAGCGAAGCAGCTTGTGTGCCAAAGTATAAATGGTAGGTGAGTTCACAATTTGAAACGTGTCTCCAGAGTCTGTGCCATTAACCACTACGCTCCACAGCCTCTTGTTTAAGGGTAGAAAGACTGGTCAGAAAATCAGATCAAACTATCTCTGCTATTTTTACTTTTCCGAGTTTAGTTGTAATTGTGCTTGAATTTTTTAAAAAATATTTTATTTTTTATTAGAGAGAGGGAAAGAGCGCACAGTCATGAGTTGAAGGGAAAGGGCAGAGAGGGAGGGAGAAGCAGATTCTCCGTGCTGAGCAGGGAGCCCAATGGGGGCTTGATCTCAGGACCATGGGACCTTGAGACCCTGAGACCCCTGGACCATGACCTGAGCCACCCAGGCGCCCCTAATTGTGCTTGAATTTAACAGAACCAAATGAATGGCAGTGAAAGTGAAGGAATTGTTAAAATGCAGATATGTCTGTCTCTATCAGAAGAGTGAAGTGTTCCTGAAAGTGTTCCCAAAATTTAAGTAGAAAGTTCATACAACATTAAAATGTCTGCATATATTTATTATTTTAGCATGTTATCAATTGACTCCCTGTTATGAAGGAAGAGGCAATAAGCATACTTGGCTTCTCTCCTTTCTCATCCTTATTTTTAGGCTTATATTATTAGTACTTCTACTATTATTATTAGTAATAGCATTTACATTCTGTTCTGTAGTTGTGCTTCCCAAAGTGATTTGAACGTCATGCTGTGTTGACAGAGTGGTGACTACTCATGCTCACTGTTTACTTTCTCTTTTCCATTCCTGAATAACTTACTTTGATGTATCTTTTCTGGAATGCATCCACCAGAGCTCCTCTTCAAGAGATCTTTGTTGTTCTAGTCCTGAACCCTGAAGTTTTATGTGCTTGAGAACTGGTCTTCGCTTTTATACTTAAAGAAGAAAAGCTTTGCTGGGTATAAAATTCTCGGTTATACTTTCCTGGCTCTCCTGCTCCCCTCCAACTGTCAGAGTTGTTTTTTTATTTGTTTGTTTGGTTTTTTTGTGTATTTGTTTGTTTTAATAAATAACAACTCATGGTTTTCCAGCAGGGGTGTAGTTGTGGAGAATTCTGAAATCAATCCAATATTTTTCGTTTTTAAAAATTTTTGTAGGTGACTTTTTTTCCACCTGCATACCTATATAATTCTGTCCTTTATTCTTGAATTTCAGGATATGCCTCATTGTTGATCATTCCGTTTCAATTATGTTTCTCCCAGACACTGTGTACTTTCATTTGCATTTTAACAAATTTATTTCAGGAAAGTTTTCTCCTATTTTATCTTTCCGCCTCCTTTTTCAGGTTTATTGTGCTGTTTATACGTTGTATCCCTGGGTCATAAGTCTACGTGTTCTCCATAATGATTGCTATGTCTTTGTTCTTTATTCATTTTGAATTTGCATTGAGAGGCCCAGAGAAGAGGCTTTAGTCATACTTGTTCTATTTTCTGTTGTTTCTAGTGAGTTTTTTCATCTCCCTAATATTTTTTTGCTTTGTGCTTCTTGGCTTTCCTGTGCACAGCCAGCTTGCTTTTGGTTTCCTGGTGTTGTCCTGTAATTTCTTCTTTGAATCCTTGAGTCTCCTTGTTGAGCTTTCCTTTAAAAAGAAAATAGAGAAATAAATCACATTGCTGGTGATTACTTTGAGATTATGAAATGCCATTTAAAAAGGTTTCCTTGGGTTTTTTAAATGAGTAAGTCTCCTTTTTTATGCATATTCCAGCTTTTATTCTACTTTCTTGTTTCTTTCCTTTGTATTTTTACTCCCAGTGTCTATGCATGGGTCCTGTGCTGATTTCTTCCACATCATGGAGAGGGGATTAAAACTGGAAATCTGTACTCATACTGGACTTGGTTGACCCAAACATCTTAAATCAGACATGGTTAGCACATCTTCCCTCACTTTTCTTCCTTTGCTCTAGGAGCACATGTTCCCTCAGTTTGGGGCTTCTAAGAGCCAGGAACATCTTTGAAATGACAGCTGCTACCTGTCCCCTCTCTTCCCACCTCCCCTGTCATTCTCACTATGCTGGGTGGTTGGGTCATTGTCAAGTGGAAATGGCATTATTGGTGTTGCACCTTCCTACAATTTTGGGCTTCTAGAAGGATACTTCTCAATTCTTTCAAAGGGTGACAATGCTCTAGAGCTCAAAGGTCGAAACCAAGGCTCTGAGATAGGGCAATAATGACTGCTGAATTTAAATCTGTTTCCTGCTCAAGATCTGAGGATATTATGGGTCGCCCTGAGTTTCTTTATCTGTTTTAGGATAGAATTCCCATTTCTTAGAAGATAAAGCCTTAAAAAATGGGCTATGGCCATTTCCTTATTTCATTGAAGATAGTATTTTTCTACTTTCCATTATTTGTTATTTGGGTAGCCCCAAATAGCTTAGGAAGGAGTGAATAAGCATGCATTTACTCCACCATCTTTAATTAGATGTTGCTTTGAATTCTTGAGCAAGTTGATCAACAAGGCCCAAGTAAATGTGTAGAGAAACCTTAATGCTAATTGCCAATTTTCTTTTGTGTTTCTCTCTAACTGTATTTTTCCTGCTGTGCTTCCTATTCATCTACCTCAGGGACCACACCCCTACCCACCCCTGATACACTCCTGATTCAAATAAGCCAAGAAACAAACAAGCAAATACTATTCTCAGGAAATCTTCCATCAGTAAGTTCTACTTTAATGTGATTAATTCAATGGGATCCTGTCCCTGAATATTTATATTTGAAACTCTAGTTCTAGTTCTAGATGAAAGACAGTTCTCATGTAGGAGACATCAGGCGGAAATGGAGGATAAGGCTGAAGGCTAGGGGAATTTTCTGGATACCTAAAAATCACCCCCTGGTGTATATATAGAGGCAGCGTGACCTTTTACTCTTCAATTACAATATGTGCAGAATCAACAAATAATCTGTCACATTTCCTTAGTCACAAGCACTTTATGAGAAAAATGAGATTTGGGTTAGTGTTTTGGCATAGGCTTCAGTATGTAAAATAAATGTATGTAAAATAATTGTATGCAAATGAAGATTATTAAGGATTTCAACAAGCCCAATATGCTCCTCAAGAGCATCTTATGAGTATGTTAATGTACCCTGATAAGCCTGGGAATCCTATCAGATTGCTTAGAAAATCCTTCTTTTATTAAAAATAAGGCAAAGATAATCTTCTTGCTAACATCAAAATTATTGGACTCAGAATTAATAAGGTTGTATTGTATCATAATAATAATAATTATTGTATCAGTAATATAACTTATTATGACTAACCTAATAATTTCACAGTATATCTCATTGCAAATATACTAAATGGTAAATGTTTAATTGAACAAATTTTAGTTGTGATTTGCTTTATGATTTATGGAACTACCACCATTTTTCCAATTATTAAAGTAATGTGTATTCAGAGTGAAAAAATATTAAGGTGACATTAAGAAAAGAGATATGTAAAAAATAAAATAATTCTTCATCATGTAACCTACATGCAATCACCATCAACGTGTTGAAGTACATAGCCTTTGAGAATTTTGTCTATACTTATATTTTACTGTTGTTAAGAATATGAAAAGAAAATGGAAAATATCAGGTTAATTTTCTAAGAGTTGAATTACGACCACACCATGCATTTTTGCTGATATTGACAACCAAATTCAGATTTTCAGAACATGTGTTCTTTCAGCCACAAGACATGTAGTGAAAATGAATTGCCAACAGTTTGGAAAGAAATCCAGTGCATAAGACTATGAGAATTAAGATGTCACTGGCAAATTTTTAAAAAATGTTTAAACATCAGATAAAAATGTAATCTTTGCCTTGTTTTCAGGATTCAGATTATTGATCTATAACTACACTTAATTTTGCATTTTGATGTTAAAAACATGGGTAGCTTTCTAGTCTTGCATTTTACATAGATCTCTCGATCACTGACCGGTGAGATATGTGCCTATGCATGTGACACAGATTTGTGGCTCACATGTGTTCCAGAAAGTCACGTGAAACCTTTTCACACACTATAGTGGACTACTTCACTTACGATGATTCCACCTAGATATCACCTTGTTCAATTCCCCAATTATGCATGTAAAAATTATAAATTGTAATGTTTGCTAAAATCAGAAACATACACTGTTTCTAAGAAATGATAAAGCGGTTGTACTGAGAACACTAATAAGGAACACTGGGAGGTTGTGTTGAGTCTTTCACATACGATGTATAGAATACATTAAAATTAATGTGAGAGAATATACTCACCGATATCTGTCACCTGTTAACTCATTCAGAACACACAGAATCAGACTCCACCGGGTCCTTCAGCCCTTGCTTCAGGAAGGGTAGGCACGTAGGAGGGAGCTAGCTGGGTGCTCCAGAGGCTCGAAGTCACAGTCTGGCCATCAGACACCATCTGCTCATTCCGACTGCCTCTGGCTCCCCGCCTCCAGTCCAAAGGGAGAGCGTACCAGAGGCTGCAGGTTCATTACAGGACAGCATGGTTTCTCCCGTTTTAGAGAAGGTAATCATCATTAAACTGGTTATGAAACGCTCACCGAGCATGTCTTTCTGTTTCTCAGCAAAAAATGACTCAATCAAGAGAGCTTTCCAGTAATTTAATATGACTAAGTATATGGTAAAGCTTACTTGTACTTTTTTTTTTTTTTTGAAGTAAGCTTTTTATTTGAGAATAGTTTTAGATCTACAGGAAAAAATACTGTAAAGATGGTACAGAAAGTACCTGCATATCACATACGCAGGTATCCCTTCTAACATCTTACATTTGTCACGGTTAATGAACCCACACTGATACATTATTATTAACTTTTTCAGATTTCCTTAGTTTCTCCCTTATGTCCTTTTCTGTTTCAGGATCCCATCCAGAATATCACCTCACATGTGGTGTCATGTGTCGTCTCCCTAGATCCCTCTTGACTGTGACAGTCTCTCACGGTCCTTACATTTGATGATAGTGTCCTTATTTTGACAGTTTCGAGGAGTACTCTTAGGTGTCTTGTAGAATGTCCTTCAGTTGGGATTTTTTTGGATATTTCTTTCATGGCCAGAGCAAGGTTGTAGGGTTTGGGCAAGAAAACCAGAGAGATAAAGTGCCATTCTTCACACATCATAACAAAAGTGGGGACTGTCAACAGGATTTATCACTGTTGATGTTGGCCTTGATCACTTGGGTGAGACGGCGTGTGTCAGGTTTCTCCACTGTAAAGTTACTCTGTTTTCCTGCTGTTGCCATACTGTCCTCTTTGGGGAAAAGTCACTATCTGCAACACACTTGTGTGGGGAGTTTGGGTTCACCTTCCTGAAGGTGGGGTATCTACATAGGCTATTTGGGATTCAGTCAGGGAGATTGACTTTTGTTTTAGCCTGCATCTCTCACTCAATATTTAAAATGGAATTTGGTAATGACTTCAAAATGGAGTCATTATACAACTTAAACTGTCATTTATGACCATTTTGGGTCCAAGATTATTTAATTCCTTACATTCCTGGAAGATTGAGGCCACAGCAGTGTTCCTGTGGGTCTGAGTTGACTTTGAACTCATTGAACACCTTGGAGGAATGTGTTCTATTTTATTCTCTTTCTATTTGCTCTTCTTTGCGTGGTGAGTCAGTGAGGAGCTTGTCTTGGACTGTTGTAGTTTTCTTTCTGTTTACAGGGCTTTTAATTTTCCACTGTTGAGTGCAAAATGTTTTATTAGCCTACAGGCTGAATCAGATTGAAAAACACACTTTTCACAGTTAGGCTGTGTACTTACTAAACAAATTTTATTAAGAAACTTTTTTTTTTTTTCAGATCTAGGTGGATCCAGAAAAGATTCTTGAACTCTCTTGGCCTCAATTTCTTCATCTATGAAATAGAGCTAATACTAATATACTATTATAATATATAATACATATGTATATATATGTGTGTGTGTATAGTGTTATATAGAGAAAGTAGTATGAGTGATTTATTTAAAGTGCTTGATTCAGACCAATAAGTAGTACAAATTACTATAAAACAATGTTTTTTTATTGCAAAATAGTGACATACGATCTTATATTTGTTTCAGGGGTACAACATAGTGATTTGGTAAGTCTATGCATTACACAGTGTCCAACACCATAAGTGCAGTTACCATCTGTCACTGCACATAATTATTGTTGTATTACCGACTATATTCCCAATGCTATACTTTTCATCCCTATGACTTATTTATCTTATAACTAGAAATTTGTACCTCTTAATCCCTTTCACCTCTTGCACCTATCCCCTCCTCCACTTTCCTTCTGGCAATCGCCAGTTCTCTGTATTAATGAGTCTATTTCTGGGTTTTGTTTGTTTGTTTCTTTTTTTTTTTTGGATTCCACGTGTAAAAGAAATCATATGGTATTTGTGTCTGCCTGACTTATTTCACTTAGCATAATAACTTCTAAGTCCATCCATGTTGTCATGAATTCAAGATTTCATTTTTTTATGGCTGAGTGATATTCTATTATATATATAATATATATAATATAAATATATATATATATATATATATATCCCATATTCTCTAGTCTTCTATCAATGAACACTGAGGTTGCTTCCACATCTTGCCTGATGTAAATAATGCTGCAGTAAACATAGGGGTGCATATATCTTTCCAAATTAGTGTCTTCATTTTCTTTGGGTAAGTACTCAGAAGTGGAACTTAAAACTTTTTTTAATGTATATTTTGGGGGAATTTAGAAAAAAAAATGTAAAGATCATACTTTCAGGAAATTCTTATTGAGTGTTTTTATGTACCAAGTCTTGTGTTATAGTGGAGCCATAAGGAGGAATAAACAAGGGGCTGTTCCCAAGGAATATTGATCTTGCAGGAGCTCTGTTTGGTAACAGATTCTCCTTCAACATCAATCCAGTGCAATGATCTAGAAATAATAACTAAGGACACTAGCTTATGTCCAGCAGTTCTGCACAAGGTTTCCAATCATTTCTATAATAATGGAAGACAAAGAATGTAAAAATAGAAATGTGTGTGTGTGTGTATGTGTGTATATAGAACTTCATTTAAAAAAAAAGAACAAAAATTTCAACTCACAGATAAACTATAAGTTAATTTGTGGATGAAGAAAGTCCTTGTTTTGTTTTGTTTTTTTTCCCTGGCAAAAGAACCTTCCGGAGAATTTATGATGATCTATAAGTGCTTTGAAATGTGAGCCGAAGGATAAGTACTGAAGGTGGCGAGATTTCTGTGGCCTTTTCAGTATGAATTCAAACCAGCATTTCCTCAGGCCTTTCATCAGAGCTTCAAAGCCTCTCAAGTTCCCCTTACATCCTAATAATTCTTGATAGAAGTCTAAATGTTCAGCCTCAGATGCAGAAGCCCTGCAGCTCCATAAAATAAACCCGGGCGGCCCATGGAGGAGAGGCTCTGAAATCCCTCCTGTCCACCCTCCCTCTCTCCCCTTGGACCTGACCCGGACCTGGGGACATTTCAGCCCAACTCCCTTCCCTCTTTCAGAAACACCAGGTTGCTAACTCCCCGTTCACACACATCAGGATCCAGGGATGTCACTCTGGTAAAGCCAGCTATGTAATTTGCCAGGTGCAGTGAAAAATGAATGTGCAGGACATTTTCTTCACAATTTTTAAGAATTTCAAGATGGCGACGATAGAGTCTCAAACCAGGTGCCAGTCCCTTCTGAATCCCTGGCCCTGTGCACTTGTGCACTTTCATAGTGGCACTCTCCTGAAGCTTCCCAGAAGTTCAAAACACTACATAGGAAAATGTTATTCCAGAATTCCAGACTGGGTTTCTTTTCTGAAACATCATTGGAACCAGGGGAGAACTATAATTTCCAGGTGGCTGTGCCTAGTGGGAAAGGTCATGAGCCCCATATTGAGAAGGAGAATGGGGAACAGTGTGATGGGAAAGGGTCTGCATGGGAAAGAGAGGGAAGGAGGCTCATGGCTGGGAGGCAAAGATTTGGGGAAGCCAAGAGAGGATGACAGTGGAGACAGCTGGTTGTTGCTATTGTGGTTTCTTCCCAAAGACTGGGAAAGTGGAGACAGAAAGGAGATAGGAAGAAAGTCTACTATGCACAAAAAATACACTTCCCTTTTAGCATTTTTCCCCTGAAAACATAAAGATCTGCATTGCTACAACTATAAGTATTATACCACATTACAGTTTCACTGGCTGAAATTCCATAACAGGACAGAGACATGTAGAGCCCTGGGTTTCATGTGAGTTAAATAATAAAAATGCTATTGGTTAAATTCCTATTTCATTACCATAAGTTTATTTGCCTTAAACTTTATTTGAGGGACTTAGAAATTCAAGTCACAAATGAGGTTTCAGTAAGCCAGCTACACTCAAAAGGAGAGAGTGCTAGAACATATTGGATTGCTGTGTTCCCAGGATGCCATTCTGAACTTTATTCCTGTTGGTGCTGATACGACTCATGGGATCAATAGACCGCTCTTATTGATATGATATCCCAAATTAGATGACAGCAATACCTGGTAAATGACAAGTGCTGTTGTGTTAAAATAGTTCTATCAGCATCTTGATCTAATAATAACAGCTCTCTGTTGGTGTAACTGAATCAAAGATTGATTTTCATGAGTCAAGAGAAAAAGACAAAAAACAAAGTCTTCAGAAAGTCTCCTCAAATGAGATTCCTGGAACTGAGCTTTGAAAGTCAGGTCTTTGGGGTCTTCAACCAGGACAAAGTTTTGGAAAATCACAAGGCTAAGCCTTGGTTCGACATCTTCTTATAAAAGCTGAGAATATATACCTGAATAGGGGGCCATCTGACCTCTGCACAAAGCAGCCCAACTCCATAAATGCCAAGAAAAAAAACGAGGGCTATCCCACCCATGGTTTCATTTTTGTTGCTGAAATGAACCTTTCACAAAGAAGAGGGAAACAGAAGAATAGTAATCTCAGAAATTCTATTCAATTCCTTCCTCTGTAGAACTGCTTTCACTAAATTCCACTTTGGCCTTACGGTGCTGGCGTACACTGAGCACCAATAAAAATGACCCTTTGTACACTCTAAGAAAATTGTTGAAAACAGCGCTGTTGAGAAAAGTCGTAGTTCTGACCGAGGCCCTCAGGAAAAATGTCCTTTTGTGCATATTCCTGAGCAACAGAGAAGTAAGGCGTTTCTCGTTCTGCCTGTGAGGAGATTCTAGAGAGAAGCGCATCTCTTTTCTTATCAGAATGCTCACTTTGATGGAGAGGATGTTTCCTGGAAGTCCGGGCAGAGAGGCAACATTCAGAATTCAGAGAACTGATTACTCTTTTCCTCTTCCTGTCCCTTGGAGAGGGATCATGGCAGACATCCCCAGACAGCGTTAGGTGTCGCAAAAGAGAGTCCAGCCAGAAACATCACTTCTGTGACACCGTTAGCCCCCAACTACTCAGCATCTATATATTTGAGAAACATATTTTTTCCTTTTTTTTTTCTTTCTTAAAAATGCCAGCTCTCACAGGCAAATGTCTTCAGGCCCAGGACTTGCTTTTCCTTTGAAAGTCATACCATTTGTTTTTTGTTTTTTTAAAGATTTTATTTATTTATTAGACAGAGAGAGACAGCCAGCCAGAGAGGGAACACAAGCAGGGGGAGTGGGAGAGGAAGAAGCAGGCTCCCAGCAGAGCAGGGAGCCCTATGCAGGACTCGATCCCAGGACCCTGGGATCACGCCCTGAGCCGAAGGCAGACGCTTAATGACTGAGCCACCCAGGCGCCCCTTGAGAAACATTTTTAAGGGTGAATTATCAAGGCAAACTTGAAGAAGAAATTAAGAAGCAAATGAGCTTTCTGAGAATGTGAGAAGAGAAAATGTCCATTCACTCAAAGGTGTAGGTGTGTGAAGGTGTACTGATGGGCTGATTGTGTGTGTGCGCTGGGTACACGTCTACACACACAGAATTGTATATTTTGTGTGTGGTGTGTATATATAGTTATATGTGTGTGTATGCACATACACACCACACATACACAATCAACCTGTTAGTGTACCTTCATGCACACTTGTATATATATGTGCACACACGCATATAATTGTATCTGCGTATATGTAGGATTGTGTATGTGTATATGTATATATAATTATATATGATTACATGATTTTATATGTATATACATTTTACGTGTGATTGTATATGTACACATATGATGGCACGTGTCTATGTATTCATACATGATTATATATGTATGTGTATATATACTTTATATATGTTTGCATATGTTTGTATGTATAATAAACAATTTTATTTTTTAATGCATGTATTAGCAGTCTCCCACTCTATTCCTATACTTGGCTATTGCCTTGACTTACCAACCAATGAGGCAAAAATGTAGCTTTGACTCCCAGTATGGGCTCAGAGAGCCGCATGAATCACTGCGAGTTTGGGATTTATCTGACCAGGGTCACGGGGAAGGAGATATATGCTAACACTGCTGGCTCCTGCCTCCCGCAGTACAGAATGTTACAGAAAGAACAGTGTAGCAGTACTGGTCCAGATGCCGGGGCGTACTACTTGGAACAGCTTTCACCCCCCCTCAGGATAAGGGTTCATTTGTCTCCTATCACTGCAGGTTCAAGATAGAGTTTGTGTCCTCCATGGCTGGGGTTCATGGACAGTTCGTATCAGCATCAGTGAGGATCTGTTGGGAACCCAGAGTCTCAGACTTCATGCCAGTCTTTCTAAAGCAGAATTTGGGGAGACAGAACGTAGGAAACACGGTCTCCAGGTGATACGCACCAGGATTTGGGAAGCAAAGAGAACTTAGACGTACAAAACTGTTGTGTTGTTCTCCTGAGACTTTTCTGTCTTCCAAATTAGAGCAGGCTGTCAGAAAAATAATGCCATCTCCAAGGGAATAAAGGTGTGGGGGGGTCGGATTTACCTCTGTTCTGGGAATTCGGGAATTAATAAATATGTATAGCTGAAGAAGAGGAACACTGCTTAAGGAAATCTGGTATTAAGCTTCAGTAATTGCCAGAACATCTCGGGAAGTGATATCCTGCCAGAGGCAAGACTTTTCGAGTGAAGTGTTAATTCCTGCTAGATGCATTTTTAAAACATATCTGGCTCGGCTAGTCTTTAAAACAAGGCTGATGAGAATTTGGCACTTGTGAGTCGAAGAGGCCAAGGCTGAAGTTATTAATTTAAGAAACGTTCAAGAGCCTCAATTCCTCCATTTTGAGATCATATTTTACCTGGGTTGCATTTTTCCAAAACGGAACAGCCTTGTATCATCAACAGCTGAGCTCTCATCCTGAAATTGTAGGAAGGATGGCCAAAAAAGAGCATCCCGCTGTGTTTTTTATCATTGTTGTTATTGATCACTTGTGAGTAATCACCAAAAAACCTGAGCATTCTTCTGAACACAGGTTTGGAAATCCATCTGGCCGCGGCGCTCGAAATGCACACGAGTCACGTGAGATACACACTTGAAGAGGGGTGGTGTGGGGAGAAGGCGACCGGCTTTGTTCTGCAGACCATGTAAAACGTTTGAACCATCACCTGTAGGACTTCCGGACTCAAGTTGGCCAGCGCCTTTGAAAGCTTAAGCTTCTCTCCTATTCCTCATCCTATTAGCATTTACATGGCACTTCTAAGCCATCAGGCCTTCCTTACCGCTGTTCAGTGCGATGATAAAAAGAATTGCCCGTCCTATTTTTCTGGTAAAGAATCCCAGCCAAGTGCTGTGTTTCTGAAGCAGCCACGGTGCCCGACTGTGTTGATTCAGGAGCTCTTACCTCTTTGTTGACCATCTCCACTCCGGAACCACAGCACATTTTGCACATAACATACTTTTTGGTTTTTTTTTAAAGATTTTTTATTTATTTATTCGACAGAGATAGAGACAGCCAGCGAGAGAGGGAACACAAGCAGGGAGAGTGGGAGAAGAAGAAGCAGGCTCCTAGCAGAGGAGCCTGATGTGGGGCTCGATCCCATAACGCCGGGATCACGCCCTGAGCTGAAGGCAGATGCTTAACCACTGTGCCACCCAGGCGCCCCTGCACATAACATACTTGATTGATTCAGTCATGAAAAGAAAAAGTTTAAACATTTTATTTTTATTAAACACATTTAAGGGGCGCCTGGGTGGCTCAGTCGGTTAAGCGTCTGCCTTCGGCTCAGGTCATGATGGATCCCCAGGTCCTGGGATCCAGTGGCTGGTTCCCTGCTCGGCAAGGAGTCTGCTTCTCCCTCTCCCTCTGCCCCTCCCCCCTACTTGTGCACTCTCTCTCTCTTTCCCTCTCTCTCTCTCTCTCAAATAAATAAACTCTTAAAAAAAGAAACACATAAAACCCCCCACAAAACCTAGCCGCTGCTTACCTGCTTATGTCACATTGGAAGGCTTAAGATCAGAAAGCTAATTCCAGGTGGAATCATTGAAACCAAAGGGGCATAGCTGTCCGTCGCTGTTCTTCCTTGCCTGCAGACCCCAGGTCTCCGTCGGTAGGCATATTCACCATCCCTGCATGTAGCCAAGCCCACTCATGGAGAGTCGAGTTCCCTTTGGTCTAGGTTTGGATAAGGGGCCGAGTTCCGGCAAAGATGTGAGAGCAGGTCTGCTTGAGCTTGCTAGGAAATGTTTTCCCCCTGATGCAGAGGAAAGCAAGAAGAGAAAAAGCCTCTCTTGTTGCTGCCACCTTCCTATCTGCCTGGGACACGGTCCAAGACAGTGTAATACTTGCCATCCTGAGGCCATGAAGGTGCTAACCCATTGACGGTGGCCAAGCAGGATGACAGGGGGAGCCTGGGCCATGGACGCCGGCGCCCAGCCTGAAGTGGCTGACCTCCCCACAACCTGACACCTGACATCGAATACCTGTTACTTAAGCCGTGCCCGTCAGGTACTCTGCTCCCCACAGCCAAATGTGTTTCGCTGATACCGTAAATAAGGAATAATATTCACAGGCCATTACCAAAACTCTACGTGATAAATAAGAGGGAAAAAAAATCTTAAGTCGTATTGATTTTGTTTTAAGATATAGACTATGTGGAAATTAAAGTTTCATGTGATTCGTGTTAGCCCTCCAAAAGCCCTGTTGGAGTTCTGATTAAATATGAAGTGAGACTGCGTGGCTGGGAGACTCACATAACAGACCGAATTTAAAGCCGTGCATCCCACGGACATCCGAGCTGTGGGAAACACGTGGACGCACAAAAAGCAGAGAAACGGGAGGAGATGTGCTATAGGTTACAAATGTGGTCTCATTAAGTGCCACATTCATAGTTAAGAATGTTGAAGAGCAAATAAAAAGACCTTTTCCTCTGAAGTTAAAATGGCAACAGCTCAGACAGATTTCTTTTTCCATTTCTGAGGTAAATCACTACTAATAATCCTTTTTAATGCAAAATGCACTAATACAAGGCATTGTGTTTGTGATATTTATCCAAGGAAATAGGAAATCCTGAAGTATAACAAAGCATCAGCGCATCAAACCTTTCAGAAATCCGTGCGGCCCGTAGGGAGCCAGAGGAGGCGAACGCCATAATATTAGAGGAGGTGTTTTTGCTGCTATTATCACAAAATGACAGCTCCAGGAGGCCTGGAGAGAGAGGGAAATCGTGCTTTGCAAAGATACAAGATTGCCTTCCACTGGTTTGTGCCCACAAATAGGGTCAAGATCGTGTCACATAGAAGGTAGTGAGCAGTGATCGGTGACCGCACACAGAACAGCCTGGAGAGGAGATGTGTCTGAGGAGTCAAGGATAAATGCAGTGGTGTTTAGTTCAGCTGAATAACCTATCAGGTTCATGGGGTTTTGTTATAGGAGTAATCATTCAACTCTTTGAACTTTTATATGATACGAGGACACAACAGCTTGGAGTCAAGACAATACTAGCTCAAGGGTGGGGAAACCGAGGCCCAGTCACTACGTTGGCCGAATGACTTTGAGAAAGGCATTTAACTTCCCAAGCCTCAATCTCTTTGTCTAAGCAACGAAGGGATTGTGACGAGTCTAGATCTGTCAAATCGAATAGACGAAGTAAGCCTTGAAGGAAGTACAGGATCTCCGAACTGGAAGTGGATCTAGGAACCAGCTTTTCAAAGTTGCCGAATTCACAGAGGAAAAGGGGAGGCTCAGACAGTTGAACCCATGTGTGCAAGGATTCACAACTGGTAAGTGACAGATGGGACGATGGCCCAGCTGGGATGGCCAGCAGCCCTCCCAGTTTCCCAGGGATTGAGGGATTTCCCAGGACATGGGATTTTCAGTGCTAATGCTAAGAAAGTTCCAGGCAAACCAGGATGCCCTGGATACCTGAGGACTAGGTCACCTCATTTCCTCATGCACTGGATACTGAGGACTAGCTGTCCTTGAACTGCTTCTGTGCACTACAAAAATATTCTTCCAGTGTCACAACACTCTGGTGGCATATGGGCACTCCATAAATGACTGCCTGGGTCCCATTCCACTGTTGGCGACATTCAGCGTTAGATCTTGCCCTTCAGTTTGCCTTCTTGTCTTTGAGCTCAGTTCACTCAGCAGGAACGTAGAGCTCATGGCAGAGACTCCTTCAAAGCAAAGGTGTGGGCGGATGTGACTTTGTGTCCACTCGGAGCTGGTAGCTGCCTGTCTGAGGGGCACCAAGGGGCTCAACCACCCCTCAAGGCTTCAACCCCCTGAACCCCCCTCAACCTTTAACTGTACTGGAGCAGCAATAAAAGAAAGGCACATTTTAAAAATGAAATCTGATTTCATCTATAAAAATAGGGATAAAATTAAATAAATAGTGCCTAACGCAGCCCAAAGTAAAGGACAATCAGTGTCTCCATAATTTGCTGTTAGAATTGTGAATACTGTCAAATTTGCAATTTGGCAAAATATATCAAGAATTTTAAAAATGTTTGTACTTTTTGACTCAGTAATTGCAGTTCTGGGAATCTATCCTAAGGAAAGAAGTCCAACTTTAAAAAGCCATATGCCTGGCTATATCTAGGACACTGTTTTTCATAATAGCCAAAAAGTAAAAACAACAAAAATGTTCAGCCGTAAACAAATCGGTTACATAAAATATTGATAAAATACATCAACTCAAATCAATGGTTTGTAGTCCTTTAAATTGTAGTTATAAACATTAGTAAGCATGTTAATATTTACCTTATCATAGGAAATGCAGAATATTAGATCAAACTTAAACACAATATAATTACAGCTATAAAATGTGTACAGATATAAATTTGCAAGACAAAAGACTAAAAAGAAATACAGGATTTCTTCTCCATTTTTATAATTTTTCGAATTTTCTGAAATATGGAGATGCTACTTTTATAACATAATTCTTTTCCCTACAGTTAAATATTTTCATCATGAAATGATATGTGCTTATTATGAGAAAAATACAAAATTACAACATGTGTACCAGTTGGCTCGGACTGTCATAACAAAATACCACAGACTGGGTGGCTTACACGATAGGAACTTTATTTTCTCACAGCTCTGTGGAATACATGTCTCACATCAAGGTCCAGCAGGGTCAGTTTCTGGAGAGAGCTCTCTCCCTGGTTTGTGGACAGCCCCCTTCTCACTGTTCCCTGACAGGGTGGAGAGAAAGCTCTGGTGTCTCTTCCTCTCCTTATAAGGGCATCGACTCTATTGGATTAGGACCTCGTCCTTATAATCTCATACAACCATTATCACCTCCTCACAAGACCTGTCTACAGTCACACACTGGGGTTTAGGACTCCAATGTACAAATTTGGGGGAAACAATTCAGTCCCTACCAACACACATATAGCAGGGTCGAAGTAAGGTCCCTCAACCTCTCTCCCTACAGAACATCACGTGGGCTGCATCCCTGCAGATGATTTTTCCTTGTTTTTGGAAGCATTTGAAAAATAATTTAACTAATATATGCAAATACCTGTAGAAATGTCAATGAATTATAAGATTTCCATTGCAGAAGAGTAAAACTCTGCCTCTAATTTCCCTAAGCAACAGGAAGGTCTTTAAAGTTTTAGTTATGCGGCACCTGGGTGGCTTCAGTCAATTAGGTGGCTGTCTTCCATTCAGGTCATGATCCCAAGGTCCTGGGATCGAGTCCCACATTGGGCTCCCTGCTCAGCAGGGAGTCTGCTTCTCCCTCTCCCTCTGCTTGCCTCTTCCCCTACTTCTGCTCTCTCTCTCTGCCAAATAAATAAATAAAATCTCTAAAATAATTTTAAAATGAAGTTTTAGTTATATTTCCTGCCATTTAACTGTACTTTTTTAAACCATACATGTATACCGCTATTTTTTATTCGACTTAGCTATTACTACCAACTTCCCATTATTAGAGGTGAATACCTGCCTCCCTCATACAATTCCCTTCCCAAACTTTTCCTTCACCCCTGCCCCCATACCTAGCTAAGTAACCTATTTATTCTGATACGATTTCTAAAAGTTGTCTTCTGAAATTCTTTCTCCCCTGCCAACAGTCATCATATTGAAGAGAGATCCAATAATGCTGAGCTGTGTAGTACTAATTGATAGAACTGTAGGAAAATGCCATTGCTCCAAAATGTGTCAGGGTTTTGTAGTACTCTTGTCTGCTCAGGGAAGGGAAACTCAAAACCTGAATGATAGCCAATCAATGGTGTTAGAATAAGTAAATATCCCCATGGGGGAAAAAAATGAGCCTTGATATCTACATCACACCATATACAACATTAAATTATATTTAAATTTAAAATTTTGAGATATCTCATAGACCTAACCATATAATTAAAATTTCTAGAAGAAAGCATGGGATAACATCTTTGCCACTTTAACTCAGGCAAAGACTTCTTAAATGGGAGAGAAGAGAATATGATACACTAGACTGTGATGAGAGACCGTGAACCAAAAAATGGCTCCTAATGACAGATGTGACTTCCACTCACATTTTATTGATGCAAGTAAATCACATGGCCTTTTCTGAATTTAACAGGGCAGGAATGTTTAACCCTCCTGCAGAAGGGGTAATGCAAGGAAAGGAAAAGCCATATTTTACCAAGAGAAATGTAATCTTCCAAAAAGAAATCTAGAGTGACAAGACATAAGAATGTTACCTTTCTTAGCTTCTGCAGGCTACTGATCTGAAACAGGGTCAACTGGGAAGCAAAGCAAAGGAGATTGGAAATAAAAATGGAAGCCCAAATGGCACCTTACCAATGACACTGTCTTCACTAACAGTCTTAGCGATGTTGAGAACTTGGAGAAAGTCAGTCAAGAGAAATTTCCAGAAAAAAAAATTATTATTAACTATTTTCTTTTTTTGTTGTTCTTTTTTGTTTGGGGAAGGGGCTCAGAGAGGGGGATGGTTAGGGGGTGGCAGAGGGAGAGGGAGACAGAATCTCAAGCAGACTCCACACCCAGTGCGGAGGCCCATGTGGCCTCGATCTCACAACCCTGACCTGAGATCATGACCAGAGCCAAAATCAGCAGTTGGATCCTGAACCGACTGAGCCACCCAGGCGCCCCTAACTATTTTCTAGAGAAGCAAGCATTTGCACACCAAAAATACAAGAAAGATATAATATAAAAATAAAGGACAGTTCTCTAAGTTGATTATATTTACTACTTTGAAAAACAAAACAAACCGCATTGTTTTAACCCATTTCTCCACAGAACAGTGATGGCATCATTAGCAAAGAAGTAGGATGTGAGTACATTTGGAGACCACTGTCTTGAGGGATGATGCCGCCTCCCGACAGAGGACAGAGATTCTTTTATTTTGGACTGCTCCTTCTCCTGTTTAATCACGTTGTTAAAATGTGCTAGTTTTTCCTTCATAAAAAATAACAGACTATGGAATGAATGCCTATCTGATTTGTAACTCCTGAGCTATTGGAATAATTTGGTTAATCTAGTCAGTGCTGTTTTAGTGGAAGAATGATCCTAAATTTTATAATCCTTTTCTTAGAATGATACCATTCAAATTATTATTCAAGAAAAAAAAATAAAACAGATCTCAGACATTGTTGTAACTTGCTATAAACTGGTGAAATGCAATATAAACATCTAAAAATACAATATGCTTACTGATGTATCTCTTATTCCTTTTTTTTAAAGATTTATTTATTTATTTTAGAGAGGGGGAGGGGCAGAGGGAGAGAGACTCTCCAGCAGACTCCCCGCTGAGCATGGAGCTAACACGGGACTCAATTCCACAATCCTGAGATCGTGACCTGAGCCAAAACCAAGAGTTGGACACTCACCAACTGAGCCACCCAGGCGCCCCAATATATCTCTTATTTCTTATTACGTAATTCAAGAAATCATCTTTTCTTTTTCTTTCCTTTTATGTCAACGCAGTTTCCTTCCGATTCTCCTTGCTTCATATGACAAAAAAAAATTGCATCCCTGATGATGCGTGTGGACCCTGGATAGATGGTGGAGAGAAGCAGCAGGGGCTTTCATGTTTCACGGTAAGCTCGTGCTATCTGGCACGACGGTAGCCCCAGGCCACCCTTCCAACCACCTCGTGGGTCTCAGGTGGCAGAATTATATCCGATCACAGAAGGGTGCTTGGTTAGTCTGCCTCTTTAACTTCTTCCTTTCGAAATATTTCAAGAAGTGGCTATTGCAAGGGCAGCACTATGATGGATGCAAAACGTGCACAGAAAGCTGAAGAGCACGGTTTCCCTCCAGATCATGGTCAAGGTCAGCAAGTTCTCGCAGGTAATATTCTTCTGTTTTTCCTTATAATAATACATAGGCACCACATTATTAAGTTAAATAGTTACATCTTTACACTTGAATCAATATATAATATTAGCATCAAAATGTTGATCATTCACTTATTTTTAATTAAATATTGAACATCTGAGAAATTACATTTAAATAATGATGTTTCGTAATAATGGAGGGGGGATCGTTATTGCGGGATGCATTTTTTTTAACAAAGAGAACAACGACTAAACGTCAGCATTGACACTCAGCGTCCTTGAGCTGTGACTGCATAAACATTTCTATTCCCACGCAACTCCTGTATTTCTCTGTTTTAAAATGCGTCAGAAATACCAGCATATCATAATACCATATGCTCCTAGAGCATAACATCACTCAGCACAAACATGACCTTTTGTGCTCTATCACTCCTTGGCTTCAGAGGCTCCCACACTTTCTTTCCCACTTGGCATCTTACCACGATCTAAGCCCTCATTTGCTGTTTAATCTCCTCACCTGGTGTTCTCCCCTCACTTGCTCTCTCCTTCCACCCAACCACACTGGCCTCCACACCGGTCTTCGAATGCACTAGGTACACTCTTCCAGCTTCAAGGCCTTTGAGCCAGTCTCTCTCTTCTCCTTGGAATGCTCTTCTTCTAGACAGCCATGTGGCTCACTACCTCTTCTTTCAGCCCTCTGATCAAACACCACTTTATCTGAAAGCCACCCGTGATGTGTGTGTGTTTGTGTACATGCTATGGACTGAATGTTTGTGTGACCCCAGAATTCATATGTTGAAGACCTAGCCCCCAGTGTGATGGTATTTGGAGATGAGGCTTTTGGGGTGTTAGCTGAGGGTAGATGAGGTCATGAAGATAGGGTTTTGGTCGGATGGGATTCATGCTTCTCTAAGAAGAGATACCAGAGAGCTCACTTTCTTTCCATCCACCCGGGAGGACATAGCAAGAAAGCGTCCATCTGCAAAGCCAGGAACAGAGCTCTGAACAGGACCCCAGGCACACGTGCACACACACACGCACACGCCCGCACTCATTCACACACAGATATGAAAGTTTGAAGTTATGGCTGCAAACTAGCAAAGAATGACTATCTTAAACCTAAAATATGGAGAGTGTGAAAAAATTAACCTCAAACAAGGTCAAGAGTTATAGTCAGCCAGACACCCATGTTTTTAGGAATCCAGATAAGAATAAGTGATGATCGGGGCGCCTGGGTGGCGCAGTCGTTAGGCGTCTGCCTTTGGCTCAGGGCGTGGTCCCGGCGTTATGGGATCGAGCCCCACAACAGGCTCCTCTGCTAGGAGCCTGCTTCTTCCTCTCGCACTCCCACTGCTTGTGTTCCCTCTCTCGCTGGCTGTCTCTGTCAACTAAATAAATAAAATATTTAAAAAAAAAAAAAAGAATAAGTGACGATCATGAGCAAATTCCAAGAAAAATAAATAGAGATGAAAACCCTCCTTAACAAATTCTATGACTTAGACCATAATTGGACTCAACTAAAATATAGATAAAAATGATAATCTTCTAGGAAAATAAAGTTTATCAAAATTGACCTCAGAGAAAGGTAGAAAATCGACATACGCTAATTACTATGGATAAATTTGTTAAAAAAAAATGCCTCCGGTTCCTCTCCCAAAGAAAATATCAAGATGAGTCAGTTTCATACGTGAATTCTATCAAAGTATCAATGATGCCAACACAATGCTGTTTAAGGCTTCCAAGTTTTTGTAAGAAATAGTTAAAATATTCACATGAATACTTCATGACCCTATCAAAAAAGAAGAAAAAAAGTTACAGACCTTTTTTTTTTAAACTTTTTTTTTAAAGATTTTATTTTTTATTTATTTGAAGAGATAGAGACAGCCAGCGAGAGAGGGAACACAAGCAGGGGGAGTGGGAGACGAAGAAGCAGGCTCCCAGCAGAAGAGCCTGACATGGGGCTGGATCCCGGAACGCTGGGATCACGCCCTGAGCTGAAGGCAGACACTAAACCGCTGTGCCACCCAGGTGCCCCTAGAGACCTTTTAAATAAATGAGACAGACTTGGTAGCATGAAGTAAATAGTAAAGTAAATGACACTTCATTTTTTCTCTCCACTCTCTGTTCAAAACCAGCTCCTGATAAAGCTCATGGCTTTCTTCTTGCTAGCTACGGTTTCGGCTTAGGATTATGAACGAGGTGGTGAAGAATACAGTAAAACTGGAAGACTACACTTGGCATTTGGCACTGGTGCCATAAGACTTCGAAGACAGAGAAAGAGAAACTTTTTTTTTTCACGGTGTGTACCGGAGCTTCTTTGATGTTCTGCCTTGGGTGATCTAATGTCTCTCCTTACTTCAGCCATTTCCTTCAACCTCTGGGTAACGTCAGTCCTCCCTTGACTGGGCCGCTTTGCCTCTCTAGGCATCTCTCTGCAGTGGAATCTCTTCTAAGCTGGCTTCTCGCCTCCTCCCATTGAAAAGATCCCACATCCTTGGCTTGCTGCCAATGCGGGTGCAGTCTGCAAGAGTCTAAATGTAGTTCACTTGCGTGTCACTGGCTAATGTGGGCTGTTTGCTGGGGTCTCAATTCCTCTCCAGACAGCCTATCTTTCTGTGTTCACAGCTGGGGGGCCAGCTTTCTCCATAATGGGCAACCCAAGGAAAAGGAGTCAGGCGGAAGTTATATCATTTTATGATCTAGCCTTGGAAGTCACACAGCATCATTCTGTGCTCTTGATAGAGCAGACCCTTCCCACCCAGGTTCAATGGGAGGCAAAGAGACTCCTTCTTTTCCTGCAATTGGTGATGTTCTGGAAGAGCATATTACTCTGGTCTTTTTTGGAAAATACGATATGCCAAAAAGTTCTTTTTCTCTACCCAACCTGCTAGGGACACATATCACATACCCAAGTCCTTATTTAGCTTGAGGTAAAGAAAGACACCTCCGATCTTCTCTTCCATGTGGGAAGAAGAAGAAGGAAAAGAAGAAAGAAAGAAAGAAAGAAAGAAAGAAAGAAAGAAAGAAAGAAAGAAAGAAAGAAAGAAAGAAAGAAAGAAAGAAAGAAAGAAAGAGGAGGGAGGAAGGGAGGAAGAAAGAGGGAGGGAGAGATGAAGGAAGGAAGAAGGAAGGAGGGAAGGAAGGAAGGAAGGAAGGAAGGAAGGAAGGAAGGAAGGAAGAAATGGTACAAATGCCAGCAACCCTCTCCAAAAAAATTCTTTCTTCCCTTTCACTTCCAACGCAGCCCTTTTCCACCTTCAAGGTGGGACTTGGGTGAGGAGGCAAAACAGGTCTTTACTTTATCTGCAAATGCTATAGAAAGGGCCTGGCACCTGGAAGTTTGAGGATGCATAATTTTTTCACCCTTTTCCTGGGGGCAGACTGATGAAATGGAGACAGTTTCATATAAACCTCTCGTTAATCAGAGAGTAGAGTCTGACATCACAGAAGAATACAGCCAAATTTAGTGAAGTTAATTTTAGAAATGCAAGAATGGGTTGATATTTAGAAATCTATTAACATAGTATTTGTGACTCGTAAAATAGAGAGTGCTTTTACATAACAACAGAAAAAACACAGAATCTCATGAGGAACAGGCTAAGGACATAAAGTGACAAGTCACACAGACGCACAAATACAAATAAGCAATGGATAGACATAGAGTCTCACTGGATAACAAAGATTATGCAAATTAGAACAAGTACTATTTTAACCTAAAAATATAATAGATAATATAGAATGTTACAGCACAGGTTTTTTTTTTGTTTTGTTTTGTTTTGTTTTTTTTCTTTTTAATGCTCTGTCAACTTTCAGTTAAATAATACCTTCACTTTATTATAGCTTTCAATGATTCCTTTGAAGGGAAGGAACCCTAACCCTTCTTCCAAGCCTCCATGCCAAACTCCCCCCATTGCTATATTCTGGTAGCATTTTCTACTGGTCCTCCCGGCTATCTGCAGGTAGGTCTTGCCTTTATTAATACTGTCTTTTCCTGGAAGGCAAGGACCACGTTTTATCCATCTTTTCTATCTTTAATGGCACCTAGCTTAATACTTTGTACAGCATTTATTGAGTAACAAAGACAAAAATAATGTTAGTAATAAGCCTGATATTTATTGAATTTACTATGCAGCCTGCATCGTGGAAAACACTTGATACGAACCATGTAAGCTTTGCAATCTCTTGAGATAGAGACTATTATTAATCTAATTACAGACTAGGAATCAAAGGCATAAAGAGGAGAAGTAATTTGCCTATGCAAAAACAAATCTGTGCGTTTGAACTGTGTTCTTTTCTCTAATGGACATATCGACAAATCCTGGAGGTCTCACAGAATTCTTTTGGCACATAATGATAGAGAAAAGGGGAAAGTGAGAAAAATCTCCAAAGAATAAAAATAGAGGCAAATAAATCGCATATGCATTCGGAGGAGGAACCAAGGATTGCATTCCAAAGTGATCTGACAGCAAGAATTAGAGAAACGGAAGAATGTGAATGTAGTAAATGCCTAGTTGCTATTTAAAGATTGTCATCTTAAGAAAGAAAACAATTGTTTATATGACTTTTAAAAATATTCATTAAAATAATGGAAAAAAGGAAAAACACTAATTTACACATAGATCAAACGAGTGCTGGAATCCATTTTGTCTTCTAATTCTGCTTGAATGAGCATTTAAATGGAATTTCTCTATTGTTATTGATTACAGCTTTCTGCTCCCCCACACATCCTCTTTCAAAAGCCATGTTAGTCTGATAAGAACTAGAATGTTGTGTACTTTCCTAATTCACTTGGCATTTATTCAAACCCCACAGCCTTAGGACTTTGAGGGTATTGAATTTGAGTCCTTCAAAGGGCAAAAGGACATGTTTAAAGAGGTTAGTTGTGGCCTTGTATACTTACTGGTTACAGTGCTTCTGTTCCTGAACAATGGAAAAACTTGACTGTTTCTGCTTAGAAGTTCATGGACCTGGAAGGCTCCAGACCATGTAAGTATTCACCAGGCTCAGATTGTACTGGAGAAAATTGAAACATTGGGTCACAACTGAATGCAAACCTAACCGTCTCTGAATATAAGCATCTAGGAGTGTGTAATTCAGGGCAGAAACTTGAATTTGCAAAAGAGGAATGTTAGAAGTAATAAAAACAAGAAGAAATGAAGTGAGAACCCCAGAGCCTTCCTTGCATGCCAGAATAAAGTAGACATGTGTTACATTCTTTCCTTTTGTGGGTCCCTTCCACACCTGTTGTTGCTTTCCTGGGGAATTAGCCAAAAGTGATCCAATTTCTAAGCGTTAGTGGGGAGAAATTATTCTGTCCCAGGAACAGGAAGCCAAGGTTCACATTTTCCATTATTCTTCTTTTTTCAAAATATCTTTGATATAGGAATATTGATTCAGTATAGTGGCTCAGGGAAAGCAAAAGCCGGCTATCCTATGCAGGCAGCACAGGGATATTGGTTAATACGTTAATAGATTGAATTACTAATGCATCACTGTGACTCAGAGCTTGGTTTCTGTTTTTTGGTTTTTGTTATTTTGGGTTGTTTTTGTTTTTGTTTTTGTTTTGGCTGGTTGATTGATTATTGGTTGGTTAGAGATGCTGTGTTGGAGAAATGACCCTTGAGAGGTGAGTTGACTGTCTCTTTTGATGATTTCCTACATAGTTGAAAATGGCTGCTGTGCTGGACACATGGTCCAGACAAAGTGCAGCCTCTGATTTTAATTAAAGCCAAAAATTCTGCTGCAAAAATCGTAGCTTATGTGTTACGGTTTATTGGAAGAATATTTAATGCATAAGCCCATTCACCAGTTCTGCTTTGAGCACTCATGTGGCCAGCACGGAGCTTTACTAAGAGATTGGAAAGACAGTAATTATCCACAGGAAACCTGAAGGCCAGCATAGAAGATGAGACAGGAATGGTAGCTATAGATGGTCTGTTTGAGATCATTGTCACACATTCTTGACAAAATGCTGAAATCAATATCACTTGTATATGTGTTTGTATTCAAGCGGAGTAGACGGGTGATTTTTTCCCTTCTGTCACAGGGATATTGGAAAGCACAATCATTCATTCATTCCCAGTTTACAACTCAATACTGCCTCCTTCGCCAGGTCACTAACCATACCGAGCCTCAGTTTTGTATCTGTTTAATAATAATACCTACTTCCTGGGGTTGGTGTGAGAAGCAACTGGGCTAAAACATATCTTTCCAGGAATCATAATAGCATACATAGTTCCTTTCAGCTATGCAAACATATCTCTATTACTAAATCCTAGACACTGGCACAATATAAAATGTAATTCTAGCCGTCGGAGGTTCCCAGGATAGAATGAATGACACTGGGCAGTTGTGGTTGCTGCCACGCCAGGGTTTGAAGCTTGTGCTCATTTGGCTGGAATATTGCAGAAAAGATCCAAGCATCCGATAGGTGGTTGGACCAATTGACTTTCAAGATCTCTTTTTTAATTCTAAAATGTTGGCCTCTTACGCATGTCTCATCCCGTCTTCCTGGATGAAGACTTTATTTCTTCTTCTTCCCTAGAATGAGTAAAACATGAAAACAACAGCAACTTGTACTCTCGGCCCAAAAGCCCTAAAAAGGTCATGAGTCAACCCTCCTGATAGGTGCAGCCTGTGAATTTGGATGATACAGAAGAATGCAGCTCTGGTCTCCTGCCAACCTAAATAAGTTCTGCAGAGATGGTCAGTATTATGTGGCTGTCTTACTTTTGACAAGAATATCCCAGTGCCAAACCCAAGTCTCTCTGACTCTGCATCACTTTCCAGTTGTATTTGTCCACTGCCATGCAGGACTGGCTAAGGTTCAGCAATGGAAATAAGATTTCTCAGCCTGTCAACTCAACTCTGAAAATAGGTACTAGGTACTAACCAATATTTACCACAAACCTTGAGATCTCTGCCTTTAAGAGGGAGCCAAGAAATGAAGCTAGAGGGGTTAAGAAGGAGGGGAAACTGACCCCGCAGGAAGTCTGATTCAGCTTGAAGAATTTTAATTCAGCTGGAGAAATACCCTTCTTGAATTTGATTCAGCTGGAGAAATTCCCTGGTCTAGAACTAGACATTTGCTGTAATTTATTTTTCTCAAGCAGTGCTGGCAGTGGGCAATTCTAGAGTCCCTGATACCCGGTCCATTTGTCTCTTGAGTTTAATGAAATATTACTTCTCCCTAACTATCCCTGCCCCTTGTTCTCAGTAGTTAGGCAAGGCCATGAAGCTAGCTTTGGCCAATGAAATATGAGTAGAATCTGGATGGAATATTGCAGAAAAGATCCAAGCATCCGATGGGTGGTTGGACCAATTGACTTTTAAGATCTCTTTTTTAATTCTACAATGTTGGCCTCTTACGCATGTCTCATCCCGTCTTCCTGGATGAAGATTTTATTTCTTCTTCTTCCCTAGAGTGAGTAAAACATGAAAACAACAGCAACTTGTACTCTCGGCCCAAAAGCCCTAAAAAGGTCATGAGTCAACCCTCCTGATAGGTGCAGCCTGTGAATGCTTTGTGTAATTGATAGAACTTGACTTCCCAACCTGTCTCCCCCATCACAGGAATCCTTGTGATGCATGTGAGACTGTGGGGCCACAAATTGGTGTGTAATAAATAAATAGAGCAGAGCCTCCCACCAACCTGCGATGGACAGACACATGGCATAAGGGAAAAATAAACATTTGTTGTCCCAAGCCACTGAAATTTGGAGGTTGCTTGTTATCCCAGCCAACCCGGTCTATCCTGACTGACACAACGCTCACATCCACCAGCATGAGTGCAACAGATCTGGTTAAAGCATTACAACAAACAGACTGCAAGAGACTTGCAATTATATATTCATTTATTCTTCCGAAGCTATAGCATAGGGTTTTATTTTTCTATAAATATTTCTTAAGTAACAAAATACTACTAGGGAAATCAAGAACCAATCTATAAAGTGTTTGATTCGTGCATTTCACAATGTGGCATCTTTATTAAAGCACTTTGTAATTAGGGGCTCCTGGGGGGCTCCGTCAGTTGAGCCTCCAACTCTTGGTTTCAGCTCAGGTCATGATCTCATGGGTTGTGGGATAGGCCCAGAGCTCCGTGTGGGGCTCCGTGCTCCCAGGGACTCTGCTTGAGGATTCTCTCCCTCTGTCCTCCCCCATGCACATGCACACACTTTCTCTCTTTCAAATAAATAAATAAATCTTTTTTTAAAATCATTTTGTGTATATACATTAAGCTATGAGTTTTTGCAGAACAGAGAATGAGATGTCTTCTTTTTTGCAGGTGTCCCAGGGCCTATCAGAGAACTTTCGGGAAAAAAAAAATGTTTACTGAATAATTACTACAAAAATTCTTGTCCTAGGCTATTCCTTCAGGTGCAAAATTCCTTTTATTGGTATTTTCCTTATCTTAGCCTTCGACTTTGATCTGATTTCATTCTTGGGTTCCTCAGTGTAGGACGTTTTACTGAGGCTGTCCTCCCCATTTGAATGCACTCTTTACTTTCCTCTGATAAATTTAATACCACCTCCTCCAGAATCACTTCTAGTCATAATCTGGCCCAAGCAGTTCCCAAACCTTGTGATCTCAGGACCACCTTAGACTCTTAAAAATTACTGACAATCCAAAGACCTTTCATTTACGTAAACTGTAGTTATTTACATTTTTTGTTTACAAAATTAAAAACTGAGAAAATTTTAAAGTATATATTTATGTATTCCTTTAAAATAACAATAATAAATCCATTACATGGGAATGTAAGCATCATATTTTTTATTAAAGACTTCTATTTTTCAAAGCAAAACCGTTTTTACCGAGAATGGCATTGTTTTACATATTCACAAATCTCTTTCATGTCTGGCTTAACAAAAGACAGCTGGATTTTCTTATCTGATTCTGCATTCAATTTGTTGCAATATCCCACATCATGTATCTTCCAAAGATCTCCACTGTATACTTGTGAGGATACCAGAACAGAAACAGAAAATGCCATCTTCGTCTTATTATGGAAATCGTTTTGAATTTGTGCACCCCTGAAAGGATCCTGGGGACTCTCAGGGTCCCCTTCTTTCTCCTCTAAAATGCTTTGGCATAGGGAAATTCTGTGGCAGAGTTTACCACTGTATTATTCTCCAATTGTTTTATGCATATAAGATGCAGTTTCCAACCTAAATTGTAAGTACTAAGAGGGCAGGAACAATGTATGCTTATAAAATACGGAAGAGTGCAAAGCCTGCTATAAATACGACCCCAGAACTATGACACGGGATTATCATGTATTAAAGTTCGATTATTTTTTAAATAAATGCAACATTCCAAAATAATCTAAGCTTTTAAATTTTATCTCATTCATCTTCTTCCCACCCTCAGAAACAACCAGAATAATGAATGTAGACATTTTTACAGTAAATTTTTATACTTTTAAAACAAATATGAAGTCAATGTTGATTTGTCTGAGTTTTCTTTACATAAATATTGTTCTATGCATCTTATTCCTTTTTAACTCAGAATCCTGGTTTCGAGGTCTATCCACTCTGCTTCTTATAAACCTAGGAATGCTATGTCTTTTTTCATTTTCTAGTGGTAGATGTTTAAACTGTTCCCAAATGGACACACATTCCAATAATGCTGAAATGAGTCTCTGGGTTCCTGTTTCTTCAGTTATTTGTGAGATAAGTATTCTAGATTAAACTCTTAAAAATGGGCTATCTGGCCTTTTTCTGTTGTGCCAGTTGTAGTTGCTGTAAACAGTGTGTACCCGGGCATATTTCCACCACCGGCATATGAGCGTGCCTTTGGCTTCATACTTGATAATGTCAAGTTCTAGCTACGCTTTATTGCACCCTTCTGAGCCCGGCACTGTGTTAGAGTAGAGCAGACCTTAGCAAATGCTTGTGACCGGAAGCAGCACTAACCTGAGGCTTGGGCATTTGGATGTGGATGTATTTTACAAGCTTAGCACACTGCCTCTTGCCTTGTCCTCCAGGATCCATGCGATGGGCTAGTAGGCTCTTTCTCACGCAGACGCAGCAGAGTACAAAACAAACCCAGAATCTTCTTTTGTTTTCTTCCATTCCAAGAAGTACTTTGTATTTCACATTCTTTAAGTACGGTAGCTCTGTCCTCTTTGCCCGCATCCTTAGCCAGAGCAGCCGTCCTGTCTTTGGGGTCCCCATTACCAAAGCACTGAGACAAGTGCCGCTGAAATGCTTCAGCCTGGACAGAAGCTGCCAGAATCCTCTTCTGCAAAGCCAACTTTGCAGTAGGATCCATGGTGATGCAGTGAGAGGCCACTGTCTGCATTCAATTATACTGCTGCGGGTCTCATGTGATTGTTTCAAGATCCTACAAATTACCAGATGTCGACAACCAGCTCCGATGTGTTTCCCTGTCCCCATAAGCTGAGGGAAAATGTAAAAATTGGTTATCTCCGTGATGGTGGTTACTTCAACTCTGGATCTTCTCATTGGAGGGGAGTAGTGGGTGTGTGTATGAGAAAATGTGATGAGAGCACTGTTGTAACCCAGCTTGGCTTACATACCTGTGACAGACTAAGCTTGCTACCGTGTGCACATTTTGTGTCAAGAAGTACATGCTAGAGATATCAATGGGCAGTGCGGGATGACACACACTAGCTACTCCTCTGAATGTGGTAAAACTCTTGAGTCACATACCTTTGTGATTTTCTTGTAAAACAAAATCCAAATCCGCCAAGAAAAATTAAACTACAGCACGCAGGACATTTGAAAACACCATTGCGACCATTTAAAGCATCATTAATGGTCATCTTTGACACAAGAGCTGAGGTGTGAAAGTCGCTTAGTAAGACAGTTCAATGAAGACCAGAAATGGCTGGGCTGCCCCTGGCTAAGATAATCCTTGACGACTCCCCCACTTTCGTGTTTAAGGACAGAAAGTTCTGGTGCTCGTTGCCACTGAACTTCCGGTCCCTTGATTATTTCCAGGGAAAATTCAAAGTTCACAGAATTTGTGATTTCACCTGATGACTTGCATAGAGGGAGTAGTTTCTGCTATTATTAAATATTCATAGCTATTTCCCCTGGATGTTTAGTGAATGAAACAATCTCTGGATTTTTGAAATTTCTAAATTAGGTGATGATTTTTTATTTTTTCTAATTGCGCATTCTCTCTCCCCCCATGCTAGAAGTGAATATATTTATTCAGATCCCCTTTCCTCCAAACCTAGGGAAATATCTACTGGGTTTTAAATACCAAGAATGTCAGTTTTAGTCCTGTCTGCAATGACTTCCAAAGCTAAAGACTAATGATATTTGGTTTCATTATTATCTTAGAATATTTACAAATAATTTACCATTCTTTCCCAAGGCAAAATAGCATTTGTCAGGAATGAGCAAACCTGGAGTGACTCCACGTTTAAACTTCTTACTATTACTACATGAAAGTATTTTTGTATTTCAAATATATAATTGATAAAATATTAAAAATATTTTAAACTATTAACACATTGTTTAAAAATATACATTTCCTTTTGTAGCAGGAATTAGAGTCAGTGTGAAGCTTTGGTTTGTAAAGTTCATGAATTTTTTTGAATTTTGCAGTAGGCATTGATAAGAACACACCTTTTCTCAGACACTTATCTCAAACTCAGATAATCTGGGTACATAACATTTAAAAAATGCCAAAAATGGTAAACTTGTTAGAATACAATAAATAAATTTTACTTGACAAAGGCAAGCAAGAAATGAAAAGGAACAAATATATCCTCAAGCTGGGAAAAATCATTTTAAACTCTCAAATATTTATTTGATATTATCTTTCCAAGAACAATGGAGCAAAAATAATCACATTCCTTTTCCTTTACATACTTTGTTCAGAGAAACCAGATGCAGAATGAAGCTTTGCTTCCCTGCCAAACTGTCAAGTTTGTTTAATATTCAAGTTCCATATACAACATCAACAAAGGAAGCAAAATTATTGCTGGTGCTGGAGGTTCTGAGTTTGAATCATTTTAAGCTGATCACTATATGTTCTGAAAATAGACGTAAATCTCCATATTTTCCAGATTTTTTGAGTGTTCTTCACTGTCGTTCCAGGGGTGATGAAAAGCGGAGTGGTTTTATAAGTGTGTGTATGCAGGCATGCCTTATATATATTTCAAGTGGTATAGCTTTCCACTACTGAAATGCATTCATGTTCTTTTGGCAGAACAACTCTTCCAAAGAAATACTTAAAGGTCCCCCAAAAGACTTTCCTGTTCATGACAATTATGGTCACATTCTAAATCATGAACACTAACACTTACTAATTGCTTACTGTGCGCTTGGCACCAAACCAAGCACTTTACCTACATTACCCATTGAGCTTCAAGACCACTCTTTATTTTTTTTATTTTTTTTTAAGATTTTATTTATTTATTTGACGGAGAGAGAGGCAGCAAGAGAGGGAACACAAGCAGGGGAATGGGAGAGGGAGAAGCAGGCTCCCAGCGGAGGAGCCTGACGTGGGGCTTGATCCCAGAACGCCGGGATCACGCCCTGAGCCAAAGGCAGATGCTTAACGACTGAGCCACCCAGGCGCCCCTACATTACCCATTAAGCTCACGACCACTCTTTAATGTAAATGATACTTTCATCCTCATTCTACATATGAAGAAACTGAGGCATAGAGAGATTAAGTAACTTGATTGATTTCATATGAATCTTGCATTAAGTACTCTTTACTTCCCTCCACTAGCACAATGGTAAAAGGCTATATTTTATATGTTCACAATTTTTATTCCTGCCTCGTTGTGGCCATGCTTCCCTCTAGATGGTGTATGTTGAACTGCCCTCATGACTTTCAGCTTAGCCGTGTGATTGCCTTTGGCCAATGGTACATGAGTCAAAGTTTTAATGCCACGTTCCAAGCAGAGACTTTCAGGGGACTTTTGTGATTTGACAATGTGTCTCTTGTGTTCCTGTTCTCTATAAAACAATATGTCCTAGGTACAAGTTCCTCCTTCACCCTGGTTGCTGCAATGAGAGGACATGGAGCCCTAACCGAACCAGCATTGTCAAGCAGAACAGTGGCTAACCCAGAGCACTCAGACAACCTAACTGGAAAATAAATCTACATTGCAAGCCACTGAATTAATGTGATTGGTGGTTACAGCAACAAAAACTGACTGAAAAATAAGGGTGGAAGAGGAAAAAACGCTGTAATAAGCTCACAACAATAAAAGCACCAGAGAGAGGCCATCTGTGGATCGAAGGACTTAAAACTTTCTGGAAGGCGGGAAGTTGCTGAAAGAGTGTTGACTTGCACAGTTTAGGTGGAACCATAGCTTCCAAAATGTGAGGGGTTGCTATAACCAGGCTGGTAAGCAACCTGCTTTGCAGAACCTGGCAGAAAACTTGGACCCCTAGATACCAAAGTTTCTCAAAGTTTGTGAGCTACTAACCTCCCCTTCCAGTACTCACACTAAATGTAAGCTCACTTGGTTAAGAAGCCTCATTTAGTACACCATGCTCAAGATTAGCTACTGGCCAATTCTTGGCTACCAAGACAGACTAGAGTAAACCCTGCAGAAGAAGCAAGAAAAAGACCAATGTTGTCATGGATAAGTCCTACCCTTGGAGGAAAGAGAGATTATTCATGGATAGAAGAGAAACGTAATATAACTCTAGTTAGTATCCACAGAGATATTGGAGGAAAGGCTACATTTATAAAAATAAAATATAAAAAAAAGTTTTGAGGAAAGAGAAAAATCAGACAACAATACAAAGTCTTGGAAATCCAAACTGTTGTTCCCAATATTGGTGATGCTGGGTTTGATTATTTGATGAGCTGGTAAGCACTGGATATATGTAATAGGAAGATATATCTTCCCTGATATAATTATGAATGGGGTGGCATTTTGAGACTATGAATATCCTCACAATCACCTTCCATCCAGTGAGTGGTTTTAGCATCCATAGACAATCCTTGACTGAATCAATTGACATATGGAGAGTAGCAAAACATTGTTTTCAAATCTTATTCTTTTTATATTTATTGTCTGGCATTCTCTCTCTCTTTCTTTTCAGGTATCATTAAGGACTCACAGATCTTTATTGCTTTTTAGTCACATTGTTATCCATTATTATTTTTTAAAGATTTATTTATTTGAGAGAGAGAAAGAGACGAGAGAGAGAGAGAAAGCAGTGCAAGTTGGGGGAGGGACAGAGGGTGAGGGTAAGGGATAAGCAGACTCCACACTGAGCCCAGAGTCCCACAAGGGGCTCGATCTCACAACCTTGAGATCATGACCTGAGCCAAAATCAAGAGTCGGATGCTTAACCAACTGAGCCACCCAAGTGCCCCTCCATTATTTATTTATTTATTGTACTTTAGATACTCATTTTTTCCTAATCTGACCTCAAGGAGCCCCTACAAGCTGACTTCTATGATTCATTTGTCTTTAGGTTGATATAACATATTAAATGGCTAGAAAAATAAATGAAAAATACAGAAATCTATGTACATTATTGCAAGAAAAGAGCACTGAAAAGAGAGATTAAATGCTTCCAGACTAAGAAACAAAAACAAATAAATGAGCAAGAAACTAAATTTCCCATCAAATAATGGGAAATAGGCATTTTATCAATAATATTTGAAGAAATTGTCTGAGGGAAAAATGATTTTCAATCTTAAATTCTTTATCTACCCAACTATGAATAAAGTATAAAGGAAAATATAGACATTCAGCATTCAAGACTCAGAAGATTTTTCCTTAAAACACCCTTTTTCAAGAAGCTCTATGGGGTCATATGTCAGCAAAATCATAGAGGAAGCCAAAAAGAAGGAAGATGGGATCTGGGAAATAATAGCTCCAATGCCGCAAAGACAAGAAATATCACCATGTCACTTGTGCCACCGGCAGGGAGGACAACGTGTCCAGCATGGAGTTGGGAGCTAGAGGTTTCCCGTGGGCAGAAATCTAGGGAAAGGGAATGTGTCAGTCAGCTGGGGCTGTGCTAACAAAACACCACAGACTTTGTTACTTCACATAAATTTCTTTTCTCATGCCCTAGAGTCTAGATATAATGGATCAAGCTGACAGCAAATTTGGTTTCTGGTGAGGGCACTCTTTCTGATTTTGTAGATAATTGCCTTCTTACTATAGACCTCATATGGCCTCTTCTCTGTGGGTGTGTGGAGAGAGAAATCTCTGGTATCTCTTCCTCTTCTTATAAGGAACCATGGCACCACCCTTACGATCTAATTTAACATTTATCACCTTCTTATAGGCCCTATCTCAAAATACAGTCACACTGGAAATGAGGGGCTTCAACATATGAATTTTGGAGGACACAATTCAGCCCAGAATAGAAAGATTTTAAAGATTTGATACTCTTGGGCAAGGTTATTACAATAATAATATCAGCTAAAACATATTAAGAGCCCCACACGTGCCAGATACTGAACTAACAGCTATATAAGCATTAGCACATTCAATCCTATGAAGTCAGTGACTACTGTCATTATTGTATTCATTTTACAAATAATTGAGAAATAAAAAGTTAAACAAATAGCCCAAGGTTACATAGGTAGTATCTGAGAGTTTAACCCAGGCAGCTTGATCCCTATGTGCTCTTAATGATGTTATATTGAAAGATCTCTAGAACACATCAGAACGTAGTAAAGGCAGATAATACAAAATCAATTAGAAAATCTTCCCCCAGAAAGCCCAAAAAAGAAATGTAATCATAGTACATTATCTAGTTCCACAGTGAATAACATGTATACAATCTTCATAATTAAAATACTATTTATGGAATTTCAAATTTTGGAGTGAGGTTATAGACATAACATGGAAGGCTTAAATATGTTTATATAACAAGGTATAAATTTGATCACCCTTGGCAATTTAAAAGCAGAATACAGAGCACAGATGGTGAGATATGGAAGGTTTAGATCAATTTAAGAGAAGGGCAAGGATGTTAATAGTGTCATCTTGGAGTGTAATGTCCAGAGAGAATTTCTAATCTTGATGGAATGGAAAATAAAAATATAATTCTTGTTAAGAGTTGAATTTTGTCCCCCCTCCCCACCCTCAGGACCTTAGACTGTGAACTTATTTGGAGATAGGGTTTTTACAGAGATAATTAAATTAAAATGGGACCATTGGGATGGACCTAATCCAATATGACCAGTCCTTATAAAAGAGGATTATTTCAACACAAAGACAGATATGCATAGAGGGAAGATAATGTGAAAAAAACACAGGGAGAAGAGGGCCACCTCTAAGCCGAAGAGTCATGCCTGGAACAGATCCTTCCCTCACAGTCCGCGGGAGGAACCAGCCTTGCCAACACCTTGATTTTGGGCTTCTAGTCCCCAGAACTCCAGACAATACATTGCTGTTGTTTAGTCATCCAGTCTGTGGTACTTTGTTATGGAAGTCCTACCAAACCAATGCAACTACACCGCTTAAAGTTACACGTTTATCCAACACAGATTGGGAATCGTTCTAGTCCCCCACTGGGAAAAGGAAGGAGGAAGAGAGAGTGCTTCACATACACTTGATCCTTTCTCTCAAAGCAAAAAGCAAAGAGAGAACTTCTAAAATTGATAAAGAAGCAGCATTAAATACATATTTGGAGATGGGAGTAACTTTCTCAATTATTAGAAACAGACTCTATAAATTTCCTTTAGAGACAGAACTGGGGGTGGAAAAGAATGGGGCAAGGTATGGTTGCTTTTCCTCAAAAGTCTTTCTACATGAATATACTTTTAAATCATGGCATACATTCTTTAATTTTTAAAATGAATCAAGAACAATATGCACTTCAGGGTTTGGGGGAGGAGTCATAAAGCTCTTTAAAATGCGCAGTTAGTATTACGGTTGAATGTTTTAGATATAGTGAATCATAGTAAGACTTCTGCTTAAACCCAAGCTGGTAATAAGGTGCTCTTCGGGCAGAATAGAATAAAATAATCTTGAGAGATGCGCATAGGAATTAGATGTAGTATTATATAAGGTAAGATGGCATGAGGAGCCAATTTCATTTTATCCCATTCTACAATTTAATCATACATAATTCAACTTCCCACCCATAGTAAGAATGCAGCCTGAAGGATTAATGGGGTCAATGTTCAGAGATTAATGGAACCATGTCAAAAGGACACAGGAACTGGCTGGCAGGGGCTCTTACTGGCCAAATGGAGGAATAGAGGAACATCGAACAGAATGACAGTGATGGATTACAACACACGAAATTTTTAAAAATCTGCTAAGTCCATTGTTATAATCAGAAAGAGGGAGGGTAGAGAGAGAAAAGGAGAAGAATGTTTTCCTTTGCAGAAGAATATGAAAAGGCTTATTTTGCTCTTAAATAGGAAGACTGAGCATTTATAAAGATGTCAATTCCTCAGGTCTTCATTATGTGAATCTACGAAAAGAATGTGATTCAATACACATAGCTACATCAATTCATGAAGGATTTAGGAGCATGATATTGAGGTTTATTGAGAAAACTAAGCTGATAAGAATAGCTTGAAGAATTCTAAAAAGTGAGTGAGCGAGGGGGGTACCTGGTACTAATCTTTATTAAAATGAATTAGAAAACTGTAGAAATTAAAATTTAGATATTTTTACAAGAATACACAGGGTAATCAGCAAAACAGAATTGAGTATAGAAGCACATCTGGGATTTTATATGTTTAAATTTGCATTTAAATCAGTGGGAAAAAATAAGTTTGGTGAGGGGAGCTGGGACAATGTCTAGCTATTTAGGATTTAAAAAAAGGAGAAAAAGAAGCTGGATTCCCTACCTCATTTGTCATTTCTAAATAAACTCCAAATCATTCTAAGATTTAAAAGTTAAAAAGTAAGCAGATAAATCATAAAAAATAATGGAATAAAATATCAGTACATATATCAAAAGAATGAGTGCAGGAATTTACTGACAATTTTTTGCAAGTAATAGGGAATAGCTGGTAGCTGAAGCAATAAGACTGTGAAAACCTAGAATCACTGGGGGGGCTTGGAAAATGAGCACGAGCAAAGGAAGAGCAGGCAGACAAAGCACAACCTCATTCACTCTGTGCAACCAGCCTGTTTGGTCACCATGGCCACCACCCTGAGACCCACCGCCCTGCAGGCACCAAGCATGCCCTCCCCCATGGACACCACTGCCACAATGACTCCCGGCTACAAACGTTACTATGGCTGCTGCTTCCCCAGATTTATGTGTTTTCTTCACTGGGTTCTGATGCAAAATCCTGGGCCAAACACTCAAATCGACCGAACCTACATTAAGGTGATGCCTTGAGGATAGCGACATAGATCATTTCCAACTTCAGTCCCCGTCCTAAAACCAACTTGCAACTCTCCATAAAGGAGACACCCTTGTGAAAAGCCCAAACCCTAGGGCGGTGGAGGGAGGCTGAGTCCCCCACCCCCACTACCGAGATGAAGAAGGACTGCATTAGAAGGGTAAGAGGACCCATTTCACGTTGACTCTGCTGCAGATGAGAAATGGAAGCAATTCATCTTCTGAGGCAGCACTCACCCAGAAGGCTGACAGGAGCCCGCCTGAGTGCCAGAAGGTCATTAACACGCCCCGCGCCAAAGGTGAAAACCAAGTGCCTTCTGGGCTATGGAAGAGGGACTGCGTGCATGCAGGCAAGTGGGAAATACAGCACAGGTCTGAGAGACCCGGGAACCAAACAGTGAGTGCACTGATTCCAGACTGGGAAAAACAGGATCTTGAAATTGAACTTTTACCTGAGATTGTGTCTCATAAGTGTTTTATTACTGAGCTAGAATAGGTGTTTGTGAAGGAATAGAGATCTGCGTGCTAACTGAAAAACGTATTGCTCAACATTTCTGATTTGTGACAACTGTGGTCCTGAGACTTCTCCATTCCGTTTGGCCCTTTTCATTCTTGCTTTGTACTGGTCATCTTACCTTCTGGAAACAGGGCACGATCTTGTTTCACCTCGTGACTCTGTTGCCATGTCTTACCTAGAGGCTGTTCCCAGGATGTATCTACTGAATGCTTGAGATGAAGACAACATAACAAGACTAAAGGCCTTCTCCATGTACACATGTTTGTACAAGAGTTGACTCAAAGGCAGGGAACCGAGTCTGCATTGACTGCCAGAACTGATTTAGCTAGTTGAGCTGACCTGAGGGGATTTTGTCTCTCTTCCTCACTATACTATTTATATACCAGAAAGCTGCTCTTCATTTAAAAAAAAAAAAAAAAAAAGACTCCTCAGTTAAAAAACTATTCCTCAGCTGAGGATGTGAGTGAATTCATTCCCCTGCTAGAATCTCTAAAACCATTAGATTTTTAAAACAAGTATAACTTGGAATCAGTGCAAGTCTTTTACATAAAGTTTGGTTAAATCAACACCTCATTAGTTGCAAATCTTAACTTATCGATGTGATTATGAAATACCTAAAGTGTTAGTTAGTCATGATGACCATAAATGAATGCCTTCTCTGTAATCTGTTGAATCAAAATCATGTCCTCATGATTCACCAGCCAGATGACGCTTGCAGCAAGCCAAATTTTGCTTTGGCCTTAATAAGAGATAATTATAATTTAGTAAAAACATCTGATAATTTAAACAAGCTGAACACCACCGGCAAACACACGAGACCCTAGTGCACAGTCCTTTTTCCAAAACATCAGATTGAGAAGATGATAAATATGGAGCATACAATACAAACTACTTCATCATGTAGCTTACAGATGTGTATCATACAACCCACATTTACAAACAGCCCACAGAAAACATTTTCTATGTCCTGTGTTATTAAGAGAGCTTTCAAAAAATACTTTTAGAATACATTAGAAACAAAGGAATTCCAAACAGAGTCCAAATATCAATAGATTCCAGCTGCTTTATTTTGATGGCTAATATATCAGTGGTAGTACGTTCCAGCAGTTACAGCAGGATTCTGAATTCCGACTTGGGTTGTATGCCAAGTCATTCCTTTGATTTGGAGTGTCATCTGGGACAAGTCACTCACCTCTCATGGGCTTCATTATTATTTCAGGATTTCTGATGTTTATTAGCATCTTGACGATGTTAGAACTACAAGGAAGTCTTTCACAGCCCTGGAGATGAGCCCTTCCCCTGCTTTGTATATTGGCTCTTTCACATACAACTTTTATTGGACGTCAGTGTTTAATGAATGTTGGATTGTTAGAACAGGAAGAGGTTTTGGAGATAAGAAAGTTCAGGACAGTCATGTCACAGACTACAGAATTCTCCTACTAAAAGAAAGAAGTAAAGTGATAAGACTAAGTATTCTAGAGGCAGAGAGCCTAAAGAGGAAACCAGCTTCCCTAACTCTTCCCCATACATCCCTATGCATCTCGGAATTGGTAGAGAGTATATCCAAATTAATGCTGGAATAGGAATATAAGCCACTCACTCCCTTCACATGCCTGGTAGAGTAGTTGACTTAGACACAACTGGTCAACTCAATCAGGTGAAATAAATTCTGTATCTAGCACACGGTATTCCTGGAATCTTAGACAATCATTTTAGCTCACTGAATCTAAGTGTCTTCCTTTATAAAGTAGTTATGACAGTGCCTAATTCAAATACTAGGAAATGAGTTAATGCATATCAGAAGATTCATTGAAATATGGCAGAAGGGGTGAAATAATTCGTGCCATTATTTTCTCTCTCTTTCTCTTTTTAACTCACCATTTCTTCCTGCCTCTAAACACTTCTCTCTGTTTTTCCCAAAATCCTCTTGTCAATAAAGCTTCAAAAGGCTGCACTGATGCAAAATTGTCTTTCATGACTACCTCCACTCTCTCCTCGTCAGTTCAACGGAGGTGTTCATTTAAAGTCTGCAGTTGAGCTCAGGGGAAGTAAGGTCAATATTTGAGATAAATAGGTCCAAAAAGATCATGAAACAGGTGTGAATCAGGAGGCAACGTACGCCCCAAAGATTCCTGGACAGATGGAATGATGAACTCAAGGAGCAGCAGGCCAGGAGAGTTAATGGCAAGGTCATCTTCTTGAATCCCAGGGAAAGAGAGCTCACTGCAAGTGCAGATGACCTCCATTTAAAGGGGCAAGATCAAAACAGAGCAAGCTGAAAGACCTTTGAAGGTCAGAATTCTGTGTACCTTATTAACCTTGCCCACTGTATGTATTCATGAAGGTGAGCTGCACAGAATATAAAGACTACTTAATATACGGGATCCACGAGAGCTCTGTTTTCTTTTTCTCTACCCCTTCATCCACTCCTTCAATAAACATTCATTATGATGTGCCAGCATATAATTTGAAGGACTAAAAATGATACGGAAAAAACATGAGACAACAGAGATCCCTTTCTTCCTAACCTTATTTTTAATGTATTTATTCCATTTTTGTTCCTAATCTTTTTATGCATGCCTTGAATTGTCAGAAAAGATGATCTTGTGGTTGCCTGTGGACCTGCCCTGTTGGCATACACATGAGGATAGGATTCCAGGTTGGGGGGTACAGTGAAAACCACAAAATCTAGGGATGGGGAAAGCAGCTATTACCACAAGACCTAGGATGACATAGGACAGATCCAGCCTGACTCTTACCATTCAGAGGTACAGTTTCCCAGAGCCCCTGTTGATGGGGTGGGATATCACTGGAATTATACTTTGGGAGCCTCTGGGAACAAATAGGTGGGGGGGAAAATACAGGGTATTCTTCCAGAAGCTAGTGTGTACCCAAGTAGCTGAAAACCTAGGCAACTATGGCACTTTTTTTTTTTTAAAGACCATTTGTTTACTGCAGCTCATGTCTTAGCTCTCAACTGAGTGGAGGCCCTCCTCTCCTGCCCAATCTACCTCATGGATCTTCTCCTCTGTAAAGTGCAGCTCTACCTCCAATTCCTGAGGAAGTCTTCCTCCCGGATCATTCTGCTCCGTAGTGATCCCATGCTCCCCTAAACTCCAAGAGCCCTTACTTTGTTTATGTATCTAAGTGACAATAGCTAATATTTAAGGAGTGCTTACTATGAGCTGCTGCATTTTGTATTCCATGCACCTTGCCTTCTCTAATTTTCAGAACAACACTATGAAGCCGACACCATTTTCACCCTCACTTTACAGATTAGGAAGCTCCAGAGTCCATGCTGTCACTAACAACATTCTACGCTGCCTCTCACTAGAAGAAAATTTAAGAAAAACCCTATTGACCTGCAGTCCAGATACTCATAGTCTTAATAACACAGACAATTGCTTTCCAGTTTGGGTATATTTTTTGTTTTCTCTCTATATACAGGCAGGTCATTAAATTCCCTCATGCTACACTTAGCTGTCCAAAGAAAATGCAGTTTTGTTTATTTCATAGAACTGCCCTGATCTCTTTCAATAGTCCCCAACTCACTGAACAATAAAAAAGTTAGACTTGCCAGTGTGTAGTATTTCAATGTCTTCTGTCTTATCTGTGTCTTTCGGTCTTTTCCCCTGTCCTCTCCAGATGACGTCTGACTGTGTGGGGGAGTTGGGGTTAAGGTTACATGTGGCAGGGAGTGAAAGGTAGAAATAGATCTTGCTCCCACTGGCCTTCTCTGGGTCCTGTCTGAAGGATACTGTGCAGCTGCTGGTCTAGCTTGCTCTCTGGAATGGTGAGCACTGGGAGGTAACTGATCAGGACTGGCCTTTGAAGTCTTTTTTGGCAGCCACTGATAGATTCTGTGGTCCTGGCCAATTGATTGTCCACTTGCAAATTCTTACAAGTGGAAACTTCTTTGTCCTTAACCTAGGCTCTTATTGGCCTGCAGTCTGTATCTCTCTGCACCTTCTCACCAGGGAGTCAGTAAATTTTAAGTTCCATGACTTCTCTGCATAGGCCATGAAGAAATCAGCAGCCCTATCTCAGGCTCAGAGGCAACCATCTCCTGCCACCAACCCTGAATAGTTCCTGTGCCATACTTCACATGGCCATTAGGGGCTTCTCCTGGAGGCATTATTTTATTACTTGACTTTTCTGCCCTACCTCTGTCCCTCTTCTTACATGATGCCCAAGAAAAGGGTTGAATTTTCCCCACCTTGCCTCTTGTCTGACAGGGATTTTTCCTAGTCTTAATTATAGACAAGGTACAGACAGAGAAAAGTACTAGGAAATACAAATTGGGAGGCATTTTAAATGCAAAACTGAAATCATACTACAGCACATACCATCCCTAACACTCATTTGGCATCTATTATAACGGATTATACTTCTTGGAATTCACTGAGCACATAATCTGGACATGAATTTATTAGATGGGATTTGTCAAACGATTTTCTTATCCAGAATCCAAGATAAGGAGTGTTTGAGGCTTTTCATTTAGTTATTTCCTTTAACTTGATCACTAGAATTCATATCAGCAATGTTAGTTCTACATGAAAAAATGAAACAGAGAGCTGATCATGATATTTAGACAGGATCCTTAACTTAAAACATAGGCTTGGATAGCTTTTAAAAAGAAGAGAAACAGGGAAGGGATAAAAGAGCTGATTGCCTATGATCCAAGTAAATATTCCCTGACCAAATATATATATATAATTTCCAAACAATGCCTTGAGACAGTTATCGAGTCTAATGTGAAAGAAGAATGTCCAAAAGGAAGACATGAGTGGAAAGTACGGGAATTCTGTTCCTCTCATACAAGATTTGTGATGGAAAACACAAAGAACCCAATGGCTATGATTTAGGGACGTGGCTACAAATAGGCTCGGGCCAGGCATGCGTGTCAGTGGTGATGTAGAGCATCTGACCGCCACCAAGGAGATATATCAAATAATGGAAGGTTCCCAAGGAAGTGTTCTGTCTCTGCAGGCCAATATAAAATTTGAACTCTGTTAAACTCTTTTCTAAAAACAAAACCCTTGTAAAGGTCCTTCAGGACACTCCACAAGTTTTGGTTAGCTGTTTATATCAAATATAAATTTGCTCAAAATAAATGTCTACCTCCCTGTCCTTACTCTTAAGTGTAATGGTTCCACCTGTGATCTGCCAGGACCCTCTCATCTCAACCTTGAAACCACCTTCTCTTTCAGAAAGTCTTCATGTTCGGCCCCACTATCTGCTGAGGAGGTACATGTAGCGAACCTCGTCGGTGTCAATTTGTGAACATCTAGTAAGTTAATTTGACCTTTGAGGGGATGCTGAATCATAACTATTCTAAACACTGTGCTCAGTGCCAATTGGTGGCTCGCAGCAGTCGGGCATATATGAACCTCGTCTTCAGCTGAGCTTTCATCAGGAAAACTCACAAAAGCCTAGTTTGCTTTAGAAGCTGCCGGATGAAGAAGGGGATCAGAGAGTTAGAGAAACGTTACTCCGTCTTCTCGAACTGAAAGAAGATTAAAAAGGGTCAAGTCAGTGCAGAGAGAAAATAATCAAGGAATATGTTTTAAACAAGGATGCCATTCAAAACCTGTCTATTGGTTAATGCCTTGTGATTGTTCTTCATTACTTCCTTAGTTCATTTTAAGTTATTGTATTAATCCAAGACAGGAATAAAAGGTTGATTTCAGTTGGACCAGACTGAAAATTGATATGGTTCATCCCACAGTACTCCTTCTTTTTCTTTCCAGAAAATTCTCCCTCAAAGCAACCATTCTTCTTTCTTGCTTTTTCCCCCATTTTTAAATGGAATCATACAGTAAACCAGGTGGAACAAATCCAGCTCGTTTTTTTATCTTTAAGGTTTTCTTGTCCATCTAGATCCTTTGGAATTATACATAAGTTTTAAAAATCAATATATCAATTTCTACAGGGACTGCTGGGATTTTTTTTTTGGAATTATGTTAAATCAAACTGACACTGTTGTAATATTTAACTCCTCATTAGTTTATTTCTCTCAGTAATATTTTATAGTTTTCCCTGTAGAAATGTAACATCTCTCGTTGTATTTTTCCTAGAATCCGTTTTTTTTTTTTTGCTATAGTAAATGGTTTTGCTTTCAAACTTTCATTTTCCAGTTGATTATTGATAATATATAGGAACACATGTTTTCTATTGAACTTGTAGCCTAGGACCTTGTGAAGTTCACTTATTGTAGAATTTTGTTAGAGAATTACTTTCGACGATTTTATACATATACAACTATGTAGTCTGCAAATAAATACAATTTTATTTCATCCTCTTTAATTTCTGTGCCTATTACTTCTTTTACTTTCTTTATTAAACTGGCTAGTACCTCTAGCCCAATTTTAACACAACCAGTGAAAGTAGAAACCTTTGACTTGTTCAAGATCTTAGGGAAAAGCGTGTTCAGTATTTCCATATTAAGTGTGATACTAGCTGTAGGTTTTGTAAGTACACCTTATCAGAATAAGGGTGTTCCCATGTATTTACACTGTACTGAGAATTTTTCATCATAAATGGTATTGAAATTTGTCAAATATCTTGCATTTATTGAACTGAACATTTATCCTCATTTATTCTGGTGTATGTGGGAATATGTGTGTGTTGTGATTTGAACCAATTCGTTCTGGAACATTAAAAAGAAATACCTTGCAGGGGCACCTGGGTGGCTCAGTCGTTAAGCGTCTGCCTTCAGCTCAGGGTGTGATCCCAGAGTTCTGGGTTCGAGCCCCACATCAGGCTCCTCCACTGAGAGCCTGCTTCTTCCTCTCCCACTCCTCTCCCACTCCCCCCACTCGCTGGCTGTCTCTCTCTCTCTGTCAAATAAATAAGTAAAATCTTTTAAATAAATAAATAAATAAATAAATAAATAAATAAATAAATAAAAAGAAGTACCTTGCAAAAAACCAAAACAACAAAAAAATCTTTCACGGATGGAATCAATTTCACTTGTTCATAAGGCAGTACCCTTTTTATATGTTGCTGGGTTTTTAAGGGATTTTTGCATCTATGCTCATAGGTTGTTGACCGGTAATGTTCTTTTCTTATATATTCTACTCAGGGTTTAGTGTCAGGGTTATTCTGGTCTCACAGATGAAAAGCATTTCCACTTCTAGCTCTGAAAATGTTTATTGGTGATGTTTTATTATTTTTTCACTTTTTTTATAATTTTCTTTTTTCATTTTTTTTTTTTAAGATTTTATTTATTTGACAGAGAAACAGCGAGAGAGGGAACACAAGCAGGGGGAGTGGGAGAGGGAGAAGAAAGTTCCCGCTGAGTAAGGAGCCCGACGTGGGGCTAGATCCCAGGACCTGGGGATCATGACCTGAGCCGAAGGCAGATACTTAATGACTGAGCCACCCAGGTGCCCCATATTTTTTTTTTCTTTAAGTGTTGGGTAAAGACTTCACTAACAAGGTTACCTGGACCTGGAGAAGAGATTCAATGAATGAATTGCTCTTTGCAAATGCAATATCTTTACAACATATAACTCTATTCAAAGTTTCCATTTCTTTTAGTGTTAGGTTGCTAAAATGGATCCAAAGAATTTTCTCATTTAATCTAATCATTGAGGTTATAGTCATGAAGTTATTCGTAATCACTCCTTATAATCCTTTAAAAATCTGAACCATCTATAATCGTTCTTCCATTCTAGAAAATGGTATTTATGTTCTCACTCTCTTCCTCTTTCTTTCTTGATCACTTCTACTGGAGGTTTATCAATACTATTCTTTTCAAAGACTCAGCTTTATTTTTGTTGTTTTTAATTTTCTCTATTGTTCATCTCTATTTTTATTTAAGCATAATGCTTTTTGCTCTTATTATTTTCTTCTTTCTACTTATTTGCATTTAACTTGTTTTTTTTTTCTAGACCCCTGAAGTAGAAGCACAGGTCACTGATTTTGGATTTATATTCTTTTCTAATATACGTACTTAAAGTTACAAGCTTTTTACCAAGCACTGGTTTAACTATATGCAACAAATTATAAAATGTGTTTTCATTACCATCCATCTAAAATATTTTTCTAATTCTTCTTAAGATTTTTTCTTTGACCCATGGATTATTTAGAAGTATGGTTTTTAATTTCCAAGTATTTGGGAACTTTCTAGTTCTCTTTTTGTTACCGATTTTTAATTTAATTTCATTGCTTCCAGAATACATATCTGCATGTTTCAATTCTTTGATATTTGAGATTTGCCTTATGACCCAGCATAAGTTTACTTTGGTTCATGTTCCATGAGTGAACGAAAAGACTGTGGATTCTGGATGTCAAGTGTTCTACTAATGTCAATTAGGTCAATTTGGTTAAAAGTGCTATTTGACCAAGATTTTTTTGCCTGCCTATTATTGAGTTATGAATATTTCAAGTAGGACTGTGAATTTGCATACTTCTCCTTTAGTTTTATCAAATATTGACTTATTTATTACAAAAATGTGTTATCAGATTCATACATGCTTAGAATTCTTGTATTTTCCTGGTGTATTTCCCTTTTATCATTACAGAAGTCACTTTTTATGATAGTACTACTCATTCAAAGTCTATTTTGCCTAATATTAAAATAGCTTTCTTATGATTATGTTTCCATGGTTTATCTTTTTCCATAATTTACCTTCAATGTGAATGTCTTTACATTTAAAATGTTCCTGTTATAGAGAGCATATTTCTGGGTATTTTTAAATCCAGCGCCAGAATCTATGTCTTCTAATTGAGGTGCTTGCTCATTTACATTTCATGTGTTCTTCACCTTACAATTTATTTGTTCATTATCTTTCACACTTATTCTCAGTTCCTTTCTTCCTCCACCCCCATTTTGATTAAAGATTAGTCATATATTCGTTTGTATTGGTTTGTTTTAACTTTATTGGTTGTGCTAATTTTAATGGTTTTTCTAGATATTGCAGTATACATCTTACGTTGTAAGATTCTACCTTAATTATAACACCCGTGTGTTATTTAAGACCCTCAGACAGGATCTTTTCCTTGACTCCATTCCTTCTGGCATTATTGCCCTATATTTTATTTCTATGCCTTTTTAAAACTCCACAGCACTTTATTATTTTACTTTTAAACAATCAGTGGTCTATTTTAAAAGTTTAACTATTTACCAACATTTTTGCCATTTCTGATGCTTTTCATTTCTTCCTGGAGATCTAGGTTTTCTTCTGGTGCTATGTACCTTTATTCTAGTTATCTTCCTTTAGCATTTCTTGTAATGCACATCTCCTGGTAAGAAATTGTCTTAGTTTTTTTAGTCTGAAAATGTTTCCATTTTACCTACCTTCGTTAGATGTAGAATTACGGGTTAACGATTTTTTTTTTTCTGTGTACTGTCTTCCGGCTTCCATCGTTTCCTGTCAGAAGTCAGCCGACATTCTTATTGTGTTCATCGAGATATGATGTCACTTTTTGTTGTAGATAATTTTATAATTTTTCTCTTTTTCTTCAGTTTTCAGGAGTTTTGCTTTGACATGGCTAGTTGTAGTCTCTATACTTATTCTGACTTTCTATTGGCCATCTCTGAATTTCTCTTTTTTTCTTCTGGTGTCCAAATCATATTAAATTCTAGCCAATGAATTCTTCCTTTCATAGTTTAATTTGCAGTTCTAGACTTTCCATTTGGCTTAATATTAGAGTTTCCATTTCTCTGCTGAAATTCTCTTTCTGTTCATCCATGTTATCCATCTTTCCTGTAAATGTCTTAACTACTTCATAATAATTATTTTAAAATTCATTATCAGTTCATTTCAAAATCAAGGTAATCTACAAGCCTGCCTCAATTGATTGTTTTTTCTCTTGATTATTTGTAAATCTTATATTTTTTTTAATGTATGTCAAATACTTTGTATAAAGGAACGGTAGAGACTAAAGTAGATAATATATTTTTGCATTGTTTTGTTTTTTCCAAAGAGAATTCATGCTTTTCTCTGCTAGGCAGCAAGTGTGGCAACTGATCATTCAGATGCCATCATGGGCCACAATTTAATTCATTTCAGTTTACATCTGGTTTTAAATGAGATTACATAAATCTCTCTTTGCCTTATAGCCCCGATTTCTCCACACTGCCTCCTGATTGGCTTCTTCTTTAATCCTATCAGAATTTGAGCTAGGAGGAGATGGATTAGTTTCAATCCACCTCTAGATTAAATACCAGTCTTGTATGTGATGCAAGATCTCCTTTTGAGTGTTCCTCAAAACACATATGTTGACATCGTAACCCCTGCGACCTCAAAATGTAACTGTATTTGGAAGTAAGTTTTAAAGATATGATTGAGTTAAAATGAACTCTTCAGGGTGGACCTTAATCCAATCTGATTGGTGTCTTTGTAAGAAAAGATTTGGACGCACGGAGAGAGATACGTCAGGAATGCATGCACAACAAGGAAAGCCCGTGAGAAGACACAGCAAGAAGGTGATATCCGAAAGCCAAAGAGAAAAGCCTCAGAAGAAATTAAACCTTCAGATACTTTGATCTTGGACCTTGAGCCTTCTGAACTGTGAGAAACAAAATTCCTGTTGTTCAAGCCACTCAGTCTGCGGTATTTGTAATGGCAGCCCTAGATAACCTAGATAGTACACCAACCAAAAGCAAAAAGTATCCTACCTTATTTCAATCCCAAACCATAGGAATTCTCTAATAAAAAGTTCAAGAGTGTTTAAATAAAGAAACACTGGAATCCATAATTATCCTTTGACCTGGAAGGGAAACTAATGCCTATTTTTCTCCTGAGAAGATGAAGTCTGTTGGTGATAGTAACATGTTAATGAGAATGAGTATAAGCTTTTAGCCCAGACAAGGTGGCCCCAAGGCTGGGTGAAATAGCCAAAATCATCTTTTAATCACAGGGAGTATGATTTATGCTGGCTTCAGAGCCAAGAACGTAAGAGCATAGTCCTCTTGGAAATGAAAATACTAGTTATAGGCCAACTGGGATTGAGTGTGGCTTTATGCTTTCTACCATTGTTTACACGAACTAAGGACGAAATGTGTTTGTTCAGTATAAGTCAGAGCTGTCCTACAGTTATAATTCAGTCATTCAAATAAAATTATATATTATCTAATGTGTGACCAGCCCAGCTTCATAATTTCTGCTACAACCATACTTGTTATAAAAGGTTTGATTTTGTCTATTTTTATAATTATTTTCAAAGTTTGAAGGAAAGGAAGGCTATCTAGATTCTTCTGTAAATAGGAGATAATACTTGGGTACCTCAATTCAATTACTGCAGTGCAAGAAACACAATCTAAAAAATTGTATTATTTAGCTTAAGAAGGCCAAGGATTAAAAAAAAAAAAAAAGATTTAAAATTTTGGAACCTAAATAGGACTTTGAAGTTTAATTTTGCTTTACATATCAAGAAATTCCTTTCATATTGGAGCTTACATCTCTTTTTGGTGTCCAGTGTTTTTAGGATTCAAGTAATATATACTATCAATATAGAGTTTAAAATATATCTATCTTTAATGTTTGTATTCCTGCATTTCGAGCACTTATCTTACTAAAAAAAAGGGGGGGAAAAGTCTTCATTACATTGCCCAGACCAAATGGTCAATGAAGACTCACTGAATTATTCAGTTAAATGAATGCCTTTTGTTTTAAGTGCCTTTCTCTCCAGTTTTAAAGGGAATGGCTTCAATTACATAGCAAAGGATTTGTTTCCACTGTTGGGGACTATATCCCACTCCCAGGTACCATGTGGAACTTATACTGCACAGTAAAATTTCATTTCCTTCAGTCCAGGACAATTTCCAGGTATAGTGGAAATAACGCAAACCGGAGACTCCTAAGCCTAAGTTTCAATCTCCCCCTTACCCTGTACCAGCTAAGAAAGACCACAAGTAAGCTCCGTAACTTCTCTGAGTTTGTTTCTCCACCTTTTAGATGGAGAGGGTTTTATTTACACGATTGTTTGACATTCTACACAATGATAGTTTTGACCCAATAAACATAATCTCTTCCTAATGCCTTACATCCTGGAGATCAGCCAGCTACATGTCTCTTCGGCCTCTTTTTTTTTTTTTTTTTTTTTTTTTTGTGGTCTTAATCCATTTTCAAATTTCTTAGCTTGAAACAATTCTAATGGGTCTTTGAGAACTAAGTCAACACCTACTTGCCAACTTAGACCTGTACCTCCAAGTATAGAATACAATTTGCCCCCAAAACAACATCAACAACAACAATTTTTTTTTCCTGAAATAAACTTCTCTCTTATTTTGGGCCATTGTTTCCTCTCTTTCCTCAATGTAGACAAATTGACTTTCACCATAAAAAGGTGAAATGTCAGATCCTTGAAGAGATAAAGATGTATAGATAGTGTTTTAATAAGGCATCACCAAGAAACTGATCTCAAAATAATGTAGGACATGATGTTACTGTTCTGAAGATAGTACTTCTTATGTCGCTTTGAAGCCAGGAAACTTAGCGGGGTGAGGCTCCTCCAGAGAGAGAGAAATGTAATAGAGTAATATCAAGCTCCACGAGATGGAAGACAAAGAAAGCTTGACAATTACACTCCCTGCTAATAAATTGCATCTAGAACAACTCCAGCTATCATTGTGTACAAAATCCAATAATGATGAAAGCTTCAGCCTGGATTTCCATATTAAACAATAGGTTAAATATACATACATATATACATATATATATATGTATATATGTATATATACACATTTTTTTATTTCTGTTATCAGCCAATATCAAACTTATAGAAAAATTTAAGTGTAATACAAAGATCTTTTTTTCTCCCTGAATTATTAGGAAATAAGTTGCTGACCTGATGTCCCTCACTTTCAAATACTTAAGTGTGTATTTCCTACAAACTAGGACACTCTGTTGCATAATGACAATACCACCATCAAAATCAGGAAATTAACATCAGTAGAATGCTACTACCTAATCCTGATAGTCTATTCAATTTTGACCAGTTATCCTGGTAAAGTCACTTATAGCAAAAGGACCCAGCCCAGAATAATATTTTTACATTTAGTTGCCACCTTGATTTTCATGTTCTTGGCACTCTTCAAGATTTCAAGATAGTCATTTTGTAAACCAGTGCTCAATTTCAGTCCATCAGATTCTTCACTGATATCAGAGTCGGGGTACACATCTTTAGCCATATTAGAAAAACGATGAGATGTTTTTCTCATTGTATCCTTTTTCTGCTTGTCTTGTTACTGATGATGGCCATGCAAATATTTTTCCTCCCCAAATTCTCACTACAACTACAATGCCCCAAATCTTAAGGTACAAGGGCAGGAGAACAGATTAGAGACAACGGCAACAACTGGAAGCTTGGAACCAATAATGCATGTGATATCTGATTTGGCAGACCCAAGAACTGAGTGAGCTGAGATAGAATAATCCTTGAAAGGCACATGAACGGGAATCACTAGGAGCTCCTGGGGCTGGGGTTGAAGAGTGAGGACTGAGATGAGGAGAATTAGTGAGAACCTCTTGAGAAGCTGTCAGATCCTACCTCATCCCCCATGACTACACACATTTGCACAGCTTCCTTTTTACACTTTAAACAAAACCTGGAAGTTTGTTTTGGGGAGAAAGTAAAACTGAGAGATCTTGATGGGGTTTCCAAGCACAGTGTACAGCACAGTTATCAGAAAGAAAAAAAAGAGAAGGATGACGAGGTGGCTTAGATAATGAATATCTAATGCTGAAATCCTTGGCCCTTCGTCCTCCCTGGGCTCTGCTATCTTTGGCAGCCAGACCCTTATCTTTCATGCAGGAATCTGACCATCTCCATAGATGGTTTACAGGGATTCCCTTACAGGGAAATCTAAAGTTTGATAAATTCTACCACAGAGTCAACTTTTCAGTTTGCTATTTCGTCATAAGCAGACAACCATTGCCACCGGACAAAGAGAAAACAAACCAGAACAAAAACCTGAAAGAAACTGACACTATGCACGGTGAAGAAAATGTAGTAAAAAGTATTTACGAACATATGCAGAGCAGCAAGAGAAGACATTACATTACATTCATGAAACAAGAATAGGATGCTATAAAATAGGGCATCTAGAAAACTGTGAATAGTTCTTAGAAATTGAAAACAAGACAGGAGAAATTTTTTAAGCCATCTATTTAAAAAAGACTACAAAAAATATTGAGGAAATCTCCAGGAAGCAAAGTATGGAAGAAAAAAATGGAGGACATAGAATAGATAGAAAATTAGAGGGGCAATCCAAGATAACAAATATCTGAAAAATAGGTATTCTAGAAAGTAAGAACCCCCAAAATTAAAAAGCAGATATTCTAATTAAATATTTAAGGACATTTATCATAATGGGACTTGGAAAGCCAGGTGGAAATGAGACAGCATGATCCAAAGAAATTTATCCAAGTAAAAGAACACAGTTGTGAAATTTCAAATTGGCAGGGACAAAGACAACTCTACGATCTCCTAGAGAAGAAAATAAAAAATCAAATTATACAAAGAATCAGGAATTCAAAAGCCATCCTCAATAGTAACAAAAGAACAAGATAATGGAACAAGGCTTTTACGATGTCAGAAAAATTATTCCCCAACTTAGTATTTTATCTTCAAACTATCTACCACATGCCAGAGTACATTAAAAGAGTTTTTAAAAATTCAGATTCTCAAAAATTTATGTCCAATGCCCCCTTTCTAAAGGAGCTACTGGTTTCTACCTTAAGAGGGAGCAGACCAAGAAAAAGAGATGATGCAAGATTGAGAACAGAGGAGTGAAGTAATGAGCGCCTTCAAGGTAATGGTGGAGGGAGATCTCAAGGAAACAACTATGCCCCTGAAACCGACATCACTGGTGTTGTGTGATGCAGGAAGCAGGTACAGCAGCTCCTTGCCCTCTGCAAGGACTCCACCTTTGCTGATGGAACTGCTGGAGGATAAGCTCTAACACAGGTTAGTGAACCAAGAAAAAGAAAGGCATGACATTTAGAAAACAGACAATCCAATTCCAGATTAGTAAATTCCAAGGAATACAGCTCAGAGAAGTAACCCGACAACAGTATACAGCAGACCCAGCAAGATCAGCCTGGAGAGGACAGTGAGGTGTCAGGCTCTCCTGGAGATCCTGGGATTCATGAAGAAAGAAAATCTAGGTAAATTAATTGATACTGTTGTGCTTTTTTAAAGATTTTATTTATTTATTTGACAGAGAGAGAGACAGCCAGCGAGTGGGAGAGGAAGTGGGAGAAGAAGTGGGAGTGGGAGTGGGAGTGGAAGTGGCAGTGGGAGTGGGAGAGGAAGAAGCAGGCTCCCAGCAGAGGAGCTGATGTGGGGCTCAATCCCAGGACTCTGGGATCACACCCTGAGCTGAAGGCAGATGCTTAACAACTGAGCCACCCAGGCGCCCTGATGATACTGTTGACCTTATGGGAAATTGTCCTGTGAAGCTATTAGAAGGTTGGAAGAATTATTATTAGTACAGAGATAGCCTAGTAAATGAAAAACAAAAACAACAACAACAAAAAAAAATCAAAGCATCGATTTTAATTTCAAGAGAAACAGAAAGAAGGAAAACATTATATAGTTCACTGCAATGCTCAACTGTGAGTAATATTTGCAAAGGCACAAAAGAAACACTGAATATTCATTTAACTAAAAAGTATGCTACAGCTCCATTAGATAAGCAGGGGTATGGCCGTGGAAAAGAGCTAAACCCTCATCTAACATAAGAGGAAATCAGTGTGAGACCTGCCTGTGCATATGACCTAAAATATGCATATTTGTACATTTCAGGAGAAGGAACTAGAAGAGAGGGACGTGAAGTGAGAAATGAGAAAGAGAATTGCCCCTGAGACCCATGAGTTAGCATGGGTGGTGTTCTCTCATTGAACATAACTTCCCAGAACATCAACGTCAGACAAGACATTGGTGCCCGTGGCGGATCAAGACAAAGAAAAGACCCCTCCGTAATTATGCCTGGACATAGACAGAACATGAGTATTGTTCCAACCATGGACCAAATGTCCTCTGTCCTGTAGAATATGGGCGGCTGCTACTTCTTTACAATTACAGCCTTAGCCTGACTGTAGACAACCCTCCTTCTAGATAAAATTAATTAAGATAGGCAGTTACAAAATTGCCCCTGCTTGTAACAGGAGCCAATCCAGAGCAAAGACCCCACTTCCTTCAACTTTTCCTCAAATCACCTAACACAACCTCAAATCCTGTAGGTTTTACTGATCCCCTTTCACAGAGACTTACCACAGTACCCCACAGTGTGTGGTCTCCCTCACTGCAGGAAATAATAAGCCACCTCTTTCAACCATAGGTGTGTTCCTGGTGGTCTTTGGCTGGAGGGAATTTATTTGTAGGAACTTTGGGGAGGGAAACCATTGGCTTTTGTTAACATTGTTTTAGTTACATTGAGACATGTTGATATATATACACATATCATTATGATAAAATATAAATTAATTTCAAAATTAATTTTTAGAAAACGTGTTGTATGTTACTTTCCATGGTGGGAGAGCATATGTACACTGACTCATTTGGGGTTTTTGCCATTGTGGTTTTAAGAGGTGTCACCTGAAGGAGCAGGTCCAATAACTTGCAGTGAACGCACAAAATAAATGGAACGATAACAATCCCCCTCTGGTCCATGAAAGGTAGCAGTTTCAGATGTTGGGCGTGGTCAGCAGCAACAGGAAGGGGTTAACTTGCAGAACTGAAACTAAATCCCTTTCACTTTACTTTGCAAAAGACCAAATATTCAGGGGAAAGAAAAAATGAATAGAGTTATTCCACAAAATTTGGATTGCTACTCAAAATAAGCTTGCATATATTTATTCATTAACGATCCATGAAAATAAAGTACCCACTTTAAAAGCCTAATTTAAAATGCCAAGCATTGGATGCACGAAAATGGATACATTTTAAAAATCTAGTATGTGGCAATTTGGTTGATGTCAAAATCAACCTTGTTTCTAAAACTCCATCCACTTCTGTGGCTAATCCTAATGGTTTCTTTTAATTACAGATTCTGATTCCTGAATGTAATTAAAATAGCCAATAACTTTTTAGCTGCCATTAAACCCGGTCTTAAATTACGGAGAGGAAATGGAGCCACCCATCAACATAATCACTATCCAAATAATCCCTTAAAAAGCTTTGCAGTACAGAGGCCCTTGAGTCAAATAGAAAGTCACAATCTTAGGGTCTGCCAGGATGTCATAAACAGACTTTGGGGGAAAGGGGAATCTCAAACATCAATTTCAATCATCCCGCTTTAATAACTTTCAACATATTGTCAATCCTGTTTTATTTATAGTCCCACCCACTTCCCTACCTCCCCAGAGTGTTTCGAAGCAATTTCAAGATACTGTATCATTTCGAATCTGTAAACACTTAAGAAACCACCTATAAAAAGATAAAAGCACTTTTTTTAGCATAAATACAATATCATTTTTTGCACCTGAAATTACTGCCAATAAATCCATAACATCCTCAAATACCCAGTGAATGTTCAAATTTTCCCCAAATGTCTCATAAATATTGTCTCATAAATGTTTATACAGTTCACATTTTTCAATTGGGATACAAAAAATTCCACATATGGCATTTGGTTGATATGTCTCAGAAGTCTCTTCAGTTCTCATCAGGCTTTTCCTGCTTTCATTTATTATTTTAAAAAAATAGGTTTTATGTCTTATCAAATTACCATATTCTGGATTTCTGGATTTTAGTGTTAGAATCCACGTGGTGTTTTCTTTCTTTTCCCTCAATGTCTTCCCCTCAACCCCCCCACCGTCAAGCCTCTCTTAAATGTTACGATTGATCAGTGAGGGGTGGCTGGCTGGCTCAGTTGGTTAATCATCCCACCCTTGATTTTGGCTCAGGTCATGATCCCAGGGTCCTGGGATCGAGTCCCGCATCATCAGTCTCCCAGCTCAGCGAGGAGCGAGCTTCTTCCTCTCCCTCTGCCTGCTGCTCTGCCTACTTGTGCTCTCTCTCTGTCAAATAAATAAATAAAATCTTTAAAGAAAAAAGAAAGATTGATCAGTGGGTTCTGGTGTTACCGGCTTGATTCATCCACGTAAAGATTCCATCCACTTTTTTTTTTTTAAAGATTTTATTTATTTATTTGACAGAGATAGAGACAGCAAGCGAGAGAGGGAACACAAGCAGGGGGAGTGGGAGAGGAAGAAGCAGGCTTATAGCGGAAGAGCCTGATGTGGGGCTCGATCCCATAACGCCAGGATCACGCCCTGAGCCGAAGGCAGACGCTTAACCGCTGTGCCACCCAGGTGCCCCAGATTCCGTCCACTTTTTACCTAATGATTTGGGCAGCCACTCATGATCAGTATCTATAGACATCCATTATTGCATTAGGGGGAGCAAGATGGTTATATCCTAATTCCATTTTTTCTGCAATTATCAGGTAGAACAATTCTTATAACCAAGACTGTTTCTCTTAATAATTACGCTGAGGATAAAAAAGATGATAAATGCTTGATTCTTTCCATTTGTTTTCCAGTTTTCAAAGAGAGTGTGATTACTCATTTTCTCCAAAGGTTAGGAAGGATAGGAAGTATTTTTTTTTTTTTGGTGTTATTATAAACTCATGCACATTTTAACATAGGTATTGTATTTCAAACTCTTGAGGTTGTATTTATTTATTTAGCTACTTATTTTTATTGAAGGATAATGACATACAGCATTATATCAACATCAGTTTACAACATAATGATTCAATATTTGTAAATACTGCAAAATGATCATCATAATACATCTAGGTAACATCTGTTTCCATACATAGTTACATGTTATTTTCCTATAATGAGAAGTTTTAAGATTTTGTCTTTATTTATGATGCCCAGATATTCCTGTATTTTGCCAGGGGGAACGGTTTCAGGTTGGCTCCCAACTACTCCTGACACAACCCAGAGTGTTCAGCAGTGTCCCTCTGATCTGGTACGGAGATGTGTTCCTGGCTCTTCTTGTCCACTTCATGTCTTAGACCTGGAATCAGCAATTCTCCAAGGTGCTCTGACTTCCTGTCAAGAGACAAATGATATTTAGAGATCATAGCCTAGGTTCTAGAGGGTGTACATTGCTACAGATTGACCATTGTTTCTGCGCTTTGTTAGTGGACAGAGATAACGAAAAAATCATTAAAGTATATAATAAATTCATACTGCTATTTACAATTCACATTTAGGATTAATTGGTTTTTACTTCATTTCTTTGATCTTATAATATGTTTCTTTTCTCTTATACTGAAAATCTTGGTTTCTAATGATATTAGCATGTTTACTTACTGGCTTTGCAGTGTGTGTGTGTGTGTGCGCGCGTGCACACACTTCAGATTGTATTCAGGGTAATTTGTTTTAGAAACATTCTTATTTACACATTAAAGTATGTTTAAAGATGTGACAAACTCAAGTATATACATATTCCAAAAAAATCTCATTTTATAGAGGTTTCAGATAAGAAGAAGAAACCTCATTTCACAAAAAAAGCCATTCAATAGAAATTTTGTCATTTCTATGAAAAAATATGAAGAGAAAAATCTCAAACTAGGTGAAAAAAAGACAGAAGTACCTGTCCAGACCTCAAGCTGGATGACCAGAGCTGGTGATTCTTTTCCAGATTAAAGTGAGAAAGACTAAAAGGTTAGGATAATTCACAGTGGAGTTTTTTTGCTTCGTTTGGTTTTGTTTCACCATCCCGAGAAAGAAGACAACTGAGGTGGTGAGGGACTGTGCTGAGTGATATCTGAAAATTTCTGAATTAGGGGTTGTAGAATGAGTTAGCTGAATAGGGAGAAGTAGAAAGGAGCTGTGCGACATTGAGATTGAGTGATGGCAATAATATCTCAGACATAACAGTGTTAACACAGAGCCAAGGGACGGTGAAAGGAAAGGTACTGAGGCTAAAGAGGTCAAGGAAATGAGAACCTGGGTTTGGGTGGATCATCTGTGCTTACATATGAGGTGGGTCCTGATTAATTTAGGAGCACCTTGATGAAGATATAGGAATGCATTACCAGAATTTCTACTTGGAGCAGTCAACATCCTGTAAACATTTGTTTCTAGTTTATGTCCTGTCGCACAGCAGAGTGCATGATACTCTGGGGAGGGACTGAGTCACAATAACAAGCAGACAATCAAAGACTAGAATTAACTTGATTCTCTGCATCCTTTTTGTAGTGGCTAAGTCATACTCAATGGTGTAACTCTGCTACCATATAGGTAACCCATTCCTTCTTAAGAAACTATTTGGTTTGTTTTTAATCTTCACTGTTATAAAAATTCTGAAATAAATGCTCTTACATAAGTTTCCACATAGTTATTCAATTAGGATCATTCGTAGACATAGAAGTGATGGGTCAAGGGGCGCCTGGGTGGCATAGCGGTTAAGCGTCTACCTTCGGCTCAGGGCGTGATCCTAGCGTTATGGGATCGAGCCCCACATCAGGCTCCTCCACTATGAGCCTGCTTCTTCCTCTCCCACTCCCCCTGCTTGTGTTCCCTCTCTCGCTGGCTATCTCTATCCTGTCGAATAAATAAATAAATAATCTTAAAAAAAAAAAAAAAGAAGTGATGGGTCAAAACTTATGCATCTTCAAAGGCATATTAACTTAGTTGGTACACATAATTGGAGAATGTAATATTTATTGCCAAAATATCGTTGAAAATGCTACTTGATTTTATAGATCAGGAAAGTTCTTATCAATTCATTAATAAAGATGATTAGTAGGAGAAGGGCAGAGAAACAAATTCTATCAGTATACAATGCTGAGGAATCTGATTTTAGGAAACCAAGAAAAATAAACATTTTATATCATGGATTGTATTCTTTTCAGGGGTGTGTGTGTATGTGTGTGTGCATGCTCTTAATAAGAATTCCACTTCCTGATTTTTTTAAATTTATTTTGTTACGTAGACTAATTTGTGTGACTATACTAAGTGGCCAGTGTATGTCTCCAGAATCTTGGAAATTCACTACGCAGCACAGAAATCAGCTTTTGGTTGCCCTTTCTTTCTAGATAACATGGAGCCAAGATAGGAAAAAGATAATACCAAGCATGCTGTGTCAAGCTCACAGTAGCTAACTGATTCCTAAAACAACAACAACAGTAACAACAACATCATGGAAAACCCTCAGTCTAGTTTTTTCTTGTTTTTCCTTTTTTACCATTTGTTTTTGGGATTTGGTTTTGTTTTTTTATTATTTAATACTACTCGTTGTTCTTCAATTTCAATTTATTGCTCCAGTTTCCAAATCTAGAAAAAGCAAACAAGATTTAACTGGAAAATCAATGACATTCAACTGTAATCTCAAGTTGACCTCCAACAAAATTATCAGAACTAGTGTTTCCTATAGAGGAGGAATCATTCCACCCACCCATGCAAAAGCATGAGAATTAGCTTCTGTTTATATCTTTCATTAGGCATGTTCCCTTCTTCCAGACTGACAATGCACAAAGGGAAAGACAGAAATCTGATCATGCAGATGAGAAAGTGAAGTGCTTCTTAAAACATATTAACCAAGCCATGGAATTTCCGTGGTCAAAGTCAGAAATGCTCCCCAAGGAAACCATTGATAGTTGCCATTTTGACTGGAGGGGGTTCTGAAGTCAGCGTCAATGCATGTTGTTTGAGTTTTGGGGTTTTGTTTGTTTGTTGTTTGTCTTTAAATTCTTTAACTGGTTCGCTATTTTTGCTGTTGTCCCAGGTGGCTTTGCCTTCTCCTGTGGAATTTTCTTGACTAGAGTCTCATTAGACAACTTTTCTTCTAATTAGATTTCTTGGCTGTTAGAGATTATTATGCTAGAAAACCCACATTCCTTCCTCCCTCTTTCCTCTTCCGTTACTTCTATCCTGCTCTTGTGTTTTTATTTATGCAAGATGCAAGCCAGATGTTATATTAATAAAAGAGCTGATTTTCCTCAAGGAGTCATTCATCAGCATAGAAGTATTCTGTAGACCATGTTGCAATTTCTGGGAATTCTTTAAATTCTTTCCTTACTTTTTTTTTTTCATTTTAAGTAATAAATTTTGGAAGATACTCTTAAAAGCAAGATAACTAAGTTTAGAATTACTTCTGTTTACTGTGAATGCTAACGTAGATTAGGAATTTTCACAAACAAAATTTAGATTTAAAGAAGGAATTAAAAACAGGGACTATATCTTACCATAAATGTAGGTAGCATATCATAATTGATGTGTGTCGACTTTTTGAAAATTTTATTAAAATGGGGCAAAGATGCTTTATCAAAGCAATGGAGTATCTTACACAATGAAGTTCAGATTCCGTGTGGTTTAAGGTGTATATTTTCAAACATACAGAATTAGATGATTTTTTCATTTCTGCCCCCAAAGCTCTTTTATAAAATGAATGATATTAAAAGCAAGAAATGAAGAGCTTCTTATATACTTCAAATTCATCTTTTAAACCACAAAAAGATAAAATGAAAAAAGAAAAGAAAAACCACAGTTAAATTCATTATGATTCCAAAAATAATCTCTTAAAACAGACACAAGATCCTTAAACTACCAAACATCCCAGGAACTCAATAAATGCTTTGGAAGTATTTTTTCAATCCTCAAAAAGCTTAGTTCTGAGTCTTCCCATCCTGTTGGTTTTGCTTCTGTAGCTTAAATTAACTGACCAGACTAAAGAGGTACCCCGAAGTCCAAGACTGCACGGGCAAGAGTTGAACCTGGGGAGAAATGCAGTACTTCTCCCTTTTACCAGGTTGTCTAGGCATTCATAGCCTGTGCGTATTATTTATAAGTTGAAGCACCCCCTTGATTTTTATTTACAGTATATTGTACAACCCAAATATATGGGTACCTCAGCAACCACTATCAGCTCCCCTAGCACTGTAACAGGTAGGGGTGGGGAAGACTCATTCTTGATTTCAGTGAGCCAGTTCTAGTAGTAGCTTCCTGCAACTAAAAAATCAAGTCCTCACGGTCTTAAGAGCTACCAGAATTCTTTTTTTCTTATGTCTGGCTGTACTGACAGCCATACCATTATCCTTCAGTCATCCTTAAAAACCCCAGCTTTGGCCTCATGCCTATCCTCTTTGCACATTTTTACTTCCCAAGACGCTACACGCTCTAGCTGCTCCTCCTTGGTCCCCTTGACTGATTTTTCTTCATCTGCCTGACTTCTTATTATTGGAGTCCTTCTGGGTTTAAGCCTTGAACATCTTCCCTAACTACAACAGTCCTTTTAACCGGGCCCATATGCCATCTTTACATGCTGACCCCAAAGAGAACTGCAGATTTCTGTCTCCAACTGGCCATTCCACATCACCATGCCAATGTCTAGAGGCTTCTCAATAACATCCTCTAAATGCCACCTGATCACTCACACTTCTCACCTCCTCCCCTGATGCCACCCCAGTCCAATCTATGATTATCTCCCTTGCACTGTTACACTGGACTCCCAACCAATCTCTCTGAGGCCCAATTTCCCTCCTCCAGTCTATTCTTGACACTATAGTCAAAGCGATCTTGATCAAAAATAAGATCAATCATATCACTCATTATCTTCCAGTATCTTCCCAGTTCACTCAGAGTGAAGCCTAATATATTTACACTGACCAAGAAGACCTGACCCCATTGTCTGACCGCAGCTCCTACCACCTCGCCCCTCACCTTACTTCAGTCACACTGGCCTCCCTGATGTCATCCAAGATACTCTCTGCTGGACACTCTCCCACTGCATGTGCTGTGCACATGCTTCTTTCTGTCTGAAGTGCTCTTCCACCAATGTCTATATGGCTTGAGCCTCATCACCATAATTTCCTACTTTATTTTTCTCCAACACACATGTTGCCATGTGGTATACCAGATGTTTTACTCATTTATTCTGTTTACTGCCTACTACGCCCCCCCCCCACACACACTAAAATTTAAACTCCATAAGGGCACTTTGTTGGTCACTGGTGTTTCTATGTTCCCTAAAACAGTAGCTGCCAATGGAGGGCTTTCTCAACAAATAAGTGTTGACTGAATGAATTTTAATAATCCTGCAATCATAGATATTAACATTCTGTCTATTGGCAAACATGAAATGATAGCCTACAGCATTCCTGGCTGTGCATTCAGTGCTATAGTGGACAAAGATATTGAATAAATGCCTTCAAAGAAGTTATCATTTATTTGTGCAGTCTGAGATACGTCTGTATGGAACCCAAGCAACTTGATGTAACACAGAAGGATGACAAATGAAAAAAACAAATAAACAGAAAATTGCTTAAGTCACTGTCATCTTTTGAGACAGGACATGTAAATATATCATTCTGAAATCCATTTTTTAAAAGCAAATTCCAGGTCTATTCATTTGTCAAGAATAATTTCACATGTCAATATATAAGTTGACTTCAAAATAAATATTCAAATATTCGTTCAAAAACCAGTTACTGTGAGCCTCTTGTATAAGAGACAGTCACTACCTGAAAGACAGAGGCTCTAATTGTGAATGAGAAGGGCCAGATCTCCTGCATTTATAGAGCTTATCATGATTTACTTGAACTTTGACTTGAGTAATGGTGGAAAACAGGACAGTTTTCTCTACTCTTGTGTATCACATAGGCATGTTTTCCCTTTTACCTGGAATTCCTTCAAAATCTATTTGCCAAATATTATAAGTTCTATGTGGAAGAGAAATAAGGGCACAAAGAAATCAGGGCACAGAAAGACAGTTTGTCTAGTTCATAAAAATGTTAAATATGTACTTATCATGTGACCCAGGAGCTTCTGTCCAGGATAAATGACAACAACCATGGATTTCATAACAGCCAAATTAATAATGTCCAAATGCTAAAAGCAATCCATGTCCATTAACAGTTCAACGAACAAACAAACTGTGCACCAATTGAATACCAATAAGTAATAAAAAGGACAAGCTGTTGATGAATGCAACAATTTGGATGGGCCTCAAACCTGTTATACTAAGTGGAAAAACAAAACAAAAACAGGGGAACCTGAGTGGCTCAGTCGGTTAAGTGTCCAACTCTTGATTTCGGCTCAGGTCATGATCTCAAGGTCATGAGATTGAGCCCTACATGGAGCTCCGTGCTCAGTGTAGAGTCTGCTTGAGACTCCCTTTCTTCCTTTCCCCTGCCCCTCCCCCTGCTCATGTGTGCCCTCTCTCTCTTTCTAAAATAAATAAATAAATAAATCTTAAAAAAAGAAAAGCAAACACAAAAGGTATGATTCCATTTATGTAAATTCTAGAAAACTCAAACTAATCCATAGGGACAGAAAACAGATCAGTCATTACCTGAGACAGAAACGGGGAAAAGGATAAATTGCAAAAGGGCTCAAGGGAACCTTTAAGAGTGATGGAAATATTGGTTATCTTCATTGCGGTGGCATTCTGTGGGAGTCTACATCTGCCAAAGCTCATTGAGTTGTACTCTTTAAATATGTGCAGTTTCCCTTATACCTCAAGAAAGTTGTAAAAAAAAAAAAAAAAAGATACATCGAACAATTTATCAAAAAAGTTTTTAGAACCTCACCTCACCCCCAGAAAAAGCATTAGCTGAAGCACCTAGTATTGTGTTTGGTACGTATTGGGCTGAAAGCATCATTGTCAAAAAATGTATATTTGTAAATAGTTAGCTCTTATATAACATAGCAACATCGTTTGTTGATTTAATTAAATTAACATGAAATCCCTATGAGATCAATTTTATTATTAGCAGCCATAGGAAAAAATACTAAGGCACGTGTCCTGGGTATTCTAGGTTAGGATACTGAGCAAAGACACCGAGATGACCCAGTTGGGGACTCACGGGGCAGGCTTCAAAGTATGCAGTTTGTCTCCAGATGTGTGTGTTTATCCCCCACAACACACTCCGGCAAGAAAGAAGGAAAGAAGGAATTCAGAGAAGAGAGACTTCACCATGTGCTTGGTAGCCAGAGAAGTCTTTTTAGAAAGATGGGATTTTTGCTGAGCTTTGAAAGGTAGGGAAGCTTTGGAAAAAGAGGAGGGGAGAAGTGCATCTCAGACAAGGCTCACGTGGCCAGGCATTGTGGAGCCTGGGAAGGTATTTGTCCAGTCCTTGGTGACATTCTTCACAGGGTGAGTTAGATCAAAACCCACTGACATTTTATCTTATAAATATTGCATGCAGGATATAAATAGCTGGAGGAGTGGGGGAAATGGACAAAGGGAAGCGGTTTCTCCCCTGGCAGAGGTCCTATGAGAGGAAAAGAGCAGAATATGGAACAAGAGCTGACTATTTAATGATTAATAAGGCAATCCTTTTATTTAATGTGTTATATGACTGAGAAAAGGGGAGCTGATGAGGCTCGGCTGCTCACAGTGACAGGGAAAAGGAAATATTGCTCTCCCAGGGTCATTTACCAACATCAAAACTGGTTGCCAGAATTACTAATTAGTAACAACAGAACTATTCCTCTTGTGATTTTACCATGGCGGTAAAGACGATGTTGGCCAGACATCTAGGAGAACAGAAAAGCAGCACATAGATTCACGTCTGAAGAAACCAAGAGAGATCCGTCATACCAGAGAACAAGACATGAGGAAGGGACATCCGGATGAGCTGAAGGTCACAGAGAGTTGCTGGAAGAAGCCTAGAGGGAATCAACTGCAGATCTTGAGAAAGCTTACAGAGCAAAAGCAACCACCATCCGCTTGGAAGAATGATGGTAGGAGAGCAGCCTTGTGGTGGAAGTTTTCTGAACCCAGACTGATACCAAGAGGGTGAAAGAAAAGTGGGCAGTGGGAGACATCACCCAGATACAGCCCGCTTGAGCAGTCGGCCAGTGGGGACGCAGAGGGACAAATGCTCAGCATTATCAATATCCCTGCAACCACCATCTTCTTGGCTGGGCAAGTTCACGCACACCTGCAGCCGTGTGTCACAGAGAATCTCTGCCAGCCGAAAACATGGCTCTTGCCCTTGTTTCCATGGGCCTCCTGAAAACCGTAGGTCTCCGAACAATTTAACTAATTCTAATAGGTGATCAAAAATGACCCACCTGGGGCTCCTGGGTGGCTCAGTCGTTAAGCGTCTGCCTTCGGCTCAGGGCGTGATCCCGGTGTTCTGGGATCGAGCCCCACATCAGGCTCCTCTGCTGGAAGCCTGCTTCTTCCTCTCCCATTCCCCCTGCTTGTGTTCCCTCTCTCGCTGGCTGTCTCTATCTCTGTCAAATAAATAAATAAATAAATCTTTAAAAAAAAAAATGACCCACCTAAAAGATATCCATGCTCTTTACTCAAAGGAAAAAGAATAGGAAATAAATAGCAAATTCTATATTATGTGGGAATGGAACAACTTAAAATCATGATAATTATATCACTGTGAGCTAGCGAACCTAAATAAGTAAATTTCATGAACCAAATGCTGCCCTAAAATCAGAGTTTTAAGAGGACACAGAAGACACAGAAAGACATCTAGGAAACAAAGTTCAGCAGAAGCAGCAGAGGAAAATAAAGACCACTAAACACCTGGCAAAGAACTTGGTGACATGGGTTATGAAAAGCAACCATCAAAATAGAACAGAAGTGGACAAAGTCAAAAATAAAAGAGAAAAACAGTAGTTATCAAAGTAATGTAAAAATATTCCCACAAATGATGATTTGTTGTCCTTAGTGAAGACAACTAAGATAACAATATGTAGAACATATTTTGGGGTGCATCAAGCCTAAGTGATCAAGTTGCCACCACTAAGACGAAAAACAGCATTCTGACTTGAAACTTCTCCACAGCAACATGAAGTCAGACCAGCAGGGCTCAGCGTTTCACAGTCTTCAAAGAATCTTTATCTGTTCAAGCTACCATCCAAGCATAAGAGCAACGTGCCACAGGCCTACCTCAGAGATATTATGGTTTCCATTCCAGACCACAACAATAAAGTGAATATTGCAACAAAACAAGTCAAGTGAACTTTTTGGTTTTTCGGTGCACATAGAAGTTGTGTCTGCACTATACTGGAGTCTCTTAATAGTGCAATAGCATTATGTCTAAAAACCCAATGTACGTACCTTGATTAAAAAATACCTTATTGCTCTAAAATGTTAACCATCTTCTGAGCTCTCAATAAGCCCTAATCTTTTTTGCTGGTGGAGGGTCTTGCCCAGATGTTGATGGCTGCTGCTGATGGGTGTGGTGGTTGCCAAAGGGTGGAGTGAGCCTGGCAGTTTCTTCAAATAAGACAATAAAGTTTGCCTCATTAATGGACTCCTCCTTTCATGAAAGATTTCTCTGTAGCAGTGACGGTGTTTGATAGCATTTCACCCACAGAATTTCGTCCAAAATTGGAGTCAGCCCTCTCCAAACCTGCCGCTGCTTTATCCACTTTCTGTGGTATTCTCAATGCTTTGTGGTCATTTCAACAGACTTCAAAGTGTCTTCATCAGGAGTGGATTCTATCTCAAGAAATCACTTCAGCAACAATTAATCTGTTAAAGTTTTACCATGAGACGGCAGCAATTCAAATATAATAATGACGAAAAAGTTTGGAATATTCTAAGAATTACCAAAATGTGAAAAAAAGCCACGAAGGGGGCAAGTGCTGTTGGAAAAATGGTACTGATAGATTTGCTGGACGCAGGGTTGCCACAAACCTTCCTTTTGCAAAAAGCACAATAAAGCAAGATATGCCTCCGCTGTTTTAGACATAAAACAAATCAAGGAATATGGCTTTTGAGTCTCTCATAAAGAAACTAAAGGACCACCTTCAACCACCTAAAAGATAAATAGAAATGCTATTAAGCCCATTTAACTCTCTGAACAAGACTAAAGTAAAATAAATGTAAGTACTATGATTAATGATAAAATAATGATGAAAAAGCTAATTTTAAGTGTTTATTAAGTACCAGGCACTGTTCTACAGCCTCATAAAATTTCCGTGAGGTAGAGATTATTATTTATTATTTGTTATTATTGCCAATTATGTCACTTAACCTCTGTCTCTATATATAAATAGGATTATATGTGTATATATTTAGAGAGAGAGAGTACTCAGAACTTATAGCTTATGTAACATAATAGAACAAATCTTCATCTACTTAGTGTAAAAATAAAATATTTAAAAGACTTAGAGAAGACAGTGAAAGAAGTTGCTGATATCCTCATCTATAACTATAGGGGAAAGGCATGATTTTAAATTGATAAACTAATATCATTATGGCTGTGGTTAAAGGTATAAAAGAAATCGCTAAGGTAAAGGATATAATCTACTAGAATCAGCTGAGCAAAAATGGGGAAGAATCAGAAATATAATTATTCCAATGATTATATAAAATAAAATAATGTATAAAATAACATTAAAGAGAAGAAATGAAATACAAATGGTATTTTTAAGACAAAGTAATATATTGATTATAACTATGTAGAATGCTTATATATACATAGTAAAGATAGATTATTCAGAATAGGGGCGCCTGGGTGGCGCAGTGGTTAAGTGTCTGCCTTCGGCTCAGGGCGTGATCCCAGCATTCTGGGATCGAGCCCCACATCAGGCTCCTCCGCTAGGAGCCTGCTTCTTCCTCTCCCACTCCCCCTGCTGTGTTCCCTCTCTCGCTGGCTGTCTCTCTCTGTCAAATAAATAAATAAAATCTTAAAAAAAAAAGATTATTAAGAATAACAAAAGTGGTTTAACAATAAAAAAGAAATATAATTATTCTTATGATTGATTATAATAAAAGGTTGCTTTATTTTTTAATGGTAGAATTATGAAAATTATTACAAAAGCAAAAACTCAAACTCTCCAACTTATCAGAAGAAATACAGGTACATGAACCCAATCACAGACCACACACACCACATAGGGTGATATAAGAACTAAAAATGCAATTGAAACGAAACACATAGAATAAAATGTTATTTCTATAACAAAATAAATCTGTAATATAACTGTTAAGATGGTTAAACTCGCATAGCTAAATAAATAAAACATCTTTTTGAATCATAAAATTAAACTATTTTATGTACAAGAACAAAGAATCAGTGTTATATTCAATAGTTATACACAACAAGCATACAAAATTACAAAACAAAACAAAATTACAAGAAAGTATTAAAAATAAGTGTTTTCAAAATAATTCCTGGACATACAAAGCCAAGGAAAACAAGGGTAGTAATTGTCATATCAAACAAAGTTGAACTCAGGATAAAGGGGATTAACGGATTAAAGAATACTTCAGAGCTATTAAGATTACATTCCATAACAGCCATCTAATAGTCATGATTATCTATTAACCAAATAATACATACAGTTGACATTTGAACAACATGAGGATTGGGGTGCTGATTCCCCACACAGTCAAAAATCCACATACAATTTCTGTTGATCAGAAGCCATCAAGAAAATCATAAGGAAGAGAAAATACATTTACAGTACTGTTTTTACTGAAAAAAATCCCTGTATAAGTGGACCCACACAATTCAAACCTGATTTTGTAATAAAAATTCAGAAACAAAGATGACAGAAAATACAAAGAGTAAAGGGAAGTTTTAGTTATCCCTTCTGTTTAATGAAAGACTGACCAATGGAGAAAGATAAAGATAGAGAAGATGTAAATAACAAATTAATCATGTACGTCAAGCTAATATGCATATTAAGAACTCTATAGTTCACAGATAGAGACTACATGTATTCTTCAAGGACCCTTGGAATATATTCAAACTATACTAGGGCATGAAGAAAACTTCAATGAATACTGAATTATAAACATAATTATTTTTAAAAGTTGGTGCATAAAGTCATAAAATTATAACTTCATATAAAGACTAGGGGAAAAATCTTCACTACCTGAACTTTAAGAAAATACTTAATTCTTAGGTCAAAAGCTCAAAACCAAATTTCAGAAGACTTAGAAAATAAAAACAATAAAATTAACCAGAGGGAAAGATAAAAGGTGCCTGCAGATGTGAAAGTATACTTAAAGAAATCAAGTTTCACCTAGGCAGACCAATACATACACAAACAGGAAGAAAACAGACTTCGAGAACTAATGATGAGCTGAAATTGTTCCTACCAAGCTTTAATTAAGCAGTAATTACAGTGCTATTTAAATTATTTGAAAGCAGTGGTTACAGAATTTTTCTGTAAAGGGCCAGAGAGGTAAGTGTCTTTGGCTTTGTGGACTAAATCCTCTCTGTGGCATCTCTCACTTCTGTCCACAGAGTGAAAATAACCACAGACAATATATAAATGAATGAGTGCTGTTGATTGTGTTCCAATAAGACTTTATAATAAACAGGTGGTTGGCAGTGGTTTGTCAACCCCTCCTGTAGAACATAGGGCAAAAAATCTTTCAAATTATTTTTATAAAAGTAATAGGACATTGATAACAAAATGCAATAAACCGTAACAATAATGTTATCTCTTTCTTATGAAGGTCTGCAAAAATTCTCAGCAGAATATTAGCAAATGAGGTTCTGCAGGACATTAAGAGTGTAATAGTACAAAATAATCTAGTGGTCTTTATTCCAATAATGTATGACTTAGTGTTAAGAATATATTAGCATAATTCGCTATATTCATAGTTCAAAAGCTAAAATTTCAACATCTATTATTTATGAGAAAAAACTTTTTAAACATAGCAATAGAAAGATAAGGCTCTAGTATATCTTTATCAAACTAATGGCCTGAATTATACTAAATGAGAAGCAGTGGAAAATTTCTTCCTAAAAACTAGGATGATGGCTATCAATGGAAGAAGAGAGGGGATATAAAAATTGGAAAAGATGGGGATACAGGTATCATTATTTGCAGATGATATGATCATTTACTCAGAGAACTCAATTAGAAAACCATTGCAAGGGGCGCCTGGGTGGCACAGCGGTTGGGCGTCTGCCTTCGGCTCAGGGCGTGATCCCGGCGTTGTTGGATCGAGCCCCACGTCAGGCTCCTCTGCTGGGAGCCTGCTTCTTCCTCTCCCACTCCCCCTGCTTGTGTTCCCTCTCTCACTGGCTGTCTCTCTCTCTGTCTAATAAATAAAAAAAAAAAGAAAAAGAAAAAGAAAAAGAAAACCATTGCAAGTAACAAAAAAATCAGTGAAATGGCTGGGTAATTTCTGTATCTATATTTATGTATCTATAGCTGTATCTATAACACACATATAAACAAGAGCCAATTGGTATAATGAAAGAAACAATTACAAAAGAGAAAGTAAATTACCAAAGACCAAATGTTATAAGCAATGTGCAAAATCAGGGTGCCTGGCTAGCTCAGTTGGTAGATAATCTGACTCTTGATCTTGGGGTCATGAGTTCAAGCCCCACGTTGGATGTAGAGATTATTTGAAAAAAAAATTGGTGCAAAATTCATCCATATTAAGAAAACCTTAAAACATTAAGGTACCCAAAATTCTAAAATGAATAAATTATTTACTGTAACCGTGGATAAGAAAACAATGTCATTAAACTACCAACCCTTCCTAATTTAACCTATACATTTATAACCTTCCCAAGACAGTGACTAGGACTTTAAAAAAGAATTGAAAAGCTGATTCTACAGTCGATACAGAAAAATCAACAAGAACATCCATATCATATCTGCGTGAGGAGGTTATTGAGTTGAGACTAGTCTTATAAATCCTAACTGATCACTACACTGTCTTATTTGTACATGGATAGGTGGATCAAAGAAAGAGTATGTAAATAGACCCAAATAGCACAAAGGATTTTATTTTAGGTTATTCTTGTAAGTAGAAACAATAGAGATTATTCAGTAAATGGTGATGGAGCATAGATGGTTGGCCATCTAACCAATGTAGTATCATTCCATCACTTCAAAATAAAGTTCAGATGGATCAAAAATGTAAGTGTAAAAAATAAAGCCATAAAAATACTGGTTTGTTTACCAGTAGTAAAGGCGTTTCTGAATCAGATGCAAAATCCAGGAACCATAAATGGTAAGGCTAGTTATTTGGAATATATAAATCTCAAAATGTCCACATTGCAAAAAATTATAGTAGAAGACAATAATAAAAAACAAAAACATAAAAAAGCAATAAGCTGTGGTCCCTAATGTTTAAAGGACATTATGGTAAGTGAAATAAGTCAGACAGAGAGGGACAAATACGGTATGATCTCACTTACATGTGAAATCCAAAAAACAAACAAAACCAAGCTCATAGACACAGAGAACAGACTGGCAGTTGCCGGGGCTAGAAGTGGGGGGTGGGCAGAATGGGTGAAGGCGGTCAAAAGGTATAAACTTCCAGTGATAAAATAAATAAGTCAGGAAGATGTAATGCACAGCATGGTGACTGTAGTTAATATTGTATTACATAACTGAAAGTTGCCAAGAGTAAATGTTTAAAGTCCTTATAAGAAAAAAAATTAACTGGGTATGGTAATGGATGTTAACTAGACTTACTGTTGTAATCACTTCTCAATATATACTAATATCAACTTATTATGTTGTAAACCGAAGCTAATATAGTGTGGTATGTCAATTATAGCTCGATAAAAAAAAAAATGAAAGTAGTAAGCTACGTCCTTAATGTTTAAAAAACATTAATGAAAGTCAATACAAAGATTTCAAAATACCTAAATAAATCAATAATTTAGCATAAAGAAGTACAAATGACTCCTACACACATTGAAAAGTTGTTCAACCTCACTCTTCCATTTCATTGATTATTGGGGTTTTTTTGTTTTGTTTTGTTTTTATTTTTTTCTTTCTGTTTCGAGCTTAGTTTACTCTCCTTTTTCTAGTCTCTTGGGTATAACCTTACATTAGTAATTTTAGGCTTTTCTCATTTTTTAATGTAAGCATTTCAAACTCTAAATTTCCCTCTAACTCCATCTACAAATCCCTTTTTATATTGTATTTTTGTTATCATTCAGTTCAAAATATTTTATTTTCTCATGTAATATCTTCTTCAACACATGGTCTTTATAGATGTGTGCCACATAATTTCAAATACTGGGGCTTTATAGATCTCACTGTTAACTGGTTTCTACTTTGTAATTTGTCCATCTTTCAAACTTTATGGAGACTTGTTTTATAACTCTGGGTATGGTCCATCTTGATAAATGTAGTGTGTCTTGGAAAAGAATGCTTTGGGTATTCTCTTCCGTAAATATCAGCTCGATTGTTTTAATTAATAGGATTGTTAAGATTGCTTATGCTCTTACTGGTGTTTTGTCTCACTGTTCTACCAATTACAGTTACTGAGAGAGAGGCATTAAAATCTCCAATTATAATGGTAGATTTGTACATAAATACACAAAAAGTTCGTTTTGTTTATTTTAATTCTCTCAACATTTACTTCATAAATGTTGAAACTCTATTAGGCACATACACATTCATGATGATCATGGATTACTGATAACTTACCATTTTCAGTATAAAATATCCCGTTTGTTCTGAAAACAAAACAAAACAAAACAAAACTTTGCCTGTAAGTCTACTTGATCCAGTATTAATATAGACCCTCCCGGTTCCTATTATTAGCATTTGCAGGTATATCTTTTTCTGCCTATTAACAGTCTGTGTCTTGATAGAGCATATTTCTTGTGGGCCACATACTGCTGCTGCAAGTTTTCCCAAAAAAAAAAAAATACAGTCTGACAATCTCTGTTTTCTAATTGAAGTGTTTAGTTCATTTGCATTTAATGTTATTGTTGAGATAATTGGATAAAGGTGTACTATTTTCCTATTTTTTCTGTTTGTCTTATCTGAACCTCCTTTTCGTTCTGTTTGCCCTTCTGCCTTCTTTTGGGTTAACTGAGTATCTCTCAGAATTCTGTTTGAACGTGTCTATTAGATTGTGTGCTTAATTTTAGTGGTTAATTAAGGTATTATAATATTTCTTCCTAAATTTTGCAATCTATTTACAGTTACTATCACAACATTTCAAGTGAAATGTATGTATTCTGTGACCGTACAGTTCCATATATATCCTGATCCTTTATGCTCTATGCAGTTGTCAGATATATTACATTTATATATGTTAAATATTCCAAATACAATCCAAATTTTTTTCCTTTAAAGAGCCATTGGATTTTAAAGAATTAAGAGGAAAAATAGTTTTAAAAAATATGTATGCATATATTTATCATTTCTGGCGCTCTTTAATCCTTCCTGAAGATATATGGTATCATTTCTTTCTAGCTGAAAGAACTTCCTTTAGCATTCCTTATAAAGCAGGCAATAAATCCTACCTGAAAAATGTCTCTATTCATGAAGGACTTTTTTGCTGCATATATCGTTCTAGATTGATCTTTTTATTTTTTTCTTTTAGCATTTAAGAGATGTCTTCCCACTGACTTGTAGCTCTCATTATTGCTACAGGAACAATAATTCTTACCATTCGTACCATTGTTCCCGTCTATGGAATGTGTGGTTTTTCCCTGGTTGCTTTTCATGTAGATTTTCTCTTTATCTCCACATTTCAGAATTTTGAATAAAATGTGTCTAGATGTGATTTTCTTTGTATTAATTCTGTCGCATTTGGGATGCAAGTCTTGTAACTTTGTTCTTCAGCAAATTTTGGCAAATTTCAGGCATTATTTCTTCAATTTATTTTTGCCCCATCCTCTCTCTCTTTCCTTTCCTTTTTGGATGCAGGTGCACATTGGTGTCGCTTTGATTCCTGCACAAAGCAGATCACATTACGGAATTAGATAGTTAAGAGGGTTACTGGGGAGAATGCCTGTGAATGATGAAGGGGAGAGGAAGTCTACTCAAAAGTATACTTGAAAGTCTACTAAAAACAGCAACAACCAGACTGGTGTTTGGGGAAATATCTGGGTAGCTAGAAGGCACAGGAGCAAGGGAGACTTTCCACCGTATACTGCTTTGTGTCTTTAGCATGTCTGTCGTGCCAGGTCATGTGTTATGCCACCTATTACCTATTGAAAAAATTAATTCAATCCTCTTTATAAAATAATGTGTATTTAGTGTATCATGCAGGACAGGGTTTATCATAATCCCTCTGCTCATAGTGGAAGTGTTTATGAAAAGTAAAACAGCCAATTGTTTGCACACAGGCAAAGAGGAAAGGCTTGGGACAAATGACTGTTAGCAGCATTCTAGCTCCCCAGCCCCCCACCCCGTAGCACGCAGCCAACACAGAGCCCGGGGTAGAGGAGACGTGACTAAACACTGCCCAGGTGCCAGAAAGTTCTGTGAAGGTGAGCACATGAACTCCCTTAACCCTTAGGCTGACACCTTGGGGTTTCCTTTTTCCCTTGATTCCCATCTTCTGTCTTTTTTCTGTCTCCGTAATATTCATTTAAATGTTATTTCCTATATTGTAAACTTCAAACCATTTTTGAGTAAAAGATACAATACTTACAGTTAGCATATGCAAAGACGTCTTTCTAAATGCCTGTTTACCAGAGCATTTCCATAAAATGGAGCAAGAGAACGTGCGGCTCTCACCACGCGGCAACACTCAGGCTGTCCACTCAACTTGATGAAATCGTTCACCTATTAATAGTCTGTAATTTGCTATTTTTACCAGAGCATTTTGTTTGTTTCTGATGTTTGTGAAATAGTAAATCTCTTCGTTTCTCTGAATGTGAACTAAGCTAAACGATCCACCAGTGTGCTCCTTAAAGCTTAAATTTGGAAATGATAATCGCCTTCTAAAACCATCACGAAATAACAAGATCCTGCCTTAATGCAAAGGCTGAAATGTAATGAAAGATTTGTGGAACTATTTGTGAATTGCTTGAGCATCTGCCACCAGCCTGAGTTTCACGCATTCCCAGGCTGCTGAATTATGTCTTCGTATGCACCGAGAAAGCACGCCCTACGTGGGGGACAGTCAACCTTGTTTGTGAGCTCTGCTGTGAGTGGGACGGAGCTCGATACTTGTTTATGGCCCCTGCGATTGTTCACCGAGCCTGCAATGTATCAAATAATTACATGGTAGGAGTGGAAGGTGGAGCTGCGCTGTGTGTGCCGTGGGCTCAAGTCAATTACAACTTCGTTAAAACTGCCCCATCAACTCCTGCTAATTGTAGCATATATCCCCATGACAGAAAGGAAGCTCATCTTTCATTTACATTGCACTTTTTTCCAAAGCCTAAAGATAGAAATTCTGCCCTGACTCATAATAAATACCCACCCCCTTGGGATAATGACTGAGAAACCCATGGTTCTCCACTTTTCTCTCTCTTCATTAAAAGGGAGTCTTGTCATTCAACTAAATTGAATTTGCCTTTCATTTTCCATGGATGAGTTTACTTTATATCTCTGCAGGCACATAAATACATCCGAGTTCTTGCTTATCTAGCTTCTCAAGGCAGCGCTGTACTTTTGTCAACCAAGAGGAAGCTTTGGGATCAGTCTGGGGCAGACTCATTATATGCGGAGATTTATAATTTTCGCAGTGTCTTTATCCTGCTTCCTGACCAACAGGACACTTACTCCAGGACCCATTCAGACTGTGGATCATAAAGATACATCATTTCCTGTCTGTTAAAATGTGTCTTGTTTCTCATTCTCTCAGGTTTGCTAGATACCAGCGGCTCATCCCTAACTGGCCAAGGCTAGAGAAGTGAAGAGCTTCTGGACTAGAGCAACAATGACGGCAAGGGCGAGGACTTGCTTTTTAGCAGCACGAGTATGGAGACCAGTTAAGCGTGAGCATCACTGTATTCTGAAGATGGAAAAGACCTTAGAGATGGTGTAATCTCCATAGTTGAGGAAATGGGTGTTCAAAGAGGCAACCTCGTGTTACAGAGCTAATTCATTAAAGAGCTAGAGCCGTGGGACGCCTGGGTCGTGCGCTCAGTTAAGTGACTAACCCTTGATTTCAGGTCGGGTCATAATCTCGGGGTTGTGAGATTAAGCTCCATGTCGGGCTCGTGCTCGACGTGGGGTCTGCTTGAGCTTCTTTCCTTCTCCCTCTGCCCCTCCTCCCCACTCACGCTGTCTGTCTTTAAAATCTTTAAAAAATAAAAAGAGCTGGAACCAGAACTCAGGTCTCCTTTTCTTTCTTTTTTTTTTTTTTTTCTTAATTAATATGTTGTCTCCAAATCTTTGACAGTTTTGAAGTTTTGAAATGCTGGATAACCCAGAAGAGAATCATTGCCATTGGAGTCTCTGGCATATATCTATCAGATAAAAAAAGCACAAGAAAATATATCTATATTGATATCTGTAATCTACATATTTCTACGACAGAATAATAGAAGGTATCTATCAGATAATGAAAAACACTGGCCATGGAGCATAAGGTAAAAATTGCCATGTGTCTTCTTGTGGGAGGAGAACTGGTGGGAAGTGGGGCCCTTCCTTCCCGGGGGTGGTGAGCGCCACAAAATATTTACATTGTGGATCATCCTCTTACATTTTACTCAGGTAAAATTGGGTGAAAACACAAACACGTTTGTTATTAGCAAGAGAGAATTTGTTGCTTTCTCTAAGTATCAGCACTCAGGTATTCCTTCAACTCTGTGAAAACGTTTACCTGTGATAGTCTGAGATTTGCATTTTTACAAGGGTATACTAGAAGAGGAAATATCACAAAAGGTCTAGATGCTTTGTAAGGAGGGCCAAAGAGTGTCAACTGGAGAACGTAGACTTCAGCATTAAATAGACCTGATTTTGAGTCACAAATACACCAGTTACTAACTAAGCCATCGTTGGATTTACCCTCTCTAGGCGTCAGTTCCACCATGGATGAAAGGGTCATCACAGTAAAAACCACCACACAGAGGTTTTCTAAAGATGAAAGAGATAACGGATGAAAGCACTTAGACTCATGGTAAACCCTTAGTGAATACAGCATGTTATAACAAAAGGGAAGGTAGGGATGGAGACAGGCTATTCCAGGTTTATCTCGGTGATAAGCAGTATTGTAGAAAGGAAGAAATCTTGAATAGAGTTTTTATATGAGATGACAAAGCAGAGGGGCTCTAGAAAGCCATGTTTAATGTCAGCAATGGATGAGTCACTTCCAAAGTCACCCTGAGTCTTCTGTAACTAAGCTCCAGTGATTTGACATGGTTTCTCATCAATGCCTTCCCCCCTACTGTCCTGACTCCCTGAAATGCCTTCCATCCCTACTCTCTGGTAAGGTTAGATGTCCACCCTCCTGGGGCGCCTGGGTGGCTTGGTCATTAAGTGACTGCCTTTGGCTCAGGGCGTGATCCCAGAGTCCTGGGATCGAGCCCCGCATTGGGCTCCTCCACTGGGAGCCTGCTTCTTCCTCTCCCACTGCCCCTGCTTGTGTTTCCTCTCTCGCTGGCTGTCTCTCTGTCAAATAAATAAATAAAATCTTTAAAAAAAAAAAAAAAAGATGTCCACCCTCCATTCATTCTCCCATAGGTCTCTGTGGCAACATTCACCAGTTTATAGTGTTATTTTCTGTTTCCCAGGCCATCTCGTCAGTGAACTGAGCTCTTTAAGGGAACAGGCTGTAACAATTATAGATATTTCAATGTTATTCATTTTTTCATTCCTAGGACCTAGAAGAGCACCCAACATATAATAGCTGTCCAAACAGCATTTGATGAGTAAATACCAAATCATTCACTCCTCAAGCTACCTAGGTTGGGACCCTGAAACCATTCTGCTGATGCCTTCCTCCCTCAAAGCAAAGAGCTATTCAGTTTGGTTTTGAATGGGTGATCAAACATGGGGTATTCTTAACATCTACTTTTTTCCCAACAAGCTTGCTTCCTCTCCACCCAAAAAATAAAAGAAAAAACTGGATGGCCACTTCTTTTCACTTAGATATGAACAAGGGCATTCTAAGAAACAACCCTTTCTAATATATACAATCAAAGCAAAAAAAGAAATTTGATGCCTCATTTTCAGGGATTAATTTCACCCAGTCTCCAGAATTCACTTGCTTGTCTAAGTAAACTGTACATTATATAATATTACTGCATCAATGTCAAATTTCTCGGATATAATAATGTCCTTCATCTTCTAATACCCTCACAGCCTCAACAGTCTCCTCCTAGAAACTTTTTTACAATCTTTGAGTCAGTTCTTCGTCTACCCCATGGCTCAATGTTCTCAGATATAAAATGGAGATAATAGTAGGACCTACTTCATAGGAAGGCTTTGAGGAATAAATGAGTGATACAAGCAAGACATTTAACACAGCACCTGTTCAACAGTTCATTAGTTGTGTAGAACACCCCGGGCTCATCACCACGCGTGAACACTGCATCACTCCACATCAAAACCCAATGATGTATTATGTGTTGGCTAATTGAACATAATCAAAAACAATGGACATTAAAAAAATTTTTTTAAAGCACCTGTTAATGATGAACCATTAATAAAAGTCAAATATTATATTAAAATATTTTGCAATAATTTAGGGGATTTTAGGGTTATAGGTACATAGCTGCAAGTTTGTAAGTAAGTCACTCTTGTAGGTATTGGAAAATTCCTGTAACGGAAGAAACTTGCTTTAAACATAAACATTGTATACAATGTATTGGCTACATTTCCTCACGCTCTTTGAAAGGTGTGTCCGCAAGTGCACTCTCTGAATTAAGAGTGTAACTATTTCGGTCTAGCAGTGGCCGCCTAATACCTTACTCTTTCTGTCCATCTCCTAGTCTTCCATTTTCTCTCTTCTTAAATTCCGGCCATACGTGCTCTCGTTCAGAATTGAAATCCCATGTGATCAAGAACATAGTAAAGGCCTCAGTTTGAGACTCCTACATGCTGTACTTGATAAAACATCCTTCTTCCCTCGGCTGTCCCTCTGCTTTCTCCACCCCTCCCTCCCAGGCGGAATTGGTCCCAGATCCGCAGCTGCCACCTTGACAAACACTGGGAGTCAGAGCCTAGCGCGCAGACCTATCCTTTGCTATGTATGCTTCCATCTCAGCAGGGTGCTTCCTGTTGCCAAGGATTTCCCACTTTGAAATGTGAGATGAAATAAACACCTGCAGGATTCTCTCACCGCCGGGCCCTCATGGCGGTGAAGAGCCTGAACAGGGCAGCGGAAAAGGCTTGCAGGATGATAGGGGGAAATATTCAGTGCTGGAAAGAACGCCTGAGGGGAATGCCAAGATGATTGTTTTGCTCAAAGGGCAGTTCTGTCCTCAGGGAAAAGGAAGGAGACCTTGTTCTTCTTAGAAAAAAAAAAGAAGAAGAAGATTTTACTTTGGGATACTTTTTCAGTTTATTTGGCCAGGTCACATTCTTCCAATTTTTATTTATTTGTTTGTTTATTTGTTTGTTTGTTTGTTTCTGAGAGATCCTGTTGATTTAGGGTGACACCACATTAAAGTATACAGTTTGAGGTTCAAGTGGGCACAGAAGTGAAATTCAGGTTTTCACGATACCCAACCTCAGAATCAAAAGGCTTTTCACCTGAAGTTTTGGAGACAGTAACCACCTGCTTTGGTCTTAGAGCTTCAGTCCCTCTCAAACCCACTCACAACGGGTCTTGATTTGTGCCGTGAAGTTTGACACCAGAGGACCAGAGCGCTTTCTTCTTTTTTCTTAGCACTGGGAAATTTTTCTCCGGGCTCAGCAGCGGGGAGAAAATGCACCAAACAATATCGAAACATAGTATATTATGCCAAAAGCATTAGGGAGGCCGACCATCCATCCACCAAGAAAGCTACTGTTATACCATAGTTTTGCCTGACTAAGGAACGGAAAAATATTTCCCAGAGGAATGGGTTTTGTCATGTATAACACCAGAGTTTCTCCTCAAAAACATTATGCACTTGTTAACCTCATTTCTTTCCAACCCTGTATTTTTCCATGCTTTCTCTTCCGGCTGTTTTTTCGCACCTGTTACAGAACACAAAAAACAGAAATATTCTGTACCCAGTCCGTTCAGAAGGCAGGCGAGGAAGAAAGGACACCAGCAGGAGACGCATACGATTTTATTCATTTTTTTTTTCATTCAGCAAATGTTTATGGAGGGTGTACTATGCCAAGTGTGGTAATAGGGACTGGTTCATAACAGAGGAAAAAATGGAGAGGATTCCTGCCTTCTGAAATATCCATTCGTCAGCAGAGGGAAACGGACAATAAACAAATGAATACACATAAGTACCAGATTTTAGATTATAGATTATCACTGACAATAATAAGCCTTCTGAAGAAAATAAGACAGAGTAATGTGAGGGGCTAGAGGAAGGAGGGGAACTTTTGATGGGGGTAATTTCCCACTGAGATGACGTTTAGCTGAGACATGAAGGTTAAGAAGAAGCCAAATGTGCAAGATCTAGGACCAAAGTGTTCCCGGTGGAAAGGACAGGGAGTGAAAAGGTCTGAGGAAAGAAAGATCTTGGCCACCATATCTGGAGCAGAGCCAGCAAGGGGGAGTGGCTTGGGAAGCATTCTGAGAGGTAGCCAGGGACCACATTGCATAGCCCAAAGCAAGAATATGGCCATAACTTTCTCTGTGAAAGGATAAAAGGGCAGAAAATTTAGCATGGGTGGGCGCGGTGTAACAGGCTAAAGGCATGTAAAGACCGTGCAACTCAAAGGGAAAATGAAATAATCAGATACAACTCCCACTTTGAATCTATCTCTAAAAATAGGACTTTGCCACCTTGAGCAGAGTCACTTTGCAAACTCTCCCTCGGACAGAAGAAATGCCAGCTTCTCTATGCATTAGTGTATTGGAAAAACTATCCTAAAATACTGTTTGAAAATAATATGTTCACTGTGGTTATAATGAGTACAAATACACATGTATGGAGCAAGGAGTGGAAGAGAATGTGCAAAATAAAACAGTTCATTTAGATGGTAAGATAAGGAAATATTTGGTTTTCTTCATTAATGTTGACTTTTAGCATATGAAAGCATACATTTGCAGCTAGGAAGAGAAGCTTCCAGTACTTAAAAAATAGAAAGTAACTTTGACTTTTGTATAAAGTATTTCATTTGGTCCAGGTAATTGATAGCACCTTAAGGTATAATGCTTGTAACTTGAATTAATAGGTTGTAGTGCTACAGAAGTCTAAGAGATTTCACGAAAGGGGGCAGGTTTAAAGGAACATCCAGATATCCTTCAGTCAATTGAGTTCTTGAAATATTCAGTAAGCGTTAGATACTATTATAAAGATTCTCAGTATAAACCAATTACAAGGAAATAGCACATAAGATCCCTGCTTTATGAATTTTGAGCTCAGCATGTTTTTCAGCTGACTTATATTCCATAGGAGATAAGTTGTTCCCTAAATAATTAAGCACTTACATCTTTAATGTGGTTTTGCAATCTGGCCTAATGGTGTGACAGACAAAATGGGCAAAGCGTCATATGGCCTATGGATGTGAAAACTCCCCCGGTGATCTTCTGTCCTTCTGTCAAAACTGTTGCAAATTGTTTATCAAGTTGTGTGTTTAGTAAATCAGCTTTTGGAACTCTGAATATGTTTAGATATTTTCAGAAATGTTTCTATCAAGAGTAGAAGTTCTTCAGAGGCATAAATCTTTGTACAATGATTTCTCAGATATGACATCAAAAGGACAAGCAAAAAAGGAACAATAGAGAAATTGGACTTCATTAAAATTAATTTTTTTGTGTGCTTCAAAGGACAGAATTTCCAAAGTGAAAAGACTGGGAGAAAAGATTTGCAAATCATGCAATCCATAAAGGACTTAATCTGAAATATGTAAGACTCTTACAACTCAATAACAACAAGACAAATGACCCCATTTGAAAATGAGCAAAGAATCTGGATAGACACTTCTCTGAAGAAGATATACAGATGGCCAATAGCCATATGAAAATATTCTTAACATTATTGACTATCAAGGAAATGCAAATCAGAACCAAGAGATATCACTTTACACTCATTAAGTGACCACAATAAAAAAGACAAAGGGGGAATGAAGCATGAGAGACTATGGCCTCTGAGAAACAAACTGAGGGCTTCAGAGGGGAGAGGGGTGGGGGAATGGGATAGGCCGGTGATGGGGGGTAAGGAGGGCACATATTGCATGGAGCACTGGGTGTTATACGCGACTAATGAATCATCGAACTTTACATCAAAAACCAGGGATGTACTGTATGGTGACTAACATAATATAATAAAAAATATTATTATAAAAAAAAACAATAAAAAAGACAAACAATAACAAATGTTGTCAGGATGTGGAGAATTTGGAACCTTCATACACTGCTGGTGGAAAAGGGAAATGGGGAAACCTCTTTGGAAATAGTCTGGTGGTTCCTTAAAAGTTAAGCATTGAGTTATGATATGGTCTGGCAATTTCAATCCTAGATATCTAAGAGAAAAAAAATGTCCACACACACACATGTATGCTCCTAACAATATTGTTCATAATAACCAAACATAGAAACAATCCCAATGGCCATTAATGGATGAATTCATAAATAAAATGTGGTACATCCACGTAATTGAATATATTATTTGACAATAAAAAGGAATGAAATGCTGATTCATGCTACAATATGCATGAACCTTGAAAACATCATGCTAAGTGAAAGAAGCCAGTTATAAGAGACCACATACTGTATGATGCCATTTATATGAAATGTCTAGAATAGGCAAATCCATAGACACCAAAACCAGATTATTGGTCACCTATGAGAGGGATGGGACGATTTGAGGGGAACGGGAAATGATTGCTAATGAGTATGAAGTTTCTTTGTGGGATGATGAAATATTCTAAAATTGAGTGTGGTGATAGTTACACAACTCTGTGAATATATTTAAAACCAATGACTTGTACACTTTCCAAAGCTGAATTATATGATTATGTGGAATATGAATTATATCTCAATAAAGCTGTTTTTTTTTAAATCAAGGCTCTTAACAGAGATTACTACAGTATATGACTTCTACCTCTGCCATTTTCTCCCCAAATGGAAGAATTCCACATACTAAGAAAGAGATGTTCAAGTAATATGATTAGAATTAACTGATCTCTCACTGAGCTCATACACTGCTATGATGTGGAAACTAAAGGATGCAAAATTTAAGTAATTTTCCAAAATATACAGTGTTGTCCAAAATGTAATTTACTCTTGTTGTATTCAATTACTGTATTTACAAGGACTCTAGAATTGTGGCTTCAGAAGGCACCTAGGTAATCACCTAGTCCAACCTCCACATTGTAAAATAGGGAAACAGAGACTCAGGAAAGTTAGACATTGTGTCCCCAGGTCACAGAATAAATGGTAGACTGAGCAAGGAACAAAAGCCAGATCTCCTGAATTACACTCCAGTAGAAAGACAATTAGATAAACTGTTTCTTTAGCATATAAGCATATATCTTAAATAACAGGTTCAACCATTATTTTAAAAGAAAAAAAGAAAGTATGTCTTCCTCAGGGTAGTGATTTATCTGAATGACAAACACTAGATTTAGTGTATAGAAACTATTAAATTTAGTATGCAATATTAAAAGAAGAGCAAGAATTTCTTTCTACTGGGAGTGGACAAGAGTGTTGTCCTGGTGAATTCTGGCATATGGAATTAAAGCCAAGGACAAAAATTTCTGTCCCCAAATATATGTAAAACACACACTTTGTCATCTGCTTTCTAAGGGAAAAGACATGGATTGTGAGAATTCCTAGGGAGGGTTCTTTTATGTCTTGAACCAATCAATGTTTGTCATCCTTTCAATGCTCTGCTGTTCCTTCCATCTCCAGAGTTCACAGGAAACTTCAGGACAGCATGAACATCAAATGAGGCCACGGGCAGGAAACGCACAAAGAGAGTAAGAAGTTGATGAAGGAGAAAAATGCTCTCTTGCCTACTTTGTGATTGGGCTAAGGGCTGAGAAAGGGTGGTCATGGATGAGCTTCCAGGCTGTCCTGTTTCCAGTGGTCTAGATCATTAATCAAAGTAAGGACCAGCATCACTTAGACAGAAATGCAGACCTCAACCCACCTCATTCCAGACCATTCAGAATCTGCATTTTCACAAGATTCTCAGGTGATGGGTGCGCATCTTGGGGATAGAGTTGCCAAGGAGACTTAGACCACGGGGTTGCACCACTACATCTTTGAGGAGCTCTCATTTCTGGGTTCACATGAAAGTCATTCACTTTGGCTCCAACCAGAAAAGAAGCTGTGCCAGTAGTAAGAAATGTTAAGTCAGCTGCCTCAGGAACTCAACTTCCAGTCTCAAGTTAATTTTCCAGTTTTCTCCCTCTCCGTGTTGACCTTTAAAAGTCCTTAATGAGTTCCTACAGCATCTCGATGAATGCCTTTTCATCACATCTCTGTGCTTTCATCCATGTAAAATAAGGAGGTTCTCCTTTCTCGGAAATTAATGTCATATCTCCTGTCAAACTCTTCATTTTCACAAGTTCAAACTAATTATGACTGCAGATGGTACTGCTAAATAAAGTTCTCTATTGTGGACACTTAATCAAATCAGTATTCCCAACAGAAATGCCTGTCTTGTGGTAGAAACCTGTTGCTGTGGGTTAGTTGAGATTTTAAAGTTATGTTGAGGAAGCTCTTTATCCTACTTTTACTCCAAGGCAAAGATTGCTATGGAAACTTATGTGCAGGCTTAGAAATATCTCATTAGGGTTTCTTTTGTATAAATAGTAAAGAAAATGCTGGCATCACATTAGCATTTAAACACTGCACAGCTTGTGTAGAGAAGCAACGAGAAGAATGGGTGAAATCACATCCAAGTTCAGCTGACCAGTCCCTGGATGCTCACTTTCCCCATCTGCAGTTGATCTAGAACTCTTCTTCCAACCACCGAGGTGTCTTGTGACAATCTCATTGCCTGCCAGCATCGCCACCAGAGGATAAGTGGCTCAGAGAAAGGGGAAAAAAAATGAATAACAAAACCAAAGAAAACCAGTTACAGGGGCACCTTGGAGGCTCAGTCAGTTGAGCATCTGACGCTTGGTTTTGGCTCAGGTCATGATCTCAGGGTTGTGAGATTGAGCCCCAAGTGGAGCTCTGTGCTCAGTGGGGAGTCTGCTTGAAGATTCTCCCCCTCTGCCCCTCCTCCCCTCTCAAATAAATAAAGAAATCTTAAAACAAACAAACAAACAAAAAAACAGTTACTGTTCTTTGTGAAGAACTGCATTTCTGAGTAAACTTCTACTGTAAAAACATAAAACCAAGGCTAAAATGTATCTTTAGGTGAGCACAGATTCTCAGTTGTTCTTTCTTTTCTCTCATTATCCATCTAGATAATAAAGATCTGTGTTCTATGACTCAAAGAAAGCAACATCAATGGCACTGAATTGTATCATATTTCAGGGAAAGGCACTAAGAACTTGGTTTCAGCATTATATTTTAGTGGCTTGTGATGAACCCAAAGAGAGAAGGGAAACTCTGTACCAGCTGGCAGCTCTGTGTGAGAAAAGAAGATGTCCAAAGTTTTCAGCACAGCCAAACAAAGACTGAATATCCATATTTAGAATTTACTAGTCTTTCTCAGGCCCTTATTTTCAATGGGATGGATTTAATGACCTGACAGATAGGTGGTAATTTATAACTCAGGTGGGGCCCAACTTTAGCCAATATAAAATTCCCATTATGAGCAATGATTAAGTGGGTTCTTCCTCTCACCTAAGTAACCTTACCTTTGGTGTCATCTTTGACAGAGCCACATTGGTCCACTAGGCTCTTCCTGTGAGTTCCAAACCTCTAGGGGGTACCCTTAGACATTCTTACACTCCAAAGGATGGCCATGAACCTTCAAGAGATGTGAGTGTGGCAAACCCAAGCAGTTTTTATTTCATTACAATTTATCTTACTGTTTTCTCCATAGTAGTTCACTAGAAAGACCAGCGTTGAGCACCGCACAGTCTGTCTGGAGAGTTAATTCTATCTCATTTATTGAGAATAAAGCACCCTGGCTTCTACTTCCATCTCTAGCACTTTTTCATTAGTTGAATTTTAAAAAAATCACTCATTTTTTGGGCTTCAGTTTCCTGTTCTGAAACACAGCACCAAGCATTGTGGTCCAAAGAGCTCTGCCTACATTTGAAGACAGATACTCCATTTGGTTTCAGGCATATCTGCCCCTAGTATCAGCTCTGGTCAAGTCCCCAAAACTCTACACATTTCCACTATGATATAAAATAGTTATTACGTTTATGTAAAATATCTACCATGTTCTTTCATGTGCAACAGTCATTCCCATACGTCAGACCATGTACACATATTTCTTTTTAAGGGACCCTGTGATTTCTGTGCCCTCACCAGTCTCTGCAGGTAGTTTGTCTTGCATTGTGGACATATGTTTAAAAAAAGAGATGGACCTTCATTGAGGTTCATACAGAAGAATAAAATCTTTGTTGTACTGCAAAGATTATAAACCCACACAGAGAAGTATCTACCTTCACATCTTATCCCGATCTCCCTCCCTACCCCTGCCTCCATCTCTGTCTCTATAATCTCTACTCTAACTAAACTTCCTTGGAGCGTGCAGATCGTGCTCCCCATCTACTCGTTTCCTTTTCTGATAAAGACTCTACCTGGAAAATCAATCTTTAAGAATGTAGAAAACACTTAGGTAGAAGCATTTTTCACTGCTATTAAACTGGTCCCAAGATAAAGTCTTGCCAAGAAATATAATTACCAACATCTTCCATTTAACCTGAAATGTATTCCCTACCTGTCTGAATATTACAAGATTGCTGATAATTTACAATTTAATTAAAACTCTTAATTTTTCTGAAAATATTGTTTTTGCTTATTCAGTTTGACTGATTGCCCAGCTCCTGAATGTTAAGTGCCAAGATGAGATGGTTAGGTTTAACATATGTGCCTGTAGACACAGATCTGGACACAGACATATCCAAAAAAATTTTCAACTTAAAAGAACACTGAAACAATATCAGAAAAGCAATATTTTCATGGGTAGGTGTTACAGAATGAATCATGCCCCCCTCCCAACAAAACTCATATGTTAAAACCCTAACCCACAATGTGACTGTATTCTGACTTTTAAAGAGTTAATTAAGGTTAAATGAGATCATAAAGGTGGTGCCCTAATCCGATATGACCAGTGTCTTTATAGGAAGAGGAAGAGATACCATGGGTATGTATGTACAGAGGAAAGACCACATGAGGACACAGTGGGAAAAACAGCCCCTACAATCCAAGGAGAGAAGCTGCAGGAGAAACCAACCCTGCCAGCACTTGATCTTGGACTTCCAGACTCCGGAACTGTGAAAAAAATAGTTTCTGTGGTTTAAGCCTCACAGTCTGGGGTATTTTATTGTGGCAGCCCTAGGCAGACTAATACAATAGGCTAGCATCAACATGGAGTAGGGGGAAGAACTGGAAATGGGGAGTCCTTCATTCTAGTACAGACTCAGGGAAAAACTCTTTTGTGACCTTGGGCAAATTGCATCCACTTCTCAGTAAAAATCTACAAAGTAGGCTGAGAGAACTCTTATTCTTGCTCTTGCATTGTTTTGTCCTAAAATAATCATAATGATAATAAGGAGTAACATTTGTCGAAGCATTCTATGAGCATGACATTTTTCTATCAGTGCACTGGGACACGGGAATGCTGAAACCCGCATCCCCTACAGCAATCCCAGGCTCCAAGGGAAGGCTGTGACCCTATTCATCAAGACGCTGTAAGCATACTGAAGAAAGTAGAACGCCATTGCTCTGATTCTAGCAACTGGCAAGATCTGTTTACATTGTGTTAGAATCTCTGCAGATTTACAAAGAGACTTTATTTACATGATTTTATTTATTCCTTTCGACAGCTCTACAGTGTTCCTAATCATCTACCCTTCAAAGAATACCCAAAGACAAGCGTCTGAATGTTGTCATGTCCTAATTTTAAATTTCCCAAGTTCTCACCGGTACACACATACATACTCCCTCACATTGTGTAAACATGCTTTTGTGTGATATATTTTGAAAAAATAGTCTAAACCTATTCATATTAATAATAACTAATATTTTATATACTGGAATCTTTGTCAAGCAATTTACATGCATTATCAGTTTTTTTTTTTTTAATTTTCCCAACAATGCCACTAGGCAGGAAGTATCAATTTCATTTTAAGCAAGAAAAACCAATTCTTAACTAAAACAATTCAGGGGAAATTTAGCCTGCAAAAGCCAGAGCAAGGACCTGAACCCAGACAGTCTACTTCTAAAGCATGCACGGCCTAATATATCATGCAGTTTTGCTTCTCTGGAAAACTTCTAATATCTGTGCTAAACCACTTTCAGCTAATATATAGAAACAAACCTTCAACAACAATAAAACTATAAAACAATAAATTCCATTCCAAAAGTTATCTCTTCCAAAAGAATGCTTCAGCTTTTCCAAGCTTTGACAGTTATCAGTTAAGGCTCTAAAAGACGTTAGCACGTAGCTCTTTCTATATCGTCTGTGTGCAAAACCAAGCTCTCTTGCTCTGATTTTCAACAAAACCTCAAGCTGACAGTTGCATTTAGCACTTCATCTCCATCCAAATAATGTAGTTCCTGCTGGAACTTCCAGTGAAACCATGTCCAGATCTTGCCATGGAAAACAGAAATTACCCTTCTTTACTCAGCCCTATGAACAGCCAGACAAGATCATGTTTGGGATAAAACTGACCCCTGACCTTTTTCCCCCTGGTGTAAGAGCTGCCTGCTCTGGCTGTGGCTTCACCAGAAGAAACATAATGTCCTTGATATGCAATCAGTCCCAAGTTCGCATGCAGGCCGTTAGAGGACTTTCTGTAGCTCTTGGGTCTGACAACAACACGATCAAAGAAATACAGCAATACAACGAACAAGAATGTTCCATTTCCTTTGAAAGAACCATACCATTATTTTAAATCTATATAGATAGCAATGCTTTAAATCTGCACTGTAAAAACTTCTAATTTACCTGAAAAATGATATTCCCTTAGCACCATTGCCCTACATTTCTTTTTAAAGTAACACTTGAACAATTTTTTTAAAAAATCAAACAGTATTGGGGCACCTGGGGAGTTCAGTCAGTTAAGCGTCCAATTCTTGATTTCAGATCAGGTCATGATCTCAGGGTCCTGAGACTGAGCCCCGTGTCAGGCTCCATGCTGAGCGTTCAGCTTGCTTAAGATTCTCTCTCTCCCTCTCCCAGTGCCCTTCCCCCTGTAAAAAAATAAAACAAAACAAAACAAAAAATCAAATAGTATTAAAGGCTTATATCGTATCATACACCATTTTACGCCAATTTTGCACCCTACGGAAATCATACACGGCATCTAGCTATTTCTTCTAAACAACATGTTCTTATTCCTAATATTTCCTTAATGTTTTTACTTTTAGACATCATGTAAGATTTTCTGCGGCTAATTCATCACCACCACTACCATACCATTTAAGGCCAAGAGTTATGATTTCCACAGTCACCTCTCTTACCCAGTATGGTTCAGGCTGGAGCTTGCCATCACTTGAGATGTGGAAATCCGAAATGTACCAGAATCCATTACTCTGGGGAGGCAGAATGCTCAGATGTGTGTGCAGACATGAGCTCCACACTGGCTTCCTGATGTGTTTATAAAAGGTGTCAGGGATTGCACGATTGCTTCAGACAGATCCTGTCACAGCCCCCCCTTCTGCAGTTGTTCCCTAAATTTTGGTAGCAGCTTTACTGATGGGTGATCTCTCCCATCCAATTCAGTTCTCCCCAAAGCACCACGACCTCCTGATTCTATATAAACTTTTATGTCCAGAATTCAGAGAGTGGTTTCAGTTTCACTGACCAAACCCTGGCTGATATGGTTCTTAGTAATAGAATTGATTTCAGGGAAATAGAGCCTGAAGGATGAGAACCTGGCTGGGTTTCTCCGCCATGACTAGATTCAAAAGTAAAAGTAACATTGACCTAGTCCAGTGGCAAATGGGAAATCCTATGATGTGCGGAGGCAAAGCAATAGCTAAATTAATACCTCTAGTCACCTAAAATGAAGTGCCTATTAGAAGATATGTCTTTGAAAGATGAAATAGCTAATTTTGTAGAAAACTGCACTAGCACTAAAGTGTGTAAGACTGTGAGGTTGGTTGATTGCTTCTGAGCCAGCCAGTGAATGGAAAGTGAGGAAAGCATGAGCTCAGGGCTAGAAATTTCCAGGCTGAGCTTCAGACAAAAAACCCACAGCTCTTCTATGATTTCCTTGAACAAATTCCTTATCCTCCGTAGCCTTAAGGTCAAGATTTCTAAACACCAAACTAAAAATGTGATCCTACAGGTGGACAAATTAAATTTAGAATCTCATGGCACCTGTGTGTTGAGGTTAGGGCTTTGATTAGAAAGGAATGAGATTCTGAAAATTAATTTGAGACACATGCAGATGAAGGGCCTGAGCCCATAAATCCTCAGCCCTTCCTTTCTTGGCTGAGAACATTTGCCCTCTTGTCTTAAGAGTTTGTATTAAACTATCCTGATGTAGCTGACTTGCAGGAAAAATAATGACCCTTCTCAAGACTCACTCTTACCACCATGAATTGCATCTGAACTTAACCAGACTCAAATCCCAGAAAGAACTAGCAGCAGGACAGGAACAATGTATGAGCTAGCCAGAGGTCTCATACACACAAGAATAATTTAAAATTTTGCTAATACATATTGGAAGTAACCTGGATAATATGTATGGGAATGGACCCTAAAGATGATAGACTACAGTAGGAAAAAAAATGAAAATAATGGATTGGGCTGAATTTATTGATAGTCTGATTGTAGGCACAATCCAGATAGTCTAAACTCAGTGAGATAGTTTAAGTGGCAGAGAATGTCTCCAATAGTCTTCTTGAAGACCACAGTAGCCTATACTAAATGAAGTTGTAATGCCAGAAATTTCTTGGTATACTCTGTCTAGAGCAAGGGATTCCTAAGGCTTTAAGAAGATGTCTAAATGCTTAGGGAAATAAGAATGTTGGACTAATATTATTACCTACTTAGTCATACTTGAACCATAGACCCAGGAGATTCCAGGAGATATCCCATTACCAGAGCTTTGAGAAATACATTTATGAGGAGAGCACCAGAATTCATGAAATGCTTTTTAGTGGTTGGTATCATTAAGCTAGGAATAAGTGTGAGATGTTGCTATAAAAATGAGGTTTCTGAATCTCATGGGATGGATGGCATTCCCGAATGGCAGAAGCTGAGTGGTATGACTTAAGATGGGCATGGTTCCGATAATGGGTAGCAGGACTAAAGCATCAATCTGAAGAATCATACTTGCAAAATTCCTAGTGGTGCCTCTAGGACTGAAATATAGGAGCAGCGTGATGAAATCTTACTTGACTTCTACAAGTGATGAACTCTAAGTCTTGTGAACAGAAATCTGACCTGAATCACCACAAGAGAGTCAAGATGCCTTAGTGTATTTCTGGACATGACCCAGTTCACTGACTCAGAGCCCACTGAATGGAAGCCTGGCTTCCCTTATAGAAATCTCGTGATACAATGCCAAAAATATATACTGCATATTTTCTTATTAGCCTTCTCCAATGGGGCCTTGAATCACTTAACAGGGAAGTAAATTGAATAAAGGCAAATAGTCAGAATTTGGGGGGATTACTAGACACTGACTTAACTGACTAGACTTAATTACTAGACTTAACTGATGATAATTCTTAGAGACTCAAACAAGATTAAAGTCCATCAGTCGGAGTACGGGCTATGAAATCCAGGTGATGAATGGACTTTCCCTTTGATCCAGCTCACCATGGGTCTCTGGATTGCTAAATCCACTGTATGGTTGTGTTTTCAGTCCTGGAAAACACAGTTGGAAAAGACATACTCAACAACTGGCAGAATCCCCGTATTGTTTTCCTGCTCTACAATGTGAGGGCTATTGTAGTAGAAAAAGCCAAGTGGAAGCCTCTAGAACTGCCTCTGCTTGTCAAAATAGTAAATCAAAATCAATACTGCCTTTCTGGAAGTACTGCAGAGATCCCAACCACATCCCCATTCAATTACTCTATTTAGCCTCTGTGCAAAAGGGATGGCTCTTGAGGAAAAAAATGGATTACTTTAAATTTAATTAGGCGGCAACTGAAATTGAAGAGAATGTTCTGGATGCAGTTACTTTGCTGGAGCCAGTCACCCCAGTCTCTATCACCAGGACACAGCTGTTGGCACACAGCAGAGAGTGCCTTTTCCCTCTCTATCTACTAATATATACTACTACAAATAGTTTGCTTTCGCCTGACAAAGACATTAATGCCCTTTCACTCTACTCCTTTGGGGATACATCAAATCTCTGCTCCCATGTTATAACCTAGTCCAGAGATACCTTTATCGTCTTGCACCCCACAAGATATTATGCAGATCCATTACACTGATGATGGCATGCTGATTGAATGGGGTGAAGAGGAAGTAAAAACATCTTGGCAAAACACACACATACCAGAGAATAGGACATAAATCCAACAAAAGTTGAGCAGCCAGCTACCTCAGTGAAATCTCTGAGACCTGAGAGAGCTGAAGGAAATTTAAATATATCCTCCAAAGTGAAGGGCAAGATGTTGCATCGAAGGTCGTCCTCCACTAAGACAGGAGCACAGCGTCCAGAAGGCCTGTTTGAATTCAGGAGGCAACATATACTTATCTGTGTTGTGTAAGAAGCAAATCATTTACCAAATATTCTGTAAGGCTGCCAGTTCAGAATGTTTGAGTGGGGCCCAGAGCAAAATAAGTCTCTGGAACAGGTCCATACACTGGTGCAAGCTGCTCTGCCATTTGTACCATATGACCCAGCAGATGTAACAGGACTTACAATACATATGGCAGATAGGGATGCTCCAGTCTTTTTGATCCGTGCCTTTTGCTTCCTTTAGTTTCTTTTTAGTGGACTCGTGGGGGGGCTGGGGGAGAGCATGTGTTCAGTCTGTCCTGTGTGAGTATGACTTCCTGCCACAGCATTTTAGAAGAGATGATCTTGTGAGATTTCAGGGTTAAGTAATAAAATGCATTTATTTATATTTATTTTTACAATTCTCATAACCCTCTATAACAAATATTTGACAAGTTTGGCAATTCAAAGTCAGGCAGTGGCTTGAATGCTGATTCGACCACCTACACTGTGCTTGTGACAAATGCAATACTTGCTACATTTTCTAAGTGGAAATCTACTGGCTTAACTCAAATTTTGGAACCTGGGTAGAGAGTTGGTCTCAAGTTTGCCCTATGAGGTCTGCTATTTCTTTATTATAGGACCTTGGAGAAATCACTTGAATTCTCTGCGAACCTCAAAGTTCTCTTATCTAATGAATAAGTGGAGTACTCATCTTTGCAAAGCTGATCTGAGAATTAATATAAAATAATGCACAGGAAACTTTTTTTACATACTAGCCCCTCAAGTTGGTAGAATTTAGGGCGTTTGTGGAATAAATGGGAAATGGCCAACAGAACTGCTGAGATGGTGCCTAAAAGAACAAAAGTTGTCTTTGTGGGTTACCTCCACCTCCTGGAAAATACCTAATAGAGAACCAGGATGTGCAAAGTGCTTTATTAGTTACTTAGTTCTTCGAATGAGAACATTAGCAGTAACAAGAGACCCAGCAATAATCCCCAGATGACGCACAATGTGAAACCAAACAAGACCAAGGACCCAGCCCTTCTTGGCTTACCGATAACGACAGCTAACAGTGATGGATGCTGAAAAGGGAGATGTGTTTTGGAATCAAAAGTTCAGAAGGCTGCCAACAAGTGGAATTTTATTTTTTGAAAATGAAATATTAAATATTCACAAAAAATTCTCTCAGCCCTGATACTGTACTTAAAGAGAACAAAAAAATCACTGCCAAATTTGATATTACAGAAGAAGTTGTAGGAAAGGCTCATGAACATATTTTTGGCAAATTTCAAAACTTTTCTAAAGTGAAAAATGAAAGAAGGCTAATCCATTAAAATCTATTGTTAGAAAAAACAGCTGCTGACAATTTGATAAATTATTCATCCAAGAGTTTCAATAATCTAAAACAACTTCTCCCACATATGTTGACAGGGGAAGAACTATCTAGCAAAAATGATGAAACAGAATAATTTTAGGATATTTCTAAAATTATTAGAAAACCCGTTTGTCATCTAAAGCCTTGTTTGCTTTTAATTTTAAACTAAAATTTCTGACAAGGACTTGATGTGACTTAAAAAAAATATTTGTTATACACAAAAATAATACTTTAGCAGTAAAGCAGAATTTAACATATATCACAGTGATATTTTTTTTTTTTTTTTTTTTTTTTTTTGGTAGCAGAAATCGAAAATCTAGAAGACAAAGCAGAATGTGATTATGACATTGCTTCAACCAAGGTTTTGGTAAAAAGAAAATGCAGAGACAACGGACACAAAGGGTTGGGTCTCCTGCAAGGAGGGACATCCTGTCAGCTCCTTCAGGGTTTCCTTCAGCTGCAGAAAGCCACAGGGCCCCCCGGTCACACCCTTCACACTGGCTCAGGGCCAATGGGTGACTCATGAAAAGGGGTCAGAAAGGCTGGGCCATTTCAACCCAACACGGGACAACTCTGACAGGTCATTTTAGCCTCAGAGCTCTCTGCTGGAGATTGGCTGAGGTCACCGTAAGGTATATATCATATCTCAGCTCTCCCTGGGCCCAATCCCACTCACCCTACCTCCTCCCTTCCAAGTAATAAACATCCTGTACACTAAATTCCATCTCAAATTCCACTTCCCAAGCAAACAATCTGCAACAAGGAGCAAAGAGCAGAAGTTAAAAGTCGACTTTTCCATCATTCATTCATCAACTCAACAAGCACTAATCAGGTGCCAATTATATAGCAAATTAAATTGTGACCATTTGCAAGGAATGAAATGGAGTCCCTGCCCCAAAGACTTCACAATCCAATGAGGAAGACTGTGATTTGGAATGGGAAAACTGTGTCTTACAATAAAATTAGTGCTGAAAAGTTCATATCAATAAACCTCCAAAGATTCTAAAGTATATGTGAAAAGACCCGTAAAGTCCTCTGAAGAATGGATGGACCGCAAACACATTACACTAAGTGAGAGAAGCCTGACACAAAAGACTGCAGTGTATACGATCCATTTATATGAAAGGTCTAGAAAAGGCAAATCTCCAAAAACAGAGTAGATTAGTGATTGCCTGGGGCTGGGGTTAGAAATAGGGACGGACAGTAAATGGGATCTGGAGTGTTTCAGGGATGACAGATGTGTTTGAAAATTAATTATAATGATGGTTGCACAAGTCTATAAATTTACTAAAATTCATTGAATTGTTCACTTCCAGTGGGTGCATTTTATGGTATATAAATTACACTTCAATAAAGTTGTTAATAAATAAAGATATTTGACATTATTTTTCTTCAATACCATGCAAGAAGTCAGGTGACTGACAAATAATTTCTTAATGCCCTCACCCTAGTCCTCAAAATTACCAGAAGAAAAGCGTATTTCTTCCAAGAACGATCTGTTATAGTCTAGGACATCTAACAAGAAAAATTGCAAGAATTACAAACTAAATGTGAAAAGTCCTTTTGCCTCAAAATTGAGCATGTAATTTACAGACAGCTAATTCTCAATTAGTAGAACAGACAGTTTTAACATGGTCCAAACATAAAAACAGTCATGCTGTCTTGCCAGATTAGTTCTTGAATAGAGAGTATTATTTGTTCATTCATCTCAGCTCCGTTTCTTTCAGCATCTCATTTAAGACCAAGCTGTACAAAGAATCTATCCTCTCCCTGAAGACGTTTTAAATGAGAAAATTAAACCTGAAGTATTAATTCATCCCACTAGTAATTATTCAGGATGGCCTGTGTGCCCATCATGTAAAGCCAATGATAGCTCAAAGAGAAAGAGCATTCCTATATGTTTAGCTGTCAGACATTTTGTTATAAGACTTAGAAATAACTTCAGGGATATGAGGACATATTTCAACTCATAAGAAAAGAAGTGTTGGTAATATTACCTAGAATGTGGTTTTATCTGATACTCTCTATTTCTTTCCCGTGCTCTCATAAATAATACTTGACAAACTACCACCGTTATATGAATTTACTCCAAAATATTTGCTGAACTCCCACTACATGTGAGGTGCTGTCATTTAATATTGAAAGCTTAAAATGATATCTCTGACTTCAAGAAGTTTTCATTTTAATGATTTAATTTTTAACCCCAATATTCCTGGAGAATGCATGTATAATAGATCAATATAAAATGTATGTCCATTGGACAGGGATAACTGATTTTTCATGTTATTGTATTCTTAAGAAAATTCCAAGTTATATATATCACTGGCTATCTTTTATTAAGGAGGTATTTTGATTTTGTTTTGTATAGATGTCATCAACAAAATCGGACATCTGTTAGATTTTTCATTTTTCAAGGGGATTTAATGACACTTATTCTGCACAAGGCCTTATCATTTAATTGCACTTTTCAGATGAAGAAACTGAGGCTCTAGGAATTAGTCTCACTCAATGACTCTTGTTCTCCTCACTATTACATATGTTCTCTGCCATCCTCACTCTCAGTTGATGACACGAAAAATTTGAACAATCATTTAAGCAACTGGGAAAGAATGTTGACAGATTCCACCACCACAGTGGATGCTTTTCAGCATCTGTATTGATGAACTCACCATTCTTGTGTTATTAGACATGAACCAACTACCCATGTGCTACCTAACTCCAAGCCCTCCACTCACGCACTCGATTTCATCCCTCCCTGCCATCCCAAGAGCATTTTTCCAGGAATCATTCCCTCGCTTTTCTGTGGTGTCCATGTTTTCTTTGCTACTGGAACATTCCAATGGTATACAAACATGGTACCATTTTCCCATCATTAAGAAAGAAATATTTCAGTCTAACTTTTTTGAACAATTGCCCCTTGACCTGCCCCTTTTCACAGCAAAACTCCTCTAGATATTGTATATATTTAGGTCTCTGATTTCGCTCCATCATTTCCCTCTTAAACTGATCCCCAAAAGGCTTTTGTCCTCACAACTCCACAAAATCATTTTGGTCAAGGTCACCAATGACTTTCTATTGCTAAATCAACAACTGATTCTTAGTTCACAGCCTACTTGACCTTCGACATTTTACACAGTTGATAAACAGCTCTTCGAAGCACTTTATTTCCTGGGATATTAAAGATGCCCACTGGTTAGTTTTCCTCCTTCCTCACTAATTGTTCCTTCCATGTTCCCTTTGCCCCGATCCTCCCTGACCTCTCACACAGAGTCTTCCAGGGCGTGGGTGCTCTCTGCACTCATTCTTCGGGGGTTATTGAGTTTCCAGGTCTCATCTTTAGGGTACTCTTTTATACTCTGCATTGTGATGCTGACACTGCAGTCAGCCTCCACAGGTAACCCCAGTTAACTTCTGCTAATAGGGGATACATGAGGTCAATCAGAAGACTAGAAAGGAAAAAGGAATTTGAATGGCAATGACTCATCACCCTGAAAGAGACACCTGATTCCAGTGGCAGCACTTGGTCCAGTTTGTAGGGTTCCCCCCACCACATGTCACCAGAATCCGTCCTCTCTGAAACACCAGGCAAATGATGCCACCTGCTTGGAGGTCTGAGTCCCATGGCTTGACTTTCATGTCTTCACATTTGATTAATCCCCACCTCTTCCCTTTGTTTCCCCAGCCAAGGAATGGTAACTGCTTTTGGAAGTAGGGTCTTTTTGCTGCCTTTTCATCTCTGGCTCCAATACCTAGTTAACCTCTCTTTATATTACATCCTCCAGTTCAGACAATCGATGTGGCTTCTGGCTCCTGGTTGGACCCTAGCCGATACAGTGATCTGATCTGATCTGATTACATAGCTTGAGATACTGCCTTTATGCTGATGATTTCCAGACCTTTCTTCTAAACTCTGGACTTGTGTCAGGTTGAATGACACAAAATTGCCATTTTTACAGTTACGCAGGATGGAATATCAGCAACTGCATATGGTTTGATGCTAACATAACACTAATACGCACCTGGGATTTAACCATTCCCTACAAGATTTTCTCCCCACCAACTTTTTGGTCTCCCCCATCTCAGTGTGATGGTACGTTGATATCTTTCCATTGCTCAGACCAGGAGCCTCGAAGTCTTCCTTGACTCCTCTCTTTGCCTATACCCTGAATTCAATTTGTCAGTAAGTACCATACTGTTGGGCCTCCTCTCCAACTATATGCAAAAGCTTGTCATTTACCACCATCTCCACCACTAACCCAGACTGTCGCTGTCAGTTCTCATCTTTGTTGTGATAGCCTCCTGACTAGGCTTCCTAGGCGTACCCCTACAGCTTTTCTCCTCAAAACAGCTGGAAAGATCATTTTAAATTAAACATGCTACTCTGCTCAAAACCCAACATTAGCTTTGACTTAACTTAGAATAAAAACTCCACCCTTAGTGGTCTCCCAGATACGACATCAATTCTCCTGCTTTATAGTCTTGCTGGAAATAGTGGAATGTTCTTCCTTGATAGATCTGCCTGGATAATAATCCTCTCACTTCTTTCAAGACTTAGTGAAATATCACAATTTCAAGGAGGCCTACACTAACCACTCTAATTAAAATGCAACCACCCTACGCCTTGGCATCCCACACCCACTTACTTTGCTCAAATATTTTAGCTTGTTTGCTTGTTTCTATTTCTCCTTGCAACTAATACTTTCAAACATACTATATATTTATTTTACTCAGGACATCCTGGACTATAGTACCAATAAAGCCAAAAGTATCTAAGAGCCAAACACAGTAAGTTTTGTCACACATAAAACAACCCAAAGCGGTATTCCTGGAGAACACCTTTTTTTTTTTTTTTTTTTTAATTTAGTGCTTTAGTGATTGGCTCCTTTCATTTTGTGACTCCGTTATCCCCTGGAGACCTGTGATTGTACTGTCAATAGAAGGACATAGAGGTCCATAGCAGTCTTGGCCAGGAAATGGCACACATCACTTCCTATCACATTGGTGAGAACTTAGTCATACACGCACACCGCCATGCCAAGGGCACCTGGGGAACACAGTCTAGCAGTGTGCCCAGCAAAGAGGAAATGGAATTCCAGTGAACAGCCAGGAATGTCTGCCATGATGGCAAGCTCATTTCTTGGGTGTATTGTTCAATATTTGTTTCCTTTGATAAAATGGAATCTCCACGAGGGTGGGAGATTTTGTAGATTTTGCTTATTGATTTATCCCGTGACCTGGATTAGTGCCTGACACAAAGTAGTCATTTCAAAATATTTGCACAATAAATGAATGGACACCAGATGTTTTGTGGGATAGAATAGAAAGAGAAAGGATTATCCATAAACTTGGAGAATTTGTTCTCTTTTCAGGGGGACAAAACATTCCTATAAATATACAGCTGAAAAAGATGGAAACATAAGTTGACAAGTGGTAACGGGACACACTGTGTACATAGTGTTGAGAGAATTCACAGCCAAGGGAAAAGTCCAACTTTGGTTTAAGTCAGAAAAGGGGTGTTGGATTTGGTTTAGATTAGCTGAAAAATATAAGTGCTATCTTGTGGCTTTCAAATTGCTCTGAGGAACTCCAGGGCTCTTTGGAGCTATTTTATAAGTTCTTAAAAATAACAAAATAATTCTATAAAAATTTATGTAAAAAACTTTTCTTTTGAGTAACTGTTATGCAAGGAACAGTGTTAAATAATTTTTATGCATCATTCAATCCTTAAAACAATCCCATAAAATTAATGTATTTATTTCCTTTTTAACGAAGAATTACAAAGTATGACATTTAATTTCAACAATTAAATTCTGTAATGTTTGGGTGTCTGGGTGGCTCAGTTGGTTAAGTGTCTGCCTTTGGCTCAGGTCATGATCTCAGGGTCCTGGGATCTAGCCTCTGCATCCCCTGCATGGCGGGTTGGGGGGGGGGTGTCCCTGCTCAGCGGGGAGTCAGCTTCTCTCTCTTCCCCTCCCCCAGTCACACTCTCTCTCCCAGTCTCAAATAAATAAATAAAATCTTTTAAATAAAAAAATAAACAAATAAATTTCTGTAATTTTCTCGATGAAGATTTCTAAGGAGTTGTTGCTAGATACCTCTGTAAATTACACCTTTTTGTACTTTAGTTACATTTTTAATTTAGCTACATAACTAAAGAGTATATAGGCAATCTTCATATGTGTGCTGATCTTGTATCCAGAAATCTTTTAAACCAGGTTATGTATTATATTAATTTGGCAATATATTCTCTAATATTTTTCATACACATGATCACGATGTGGATGTGTATATATATATATATATATATATATATATATATATATAACATTTTTGTCTCTTTCTAGCCAATCCTTACATTTTGTTTCAAGTTTTATTTCATTTCATTTCAGGTATCTGATGAGGATATTTGTATTAAATAATTAAAATATTAAAATATTTAATACAAGTGAGAAGAGCTGACTGGTATCTTTGATTAGTTCCTAAATGTAAAGAACCACTTTTTAAGATATTTCAGGTTTTAGAGGATTGACTTTATCATGTTAGTTTCCTTTCCCTTTCTCATTTTTTTTAAAGTGGTTTGTATTGCTGTTGCTTTCACTCGGAACTGAAAGTTGAATTTCATCCATTGTTTTTACTATAACTATTGAATTGATTTCACATTTTCCCTTTTATGTGTCAACACTGCAGGCTGCACCCGGGCCATTATTCCAGGTCTGCCTGACTAAGAGAAAATTGATTTTGTTCAAGTATAGGGAGGTTATGTAGTTCATGGGCTGAATGGCTCCGCAGCGCCTAGGGTGAATTTTGATTAGTCTAAACGAACTATAGTAATTCCATTATCTCTCTCGGTGGTTGGTTTAAACGTGGATGAATGACATGACCCTCGCCAATGACATATAAAGTGTATTCTGCTTGGCAGACTGGGAGAAGGACATGGCAGGGAACCATCCTTTGTAAAAACATTGTATTTCTACAACCATCTTGCAACTAGGCAGGGAATCATCCACATTGCAGAGAGAAAAGATGCGTGGAAACTGGCTCCTTGATAACACGGTGGTGCTTTGGAATGAACCCTGGAACCACCCAACCTCTGGGCTTCTAGTTTTACCGAATAATACATGCTCCCTTTTTTTGGCTCCTCTCTTACTTGAAGCCAAAGGCATCTTAACATGTGGTGAGTTACATTTGTAGGTTTTCTGTTAAACCCTTCATGGATCCTAGGACACACCCTATCTGATCCTGATGTGTTTTATTTGCTTTATAACACTCAGGATTCAGGTTGGTCAAATTTTATTTTGACATTTGAATCTACATTCAACAATGAGATTACCCTATGATTTTTCTTTTCATGGTGTCAATGTCCAAAGTCATGGCAACGTGGTAAAATGAGATGGAAAAATCTCCCACTTGCTTTATTTTTTGGAAAAGTTTGTATCAAACTTGAATCATTCATTCCTGGAACATCCGCTGTAAACCAAGTTAACTGTCTGGGGCTTTTGTTCCTTTTGTTATGTTAGTTTATGTGTGTATTTGTGTGTGTGCATTTTGCAAAAGGAGGGGTAGGTACTGCTTTGACTACTAATCAGATTTTTTAAAAAGATTTATTTATTTATTTTAGAGAGAGCGTAGGAGCAGAGGGAGGAGCAGAAGAGGGAGAGAGAAGCAGATGACCCGCTGAGCAGGAAGTCCCCCTCCAGTTTTTTTTTTTTTCTTTCTTTTTTTTTTCTTTCTTTTTTTTTTTTTTTGATTTTTTATTATATTATGTTAGTCACCATACAGTACATCCCCGGTTTCCGATATAAGGCTCGATGATTCATTAGTTGCGTATAACACCCAGTGCACCATGCAATACGTGCCCTCCTTACTACCCATCACCAGTCTATCCCATTCCCCCACCCCCCTCCCCTCTGAGGCCCTCAGTTTGTTTCTCATAGTCCATAGTCTCTCATGTTTCATTCCCCCTTCTGATTACCCCCCTTTCTTTATCCCTTTCTTCCCCCTCCAGTTGTTATCTCAAGGTCCTGAGATCAAGACTGGAGCGGAAATCAAGAGCTGAAATTAAGAGTCAGATTCTTACCTGACTGAGCCAGACAGGCACCTCTACTAATTGGATTTTTAAAGGGTTATGGGACTATTAGATTTTCTATGTTCTCCTAAATCACTCGTGGTAATGTATGTTTTGATTTTTTAAAGAAAATTATTGATTCCTTCCAAATTCCAAATGTGTTGGTATAGAATGCTTTAGTGTACACTTATAATATTAAAGCACTTCTACATTACCTCTTGTAATGCCCCTTACATTCCTAATAATCTTCCTGCCTCTTTCCTAGATCAATCTTCTCAGACATTTGTGTATTTTATCCATATTTGTAATGCACTTGCTTTGAGCTTTGTTGATCTTTTCTATTATTTCTTCACTTCTATTTCATTAATATTTATTCTTATTTGTATGATGACTTTTTTCCTTTTTCCATAGTTTCCATAGTCGATCATTAATTTTTAATCTTTTTTTGAAGACATAAATTAGAGACTACAAATGTGTGCCTACATGACACTTTGACTGAGTCCCCCTCAATCTGTGATGCAATGTTTATACTCACACTCATTTCTAAGTATTTTCCACCTTCCATTATGATCTCTACTTTGACTAATAAATCATTTACAAGTTCGATTTGTTGTTGTTAATATTGGAGGGAGCAGCAAATGGCAGTCAAGATTGGGACTCAGGTTTTCTGGGCTGAAGTGTGTGACCCTAACCAGCAGACACACCTCCTCTTTATCACCTGGCTTTGCCTCTCCTCTTCATCTATAGACTTGGACCCATCCATTTCTTCCCTTGAGATGAGATTGGCACAAATCTTTTGGTTATAATTTACCCCGTATTTCCATATATGTGTGGTGGGAGACAGGGTTCTGTTAACTCAGTCACTACGTGGCAGAAACTAGAACTTTTTCCCAACTTATATTTCACATACCAACTTTTCTATGGCTAGTAGAACCTAGTACAATTCTAGATGATCGAATATTATTAACACTCTTTGATACTATGGTCTCGAGATAAATTGGGTGGACTCAGTGAAAATCTAGTGGAAAACCTGAAGACATTGATTCTATGATTCCCTTCTTATTTGGTTCCCTTGGACTCTAGGTTAGTTTTTTTGTAGGCTGATGTTCATGTCTGCTTCGCCTAGTGTGGTTGAAAGTCAAAAAAGAAGGATGACCCAGGTAAGTGTGGGTAGGCCTGATGCCAATTTTTCAGGTCAAATAGAATGTACTAGATTCACTAGCTTTTAAAAAGCATCCATGAAATCGATTTCAGATGAACATTCTTTTCCTCCAGGAAATTAAAAACATATCCACAGACCATCTCATTTCCCTTCAGAATTTCTCTTGTAAGCAGGCACTGTAAGGACTTTACTTTTCCCATTACTTCTAGGGAATCTGAAGCTCAGAAGCCCATTCCCTGATGAAGAATCCAGGGTGCTATTTGAAATATAGCTTAATGTACAGGAAATATCACTCCAATATTGGGTTTTCTTTATGAAACAAGACGTTCTTTAGAAATGCATACGTAAAGAGGCAGGGTATTTTTGGAGCAAAATTTGAGCCTCCTTTGGGCTTTATTCCTTCAAATAAGATGCAGATTTAGAGCAAGGCTAGAAAAATGTTGTCACATTCTTTCATCCCCAGTCTGCACCGTATCTTTATGTAAGTCGTTTTAAATGGCATTGTTGGTAGCCACACAGACAGAATCTAAGATGGTTGGGTACTTATTTTTCCTCTTAAAATTGTTTTCTTCCATTTTTACTATGAAAATGATATCGTCTTCAGACATAAAGAGAGGCAATCTCATAGAGAAAGTAAGCAATGGCTTAAAATCATTTTCAGCAGAGTAAAACCTCATTTATTTGGCCTACAAATAATTAGAGAATTTGATGAATAGGCAGTGTTTAGCCTGGTGTTTCTTATTCCCTATAGACCAGGAATAATTAACCTAAGTAACTGTAATATGCAAAGCATATGTGGGGATAATATTTTAAATCTGTTGGAAAATGCATTGCTTTCAAATGTTTAATACGTAAATAATCAATACTCTAATTGTTAAAAAGCCTATCTATTCAAAACGTATTCTTTTAGAACAATAGTAGTCTGGATTTGATTTAGTGACTCGATCTAGAAGCAAATAATTGAGAATGTGTTGAAATAGATTATCCTTTGGATGCCTTATGAATTTAAACCAACTATAAGATTATAAGCTTACATTGTATTAACTGACATTTACCATATACCCGTGGTCCAGTTTCTTTAAGAAATGGCCATTCACTAATTTCTTGTAACTCAAGAACTCGCTGCAGGGAAGCTGAAGAAAGCCCAGGCCCTCATCCATGATCTTCCTCCAGCTCCTCCCACTATCCGCATGACGCGGAATTCAGAATCAATACCTAATTAGACCTAGTCAAGTTGGTACCATCGCAAACACATCATTTCTGCCCTCTTGCATCAGAAAGACTCTAAGAGCCGTGTAAAAAAGTAAACCATCATTTTCTCTATTACTTTAAGGATCTGGTCCCGAAAAATCAATCCATATTACTAAAGACTTTACACACTTTTAATTACTTCTGGAATGTGTAAATACTCTTAAAACACGATCTAAATGCTTTGCTCAGAGTGTGTGTGCCTGGTACATCTCATACTACTTCTTTTTGGCAGGGATCTTTGGATTTTCAGTAGAATCTCACATAAAGAACAGTTTTAAAATATGAACCATTTGCAGCCTTTGCAAAGGATTTTACAAGCCACAGATCTTGTGGGTTTTGGGGGTGATATTTTATGATATAAGAAAATAGCAGAGCTTTTTATGCGAGGATAGTATTTGGACACACGGCTTGTGCCAGGTGCTGCAGAATAAATAAAGCAAGACTGTTGACAAGAGAAAGATGATTGTAACTCACATCTTGCACGGGCGGAAGTGCTCTACGTCAGCATGGTGGGCTTAGTGTGTTCTGTAAAATTACTAATGTCCATGTTTCAGTCAAAATGAATTCTATCTATGCATTTTCAACCACTCTTTCGGGGATTACAGAAGAAACAGTTACTGGCTCCGTTTATTGATCTGCTCTGCTGACTCATTAGGAAGCCATTGATAAAACAATCCAAAGAAAAACTTCAGTCCCGGACTTCAGTGGGTAGCAACACACCACTTTGTCTTCTACTCATCTGCAGGACTGTTTTATCTGGTTGAGATTTTTAAAATGAGGTAACTGATGTGGTTTTGGAATATAGGTGAGGTTCAGTGGGGTCGGGTCCAGAGCCCATGACCAAGAAAGAATTCTTGAGATCTCTTTGGTGAAAAATAGTGGTTTATTAAAGCATGGGGACAGGGTTCTGGGCACGAAGAGCTGCTACCCTGGGGTCTTGTAGAGTGACTGGTTATACACTCTGGAGTTGAGGGAAGGAAGGAAAAAGGAGGTTTCAAAAGAACTTTCATATGCTAAAGAGGACCAACTTTTAAGATACCTTGCCATTGTCAAGATAAGGTTGTTTTCTCCTCTATCAAGATATTAACATTAAGATAGTTGGGCAGGGGTGCCTGGGTGGCACAGCGGTTAAGCGTCTGTCTTCGGCTCAGGGCGTGATCCCGGCGTTATGGGATCGAGCCCCACATCAGGCTCCTCCGCTATGAGCCTGCTTCTTCCTCTCCCACTCCCCCTGCTTGTGTTCCCTCTCTCGCTGGCTGTCTCTATCTCTGTCAAATAAATAGATAAAATCTTTAAAAAAAAAAAAAAGATTGTTGGGCAATCACTAGAAGAATGTCACACATGTCCCACCCAGGAGTGGGGGGTTGGGGAAGGTTCAGCTTGTGCTTTGTCTTCAGCTAGCCTTCTGCGCCCTTATCGTAACTACACTCTGATCTTAATACATCTCTCCCCTCTTAAGATAGCCTTCTCTGTTTCCCTATTCCTGTCGGGTTTACATTTTCATAACTAAGGAAGAATCTGATGAGACTTGTGCACACTCCATCAGTGGTATTGCAAAATAAGGGGAAAAAAACACAACTTGACTTATTCATCCAGCCAAAGGGAAGGCTGCAATTTTCTGGAAAATGTATATCCAGTGTGTGGACTGGGTTGATTTCATGTGGCGTTTTTAGCATAACAATAGTCACAGGTAGATTAAGTTATATAGCTGTGGAAGGAACAAGGGAAAAAAAACCCCAAACCTATCTTTTATTTGGTGTATCATAACACAGAAAGTCAGTACACTCTATATGTGTCCATGGAAGAGACATGAGAACCAGCCTTGCATGAATCACTGTTCCCACCAAATGAGGTAGTGGAGGGGAGAAGTATACGCTTTAGGGAACAAGTCCCCCCTTCTACTGGGAAAAAGAAGAAAAAAAAAGCCATAAGAAGGAGGCAGTATGTAACTTGCATCCTCAGCAACAAGTTTATTTGGAAAATAAATGTTTAAATAAATGTTAAAATAAATGTTTAAAAATCATAAAAATGGAGAAGAAAATAGCGAAGAAATCATATAAAGCAATGTAAAAGCAGAGGCTAAGAGATGTTTAAGTAAATGCAATTTGTTCATTAAGTGGGGTGAAGAGCCGAAGGAGAAAGAAAGAGCTGCCCTGTCCTACCTCCCGCTGCACGGAGAGCCCTACGGGTCAAAGAAAGGAAAGGACGCTGAGCAGCAGCAGAACAGCATGGAGGTGGGGGCACAGACCCCAGAAGTGTGTAACCCTCCATTTCTGTGTGACATCAGCTGAGTTAGATAGTCTTTCTAATTCTATTTTCTAAACTGTCCAGTGGAGCTGACGCCCCTGTCCCTCACTCACTCCTGAACATGCCCCTGACTCAGGGCTAATGCACTTTTTCCCCACAGCACCCAATGTCCATCACCCAGAGAGCCTCATGCTTCCCCCACGTTTTTTTAATCCCTGTTCAAATCTCACCTACCCAGTCTAAAATAGCACCTTTTGCTGTTTCCTGTATTCTGAATTATTATGTTTCTCTATAACATTACACACTAATTTTGGTTGCCTGTTTCCTCCACTAGAACATAGCTCCCACGGGACACGGGCTTGCTGTATTCATTGTTGGAGCACTACCCGTGGGCTTCGTAAATATTTGTGGAATAAATGAATGAAAGGAGTAATGGATGGAGGGATGAATGAATGGAAAGAGTGTTGTGGGAAAGGGGAGAGTAACTTCACTGAAGCCTGCAGAAGTCAAACCAGACAGCCTGTGTACTCTAGGGTTAAGGAATTTGGACTTCATCTCCGAAAAAGGAGGGAAGCAATCTCCCAGGGTTGCTGTGAAGACTAGGTGGCAGAAGGAAAACAATTTAGCCCAGAATCAAAAACTTCTTTACTCAATTCATGTCAGTTTCCGCATATTATTAATGAACGACCCAATGATTCTGTTGCATAATGGGATCATTATTCAGGTGTTTATAGAAGATGCCACTTCCCTTCCCAGAACTTTATAGAGTTTACATAAGAAAATGGAGCATGAAATCCTCAGGTCAGTTGCCATTCACAACTCTTACCCATACCTGGCCTCCTAGACAGCTAATTGGGATGATGGCTTTTATAGAATCTGACCTCCAGGGTACCTAAACCTCATATATAGTGGTCAATTAAAATAAGGGTTTTGATGACATGAATAGATTGTCAGTTTATTCTCTTTTTCTTGATAAGTCAGAGTCTGGTAAGTTGAGTGACTGCTTCCAGTGGCTTCCACGCATGGCTCATTGACTAAGTGCCAGGTGCTGTGTTGAGCATTTATAAAGGGTATTTGATCAATGAACATAATTCTCACAAAGGCCCTATGAGGTAAGCATTAGTTTTATCTCCATGGTATAAATAGTAACCAAAGGGCCAGGGAGTCTCAATGAAACAGTTTGCCCAAAGTGCCACAGTTGGCCACAGTAAGTGGCAGAGCCAGGCTTTGAAGGCAGGCTGGCAGGTTCTTGCACCAGCTCCTTTGAGCCCTCTATCATCCCGCTTTCTTCTTGGAGGAAAATGAGAATCAGAGAAGGTAAACAAATCATGGAAATCACACAGCTGTGAAGGGATCCAGCCTGGAATCAAGCCTGAGAATGCAACACCAAAGCCCATGGTACCAAATTGCCTCTTGACTATTCTTTGTTCTTTATTAATCTTTAACAGTTTAGATGGATTGGCAATCCCTCCCCATTTTGATACAAGTCAAGATGTATTGCCTTCCAGAGCTGCATTCAGTGAGAAGTGGTCAACAGATGGCCTCAGGGGTCAGAAAGATTACAGACAAACTTTTGATTTGTAAAATCTAGCAAGATTTCAAGTTTTCATCTCCTTTCACATGATATAATGTTTGTACATGCATTTGCAAGTAATTATGCTTATTGGTTCTTCTTAAAATGGCATTTCTGCCTTGAATATGACAATTGCAATTAATCCTCAGCACTTTTATCTTAAACAGGCCCAATAGAGCACAAAAGAAGAGAAGAAAATGCCAATGTTGGGTGACAGAAACTATTATTCAGGTAATTTTTTTTTTACTTCTAGAATGAGAACATTTGAACCTTAGAGAGACTTATTCAAATGAGCTATGTAACAGCATTTCTGACTTTTAAGGATCTGGGACGGGATGTTCATTTGGAACTTATCTGGTAAAAAAGAAAAAGAGAAAAATAGCAAGGATCCAATTTCTTCAAGAAATTACTTAATGTGAGAATTGGCTCAAAAACATGATAATTGTGGTTCTCTCTTTCAAGCCAACAGAAATGGCTTATAATCTTCGTATCAGCTTCTCAAACACATGTGTTTTCAGCTTGCTTTACCAAGCCCCATCTGGCCCTTATTGCTATAAGGTATATCCAGTCGCTACTGTTAAGCATTCTGGAGTTAGGAAAGGTAAAAAATGATAAAGTCAGAGAAAGAATGTAACTTTCTAAGTTCCCATCAAATGTTATTAAGCCATCATTCAACCAGGCCAACTCCTCAACATTTCCCAGCCATACGCTAATAATTAGGAATGAGGCCTCTTGTCACAAACAACTGTCATGACCTCATCCTTGTCCTAAATAGAATGCTGTCTCTTCCTTTGATGAGAACAGTGCCAAGTATCTTAGTCCAGCAGATAACATTGTCTTTTCACTCTATCAATTGAGATAATTCTCATTAAAAAGAGTTTACTTCAGATTCACAAAACTTCGACAAATAGAGCTGCCATTGAACCACAAAGCCAAGACGCCATGTTATTATATGTTGAGCTAGAGAGCCACTTTTATCAAGAGTAGTCAAACCTCTCAACGTTTCAGTTCTCTCCATTATGATTGAATGCTGTGGGAGGCTTATGGTAGCAAAAGGGAAGAGAATGCGGAGGCATCTTCATGCGCATAAGGTCACGCTTTACTTTCTTGTGAACAGATCTCTCCACACTCTGAAAAAGAGGAATGCAAGCAAGAAGCTGGGCTCTAATTTTTCTTTTTGGAAAAATCTGGAATTTGGTACTATTCTTAAGGAATGGGCATTCCATCAGCTCTAATTACTGTTGGAAATGATTCTGTTGGAACTCGTTGGTAATTCAATACAGAATTTCTCTGCAGACCACCAGTTCAGAATTGGCCCCAATGAGAAAGAATTCTGAGTTATTATCTGATGGCGTCTGCTGCCAGAATGAGAGGTTAGAAGAATTGACCGTTCTCCGTGTAGGGGTGCAGGGCCATGTAAGTCAAATGTTATTAGTATCAACGCTTCATCACTCACCCCACCCCTTCATCTCCTACTGCCATCAGCAGCACCAAAGCCAAGAATTGGTTGAGATGAAGACTAAATCATTATTTTTGTTCCATGTGTGGTCCTATCTTTCAGAGATACGTTCAAGTCCAAGAGAACTCATGTTAACAGTTATCATTGATATGTAAGTCCCAAGAATTTACTTCTGCCAAGCCAGTGTGTCGGTATATGCAAGGTCAGATGCTTAGGTCTCTAGATCTTTAGAGAGTCTAAGGACTGAAAAACTTTACAGTGCCACCCACACACATATCAGTCAAAATGAAAACAGACAAAACCATGAAACAAGTAAAGGAAGCTTAACAAAATACAAAACTGAAAACCTTTTAAAAAAATATCTACTTTCAAATATTTTTCTAATTTATAGAGGCCTCCTGCTTTCCCGATGCCCTGAACATGTGCATAGGTTGCATACTGAACATCACAAGAGAAGCTGTAAGGCTCAGCATATTGAAAAAATTTTGAATTTAGAGTACAGATACCTGTGCTCAAGGTTTGACTCTGTCAGTCAGGAGTGAGGGACCTTGGGCAGGCTGGAGAACTCTCTGGCACCTCCATTTTCCCATCCCTAAACCAATGATAATATTTACTCTTTGAGATGTTGGGAGTGTGATGTGACTTGCCATAGGGCACATTCTTTGTAAATGGCACCACACCATTCACATTCTTTGTAAATGGTGCCATAGCATTTACAAAGAATATATAATACATGGGGTCTTGGCTTTGTGGTTCAGTGGTGGCTATATTTGTCAGAGTTTTGACAAATGGTATAGTACCATTTACAAATGTTAGGTCTTAACATTTTAGTTAGAATTTATGTTTTTCTCTGTATCATATTTTGCAAAAATGTAAAGAGGATTCTTTCTGTTTTTTTCCAGTTTGTTTAAATATAAAATTACAAACAGTGCTCATTTTGTCGGTAAACTTCTGTTAAATTCATTTTAATATGTAGTCTTAGTAATATTAATATTTTCAATTAATGCATATCAATTTAATATATGTTCTTACTAATGATAAATACTGAGAGCTGGCCATGTGCCAGGAAGTATTCTTAGTTCATTACTCGTAATAATTGATGTGACTCTCATAACAACCCTATAAGGTAGATATTATTATCATACCCATTATTTTTAATATGAGAAAACCAAGGTTCAGGGGTGAATCTAGGATTATACAAGATTATACAGCTAGTAAGTGGCAGAGCTGGGATTTGAACTCAAGCTATTTGCTTTAGAATGTATACTAATTACTCAATTTTACTAACTTTCCATAAGGTATGATTTTTAAAAGAAAGGGGGGATATAATTTTAATGTTTTCATTCATTTGCTCAATCTTGTATTATGCTGAGCAAACACAGTCACATTGCTGGCTCTACTGGGAGAGACATATAAGAAATTAAGAAAACATATAAGCAAAAAACCAAAGAGATATGTGTTACCAGGAGAATGAACCCAGATGATACAGCAGAGAGTGATTGTTTAGTTGGGAAAGACCTCTTCAAGAAATGATATTTGAACCAAGGTTGGAATGTCAAGAACAAGTCCACCATGTGAAGCTCTGGATATTCCAATTAGACAGAACCGCACAGACAAGAACTTGATTTGGGGTTGAGCCTGGAAAATAATTCCCAATGTAGGTAGAAGTAGGTTGGTGCTAGGGATTAAGCATTTGTGTCCCCCTACAATTCATGTGTTGAAAATGTGATCCCCAGTGTGATGACACTTTGAGGTGGGGCCTCTGGGAAGTGAATAGATCATGAGATCTCATGAGCAAGATCGTGTCTTTATGAACAAGTTTCCAGAGAGTTCCCTTGCTTCTTCCACACCTGAGGTTTACATTGAGAAGACACAGTCAGTGAGGTAGCTGACCTTTACCAGACACTGAATCTGACATCCTCCAGAACTGTGAGAGATAAATGCCTATAGTTCATAAGCCACATTTATGGCATTTTGTCATAGCAGCCCGAGCGGACTAAAAAGAGAAGAGTAGGGGAGATAAGGATAAAGCCTCCCATTTTAAGGAATAAAAAGATGGTCAGTATGATTGAAGAGCAAGGACGAGAAGAGGCTACAAGTCCAAGTTGAGGCACATAAGGCAGGGAAGGCCGTGCTCAGCACCTAAGAACAACTGACAGGTAAAGTAATGTTTACAGCAATTGGGTGACATAATCAGGTATGTTTGACATGTTTTGAAAAGTTACTCTGTCTGCAGGACAGATAAACAAACGGAAATCATGAGAATAAGAGAAAAGAGAGTAGTCAGGGGCTATACCGCGAATAACACAGGCAAGAGATGGTTGCCTGTGTTCTTTGACTAGGGTGCCAGTGATGGATATAGTGAAATGTGGGTGGGTTTAAGATATGTTTTGGATGTAAAATTGATGGGACTTGGCAGGAATGAAAAAGAAGGAGGTATGAAGGATGACTTCTAGTTTCTAGTTTTTACTACAGAATGCACTAAAATTTTTTACTATTTTTTACTACAGAATGCACTAAAAGTTTTTACTACAGAATGCACTAAATTCGGTTGGAAAACTTTGAGTTTCACTATGGACCTTTGAAATCTAGAACTGTAATCTAGTGAAGGACAAAAACTAAAATATCTAGTACGGGTTCAGTTAATATTTATTAAATAATTAAAATAATTTCTTCTCCATTTGTCTGACCGTGGATCACCTAGTCACCTATGCACACAAACGAAATTTTGACACTGGAAATGTTATGGACTGAATGTTTGTGTCCCCTTCATATAATTCACATGTTGAAGACTTAAGCCCCAACATGATGGTATTTGGAGGTGGGGTCTTTGGGAGATAATTAGGGTTAAATAAGTTCATGAAGTTGGGGTCCTCATGATGGAATTAGTGCCTCATAAGAAAAAACACCAGAGTACATGCTCTCTTCTCCCTCTCTCTCTCTCTCTCTCTGTATGCACACAAACAAGAGGTCACATGAGCACCAAGCCTGACGATGGCTGTCTACAGGCCAAGGGAAGAGACCTCAGAATAAAACCTCTCTTTCAGGCACCTTGATCTTGGACTTCCAGCCCCCAGAATCATAATAAACAAATTTCTGTTATTTAAGCTGCCATGTTTATGGTATTTTGTTATGGTACCCTAAGCTGACTAAGACATGAAGTTTCCTGGTAAAGAAGGATTTAATGAATTGAGAAATTCCAGATGGAATTTCAGTTCTGATTCATCCCCAGATGATGTTATTAGAGATCTCATCTGAGACCCCATGGAAGTATCTCTATATCCTCTGAACATGGCAATACTCCCAGCCCATTTCTCCCCTCCTTTCAACCATTAATCTCTACTTCTGGAAATATCTCAGAACAGACTTAGTCTCTGAGATGGGAGACAGAAAAACGATGAATATTTACCTCAATAAATTCATCTCTGTTTATCCAGAAAAATCTAGTTTGCCTGTAAAATATATCCTTATGTTCATTACTTCTACCAAATCAGTTGATCACATTAATTATCTGCCTCCTCTTAGGCCTATTTACTGGTTAGAGATTACCCAATTGAACAATAAAATCTTTCTAATAGAAAAGCAGTCAGCAAACTTTTTCTGTATAGAACCAGATGGTAAATATCTACAGCTTTGCAGGCCAACTGCTCCTTGTCACAACTACTCAATTCTGTTGTTGTAGAGTGAAAGCAGCCATAGACAGTACAGGAATGGGTATGGCTACGTTCCAATACAACTTTACTTACAAAAGCAGACACATAGCCAGATTTGGCCCCTAAGCTATAGTTTGCTGACCTCTTTACTAGAACATTATTTTGGTCAGATATTATGTTTTCAGATAATTTCACAATTACTTTATACATATCACACATAGGGTAAAAGCTGAAATCACAAGTGTCTCCACAATCATTGCAGGACAGAGCCTATTTATATAAATATGTGCTGTCTGTTAATATCATTCCCAGAGTATTGTTTGTCATTCATCTGATAAAACCCTCCAATCTGCTTTGGGAAATCACTCCTTCCCATTACATGGATTCTGGTGAGGCTCCCATAGTTGGACTTTGAATACTCCGTGAGGGGCCAACATAGGCTAATCAAGGCATTGCAATTCTACTGGTAGGAAAATAAATAAATAAATAAATAAGATCAAGGACAAGACCAAGTTACGAAACTTTGATTACGTAGGCATACTGAGAAAGATAACTTTGTTCTTCTAAAATGCGAAGCCATAAAAATTATGTAACTTGGGATGCTTTAGAATCATCTTCCAAGGCTACATGAATGAAGTCATCTGTAGTATCAGCAGATGAGATCAATGAAAGGAAAGAACAGAAAGAACACCCAACACTGCAATGGCAGAGTCTGGAGCCCAGGATCAAGCCTTCAGTCACAAAAGCAACAATAAACTTCTCTTTTTAATATCTAGTTGAAAGTGAATTTCTAATGCTTGTAAACAAAGGAGTACGGAACAATCAAATTTCGCTATAGATACGACAAAAGCTCAACGAAATCAGGCAATTTCAAAAAGTAAGACATGCCATTATCATAATTAGACCAATGGTTGATTTGATTAAGGAGGAAATAAGGAGCAATTTGGGGCAAGGCTTGTCAGAAAAATTAGAGCATGCCAGGCTACTAGGAAAAAGTTTCAGTGTGTCATGACATCACAACTGAATTAATATTTAAAAAGTGCAAAGTACTCCATAGACACAATGAATCATAGATAAATGGATCATCCCCTAACTCCATGGAGAGTCAGAGAATGAAGGCTTTTGAAGTATTTGGGAAGTACACGAAAAGTAAAGAAAAATAATTGTACAAATACACTTCAAGAATACAGAATGGTTCTCACATATTAAAGATTTCAATGTAGCCTGATTGACTTTATTGACATGTCTAAAAGAAGAATGTTTTAATCAGTGGGAGTATATAACGAGCCGTGGAGGCAGAGTAAATGAGAGTTGCAGGGGGAGACACTGTCAGCTTCCACTCAAGCACAGCACAGTGAAAAAGAAGATTTAACCTCATATTTTCCATTTTCTAGTCCTTTTTGGCAAGAATTGCCAATATTGGGATGCTGACAAGGAATTCTAACCCAATGAACAGTACAAAACCACCCCCATTATGAGCCTAGAAGATGAGGAGAAGCCTGAGACCACTGTACATTCAGCTCATCTAATTAATCCCATCCAATCCCACACATTTTTTCCCCTGATTTCAGCTTAGCAAGGAGACTTTAAATTATGCCCTAAATTACTAAGAGAAAGACTTTGCCAACAGAAAGAGAATTTTCTGATCATTACCATCTTTGAATATTCAAATTCCAATGACAGTGATTTCTCATCATAAATTCAGAGCTCTGATTTTATGCATCAATCTAATGGGTTTGGCTAATGTACATCTACCCCTGGAAAATGCAACTATTCTCTGTGAGCCCAGCAAGTTCAGTCTTTGAGCCTCTGGAAGGGTCCTAAAGCATTGTGAATCCTCTAGGTCAGTAAACATCTTCCTTCCACAGTCCCTGGTGTTTGCTTGAGAGGGAGCCTGCCTAGCCTATCAGGTAGAAACTTCCCCAACACAAACACACATTGCTCTGTGCCTATTCCTATGTCTCTTGGCTCTGGCCTCTGGGATCTTAGCTCCAAAGCTCTGGGTCATCTGTCTTTGCCTTGAAAAATAGCCTGTATTTGAAGGGAGTGTTTTTCTCCTCTTTTCCCTGCCCGTGGAAGTACAAGTGTCAAACACCTCTTTGATTCTGTACGGTCTCTATTTCTTTAAGCTTAAGTTGGTGATATTTCTGCCAGTATAATTTCTTTAAAACTTTGTGGGGGTTCTATGAATTGTTTTGTTGTTAACTCCATTCAAAAAAATTAATATCCACAAATCTCTTTGAGATAGCCAGAGCCCCTCATGAGGCTGCTATGGGATAATTCCCTTAGATTCTAAAAGCTCTATTGTTTAACAGGCAGGGTCTGTGAGGAATATATCCTTTAGATGCTGAGAAGTTCTTTGCTCATCTAAAAGGACCCCCGAGGCACCACCTTATGTCTTTTTTACAGTTTACAAAGGTTTCACAATTTTGCCATTGGTTTCATCTTTACCCTGAGACTATATTTTTCTGACAGGGCTCTGGATTTGATATTTGCCCCGAGGTCTTTCTTGCTCTGAGAATCTTTTGCCATCTGGAGAGGCTAGGAATGAGAATCAATTAAATTTTCCAACTCACAAAGTCATGGTTTCTCTGTATTTCTACTAAATTTTGCTTGAAAATTAAACATTTCCTTTTTTACCTCATCTCTCTCTCTCTTTCTATATCTTATGATGAATGATTAAAGGAGGCAAGTTGGCGCTTTGACTATTCTGCTTGGAAATTTCACTTGGAAATCCACCAACTCATTAGGACTGTTTTCTGTTTTCTACATCACCACACATAACTGTGTCATCAAACTTTTTTGCAATCTCTTATAATAATATTTTTACTGACTTTCCAGCCTTCATCCATAGCCTCTTCAAAGTCCTTTCCACCTTTCCTAACAGAAGCCTCAAAACACTTCCATTTTCCACCTGCACCCTAATCATAAAGACAATGACACATGGTTAAAGTTTTTGGTATGGGAATACCCTGCTCCTGGTGCCAAATTCTATTACAATGATCTATTGTTTTATTAAAACCACCCATATAACCTTGTGTCATTAAGCAACAACCATTTAATATGCTCATGAATTGTGTGGGTCAGGAATGTAGGAAGAGCACAGCAGGGATGGCTCTTCACTTCTCATGATGTTGGGGCCACAGCTGAGAATATTCAATTGGCTTGGAGTGACTCAAACAGCAAGGCACAGAAATCATTTGAAGGCTACTTTAATTATATGTCTGACACCTACACAGGGGTGATCTGAAGGTTGAGCCCAGTTGGAACTGTTTACCAAATACTTATGCAAGATTTCTCTATGCAGCCAGGGCTTCATATAACTTAGAAGCTAGGTTTCAAGAGGAAGCATTAGGAGAGGAGACATTTCAAGAGACCCAGACAGAAGCTCTAAGATTTTTCTGACCTACCCTTTGAAGCCATGCAGTCTTAACTTCTACCACATCTTATTGTCCATTGTAATCTTAGTTCTTTTGTATTTTATTGATTTTTTTTTCTTTTGTAAATAGATTCAAAGTAAGGCTCTGAGTCCAGCCCAGTTTCAAGGGGATAGAAATCAGATTCCACCCGCTAATGTGAAAGTAAGAAGCCCACGTAACCAAACAGGTCAGATGGAGATATTATTAGACGATCTTTGGAAATATGTCATAGACTATTGAATTAAACTACTGAACAGGAGAAAATATGAGAAAAGTAAATGCCATAAGCTTATGAAGAGAAGAAAAGCTACCATAGAAGCTAAAATAATAAAGTTTAGTATTTTTAGAGACTCACATTCCCTATGTCTTCCACAATGTTTCATCTTTAGAGAATAGAGGAAAATAGGGGCGCCTGGGTGGCGCAGGCGATAAGCGTCTGCCTTCAGCTCAGGGCATGATCCCGGTGTTATGGGATCGAGCCCCACATCAGGCTCCTCCACTAGGAGCCTGCGTCTTCCTCTCCCACTCCCCCTGCTTGTGTTCCCTCTCTCACTGGCTGTCTGTCAAATAAAGAAAAAAAAATAAAATCTTTAGAGAATAGAGGAAAATAACATCTGGGGCCACCATAGAATAATATTCAACATTCTGTATCCCAAAGCACCAGGTGAATTTTGCCTTCAGTAAGAAATAAAGAAATATACGTTGAGCTAGAGTAAGACAACTCCTGTTTTCTCTCCTGCTGCTGGAGTGATAAAAGGAGGCTGGTTTACCCCACATTCAAATGGCAGGCGGCACTTCAAGACCCAAGCAAGATCAGAATGAAGTCCTTGGGAAAAAGGAAAATGAAGTTGTTTGATCGGGCGTGGGTCTGATCAAGATGCTGTAGAGTAAAAACAAAAGCACGCAGGGGATTAGGGAAGCGCTGGGCGGGATCATCAGCCATGAAAACACCCAGATCGCAAATTACGGAAACACAGTAACACTTTGGTTTAACATTTCTTAAAGTGGGGGCTCCTGGGTGACACAGTCAGTTCAGAGTTCTATTCTTGATTTCAGCACAGGTCATGATCTTGGACTTGTGAGATGGAGCCCCACGTTGGGATCCCTGCTCAGCAGAAAGTCTGCTTGAGGATTCTCTCTCCTTCTCTTTCTACCCTCCCCAAATAAATCAATAAATCTTAAAAACAAACAACAACAAAAAAACCCAAAAAACAAAAAACATTGCCTAAAGTGTCTATTGGTTGGGACGCCTGGGTGGTACAGTCGTTAAGCGTCTGCCTTGGGCTCAGGGCGTGATCCTGGCGTTCCTGGATCGAGCCCCACATTGGGCTCCTCCGCTGGGAGCCTGCTTCTTCCTCTGCCACTCCCCCTGCTTGTGTTCCCTCTCTCGCTGGCTGTCTCTCTCTGTCTAATAAATAAATCTTTAAAAAAAAAGTGTCTATTGGTTGATACTTTTAAACCTTTAAGAACAGATCGCAAATGGATGCAGTGGAGAGGCAAAGGAATTCTCAATATGAGAGAAGTTTGTTTGCCTAAATGTAACTTATTCCAAATCTTACTATCCACAGCTGGTTTCTGAGGGCTGCCCTCCTTAATTCCACCTCCATTTTCCCCTGACCAAAAATAGTTTGAATGAATGTTTCAATTACATATCTTTCCCAAGGATAAGCCTTGGGAGACCAAGGATAGAAGCAGAGGCTGCTGGGACGTTATGGAATAATCCAGGAGAGAAGGTAGACCCAATAGGATTCGCTGATGGATTTTATGTAGGGATGAGAGAAAGAGAGGAACCGAGGATACCCAAAGCTTTTAGTCTTGGCAGGTGGCAGGATGGAAGTACCAGCAGTCATGTAAGAAGGACAAGGGTGGATTTGTAATTGTACTGCATATTTAATTACTCAATTGTTTACTCAAATTTCCCAACCTGGTGTTTCCATTGAACACAAATGATGAAAGCTGGATTACATAACAGAGGTCAAATGGTTTCTCTAAATCTAGAGCCACATTTTATCTGAGGAAGAAAGCTTCACCAGTCTTTCAGTCCCCACATTTTATGCCTAATAACTGGTTAATGTCTGACTTCAAACTCATGGGACTCACACTTAGGCTGACCTTATCAGAACTTCCCATCAGTAACTATTTCTCTGCTAGTTATCTTCGAGGCTAGCTCTCACTCCATTCTTTATACTGAAAAGTTGATGATGATGATCAGAGGAAAACCCAGGTGAATGAGAATTTGGCCATTGAAATTGAGGATTTTTTTTTGCCTTTTGTGCATGTTTATTTCTGTAACGAGAATCCCAAAGTCTTTGCTGGCCACAGTACTCTGTTTCTTTTTCCAAAGAGCCTTACATCTCTGAGATTACAATTGGATTTTTGTTTCATTCGGATGCCAAAACTGAAATGTTTACAAAAGAGCCTCTCAAAGTATGCGAGATAGATAAGTTAGCTGAGTTCACAAGTTCCAGCAGCACGTAAGCATGACTATGCCAAAGAAGATGGTTAAAAAAAAAATAATACCCCCCAAACGCTATTATTCTCATAAATGTGTACAGTAGATCAAAAGCATTTTTATCAATAAACTAATTGTAAATGATCTGTTCTGCCTCTAATGAAGGAAATGTTTTGTTCCTAACAGCATCAAATAGTCATCAAGAATTTTATTAAGGAGATGGTTATTACTTCCACAAGGTACTCATCAGTATTTTAAAAATGCATGTGCTCCCATATGAACACCAATGTTCATCAGAGTAGGTTCACATGGAAAAGGAAAAGGAAGAATTTGCTGGTATCCGTAGCTTCTATAAAGGTCACACCGCTGAGTACCTTTGATACTAGGTCTGCAAAGCCGTGTGGATATAGATATGGGCTGATGAATATCGTTTTATTCCAAGTCCTACTGTCCACAGCTGGTTTCTGAGGGCTGCCCTCCTTAATTCCACCTCCATTTTCCCCTGACCAAAAATAGTCTTGAATGAATGTTTTAATTACATATCTTTTCCCAAGGAAAAGCCTTGGGAGACCAAGGATAGAAGCAGAGGAATCTGTTGGGATGTTTTGGAATAATCCAGGAGAGAAGGTAGAACCAACAGGATTTGCTGATATATTTTATTTAGGCATGAGAGAAAGAGAGGAACCGAGAATGACCCAAAGCTTTTAGTCTTGGCAGGTGGCAGGATGGAAGTACCAGCAACCATGTAAGGAAGGACAAGGGTGGAGCAGGTGTGAGGGGGACGGAAACCAGGAATTGAGTTGAGGACATGCTGAGTTCCATAAGCTCATGAACGATCAAGTAGAGAGCGTGAGTAGGCTGACATCCAATAAGTTTGGGCCTTATTGTATTTTCTCTTTTCAGAGTTGCCTCAGTGCCCAGAAATCATAGTTCAAAATATCTTTAATGATACTTAAATTTCCTCAGGAATAAGGAAACAATCCACTTAGGTTGTGTTCTTATTGTTAAACAAAAGCTCTGGGTAATTCCAAGCAATGGGAAACATTATCATAATGATGACACTGGTACTTCCAGTAATAATAACCATGACTTTTAAAGCATGTGATGTGTGTATTGCATTGAAATCATGTCTAATTCAACAGCTCCTCAGGAAAGTATTAAGATGCAGAAAATAAGTCCGAATCTTGTCCAAAGACACAAAACTATAAAAAACAAAATAAAACAAACAAACAAAAGCCACAAAGCTAAATGAGTGGTCAAGCCATGATTTGAACACAGTTTTGCCCCATGTGGTCCAAAGTCCCTATTCTTATTCAAAGTAACACCGAAATGCAATTTGGAGGCCCAAGTCCTAGGCCAGAATCTTCCATCACTTACTAAGAGGCCTCTGCCAAAAGTGACTTTTTAAGAGCTGTAATCTAAACACATCTGCAATGGATATAAACATACCTAGTTCTTTGGTTTTCTGGAGACTATGTACATTAAAACATACAGAAGTGCTTTGAATTTCTTTTAGCACTAACACATCTAAACCCTATTCACTGAATTCATTGACCTAATCGGCATTGCTCTTGGTGATGCCAACAGCAAAATACTTCTCAGATGAAACATCTATGTCTGGTACCACAAGGACTTTGTGTTGTAAAGAAAAGAAACTTCAGAATAGCCAGCTCCTTTTGCCTTATTGGACAGAAGAGTGGAATTATACATATCATATATATATATATATATATATATATATATATATATACACACACACACACATGCTTAGCAGAAAGACAGAAGAAAACCAGCTGGTTGAGGCGTAAAATTAAATATAAAGTAATAACACTGACTTAAAGGAAAATACATTTATTTTCAGAGAAAGATTTAAACCAATTTTTAAAATGATCAAGGGAAACGTTCATGCTACTGATGATTTGTAAATTAAAGAAAACTAGAAGCCAGGTGTGATAAAGTTAACATACTTTCTTCTATTACTTATGGTAGAATACCCTAGAGCAATCTTAAACCTGAGGAACCAATAACTCAGCTGGAAATTTAAAAAATGCATGAAAATAAATGCAAAGGGAGGTCCTTAGCTTTAAAAAGACTACAAAGGCTTTAAGTTAGGAAAGCATAAAAAGACAACAAAATTAGAGCTAATTATGGGTATAAAAGTTATTGCTTCCTAAAGCATATGTGGTAGTTTAAAATATTACTTTAAATTATGATTTAGAAATTTGTTTTCTAAAAAGCTCTTGGTGCTTATCTGGGGCTTCTCTTTGAAAGTTCTCCAAGCATATCCAGGGACAGAAAAGACTGCTTACACACCTAGCTGCTGAACCCTTGTCTAGCGGGCACTTGGCCTCTGGGTAGCTTCCAAAGAAGACTTGTCTGACATCTTGTTGTATGATCTTAACATTTATTTTTTGCGAAGTAGAATGCAAATAAATTGTCTCTTGAGCATGACAGGCCTAGGATAAATTTGGCCTATTAATCATATAATTGATTCAATTTGCCTTTGATTACTTGGCTGGCATTCTCACAGAAAAGAAGTCTAGTAAGCGAATAACCCAGTGCTAAAAAAATTCTTGCCCCTTGATACGGAGCAAGCTGACAGAAACAATACTCCCAAAGTGCTCATATTATGGTAAAGTGGTATCAAATCTAGAAAATCGGTTATTGGTATTTGCAAATTATGATTTGATGATGATTGTGATGATTTTGCTAATATTTATTGTGCTGAACCAACCCCTTCCATCTGCCCCAACAATACGATGTATAACTACTGTTCTCTTTTTACTAATGGACAAAGTTAAATATCAGTTCAGTTTCTATAGGGATCTCTGAAAAATGAGCTAAAAATAGCAGGCAATTAACGTTTTGGCTATTCAGTTGCAGAAAATAGAGGCCAGCTCTGGCTCACTTAAGCACAAAAATTAATTATTGGAATGGTCTTGGGGTATTCATTTAGTTAAGTGGAAAGCTGGACAATTATTTCTGGAAAATAAGGTCTTTGTTTCAGAAAATCTTCAGGAAGAAGAGGAAATGGCCATCTGTGGGTCATGCTCAACCTTGGGGAAGGAGGAGAGCAGAGACCTAGTTCTGGGATGCTGTCAGGGAAACAAGATGATGGTACCCACCTCCTACACTCTAGCACGTTCTCAATGACAAGTTCTGTCCTACCTCAGGGCCTTTTTGACTTGCTGGTCTCCCTGCCCGGAATGCAGATCTTAGCATGGCTGCTTCTATCACACCATCTAGGATTTAGCTAAAAGTCTTCTGTACAGAGAGTTCTTCCCTAATTTTCCAATCACAAAACCCCCTTAATTTGCTTCACTGCACTTACCAACACCTGACTTATATGCTGTACTGGGCCACAAACCCCACAACGATGGGGACAGCCAAGGCGAATGAATGTCCAAGGTGAATGAATGTCCAAGGTGAATGAATGAATGAATGAATGAGAGAACATGTTAAAGAAATGAACTATCAAGGCCACTGGATATGTTTAATGACAGCTTTGCTGACTTCTTGGCCTCCTCCTTGGTGTCTTTCCCCTACCCCAGTGGGCATAAAGAGAAGTTTTGAAGCCCATGCTTTTTCCCGCTCTCTGGAGACTGTGGGTAAAGCTTGCCTCTGGGGTTCTATCTGTGCCAGGAGTCTGTTACAGCTGACAATGGTGCTGATGATGGGCCGTGGCACTGAGCTTGGAACCTGAGCTCTGGCTTTGCCTCCTGGTATGTCCCGAGGAAGTCGCTCACCCCTCCGACGAAACAGATGTCTCTTCACTAAGGTGAGGCAAGGAGACTGACCCTGTGGCTTCTGGTTGGCGGTTGGCAGCAGTACAATGCCCCAGGGTTGTATTTTGTGGAGCTGTAGTATTGTTATTTTGTTTTGTTTTGTTTTCATCCTGAAGTACAGTTATTCCCCAGCAGTTATATGTAGAAAGATGTAATATTATGAGTTAATTTCCAATAATGTCTACTTCGAAGCACAGTTAGGACGTGGTATTGGTGTTTGGAATTATGTTTGTGTGTAGGTAGCTTATGCAATCTATTATTGTAATTCAGGAGAGTAAAGAACTCTTCTCAAAATGTGTGTTTTAAAACGGGGAGCTTTGGGGCTAGAGGCTGGGGAACCAGGTGACTTCTGCAGGGAAAACACAAACTACTTCTTTTGCAAGGTCTCCTCGGCCTGGCTTCACGGTCCCATCTACTGCAAATGCTCAGATCAGACACATCCCCATGCAAAACAAATGCACGCATGCCTTCTAAGCACAGACACCAATGCTGCCCCAGGGGAGCGGTAACTCTGGGCGGCAGCCCTCGCCTTTGCACTGCTTCTGGAAGTAGATCTGTCAAGACGCAAGGGCCATGTCATAGGAGAAGGAGGGAGAGGGTGACAGCAGGAGACCTGGGCCAGCTGATGGTGAAATTCTGCATGATATCACAACAGCCGCTTCTCCAATCTAGATCCCCATCCTCATTCTCCCTCCACCACTGAAAGCCATTGTTCGCTCTGAACTTCAACTACCATCGGGATGTTTATCACCTCTTTATATTTTTTATATTCAGATCCCTGGCTTGTTCTCCGGGTAGGGTAAAAGTTTTTGCTCTCCTCCAATCTATTCTTCATTCAATGCCAGAATCTTCTTTCGTGACTGTAAGTCTTATTTTATCACTTTCTCAAAACCTTTGTAATGCTCCCTATAGCTGGGGTGAAGTCCAGTCTTACTTAGATAGCAAATCCTGCCTAAACCTCTGGACGTGACCTCCTGGTGTCAGATGTGAAGCCAAGCAGAGCTCAAAGTCTGTAGTTACTTGTAATGTGGGACACACTCAACATGGTTTTCTGTAGGAAAAGGATTCAGCTGGCTATAATTCCTCCGGCGGTGATATGTCAGTCCCCCACCCACCCTGTGGCCTCACACCCTTCTCTGACAAGCCAGTGGTAACCATGCGGACTATGCAGAGATTTCTATTCCTCTTTTGGCTCCCAGAGGGTGCTAATAATTCGTGAAATCACCCAAGGGAAGGACACTGAGAAAAAACACAAAAACAAAAACAAAGCATCTTATGGATCTGCCCCACATAGATTACCAGCCATACACTGTTTACAAACATGATCTCTACTGTTGGGCTGGCCTGGAGGAGTGGCATTGACTATCACTTGAAAATGCATGCTTGCAGCTGGGGCTGGGGCTTTGCTTGTCAGAAGACAGTCCCATTATCGTGGTACTGACTTGCTGTGATTTGATTTGTGCTGTGTGTGAACAGGATTCTTAGGTCATGGGAATTGCTTGATAAAGACTTGTTGGCCATTGACTGATAGGAAGTAAATAAAGTGCCTCATGCAAGAAGAGGTTCTTTCTCAAAACATCTCCCCAACTGGTGATGTATCTGAAACATCTCAATGTACACCTTTTATCACATATTTAATACTTAATTGTTGAAAATAAAGACTCGGTGGTATAAAGCTCTTATCCTTCAGAAATGCCAAGTATAGAGTGAAATGTATTAATTCGTCTTTGCCTAGAATCTTTTCATCTGGGGACCTTCCTTCTCCCCACTCCCGTGGTGGAGCTGTGAAACAAAGGACCCCAGGAGCAGTCTCTCTCAACACAGGGCTGGTTCCGAGGTCCAGTTAGTTCTTTCCTAGAACTGGAGCCATTGCTCATTTTAACCTAGCAGCATATGTAACAAGTCTGCCTGGGAATGCAGTCAACCCAGGGAAACCAAAGCAGAGTAAGCTAAAGACAAAGAAAACTACTGCCATTATTGACCTTTGGGTTCTGGCCTTACTGGAAGCCCGCAGCCTTTTTTATTTTACTTAAGCTAGTTTTATTTGAGCTTCTATCATGTGCAATCAAAAGTAAATATTCAATACTAGCTAAAAATTATGGAGAAATAACATTTACTTTAAACCACTCTCATTTCCACTCTCATTTCTGTTATGATATGAAAAGGGCTTACCATAGAATAGGCATGGACTGAAGCATTTGAAATGTATCGATTACTCCTTAATATATATTATCTGATACTACTATTCCCTGATACACAGAGATTTACTGAACTGCACAATCTCACACAACTAGGCATTTTCAGAACTGTAATTCTTTCTTGCTCTTCACCATTATGCAAATTTGCCTTCCTGAATGCCATCCAAACACTGACCCTTTTCCAGAAGTGGCAAGAATTTTCCAACTCTTCTATACCCATGTTCCATAAATGCATTCCTGGAGGAGTGTGTGCTCTCTGGAGTTCATTGTATCTGGGTTGAAGCTCTGACTTTGTCCTTTAGTAATTTTATTACTTGAAGCCATGTCTCATTTTCTTTTTCTGAAAAACATGCCAGAAGACCAGCACCTTCCTCCAAGTGTTGTAAGGTCCAAACGAGCTAAAGTATGTGAAGCATAGTGCGCGCAGCTGTGGACACATAGCTAGTGCTCGGGAAATGGCACCGTCAGGACTAAGACCACTCCTTTTGCCTGCAGAGCCCGTCTCTCTGGTACCATCTACACCACCAGCTCACGCTTTGGATACTGTTAGTAGTTACTCTGGACCAGCATAAACTTGCTCCTTCCAGAAGCTTCCTAGTCCATTTTTTCTCATTTCAATCAGACATCACAAGAAACTTCAGTCACTGTACTTGCTAGAAGAATGCCCTGGAATGCTGCCCACGTATTAGTCATGCCCATCCGTGACTGCTCAGAGGGGCTAAAACAAGGAGTTCGCAGCTGGAGAACTCCTCTCGCTGTGCTTTATTTGAGATGCTGTTTCCCTTTTGCCCATTGGACTTAGAAACATGCCAGGAGAGGTCACAGAAGCCAAACTCTTTCAGGAAAGGAGAGCTTAATAGGGTTTCCCAATCTTCATTCAGGTGCTAATACCATGGGAAGGCAGGTCAGACCCAACCTGATCCGTCTCTTCAAGTGTAGAAAATGGGGCCATTTTTCTAAGGGTTCATAGGTTCTAAAGTGACCTCGTCTGTGTTTTAAGTGCAGGATACAACAGGAAGAAGGAAACTAAAGAAAAATTTAGTCAGAATAAAATGATACAACTTTGGCTGGATCGGTAAGAGCCCGGTAGACACACAAGGAAGGGACATCAGGCTCCACCCTTCGTCTTGCTGCGCTCCAGCTATCCCTGCCGTGTTCACAGATCCTCTCCCACTGCTGCCTACGCGAGTTACTTACGGTTCGCAGACTTTGCTCGCTTCATTATTCTGTTTAATGCATCTTTGCAAAGGCATTCAAAGAGTGCTTCCACAGCTCAGGGTGCACCTGCTCCCACAGCTGTAATACCTCTGCTGCGGGGCCGCAAACCCCCCCCCCCCCCCACTCCAGGGGCTTCTGGGATTGATGACCCACTTCCCTTGGCGTCAGGCACTTCAATGTCAGAGCGACGCCGTGTGCTGAGGTTCAAGAGACACCGGCCCGTCGTAAGAGTTATTTATTCTTTTTCTGATTCATGTTAATGCATCTAGAGTTTGAAGACTAACTTCCATTAAATCTGTGAAGAACTCAGACTAGGGGCGCCTGGCTGGCTCAGTCCTGGAGCATGTAATTCCTGATTTACTGAGTTGGAGCCTCCCCATTAGGTATACAGATGAAAAATATCATTTTTATTATATTAAATATTGTATTATATTATTAAATTAATCTATAACTACATATTTATAGAATACAATTATATATCAATTATGTAACATAATTAAAATATAAAATAATTATTCCATTATTAATATTTTATTATATTACATAGAATAATGATTCAAAAAATACTTCTCTAAAACATATGTATTTAGTGATATTTCTGAAAATAATTTAAATTCTTACTCCCCTTTCTATTAATTTCTGTGATTAATACCAATATCACTGACATATTGAAGACTTTAAAATTTTTTTCCTCTTGGGGTGCCTGGGTGGCTCAGTGGGTTAAGCGACTGACTCTTGATTTCAGCTCAGGTCATGATCTCAGGGTGGTGGGTTGGAACCCACACTAGGCTCCATGCTGGGTGTGGAGTCTGCTTAGGATTCTCACTCTTTCCTCTCCTTCTGCCCTCCCCTAGCTCATGCTCTAAATAAATATTTAAATAAATAAATAAAATCTTTTAAAAATAAAAAATAAAAAACCATAAAAACGTTCCTCTGTACCTCCAAATGCTTTTAGTGCAGGCCAACAATGGACCTTGGCGCTATTGACACTGGTAATGAATCTTGCTAGTTTATTATGCTGACATAAAGTATTTGTGTATAAAGTAGATGTTGAAAGATTTATGGATGTGAGTTAATGAGCAAACAAGTGAACTAATGGCCATCTAAATGGATAAACAAATCAGTGGAAAGGGTATCATCCCAATAGCAGCCCACACTATGGGCCAGGTGCTGCGTTAATGGCATACATGGCTATTATCTCAGTCATTCCTCACGTGAACCTTATGAGGTAAGCAAATGTAATTGTGTCTCAATTTACAAATAAAAGAAAAAAGCCCAGTTCATTTAAGTTACTTGCAAAATGTCACTTAGCCAGAAAATGGACTTTGACCACAAGATTGGTCCAGCTTGAGAAATCTTGTTTTGTTCTACCACTTTAGTGTTTTTCCCAGTGTCGAATCAAGATGCACATCCCCCCACTTCCCACTTCCACACCAATGCAGAGTGACTGTGTGTCCCCGGAGGCACTGGGAGAATAGTACAAGGCAGCCAGGGTCAGGGTCAATTTCCTTCAAAGCCTCATGTTTTACTTAAAAATCCACATCAATTTGCCCTATATTCCAAAGTGTGGATGCATTTTATTACTATCAAGAGAATGTGGTCTTGCTGTTGCTGTTGGTATTTTCCCTCTAGACGTTCTAATAAAGATCAATGTCCCCTTAAAAAGAACCAAATTTACATGGTGGCTCTACAGACCCCACTCACACCAGCTGGATGCACTCCAGGTTGAGAAGCATGCCGTGCACGTGACAGATACATTTGGATAGAGGTCAAGGAACATGGTAGTATTTTCTAGGGGTAACTGGCCCCTATGAGTTCCACACTCAGGGGCTCTTTATAAGTGAGACACAGCCCCAAAGCCCTGAGATCCCAAAAAAGACAAAACAGCACAAAAATGGGAGATGAAATGAAATAGGTGATGAGTGTGAAGTGTAGGACAAAAAGATTTTGTTGTTGTTGTTTGTGGGAGTCACTGTCCTCCTCCCGATGCCTGATGGGTCCTTCCATGTGGAGGGGCTCCATTAATGTGACCTTCCCACCTCTCTCCTTCCCCAGGAGAGGAAAACTCTTACTGATAAGGTCAAGAGAGGAACTGGACACATATAGCTCTGCCACTTCCCTTCCCTTTGCTTTCCAGAGCTGCTGTGCCCAGGAGGCATGGGTCCTAATCTGGCTCACCTGCTATAAGTGCCACAGTGACAAGTCTACCTGTGTGGGGATACCTGTGATGGTCCAGTCCTGCTGTGACTGGCAGGTATATTTATCTAATTCTGGGGTTCAGTTCAGCAAAGCTTATTTGCCTCCGGACATATGCTACCTTCTACAAAATTGGCATTATTAGGCATTAAAATAGCATTTTGGTCTGCCTTTGATTTTATTTCCCAGTTGGTTCAGAACTCAGGTGAGAGAGAGAGAGGTACTAGTCATTGGGCACCTTTAGAGGCCCAGCTTTTTTTTATGCAGGGCCAGAAACCTTCAGAAAGAAAAAAGTGGAATCGTTGAATCAAAATAGCACAGAGAGATATGGGTGAGCTCAAGGCACATGGCTTTGGTCCCTGAACTTCAGTATGTAATATACGAGTGGGATGTTTAGATGTTGCAGTTTGAGAGACTCATATTAGCCACATAAGACTGGCTGCAGCCTGAGTCTGCAAGTGACGTTTCACTCTAGAGATCTGGTGAATGGGTCTAAGTTTGGTTGTGTGTCATTTGAAATTCTCACCTTGGCAAATCGCTAAAGCTGGATGGTGGCTCTGTTCACAGACAAGTGGGTGTCTTGATAGAGTTAGTGTTATGGACATTAGGCCTAAAACAAGTACCTTGCAGGCCTTACCTGCGTTGAGAACATTCATCAGAGGTTCAGGTGCCAGGGATCAAACCAGATGTTGACTAGGAAGGTGGCCTTCGCAAGGAATAGTCTATTACCTGACTCAGAAATATATGCAAACCTTTTCTTATGCTTTTCTTAAGATAGTACAACTGAGGCAAAGATCCATTATAGGAAAGAGTATCTTTCCACATATGGGCCTTTTAGGCATTAGTGCCATTTTCAAAATGCAAGCCCATCAAAGTCTCCATGATCTACAAAGCATTAGTGAGAATCAAGCTCAAACTTTAGCTCAGAGGCTACGAATCCAGTGCTGGACCAGTTGCCCCAAATTCTATTCTGCTTTTAGAGCCAGGGAAGAAAACATGGCAAGACCAATCTTGGATTCCTGTGCCTTCTCCACAAGCTCAGGAGTTGGGAAACACTCCAAATCAAAGGTAGCATATAAGTAAAAATAAGGTATTCATTCCAGCAAACAGCATCTGTGTTGTAGAAGGGAGACCCCGCCCCCAATGATCTGGTTAGATTATTACCACTTCATCTGGATTATTCTGAAGGAAGTAGGGAAAGAACAGAAAGAAAACAAACCTTCAATGCACATCCCTCTATCACACAGGAGGTGTAGAGACAGAACAGTAGCAGGGCTTGGGGAGCATGTGACCACTTGGCTCTGAATTTCAGAAGCACTGAGGAGCACTTTGAGTTCAGTAATCAGGAAACAGCGTTCCCAGATGAAACACATGTGAAGTTGATGGTACCCATCTCTGGGAAGTAGTTTTTATAGGCCTATTCTATGTCATAGTGAGAGGACTGAAGATGCCCACCAGTATGCTTTGAATTGCATCTCCCCTCAAATTCGTACATTGAAGTTCTGATCTATGGTATCTCAGAATAAGACCTAACTTGGAGATAGGGCTTTTACAGAGGTAATCAAGGTACAATGATTTCATTCGGATGGGCCCTAATCCAGTATGACTAGTGGTTTTACAGAAAGAGGAAATTTAAAGACATACAGGCATCATGGAGAATGCCATGTGAACATGAAGGCAGCCACCTACAAGCTGAGGAGAGTGGCCTGGAATATATCCTTCCCTAACAGCCCTGAGGACTCTACGAACACTTTGATTTTTGACTTTTAGCCTCCAGGACTGTGAAACAATAAGTTTCTGCCATGTGAGCACCTAGTTTGTGGTACTTTGTTACAACAAGCCTGTCAAAATAATACACGACTCACAAGCGTGTGTGGACATTAAGCCACCATGTCAAGCCCACATTCCATCCAGTTTCTGAGGGCTGAGAAATAAAAATTAGGAAGTTTTGGATAAAGAAAAAAAAATCAAATTAAACCTTGAGATTAGAGCTCCCACCATTGCAAATTTCTGAGCTTTTCAAAAAGGTAGCAGTTTCCAGGGCAGTCCTGTGAATATGTTTGTATAAAGAGATTTCCTAGTAGATACGGTAAGGGCAGAGAGTACCTAGGTTTACTTCCTGCTAAAAAAGTTTTCTCAATTCAGCTTAAGTTCACAGTTTAAGCCTGGCTGATCACTGGCTTAGATGGACAACCATTGTGGAAAAGCTAAAAACCAAGATTTTCTCCTTCTACCCTCATTTTGAATTTAAATTATGATGATGGTGACGATGATGTACTTTACCTGCAAGGTAGTTTAAAGTTTCCATAACAAATTAACAACAGAAAAGGATTTATATTCCAGTTTGAAGCATCTAATATTGACATATACTTACAATACAAACTCTTTGAAAATCATTGATAGGTCAATTTGCAGGTACCTGGACATAATTTAGCATCTCAGAAATATAATAGGGAATGAAATTTTAGCCTTGGGTAATAAGTACTCATTGGATTTGATTTGAATAATGTACTGTTCTGACCCATCCCAAAACCCTCTGGGGGAAGGGGGAATCTGCAACCACTTCCAGAGGATCTGGAAGAGTAACCAGGGGCAGTGGTTGGTATTAGGAAATAGACTCAGGGATCAGTCTCACTTTTCAGGCCACACAGCAGCAGGAGTAATCCAACCTCTCTAGATTACTCAGAAGGCACTATTTAAGAAGCCAGAAACGAATTCCATTAAGAAGAGACTGTCTTCAAGTGACTCTATTACTGAGAGACAATTAGATTAGACATGCTTCTCTGATCCTCTCCACAAAGCAATGGTAACACTCTTCCCAGGAAGCTAAATTGCCTCTGTCACCCTCCTATGTGTGCAGCAGCTGCTTAAATTCACAGCTGACTTTTAAAGAAGAGTTATAAGATCCTCAGAATTGCCTGTGATCGATAAAAGGGGAGATGAGCCACATCTCTGGAATTGCTGTGCCCAGATTGAAGCACACCTCAAAAAACATATGAAAACATCTTTTAATGCAAAGTCCTCACTACTCAGTGAACCTATTTGCTTCTGGTTACAAGTGTTCATCTCAAAGAGACATGCTGAAGTCAGCAGGAGCTCTGCCTGCTGAATCCGAAAAGTTCTGTTGGCACCACTGGCTGAGCTGCCAGGGGACCTGTATAAAATGCTCTTGAAAAGCTGTCTGTCCCTTCTTTGGCCCACCCTCCATGGAAATAGCCACAGCTTAGTGGAAGAGCATTTTACCAGTGTCACTCCCAGTGCAGATCAGAACAGAACCTGTATCTGAGAAACGCACCAAGTGTGAGTGCTTTCGTGTCTGAACATTTGGTGAGGTTGAACACGCATGTAAAGAAAGGTGGAAGAATACAAAGAGGCCATCAGCTTCCAGAATGATCAACCCAAGTCCTATCCTTTGCAGTGAAAGCAAACACATTTGGGAATAAACATGGGGGGGAAATTACATTTCAAAAATGAGTCCGTGAAAATTTGCAAGTATGGATCATTCAATTATGACACTATAACAGAAAATAAATGAGGCAAGTAAATCCTTATTTGCCAGAAATCGGGATGGTCATGCCAAGCTGATTCTGCAGTTGTGGATCCACAGCGGTCTAATCACCTAAGAAGAAATCAAATTATGATTTCACTAACTATGAATCCTGATCTGAATTCTCACCCAAGCATTTTGATCATCTCATGGAGAGAAAGGTAATTAAACAATGAAAGGTCTAGGTCACTCAGTCAGTTGAGCCTCAGGCCCTTGGCTTGGCTCAGGTCGTGACCTCAGGTCATGGGATGGAGCCCTACATGGGGTTCTGTGCTCAGCGGGGAGGCTGCTTGAAGATTCTCCTTCTTCCTCTTGCCCTCCCTCCATTCAAGCTCTCTCTCGTAAATAAATACATACATACATACATCTTTTTTAAAAAATGAAAGGTCTAACGAATTGCCCATTTTCAACTTTATTTTTTTTTAAAGATTTTATTTATTTATTTGACAGAGAGAGACAGCCAGCGAGAGAGGGAACACAAGCAGGGGGAGTGGGAGAGGAAGAAGCAGGCTCCCAGCAGAAGAGCCTGACATGGGGCTCGATCCCAGAACGCCGGGATCACGCCCTGAGCCGAAGGCAGACGCTTAACGTCTGAGCCACCCAGGTGCCCCCCTTTTTCAACTTTAAATGAGAAATCATTGTGAAGCAAAATTGAGTGTGTATGATAGTCCTGGGGAAACATCATTCGTGGTTTTGTTTTTTTATTTCCCTTTATATCAGCAGCATTTTTTGGTATTGTCCTCCTAGCCATCATTTTTCAGTGATAGCATAGCATTTCTTTCAGAGACATTCTTTAATTCCCCCCCCTTACCATATGGAATAGTCACTTTTTCTTTCCTTATTGTTTTCTCAGTAATATTAATACTAATGAAATTAATAATTGCAAACATGTACATACTATAATTAATATGTAAGACGCACTGTTCTAAGCACTTACATCTATTAATTCACTTAATTGATGGGAAGGAGTTTGTGAAGCAGGTGCTTTTTATCTCCATTTTGCAGTAGAGAAACTGAGGCACAAAGAATTCACCTGGCTACTGGCACAGAACAGGGTTTCTAACCCAGGCAATCTGGCCCCTAAGTCCATGCTTTTGATCATTACTTGGTCCTGACTATATCTGGACATAAAACATTTTTCTCCCCTTCCTTAAGATTGTTTTTATCAAGATACATTTTCTGAGTAGAACAAGTAGACTAGAAAATATGAAAATTTCAAAAATTATCAAAATACAATTGCTGGATTGCTTCCTCAACTGTTACAAATATCGTACAGATCATTTGCTCCTAAATCTACACATTGTGAAGCCATGTATTCAGTTAGTAAAGATTCAAGACTATCCTATCTTTACTGCATTTTGCTTTGACCAATAGAACATGACTCCCCATTTTTTCTGTTAAATATTTTTCTAATAGCTAACTCTATTGTGTCCAGCTTTAATGCTATTAGCTTAAATTAGCTTGAGTTTTTTTGTTGTTGCTTTGTGAGGGGTTTTAATATTTGCCAATTTTATATTTGTTCATTCTTTTACTTTCACCTGCCAGTGGCTTTCTGTTTTCCATGTTTCTCAGCAGATAATTGCTGAATTGATTTTAAAGGTCCAATGAATCCACATTGTTTTTCCAGTATTGTACCTCTGATACCATTCAGGATATTGTATATGTGTTATAATTAAAATAGATCTACAGATTGATTTATTTTCTTCTAATCATCATTTTGGATACCTGACTCTTAATTACTTCATAAAATTAATTCACAACTTTTTCAGTTTTCCTACGTTCTGAAATAGTTTCCATAGCATGAGACTATTCAACTCACTGAATATTTTAATAAATTCGAAGTAAAACTTTCTGGACCTAGCAAGGGGAGAGGAGGAGAGAAAACAATACTTTTTAATAAAGATGTTCAATTTCTTTCATAGTTACATGTCAATTCAGATTTTTAAAATTCTTCTTGAAGCAATTTTACAAATATATATTTGCAATAAATTGCCTAGTCCAGTGTGATTTAAACACATATTAACATAAATTTTAAATAGTTTTCTTTCATAGTTAAATAAAGCTCTATATCTGTGGTTCTATCTCCTTTCCAATTTCTAATGCAGTGTGTCTATGGTTACTCATTCTTTCAGATACAAGGCCACTTTATTGGATACTTCAGAGCACCGGGACTAAAAATGGTTCGTATATTTCAATATTACTTGTCCTTTATTTATTTATATACTTCATTAGTTTTGGCATTGATCTTTGCAGATGCTTTCTTTTCTCCATGGGGATGTTTCTGCTGCTTTACTTGGCCTCTTGAATTTAAAATTTTCTTTCTTTCCCTTCATTCTTCTTCATTCTTTCAGGTTAAATAATAAAAGCTCTAATCACATTCCACAAATACTGATATGTAAAACATTTCATTTATTGATAGTTTAAAACAGTTTAATGTGGTACTTTAAAATAGGCTCACAAATGTTGTGACACTCCCTTCAAAAGGTGGAGCCTAATTGACCTCTTCTTAGGTAAGGGCTGTTCTCAGTGAGCCATTTAGAATGAATAGAATAAGGTAGAAAGGACAGGGAGTAACTTCTGAGATAGGTCTGAAAAGTTAGTTAAGATAGGTACTGTATGGTGACTAATATAACAAAATAAAAATTATTTAAAAAAAAAAAAGTTAAGTCCTTTCTCTCTTGGATCACTCCCTCTGGGAGAAATCGGCTGCCATGTTGTAAGCAGCCCTATGAAGGGGTCCATGTGGCAAGGAACTAACACCTCCTGTCAACAGCCATATGAGCCTGCCATCTTAGAAGTAGATCTTCCATTCCTTCTCCTACATATCTTCCTGCTATTTCTTATGTTCCATAAATGAGTGAAACCATATGATTATTGTCTTTCTCTGCTTGACTTATTTCACTTAGCATAATCTCCTCCAGTCCCGTCCATGTTGCTGCAAATGATGGGTAGTCGTTCTTTCTGATGGCTAATATTCCATTGTATATATGGACCACATCTTCTTAATCCAGTCATCCGTTGAAGGGCATCAGGGAAATTCAAATCAAAACCACATTGAGATACTACCTTACGCCAGTTAGAATGGCAAAAATTGACAAGGCAAGAAACAATAAATGTTGGAGAGGATGTGGAGAAAGGGGATCCCTCTTACACTGTTGGTGGGAATGCAAGTTGGTACAGCCACTTTGGAAAACAGTGTGGAGGTCCCTTAAAAAGTTAAAAACAGAGTTACCCTATGATCCAGCAATTGCACTACTGGGTATTTACCCCAAAGATACGGATGTAGTAAAGAGAAGGGCCATATGCACCCCAATGTTCATAGCAGCATTGTCCACAATAGCTAAATTGTGGAAGGAGCCGAGATGCCCTTCAACAGATGACTGGATTAAGAAGATGTGGTCCATACGAAGGGGGGCGGTGAAGAGAAGGGGGAATGAACCATGAGAGGCTATGGACTCTGGGAAACAAACTGAGGGCTTCAGAGGGGAGGGGCGTGGGGGAATGGGATAGGCCCGTGATGGGTAGTAAAGAGGGCACATACTGCATGGTGCACTGGGTGTTATACGCAAATAATGAATCATGGAACTTTACATCAAAAACTAATGATGTACTGTATGGTGACTAACATAACATAATAAAAAATTATTATAAAAAAAATAAAGAGCAGATTAAAAAAAAAAAAGTAGATCTTCCAGTTCCAGTCAAGCTTCAGACGAAAAGTCAGTATCCTTGGCTCCCATCATGACTGTAGCCTCATGAGAAACCCTGAGCCAGAACCACCTCACTAGGCTGCTTCTGAATTCGGCCCCACAGAAACCGTGAAATAATAAATATGTATCGTTGTAAGTCTCCAAGGTTTGTATTCTATGATAGAATACATCAAAAATCACAGTTTTTTAAACATTCCTTCTTTGACCCTAGATTTGGGTTTCTTCGATCCTATAGCATTGGAATGGTTCTTGTAATTCTTTTCTCAGGCCTTCTGACCAGAAGGCGGAGCTTATATAATTTCACCCATTGCGAATTTATCAAGTTTTTTTATACCTTAGTAGATAATCAAATTTTGTGAACATTGTGTGGATGCTGAAACAAGTGGACTGTCATTATGTTTACTGAACTAATCTGATCGAGTATATTATTCAAACCTTACATAAACTTATTTATATCGTATGTACCTCATTATCAACAGCAGAGTGTCATGATAAAATCTCTCATGCGTGTGGTATGTTAGTCCCTTCCAACTTGACTTTGAACAAATTTTTACGTAGATATGTGAAAATGACTAGTTGTGAAAAACTTTCTTAGTAGTCATATGCTAATCGTACATTAAATTATTTAATATAAGAGGATTTTTTGAAAAATCAGTTCAGTGAAATTTTCCCATTGATCTTTATTATATTTATTGAGTTCCTAATATTAATACTGTAGTACTCTACTCTCTTTTGTTCTACATTTTTCTAATACAGCTTTCTTCACTTTTCACATCTAACTTCTCAGTCTGCTATAAATTTGTTTTTTATTTTTTATTTATTTATTTATTTATTATTATTTTTAATAATGATTTTTTATTATATTATGTTAGTCACCATACAGTACATCCCCGGTTTTCGATGTAAATTTGTTTTTTATAAGAAGCATGTAATTGCTACACTTTGATCTGAAAGCCTTTGACTTTAATGGGGGATGTAATCAATTTGCTTTTGTTATTATAATCATTTGGTTCTAAGCTTTCTTCTTTTCCTTTAACTGTTCATTGATCTCTCTTTTTTTTTTCTCTAGCTTTTACTAGGTGATTTTTTTGTTGTTTTTGCTGTTGGTTTTTTGCTTAAATTAATCCGTGCTTTTGGAGGTCTATATGCTAGTAACAACCCCAGTAGTTCCCTCTAAGTTTCTCAGAAGCACGCCTTAACTTACATTTATCTAAATATCAAAGACCAAAATGAAATGTTCACTTTTGGTCCTCTGTATATGAGATGAATAGTTTAGTACACTTTTACTCTCCTTCATCTATTAATCTATTTGAAGTTTTAGATCAAGAATATTATATTTGTTTCATGACATGGAACCTGACTGTGCCATGAGATAAAGTTTTAAAAAGTTTTTCTTAACCTACATGTTTCTGCCTTATAATGAATATCACGTCCTCCTACAATCTAACGTTCAGTCTCTGTTTTTTCAGAGTTGCTATTTCATTTTTCCCATATCATCAGGGATATTCTAAGAGAAATTAATAAAATCTGCATTGGAGGCTGCTAGTGTGAGTCCACATCCCATTTCAAACTAGATCTCTAGTTAAGACTCCTTCAGACGTCCTCCGAGTTCCTCAAACTTCCTCTTCTACCACGTCTCACTCATTCTGAGCATTTAAACTCCTCTCTTATCTCACAGAGAAAGGAGAAATCATCACCCAGGAATGCCCGCTATTTCCTGAAACCACACTGATTCTTTTTTTTTTGTTTTTTTTTTTTGTTTTTTTTTTATTTTTTATTTTTTATTTTTTTATTTTAATGTTTTTTTATTATATTATGTTAGTCACCATACAGTACATCCCCGGTTTCCGATGTAAGGCTCGATGATTCATTAGTTGCGTATAACACCCAGTGCACCATGCAATACGTGCCCTCCTTACTACCCATCACCGGTCTATCCCATTCCCCCACCCCCCTCCCCTCTGAGGTCCTCAGTTTGTTTCTCATAGTCCATAGTCTCTCATGTTTCATTCCCCCTTCTGATTACCCCCTTTCTTTATCCCTTTCTTCCCCTACCGATCATCCTAGTTCTTATGTTCCATAGATGAGAGAAATCATATGATAGTTGTCTTTCTCTGCTTGACTTATTTCACTTAGCATTATCTCCTCCAGTGCCATCCATGTTGTAGCAAATGTTGAGAACTCGTTCTTTCTGATAGCTGAGTAATATTCCATTGTATATATGGACCACAACTTCTTATGGTTCCTTCTTATTCTACCTTTGTAACAAAGTTATGTTTTGCTTACATTTACCTTCTGTAAAACAAAAAGTGAATTCTTACTACTATATATATTTTATATATATAAAACATATAAAAATGTTATATAATGTTATATAACAAATATATATAAAACATATAACAAAACAATGAATTTTAACATCTATTCTCAAATAAAATAACTTTAGCACATGTGATACTTCTGATTTGGGTCTATGTGATCTTATCACCTTTAAAATTAAAAATAAATAATTGTTTGAATATTAGATAAAGTTAAAGAATTATTTTTCGTGGTGGGTGGGAGGTGTGATTATGCTACTGTAGTTATGTTTGCCTTAAACGTCCTTATCTTTTTAGATAGGCATATCAAAATAATTACTAATAAAAGTATATGGTTTTGGATTGACATCTACATAATCTAGTGATGGAGAATGAATGTTGAGAAAAGTGGGTTGGAACATAAAAGAAACAGAAGTGGACATGGGTTGATAATTATTGAAGATAAGTGATGGTTATGTGGGAGTCCATTATGCCATTTTCTCTTCTTTTGTAAATATTTGAAATTTTCCATTAAAATTGATTAAAAATAATCATTTATCAACATTTTAAACTATTATGCTTCTACAATTATATGAACACACATGAAACTGACTTTAACAATCACTGCCAGTCCCTTCCTGCTAAAACTTCTCCTTCCCTAAGTTTCTAGTAATTTGGGAAACAAGTTTACCTCTTTTGAAAATCCTTTCCAGGAACTACTATGGGTTGTATGTGTTCAGAGAACCTGAATATGAGCTATTTATAAAAGCTAAAATGCATCCATACATCCATTAGTCCATTCACTTATTCAAACAAGTTTACGTAGCTCACGCTAGACAATGTGCTCAGCCTAGGGATACCATCCATCCCTGCTTTTATGGAATTTCTGTCTCAGTTCTGGTGGTTCCCTTGAGGGAGGGCAACAGAATAAACATCTGGCCTGAAATCAAGAAGAAATTAGGGTCTATCCCTCACATGTCCAGAGAAGGAAATCCCATCCCTTCCCTCGCTGTGGTTCCCTGTTGACAAATGACAAAATGACTTAGACCAATCACTTTCGAAAGAAATTCATGGACCACTTAGGGATCTCAGGAGGTTCCATGTAGCCAGTTAGTGCTTTGAGTATTCTTCCTGGGAGACAACCTATCCACAGATTTCTTTGGAGTCTCAAAATAACCCATAGTATTAAAAGGATTAAGACTGCCTTGTCAGTCTGTGTTTATAATGCATGGCTAAGGATGATTCATAATGGTGGTTTATCAATTCCTCTTATCCATGCTGCATGGGGGAATTCTGGGAGATTGTTGACGCATTCTAGTAGCAGAATACAAGGAGATCTATTTAGAATGATGGATGGTTTGGTAAGACAAGGATTTCTAATCAGTCCTTCCTTCACATGGCTCATTTTCTTCTGAGGTTTGCAGTTAATTATTAGAATGATTGGTACTCACAGAAAGAGATTATGCTTATTTTTTAAAAGCGAGAGAGTTCTTTTGTTTAAATATCAATAGTTTGAATTTAGTCCAGTTTCCCAGAGGATAATGGTTTAGTGTTTTTTCTCTTCTTAAGTTTAATAGAGAACATTTCTTTGATATTTATTAATCTTGGATCTTCAGCTATAATGCTTTGGCATTATTCAAAGCATTCTTAATAACATAGTAGAGGTAAAAATAAAAATCTTCACAAATTGAAATGTGATGCATGTTTGGCACTGTAAATTTTGTATAATCTCAATACCATAACATATGTAAACTATACTATTCAGATAAGAAAAAAATCAGTATGTAAACAATAATTTGCATCATTAACAGCCTTATTATATGAAATATCACAAATGAAATATGCATATATTGACTTAGAAGTCCTAGTTTTAAGCCTGCAAAGTACCTTTGAAATATTATAGTACTGCAAATAAAAATCACAATATATAATTGAAAAATTTTTTGAAAATACCATCTGCCCTGTGTTGGGCAGTAACTCAAAGCATAACATAAATATCCAGAAGTCTACACAAATATAAATAAATTACATAAATAAATGAGGGAGAGAAGATAAATCTCCCGTGAAGAAGAACTTCGAATAATTTATCTAGATACTCTCCCATCAAGGAGAGGAGCATAACGACTGACTCAAGTGTGAGCTCTGCAGAGCGCCTTCCTTCCAAAGAAGGTAGAGTGAAATAGGGAAAATAAAAGAGTGACCTTACATTGGAGCAAGGTGAACCCCCCAAAGCCCATTACCAAACGCAAGACCTCAGGGCAATCATGAGAAGAACATCAGATAAATCCCAGTGGAGTCAAAACACCTGACCAGTATTCCTCAAAACTATAAAAGTCAAAATCAAGGAAAGTCTGAGAAACTATCACAGCCAAGAGAAGCCTAAGGAGATAAAATGACTAAATGTCCTGGGGGATCCTGAATGGAACCCCAGACCCACAAAATGACATCAGGTAAAAGCTAAGGAAATCTAAGTAAGGTATGGATTAGTTAATAATAATGCATTAATGTTGGTTCATTAGTTGTGACAAATGTACCAGACTAATTGAAGATGTTAGTAATGGAGGAAACTGGGTGGAGGGTGTATGGTACACTCTCAATTTCTTTGCAAATCTAATAACGCTGTTCTAAAAACTAAAGTTTATTTTTTTTAAATGTCATCTGCCTAAATATCTTGGATAAAGGAAATGTAAAATATTTTGGACCATCTACAAAATAAACATCCTATTAGTTTCTAGCAGTACTTTCTGCAGAATCAATAAGGTTTTTAATTTGTCAATAACATTATCTTCCTTCCAAATCTCTTCCCAAATATCAAACCATGATTCACGAAGTAATATTAATTTTTATAAGATAAAGCATTTCTAATAACTATATAAGCGCTTTATCCTTCATATACAGAATTTTCTAAAATCCTTCAAAGCAGAGTCTAGATGGCAATATTCCATTACTGTGCTCACCGACCCCACACTGGCTTTCAGGCACTATTGTCAATACAGCCAGCTCTGTTGGTGAGCCCCACCCTTCCATTCCCTAAACCTGACACCCCTGGAAATTTATGTCAATGATTTGTCAGGTGTGTGCACAAAGTCACAAAACAGGGATGCTTCCTGAGCAGCAACAAATACCCCACAGAATGAATAATCATGGTATTGATTTGAATTATGGCATTTCCAAATAGATTTTTCCAGAAAGAACAGAGTAAGTAGAGAATTCAGATTGTTAAAAGTCAAAAAGAAGCCATGGGAACAGTTAGAAATCCCAGCTGAATACTATTACTACAATTTCCAGGTGGGAGACTTACTATACTCATTTAGAGGACTGTCTTTGCTTTAAGAACATCATTTTGGGCTTAGCTGAGCAACGGTAGAGGAGAAGGGTAATGCTGTCATTCCTGGAAGGCAGCCTCATAGTAGGATAATTCATTGCTATTTTAGGATGCTCAAAGATTTACATGACTTAGTTTAAACCTAACCCGAAAGCCTTCATAATCTATGACCAAATCTTGTGGAAAAGAATAGCTTTTGATATTCTTTCTATTCATTTTCTTGGAGACTACAAATTCTTTTTAAGGAAACATAGAGGTCATTCTCATAAGAGTTTGTAAGACCAGCATCCACTATTGACTATTAATAACTTACTTCCTGTCGCTGCTAGTGAGGCTGTAGGGTGTAGACGTCTAATCTGAGTTTCTCCATTAGCAAAAGTTGTGAAAGATATGCTCATAAACATGATCGATTTGGCCTCCTGTCACCATCTATTCTGAGTCACTCAAAAGATAGTCATCTCATCTGTTATTTATTTTATGAAAGCAACCTTAGAGGAGCAATGTTATTTTCCTATTGAAAGAAGAATCTGCCTCTCCAACATATTGATTCATTAAGCTGAAATAAAATCTTGTTTTCACACAATTAGGGAATGTGAGTTACAGGAGTCTATCAGGATGTGAACCTCTCAGTTCCCCAACTTACTGAGTAAGTTTCACTTCAATTTTCTTTCCATTAACCATGAAGAGAGGTAGGAGAAGGAAGAGAAAGAGAAGGGATCAGGAAGTAAAGAGAGGAGGAATGAGATAGCGGGGAAAACGTAAGGGAGGGAAGAGGAAAGATCCAGTAGACAAGAAGGGGAGAGCCTAGAATATGGAAGGCAAGAAGGGGGGGAGAAATCATTGTGCAACCATTGTACAACTACCTTCTTTGCAAAGTTATTCAAACCAAAAATGAATGTCTTTGCTCATAAGACTTGATCCATTTCAGCTTTAGGAATCAACATGGTTTCATTTACTCGCATGACATAAATTCATCTAAAAAGGTGATCTTAAAATATTCTGGATTCAGATTTCACATTCAAATACTTTAGATTTCGAAAATTCTACTAGTCTGACCACTTATTCAATTTCTATTTGAAAATATATGGCCACCATAGAACAACCCTTTTTAGGGAGGATGTGGGAAGAGAATCCTTGCCTTAAAAAAATAACTTTATAATTTAGAGAATTTGACTAAGTAACAGATGATAAAATGTCAAATAAAGGTTCATCAGAGATCACATGAAATCTTTTAACTTCCCTTTCTTCAAAACTTCCACCAATGAACTTGGTTATAAAACCCTGCCCTTAGGGGCACCTGGGTGGCTCAGTCGTTAAGCATCTGACTTCGGCTCAGGTCATGATCTCAGGGTCCTGGGATCAAGCCCCCATGGGAATCCCTGCTTAGCGGGGTGTCTGCTTGTCCCTCTGCCCCTCACCCCTGCTCATGCTCTCTCTCAAATAAATAAAATCTTAAAAAAAAAAAAAGGAAATAGGCATGATGTCATGATATTCATATGTCCCTGGGAGCCTAACTAAACTCTACAAACAGGAAAGAACAAAGAATATATCCTGTTTTAAATAATCCCTCATGCAGGCAGGTCTGGTCTTTTCTTTCATAATTTCCTCTGATACTTAGTAACCCTCCATGAACTAGAAATTCTTTCTTACATAGTTGCACTGCGAGAAAATCAAATTTGTGCAAACGGAATCATCTTTTAAGTGCATTGGGGACAGACTTAACAAGGTTAAAGGAGGAGCTAGAGAATATTTAAATATTGATCATAACACCTTACAAGAACAGATTCATAGTTTCAAATATTTGCATAGAGGGTTAACCGGAAGTTAACACAGCTGAATGTGACTGTGCTACTCGGGAGTTTTCAGTGATAAACAACAGCAATTGATTCCATCCAAGTGGGGCACAGCCTCAGACTCCCTAGGATCAATTTTCTCCTTCTGCTTTAACAATAGAAGCTTTCACTCTCCTGAATTGTGTTAAGGCACAAAGCAGCCCAGCTAATGACTCTATTTTCTGGTACCCTCCCTTTGAGCTAAGAGTGGTCATGTGACTAAATTCTCAAAACTCAAATGCAAGAAAAATGATCCCTGAAACTTCTACATCCTTTTCTTAAAAAAGAAATTGCTCGCCCGCCATTTCTCTCTTCCCCCTTCCACAGGGTGGAATGTAGGCATGGTGCTGGTGATCCAGCTTCAGATAAAAAGACCAGAACAACCTAAAGATAGAAGCATCAGGAGAGAAGGAATCTGATTCCCTGCAAGGAGCTGGGAAGACAAGTTGCCTGACAGTTCTGAATTACATTCGTCTCAGCTTTTACATGACAGAAAAATAATATATTTGTCAGAGTCTTTGCTACAATAGCTTAGTTTGTACTGTGACTGGATTTATTGGAATTATATTGGGTAGCTCACAAAATGATTAGTAATGTTCGAAACCAGGCTTGGAAAATAGTCAGTGACCAAGGAATACAGGACACAGCCAAAAATCCTACCACAGGCTGCTGACGTTATTCCTCTCTTCTGAATGCTAAAGTCTGCAACAGCCAACCACAAATCCTCCCTCATATCCTCAGTTTTTAAATCATTCTTTTATGGTTCGAAGTTTACAGGCTGGGCAGACACAAATGGCAAATGTCCTCCATGGTCTCTCTTTGAACATGGAATAGTCCCACACATTCTTTTCCTCATTTTTACACTTAAAAAAAAAAAAAAAGAAAAAATCTCCCACCAAAATTCAGCTATCACTCACGCAGCTGAAAATTTACTGGCTTCCTCCCAGGGAGAAGAGGATGAAGCTTCATGAACCCTTGCATCCTGCTTAAAGTCTAGCATCCCCCCCATCTTCTGAGGTGAGGTTCAGTCCTTTCTACTGAAGAGGCAATTCCATGATATCATGCACTATGAACAAAATAGTAACGTTATTCATGAGTAAATCCAGTGTTAATTGCAAGGAAGAAAGAGTCAAAATAAAAGGGAAATTAGTTAAATGCATAAATATATACTTGATACAATGAGGAAGGAAGTACAAGTTGACGTTTCAGTGTTCATATCCTCAACTATCGTAAGGCCACATTTGGCTATAATTTCCATCCTCCAGAATGCATTCCATCCTCCCTTTGCCTTGAAGCACACTTCCGCTGGTCAAGATGCTTACCTGGGACAAAGCCAGATGGTTACACAACTGCAAGAAAAGGTAGTGATTCATATGGCTATCCCTGGAAGCTGCTTTTAATCAGCACAGAAAAAAAATATGAAATCAATAGCTCTATGCCAGGTCCCAAGGGCTCTAGTGATTTGCTCTAGTAAGGAGACCACATATGGAGCAGCAGCTTTAATTGGTGTCATCCCCTGATTAAACTTACAATTACTAATGAGCTCTGTATACCCAATCCATCTTCCCCACTGGTCAAGCTGGAAAGTTAAATGGACCCATCATTGTAATTACCACCCATGAAGCTTTCAAGTCTTACACCACGGGGCTTCCCTAAGCATCTACCTCTTAATACTTTTTTTTTCATTGAACATGTTTAATTTTTTTCTATTTTTGACATAACTTTAAACTTAGGTAAGAATTGCAAGTACAGCATAAAAATCCTCTGATGCCCTTCAGCCAGAGTCACTTTATCCCTTCTTCTCTTTCTGTTTCTTCTCCGTTATCCCTCTCCCTTCTTCTTTCTCCTTCTCCTTATTATTACCTCCCTCATTTTTTCCCTAATCATTTAATAGCAATTTACTCACGTGATGCCTCTTTACCCCCAAATACGACAGCATGCATTTTCTTAAAACATATAATTTCCATAAATACCCATAGGATAATTATCAAAATCAAGAAATTAACATAGGTGATATGTTATCTAATTCCATGGACCTCATTCAGATGTTGAAAATTCTACAGTAACGTCCATCATAGTGAAAATGAAAACAGATCTATTCTATTGTAGAAATAGATCTGTTTCTACTGAAATAACTATTTCAGAGACTGTCCCTCAATCTGTGTTTGTTTGCTGGTTCCTGACGGTTAGTTTTAAGTTATGCCTTGTTGGAAAGAATGCGGTAGAAATGACACTGCTTTCTTAGCTCATAATATCAGGAGGCACATGCTGTTGATTGATCCAGTAGCTGGCATGCTAGTTTTGACCACTTGGTCATCACATGTGATCTATCCTGGAGAATGTTCTATGTGCATTTGGGGAAAATGTATATTCTGCTGCAGTTGGATGGAATCTTTTATAAATATCTATTAAGTCCATCTTGTCTAACATACAGTTTTGGTGGTGTCCCCTGGTTTGGTTAAGGTTGGTTTCTACTGTAAAGAAGAGCTTTCCCTTCTCCATCATTTGTCTACTTAATTTTTTCATATTTCAGAATCTTTGTGTTTTGTGCAAGGAGTAATTTCCATATTCATACCATTTTAATGTCCTCATTCTGTATGTTCTAACACTTCCTACTTTGTCAATTTAAATGATATCCTCAATTCCCACCTACTGCTTATAAAAAAAATTGATGATTTCATTCAAATTCCTCTTTCCCTTAGCCTTGCCCTCCATCTCTTAGCTGCCCTAATTCAGTTTTATTGAAACATACAACATGGAACATATAACATATATCACGTAACATAGCATTGTTCTCCATTTTTTATCATCTTTGTGCTAGTCTAATTTCAACAATCATTTACTCAAAATCTACCATTTTGCTGAAGTTTTCAAAATCACCTCTCTTTTTTAATGTGTGTGGTATCAGTTGTCCTGTCTCCTCTTTCATTTCTAATTTTGTTTATTTGAATCTTCTCTCTTTTTTTCTTGGTAAGTCTAGCTAAAAGCTTGTCTATTTTATTTATCTTTTCAAGAAACAGCTCTAGTTTTATTGATCTTTTCTATTGTCTTTCTAGCCTCTATTTCATCTATTTCTGCTCTGATGTTTGTTATTTTCTTCCTTCTACCAACTTTGGGCTTCATTGGTTCTCCTTTTTCTAGTTCCTTGAGGTATAAAGTTAGGTTGCTCATTTGTGCTCTTTTGTCTTAATGTAAGCATTTATCACTAATGAACTTTGCTTTGTTTTTGCTGCATCCTGTAATTGTTGGTATATTGTATTTCCATTTTTTGTTGACTAAAGATATTATTTTATTTCTTTTTTGGCTTTTTCTTTGACCTGTTGGTTATTTAGTAACATGTTGTTTAATCTCCATATATTTGAGAATTTTCTGGTTTTGTTCTTGTAACCGATCTCTAGTTTCATCCCATTGTGGTCAGAAAGATGCTCAATATGCTTTAAATCTTAAATTTATTCATTTTTTAAATTTAACTTGTTTAAAGCCTAACCTCTGATCTATGCTGTAGAATGTCTCATGTGTGTTTGAGAAGAATGTGTATTCCATTGCGGGTGCATAGAATGCTCTGTAAATGTCTGTTAGTTCATCTGGTCTAATGTGTGGTTTAAGCCCATTTTCCTTATTTACTTTCTGTCTGGATAATCCATCCACTGTTGAAAGGTGATATTGAAGTCTTCTACTATTATTGAATTGCTATCTATTTCTGCCTTCAGGTCTGTTAATATTTGCTCTCTATATAATTTAGGTGCTCTTGTGTTGGGTACATAAGTATTTACAAACGTTATATTCTTTTGTCGGATTGACCTCTTTATCATGTTATGACCGTCTTAGTCTCTTATAGTCATTGGCTGGAAGTCCGTTTTGTCTGATATAATTACAGCTATCCTCACTTTCTTTTGGTTTCCATTTGCAGGAAATATCTTTTCCCATCCTTTCACTTCCAGCCTATGAGTCTCTTTTAATCCATTGCAAGCATTTTTTTTTCTTTTCCATCATTGAGGATATGTACTAGTTTTTTTAAAACACTTATCTGTTAATTCTAAAATCTGCATGATCTCAACTTTAGTCTCTATTGATTGTTTTTTTCTCTTGAGAATGGGTTCCAATTTCCTAGTTCCTCATATGTCAGAAAATTTTGGATTCAATCGTAAACATTATTGTTGAGAAGATTCTGGATTCAGTTATTTTTTGCTGATCAGCCTTGGTTTTTAGGTTTTGAGGTTTCTGCTTGTCTCTTTTTAGCAGGTATTTAACTTGGTTGGACTTGAACTGCAAATGCATTCCTGGGAGTTAGCTCCAATCTCAATAACTTTTGTATTTTAGCTTAGTTGTCTTGAGACTGCTCCAAGCATTCAGGGTTCTTAAATTATCCAGATACGGGGACAGACATAAGTCAAACACCTTTTGTTTGGCTCTTTCTCATTGTGAAATATGTCTGTCTTTCCAGGGACTGTTTGTGCTAGTCTAAATCCCAGACAAAAAGACTGTAGTTTTTCCGCCAATACCCCTAACAAATGCACCTGCCCCAGGCTAAAAAAACAAACATACAGACCTCATGCTATATAACTCTTGCTTCTAAGCATGGACTCCATAGACTCCACCTGCTTCTATTCTTTCTCCAGTAACTAACTTTTGTGTTTTTTTAGAGCTAATCGTTGTCTGCAAAAGAGTTTGCCTTGTTGGAGTTCCTTAGTCATCATTGAAAGTGGAAATAACAAATTATATTTTAAGATGTTATTTCTGGGGCACCTGGGTGACTCTGATTTCAGCTCAACTCATGATCTCAGGGTTGTGAGATCAAGTCCCACATGGGGCTCTGCACTCAGTGAGGAGTCTGCTTGAGATTCTCTCCCTTCCTCTCACTCTGCCCCTCCCCTTGCTCTCTCTCTTAAATAAATAAATACATAAAATCTTTAAAATACTATTTCTATTCCAGTGTTATTGTTTTAAACCCTTCTTCAGAACCCCAATTACATGTTATTTCTTCTTTGCTTGTCTTTATTTCAACAAATTTTCTGACCCTTTTAATATTTTCTTTATCTAATTCTTATCTTCTCTGTTTTCCTATTTTTCTTAAATGCCTCTTATTTGTTTTCGTTTTATTTATTCTTTCTTAAGAAACTTATCATTGAATCTTCATTTCTGATATATTTTGTATTTATTATCATTTCTTCTTGAGTTCAATACACTCTTGTTTAATTGAAAGAATGCTCATTACTTGAATTGTTTGGGGTTTGAGTTTTTAATCGTTTGCGGTTTTTTTTAAGTACTTATAGGTAGGTAGGTAGATTGTTTGTGCCTCTCTAAATTCTATGGCTGGGGCTGGTGTTTCGGTGGTTTATGAGATTCCAGATTCAAAAGCATATCTTCAGTGGTTTTAACAAAGAATTATTTCTTTACTGATTTAGAGGAGGGAAAGGTGAGAGAAAAGATACGAGGCATTTTGTGTCTCTTTTTACTTTTATTTTTTACTTTTAAAAGAGACTGTATTTCTCCTCTTGCTTATTTTTCCCTTTTCTGCTCAGTTTCCAAAAGGCACCCTTCCATTCCCTCTAACCTTCTTTTTCCCTTGAAACATCACTTCCTCAGGACAGACTCCATAGGTTCTGAATGCACTTTAACATTTTCCCTGTAGACGGTGCTCTGTGTTCTTTTGCTTCTGTGTGGACTTTCTTTTTGGTATTGTTTTTCCATCAATTTTAGGCTTGCTACAAACTCCCCTATACTCTCTTCAATGTCATTTTCCAGAATTGTCTGTATCGCCCAAATTGTGTAGTAGGAAGAGCAAGAGATATCTTGATAGGATTTGGTGTGTGTTTTGCTACTTACATGTAATTTGAAGTTTAGATGTTCTCTGTTTTCTATTTATGCTGGGGCTATAGGTCTTGTGTAGCTTGTTATTTGTTTATTTGTTTCTGAAGTTAAGAATTATGGATCTGTGTGCCCTACTCTGCTTCCACCACTGAGGATTTTTAAATTTACTATATTGGTAAGAAATGAGAGCCTTTGTTACAAGTACAGCACTTACTCTGTGGATCAGAAAATTAGTGTGAGAAATCTCATTGCTGCTGAATATTTGCATACCTACATTTAACAATTAGGGAAATAACTTTAGGATGAGCTCAGAGGTAGACCTACTGTGAGGCAGACTCAAGTCAAATTTCCGTTTATGACTTGTCCCCTTAAACTCCAAATATGACTGGAGTTTCTTTCTGGTTCTTTCTGAGACTGTAATAAATAACCCGCAAACTTCTGGGTATTATTCTGTTAAATGACTGCAAGTCCCTTTAAGAAAGACTGAGCGGAGGTTCATTTTACAGGCACAAGATACTATTGTGAAATTCCTATATATGGGTCTCTAGGCATCTACCTTACTGAGTCTTGGATCTGTGATCTGACTCATATCTGGGAATTTAATAAGGAGCTGTGACTCTCAAGGAGGTCTCAGACGTTTTTCTTTGTCTTTTTAAGTTATACTAACCAAATAGCTGCTTAGTGTGCCACCCTTCATTTTAGTCCCCGGTACTCCATGACCAGAAGGTCATAATCAAACTTACTCTGAATCAAGACATTTAGTTAACAGCCGTGTTTCTAATGCGCAAGTGCCTTTCCACTGCGCTTCCAGCCATCTGATGTCATATACTGGTGTCTCGCAGTCTACCTACTTTCATAGCACTGACATCAGAAAGCCCATTTCAACTGCATTGCCTTCCACCAGCATTATTAGTTTATACAGTACTGCTAAAATATTTTTCAGAAATGTTAGTGCTTCCCTCACAACTTTTTTTAAGGCCTTAGGAAGGACATGTCTTCTCTGCTGTCCTATGGGCTGTAGATAGAAGGTAAGTGGTGAATGGGTTACACAAAATAAATCTACCCCAGCACATCTCCTTCTTTGTTATACAGAGTCTATGGCATCTCAGATTACACTCTGAAAGACTTCCACTGTTCTGGCATATTGAATCCAGGATCTCTTGTGCCTTGCAGATTTTAAAATAAATTAGTCTGATCTATTTTTATCTTCTTCCCTGTTTGTTCCAGCATCCTTGGAATCCATTCCCACACATACAGCTCAGATTTTGTTTTTTTCTGTTATAAATTAACAAAGAACTGTGTATGAGACTTCTTCAGACCCCTTCAGTGTGCTGCAATCTGACTCTACCCCTAGGTCTTGACAAAAGGAGGGGTGACAGAAAAGGAAATGGGGAAAATTGAGGTCCTTTGCAAAATAAGCAAGGGAGACAGGGTGTCTTTAAGCCAAGCTGAAACAGTCTCTTTAGATTAAAAAAAATGAGCTTGTTTCAGGTAACGAGGCAGGCCCAGCAGCCTTAAGAAGCCCGGGGAGCTCTAGTTCTTCCAAATACTACCGTATGAGTAACCACTGCAATTCTCAGACACTTATTCTTTCTCAGTCAATGCCTTAAGATATTTGGAAACATTGCATATTTAACCAATGTTGTAATTGGGCAAAGCACAAAATCCTTCCACATTTGCTTTTCAGTTCACCACCTCAACATTGAAGGTACAAAATGTTTAAAATAGCTCATTTTAGCTGTCATAGAAAGTTCTTGGTTTCCAGTTTGTGCCCTGAGATAAGAACAGAATTATATGAGTTTATTATTCTTCTTTAAATTATTCAGATGTGGTATTATTATTATTATTATTATTATTAGATGTGAATTCCCCATCCTGCATTCTTTGAATAACACATGTCCTTTGTCTTATTCTATAGTAGTGGTCACTAAGGGGCTTTCAATGGGTACTTCATTACAGGTCACAATAGGCAATAATTTCACAGCTATATATCATAGGCTGCCAGATTCCTATCCTTTAATATACTGGAAGACACTAGATTTCCACTGCCTTCAGCTCTATGCAGGCTGGATAACAATCTGATGTTCTCCCAAACTCTATAGAGAAACACAATTCACTCCCTTAATAATCTCTGTACGATTTATCAATGTTCTTTGTTACAAAAAAAAATAGAAATAAATACCAATTTAAGACTTCTGTCGGGATGACATTGAGGAACACTTATGTATTAATTCTTTAATGTCCTCAGTTCTTCACCCTTCCCTGTAGGCACAGCCTTGGCCTTTGCAGTGTCCACTGCCTGTGACTTTGCAGTCTTCCATAAGTATTCCATTGTATTGTGAAGCTGCTGATCCATGAAAAATTAGGAAAATGCGGAGCAGACCCCAGACTTAATCATAGCTTGGAGCCAAGCCCACTAAATCCAGCCTAGAATGGCCAATCTCCCATCAACCTGCATTCATAGGAATTTGAAACAAATTGAGCACTGGGTGTTACACGCAAACAATGAATCATGGAACACTACATCAAAAACTAATGCTGTACTGTATAGTGACTAACATAACATAATAAATTTTTTAAAAAAAAAACTGAAACAAATATTCACATTTGAATGCCACTGAGCTTTTCTTGAAGACTTGTCATGCAAAATTATTGTGGGTATAGCTGGTAGATATGTCATAGAATCTTTCAAATGACTAGTGAACCAAGATTCAAAGGAAGCTAGAAATGGCCAAGACTCCAGCACAGAAAGTTTATTTAAGATGCTACTACAGGCGTTACTACCACTGGAGACTGGCTACTGTCCCATCACAATCCACATTCCCTGGGCAGTGCACACTGAGAACCCCTATACCTTCATTTCTATGACAGCCCAGAAAGTAATCTCTCGTGACCTCTGTTCTCATTTACCACTACTCCATAATCAAGTCCCAGTCTGGAGCATTTTTAAAAAAGATTTATTTATTTTTTATTTTAGAGAGGGGGTGATGGGAAGAGGGAGAGAGAGAGAATCTCAAGAGGATTCCCCACTGAGCACAGAACCCAACACGGGGTTCCAGGTCACGATCTTGAGATCATGACCTGAACCAAAACCAAGAGTCAGATGCTTAACCAACTGAGCCACCCAGGTGCCCTGTCAGTCTGGAACATTTCATCAGCCAGCCAAGGTCACACATCTCCACCCTAACACCAAGAATTGGGAGAAGGAATATCTACCTCCCTATGGCTTGTCCCAATCTGTGATTCCTGCCAAATATAAAAGGTTTTGAAATCCTAGGTAGCCAAAAAAAAAAAAAAAAGGGAAAAATGTCCACTACGTGTCTTTTCACCTGAGTAGAAGTGGAAATGCCATAGAACCCACAATCTTACTTTCAAGCCAGACCATATCTAAACACAACTGCAACAATAACTAAGGTGTTAACTAGGTACCAAACACTGTGCTAAAAGCATGATCTCAACTTTCATTATGGATCAGAAATCCCCTCTATATTATGTTATGTTAGTCGATAACATAATAAAAAATTATTATTAAAAAAATAAATAAATAAATAAAAAAGAAGGGGGAATGAACCACGAGAGACTATGGACTCTGGGAAACAAACTGGGTTTCAGAGGGGAGGAGGGTGGGGGAATGGGCTAGGCCGGGGATGGGTAGTAAGGAGGGCACGTATTGCATGGAGCACTGGGTGTTATACGCAACTAATGAATCACGGAACATTACATCAAAAACTAAGGATGTACTGTATGGTGACTAACATAACATAATAAAAAACTAAACAAACAAACAAAAAAATCCCCTCTATAGAAATGTGGAAAAATGAGGTTTAAGAAGGTTAAGTAACTTTCTCAAATTCCCACAGCCCGTAAAGGTGGTAAATGCAGGAGATAAGCCAGGCCGGTGAGCTCATAGAATCCTTTCTCTCAAACACTGGGGTGCACTATTTCTCAAGTATTAAAGAGTCATTTCCAGGAAATAATGAGATCTCTCTTTTTATTTTTTTTAACTAATAAGCATTGGGGACTTCATGAGCGTCATCTATAACCCACCCTAATCTTAAGTCCACAGCTAATTACGACTTTTTAATTTCCTTCATGCTGTATTTTAAGCCAAGTTCCGTTTTCTCTCCTTGCAGAGGAGATGGGAAATAACTGGTCTCTCCTAAGTATTCAAAACCTATTATTAAGCTTGCTACGTGCTTCTCCCATCCATATTCTCATAACTTTTCTCCACCTTTAAGTGGGGTATACTGTTTTTTCTTTTATTTGCTTTCATTAATTTCTAGGGATTAGGTCTCCAGAGTTTTTCTAGACAGAGAAATAATTTTCCATTTTCTGTAAGCCCTGACTCCTCATGAAAGTTTCTTGAGCGTGGCTCTGTGTGTGCTGGTGTGTATGCGTGCCCTCGTGTGCATGTCTGTGGCATACCCTATTGTTACTAACACTGTTGTTAATCGAATTTCTGAGAGGACTGAACAGTAATTAAAGTGTTTTCTCTACTGGTGCCTTGACAACCCACAAAAACAGGTGTCATACAGATACGAGGGTAGAGGAAAGAGTGTAGTGGACCCGATCCATGTGGTTGAAATGATTGTTTGGACATAAACTAGCTCTATGTCATTTGCAGTGCACTCCAACTGTCTGAACATTTACTCCATTGTTTACACAAGAAGATAAAAAAGAAGGGTGTCTGGTGGCTCAGTTGGTTGAGTGACCAGCTCTTGATTTTGGCTCAGGGTTGTGAGATCGAGCCCTGTGTAGGGATCCATGCTGGACAAGGAGCCTGCTTAGGATTCTCTCTCTCCCTCTCCCTCTGCCTCTCCTCCCGCTCACATGCATGCTCTCTCTCTCTCTATCCCTCTCTCTCTCTCTCTCAAAAAAAAAAAAATAAGATAAAACAGAAATAATACTGCATGCAGCTCAAAGCTTAATGCAAAGCGGATGCTCGGTGGTAGCAACCATCATCAGTCTTGCTGTTGCTTCAACATTATTGTCATTGTTTTTCTTGTAATGATACTGAAAAAAGCTGTGACTCTTCCACTCATATTCACTGGAGTCCACTTCTTAGAATTTCTTTTCCTGAACAACCAGCAATAATAATGTAAATAATTACCACTCTTTTCAAGTAAAGATTTTACTGAAGAATAGCAGTAGTATTTATTCCTGAATTATCTTATGAAATCATTCTCAACCACATTTTAGGAGCTGGAGAGAGATTCACGCAAGCATTATTTGAGTTATCCATGCGGTAGTTCTCGTGTTACCACCAGCTAACTGAGTTGGTTATCACCACTAGTAACCCACCTGTGATTAGTGACAGCCAGGTCCAGGGTTAAAGCATTCCTCTTCGTGTTCTCCCTACTTGCCTTGCCTCCCTATTGTTTCCTATTTTGAACGATTCCTTGTAATGTAACCACTGAACAATGGCCCGGATGAGGCAGAAATGAATTCACAGCTCTTGGGCTAAAATATTTGAGGGGAAATCATCGAGAAAATGACCACAACCATTTTCATGTGAATTATTTTCATTTTCTTTAGCACCTGAAGCATAAAAAATTTGGGTGGCTTCAGGACTTGAAGTCAGTATGTTTCCAATGACTCTATAAATTATCTTTCAGACAACCCATCACATTAAATAATGGAATTATTGAGTAAATAAGGAGCCAGATGACTCAAAGTGTTTTATAGTTGAGGGAACATCATGTCATATCATGGCAGTATAGAAAGTCCACTTTACGTAAGGTTGGGATTTCTCTCTTTAAGGTGTCACCTTGCACTTTGACTGCCAAGTCTCAAAGAGGCAGGGAATTAGTGCTGTCAGTTTGAAGAACTGGGGAATGTTTTTCCTCTGGATTTCATCACCCCCTCATCAGCTGCATAAGCAAGAAGTGAGATAATTTGTATTTATGGAGACAGATAGGATTCTATGTCATAGGCAAGGAGAAGAATTCCCATGTCCTTGTTACAGTAATAATGGTACTAAATGCCTTGAGCCCTTTTAGAAGTAAGTAGGATATAGATCTTTAATAGTGTAAGAAAAAAGGTGTATTAGGTATCACAGCTAAGCAATAAGTCACTAAGTAATACAAACATGTTTGGCTAGAACTACAAAAAGATAATTTTATTATTGAATCAGAAATGAGCTAATTAGCTAAAGAACTTCAAAAAGGGTCCCTGTGGTTCATGCTTAGGACCAAAAAAAACCAGAGAGAATTGTAAATAAAATGCGTTCTTTTATTCTGGATACCATTTTCACCTCCACCCAGCCAATTACTATATATCTTCTAGTTTTATTTTATTTATTTTTTTTTAAAGATTTTATTTATTTGACAGAGATAGACAGCCAGCGAGAGAGGGAACACAAGCAGGGGGAGTGGGAGAGGAAGAAGCAGGCTCATAGCGGAGGAGCCTGATGTGGGGCTCGATCCCATAACGCTGGGATCACGCCCTGAGCCGAAGGCAGACGCTTAACAACTGCGCCACGTAGGCGCCCCTAGTTTTATTTTTTTATATAAAGTGTTATACAGTAGAAAAGATGCTCTAATCCCATTTGTTTGTTTTCCTCTGTAATATAAGTAACAGACCAGAATTTGTGCACCAAACAAAATAAAGTTATTTTCCTTCAACACACATTCCATTAGACATCTGGAAAACATTTGAGGCCACACTTCATGATCCACAGATGAAAGAATTGATATGAATGAGAAATGATGATGTTCCTCCAAGGAATGAAAAGATTTGAAAATGAGTTTTTATCTTCTTTCCTAGATGCATTTTCCAGCCCTTGTCGAAGGCCAGCAAAATGGGCTCAGGATTCAACAGCAGAACCATACATACATGAGCTGGGCTCGTGCTTCTGCAATCGATCAAACAATCGCACTTTACCAGACGCCTCAAGAGAATGTCCTTAATGCTCACCTTACAGCATTTTACTCCTAGTTCTTGGGTTCACCTTTTCAGAAGGCAATTTCTATACTTCGATCACCGCCTGGAATTACAGGCCCAGCTGTCAATGACTTAATCGCCTGTTCTCCTATGACCAGATGTATCACTCAAGTGTTTCATTACACATGAAACAAGAGGAGGCTGGGGTGGGACTGTCCATGCCAATTGGATTATTTCTTGCACACTCACTAATGGTGGGTTCTGAACTCTCAGTTGTCCATAGATGTTATTACATTAATTCTGATGGTGAATATATATATAGCTAATTTCTATTTGAAATGTAGAAATTTCTTCAATTTTATTTTTATCCTTAAAATACTGTAGTAGAACTTTCAGAAAATGAATTATGGTCTTCTATCCCATTTTATTTTTTATTTTCTTCTATATTCTGTCTTCTTTTCTCTTCATTTTTAAATCATATAATTTGTCAAACTGAGGGAACCCAGCCAATTATGAATTCAGTTTTCTCTTGCATTCTCCAAGACAATTGAAATTCCAAAGCTTCAGAGTCATATTCATTTTAAAGGACTTTCAGTGTAAAGTCTCTTGTTGATTAACTCAAATAAGAGCATGATACTGTGGAATGGCCTTGACTGAACTCTCTCCAACTATTGATCAGCACATGATTATATGTAGGGTATACTGGAATGCATTGCACCAATATAACATGTGGCTGAACTATTTGGTTGAAAAGAATTACTGAGAACAGAATTACCTGAGAGTTGGACAGTTACACTGTTCAAGAATCTATAACAGAAACTGGGATCATGGATTACAGAGGAGCATATTTTGAAGATACTGCACAATATGTCATAAATGTATGAAAAAGTATTCTGAGACCAGGTCAGTAGGATTCACCAAGCTCCCAAAGGAGTCTGTGGAACAAAAAAATTTAAGAATTCCTGCTCTAAATCACAGACCGTGGTTTGTCCTATGTTTTCTTTGGGAAGATAATGAACGTGCTAGGGAGGCCAAGGACAAACCTAGAGCAGGGCCAGTATCATGGGCATGTGACCCATGCTCAGAAGGGGGTCTTGTGCTTGGGATTCATACTCTGCAAGCACCATCTTGAAATTATTAATAATTTTGTCTTTGAATTTTTTAAATAAAGCCCACTTGGAGAATGGAGCACACACCAAGGGCATGATGTCTTAGCTTGTGCTGGGTCTATTTTCTACCATCTCTTTGTGTTCTTGCCTCCCGTAGATAGGTTCTTTTACAACGATCTTGCCAGCACTGCCCTGATTTTTGAACAAGGGGTACCACATTTTAAAATAAATGTTTTATTTTAGAATAGTTTTATATTTGAAGAAAACTATGAAGGTGGTACAGATAGGTCTCATATACCCAAGATCTGATAAATGAGTAGTGAAATTGAGATTTGAACCTAAGTGTATGGGCTCCCAAGACTCACAGTCATGTAAGTTGATGGAACCATCATTGTTTTTTCTGGCCAGGCACTTTGGGAGTTGTAGTCTGTCTAGTTCTTATTGAGGTTGCCATAACTCAGTTTCCCTGTCCACCTAATATCACTTAATATCACTCTCTTTTCTTTCATTCCTGCCTTTGGAGGGTTTTTGTTTGTTTGCTTGTTTTCTTTCCATAGTCACCTCATGGCGGCATAGGATTCCAAAAATATGCAGTGGTCAAGTCTCTAAAAATGTGATTGGCAGACATTGACTCTAAAGGTAAAGGTTGAATTCCCTAACCCTACTTTTTGGAAATTCAGAAATCTCCAGTATCTCATCAGAGAGGAAATGTGGCAAGTCACTTCAAAGCAGGAAAAGAGAATGTTTGAGCTCTGGGTAAACCCTTACAGAGAAATGATCCAGCAGGTTCCTGCCAACATCTAATTCTCCCAATTAAACTGGTTTTCTCTGGCAGAAAATTCTGCTTTTTCAGCTCTCCTAAGCATTGACACTATCAGTTATTTTATTACCTATAGCAACATTATTGGTCATCAGCCTACTATTTGTGCCTAATAGACATCTGTTTCAATTAAAACCACCATAGCTGACACCTTCTTCTGAGCTCCCATCAATGATCAGGAGTGAGAAACATAGGGGTGCCTGGGTTGCTCAGTCGTTTAGCATCTGCCTTCAGCCCAGGGTGTGATCCCAGAGTGCTGGGATTGAGTCTGGCATCGGGCTCCTCTGCTGGGAGCCTGCTTCTTCTTCTCCCACTCCCCCTGCTTGTGTTCCCTCTCTCGCTGGCTGTCTCTCTCTCTGTCAAATAAATAAATAAAAACTTTAAAAAAAAATGGAGTGAGAAACATAAGCAAAAAAAAAAAAAAAAAAAAAGAGTGAGAAACATGAACAAAGCTGTCCATAGAAGCCTACCAGCCTTGCCTGGCACCCACCCACCTCACGCTTGCAGGAACCTCACCCTCGCCAAACTGTGTCACTGCCACACGAAGAAAACAGCAATTAAACAATATGACAGAAGCTCAGCTTGCCATCCATTCTGCATCCAGTATAGGAAAATAGACATTAACCATGGTCAAGCTCTAGATTTGTTGAAGGGAAGGTTAAAACAAAACAAAGCAAAAAAACAAGTATAGCAGTGGAAAGTGTTCTGCTATGTTAACTATTCATTTTTCACCTGTTTCTATGATTGAATAAGCTTGACCCCTTTCATGGTTAGAAAAATAGCCAGGAGAGCTCAAGATGTGAAGTTGAGCATTTTTTCTTGTGGGTTTGCTTTGAAGTTTTTCTAGGATTTCACTATCCACCAGGGCTCTGAGGTATCTCCTGTTTCTTGAAGTGACACTGAATCTGGAGTCCATTTTGTATTTTTTTTATTTGGTGGAAAATCATTTAATAACAGATAGTATTCAACATTAAAACCACGTTTCCTAAGTCTGACATACCAGAAAAAAAGCAAAGGTGTATAATCAAGCAAAGCTATCTCGATTGAACACCATTCTCAAAATCATCCAATTTTATCCCTTTTAAATGTTTCCATATCATTTCTTTTCCATCTTTCATACATATCTTGCTGGGAGAGACATGGCTGAAGTCAGATGAATGATGTGATTTCTGGGAAAGAAAAGGAGACAATACAATGTGGAACTCACACTTGGTAACCTTGGAGTGAGGACCAGGAATTTTCAAAAATGAGTTCTTTGGAAGAAAATGTTTGCTTTGCTTTGTTGTTTCCATAGGATACATGTGGCTAGAACCACAGGATAATGACAAGAGCTGAAACCACCATAGGTCATACATTATTCTTAGTTCAGTGAGAGAACACTATAAAGTCACAGACATCCTTTAATAATAAGAGAAAATCCTTATATTACTCTTATCCAAATGTTTCTGTCCTTTCAACAACTCAAACACATATTCAAAACTCAAAAATAATGTATTCCATGAGTTGTGTTAACACAGAGTTTTTTAATATTGAGACAGATGCCTAGTAAAAATTTGTTCATTTGTTTGTCTCAAATTTTCTTCTTGAAAATGTTCCAAAAGTGGAAAGAAAAAATGAGAGTGTCAAGGTGAAATTCAAGACCCATTATTGGAGAAACTTGATAAAAGTGGCGATTCTGAAACATACTATAAGTAGAAGTGCTGCCAGACTCAGTGAAGATCAAGGAGTAAGAGACATGGATGGGTGAAGACCCTCATGGCAGAAGAACCACAACAGCACAGTTCTTCAAGGCAAGTGGCAAATCTAAAACTCAGCAAAGCTTGAGGCACAGGGTGGTGCTGGGAGCTTCCTTGGTCCTCATGGCATAAAGTTTTGAGAAACAGGGAGAGTGGATAGGAATGAAGAATCAACTGGGAAGGCAAAGAATCCCGAGGCCTCTAGCTCAGAAGGCAAGTGGAGGAAAGAGACAGTGTCTGACCCCTTCTTAATAGAAGAAACAGAGGAATGAATAGATGATACAGAAGAGAAAATTATGGAAATGAATAAAGCTGAAAAGAAGAGGGAAAGAAAACTATTAGATCATGAGTAGACTTAGAGAACTCAGCGATTCCAAAAAGCACAATAATATCCATATCATAGGCATCCCAGAAGAAAAAGAGTGGGATAAAGGGCAGAAGGTCTATTTGAACAAATTATAGCTGAGAACTTCCCTAATTTGGGGAAGGAAACAAGCACTCAAGTCAAAAATGAACAGAGAACTCCCCTCAAAATCAGCAAAAAAAAACCAGGTCAACACCATGACATGTTATAGAGAAACTTGCAAAATACAAAGATAGAGAATTCTAAGACCAGCTAGGCACAAAACTCTTTAACCTACAAGGGTAGAAACATAAGGTTAGCAGCAGATCTGTCCACAGAAATGTAGCAGGCTAGAAGAGAGTGGCATGATATATTCAGTATGCTGAACAGGGAAAATACGCACCTAAGAATACTGTATTCAGCAAGGTTGTCATTCAGAATAGGAGAGATAAATAGTTTCCAAGACAAGCAAAAACTAAAGTAGTTTGTGAACACTAAACCAACTCTGCAAGAAATATTAGAGAGTACTATTTGAGTGGGAAAGAGAGACAAAAAGCAAAAAAGACTAGAAAGGAACAAAGACAATCTATAGGAACAGTGACTTTACAGGTAATGTAAATTGTAATACAATGACACTATGTTCATGTCTTTTAATAATGACTCTGAATGTGAATGGACTAAATGCTCCAATCAAAAGACACAGGGAATCAGAATGGTTAAAAAAACAAGACCCAACTATATGCTGCTTATAAGAGACTCATTTTAGATCTAAAGGCACCTCCAGATGGAAAGTGAGGGGATGGATAACCATCAATCATGTTAATGGCCATCAAAAGAAAGCTGGAGTAGCCATACTTATATCAGACAAATTCGATTTTAAACCAAAGACTGTAATAAGCATCAAAGAAGGGCTCTAAATCATAATAAAGGGGTCTATCCAACAAGAAGACCTAACAATTGTAAGTATTTATACCCCCCCTCCCAGCTTGGAAACAGCCAGATATATAAATCAATTAATAACGAACTTAAAAGAACTCATTGATAATAATACAATAATAGTAAGGGAACTTTAACACCTCACTCACAGCAGTGAACAGATCATCTAAGCAGAAGATCAATAAGGAAACAATGGCTTTGAATGACGCACTCGACCAGATGTACTTAACAGATATAGTCAAAGTATTTCATACTAAAGCAGCAGAATACACATTCTTTTCAAGTGCATATGGAACATACTTCAGAATAGGTCATGTACTGGTTAATAAATCAGACCTCAACCAGCACAAAAACATTGTGATCATACTATGCATATTTTCAGATCACAATACTATGAGACGTAAAGCCAACCACAAGAAAAAACTTGAAAAGACTAGAAATACATGGAGGTTAAAGAACATCCTACTAAAGAATGAATGGGTTAATCAAGAAATAAAAGAAGAAATTAAAAAATACATGGAAGCAAATAGAAATGAAAACAGGAACATTCCAAAACTTTTGGGACACAGCAAAGGTGGTCATAAGAGGGAAGTACGTAGCAATACAGGCCTTACACCTAAAGGAGCTGGGAAAAGAATAGTAAATAAAGCCTAAAACCAGCAGAAGGTAAGTAATTAGGATCCGAGCAGAAATCAATGATATAGAAATCAAAGAGCAGTAGAACAGATCAACAATACTAGGAGCTGGTTCTTTGAAAGAATTTTAAAAATTGATAACCCCCTAGCCAGACCTATCAAAAAGAAAAGAGAAAGGACCCAAATAAATAAAATCATGAATGAAAGAGGAGAGATCACAACCAACACCACAGAAATATAAACAACTATAAGAGAATATATGAGCAATTACATGCCAACAAATTGGGCAATCTGGAAGAAATGGATAAATTCCCAGAAACATATAAACTACCAAAACTAAAACAGGAAGAAATAGAAAATTTGAACACACCCAAACCAGCAAAGAAATTGAATCAGTAATCAAAAATCTCCCAACAAACAGGAGTGCAGGGCCAGATGGCTTCCCAGGGGAATTCTGCCCAACACTTAAAGAAGAGTTAACACCTATTCTGCTGAAGCCATTCAAAAAATAGAAAGGGAAGGAAAACTTCCAAACTCATTCTACTTCCAAACTCTTCCAATCAGCATTACCTTGATTCCAAAACCAGGCAAAGACCTCTCCAAAAAGGAGAAGTACAGACCAATATCTCTAAAGAACATGAATGTAAAAATTCTCAACAAGATACTAACTAATCAAATCCAACAGTACATTAAAAGGATTATTCACCATGATCAAATGGGATTTATTCCTGGGCTTCAGGGGTGGTTCAGTATCTGAAAAACAATCAATGTGATCCATCACATTAATAAAAAAAAGAATAAAAACTATATGATCTTCTTAGTAGATGCAGAAAAAACATTTGACAAATACTGCATCTTTTCTTAATAAAAACCCTCAAGGAAGTAGGGATAGAAGGAACATATCTGACCATCATAAAGGCCATATACAAAAGACACACAGCAAATATCAGTCTCAACAGGGAAAAACTGAGTTTTTCCCCAGAGGTCAAGAAAATGACAGAAATGTCCACTCTCACCACTGTTGTTCAACATAGTACTGGAAGTCCTAACTTCAGGATTCAGACAACAAAAAGAAATAAAAGGCATCCAAAGTGGCAAGGAAGAAGTCAAACTTTTACTCTCACAGACGACATGATACTCTTTGTGGAAAACCCAAAAGACTCCACCAAAAAACTGAGGAACTGATTCATGAATTCAGCAAAGTTACAGAATGTAAAAATCAATGTACAGAAATCTGTTGCATTTCTATATACCAATAATGAAACAGCAGAAAGAGAAATCAAGGACTCCCATTTATAATTGCACCTAAAACCATACCTAAGAATAAATCTAACCGAAGAGTTAAAAGATCTGTATGCTGTAAACTATAGAACACGTATGAAAGAAATTGAAGAAGACACAGAGAAATGGAAAAACATTCCATGCTCATGGATTAAAGGGATAAAGAAAGGGGGGTAATCAGAAGGGGGAGTGAAGCATGGGAGACTATGGACTCTGAGAAACAAACTGAGGGCTTCAGAGGGGAGGGGAGTGGGGGAATGGGATAGGCCGGTGATGGGTAGTAAGGAGGGCACGTATTGCATGGTGCACTGGGTGTTATACGCAACTAATGAATCATCAAACCTTGCATCAGAAACCAGGGATGTACTGTATGGTGACTAACATAATGTAATAAAAAAACATTAAAAAAAAAGAACAAATATTGTTAAAATTTCTATACTACCCAAAGCATTCTACACATTCAATGCAATTCTGATCAAAATAACATCAGCATTTTTCACAGTGCTAGAACAAACAATCCTAAAATTTGTATGGAATCAGAAAACATCCGAATAGCCAAAGGAATGTTGTAAAAGCAAAGCAAAGTGGGAAGCATCTGGTCCCAGACTTCAAGCTGTATTACAAAGCTGTAATCATCAAGATAGTGTGGCACTGGCACAAAAACAGACACATCGAGCAATAGAACAGAATAAAGAACCCAGAAATGGACCCACAACTATATGACCAACTAATCTTTGACAAAGCAAGAAAGAATATCCAATGGGAAAAAGACAGTCCCTTCAACAAATGGTGTTGGGAAAATTGGACAGCAACATGCAGGAAGAATGAAACTGGACCACTTTCTTATACCATACACAAAAATAAAATAAAATGGATGAAAGACCTAAATGTAAGGCAGGAAACCATCAAAATCCTAGAGAAGAACACAGGCAGCAACTTCTTTGACCTTGGCCACAGCAGCTTCTTACTAGGTATCTCAAGAGGCAAGGGAAACAAAAGCAAAAATGAACCATTGGGACCTCATCAAAATAAAAAGCTTCCGCACAGTGAAGGAAACAGTCAACAAAACTAAAAGGCAACCTTTGGAATGGGAGAAGATATTTGCAAATGACATTGGATAAAGGCCAAGTATCCAGAATCTATAAAGAACTCATGAAAATCAATACCCAAAATAAATAATTAATCCAGTTAAGAAATGGACAGAAGACAGGAACAAACATTTCTCCAAAGAAGACATACAAATGGCCAACAGTTACATGAAAAAATGTTCAACATCACTCACCATCAGGAAAATACAAATCAAAACCACAATGAGATGTCACCTCACATATCAGAATGGCTAAATTTAACAACTCAGAAAACAACAGATGTTGGCAAGGATTTGGAGAAAGGGGAACCCTCTTACACTGTTGGTAGGAATGGAAACTGGTGCAGCCACTCTGGAAAGCAGTAGGGAGGTTCCTCAAAAAGTTAAAAATAGAACTACCCTACAACCCAGCAATTGCACTACTGGGTATTTATCCAAGGGATACAAAAGTGTTGATTCAAAGGGACGTACGCACCCCAATGTTTATAGCAGCATTATCAACAATAACCAAATTATGGAAAGAGCCCAAATGTCCATTGAGTGATGCATAGGTAAAGAAGATGTGAGATATATATGTATAATGGAATATTACTCAGCCATCAAAAAGAATGAAATCTTGCCATTTGCAACAACATGGTTGGAACTAGAGTGTATTATGCTAAGTGAAATAAGTTGCCAGATAAAGATAAATATCATATGATTTCACTCATATGTGTAATGTAAGAAACAGAACAGATGAACATAGGAGAAGGAAAGCAAAAATAAGATAAAGAGAGGGGGTAAATCATAAGAGACTGTATAGTTAAGAGAACAAACTGACGATTGCTGGAGAGGAGGTGGGTGGGGGAATGGAGTAAACGGGTGATGGGTACTGAAGAGTACGCTTGTTGTGATGAGCACTGTGTGTTATATGTACGTGATGAATTACTAAATTCTACCCCTGTAACCCCGCTAAAAAAGATAATAGTGTCAATCAAATCTGAGTAACGATGATATGATCATTAGTATTATGAATCTCATAGTAACACATATAGCTCATACTATGTGCCAGGCAACATAAATATACATATGTTTAATCCTCACAACAAACCTGTAAGTTAGCTTCTCCTATTATCCCCATTTGACAGATGAGAAAACTGAAGCACAAGGAGGTTAAAGAATCTAGTGCAGTTAATAAATTGCCTAAGGTCATGGAACTACACAGTGGTGGTCAGAATTTAGACCTAGACCCTCTGGCCCCAGATTCCATGCTCTTAACCATTAAACCAGCAGATCTCCAAATTTTTGGTCTCAGGACCTCATCACACTTTGAAATTTATTGAGGATCCCCAAAAGCTTAATTTTTGTGGGCTATTTCTCTGTTAATATTTACCATGTTAGAAATAAAAACCAAGAGGGGCGCCTGGGTGGCACAGCGGTTAAGCCTCTGCCTTCGGCTCAGGGCGTGATCCCGGTGTTATGGGATCGAGCCCCACATCAGGCTCCTCCGCTATGAGCCTGCTTCTTCCTCTCCCACTCCCCCTGCTTGTGTTCCCTCTCTCGCTGGCTGTTTCTGTCTCTGTCTAATAAATAAATAAAATCTTTAAAAAAAAAAAAAAGAAATAAAAACCAAGAGATTTTTTTAAAGTAGAATTCATTTAAAATTAACAATAGTAAAACCATTGAATTTTAACATGAATAAGAAGTTTTTAATGAAATATATTTTCCAAACCAAAAAATAAGAATAACAATTCTTATCACTGGTTTACCTTTTTAAAATCTTTTAATGTCTGGCTTAATAAAAAAAACCCTGGATTCTAATATCTGCTTTTGCATTTTATCTGTTGAGCTATGTTGTTTTAGTTGATATATATGAAAACAATCCAGCCTTACACAATACGTAGTTGGAAAAGGAGCAGAATTTTATTATAAGCCTTTTCAGATAATTGAGGATATTCTTCTTTAATATTAAAAACTTTGAAATGTTGTAGTTTCTTAAAGGACACTTAGAATGGAGAATATGAAACCATAACAATGAACTTTTCTTACCCTATTACATTAAAATCCGTTGATCTAACTCACACTTTGAATGAATCTTTTACCCATGCATAATTTTGCGACATCACACATTAGTCATTTAGTTCACTAAGTAATACAGATCTTTTAAATGTTGACACAGTTTATTGTGCAATATTGAGAAATCATACTGTTAACATCACTACTGAACTCATCAGAAAAGTCATAAGTGTTGGAAAGATGTCAAACTCAGAATGGTAAATGAAGTTTTTCCAAAATTCTAATTTTTGCTCAAAAGTTTGATATTTTTCATTGGCAACAAATATTGCCACTCATCTTCCTTGATGTGACAGGCTCACTTGATTCATTTTTGAGAAAATATCTGCCAAACACTCAATTCTGAATAAGCTTAGGTTTTCTGTCATTTATTCTTTCATGTGAAGATGGTGTTCCAGGAGCAAGGAGCTCATCATACTTTTGTATTTAGCGGAAGTGCTCTATGTGTAATTCCCTGTCGTTGTGCAGATATTACAAAGACATGTACTTAAGGGACAAGTTTCATAAAATTAACGATTATTTCTCCTTTATTAATAACATTCTTACAGAAAACTAAAACTGGGAATTTTCTTAAACTGTGATTTTATGGCTGTGACGGCAACGATGACCACCAGTACTTTCTGGCGTTACTGCCTTGATGCACGCTCAGGCACGAGCAGTTTCGGCCGCCACTGCTTTTGCACAATTGGTAAAAATGTCAAAACAATGAAAAAGCAAATAAGATTTTAGTGTTGTGATCAAAATAGTTTTGACCTTGCAGACCCCCTAAAAAAGTTTTCAGAGATGACCAAGATTTTACAAACCACACTCTGAGAAACACTGAGACATATTACACTCTCCATAAAGTTAAAAAACGAACAAGCACAGTATATTTACAAAAATATTACAGAAGAAAAGAAAGAGAGTGCTATGGACTGAGTGTGTGCCCCCCCAACCCTAAATTCATATGTTGAGGCCCTTATCCTCAGGGTGTTGGCCTGGTGAGGTTCTGGTGAGAACTCTCTTCATGGCTTACCCTGATCTCAGACTTCCAGCCTCTGTAACTATAAGCAAATCAATTTCTGTTGTTTAAGCCTCCCCAGTCTATCAGGTTTTGTTATGACAGCTTGAGCTGACTAAAACAAAAAGGAACAGAAAAAAAAATGGCAGATGAATATAGACGCACCAGAACTATATTGCCAAGCAGCAGCTCAAAACTATAACTAAACACATAGTCATAAACTTAAAAAAAGAAAAACTGAAGCTGTGGCCTCTATAAAACAAGATCTCAAAGCTGAGATTAAAAAGTTTAGGGAAAATATAGGAAGACCAAAAAAAGGTGATTCAAAACTCAAGAAAAAGAGGCAAAAGAACAATAACTAATCCTAGAAAGAAGTCCTAAAGAGCAACAGTAAGAAAAATACAATAAAACATGGAGAACACAGAACTGAAAAAAAAAAAAAAAAACAAGCAAACAAAATTAAAATGGATACAAGGTTTAAAAAGTTTAATTGATGCCCCAAGGAAAATCATTATGATAGAGAAAAAACATTTTAAGATATATTTAAAGAAAATTTTCCCCAAATCAAAGGAAATACGTCTCTACAGATTGAAGGCATCTGCTCTGACCAAGTAAATGCTGAAATAGAAAGCCAACATTGGATCTAAGGGTACTGAGGACAAATTATTTATCTTTGCAATAAAGAAATATTTAAGCAGCCAAGAAGATATAAAATCACCATAAGAGAGGAAATCTGGTTGGCCATGTAGCATCTTATTCCACGTTGTGTCTAGAAGATGATCAGCACAAGAAGACAGCTGAGCACGCTGCAAAATACTCAAGGCAAGAAAGCATTAAATACAAGTTTTATCTGCCCTTGAAGACTTAAGGTAACAAAACTTCTGCACATATAAGAATTCAGAGAGTAAAATTCTCATTAGTTTTAATTTTTTTCCTTGATTAAAAAAAATAGTTGAAAAATGATTTGAAGGGAAAAGGATTCAAGGTGAGCTTTAAATAGACCAAACAAGAGGACTTTGCCAAAGGACAAATTATAGGCCTAGAACGATCTTTACGGATAATAAGCCTCAACAATACAGAATTGAAATAATTTACACAAAAGCCAAGAAAGGAAGTTGGGGAGAAGGGGGTGAAGATTATATGAATATGCTGCTTTCCAGTAGTTTTATAGCTTGTGGTTAAAAAAAGAGTATTTAAAACCAATAAATCAAGTAATAGAAATAAAAGTATAGATTTAAAGATATGAAGGCAAACATGGGGAAAAATAATATATTCAATTAAAATTGGTGGTGAAAGGGAGGGGAGAGAGAGGAGGAAGAACTAAATAATAATTTCATTATTATTCAAAATAGGAATAAATAATGTGTGACCAAACAGAGGATTAAGCATACTAGATAATATTACATTTAATAAAGCGGCCGACAGAAAAAAAATCTCATTGAAAAAAACCTCACCACAAAAAATATGCAAAAATACAAAAACAAATCAAACAAGCTGATATACTGTATATCTGATAGCATTTTATTTTATTTTTTTGAAAGATTTTATTCATGTATTTGAGAGAGAGAGAGAGAGCAAAAGCCGGAGGAGGGGCAGAATGAGAAAGAGAAGCAGACTCACTGAGCAGGGAGCCCTTCTCTGGGTTGGTTCCCAGGACCGGATCCCAGGATCCCCAGGATCATGACCTGAGTCGAAGCCAGATGCTTAACGGACTATACCACCCAGGCACCCCTATCTGATATCATTTTAAACCAGTAGGAAAGGACTGAATTTAGAGTGGCAGGTCAAATAGTAGCCATACAGAAAACTAAATTAAAATAGATCCCTACCTTGTAAACTACCCAAAAAATGACATCTAATATAAGGAAAGTTCATGTATAAAAAATAATGGTACCGAAAACAAAGAGCGTGGGGAATTTTTTTCTTACTATTTTGGCTCAGGATGACCCTGCAGGGATAAGTCCAGAGGGTATTAACACACTGACCCCCCCTCTCCCATCCTCCAATCTCTGGCCAGTGTTGTCCATTAGCTGAAACCAGATGGTCCCAGAGGGCAAAGGAGCCAGAAGGATACAATACTTCAGTGGCTGGAGAGTGGGTCAGGAAAAGAAACAGTCTTCAACAAATGTGCTCAGAATACAGAATGAGGAAAGGGTAGTCTCTTCAACAAATGGTGTTGGATAAACTATATATCCACATACAAAAGGATGAAATTAAACCCTTCTCTTACACCCTACACAAAAAACAACTCCAAGCAGATTAAAGACTTAAATGGAAGAACTGAAAATGTAAAACTCCTAGAAGAAAACATAGAGGAAAATCTTCATAATATTGGTCTTGGCAATGATTTCACGGATACGAAACTCAAAGCACAGGCAACAAAAACAAAAATAAGCGAGTGCGTGTACAGAAAATGAGCAATCAACAGTGTGAAAAGGCCACCTACAGGAAAGGAAAAAAATATGTAAACCATATATCTAAAAAGGGGTTAGTCTCCAAAATACATGAGAAACTCCTACAACTCAATGGAGGTTCTTAAAAATAGTTTCTCTAAATCCTATCTCAGATGGATGGAGGTTTCCAAGTGATCCCCCCCCTTTTTTTTTTGCATTTACCACTTGCACACTTGATCCAAATATTAAGCCCACATTTAGTAAAGTGTTCAAAAGATTTTTGGTATTGACTTACCCATCAATTTTCCTTTCCCTTATTTATTCACATATTTTGTATGTGATATAGACACTGCAAGATACTGTGAAACTTTTTGGAAAAAGAATAATATATAAATAAAGTTGAAAAATGAATTTCACTTTGTACGGACGGTTATCTTTGCACCAAGTCAGCACAAACTCTGGAGCCAGGCTACCTGAGTTCAAATCCTAGCCCTGCCCTTAGGATCTGTGATACCTTGGACCTGACATGTAACTTTCCTGGGTGTCACTCTCCCCATCCCTAAACAGAAGTAAATAAATAGAAGTGTTTCCCCTAAGGTCACAGTGAACAGTATATTAGTTACTACACAGACACAGGACTGTATCCTGCATATTGTTAGTGCTACACAAATGCAACCGAGTATTAATGTCGAGCTTCCATGTCACACTGTGAAGTACATGGCTTAGGTTTAGAAATGACGTCCAGGGAGTCCCACAGCTTGAGAGGAGCAGAGGGTTGGTGTAGAATAACAAATGCCTGCAATTCAAGGTACTTTAGGCATTCTAGAGCATGGCCTATTGTTTTACATGTGGGAAATCAAATCCTGAGATCCCAAAGGATTAAATGACTGACCCAGATCACCCTTCTTCTAGGGGGTAGGGCACATCAGTGAGGGTCCCCAGGCATAGAAGAGGCAGACTTACCATTATAAGAAACAGGAGTCTAGCCTATGGAAAGAACACTGGATTCCCAGATCTAACCCTGTCACTCACCCTGGGGGTCATGGGCAAGTCCCTGGATTTCTCTAGGTCTCCATCTGGGAGAAAAGAAAATTGTCAAATCATCTTCCAAGTCCTCTTGTGATTCTAGTCATTACGGTTCTCTTTGGGCTCACGCCTGTAACTAAACTGGAAACATTTGCAATGTGGTAGAAACAGAGCTTCCAAAGTCAGAACAGAAGATTTAACGTTTCCTACATCCAGGCTTCGACCCTCCTCCGTACTCCTGCCCAGTCCTTCCCATGAAGAAATCCCTTTGAAGTCATTTTGACTCTGTTGATTAAGGAATCAGTTCTTCTAATCCACCAGACTTTGATCCCCACGCAACCCAGATAGTTTCAAACAGATGAAACCGCTGCTCCACAGTCACCGACCATGCTCCCAAGCAGCCAGCAAAGATGCTGCCCCCCAGCCAAGCCCCCGATGCCTCGTGAAATGAGTGGTGAACCTCAAGCCGTAGTCCTCACTACTCTGTAGCCAAGTCATTAATTCATTCAGAAACTATTTATGGGTCCTATTTAAGTGGCAAGCATTGTGGTAGGCATTTAAGGAACTCATGATTTAGGGAGAATAGACAGCCATTACTCACAGAGTCACACCAAGGAAAGCATAAGTACAAGTACAGCTAGGATTAGTGCTTGGAAGACAATCCGCACAGCGCTGTGCAAGTAGAGTGCAGTGCAGGACTTCCGGTCACTCCTTTAAAGGTAAAGAAGTATTATCTGTGTCACAGCGAATGGGTTTAGGATGCGAGGACTGAGGATGAGGAGTTGGCACTGCTCTTTGCAGCATATGCGAAGGCCACTGGTGTGAGTATACGAGGAACTAGAAGTGACCAGCACACTGAGGTACAGAGCACAACAGGACTCTGCGTCGGCTCACCGTGGGTTCATTTAAAGATAACTCTAAGAAACAGTTTTCTCAGTTATATTGATGCTCAAGCCTCCCTCTGCCCCGCTTCCTGCACTTTATCCAGTACATGGGAATAGTTACAGTGGTCTTGGTTCAATCTCTGACTTTGAAATGCATGAAGCAGTTACCAGAAATTTTCACCAAAGGCTATCCATGATGGTTCTTTCCAAATGCTCTTGCATTTAGTGCTACAAAACTACTTTGATGATGCAGTTACCATCATCATTAACCTAGAATAACACCATCATACTCACATGCATTTCCACAAATTGTTTTTTTTTTCCAGATGGCATATTTTCCAGTAGAAATGACTTTGTGTATTACCTGCTGTTCCTGAGTATCTCAGACCATATTGTGTCTGCTGGGAAGAATTTTCACCAGGGAAGCCAACATTGTGTTTATATTTCTCTTTCCAAAAATTAAAGAATTAAAGAGCAAAAGAAGTCATTTTTAAGTGAGTCATATATACATATATATTCATATATACACGGAAGATATTACATGTTCATTAGCAAATAAAAGAAAATCTTGGAAGGAACAATCACTCCCTAATTACATCAACATGAGAAAGTTGCTCTTGACACGATGATATATCGAGATGACTACTTCCTTTCTTCTCTATTATAAACATGTTTTCTTAGATTATGAATTGAAGTTACAGAGGGAATGCCGCTAAATAAAGCCCAAGCTGTGATATCTCTCCTGGAAATAACAATCTGGTTGTGAATATCAACATCTTCTTTTAAAATTGGGAAATCAAAGATGAAGTAATGAAGAGATAATACTAAAGAACAGCAGTGTATTCTCAGGCTTATTTGTACAAAAATGCTGATGGCAGATAGACATAATAGTTCTTGAAAATTACAGGGTGTTAAAAACTGAACAATAATTATGATACAATGGCCTCCATTTTTAGTAAAGTCATGAAAATTAGTGTTATACCATTCAAGGTTCATTGGAGTAAATGGTATGTTTGATTAAATGGGAGTGCATGAAATAACACATTTATAATCATAAAAGAGTCTGGGAAACAAAGACCCAATTGTTAAGATCCAACTACGCTCAGAACAATTTCAGTACTTTTTTTTGTTTCTTATTTGGATAGTCACACTAGACATTAGAGTCCTTGATTCACAATGGATTCTGCATTTCCACTATCGAACTTCTCAGATGAGAAATGCAACATTTTAAGGAAGAATAAAAATGATGGTGTACACTAGATACATAAAAAGTAAATAATTTAGAGCTCATCTCTGCCATGTTATAGTAGATACCCTTCATACTAAGAATGAGAAGAGCATCTCAAGTCTTAGTCTAGCTCTGCGGAAAGTGGGAGAAATCGTTTAATCTAAGTCTCCATATTTTCATCTGAAAAAAATGTTAATGTGGTATTAAAATAGGTAAAAGATGCCCAAGACACGGGTAGATCTTTCTTCTCAAACTTCTGTCCTGCAGAATAAAAACTTTGAAGCAGACTCCAACGTATAATTTATTTTACCAAGAAGACAGGTGCTGGCCTGATAGGAGCGGTTTAAGAGAGAGCCATGTTGCAGGACCATCTCAGTGACTTATCTGGAGTGAGCTATGCCCTGCGCAAGGCCCTGGGTCAAGAGCCTCCACCCACCTGAAAGGCTGGCTAAGACATGCACACTCAGAATTCAGACTGCCTCTCCAGGATGGTGCCATTTAGCAAATACCCCTCTAAACTTAACTTCCTTCAACTGTAAAATAAGCTGAATAATAGTTCCATCAGCATTTTCATTTTGGGAAGCATACAATAAAAAAATGACAGGAAAAATCTTAAATCCTGATACATGGTAAACACTTTATAAGTGTTCGTTTCCTTTTTTTTTTAAGATTTTATTTATTTATTTGACAGAGAGACAGCCAGCGAGAGAGGGAACACAAACAGGGGGAGTGGGAGAGGAAGAAGCAGGCTCACAGCGGAGGAGCCTGATGTGGGGCTCGATCCCAGAACGCCGGGATCACACCCTGAGCTGAAGGCAGACGCTTAACTACTGAGCCACCCAGGCGCCCCTCATTTCTATTTTTATCTCATTTCAATCTCACATCATTCAAGCTCAAGTTTCAATTCCTGATGTGCATGGAAGGAAAGGAAGACCGAAATTTATTTTCTCCTGGACCAGGGAAATACATTTAGATACCAGAGCACAGATCAAAAAGAGCTACCAAAATCATCTGGGGAAGTTAAGCATTTTAGTTTCATGAAAAGGAGCCCCTCTGGGGAAGAACCATCCCCAGGGCTCACTGAGAGCACAAGCGTTGAAAGCAAGGCTCTGAAAAGTCACTAAAGGCTGGCCCATCCACAGCACAGAGACACTATGTTCTCAAGACTGAGATGGACCTGAGAATGAGGTTATCTGATCCATTGGAAAATTTGGGGACCCAACTTGGGAGTCCCAAAAGTCAGGTGTTTGGGCTGTTGCAGGGACAGAGTGAACCCAGAATGTCCTTGGAGCATGTAGGTAAATCATAGGCTTTGGTATTAGTGGGTAGTGAGGTCAAATCCTAGCTTTGCTTCTTAAGTGATTATGGGATTCAGCCAACTTCCTTAAGCTTTTCCAAAATCAACTCTTCATCCATAAGGAGGGGATAATAATTCTGACCACATAGGATTTGTGAAGATTAAATAAGTTGATGTATTTAAAGTGTCTTGTACCTCATATATGCTCAAAAGTATTAGTTCCCATTATTTCGGTTCCTTCAAAACTTTCTTCTCTCTTTACCTTCTTTAGCCCATGTCTTTGGTGGAGTCCATGGAGTAGCCAATGGACACTGCTGAGCATGAATGAAATAACTTGTTAATCTTGGACCTAACCATCCCTCCAGAAATATATTCAGGAAGAGCCTGTAAACATGCTTTCCTGAGTTCCTTTTCTAAGATATTCTGAACCTAAAAAGGAAAGGCTAGAACGTGTTCAAATCCCATAGCCTAATGCTTAAGTATCTCCTCCAACAGCTACCGATAAAGATTATATTATAGTGTCATTTGAATTTGCCTAAAAACAAAGATAAACTTTTGCAAAACCAAAACTATAATGTTGAAAAGAATTGCAAGGTTCATTAGTTTTTCAGAGAAAAGGAGAAAGAAAATGTGTCGCGAGTTCTCTGATGGTAGCCCACTGTGGAGAAAAAGGCAATTTGTAGAAAGGCAACTTTATTCATGATATAACAAAGTCGGACCTTTAAAAGAAAGAACTGAATAATCGGTCTGGAAAATAATTTTTAGTAATAAATTCTCTTTGGTGGCTGGCCAAATTCTGGTATGGGCTTATTGTGACAGAGCGACTTCGGAGCTGCTTTTTAAATGCTGGGGAATGCTGTTCTTCCACGTGAGGCGGAGGGACCTGGTTCTGCAGCGTGGTACAGAGCGCATGCTTCGGGACAACGCGGGACACAGCCGCAGGGCCTGGAACGGCAGAGGCGGAAAAGCACCACAATCCCTGTGTTACTGGCAAATTCCAAATTCTGGCCTTCAAAGGCTTCTTCTTTTTGTGATGTGGGGATTTGGGTTGGATCATATTGCGATGTCTGGAAGACACCAATTCCCAATGAAAAGCACAAAGGGCTCCATGGGAGAATTGTGGGCATTGGCTTAGACCAAGGTTGTCCCGGCCTGGAAAACTTGGCCTAAGAGTTGCCTAATGTTGTCACATACAGGAAGAGCCATCCTGCCTGCTTCAAACTTCCTTATTTATTTATTTTTTTTAGTTCTCAGGCTGCTTTTCCTCACAACCTCACTTCCCTCAGCGTACAACCGAAGCCAGCGATTACCAGACAGGACATAATAATGGGAGATGGGAAAGGGCTGAGTTCAGGGAATTTCATCTCCTTGAAATGCGTATGTATTTAAGAACCATGCTAACTTTGTTTCACAAGGAAATTTAAAAAAATGTAAATGAAAATATACTTCAAAGGACTGTCTGCTACGTCCTTGATAACTCAACCACAATCCTGGCTGGCCAAGAGACACCCAACCCAGACAAGGAAGGCTTCCCACAGGGGCAAGAGCAGAAAAAATGCTGAATTTGGAGTTGAACCATCATCAGCACTGAAGCCTCCAAGCCATGAGCTCTGAAACATGGCTCAGTGTTACCAGCTGCCTTACCATTATGGGTTGAATTGTGTCCTCCACCCAAATTCATATGTTGAAGCCTTACTTCCCAGTATGTCAGAATGTGACCTTATTTGGAAATAGAGTCATTGCAGGTAAAATTAGTTAAAATGAAATCCTAATCCAGTATCACTGATGTCCTCATAAAAGGGGGAAATTTGGAGACAGACAGGCAGACACACACACACACACACACACACACACACAGAGGAGAAAGTAATGTAAACATAAAGACAGAGAGCGAGGTGATGGTGCAGAAGCCAAGGAATGCCAAAGATGGCCAGGAAACTACCAGAAGGCACAGGGCAGATTTCCACTCATAACCTCAGGAGGAACTAACCCTGCCAACACCTCGATCTTGGTCTCCTAGCTTCCAAAGGTGTGAGGTCCCAGTTGTTTAACCCATCCAGCTTGTTACAGCAGCCCTAGAAAACTCATACACTCATACACCTGATGGAGTTATAATCAGGTTTCCATTTTATTCATTAAATAAGCATTTCTGAGTGTGTCTGTCACTGAGACAGACTCTGTGGGTGCACAGAGGATCAGGCCACTGTGCCCACCCTCTGGGACTGTGTAGCAGCACCAGTCAGACATGACTATTGAGCACTTGACGTGCTGTAGCCTATAAAGTATATATCAGATATCAGAGACTGTATTGTAAGAATGTGAAATAGCTCAATCATGCATTTTATAGTAGTTATGTGTTGCAATGATAATAGTTTAACTATTTTGGTTAAAGTATATTATTAAAATTATTTTCTCCTCTTTCTTTTAAATTTTTTAATTTGACTACTAAAAAATTTTAAATTACACCTGTGGCCAGCAGTATAGATCTATGGGAGAGCATTGCTCCAGAAACTCTCAGATAAGGGGTGAGGAAGACATAGAAGCAAATAATGGCCTTGTGTCAGGGCTGTAGTGGATTTTCACAAGTCTGTAGGAGCCTGGAAGAAGGAGCTGCATCCACAAAGAAGGGAGGATTTGACACAGGAGCAGGGCATTCCACAGCCCAGAGTCCAGCCCTTTTGTGGAATTACTAAGAACACTGCGGCTATCCAACAGGTCCTTGTGAAGGACTAAAAAGCGAAAATGAAAACCCCCACAGAGCAGCATTAACTGAGCATTAACTGAGCACTAGAGAAATGCTGGCTCTGGGCTAAGTACTTCATTTACATTTACTCGTTTACTTTTCATTGCAGCTCTATCAGTCTGACACCTATTATTCTCACTTTATAGGTGAGGACACTGAGATGTTACATACTTTGTCCAAGATGTCAAGTTCTTTGCCCAGGCCAACACAGAGAAGGGTTCAAACCTGAGCCTGGAATAGCAGGTGAGAGCCAGCGTGAGAAGGAGCTCATTTATCACAGCAACATATACAATTAAGGAAGGGGTGGAGGAAGGGTGGGAGGACAGTAACTAGTTTCTCTTGTAGACAATGAAGAGGACATGGAAAGATTGTAAGTAAAACTCTGGCGTGATCACATTTGAGGTTTAGGACAATAGGAGCTCTGGGCGTGAAGAACTGTGGGGCTGGCGGTTCTGTGTTCAGATAAGAAGCTATTCTCACAGAAGAGTAATCCAGAGAACTTCCTGTTACTATGGCCTTTGAGGGCTCTCAGGAGACCTTTGCAGACAAAAAGACAAATGTCCCAAGTCCAGAAGTGATCTGAGGTCACAGAGCTGGTCTGACTGAAACCAAATTGTAGATGATGCAGGGCTCCTTCCCCCCCATCTTCAGGAGCCACTGTTCTTTGACACTCCCGGCCATGGGAAAGGCTTGGATCAGTAGTTGAATCGAAATAGCAGAAGAAATAAATAGGACTTCTGCCCCAGAGTTTTGTTCCTTGGAATGAGAGAGGGGCCAAGTTTTACCTTCAGCTTCTGAGGCTTTCTGGCATCCCTAGAGTCACTCAGAATGAATCTTTCTTCCATTCTGAGACTGCCTAATGTGTGGGATGCCTCACTCTTTTCCTTCGAGAGTCATGGAGAAGAAACGACTCGAAGGAAACAATGATTTTGATTCTTTAAAATACAAGTTCTCATAGAACAGCACTTGGAATGTGATGACTCAAAGCTCACACCTGTTGCAATTCTGAGCCTAAAAGTTAGGCAACTTTAGATAAGATGGCTCTTCTCCAAAATGTGATTTCAAGAGCTATTTCTAGAAGGTCACTGGTGGGCCTCACATGCCCTCTTTTGGTTTATGAAACATGTAATATAGTGAAAAGGGTCCAGTATTTGCTATTTCACATGTCTGAAAAAAACACATTGAGAATAAGGATATGGGTATAACTCAGGACTGCTATTTTAAGATGCTATTTATTTGCGAAAGAAGTTTCTACCCCGATAGAAAAATTATCTACCTTCTGGGACAATCATTATGCAAAGGCAAATTCCCCTTGGCTGATGGGTTGTGAAAAGGTGCCTCTTCCTTTGGAAGAGCGTGCTGCCCACTTGGTCTATTACGTCCTCTTGGCAGGGCGCAAACTCTATTCTGTGTGCAGAGACCCTCCAGACCTCATAGCCCATCCACGCGGAGCTAACATGATGACCACATTCATAGTGGAACACTGCAAATCATAAACACATTAACCAATCTGAAAAGTAAAATGTTAAACTTTAAATACAAACCAGGCATCTAAACATAATTGGTTATAACTGACTTATTATATAATCTCGATGAGTTACTGAGCTCTGTAAGGTGATCCCCAATAATTTAGTGTCTTAATAATGTAAAAAAGAAAAAAACAAGTAGCAAAGAGAAAATTATCAAAGCTTGATGATCAGAAAGTAATTTCAATTATTTTAATAGCAATGTTTCTATGAGAAACAGGAAGAGTTTAGTTTTTGGAGGGAGTTATGTTAATCAGATCAAGGAGTTATACTAACTGAAGATAAAAATGGATATAAATGATGAGTAGAAGAGGAATTTCATTGCTTCCAAGGACTCTGAGTCCTAGAATTGCATTAACCATCTGTTGCTTAGTGGAGAACCCATTTTAATAAATAAAGAATAATGGCTTGAAACCAGCACATCAAAGCCTCAATTTCAGCTGTACCAGCTTCTACTTATGCTGAAATTACACCATGTCTAGTAAATTGTTGTAATATGTGGCAGCAGTTTCTCCCAAGCAGGCAAACACTTCCAGTAACAACGTTATTCATCCTATTTATTTTGCTTATTAAAGATAAACATAAAACTTGAGCTTTTCAAGCCCAAAACCACCAACTCCTAATTAGTTTTATCTAAATTAATGAGGTTTTACTCTACTAGTTTCTCAAAATGCAGTATTAAATTCTAGGAAAAGCTGTTGCAGTTAAAATGGAGAAAGGCAATAAGAATTTGGCAAAAGACTAAAATTAACGGTCTAATCCCATCCGAAGTCCCCCAGTTAAAATCTTCTTATACCCATAATAGCATTGCCATGAAGATAATCCAATTACGGACATCGCATTTTGTTTTCTGTGGAAAATTGGAATCAGAAACACTAGTTCATATCTGTGATCAATCTTGGTTTTGGTTCATCCCAAATTTACATTAAAAAGTGACCCTGGAATGGAGTCATTTCTTGGCTCTTTCTTGCAAGTGGGTGTTTCCTTGAATGTTTCTCTTGGGCTTTGCCCCCAAAGAACAAAGAATGCTCCGGAATGGCAACCAGCACCATATGATGGCAGGTTTGAAATCAACTAGGTCCTACCCAGCATCATATTTTATTTTACAAATCTCATATTTTTAAATGGCTCAACCTTGGTCTAATAGGTATGTTTAGACAAAGAGATGGAACATTTTTTATCAAGAAAATAGTTGTTAAATGACTTTATAGACATGAAAGTATTGGTAATTATTGGTGATTTATTATGAAGGGCTTAAAAATGGGTAATACTTCAGTAATTCCCTTTTCAGATCACCTCAGTACCTTCTTAGGGTAGCCTCCAAGCTAAGCTATTGAAAACTTAGTAGGAACTTAAAAATGTTTTTAAATGGAAGTCATGGGTTTCCTAAGCACAAACTATTCTGATTATTTTTAAATAACCAATTTTGGGTGCCTAAGCAAAACCCAAAATAATCTTACTAGGACATTCCAAAAGAAACATTCTCCCCAAATCTCTTTGTGAATGTCAGCTTTGGTCAAGTGTGCAAGACTATGTCTTAGGTTCATTTTTAAAAAAATATTGTAGTTTATTTGTAAATGTCCAATATAAGATGGATTAGATTTTTCTTCCTCTTAGCAATTTGCTCTTACCCATGCAGTTGTTTTTCTTTCTAAGCCTGGGGTTTATGCACCATACATAGTTCTCTTCTGGTAACTGTTATCAGCTGGTACCTCTTCAAAAGAAGCAGCCAGAGTCTTAAGTTGAACAATTGTGTCCCATAAAATTACGCTGAAAGCCAAATCTTGGTGTCTAAAAGGAAAGTTTCTTGAAGATCAATCAGAATTTGGCAATTAAGGGAACCTTCAGCCTCACTCCAGTTCAGTTTAGGGTATACCAAGGAGATGAGAAGATATATCGCACATTTTTGGAATGCTTAAGAAATAGCTATGATGAATTAAATTGTCATCATGTCCCATCTGACTGAAAAATAATAACAAGTAAGAGCAATTTAGGATAATCTGAAGTGTTTGACAGTACTGTCAAAGTTTGCATCAGTGGATCATGAACTAAAATGTGATCACGGATTCAGAGCACATATGCTCTTCCTGTCAAATCAGAGAAAGTCTGGAGTGGTGTTGCGTAAATAATTAAATATTAAAGTTGAAAAGGAAGAAGGGGAAGAGGGGGGAAAAAGTATGAAAATGCAAAAGACAGGACAAAGGAAAAATGTTTTCTGAAGTACAAATTTGGGGGAAAATTAGTTATTTCCATATGATTCGTATTGTCAGAAAAATAAAAATGCCTTCCCCTAATACCCATCCTCTTTGTTTTCAGCAGCAGAAATAAACAGAACAGAGTGTAAGACAAGAATTCTGTAATATACGACTAGAGAGGAAATGTGACCAAAAGGGATGAAATCCCCATCTTAATGACACTTACACCCCAGAGGCTTAAATAGATACTTACATAATATATATACACATACATATACTTACGTAATCATACAAATAAAGATAGAATTGAAAATGCAGTGAATGACTGAAGAGAAATTACAGGGTGCTCTAGAATCCTGTAGCAGAAGGACATGACTCAGAGTTTTAACATGTCCCGAGAAAAACAAAATAAACCATGAATCTTGGTTCTGTAGGGGGTGGAAAGAGTATTTTGTCCATTGACCACAGCCAATAAAATACTTAAGTAAAATCTCATATTATGTTATTTGTGCTCAAATAAAACTTCCTGGGCCTTTGTTTGTTTTTAAAACTTTTTCTATTGCTATCAAAAATACTTGGAAACGAATAGCAAAGGATGTTTATTTATAGTGGTGTAGAATGCGAATTTAAAATAAGATAGCAGAGGGGTGCCTGGGTGGCTCGGTCAGTTAAGGGTCAGACTCTCAGTTTCGGCTCAGGTCGTGATCTCAGGGCCGTGAGATCGAGCCCCGCATCAGGCTCCATGCTCAGCAGAGTCTCCTTGAGATTCTCTCCCTCTCCTTCTGCCCCACCCCTCTCTCTCTCTCTAAAATAAATAAATAAAATCTTAAAATAAAATAAAGTAAGCTAGAGGATTTAAGAAGAATGGAAATAAAAAATCCCAAGGAGGTGGATCTTGCCTGAACAGAGGAATAGCCCTGGACCTGAAGTCAGAGGGTTCGAAGTCTCCATCGAGCACATCCTCGGTGGGCTGCCTTAGCCAACTTATGCAACCTCTCGGAATCGGAGTGTCTCCATCTCTAAAGTAACTGCCAAACCTTCTGGGGGGAATATGAGTTAACGTACACGAAACCGTCTTGTGACCACCAGTATGGAACATATAGTACAGAAAGGGAGAAAACAAAGCATTAAAAAAGAAAATGCAAGTCTGAATCACCCCTCTGAGGAGAGTTAATACTGCCTGTCCCCAAAGGCTTCATTAGCTATTTGAAAGATTTCGTTGTGTATTTATCTTTAAATTGCTTACTAATCATCTCAAGCAAAAGCTCATGGCAATATTATCAGAGCCAATTACTTAGCATGTCACACTCAGTACCCCGGAAAAAATAACAGCAAACGCTTTCTGCGATAAATAACCATACATGCACTTGGGATTTAACTTTTACTGTGAGAGGAAAATGGCGTTGCTTTGAAATAGATGCTGGCTGGGTCCTTTCTTTCTTTCTTTTTTCCCCCCCTCCCTCGTAGAAGCATATTCAAGGACAAGGTAGTGAAATTGAAATTGAGGAAAGGTCAATGAGGGAAAATGCCATTTGAATCGGAGATGGGTGGTAATTCTTAATTGGGTGTCCCTCTTCAGTAGGCTCTCATATTTTCACTTCAGGAGGCTTGATGCTGGTTACGGAGTCCATGAAGGGCACTGCTCAAGACGCACAGGCTCCATGGCCACCTGTCTTGTGAGATTAATGGGGTGTTCTGAGAAATCATGGCCTGCAGGAAACATTTTTAACCAGTGCCATCAGAGGGAATCACTCCGTGTTTACCTTCCAGGATTTCAGCACAGGTTCTCCCAAGATGGAATGCAAGATTTTATAAATAGTGATCACTTGCAAAACGTTCTGGAAGAGTCCCCTCTGAAATAAGTCCGCCACACTGAATAACTATTTCAATGGTTGACACGATATCATCTCAGTGAATTAAATATAAATTGAGCACTGAAAAATAAAACAAGATTTATTTAAACACAATCAAGGAATGGGTTATTTATGACCCAGTAGGAATGCTTTTGAGAAAGAATTCCCTCTTTACTCAATTTGATCTATTCTGTCCTTCAGGTTTTCATTACTTCAAAAAGGAAAGACATATAAAGTATGAAAGTCCTCAGCTTTATTAATGCAAACATATTTTTTATTAAAGAGTGAATGCATTTATGCTAAAGAATAGTTTACATGTGTGTAGAGCAGCAAGCAATATCTCCAAGAGGCGAGTTCTTCTCAATACGACTCCATGCTCATTCTACATGCCTTAAAACTGGACCCATACACGGGGGCACACGTACACACACACAAACGCATACACGGACACGCAGATACACAGACCAAAACGCTGACACCCTAACTCTGGATTCAGTGAGCTCTCATTTAAGGCTTCTGAAAGGTGCCCCAGTGCCCTTAACATTACTGGGATTAAAAACAGACTTCCATCAAGGAGCAGCATTACCTGGAAAACTAGCCATCTGCTCCCAGCCTTAAATGTATGTTTTTGAACCAACACTTTCAATTGCATTCAGTGTTGACTCTGTGTTGATGATATCTAAAGATCCATGAAACTGAGACATCTCAGGCTCTCTTAGTGAGCATTTCTCATTAGAAACAGTGAATAAACCGGCAGCTCTGCCCCTAAGGTATCACCAATTTTAGGATAACAGGGTCAGACTTCCCTTTAGGACGCAGTTTCTCTAGACAAGCCAGGTGTATACAGCACATTCCCTAGTAGAGTACAATATTGAGTGATGGGGGCAAGGCTTCCTTGGTGATGCCCGATCAGATCTGAAGCTTGTCGTGAAGGATTCATCACACAGGACCATCAACTAAATAAGTTACTATAAATCAGAATTGATCAAAGGACAACCTACATGGAGTTTGCTCACTTGCTGATAACTCGTTCCCTTTTTCCAAGGTTTCTGTGGCTGTGGTGGTTGTTTGAAACTCCTACTTTGATTGTTTATTTCATCTGCTTGGTTAATTTCTTCCCTTTTTTGTGTCCTGCAGCGTATGCTGAGAATCCATCCCTTGGGGGTGTTGGCTGGGTTGGAAGGGGAAAGAGGGTAGATGAGGATGGATGAGGAAAGCAGCTATTAGTAGTCGCAAGTATTCTAAGAAAATAGATGAAGTGAATACAATAAGAGGGTACTACTTGATATATTTACGTAAATAAAAGCATTATCTTTAACTGTGAATTAACTGCCAACTATCAGGTTGTTAGTTGTAAAGCTCATATAAAGGCTGTGCTGATTTGCTTACTGAGGAGAGAATCTGAAACATGCCAGGGAGAGGGGCTCTCAGGATGAGCCTGAGGTGTCCTTTAGCTCTGCAGCCTCCACACCTGCACCTGCAACCCCCCATAACCCCCCCCGACTAGGGATCCTACAGGTGCATCTAACATTCTTGTTGGATTTCATAAGGCAAATTGGAATGGTTCATCAAATAACAGCCGCAGTGTATTTGCCTGAGAGTGGTGATAACTGGCATGGAGGTCTCCTACAGGGAGGCATGGGGAAATGAGGGGGGAAAAAAAAGAAGAGAGTCTAGAACTTTCCTCCCCATCCACACGCCCACCCTCCTCACAGTCACAGCAGCAGCAGATTTCAATGTAATGTAATTACTTTAATAATACATTTCTTTAGATTTAGAATTGCTCTTCTGAATTTAAAAAGCTTGGTCGGCCAATAGTTTGGCAGTCTTTTCTTCCCAAATTTGAATCATTGCTTATTCATCTATCATCTGGAATTCCTTGACCAATGCCGCCATGCTGAAGCACACTCAGTTCATTCAGCCATCATCGGATTCCAATTCCTGGGAAACTTCTTCCGATGAGCTGTTCCTATGGATCCGACCGTCGCTCTTCATACTGTGGAAAGTCTTCTTGAAGGCCTCCATCATGGCGTGGGCCAGCTTCTTGGCCTCGAGCTTGCTCTCACACTCTACAGCATGGCAGTCCATCTGGTAGGACAGGTCGTCGTTGATCTCCCTGTAAACCCAGGCGAAGATGTTGGGGCTCACGTTGTGGTCAGCGGTGCAGTAGGCGATGCGCGCCACCTGGAAGGTATCCATGTGGACTGTGGCTTCACCTTTATGGTCGAGGTGATGGAGCCACACTTGGAATGGTCGGATTTCCAGAAGGGCATTGGCTGGAAAGACATCTTCTCGGGCTAGCGTGTGTTTCTTCCAGAGCTCGATGACTGGCTTTTCTGTGCAGCCTGACAGAAACTGCATGCCTGTGGTGGGGACTTTACCCAGATAGGTAACCTGCAAAGGAAAGAGAGGAAGGAAAAGGGAAAGGTCAATATTAGGCTCTTCCTTCTAGTTGTTCACTCAGATGCTCTCAGACAGTCACACTGTCACTTTGGGCAGGTGGAGAGACATCTTTCCAGCTCCCTAAAACAAAACAAAACAAAACAAAACAAAACAAAACAAAACAAAACAAAACAAAACCAACTTGTTACCAGAATATCTCCCTTTTCTCCCTTACAAGTCGAGCACTTGGCAAAGGTACTGAAATGCCTTAAGTAGCGTTGGATTTTTAAAAAACCTAATTTCTAGAGACCCACTTTCCCTCCCCTCTCCCTACCGCCTTTTAAAATTCAAATTAGAGTAACAATATGATCTTTTTACATAATTTGGCATTTCTTTAAAATCATAAAGCCATTTGAAGTTTACTTTCAACCAAACACATGCAGAATTTAATGACAGGAGGAAGTCAAAAGGATGCTGCATCTGGAAAAAAAAATCTTTATTAAACTTGTCTCCTTATCTCTTTACAATTCTCTTAGTGTTTGATTTCACTTAAGCTTTTGCTTCCAGCAAATGCCAAGGACACAAAAACTGCTCCATTTACATTATGGCTTAAAACATGATTGTTTTCCCCACCCCCTCCTCCAACCAGCAAGATAATTTTTTAAGTATAGCAGTGCTCAGTTGTTTTTCAGCCTAAACAAGTTTTAAACTATGGGCATCTGGTTATAGTGATAATAAATGAAAGATCCACAGATGGGTTAAGACTGAAATGCTGGCTTATCTAATAGCTAGACGGGCAGCATGAAAACAAAGACAAATAATTCCAAGTGATTCAAACAGTGTCTTTTTTTAAAGATTTTAATTATTTATTTGAGAGAGTGCATGCACAGGTGCACGAGTGGGGGGAGGGGCAGAGGGAGCCCCAGGCAGGGCTCCATCCCAGGACCCCACCCCCACCATGACCTGAGCCAAAGGCAGAGGCTTAGCCCACTGAGCCACCCAGGCACCCCTCAAATAGTGTCTTTTAAAACACTTGTTTATTATCATACTAAGAAGGAATTTTCATTCTTTCTTTTTTTTCATCCTTCAAAATGCATGGAACTGCCACTGTTAGACAACTGGCATTATGGAAATGCATAAAAGTGAAGAAATCATTTAAGAAATAACATGAAATAATATATAATTAGATTCAAAATTGATGAGACAGATGTAAATACTGTCAATTTGCGGAAGACGAGATCAGAAAAAGGTCCATGGGAATGATGAGAAAGGAGATTTGGGTACAATGACGCCAATCAACGTCTGTGTTTAGTGAGGCTATAAAGGCCACATAGAAAAAAATGCAGAACACAGAAGTTACGTACTGTTGCGTTTTTTCATGGTTTGTTTATCTCTTAAACAAGAGTTAATTGTACAGTCCCTTTAAAAAACAACTTCTTTGTAAAGAGGCACAGTGCTGCACATTCACGGCATACTTATCGGGAACCTATTATGCACAATGGCAAAGTGCCAGGGGGGATGGGGAAGGGGGAGGGAGAAGATGGAGAGGTCCAAAATCAATAGGAAGGAGGTCACTGGTATTTGCTTGCAGCACGGTCTTTGAAGCAGGCAAGTCAAGATTCATATCCTAGTTCCACAGTTCACAGGGTGGGTGGTTCTGGGCCAACCGCTAACCCTCTCCCATAACAGAAGGCAGACCGTGAAAAGGGCAGGCGAGGGATACAAGCAAAGTACCCCGGAGGATTCAGAGGAGGGAGTGATGGCATCCTGCTGACGGAGGGCCTCAGGGGAGAGAGTCACTGGATCTCAAGACATGGGGTCTCAAAAACCCGGTAGGAGAAGCACATGAAGGGAGTGAGAGAAGGAGGGAGCAGAAGGGAAAGGGGTTGCAGTGAGGCAAACCCCCTCCCCACAACTTGGGCAAATAGGCCGCTTGGGCCTGACAAGACAGGAGGTGGGGGCAGAGGGTAGCCCTGGAAAAGAGACAGGAGGTGAGCTGCCACTGGATGAAAGCAGGCTGAACTTTGGAAGACGGCCCTGCAGGCAGTCTAGGGAGTAGGGACATCCCTGCTCTCGAGGGAACGCCATGGAAGGTCTACAGTCCCAGAAGTGCCTGGATCGGAGCGAGGCTGTGAACCTGGAAGACTCATCCGATGCCTGGGAGAACAGATGGGAAGGGCTGGGCAGCAGCAGCGTGCTCGGGCAGCACAGCCAGGAGGCAAGAGGGCCCGGATCGGGAGTGGAGGTGGTGGAGGTGAAGGGAAAGGACAGACAGAGCCCAATGGGGCCGACATTACTGAGATGGGACTGACAACACATGGCAGGAGACAGAAGGGGAAAATGACACAGACAGAAAAGCAAGTGCCTCACCCCACAAGCAGAGCCACGGGCTGGATAGCTCCCATCGCTCTGGGTTGGAGTAAATGTACAATAAAGAGTTCTTGATTTACATACTTGCCGCAAATGTGCTTTCTGTATAGGGTACTTTATGATACCTTTATTCCTTTTAACAGCTTTATTACTTTTTTATTGAGGTGAAATTCACATCACATAAAATTAACCACTTTAAAGTGTGTGATTCAGTGGCATTTAGGAGTCAAAATGTTGTACAACTATCAGCTCTGTCCAGTTCCAAAATATTTTCACCACCCCCAAGGGTGACGTCATACCCATGAAGCCGTCATTCTCTATCGTCCCCTCCCCCCAGGCCCTGGCAACCTCCACCCTGCTTTCTGTCTGTATGGATTTACTATTCTGGATTTGCACATAGTATGAGACTCTTTGCGTCTGGCTTCTTTCACTGAGCATAATGTTTTCAAGGCTCATCCAAGTGGTACCATGTAGCAATACCTCATTTCTTTATAGGACATCTTTACTTTTGGAAATTCAAAAGGAAATGGGGAAACGAGCTTCAGTGCTTGAAGTAAAAGTGCATTCTTTCTTTCTATCCACTGAAACTAGAAATAACCATGTTTCTATTTGATAGAAACAGCCTTCAGAGGGAGGAACTCGACCTCAATTTGCTCTAAGCTCACACACACACACACACACTTTTTAAAAAAGTTATCCAGCCAATGCCGTCTAACATGATATCATTAAGGGATGAGCTTAAAGAACTTCATTAGAAGTTGTAGATAATTCACTCTAATCGAAAGCAATTTCATAGTAGTAAATATGTGTAACTCGGAAAAATGTATTCCTCTCTTATAAATATTTATGACTTGAAAACTGAAGATTTTAAGGGAAATGAAGTTTTATTTTGGAAGTGTGCTTGAGAGAAGGATGGGGCAGAGATGAGTACGCGAAGAGCTTACTAAAATAATAATGAAAGCTACTTATAATATGTAACCTCTATAAAAACAATTTTAGGGGCTCCTGGGTGGCTCAGTCGTTAAGCGTCTGCCTTCGGCTCAGGGCGTGATCCCAGAGTCCTAGGATCGAGCCCCATATTGGGCTCCTCCACTGGGAGCCTGCTTCTTCCTCTCCCACTCCTCCTGCTTGTGTTCCCTCTCTCGCTGGCTGTCTCTCTCTCTGTCAAATAAATAAATAAAATCTTAAAAAAAAAAAAAAACAATTTTAAAGCTCTGAGGTAGAATGTAGGACGTAGATGTAACCTCTTTGGTATTAAACTTATTATGAAAGTAATCTTCATTCAATGGCCCAGTTTCACCAAGGTCACCTGGATAGCGCACTGCCCACCAAGCACGAGGTCCTAAATCGTCACTTACGCGTATCACAGCCAAATCAAGTCACACGGATGCTGAATAAGCCGTACCTAATGTTTGCGTCAGACTTTAGACAAAAGACACTGTGTGTCTACCAGCTTCGTTGACAGCCCTGTGGATCCGTGGCTCAGGATGGAATATGATTACCGCTAGCCCATTTTCAAAGATACGAACCCTAGGTCAGGTGGTGGCACCAGGACGCGTTCTCCGTCCTGCAAGGTGCTGGGCTTTCAGGAACATTTTGATGATTTGTGAGGAAAACTGCACGGAAAAAAATCTTAAAAAGATACCTGTTGAATTCCTGAGCCACTTTGCTATTGGATGAGAAACGTTTCCATTCGAGTCCACCTACTCGCTTTTTGTTTATTTTCCCCATATTGTGACTGTAAGAGAGATTCTGGATTTCTGTGAGCATCCTAGAACAGTGAGTCCTCCCAAAGAATGGACAGTATTCTTATGCGGTGCTTTCATAAATGATACTCTTTTCCATGCCATTAGGGGCCTAAGCCTTTCTTTAAAATTTTATTCCTGGCTATATAATTGCAGAGAGTAAGACTCAGAAACCTTCTAAAATTCCCAGGTAAAATAGAGCACAAATAACAAAATTTTATACACACACACACACACACCACACATATACACACACATATATTTTTAATATATTTAATATCCATATATAATATATGTTTTCTAAAACTCAAGAAAATACAACCTACTTAAAATGAAATCAAAGAAAACAAACTGCTTAATCTCAAGAAATGCAGACTTTTGGCATCTTTCCAAAAGTTTCCTGTGACAAGAGAAGCATAAACGTGTTCTACCAGGACTAATTCTGAATATTCCACCAGCTTCATCTTGCCAAGTATTACTCAGCCTGCAGAGGAGATTAGGGACTGCCTCCTCTCCACTGTGATACCGACAGGGGCCTCCAACCACACCAAATGTTCACTGGGGCTTCCACAATCTATGTCTGCTCTCGATCGCGATCTTCCATGGAGACTACAGAGGCGGGAGTGGACAGACAAGCCCTTTGTACGAGCACAGAATTAGCAAACATGGCCCCGACATGCCAGACAATGGCGGATCGTCTAGATAAGCAGCTCCGATAAGATAAGCTGCTTGATAGGACCAGGGTCTGCTCACCTCAGGCCTTAGTAAGGCTCTTAGCTGAGTCTCCTCTTCAGTTAAATGAGCTAACCCTTTCCAAACCCTTCTAGGCAGTCCCAGTAATGAACTGTTCTCTGGTTCCTATAGGAACTAGTCAACATAAAACACGAGCCAGAGGGTCTAAACTGATGTCACTGGGTGAACATTGGGAAGTCAGTGAAACCTCTGTTTTGTTGCGACTGTGGAGTTGATGATGTCAGAAATCCCAGGACATAACATAAATACAAAGAAACAATGCTAAGTTGACATTTCCTAAAGAGACATAGAAAAAGAATGACCTGAATGGAGTTTCCCTAAAAATGGAATGTAAAATGATGACATGAGGTACAAGACAGCTTCCCCTCAGAATGACCCCTTTAAAGCAGCCCTGTTATCATCCGTAATGGCCCGTGTTCTGGAATCCTCACTCTGTGCCCTTTCCCCTCATAAGTCAATGATTTACTGCCTGCCTGCACATTTGCTAACCCTCCCTTAAGTTCTCCAGAGTCTGCCATTATCCCCTATTGTTGACTCTAAGTCACCGGAAAACAACAACAACAACAACTCCTCAGGCTTTAATTTAAAAATGTTAATTTCTCCCTTTAATTTTTATATATGGTTTAATAAAAATATACCTATGGCTCTATTTTTCAAAGGAAAACTTAAAGTAAACACTTAAAAAAAAATCAGCTGTCTCCAAATACCAAAGCTTCATTATGCTGTGCATTCACCCATGTCCTCTACCGACATGAGGCCACAGGATCCATGCGTGTCAATAGACGGAAACCCCCAAATACCGCGTATTATCTCTGTAGCCTTCCATGTCAATGCTGTGGCAGGGATTTACTCTCTCTCTAGAGAGACATCACTTCTTGCCACAATATTCCTTGTGCGGGAAATTTTCTTTCACACCCCTCTCTGGGCACTTCCTCCCTAGGAGGAAAAACACAGGACTCAATGTGCAAGGCGGCTTCAGGAGGTCCTGCCACCAACATAGCTGTACACCGTTTCAGGTCTGGTTAAGGAGACTCTTGTTATCCTGTCCATCTATGAAAGAGGTGAATGTTTTCTAGATGAATAAGTCCCTTCTGAGCCTCATCCTTATAGGCTGAAATCTTCCAGAGCCACAGAGTAGACGAGAAACCTTGAGTCACTAAACTGGTCACTAAATGTCCAAAATGGTAGACAGATTTTTTTTTTTTTTTTAAAGTTGTTGCCTCCCAGGGTGTAGGAACAAAGGGACTCAGAAGATGACAGGGCGAGTCTTCCGGGGGAGTAACAACCAGTTGGAAATATGCAGTAAATACTAACATCTTTTCTAAGGTTGCAGGAATAGGCATTGGGCAAGAAACTTATTAGAATGAATCATTCAGAGAGAAATAAACAAGCAGAGCAAAAAAAAAAAAAAAAAAAAAATGAAAGTTTTTCCCCATGTGTCATTCAATGGAATACACCAATGCCTCAGACACAGACGGTTGCAATGTGTGTGAATGGGCTTTGCCCAATCCTGACTGAAAAAATTACTGGAGAATATTCACGGCGTGTGAAAATCCATAGAAGCCATGGAGTTGAGGGGCCCGCCCGAGCATCTGCAACATTCCCAGTGTCAGTCGGGAGATACTAGTGTCCTCAGAAACTCTCCTTCCCACCCAGGACTTTTCCAACAGCGCAGCCAGCTCGCCATTCATGAATCACCATTCTTTCCTCATCTGTGGCAAAACAAACTCTGGTTGCCTGACATGGAGCCTTCTGGCGAACCAAGCCAGCACCATCCCTTCCTCCTGGTGGCCAGTCAATATTTCATTCTTGCCCGAAAACCCCTTGTTTAGGGTCCTGACTCATTTCATTCTAGACCAGACATTGGGATGGAGAGGCTAATGACAGAGGCCCCGAAATAAAGAGGGGGAATGAAACGGATGATCACGTAAGAATCCAAGCACCTGGCTTCTTGGGGATCTTGGACCTTCAAGCTGGACAAACCCAGCTGCGCAACGGCAGGAGTCCAGCTTTGGTTCCATTTACTGTGAGGTTTCTGCAGGATGGCACATCCAGATCAAAGCTTCTCCAGAGGCCTTTCTTGGGATATAAAAATCCTTGGTGTTCTTTCATCATCTGTAGGAGACTTCCTGTCCTCAGCTGACATAAAATAACATGATATGAACTTGAGATGGAGAATACTAGACTGGGAATCCTATAGCCTTTGGGTTACAAGGCAGAAGATAAGAAGAGCCAACTCTGAACCAATAGCAGAGTCAAGCTCTTCTCTGACATTATACTGCACTTTGTGGAGAAAGGGGACAGAACATTGAGATCACAATCCCAGCTTGAATTGTCTCCTTCCTTGTGGGCCGCAGAGAAGCAAGCAACCACTGTACACTCTGAAGAGCAGGGATGGATCCACATGCCAAGAACCTAAAAATCCTCAATCTAAAGACAGACATAATGCTAATTATGACCTTGAACTTGTATTACATGTTGTAAGCCATGAAGAAGGTATTAAAGAATAAATGCTATTCACAGTGAAACCTATGAAGTCATTGAGAAAAAAAAGTAATAAGCTTTGGGCTTGAAAATCAATTTCTTTTGAAAATTAAATTTTTTAATGGCACATTCATTTGATAAGTATTTACTGAGCACCTACTAGGAACTAGGTATATTAGTGAACAGAATTAATACAACTCTTGGAGCTTATGTTCCCTCCCAGTACACAGACAAAGGTTACAGGACTCAGCATGACATGGGCAAGGCGGGCCCATGTGTGAGAAGAACACACACATGCCTCTCTGAGCATTTTCAATGAATCCAGAAAACTTCTCTTAGTTTCAAAAAGGTCTTTCATACAGCACAATGGGGACAAAAAAAAAAAAAATCCCCATTTAGAATCCGTTCCTTGTTCAAGCTATGTCCTACGTAGGCTCATATCTTTACGTTCGCTGTGGTTTGGGTTCCTGAGATAGAGGTAGAAGATCAGGCAAGAGAGGGCTTTGGAAGAGAATCAAGGGAGAAGGGAAGACAAGTAGGAGCTAGAGAGATATGGAGGTAGAAGGGCCAAGGCAGACTTTGCCTCCCAAACAAAATGACCTGGCAACAACAACACCATTGGTGACTTGACATTTGCCCTCATGACTGGAAAAAAGGGGTTCCTGGCCTCCCTTGACATCTGTGTCTTCACTCTCAGGATGTTCCAGGCACATCAAACCAATTTGCCTTTATCGAATTATTGGAGTAAAATGATGCGTTGTTTTAGGCTGCCCAGCATCTATTCTACTTTTCTTTGATTTCTCCTTTATTTTGGAGATCCAAATAACAAGTGTTGCCAGTGTTTAAACCCAAAGTATTGATAATTATATTGCAATAAATTCCTGATGATTCAAAGCTATATGATCAACATTCTCGGTTTTCAATGCTAAATGGGGCCACCATACCTGCCTAACACCACCGCTTTGTTGCAGAGATGATGATTCTGATAACTTGCCCAACATCACACAGCTGGTCCCTGAAAGAGCAAGATGTGGGACACAGTGCTTCTACCCCAAGGACCAGATTCTTCCCTCTACCCCAATCTTCCCTGAAGAGCCTTTGGACCCTTTCTTTTATTATTATTATTTTTTTTCTTTTTCATTCTTATGTCATCTACCTTCTCTCTGGCCACTTCTTCAAGTGTCTACACTGAGACCCGGTCAGGAACATGGAAAGGTGACAGACACTTTGCCAGGTCTTGTTTAACATTCAAAAAGGAATTTGGAATCAGTTAAACTGTCCTTAACCTGAGATCTGTTTGCATAACTCAGGGATTTAAATGGTGATGCTAGCTAGCATCAATATTTGAAGGACGGAGACAAGAATGCACACTTAATATGCAGATATCCTATTCCTAAAGAATCTTGAAACGGTGCTTTGCAAAGCAAACAATCCCTATTTCAAAGAATAGTTCCAAGGAGCAAATATTAAGCATGTGCTGTGTTGGCTCTAACCCTGCCCTTGTGGGTGGTGTACCAACAAGCCAGACAGCATGTGATGTGGAATTGCTCTGGGAGCCACACACATGGTGAGCAGGGCTTTACAGAGCCCTCAACAAAGGCAGGAGAGCCTCAAAAGGCCAGCCTGAGAGGCCAGAGCTCAGCTCTCAGCAGACCTGGGAATCCCTTCTGGTGACCCTCCAGGGTTCTACTCCTTAGCCCTCCAGACTTCTGTGGGTCATCCCTAAGAAGCCCAGACGATTCTGGATCAAAATGAGGATTTTCTTCTCCAAAGTAAATCTTGGGTGCCACTCTGGGGCCTGTTTTTTGGCAGACCTCTTCAGGAATACACCCAGCTGTCCTTTGGCTAGACAGGGATGAGGAGGGATTGTTGCCACTTTCCTTGAAGCTATGCTTTGAAGTCTTTGCCTTATATCTGTTTGGCCAGGCTCAGTCCGCTGACCCAGAGGCAGATGAGCCTGGTGGCCTAAGGTAAGCCTGTATCAACAGCACATTTTTGTTATCCCCAAAGGGGATGGTGATGACCTGGAAAGGCTCACAGACTTACTCTAAATTTTCTTCTTAGCAACAATGCTGGCAGTACAAGTTACGTTTTCCAAAGTGCATTTCCTCTGGTGCACATTTATGCGTATTCCTTTGTTTAGTGATATGTATTTACTTCTGTAACTTTCCTAAGGTCATAAATATTAAGAATACTTTTCTTATTGTTCAGCAAGATCTTTCCAAGTATTTGCATGTGTTATGTTGACAGAATCTATAAAAATATTAATAGAAATTTTACTGGGAGATATGTTTTACTTTTATTATGTAAATGTACATCACAGGGGGAAAAAGCAAATTTACTAAGACGCAATAACAAAAAATAATTAAGTACTATTTTTGCACTCTAATAAAGAAACGAACATTGCTTCAGTTGTTAAATACAGCTTCTGTCTCACAATTAGGTGTTTAAGTGATAGATTTGTTTCTATGATTCATATTATTATACCTTTGTCCCAATGTAGAGTGATTCGAGACACTTTGCCCCATCTTGTGCCTATCAAGCTGTTTCAATGCACGATTTGTCCTGTCAATTGGCTCTTGGATGTGTGAAGTTGGAAATATTGTCATTGTCACTGTCAAAGACAGAAGCAATTTATCTGGAAGGTACTGAAGTGTGCCCCTGAAGACAAAGTCACTTAATAAAAGTGACACCACATTGAAACATACATCCCCTCATCGGGCCCCTTCTGGTGAGGTGGCTCAAGGATGGTCAAACCTGTCACTGTTCCACTCGGTGGGGCAAGAGCAATTTATTTCATGACAAGTCTAATATCTCCCCTTCTGTTTTCTATTCAGGAGAGTATCCTGGAGAGAGACAGACATTCAGCAGAGCTCTCCAGGCCCCAAAACGTTCACAATGAGAAGATTCCCTAAATGATAAATCAATATGGAGCACAATGCCTGAGAGTTATCCTGACAAATGGATTCAAGGGACAAGCACGGTGGCAGGTGAAAAATGTCACCAATTTTACTCCTCGTAGCACTTTATCAGTTCATTTTGCTTAGTGCACAATTCATTAGAAATGGACCAGAGACGGCATTAAACATTTGGAAGGAATCATATCGAGACAACATTCAGTTGGAGGTAATAAAATAAACACACCAATCTCTGGGCTGCAAGTCTAGAGCTCTTGATCAAAGGCCAGTGAAGGTTTGCAACAAGAGAGGTACACTGAGGCGAATGAAACATGGAATTACTATGTATTCCAGAGAAATGAACATTTATGTTCAAACGAAAACCTCTACATGAATGTTCATAGAAGCTTCATTGGCAATAGCCAAAAAATGGAATTGGTCCAAATGTCTTTCGACAGGCAAATGGTTAAGTAAACTGTGGCACAGCTCTACCATGGAATGTACTATTGACAATCCGGATGGATTGTCTGCAACAATCCAGATGGATCTCCAGGGAATTTTCCTGCATGAAAATGAACAATCCTGAAAAATGACATACTGTAGGATTCCATTTGTATATCACTTTAGAGATGGAGAACAGATTGGTGGTTGCTGGGGTCAGGGGTGGGGTGAGGACTCACTGTTGTGAGGGACATATTTAGAATCTTCACTGTGGGGCTAGAAGGCTGGAAACATGCCTACACTCGTGCAAAAGTTGCACAGAACCAAATACACGCACGCATCCTGAGTACAACTTGGAAAAGCTGAAGAAGATGGGTGGAGGGTATGACTGCAGTATTACATGACAGTTTTGCAAAGTGTTACCCTTGGAGTAAAGTGGGTAAAGTGTTGGAGAACTCTCTGGCTTACTTCTTAACAACAGCGTGTGAATCAATTATCCCAATGAAAATATCAATTAAAAAAGTCATCCATCTTATTAAGAGTTGTTTTTCTAATTAAGCTATCTTTTATTTATAATTATTTATCAAAATTTGTAATACATTTATGCTGTTCTGATCAATGCATATGCATATTAATTGTATGGATAACTCAAACCAGAAGATATTTATATTTAAAGACATGGTCAAAAATTAGTTTTTAAAATTTTCTAATATTTACATATTTTCCTTGCAGAAGAAATATGACAGGATGGCAAATAAATGATTGAACAACATTCTGAAATCCATTCTCTCCCTTTACCGGGGAAAGGGAGAGTGACCCAAGAAAAGAAAGAAATGGTCTGGTTTAATCTCCTTGTCAGCTTGTTAATAACAGATCTTGTGCCATATGCTAGCAGGAAAGATCTTATCTGTGGAATGTTTTTTGCAGGGTGTATCTGTTTGCCTAGAATTGTTCGTGGTAAACAAACCTGAAAGCTGTAGAGTTACAGCACATGGCTTCCAGGAAAACGTCTCTTAAGCTACGTAACTAAGTATAAAATGGAAATGGAAATACGTGTAAGTATAAAATGGAAATGTCTCAAGGTTTAGAGGGCTCTCCTCCACATAAGTACTAAAACCACATACAGTGTTAGGTATCTTCTGTGTTATCTGGGCTAGACCACCTATGATGCAGCAAGAAGGGACTGAAAAAGACTCACGGATGATCCCAGATCTCACCTTGTTTGGCTTGTGCTGTTTCCTTGAAATTATTAGTAAAGTTTGGTCCTGGATGAAATTTCTGATCTGAACATCCAATTCTCTGTGTAATCTCATAGGGTGATCAATAACCTTTCAATCAGACACTGATACTATTTTAGGATGGCATTCGATGGGGTTGCAAGGGCTGCAGGAGGGGACAGAAGGACTGTAAGAGATCAAGGAGGAAAAGAAATGCTGTAGAATTTATGATGGTTAAAGAAGAACTATTGTAAGTAATGCTGCTGTGGACATGGGGGTATGGATATATTTTCTAGTTAGTATTTTCACTTTCTGGATATATTCACAGAGGTGGAATTGCTGGATTACACGTAGTTTCTTTTTTTTCTTTTTTCTTTTTTTTAAGACATGGGGCTTGAACTCATTACCCTGAGACCAAGACCTGAGTTGAGATTAAGAGTTGTACACTTACAGGCACCCCAACCAGGCACCCCATAGTTGTTCTATTCTTAATTTTTTGGGATCCCCCATTCTGTATTCCATACTGTGGCTGTGCCAATTTACAATCCCATAAACAGTGCACAAGGGTTTTCTTTTTTTCACATTCATGCCAGCACTCGTTTTCTCTTATCTTCTTGGTGATGGACATTTTAATAGGCACAAGGTGATATCTCATTGTGTTTTAATTTACATTTCCTTAATGCCTAGTGATGTTGGGCATCTTTTCAAATACCTGTTGGCCTTTTGTAGATCTTCTTTGGGGAAATGTCTATTCAAGACCTTTGCCCATTTTTAATTGGGTATTTGTTGGTGTTATTGTTGTTTATTTGTCTTTGCTACTGAATTATATGAGTTCTTATATATTTCGGGTATCAACCCCTTATATAGTTATGCAAATGATATATGGTTTGACATTTTTTTTCCCATCATAGATTGCCTTTTGATGGTTCCTTTTGTTATGCGGACACTTTTTAGTTTGATGAAGTCCCACTTGCTTATTTTTTATTTTGTTGCTTATCTTTCAGGTGTCATATCCAAAATATCATTCCCAAGACCCAATAGCTAAGACATGGAAACAACCTAAATGTCCATTGATTGATGAATGGATAAAGAAGTTGTGAGATAGATAGATAGATAGATAGATAGATAGATAGATAGATAGATGATATAATTCAGCCATAAAAAATTAAGGAAATCTTACCATTTACAACAACATGGATGTACCTTGAAGGCATTATGCTAAGTGAAATAAGTCAGACTGAGAAAGACAAATACTGTACGATCTCACTTATATGTGGAATCTAAAAAAACCAAATAAACAACCCTCCCCCCAAAATGAAAATAAACAAACAAAAAAACCCAGCTCACAGACAGAAAGTTCAGACTTGTTACCAGAGGCAGGAGTGGGAGGGAGGGTAATTGGAAGGATGGTGGTCAGAAGGTAGAAACTTCCAGATAAAAGATAAATAGGTGCTAGGCACATAATGCACAAAGCGATGACTACAGCTCACATCTATGATACACAGGAGGGTTGGTAGGAGAGTAAATCCTGTAAGTTCTCATCACAAGGAGAAAATTCTTTTTTTCTTTTCCTTTTTATTGTATCTATGTGAGAAAATGAGTGCCAGCTACACTTAATTGCGGTACTCATTTCACAACATATGGAAATCAAACCATCAGGTCATACGCCTTAAACTTATACAATGAATGCCAACCACTTCTCAATAAAACTGGAAAAAAATAGTGCCTGGCATACAAGGTACTATTATAAGTTGGAAAAAAAAAAAAAAAGAAGAGTATGCTCATGGTATTTTTTTAAAGAGATGCTAGTTTGATAACATAGGTTATATTGACTACATTTAAAGAGTCATGCAGCAATTTTATTTAAAGTTACAGTGTTTTAAGGGCATGTGGGTGGCTCAATCTGTTAAGTGTCTGCCTTCGGCTCAGGTCATGATCCCAGGGTCCTGGGATCGAGCCCCGCATCAGGGTCCCTGCTCAGCATCCCTCTCCCTGTGCCCCTCCCTCCCGTTCATGCTCTCTCTCTTGCTGGCTCTCACTCTCTCTCTGAAATAAATGAACAAAATATTTTTAAAACTTAAAAAATAAAATTACAGTATTTTAAATATGATAAAAATTATATCCTTTGCAACTGCTTAAGTGTACAATGGAAATATTCACTGTGTAACTTAAAAATGTATAGTCAACTAAAATACTGATAATATTTTGTAGAAAACTGAATGAAATCCCTAGAATATGTCTTACCTGACTGACTGTTACTTGAAAGATCTACTCATAATTAAAGAACTGCTAACTAAAACTACACCAAGATGCCTTTCTCACTTACCAGACTGGTAAAAATAAAAGGTATGGCACACATTGTGTTCACAAGGCTATGGAGAAATAGACACTCTCATGTACTTCAGATTGGGGTACAAACTGATATAACCTTTTTGGAAGGGAGTTGGTAATAGAGAACAAAACTAAACAAGATCATCGAATACTTGACTCAGCGCTAATTTATATGGAAAATAAAAATACCTTTATAAGCATATATAGTTGAGTAGACAATCTTGAAGGTTTAGCTTTTAGATACATGCAGCCAAGGATCTGTTTTTGATCAAAATCACCCCATCATGCTGATCGGATCAACCTATTTCAGTGACGGTTGACGAATACTATTCTAACTGTCCTGGTGCACGTGTGTGTGTGTGTGTGTGTGTGTGTGTGTGTGTGTGTTTGAAATAACACCTCTGACAATCAAAATCTGTAATTACTCAAGAGCTTTACTGTATTTACCTTCTGTTTCCAAATAGAACCCAATGCATGATGTGAAAGTAATTTTTAATGACTAGCCCCATCGTGTTTTTATATTGTTAGTTAAAAGTCACCTTGGAACCGTAACTTTCTTACTATTTAACTATTCAGCTCTGCTCAAAGAAATAGTGTGACTGATAATATTGCAACTATTCACCTCCACAGTAGAGTTATCACACTGAAAAAAAGCCCTAAAGAATTCTCCTGCTAGATTTCTTTGTAAGAAAAGAGAGTGATATCAAATATTTAGAAATACAGGAGCAAGGACTTACAGAGGTTTATGTTAGAGCTTTGAAGAGTGTCTGGTTAAAGTCATTGCTAATGAGTGTATTCTTAAGAGAAGAAAAAAGAAAGAAGTCTCTCTTTCAGTGTTGGGAAAATGAGAATAAGGAACGAAGCCGACTCACCGGAATCTTTTGAGATGAATGACCACTTCAACAAGTACAATTATTTTTAGTAAGAGTGCACTTGCACTGGAGCGAAGGTTTCAAATCTTGATGGATTAAGGAAAAGCAAGAAGCTCTTCTGTTATTTTTCAAGAAGCACCTGCTCGGCAGCCAGAAGAGTCCTATTTTCAGCCACAGTAGAGTAATACTAGCAGGGCAAAGTCTATGATCACTGCCCAGTAGACAGACTCCATTTTGCTTCCCTCTGGTTGGCTCAGCAGAGGCAAAGAGCCATGGAGACCATCAGCCCAGGTAAGCAGAAAACTCAACAAGGCAAATGGAGGAGGAGACCTGTGAACGGCATCAGAAGGAAAGTCTATGTGGCCAGCAAGGGAAGAACAAGGAAAACATCTAGTCTATATCCTTTGAAATGGGTCTGACTTTCTAGGCTCCGGAAACCTCATACACATAAAGCAAAGATACAGATAGCATGACTTCCAGATCTAAGCCTGGAAAGCAGATCTCTTTCTTAGAAGAATTTTATTTTCATTGTTTTAGGAAATGTCTCTTTTTAAAAGTCACATAAGTTCCCCATAAAGGCACTGAATTTCCCATATGGGCCTTTGTACTGATTCTTTTGAGCTCTCTCAACATGCTTCTGATGAGTTTCTGTGTGTTTCCATGTTCTCACTCTCTCTCTCCAACACCAGCTTCATCGGGATGCTGAGATGCTTGGGGTGATAAGAGCTACTAGGACCCAAAGGACAGTCATACATGGATCTACAGGAGCACAAAGCCCTGTCACGGAGACAGCTGGTGCAGGTTCAGCTCATTCTTCCTCCTTTACCAGGAACAGAGTGTGACGGTTAATCTTCTGTGTCATCTTGACTGGGCTCTGGAATGTCCAGATATTCGATTAAACATTATCCTGGGTGTGTCTGTGAGGATGTTCCTGGAGGAGACTAACATTTGAATCCTTAGATTGGGTGAAGTGCATTGCCCTCCCCAGTGTGGATGGGCCCCGTACAATCCCTTGAGAGTCTGAACAGAATAAAAGGTGGAATAAGGGAGAATTTTCTCTCTCTGCCTGTCTTCAAGCTGGGACATTGATCTTCTCCTGCCTTTGGATTTGAACTAGGCTGGAGCTAGACCAGTTGCTCTCCTGGGTTTCCGGCTGCCAACTACAAGTCTAGGGACTTTTTAGTCTCCATAATCACATAAGCCAATTATCTTCAATAGAACCCTTTATTATGCACTATATACAGTGCATATATAAAAAATAAATCTCTTTACACACACACACACACACACACACACACACACACACACACACCCTATTGGTTCTGTTTTTCTGGAGAACCCTCACGCAGGTGGGATCTACCACTTCACCACTATCTCCCCTCTCCACACCCCATAAATCCTCTTTCTCACTATCCCTTTTTGTTAGGGATTGCTCGAATGTTCCTCAATTACTGTCAGCTCTCAACCTCTATAATTGTGATTCTGTAACAGTGATTCTATACTGAATCAAAGTTATGATGTCTTTGAAGGGAAGTAGACTAAGAAAGTCAGACTTGATTTTTCTTCAACACCGAGTTATACTTGGGAAAATAGTAAAGATGAGTGTTTGTGTTCCTCATTTCCAGAGGGGACAGGCCATCTTAGCCTCACACTGAAAGAGCATTTGCTCGACCTGTGGGGAGTTCAGGGCAGAGAGGACATGCCTTCAGGAGGCCCTGGCTTCTCTCTTCTGTAGCCTCCCTCTACAGATGGCCTCACTCTGCCCAAGTCCCAGGAATCTCTTCTTGTGCTTCTTGTGAGTTCCCTCCATTTTGCCTTCTATATAAATACCTGGGAATTCACAGTAACAGCCCATGTTAGAGTGCAGACTCCCAGATTATAAGTATGGGTGCCACATTAACAGCATATGACACACTGTGTGAGCCCCAGAATAAAGAATAAAAAATCAGCTAACTCTCCTTAACTTTCAACTTTTTAATGGCATGATAACATACTCAGCGTTACCATTTTCAGACTCTTAAAATTCAGGCTAGTTTCATGTGAGTTTATTTCCTTTTGGATGTTGGTCTATTTGTAATGATGAATGAATGATAATAATGTAATAATAATGAATAACAATAATCATCTCAATTAATAAAATGAATGACTGGTATCCTGAGAAAATAAGATATCAAGGAAGCCCGAAATATAGCTAAGCTCATATTTAAAGGAGTTTAAAAATTAACTTTCCTCACTGATTGGTTAGAAGGAACAGGAACAGACTGGTGGTAGTTTTAGTTTGTTTAGGGTTCTCCTGCTTTGTTCAAGGTTTCTCTACTACCAGGCCTCTGTTACCTCAGTTGGCAGTGATGCCTTATTTTGTTGGGTCAGTGCTTTTCACAAAACTGTGAATGTGCTCAGAAGGTAATGAATGGGCACCTGGATAGGCTATGCAAGAAACAAACAGATGGGGGAAAGAGTTTGGGGTGGAAGTGAGATGATATGAAACCTTCCTTTCCCGGCCCCAGCTATGATGAGGAGTTTCCGGAACCTGGAAGGACACTTTTGTTCAACATCAAATGTCTCAAGCCCAAGCCCAGATGCCTTCCCTGCCTGCCCTGCACTCTCCTTTTTGGATGGCTCTTCTTGGCCATCTCCCATAGTTTTCTGTCAGTCACAGACTCTGTGTCTCAGGTCAAGGGCGGCAAATCTTTGCACTGTCACTGAATGTTCCCTGTTCCTTGAGTTTGTGCAATCACAGAATTGGCAGGTGAGGCTCCCTCTGTGACAGTAAGGCCTCCGTTATCTGCCTCAAGTGCCGATGGCCCAAATCAAACTTGACATTGCCTGTCTCTCTCCACAGTCATTCTGCTCTGCCTGGTGGCAATTCAGTCTGGGGGTTAAAGGAGAAAATGGCTCTTGGAGCTTCTCACTGATTCCATCAAAGAACCCACTCACCCTACCAGGAGCCACGCTGCAGCAGGGCAATATATTCCTTCCACCGAGCAAATAGATTCAGTTAAAAAAAATAAACACGCTGGAGGGAGGCCACAATTTTTCACCAGTCAAACCTTAGTCTTAATACACAGACATACACACTCCCCCAACTTCCTGAAATTCCTTCCTTGCAAAGCTTGCAGTGTGTGAATGCTAAGAGAAAAGTTAGCATCTCTAAATTAGAAATGTGATGTGTGTGCCCGCACGCATGTGTCCACGTGCAAGTGAGAGAGAAAGAGATATGAAAATGCACTTTGTGGCCTGAGGAAACATGCCCCAGCTCTTCTTCTTGTAGAGGTATACAGTGGGAAAATTAACAGACCTGGTGAAATCTGATGGAAAACAAATCCTAATTTTCCCCCTTAATTTTCTTTCAGGAAAAATATGAAATAAAAACATAATTTAGTCCGAGGTAATGAAAACTACCTCTAACCTAATTAAACTCTCCACTATCCCCAATAATCCTCCAAAAGCAGAAGACAAGTGAGATTTTTATTCTTCTAACTAGAAACTTAGATTCAAAGGAAGACTCTGAACAGAGTCACCTCCCTAAAATATTTGATCCCTTGTTAGATTTTGGTTTGGACAAAATTTTTAACTTGATGATTCCATCTTGCTTTAAAAATGTATAAGAAATTCACCAATTTAAACCTGCTGACATACAGTTCAAGCTCTACTCACTATTGCCCTTATATGAGCTTAAATCTCCCAATAAAACAACAAACTCAGTTTCTATTGCCCAAATTAATGTGGCAAGATCTCCTATCATTTGGATTGCTGCAGAAGAGCTCCCAATAAAAGAACAGTTAGTTATTTTGGGGTGCCCAGGAAAATTCCCCTGTGACCCTACAAAGCACCATGGGCTCCAAGAACCATGGAAAGTTTGAATGAACCTGGGAAAAGGGCTGCTGTCCCAGCTCTGGACCACTCTTTGCTCAGCGGGATCAACACAGCTACATTTTGTGCTCAGAGTGGTCCCAGTTTTCTTGAATCAATCCCTCACTCTTCTAGCAAAAGGAATTGAAATCTAGGCCAAAGGTCTGCACTGCAAATAGACATCACACCAGCCTCCTCCACTTCCTTCCTGGCCAACATGCTCAAAGCAAACTTTTCCACCGAGCTCCAGTTTCAAACCGGAAGCCCTCAGACAACCAGGGGAAGACAGGCAGAGAAGTGATTTTTGTGCTAATCAATTCTGAGCCCCAGCTAAGCCAATTATCGATGACTTATTGACCTCACAATAAGATAAAAGCAAAACAAAGCATAATCCTCTTCATTTAAAGCCAATACTGCACTAAGTGATGATCCGATTAGGAAAAAAAAAAAGAATAAAAACAAAATGAGATTTTAAAAAATGACAATATTCAGTTTTATGTCACCAGGAAATTAAATTTTTAAAAAATATTTAATATTTCTGATTATTTTACTTGTGGGTCTCATCCCAAATATAAAAATAATAACAGTGCCTAATATTATGAAGTGATAACTCTCAGGCACTGTTTTATGTACCCAATATATGAATTCACTAATTCTCATGTAGCCTTGGGAGAGAAATACTGTTCTCATTCTCAATTTATATAGGAAGAACTGAGGCACAGAGAGGTTAAGGCACTTAGCAGAGAGGTTAAGGCATGAGAAGTTTGATTTCAGAGCCCAGTTCTTAAGTGCTTCTCATGTCACTTCTTTGAATCAAGATGGTATCTGTATTCAGACACTCCCTCTTTGCTCAAGTACCTTCATACTAAGACTGGGGATGTAATGAAATCAAAATCTCCCCTTGTGATATATACTGTTACTTAAAACTATTTTGCTTTTCAGGGTGATCCCTAAAGTGGCAGATTACTTCTCAATACCTTCTGTATGTGGTAGCAGGAGTTACCATTTTACGACTCAAAGTGTGCCTTCCTGAGTGCAGACAAATGAGTTGAAGCCACATGCTATACCATCTAGCTAATTTTTACCATTCCAAAAACCCTCCTAACTGACCTAACTTAATGGAGACTCCCCTAACTGAAAAGCCCCTTTTGGAGTAGCACCATCAACAAAATTCAGCCCTCTTAATTACCACGCTTTGTTCTACCCACATCCTCTGGCCAATCCTTGCTGCATTCCTAACTCTATAAAAAATTATAATAAAGGCTGCACACTGCCTGGTGGGAGGGTCTCCTAAAGGGGACAGCTCTCTCTGTTGCAAAAGAGAGATAATCCTTCCTTGGCTGGCCTTTGTTTATTCTTTAACAATACTGCTTCTCCTCCATAGGAAAGAAGGAACAAAGCAAAATTTGCAACTTCAAGGTGTTGGCCAGAGTAGCAGGGGTGGTCCAAAGATCTGTCCTAAAAGCTTCACTTAGGTGTGCTAACCAGGGCAGGAAGGGGCTATGATGGGGCAGAAGTCAAAGGGAAAACCAGAAGCAGTGGCTAATGGTGTATATTAAAATGAAAATGTACGCTATGCTATTTTTTTTATAAATGCAAGATTGTACATTATGCTTTATTTTTAGAATTTTATACATGAAATATATTAAATATGGACTTTCACAGATTTTATTTTATGAATTCTTCACAATTTTTAAAGTAACAGTATCTGGAGTGTTGTGCAAAATTTATATTGCAGTATAGGGTACTGTCATTTTGCTGGAGGTTTGGCAATCACCACATGACCCAAGAAATTAGATGCAAACTTGATTGTATATTAGCATTTTTCCAAGAAAAGAGTCATTGCATTAATCAGTAAAGGGATTAGCAATGCAAAAGAAGAAAAAACATATTGCCTATACTAAATTCCTAGAAGTAGAACTATGGCAGTGATGAATATGAACATTTTTTAAAATTTTGGTGTATATTTTAAAAGTGCCTTTCAGAAACATTTTGCCAAGTTTTATCCCAATAGCTATGTATGAGGCTCTTTCTACACACTTTGCAACAATGGTCATCACTACCTTTAGCATCTTTGTCAATTTGACAGATGAAAAAAGTTACCGTGTTATTTTTTTATTGCTAGTAAGATTAAATTTTTTCATGTTTGTTGGTGATCTTTATTTCTCCCTTGGTGAATGACCTGTTCAATTTCTTTGCCCCTTTTTGTTTCTACAGAGGGTTGTTTATCTTCTTTCCAGTATTTGAGTCTCATTTTGTTTTACATGTCACTCCTTTGGCCAATATGTCCAGAACAATAATAGACAATTCCGGTGATAATGGCAATCCTCATCTGTAGCCTGAATATATTTGAAATGCAGGACAATTCCAGAACATCAGAAATTCACCCATGAGCAAATATAAATAGCCAGATACATTTCAATGTCTCTATTACCTTGTGATTATCAGTAGCTCAGATAATTGATAATCAAGAGCTCAAAAGATAATACAAGAGGCATGTTCCAATTTCTTTCCCAAGTTTAGCAGCTCAGAAATCTGACATTACTTTTCTACCACTCAAAAGATCATAAGAAACTTGCTGACTGTATTCATGCTGTTTTAAAATTCAGTCAGAGGGGGGAAATCAGAAAAAAGTCATCTACAAAGAACATACATAACTCTGAGAACAACTGGCTGCATTACCTAGACACATGGAACAGACTTTTCCCCAAAGCAACTAATTCTCTAGCAACTTAGTTTATCACAATCTTGGGAAAAAATTTACACACCAAGATATATACATATACGTATTTATATATATATATATATATATATATATACATTCGCATCTACATGTATGCATTCATGTGCAATTAACCTTACACAGGCAAACTTCTATAAATATTGATCATGGAAGAGGAAAACTGGAAAATTGCCAAAATAATAAATCATTTGGCTATAGAACTTTCCCAGATGACAGCTCCTGTTTCTTTAGATTATCTTTCTGTGAATCTCAAAAGAAGTGCCTTCCCTGAAGCAAGACGAGAGACCGAGAATGTTCAGCCATACAAAAGGCACTGTAGCCATATCGGTGAACTCCCCCATTCGAGTATACATCTCTTAGTTTCACAACCCCCTCACATATTACAATGCAGAATGAGGGCCATGACTGATGAAAACCTTGGAGATTTCTCTACCTGTCAAAATGTATGGCCTCTCCAGCAGAGTTCTAAAATTGCATCAATTCTAAGCTGGGAAATCATGGGCCCAGGCAGCAAATCTATTATTCTGAGGTGAGACAGGCTCTCTACATCTGGAGAGTTTTTTTAGGCTATGTGGAATAGGCTCATTGGTCCTTAAAATTTCCTTTCTAAAAAGTCCATCTTCCATAAATAAATAAACAAATAACAGTCCATCTTTCCAAATATCTACATAAGTATACCCTCAGTTCACAGCATGTTAACTGCCAAGTAATGGCGGATTTGGAAATGTCCCACGAAACTTTGGCCGCTCTACATCATGCTGTGTGGATTTTGGTGTGTGCATCCAGAATACTTGTATGGGACTCTCAGAGACATATGTCTCGCCATCAGCCAGCGAGCCATTCAGTGTCCCAGCTCAAACAAGCAGGGCAGCTCCGTACAAACCACTGCAGGCTCTCTCAGGAGTAAGCTGTTAATACCTCTCCCAGCTTGGCAGTGGCCTCAGGGTTTATTTAAATAATTTGAGCACCCCCCCCATCACATGCTTAACGTCAATCAGTGCGCTTTAAATTATAATTTTTTAAAGCATCTCCTACCATTTTCTATGAAGAAAATAACCATTTGCTACGCATAGATTAGAAATCCATCAGGCCTACAATACATACAACTTAAGAGAAAAGCTTGTATAGAAATTTAGCAGGAGGGCCAATCGATCAAGTGGTCTGACTCCAGTGTCCCTGAGTGTCGAATTTCCTTGTAGGGTTCTCTACACACCCCCAACTATGGCTGCGAATCCTGGGCTCTGCACAAACTCTACTTCTGCTTGATGACCATTGCATGTGCAAACCCCCATTCCTTTCCTTTCTCCTACTGCATGGATGAAACAAACTCAAACTGTCTGTCGAGTTTTATAAAAAGGAATGGAACAAAAAAGAAAACAAAAAGAAAATTTTAATCCATTTGAACAGATGACTATGCAAAAACAACAGCTTTGGGAGCCTAAACTAATCCAAATCCTTATCATTAACTGAACGGTGGATTTTATAACAAACAGTTGGACTAATCAGCTGCTGCCTGGCCTTGGACAAATTACTGGATCTTGGTTTCCTCATCCACACAGTGAGGATTCATTCAACAAATGTTTGAGTGTCTCCACTCTGTCAGACTCTGAGAGCACAGCAGTGGGGGAGAAAAGACAATTGAAGCTAACGGTCTATCATGTAATACAAGTAAACAACATCTACAGTATCAATTGTTACAGGGAGGAAATCAAATGGGGGGATGTGAATAAATGTCCAGCACACAGAGGGGCTGGGGTGTTGCCTTCATGATGGTTACAAACTGACGTGGCTCAGCTTGCTGCTTCAGCTTGGATTCTTCTCCAGTTCCTGAATCCTTTCTTCCTGTCTCCTAGGCCATCTGGAGGATAACACTTTCCTCCTGTAGCATCGGACTTCATCCTTCCCATTTTGTCTATAGACAGACCTAGACCAAATAGCTCTCTTCAGAAGAGCTTTAGCCCCCTAGTGAGAGGTCAGGCGCACCCCCTATTCTCCAGCTCACCTGAAGGACAGAGAAATGTGAGAGCTCAAAGTCCCACACAGGCCTGGAGTCTTCCCAGCTAGGCTCTCCTCACGTGTCCCATCTGGAGGATGCTGGTTAGTTCCCACCCCCACTTCCATGAGCAAAGAATAATTTCACTAAAGCAGTTTAACAGTATTATTATGCCAAACTATTCAGAATTTGGGATAAACGTAATTTATATATGTTAGCACCTGTGCGCCCAAAGGTTACAACGGCCCAGAAGTACAAACAGAACATCATCTCGAGGCTATTGGAAAAGATCACACAGAAATACTCATACATGTGCGAGGGGGCTCCTGTCAAAGCCTTAGACTTCTTTATAATGCTCGCTGTGAGGAGAAACTGTCCTGTTTAATTTTCTCTTTTAAAGATAGTTCTATTTTCACTATTATGTTTAGTAATACATTTCCATAATAAGTTTCTACTCTTCTCCAGAGTTTCTACCTGCTGCCAAGGGCCTTCTCACCTAACTGCTGGGATCTGGCTCAGAGACCGCCTTTTTTTCAACAACTGGGGATCGATAAAGCACTTGCTGCTTTGAAGACAGATTTATGTGTCGGGCCATTCTCTCCTCCAGAAGCCTTTACACATGAAATAAATTTCCTTGGTTATCTATTGTCCAATTTGGCCTGTGGGAAATGTTCCTTTCAAACAAGAAGAAAAAAATTGAACTGAAAACTACCTGAAGGCTACCTGGCATCTCACTGAGATGAGGGACAAAGCATGTGACAGCAATTCCAAGCAGTTCCATGTGAATATTGATGGCAGATGAAGAAAAAAAATCAGCAGAATTTTACTAATGGTATTTGTGAGTTTTCTTTACAAGCAGGAACTGTATTTAATAAAGGTTCCAACATTAAAACACATCTTTGTCCCAAACAATTTTTATTCTTTAATGTGTGCCAAATGTAATTTTTGTGAAAACTGTATTTCAATAAGTAAATGATCTTAAGTGATATTTTAGTCAGCCACGATTAGGAGCAACAAAAGCTTCTGCCACAAAAATCTAATAGAACATAAGTAAACATAAACATAATATAACCACTTCTAGGTAGAAGACACATTTCTATCAATTAAAACACCTGTGAGGCATATAAATGTATGTAAGTCTGTAATACACATGGGCCATATTCTGGTTCAAATTGTATTAACTTCTCTTTTTCCTGACTGGACATTTCTCATAAAACTAAGATTCTGCCTGAGTTTTTAAATCTATTAGGGGAAATGGTTTAATTGAACACCACCAAAATAGGATTTTCAAAAACTGTAAACTCAGAAACTATAAATATGTTACGCTGATTAGAGAATGAAAAACAAGCATTTGTTCATTCAAAACAAATATTTTCTGAGCATCTAAAATATGCCAGACGCTGCTGTAGGCATGTGGAGACAGAAGTGAATAAAACAGACAAAAATCTGTCTTCATGAGGGAAGAGAAAATCGTATCTTCTTATCTGGTGGCACCTGTCCTTTTCAAGGCTCCATCAGCCTGAAAGGCAGGTGTCCCACGGCGAACCTGGACAGTAAAGCCTCTAGTACACCCTCTCATCATACACAGAGTTCAAATTCACTTCATTTTATACCGACCAAGGCTAACTTTTCACCCTCCAAATTGGATGATTGCTTTTGGACATAATATAAAATGGAATTTTGTGGTTTATCGTTACCTTAAACAATTACTCTGAAGGGGCTTAACAATGAAATATCGAGTGACCTCTGCTCCCAAGAAATACATTCTTTCTAAAGTTAAACCAAGCAACCGGTCAAGGCGGACCCATGATCCATGTTTTGGAATATCTTCGGGGAAGGTTTTAGGATTAAGATTCAGAAGAAGTCTATTGAATCTTGGAACAATTTCAAGAAAGGAAAAGTTTCTCCATTCCTCCCCATTCATTCAATTCTTGTTTTAATCATATGAATGGATACTAACCAAGGACGGGATAATTACAGATGAATAACTACAGAATGGGTGGTTTTATATGCTCATAGTGATGCTGGGCACTTTTTCAAAAAAAGAAGAGTTTGTATTCAGGTTGAAATCAATAAACATGAAGTGGTCCCCCAAGAATACGAAACAGCAGATAACTAAGTGATGGGTAGTTTGGTATAATGCATATACCCAACAAGACGTCCTAAGAGGCAAGGTTTAACAAGACTGAGATGAACTTGCCTTGAACAAGGGGGTGAACAGGTTAAAAAGGACAGATTGCTCATAAGGCTTGACTGAGGAATTAATCATATGCACATGTGGAAGGAAGAAGATCATCTGACTGAAATAGGGTTCGTGTTTGAAGAGAGGTAGCATGTGATGCTGGGGACATAAGAGATTACGAAAGAACCTGGTGACTTATAAGGGTTCCAACTAGACCAGAATCAGTAACAGGAATGATGATTTGGTGGGGTGAATCAGATGATAAAAGCAGTATTTCTTTTAAGTAATCCCTATTCCCAACATGGGGCTTGAATTCATGACCCTGAGATTAAGAGTTGACTCTGAAATCAAGAGCCGACCTGAGATCAAGAGTCATATACTCTACTGACTGAGCCAGCCAAGTGCTCAATAAAGGCAGTATTTTGGAAGCTTAATCTGGTGGAGGTGGCCAAAGTCAACCACAATGTGACTTGCCACTCACAAAGGAAAATGTACCTCGATGGAAAACTATGCATTCATTGTCTAGACTCTAGGGAGTAGCCCTCTGAATTATCAGATTTGGGCTCTATGGGAGGGCTGTCCAACTTTATAAGTTACAAGTAAGTGATAGCAATGCAAATAATTCTTATGTATAGATGTGCAAATCTGTCTTGTCCAGAAGCAGTCTGAGCGACTTCCCATCCCCCCAAGCCTCCCCCACCCCCAAACTGGGGATAACAATTTTGCTTCCATATATATAGTCATTTCAATATTCCTGATCATATCAATGAGCCCATCCTTCAGATTCTCTTTTGAACTGGCTATAACATCTGCCTACTTCCCTCATTGATTGATGAGTAAAATAAAATCCAAATACATGTTTGTTTTATGTCTGCCTAAAAGTCAGAATTTTGCCTTATGCAGAAATTTCCTATGAGGGATAAAGTCATAACGCAGGCCTGGGTACCTTGGCAGAGAAATCGGTGCCGGTACAAATGGGGAGAAGGGAAGAAACCAGAGTCTTTATAAAGAAAATGCTGGGCAAGACATGGTGACTGAATGAGTCCCCTGGAAAATTCCCAACTCGTTATCATGGTCTTTTATGCTTATCATTCCTGATTGGTCCTCAAATTCACAAAAATTTACAAATCTCCAATCAACTCTGAGAAAGGTGCCTGACTGGAGGAGAGAGGCAGAGCTTCCTGACATGTGTTCCTTTTGCAACTCTTTCCTGCTCCTCATGCAGAGCTGACCTCCTAAGAGTGATGCCAAATACCAGTCTCTACCTGTGACATCTCTTGGCTTCAACCTTCCCTAAGGAGGAAGAGGGTAAGAAAAACAAGAGTAATGTAACATGTTTAAAAGGCTTTCCTTGTGTCCCACTAGCCACAACTTAAGAGAAGGAATTTAAAAATAAGCAGAGGAGAGTGGTGCCTGGATGGCTCAGTCGGTTGAGTGTCCACCTCTCAGGTCATGATCTCAGGGTCCTGAGATGTAGTCCCATCTCTCTCTCTCTCTCCCCCTCTCCCTCTGCCCCTGTCCCTCCCCTCCCACTCTCTCCCTCTCTTAAAAACAAAAACAAAACAGAGGAGAAAATCTTGTCAGGAAAAAGATAAAAAGGTAGAGTTGCCTTGGGCACATCCCCATTGGATTAACCTATATGCAGATAATTAGAAATTGACAGTAACTGGGGCACCTGGGTGGCTCAGTCAGTTAAACATTCAACTCTTGGTTTTGGCTCAGGTCAGGGTCATGAGTTCGAGCCCCCTCCTTGGGCTCCATGCTCAGTGGGTAGTCAGCTTCCCATCTCTCCCTCTCCCTTCGCCCCTCCCCCTGCTCGTGCACTCTCTCTCTCCCTCTCTTTCTCTAAAATAAATAAATCTTAAAAAAAAAAAAGAAATTGACAATAACTATGGTTTCTCCTAATCACAGAATCGAACTAAAAGAAATCCAAATATTGGTGTTTTTTAAGTTATCTGTATACATAAGGCATTTTTGGTTCAATACAAAAATATATCATGTGAAAAGCCGAAGACAACATTATGTGCATATCTAAACAAACTTAGCAATATATCTACCAATTTTGTTCTAAAAACCAGGACAGGGCTTGAGAATATAGCCACAGCTGCTGGATTTGAACCTTTACAGGCACACAGCTTGTTTTCAATAAAGACAAGTCATTTGTAGCACTTTAAGTTTGCAAAGCATTTCCACATAGGGCATTGTACTCAACTCTAATCTGGTGAGTCAAGGCTCCCATTTCACACACGAGCAAGTTGAGGCTGAGAGGTTGGATAGCTTGCCCAAGTGGACAGTAGTTGTTAAGAACTGGATTCAAGGGATGCCTGGTGGCTCAGTCAGTTAAGTGTCTGCGTTCAGCTCAGGGCATGATCCCAAAGATCTGGGATTGAGTCCTGTATGGGGCTCCTTACTCAGCGGGAAGCCTGCTTCTCCCTCTGCCTGCTTCTGCCTGCCACTCCTCCGGCTTGTGTACTCGATCTCTCTCTCTGACAAATAAATAAAATCTTAAAAAAAAAAAAAGAAAAAAGAAAAAGAAGAAGAAGAACTGGATTCAAATCCTGAAGAATTTCAAATTCCAGAGAACTCCTAATTAACCAGACAGGGCAGGTTATTTTTGTACTGTACACAGTCTGGTATTTTGAGTGGTAAAGCTCATACTGTTCCTTAATTCTCAAATGAAATCTCCATGGCTGCTGTTAGAAATTCTTTTCAAAGCTCCTGGATCCAAATTAGCTACAGAATGTTACGGAGGTATGCAAGCCAGAGAGAAAGACTCCCTGTGGGAGGCTGACTGATTCATGGCCCCAACCAATGGCCAAACCCTCTGCCACACATGTCCACAGTATTGCCACACAACCAGCCACTGAATTTCAGGGTGATTTGTTACGCAGCAATATGGTGGCCTCAGAAATCAGATACACACTCCCTTTTGTTAGACAACTACCCCCTTGTCTTTGACCTCTGAACATATCTCTCTGGGAAGAAGGAGTAATTTGGATGATTACTTGGTCTCTCTTTAGGAAACTGGACTCTGATATGCTAAATGGAGCACATTAATACCGCCTCAGCATGATATAATATAAATAAATCCCTTAAAAATAAAAAATTAATGACAGCCCAGAATCAAATTAATTCTCTTCACCTGCTTTGCTTTCTCTTTCCTTCCCTATACAACCAACAAGCAATCTGAGAGTCACAAGATGGTCACACGCTTCTTGTTAAAATCAGTTTCCAAAGTAGTAAATTGCACTGCCAGCATGATTAAGATAAATTCACATCAGTGTCCCTAGCGGTCCATCTTCAAATATATTCTAATATTAGAGACCTGTATTTCCTGAATGTTCATGACCTAAAGTGATGAAAAGAGAGGTAGAATTGCCTGCTCCCTATAGGAGAAGAGGAGCTTTTCCTTCCTTTGTAGGAAGAAAATACGAAGTTGTCTATTCAGTCAAAGGACTGCTGGCTTCACTCGACACGATATTTTTCCAAGATTTTTTTTTCACATGGAAAGTAATATACACAACTTTAACATAACAGACAGAAATTACTATTTTTGCTGACCTCAAGATGTGTGGAATGCCACTGTGGAAACACAGAAACAGACAAACAAAAACAAACCAGAAAAACACAAAAGTTAATAAAAACACTCATTTTTCATCTTTGGTTCTGTCTAGCACTCCTTCCTCCTGCAAAATAAGCCACTTTTTTTTTTGCCTTATATAAATAAAGGTAAATACTAAAAACAGAATAAAATCTGAGTAAGAAAATGCTCTACACCAAGATAGCCAAGATCATCTATGAAAAAATCAGAATTTTGTAAGTAAAATACTTAAATATTATATTAGAAATATCACCAATGAATGAACCTGGTTAAAAAGATACTGCAGATTCCGTTAGTTGGTAGAATTGGTCAGCCTTAAGAACTATGTTTGGGGGGTGCCTGGGTGGCTCAGTCGTTAAGCGTCTGCCTTCAGCTCAGGGTGTGATCCCTGGGATCAAGCCCCACATCCGGCTCCCTGCTCTGCTGGAAGCCTGCTTCTTCCTCTCCCACTCCCCTGCTTGTGTTCCCTCTCTTGCTGGCTGTCTCTCTCTCTGTCAAATAAATAAAATCTTCAAAAAAAAAAAAAAAAAGAACTATGTTTGGGGTCTTTGTTTCAATTTCCCAGAGAGTGGTTGAGAAGACATTTGGGAATTCACACATAGAGTAATGCTCTTCTCAAAATTATTGCATAGAGAATGGGCACAGCCTTTTCTACCCACGTTCATTATGAGCTGGACAAGATGAAGATACTTAAAATCAGTATTCAGTATGCATCAGAAATGGGACAATGATATTTTGCTGACCTAAATGTTTACAAAAGAATTAAACAGCAATTAGATATGCAAAGCTTTTCTTCCTCCGAGGCAGGATACAATTAGCAAGGTCAATTACGCCTCTGTGAATGGCTATGTGTCCCCTTGGTAAAGAGTAGCCAGAGTAAATACAAGTCCCATGGGCTTGTAAGAGCCACTTCTCTGCATGAACACCTGAACACTAGAAAACTATTTCCCAATCTACTCCTCATTACATCATCGCGGGATGAATGCACAATAGAAGATTGTTAAAGGTCTCCTTAGGAAATCAATAAAAACACATCCAGCATCTTTACCCATCCCCTTTAGAGTGTTCTATTTCTTTAATGGAAAATACCACATTCTGAAGAGGAGAAAAAGAGATGAGTTCACAGCAGAAACTCTCCAATGGTCTTCTTTTGTTTCTTTGTTTGTTTTGGTTTCTGGTGGTAGCTGGTTGTGTTTGGAGCAGAGGAGGCACCCCGTGGATCGCCACTGATTATAACTCAGTGAGTGCTAGTGTGGCGAAGAAGGGTTCTCTTCTGGTTAAGCGAATGCTCAAATTTATGACCTGGTTATACGGTGAAGATGCCCCCCATGCTCTGTGGCACTCTTCTGGTGGTTCTCTCGAGGGCATAGTTTAGAACTAAACTCTGCCAGCTACTCATCTCCAATCAACCTTACTGTCACGCACTTTCAAAGACTCGATAAGCACGCAAGTCAATAGATGTGCTTTTAATCACATTCATTAAATTAATTAAATGGAGAGTAAGTTTTTAAAAAAAACAACAAAACAACAACAAAAAAACAAAAACAAAAAGAGCTCCTTAAAGGCAGAGACTGAATCTGTTTTTTCCTACCATCAATTGTACCATGTCCTTAAGACACATTTGTCAACCATGAACTATGCCTGCAGAGAAAAAAGCTCCATTACCAGTGCTTCAAAAATCCATGAAAAGTGTTGTGGCTGAAAAAAACAAGAAGTGTGACAATGCTTTGAGGAGATACATGTGAAATTACCTGTAAGGGTAATAGTGCTAATGTCTTTCTTTATATATACATTTCACATTATTTCAGGAACCTTTGCTCCAAACCAACAAAACAACTTAGAAACAGGGTCATTCCTCTCCTTGAAGCTAAACCATGCATTTTCTATAGGGTAAGATACAAAGAGAGAAATGAGAAAACAGATCTCAAACAAAATAGAATTGATGAAAATGCTGTGTGTGTGTGTGTGTGTGTGTGTGTGTGTGTGTGTGTGTGTGTTTGGTAAGGCTGGTTAAAGTTGTATTAATAGTTTTTAAAGTAAAAGGAAGACACTAAGACAGAACTGGTAAATTACGTCACATCCAGTGGCTTGATTTCATGTAATAAATACCAAAACATCTTGACCAACATGAAAAAGCAGTATTTCTTAGCTCTCGCACTTGACAATACTTGAAACTATCATTTATTGAATACCTGCTATGTGCTAGGCATCAGGTCAGGCATTTGCACGTGCGATCACACATGTAAATTTTAGGATCATTATTTAACAGAGGAGGAAATGGGGTCTCAGAAAAATCAGTTGATGTGTCCAGTCCCATAGATTAAGGGATAGTGACAGGGCTTGATCCCAAGCATTTTCCGAATCCCACTGCAGTGTGCTTGTCAACTATGCTAGAGCACTGAAGAACTGAACAATAAATCAAATTAAATGGTCCCAGCTAACGAATTGACTATGTAAGTGCCATGATGCCTTCACCTCACATGGGGATTCTAGCAACTATAACTGGATATACCAACTGCAAGATCTGTTGAATGACATTTTGTCTCACCTTGTAACATCCCCCCAGAGGAAAATTCCCTTCATTCAGCAGACGTTTACTGAGTGGATACCACATGCCAGGCATTTTCCTAGGCGCTAGGGTGGTAACAGGGACCAGAGTCCCTGGTTTCACGGAGCCTCCAGTCCAGAGAATGATACAGAGATACAAACATACCCTTACAATCAGGGTGTTAGGTGCTGTGTTGGGGGAAACACTGAGTGTCATGGGGCTCATGCACCAAACCCAAACTCAGGGAAACAGGGAGGCATCCCCCAGAAAGAGATTCAAAGTGGAGATGTGAGGAAATGAAAGGCACGGGGGGTCATACTGAGGCTGGGAAAGAAATGTGCACTCTATCCTGAACTCAATGGGGCAGTCATTCACAAGTTTCAAGCAGGCAAACAGTATTCATTAATCTTTTTATTTGAGAAGGATCCCACTGACTGCCATGGTGGTGAATGGGTTGGGGATTCATAGCAGGCAGGCACGGGAAGAAGCGACCACAGCAGTTCGAGTAGAAGAGAGAAGAGGTATGAATGCCGAGGCAGGGGATGAGAAGGTAGTGAGAAGGAAAATCAAGCTGATTCATGATTGACTGGATGTTGGTGGTCATGGGTGGACATTGGATGAAGTGTCCTCTCAGACACTTACTGAGTTGGGGGAGGGGGGAGCTAGTGCCACTCACAGAAAAAAGAACAATCTGGGAAAGGAAATGATGACTTAAACTTTGGATAAGCTGACTTTGTGTAACCACCAGGTAGTCTGGAGGACAGGGGGATGCTCTGGGCTGCATATCAATTATGCTTTTCGAGAAACTTTTGAATGGCAGTAAGCATTGAACTTTCTTTCAACTTCCTCAAAACAGGCGCAACTGTCTTGGGATTGATTCTTTAAATCTGTAAATTCTCCAGTTTTTGACAAAGAAAAGTTGTGACGTTGGAGAAGGGGAAAAAAAGGGCCGGTGTGTTTGGTGTTTTTGAAAAGCCACACTGCAATTGCCTACCATGAATGGCTTAAAATTATTTAAACTGTGGTTATTCTCTGAAGAGACCTTTTGAGAAGTTACAGGACGACGTGATCATGCAAAAATCTTCTACACTAACCTTTTACTTCTTGAAGTAAACACATAATTAAAGAGAAACAAAATGTACTTTACTCAGATGCTGATTCCAAAGACAGCCCATTTAATAACGAAGACTTTATAAAGCCAGCATAATGGAAAATGTGCTGGAGTCGTGGAAAGGTGTGGCAATTCCATGCAGTGAACAGATGGTGGCCATGAAAACTGTGAAATATAACGAGCCTGGAGTAGGCTTTTAAGTGAGCCAGGCTTCGGAGAGCATAACCAGATGCCAATCACTGGCCCCAAACTGATAGTTTGCTTTCCACCTTAACAGCTTGCACAGATGAACGTACATTCTCAAGGTGCTTGCAGAGAAAGACCTTGGCTGAACAATAAGTACCTGGACTTTCAGAAACTCTGCTTTCAATTTAAACTACTCATCCAAGGGGCGCCTGGGTGGCTCAGTCGGTTAAGCGTCTTCCTTCGGCTCAGATCATGATCCCAGGGTCCTGGGATCGAGCCCCGCATCAGGCTCTCTGCTTACTGGGGAGCCAGCTTCTCCCTCTCCCTCTGTCGGCTGCTCCCCTGCTTGTGCATTCTCTCCTGCTGTCTGTTAAATAAATAAATAAACTCTTGAAAAAAAATAATAAAATAATCTACTCATCTGAGTACTGTGAAGGGAATGCTTCTTTTGACTGCTAGCAAGATTCCAGGATTCTAGAGTTGACTTCCCCTTTGACAAAAAGTAAGTTCTAGTCTAGTCTTTAGGAAAAGAAAAAAAATCCTTTCTCCAAAACACAGTCGATATAACACATGATAAGCAATGTTGATGACCGCTTTTTCCCACTTTTGTGATCAATTAGATCTTGCAAAAAGAGTCTGGAGAAAGTAGCAATACTTGGCTTTGTGGTGTTTTGGAAGTCTCTGCTGTCAGAAGGAATATTAACGCCCTTTGTGTTACAATTTCTTAAATCCCTCCCTACTTTACACCCCTGTCCAAGTAAAGCACAAATACACACACATGCAGTGCACACACAGACACACACACGTGCAGCAATTTTTAAATCAAAAAAATTAAAACCATACGGAGTCTTTCCCAAGGTTTACTGAGGTCACAGCTTCCTCTTGAGAAAAGATTTTTTTTCATTGCATGTCTTTTTATAAAGTTACAAATGGGTCTTTTGGGATTTTAAAAGAAGAAACAGCAAAAGTGAGAAAAATCAGAGAGGACTGTGTAAGGCATTTACCTGGCTGATAAATTCAACAGACTGTCGCTACCATGTTGACCACCTCATACTTATCTTCTAACCCATTTCCAAGGGTCCTGCTCCAGTGGTCACGTGTATTTACCAGTGGCTGATGAAAGTAATTTGTATGCTTGACAGTAAACTATTAATGTAAGCACAGGCTCCAACTAAAATATTTTATAAATACACAAACAGTGTAATTTGTACTTTTTCATGTAACCTAAGGATTTACAAACAGCCTTACTAACTCTAACTCCACTGTGGCTAAAAGGAACCAGGCAGATAGAACTATGTTTTAAGCCACACACACACACACCACACAAAAAAGGGGTGGGGGGGGGAAGAAAACCAGAACTAGATTATCAAAATGGGCACAACAGGAGCTGATATACAGTAGAATCCAGGATACTACGCATTCATTCATTTACCGAATGCCGAACCTATGCCACACACTCTCCAGGTGTTGAAAACCCACAAATCAAACAGTCCCTACCTTCCAAGACCTCATGGTCTATCAGGAAGACAGGTCAATTCCAATTCGATTTGCCAAGTGTTATGTGACAGAGGGAAGTGTTAGGTGGGACCAGAGAGGTCAAAGAACCTCACTCAAAGAGGGTAACACCTGGGCTGAAACCTGAAAAGCACACAGGAACTAGACAAGGACTTAGAACAGTCCTGTCTTGAAAGATATTCTTGTTTGTATATGTAAAAATAGAGATCTAAACCACTGGCAAAGCAACAGTGGTCTTAGTATCCTGGCCGAAGTGCGAGACACGGCGGCTGCTTCACGAGGCCGAATCCTTTCTACAAAGTGTGATGCCACTTGGGCTGGATTTGAACGAGCTCAGAATGTTCTGCTCCAGATCTTCTGGCCCTTTAGAGACAGACATTTGAAAAAGAGCGAGTTTCTATTTTGGGGCTACATGACACGCAAACTGAAGACTCCTTTTTGAATATTAAACTCTAATAATCCCTTCTCCATGAAGTCATCCAATGGCTCAAGTTTCATCACGGCAAGCCAGTGGGAAAATCACTGTCCTCATCCTCATGTGCTTTGCCTGGCCCACCCACACGCAGCCCATGAACACCCACACCCCACCTGTCCACAAGTTTTCTTCTAACTCCATAGAAACTGATTATAACTGAATTTTTAAATATATACCATAGTTACCTTTAAATAACTCTTTCTTTTTTCTCTTTCTTTAGTTTAAAGTCATTATAGGAATGATGGGCTTATACAAGACCTTCAAGAGCTTTAATCAGATGTGTCAGGTCACAGGTGAGGAAGGGAGGAAAGTCCACTTCAGACTTGGGTGTTCTTCATTTGTGACATTGAGGCCACTGACTTCAGGCCCTTGGGGCAAGCACAATCCTGTCTCCTCCCATTGTCCTGCTCCAGGTCCTCAATGGCCCTCATGTGGCGCCCTCACGGGTCACCCTGCTTCCTTCCAAACCATCCCCCTTCCCAAATCAATTCCATGAAGTCACCGGTGAGAGAGATCTGCCTACAAGATAAAGTCTAATCTCCCTGACCTGGCAAATAGGACCCTTCCTGACCCATTCATAACCGTCATCCATTTCTCTCCAAGCTGTGGCCTCACACTGGAAGTTCTATGATGCTCCTCACCTCTCACCTCCATCCCCACACACGCACTGTACTGTGTCTTGTCCTCTGGGCCTCTGAACATGCAGTTCCATCTGCTGGAATGTCCTTTCCCGTTTTCTGCAACAGCTCTCCCTATTCATCTTTTTGAAGTAAAGGTCAGTTCCAAAACTTTCCCTGAAGTCCCTCAGGGACTCAGTTCTCTGTGCCCATGTAACTTCCCTGCTTAACTACTCCCAGTGCATGAAGCCCATAGAAAGTCTCTGTCTAGATGTATTTCTCTTACATTTGACTGGGAGCATTTAGGTGTCAAGGCGCGGGCCTCATCAACCGTGAAGCCTCTCACTGTGATGACCACCATTCATGTGTATTTGTAGAGCCAAGCCAAGGGCTGCCCTGGCCTTGAGAAGGGGAGCAGCACCGGGGAGGACTCCCAGGAAAGACGTGAGTGTGACCTAGGGAGGCACAGTGTGTCAGTAAACCGTCTCCATGGTGTCAGGAGCTAGATGGCTGTAAGGCTTGTCTCTAACGCTTGGCGTGTGAGGTTTGTCTCCACCTCCCCCCTTTATTCATCAGCATGGTACGCAGCAAAACCCAACATAGTCCACAGAATTACACTGTCCAGCTGTACTGAATGCCACCACTTGTCTTTGACTCTAGATGACTTCCTCTGTAAGGCAAGCATCCTTTACAAAAACTGGTAAGTAATTAAATCAGGGCGTCGAGCTTCCTTTCTACTATGTTATTTTGCCAACTATAGGTATTTAGATCAAATTTATTGTTTTTCTTTCCTTCGTAGAGAAACTGAGTAACAGAACTTTCTGACTTTGTTGAGGTCGAAAGTGTGTCTGGGTCTGAATGCGGGCTAGCCCCCATGACACCTGCGCTGGAGGGGTGAGAGTAGTTGTGTTTCATGGACACAGGGACCTGCTCTAATGGAGGGATTGTTGGCAGAGGGTCAGCTGTGACCATCGGGGCTTCAGAGGCACTGTCCATTTCTTCCTCACAACAACCCTGCAGCTGAGAATCAGAGTCCCCATTTTGTAGATGAAGAGGAAGAGACCCCCCTCAACAGGGGTTAAGTAACTTGCCCGCAGAAGGGTCTGCTGCTTTCACTGAAGTAAAGGCTAGGATTTCAACCGAGGATGGACTATCTGGTTCCAAAGTCTAAGCAGCCCACACCAGCGCCTCCCTCTCAGAACGCCTAGAAACTCTGCCTGGATCCCCCCACCCCCCCGCCTTCCGTTCTTTCCCTCTTCAAGGTAGAACATCTTTCTCACATTAACCATCCCCAGCTCCAGCCTTAAAATGTCTTTTAAATTTTAGTCCCTAAATAACCATCATCAAAATGTCTTTCCTTTCTTTAATGAGAAGAGTTTAGATGAGATGAAGTGGGAAGTAGGGTCAGGTAGGGAAACTACATAATCTTCTCCCATATTCCATCTTTTTGAAAACAAAGGATTTTCAGGTAGGTTTATTAAAAAAAAAAATGCAGCTGAATACATTTCAAAGATCTTCCTCTCCAGGGAGAGTAAGCTTAGGGTTTCAAGATCTCAACTCCAGATAGAAAGGCAGAGTGGCGGCAGGCATGGTTGATGTGATGTTGATGGCAGTGAATGAGGCACAGTTCTAGAATTTACTCTCTATGAAACTCTGGGCAGTGGAGAAAAGTAGCCCTGCCTTACTCTAGGGACCAGAGTTGATAAGCATAAAGCAGATGGAACAGCATGGTACCTGCTGGCTATTTCTCTGAGGTACAATCTATGCATTTTAGACATAGTTTTATAGTTATTTAACAACTTAATCAATATTTACTGAGAAATGCCCATGTGTGAAGGTCTGTTAGTGCAGTGGGTGATGCAGAATTCAATAAGATGTTGGCTTTGTATTCTCAGGGCTCACCATCCAGACGGTAAATTGTATATGCATATAATTAGGTGTAATTCCAGCAGTCTATAATACAAACTACCATGCAAGTGCCAAGCACTAAAATATCATTACTGCTTTATCAGGCAAATGACACATTCCTTTAAGAATGTAATTTTTAAAAAATTCTGTTCCATTATTCCAACTGATTTTTCTGAGAGCATTTCACCCACAGGCACAAATCAATAATTTGACAAGAGAAGTCAAGAGGAAAAAACCAGAAGACAGAAAGCACTCATATCTAAATATTTGCATATTATTTCACTTCAAGAAACATTTGTCGTTGCCTGCTAGGCACAGGACCAGTGTTTGCTTGGGAGGAAGGAGCCCTGGTCTTGGTGCATGATGATTTGCTCAAGACTACAATATGTATACAGCTTCAGATATGTGCTATAACCTCTTTTTTTAATATGTGAGGGCTGCAAAGAGGAAATTCAAGGATGATTTCCTCAATAAAAAATGCTTTATAAAGATTGTGTACTAGGTTTATATGAAAGGGAAGGCAACGGAGCAGAGAGGTACTTGAGCCCACACCGCCTGGATTCAAATCCCCCCTTGGCCACTTACTACTTACGTGACATTGAAACTGTAATTTAATCTTTCTGTGCCTCAATTTTGTCCCTGAAAATAGGATACCATGGATCAAATGGCGGTTGTGGGATTAAAGAAATAATTAATCCACGTAAAGGCTTAATATGATACTTAGCAGAAAGTAAGGACTTTGTTATCACTGTTATTGTTATCGTGTTATCACTGTTACTTCCTTCTGACAATATTTAGAACATGCAAATAATATCTAAAATGCAGATAAGAAGCTCTGATAGTAAACTTTATATCCAATATTATTCTGGCCACTCCACGGGAAGAGGATAGTCCCCCACCCAAAACTCAGTTTGAATATTCAGACTGGTGACACCCCTCCCCCGCCAACATAAACCAAGAAGGTATAAAAAGGTTTGTAGGGAGGAGAAGGCAGGCTTCAAAAGGAGGTCCAACAACACCTTGAGAGAGGAGCGAAAGGCAACTGGCTTGAGGTTTGCGCAACAGTTAGGGGCTGGGACAGGGTGAGGGTCCTGAGTGTGGGTTCCCGTCGGCGCCAAAGGAGGGAGTATCTGGGTTTCCTTATGAGCTTCCCCAGATGCAGGCGAAAGACTCAAATGCTGTCCGCAGTAAAATGTCAAAAATTGGAGTCAGACTCTTCATTACGAGTGTGTACAAACCTTCCCAAACAATTTATACAGGGCTCAGGGAGAGGATTTTGGCAGGCTGGTACATGTTTCATACGTTGCAATGTTCAGAAATCTAAGTTTCATAATGAAATGGTTAATCTAAATGTCTACATTTAGACATCTATTCCATGAAGGGAAGTAAGTGCATATATTTGTGTTTAATTTCCCTTGGTTTGTTTTTTAAAAAAACAAATAAATGTTACCAAAACTAAAGAAGAGCAGAAAATTATGTTCTTTAAATGCAACTTCACTGTAATTTAAAAAACAAACCTTGGAGCAAAAGGCACTTCTGAGTTGAAGAGTTTCATCCCTGGGCTACCAGATGGACTATCTCTAGAGGGACCCCAGGAGAGAAGTTACAATTCCCACCTGCAACAGTCCGTTCTATCACCTTAGGATCCTCGAAGCTACCTAACACGTAGGTGAGTACATGGCACTGGCCACGAGGAAGGCTTATTCTCATTGAGGTTCTGTGTGGTTGTTGCCGTTGCTTTTTTGCAGTTACTGGTGAGTATTTTCTGAGTTCTAGATAAGCACCAGACCCTCTGTTGAGGATTTCACATTCACTCTGTCATTTAATAACAACCCTATGAGGTAGATACTATTATTATCCCATTTTACAGATGGGGAAAAATGGAGAACAGATGGAGTTCGGCTGGCCATTCCTTCATAGCCTATATATATATATATATCTCCATCCAGGGATGTTTTGTCTTGTTTTTTCAAACATCTTTCTGCCATACGTGGAACCATAGACATGCCAAGCTCTATTTGATGTGATTAACCCCCCCAGGAGGAAATTATAATTCTAATTTGGAAATAATTTAGCTAGGAAAGAAGAGGCTGCTGAGGAAAAGCCACACAGTAAGAGAAAATTCTTCAGCATCTCCTCGTTTATGACCATAGACAACTTTTTGAAACCATTGCCATCTATGGGCTCAAAGATGTTTATGGTGAAAAAATTATGGCCCCATGATAAGAAGTCCCTGTTTCATTTCTAAACACCATTTTGCAATGGATGAAAACATTTTCCACATGGTCCTGTAAAAAGTAATTTAATTTCTACAACAGCCATAATATTGAAATTTTTCATTTGATCTTCTCAATCTTGGATCATTCTTTGGCAGTTTTGAACACCCATGGGATCCTATACAAATCGACACAAATAATGATTATGTTTCTCTTGTCAGCTGAATTCGCATTTTCTAAGGCATAATATGACTGAGTGCATCCCTCTAGCCCTAGGCATGTTGAAAAATCAAATACAGCAACTCACCACTTCATTATGAACCAGGCAATTTTCTACACTTCTTTAAAAGTTCACAAACAGTAACAGCCTAAGAGATGATAATACATAATTGGAAATGGAGTCTCTAAAAAATCTTACAAGTTTAACTACTATAATTTTAATGTCCACATGTCTACTAACTTTATATGAAACTATAAATGTTTGCTCAACTCTAGAGATAGACTTTCAAGTTCATGGGCATTTTAGCTGTGGCTTTCTTTTAAAGTTGCCACATTAAAAACTTTTATGGATTTCGCAGTTTTGTTTCTGCTATTTCCAAGCCAATGGACACCCCAAACCTGATGTGAACCTACTGTGAACATGGAGACAGGACTTTAATCAGGTGGGAAGGATCCTAACTGGGTGCAAAAAACATCTTCGGGGAAAATAAGGAGCTACTAAAAGATATCAGAGTGCTTGCAAAATCGGAATCCAAGCTTCAAATACCTCCCTATCACCCCAGTGCTATAATACAGACAGCACTACTCAGCAAGGGGCTTACACTGAATTGCAGGGCCTAAAACGGGGTTATCTTCACAAATTGGGTAATGCTGCCGTCTTTAAGCTGGCATTAGACCAAATAACCATAGGCAGCTTAAAAAACAATTTATTGCAAAAACGAAGCTTTATCCGAAAATGGGAGGATGAGGCTGTGGTTTCACGGCTTGCCTGCTTTATATTGCTGGAGGTTGGAGTAAACATGTCTTCTGACAAGATCAATACTCTCCTGTCTTTAATGGAGCCAGTGCCATCCCCTTACAGTAGGCCGAGAACTTGTCCTGTCCCACTTTATAAATATCCAGTAGGAAGTCTAGACATCACAGAGTGCAAGAGAACTGAAATCACCTTTTAAAGAAATCAACAAACACTACTGCAGATCCAGACAAACCTCTACTGGATTTCAGCAAACCTGAAGTTAATGTAACTTGGCCCAAGTTGGTGAATACATTTTTATCATTGAAGGTAATTTTGGAGGAAGCCAGAACGTTTGGGTTCTTAAACACTTTGGCTATTAGAAATATAGCTGAAAGAAAATAAGTTTATATCAAACCTTAATTTCTTATTTTAGGGGCTGGAAAAGTGATCCAGGGAAATCAGTGCATGTAAGTCCCTATACATAGTATCATTTGCACACAATTAAGAAAGCACGCATTCTCTTTCATGGGGCTCTGTGATCTCCCTGCAGCATCCAAATTAAATGTGCTGTTGTTAAGATGTCTCCAAAACAGAAATCATTAAAGCATAAATCAATCGCTACAGACAGATAAACCAAGATTTACGTTTAGGTCTTACAGGGCTTTTAAATGGTAAATCTGATAGTAAAACCTGTTTATGGAAATGGTACAAGAAGCTTCATAAATGCTGCCACCTGTTCAGTTAATGATGTTGAAGATATTTGATTTCTATGTAGCTACTCACTCTTCCAGGTTTTCTGGGACATGGACCCATCCCTGTAAGTCCAGAGCAAAGCGCAGCTCAAAAGATAATTTGGAAGAAAAATAGTAACAAAAAAAGGGTGGGAGAGTAGCAACAGAGTGAATTTAAATTGGATACAAGTGGAATATGTGGAAAGAGAGGAAGGAAGGAAGGGAGAGAGAATGAGAAGCAAGCAACCCAACGTGAACAGGCATGGGGGCTTTGTACAGTATCTTTTTAATACAGTATTGTTTAGTAGTAAAACTGGTGCACATTTGTACAAAGAGCTAGTGAATTTAGGAGATAATAACTTCCTGCATTAAATACAATCTCATGGGGCGCCTGGGTGGCTCAGTCGGGTAAGTGTCCCACTCTCAATTTCAGCTCAGGTCATGACCTCAGGTCCTGAGCTGAATCCCTGCACTGGGCTCTGCACTCAGCAGGGAGTCTGCTTAAGATTCCCCCATCCCTCTCCCTCTGCCCCTCCCCCTGCTCCATCTCTCTCTCAAAAAATTAACTTAAAAAATATTTAAATAAAAACTTTAAAAAATAAAAATAAATACAATCTCATGATTCTTCATAATTCTTCAATGAAGAGTGCCTCAACAGATCCCAAGGACCAGAAGGCATTTACCTATTTTTAATTAATTAGGGTAGAAGTGAGTTGATTAGCCCAGTCTAAAACATGTCAAGGATATCAAATAGCTTTTAGAAATTCAATTGTGATGATAAAGTATGTAAATGAATTATGAAATGAAAAACAATGCACAACTCTGTTTTCTATAAACAACCAAAAGTCTGTAAATAGATGGCAACATAGACACAGAGATTTCAAGGTGATCTGAGCTTGCTGTTGAGGAAATCTAAGAAAAAAACAGGCACAAAACTTTGTTCAACGACTATGTGTTATTTTTTAATTTTTTTCTGTCTGTGTACTAAAAGTTCAGAACTTGTAATTACATAGTACACTGGGAGATTTTATCTTTAGTATTCTAGCAAAACAGACTACATAACAAGTAGTATCTTCCCTGTTTTTCACAAAGGCCTGACCTGTCTATCATGCCTACCATGTGTCCATGAACATTGATGGATTGCTTTTAAGGGAAAAGGTACTCATAATTTTAAAATGAACTTCAAAGTATAACCACAATGAAACCCTAAAAAGTGACCTGAATGACATCTGTAATCAAGATAGCCACATGTAACTGAGAAATGTACTATGTAACTCAAGGAAAATACATTCATGAATTCCTCAAGGTGGTATTCCTGAATGCCTGCTCGACAGTCTACCATGCTGAGTGCTACCAGTTACCCAAAGAGCCTTAGATCTTTCCCTTGAAGGCCTAGGGTTAGAGTAGGAGATAAGGATGTAACATGGAGAGAGTGGTACATATTCTAGGACCAGTACAGACACCATGCTAGGAATAGCAGAGGTAAAATAGATAGGGACCAAACAGTCCTCATTTCTGTGACATAATATGAAACGTGCTAATATGAAGTCAAGTTTTTCCAGGGAGATAAAACTGGAAAAATCCATCTTATTGGCTAATTACCAAGTTAAATGCATATTAATATCATATCATAATGATTTTTTATTCTTGTTTCCCCCCTTTTTTTTTTTACAAAGAGAAAAATAACACTTGGCTGAAAATAATGAGGAAAATTTGGGGAAATGTTGGGGTGAGTAAGAGTAGTTTAAATAAAAATGCTTTTATAGCATCAACTAAACAAAACAAGTCATGTTAAGTTTCCAAGGCAGAACTGTTTACAATATCAAGTGCTTGTGGGGGAAGCAGTTTAAAATATAAAGGGACAAAATAAATTGAAAATTACAAAAAGGAGTTTATGTAAAGGACCTACTTCTGGTTTGTTTTTTTGTTGTTTTTTTCCCCAAGTTATTGTAAACCACAAGTCAAAGCACATTTATAAGTCAAAGCCCAGGATGAGCATGAGCCTAAGTGAGGGGCCACGGAGGATTGGCTCTGGAATTCTACTTCAGCTCCAGAAAAGTCTCTTTGGGACATTTCTTGTTTGTCATGGCTGCTATAAGGTTTATTTTACTCATAATAGTTATTCATTATCTCTATTTTCCCTATTTCACAAGATTTTCCAAGGATGGGAGCATGTGTTTTACTATATGTATTTTTACTAAATATATATATATATTCACTAAATTTTTATTATATATATTTACTATATGTTTTTATTATATATATATATATATATATATATATTTTTTTTTTTTTTACTATATAGTAAAATATATAGTGAAGCCCTTTCCTCCTGCTTCTATAGTATCAGTCGTTTTGCCCACTCTGGTTCCATCTCAGTTTTTATAATTGGTTCCTTAACTTCCTCCGTGCAAGTGCCCATGATACTCAAGGTATGTGACAGAAAATGGGGTACTAGAGGGTTCCTATCCTTCCCTTAAGTTCAAGAGATTTTCAGCAACTCAGTTTGTTCCACTGAAGAGATCAACAGTGGCATGGAAAGAAATAAGATAAGACAAACTTTCTTCTCTGTATTCTTTTAAGAATTAGGAAATCTGGAAGTTGAAAGAACAGAGCCCTAGACCAAGTGATTGAAATGTATCAAGTACTGATTGTCCCCCCCCCCCCGGACTGTGGAGGAAGAAAAGGGGATTTTTTTAATGTTTTTTTATTATACTATGTTAGTCACCATACAGTACATCCCTGGTTTTCGGTATAAAGTTCGATGATTCATTAGTTGCGTATAACACCCAGTGTACCATGCAATACGTGCCCTCCTTACTACCCATCACCAGCCTATCCCATTCCCCCACCCCCCCCCGAAGCCCTCAGTTTGTTTCTCAGAGTCCATAGTCTCTCATGCTTCATTCCCCCTTCTGATTACCCCCCTTTCTTTATCCCTTTCTTTCCCTGCCGATCTTCCTAGTTCTTATGTTCCATACATGAGAGAAACCATATGATAATTGTCTTTCTCTGCTTGACTTATTTCACTTAGCATTATCTCCTCCAGTGCCGTCCATGTTGCAGCAAATGTTGAGAAATCGTTCTTTTTGATAGCTGAGTAATATTCCATTGTATATATGGACCACAACTTCTTAATCCAGTCATCTGTTGAAGGGCATCTCAGCTCCTTCCACGATTTAGCTATTGTGGACAATGCTGCTATGAACATTGGGGTGCATATGGCCCTTCTCTTCACTATGTCTGTATCTTTGGGGTAAATACCCAGTAGTGTAATGGCTGGGTCATAGGGTATCTCAATTTTTAACTTTTTAAGGGACCTCCATACTGTTTTCCAGAGCGACTGTACCAACTTGCATTCCCACCAACAATGTAGGAGGGATCCCCTTTCTCCACATCCTCTCCAGCAATTGTTGTTTCTTGCCTTGTTAATTTTTGCCATTCTAACTGGCATAAGGTGGTATCTTAGTGTGGTTTTGATTTGAATTTCCCTGATGGCTAATGATTTTGAACATTTTTTCATGTGTCTGTTAGCCATTTGTATGTCATCATTGGAAAAGTGTCTGTTCATATCTTCTGCCCATTTTATGATTTATTTATTTGTTTCTCGTGTATTGAGTTTGAGAAGTTCTTTGTAGATCTTGGATACCAGTCTTTTATCTGTAGTATCATTTGCAAATATATTCTCCCATTCTGTGGGCTGCCTCTTAGTTTTTTTGACTGTTTCCTTGGCTGTGCAGAAGCTTTTTATCTTGATGAAGTTCCACAAGTTCATTTTATCTTTTGTTTCTCTTGCCTTTGGAGATGTGTCATGAAAAAGGGGATTTTTAAGCAGACACTGTATCAGCTATTACAGAGCAGGGCAATGTGGCTGAAGCCACAGGAGGCAGAGAGGAAGGCAATGGATACGGAGCGTTGGGCACGGAGGCTGGGAAGTGGAGTCCAGCAGGGTTCTCCCTCTCCAGAGGGAGCAAGGGAGCTGCGACCCGGGCAGCTGGGCAGCCAGAAACAAGGGAGGGCGAGGCAGGCCTGGCTTGCACGGGCCATGCTCACTCCTGCCTCCACCCCCTCTAGCCCATCCTCCAGGGACCTGCTGCAGGGCCACCAAAGAGTACAGACGCAGGCAGTCAGCTGCCTGGCCAACAGCACATTCAGGCAAATTGTCATCTTTCCACGGCTCACATGAAAGAATCAAGAAAGGAAGATACAATTCTAATCTCATCACACACTACTTCCTAAAAAAACTTTCATGGCCACCCAGTGTCTACTGGGCAAAACTTGAAGCACTTGAGGCTTTTTGTAATCTGGCTTCAGCCTACTCTTGCAGCCTTTCACAACTGGCTCACAAGTTCTAACAAATTAAGCACATTGCCTTGATGGCATCCCACCCTTATACCTGTCTATGCTTGCACATGTCTGTGTTCTTGTCTTGGAATGGCTCTCCCATCCCCCATTCTGTCATGATGACTTGCTCTGTGAATGCCCCCTCATCCCAAGACACGCTCCAAATAGCACCTCCTCCAAGTGGCCTACCCAGTCTTCCCCTGGCCCACCGGGTGGAATAGGGTGCTTTGACCTCTATGCTCATACCTCCCACACACCTCGCTTAGAGCTCTCATCACAGAATGATCGAGTCCATGTCTTTCTCTGGGAACTCAGGATCTTCTCGAGGTCAGATGTCACATCCTGTTCACCTCTCATCTTTCAGCCATTGGCAGAGTGCGGGACCTTAGTAGGGACTCAACACGTATTTACTCAATAATCTCTTGAGAGGCACGTTCAAATCAGGTTAGCCAATGCTTTCTGAGTACTTACCACACGGCAGACCCACACAAACTCCCAAGTGATAAAGGGAGGTAAGACACAGTGACTGTGTTTCAGAAGCTTTGAGTCTCCCGGGGAAGAGCAAACAATTACAAAGCAACATAAGACGTACACTGCTAAGATATGTAATAGATTCAGGAGCAGTACATGAGAGAAAATACTGAGATATAAGCTGGCCGCAGGCGAGTTTTTCATCTAGGAAACAGTGAGAACTAGGGCTGGCCAGGAGGCTTGGAGATGAGTTAGCAGCTGACAGAGAGCCACTGACGAGCTTGGGGGGGCAACAGTGTCTTGATGCAAATGGTATTTTAGGAAAGACCACTTGGCAGCAGCAGGATGAAATCACTGGAGCAGGGAGAAGGTGCCATCTGAGGTCCCCTAAGCTTCCTGGCTCTGAATGACAAAATAAGACTTCTAGTTTATACAGCCACTTCAGTCCCTGCCGTGAAAGGTATTTACCTCATCAAGGGATGCAAAGAGCGCATGCTGCATAGAGTTAAATGCTGGACAGACAACAGGTGGTGGTTGGTGCATGCAGAAGATGACGCATGTCGGGACGGGTGGAGCAATGCAGCTAAAAGCTTGCAACTAGCTCAGGAAAAGTACCATAGAATTCTCAAAGCCAGGAGAGTTCAGGGAGACTGCGGCACATCCGACACACTTTTCGGCTAGGACTCATCTAGCAGTTGTCTCAACAATACTTAACCAAATGAGGAAAACACAAAATCGGTAGCGTAACCTACATGAAAATGGGGGCATGCAGCCTCGGTATTATTTAAGAGATCCCACAATTACATTTCCAAGTCTAGAGCTGCTGCAGAATCAAGACCAGGGGTTCCTGAAATATCAACATGACAAGGTGTAACAGCTCGAGTCTGCAAGTGATTCGGAGCCTCGTTTAGACTCTGTAAGATTCGGAGGCCATGGCTGAAATGTGGACTGGGATGCTGAAAAGGAGCAATGACATGGTGTTACATGTTCAAATGTAGCAATCTGCCCTGCAGTTAATCTGGGATGAATTTTCCTTCACCCCCTGTGGTAAGCAGAACGCTAATGGACCCCTGACTTCACTCCCTGGTGCCGCTCCAGTGATTGCGTTATTTTGCAAGGCAAAAGCGATCTTGCCAGTGTCATTAAGGTTACTTACTAGGTGACCCGAAGAAAGGGAAATTATCCAGGCGGGTTTAATCACATGAGCCCTTTGACAGAGAAGGTTCTCCCATGGTGGCAAAGGGGAAAGTCAGAGAAATCTACAGCATGAAAAGGATTCCAGCACTGCCACTGCTCTGAAGATGGACAAGGCTCTGTGAAGAGGCATGGAGATGGCCTCCAGGGGCAAAGAGGGACCCCCGGTTGATAGGCAGAGAGGAACAAGGACCTCAGACCTCCAACTGCAAGGGATTGAACTTTGCCAACAACTTGAATGATCCCTAAGTGGATTATTTTCCAAGTCTTCCACACGAGAATGCAGCTCAGCCAACGAGCTTGATCCCAAGTTTGTAAAACCCTAAACAGAGGGCCCAGCCATGCCCGCCAGGGATTCTGACCTCTAAAACTGTGCAACAATTAATAGGTAGTATTTTAAGCCACAGAGTTTGCGGTAATTTATTAAAGCAGCAAGAGAAAACGAGCAAGCCCTCCAAAAAGTCTTAGGAAAGTGACACCTATGCATTAATAGACATGAAGGTCTTGAAACTGGACACTGCAAATGCAATTTCATGAAGCAGGTAAATGGTATGGGCAATAAAAACCATGGTAAGGATGGGAAATTTTGGACAGGCTCACTGGACGAAATGTGGCCCCACAGGCACAAGTTCTGCCCCGCGGTTCAGAAAACCCATTCCTTTCCGTGGTCCAATTTAATATCTTATTCTCTGATAACATGGGCCCCAGCCAGTCACTCATTCATTCATCTTATGCATCTTAGTGTTTACTTCATACCAAGTGGTGGAGTGACCACCACACCCACATGGAGAATGCAGGGTCAGGGAACACTACTCGGCTATGCGACAATCCCATCGCTGGGTAAAGAAAAATGAGATCTGAGGTTACCAGCAAATAATATGTTAAATTAGATAAGGGAAAGGAGTCTTGGAGTCTCCGCCCAAAAGCTGAATCAAGGTTGGCATAAACACAAGCTTGAAGGCAGACAACTTGATGCAATCAAAGTTAAAACAAAGGACAAAAGGGTCATTATTTAAAATAGATGTGAGGGGGCACCTGGGTGGCTCAGTAGGTTAAGTGTCTGCCGCAGGTCATGATTGCAGGGTCCTGGGATAGAGCCCTGCATCGGGCTCCCCATTCAGTGGGGAGTCTGCTTCTCCCTCTGCCCCTCCCTCTGCTTGCACTCACACTCTCTCTCCCTCAAATAAATAAAATCTCAAAAAAACAAAACAGAACAAAATATAAGTGAGAAGCATGATACCCATGCCTGACTCAGAACCATCTCTTTGGTGAAACAGTCAAAATATGTGGGTATTTTGTTATCCGTTGGTGATTGTCAGAAATGATTCTGCTGTGAGAAGATCTCTGGTCCAATGAAAGTGAACTTGACCCAGGGAAGCTATTGGGATCGAAAGGTTATGTGTTCAGAGCTGATGTGTTTATTTCAAGTACACTCTCTGTCTAGGAAGCCAAGCACACAGTCTAAGGCAACCCAGGTTGCTACGACCCTCCATCACGACCGTTAACTCAGAAACGCCAGCACCACGTGGGACCTGCTGGGGGCAACATCATGACAGCGAGATGTGAAAGCTTGGCTCTATATTGAAAAAGTAGCCAAGGCATTCCATGGCTGCCAGATTTTTACGTTCTTTGTGTTACTTTAGCCCAGGCGGTGAAGTTCAGTAACCTCCAAATGCTGCCTATATAACAGGAAACATTTACTTCAGTGAATGATTATAAACAGAAGGCTCTTGAAACAGCTCACTGCCAATCAGACACTTTAAATATTTACATTCTGCTGGCTGACACAGACCCAGTGTTTATTTCCACAGTTGCTCCACGCAAGCTCCAAACTAGATCTCCACAAGGCGAAGGTGTCTGGGTTCTCTAGTCATGCCACTGGCCATCTCGGGGATAAGAGGGTACAAGGTCAGACCTGAATTCTTGTCTTCCTGCTACTGACCACTTCCTGTGTTATTTGCTCTCATTATTCTTTATTCCATGCCCACATGGCTATCATTGCAAAAGAAGAGAAACTACTCTCTTGGCATATCCATCTGGGGGCATTTTCACTTGTTCATCATGCCAATGAATGGGGGGAAAAATCTTTCCTTTCTAACTGGTAATGGTGCTGACAATTCTCCATTTTGCCTCCAGGTTAACCTAAAATGATTGAGCTGGCAATAATGATTTGATTCAGCTGGTAGGTTTACAGCCCTGTGAATAGGGACTGTCTCATCCCGGCCTGCCATGACAAATGATTTCTTTTCCTTGCTCCAAATATAATTACGTTCCTGATTAATAACAAATGTGGAGGAGACTCGGCCCCTGAAGCAAAGCTCAGGCAACCCATTCTCAACCACCAGCAGATTTGTTTCATATCCTTTAAAAAAAAAAAGGATTCACCAAACTCAGAGCAGAGATGGTAAACCTTTCGAGAACAAAGAGCAAGTTGGGGACCTGGTGGCCGACTCCGACATGACATGGCATGTTAGACGGAATGCAGAACATTAACTCTCGAGTCACTTCAGACAAGCACACATTCACATTCTCCAGTGCATTAAAGCTGCATCATTCACAGCTAGCGAGCAGCTCACTTCTCTCTTCGGATATGGCCCAAGAAAAATATTGCTTTATTTTCCTTCATAGTTCAAAGGAGATGGCTCATGCCAATAGGAAATCAAGTCACTTCTTTTTAAAAAAGATGTTTTCTTCTTCCACTTGTTCCTGGGCTCTGAATCTCTCTTTCTCTTTAAACAACTTCAGACAAAGCTCCCTAACAAGTAAAATTAAATTAAAAAATGTACCATGTTTTTCTGCAAATAAATCATGATAATTGCATCTATTTTAATGTGATTATTTTCCTGATACAGATAACTTAAAAAAAATAATAAGCCCACTGCATACACATCTCTCTCATCCTCATACTATATATCCTTGTGAAAAACAAAGAGCAAGTATTGTCTTCATGCAGAGGGGGAAACAATCACACAATATTGATGTGACTTCCTCAGTCCTTAAGGAAGTTCACGAAGAGGATTCTAGACTTCTCTGACCTCCGTGACAGCATAAGTCCCCCTTTTTTTTTTTTTTTAAGATTTTTATTTATTTGAGAGAGAGAGAGAGAAAGAACAAGTCAGGGGGAAGGATACAGGGAGAGGGAGAAGCAGACTCCCCACTGAGCAGGTAGCCTGACATGAGGCTCCATCCCAGGACCCCATGATCATGACCTGAGCCAAAGGCAGACGCTCAACCAACTGAGCCACCCAGGCACCCTGACAGCATGAGTCTTTAAAGCCAGGAAAGTGATTGCATTCACTCTTGCATTCCATGCCTTGTAGGTTTGAGAGGTGTTCACTAAGGTGTGCGAGACTGGATTGAAGAGAATTCTGGCTGGCCAACCAATCACTCAGATTCTGAAACATTTTAGAAGCTTAGGGTCATTTGACTGTCTCTGGTGGAAATGTCAGTCCAACGGTAGTTAGAAGATACCCATGAAGAAACATTGCTTAAAAGCACATATTTGTAACATCTCAATAACACCCATGACCTGTGACATACATGGAAAAGCAAATTTCACCAGCCAAGCCTGCTCCTTTGTCCTTCAGTTAGTTAGATACATGGCTCATCGCACCACACGATTCGTTTCAATTCCAGTGGATCTGTCTTACACAAAACCGTACCAATCCTTGTGATAGTGTAAATCAGGCAAACTTGAAATTAGTGAGAGCATGAGGGGGCTTTCAAAAAAGACCTGATTACAGCTTCTGAAAAATCAATTTAGGGGAAAATTGTCTTTCATTTCAAAAACAGGCAATTACATTCAGATCAACAACATTAAAAGTAAGAGCCAATATTTCAGAGACTATAATCCACATACTTTTTGAGCGGCTTATTTACATTTAAATTCGGAACCTATTCAAAAATACAATGGACCAGGAAAAACTAATATATTTTATTTTTAAAAGATAATTTGTTTGGATGATTTCTTCTTTGCACTTTCCATAAGCTTAAGTTTGTACTGTTTTTAAAGGTTTCATAAAAGTACAACAGAGATAATTTAAATGACAAAACTGCTAATGCAGCAGAAACATACACTTCACCTCTGCAAAATAACTTCGCCGAGGCCTTACTGAGTGAGACGAAAGTGTAGGTAATAAGTAAAAATGACATACTAGCTAAAGAGGCCAATTAAAGACTCCTGGTGTGGGTAGCGAGACAGAGACAGTGATTTATGTGTCACATTTGAAAGGATTACTCTTCTAAACAGAAGTACTATCTTTCAGGGCTGTATGCTTCAGATCTGCAGAGCATCTGCATGGACATAACATTCTTTCCATCCCAGCATCATGACACACGCGTGTACAAGTGAGCTCTCACACACGCATGCATACACGCACGCACACCAGGAAGGCAGCCAATGACCACCACGCGATTTCTCACCACAAACTGCTGTCAGAATGAATACTACGTTTTTACTTTTCAAATAACTGGAAGGATTAGCAGGTGAAGTCAAGAAGACAGCTGAAGTATTTAAGGTTTCACACTCTGAGACACACACATCGCACTCAACGTTGATCAAATCCACTAGGTGACCGCCTATCAGATTACATTAGGTGTTTCCCTGTGGGAAGAGTCCAAGTCCAAGATATCACACCAGAAATCTGTTACCAAAAACAAAACTAAATGAAAACAAAAATGAAATTAATCATGATTTAGAGAATGGACGCATTCTTCATATCTGGTGCAGTGGGACCCTGCATCATTTGAAATCACTGTTAAGGACATGCTGCTAAATAAAAGAAACCAGGCCTAAAAGAGTATTTGCTGTGAGATTCCATTTCTATGTAGTTCAAAAACGGCATAACCAATCTATGCCGTCAAAAATCAAGATAGTGCCTACACTATCAGGAGGAAGTGACTGACAGTGAAAGGAAGGGGCACAGAAGGACTCCTGCAAAGGTTGTAAGGTTCTATTTCTTGATCCCAGTGCTGGCCACATGAGTGTGTTGGTTTTGTGGAAATCCATCAGGCTGGACACTTACGACTTCTATGCTTTTTAGTATGAATGTCATCCATCAATAAACATTTGCTCAAACATACACCATTGAGTAACCAAGTCTGCTGTCTCTCTAGTTTCTCTTTCTCCTTAAAACACACACACACACACACACACACACACACACACACACACACACCCCATCTGTATATTCTCTGAGCAAAAACTAAAGAAAGTGAATGCAAAGGGTTTTCTCCTTTACATCCTGACTCTCAATTTGTCATGACCTTAAACATTTACAACAGAGATACATTCAAAAGCCAAGTTTTCACTTCTTACTTAAATTTTTTAGATGTCATTAACAATAGCTGTGCAGCCACAGAAAACAGACTCTGGGAAGCTAGAAAAATTGCCACGGCCTCACAGCCAAGAAGATGATGAGGATTTGGGCCTCAGATGTTTCTGACTCAAAGCTGTCTGCTTTATAGCATTTTTCTTGACAGCCCACTGGCAGCATAGAGCAACAGTCAATGCCTGTACCAGTGTCCCGCCCTGGGCACAAGTCCTGGAGACAAAGCTGCAGAGCAGCCCTCTCCATCCATGAGGTCTCTGACCACGGCCAAGTGTAAAAACTAACCCCCAAGAGCAGAGCTGAGCTCCTCTCACTAACAGCTTCTTGCAAACAAATCTGGGAGCTTCTAAACATCCTATCTTTTTAGCAGGTTACAAAGATTCTTAATGGAACAGGTGGATGTCTATGAGAGGAAAGGTATCTGGGGCAGGTTGGCAAGGATTTCTTTTTTCCCTTGTTCATATCTTCATTTTGAAAACATTTCTTGAGCAACTCTCATATGCCAGGCCCCGAGGGTACCGTGATGAGGGAGGCAACACGCTAAGCACCAGGTTATCTCCCAGCAATGGAGGGAGAGGAAGGTAAAGAAATAAGACAATGGGGTCCTCATGATGAAATAAAGGTGTGGACAGAATCCATCCTCCTAGTAGGTAGACACAGGAGCCCCTGAACAATAAGAAATAGTCTCTTGTCCTCAACTTCCCATCATTAGAGAAAGGAAGTCGGTACCACAGAGATGAGCCTAAATACATAGTGTCAGTGCCTAAATACATAAGAATTTTATTGTAGTTTTTCAAAATCACACCAAGCCTTTCACTCCAGTTGCATCCTATTGTCACAAACTACAAAAGAAAAAATCAAAGGCAACAAATACACTCGAGCCCCATGCGTCCAGCTCCTAACTGCAAAAAGCCAGTTCACTACTTCCCGTGAACACTGCCTGAGATCGTTTCCTTATCTTTGCAGGAATTCATCTCTGTCCAGGTCCTCTTCTGTTTATCTTTATAAGCTATGCCTAGCTTATAAGATTAGAGGCACCAAAATACATCCTCTTGCCTTTACAATCAAAGCACTGTTGGCAATGGTGACTTCCAGACTTTGCTCAGGAGATTCTTCATCTTGACTCTCAAAGGTCTGTTTGATAGCTCAATTCTAACTTCAAATTGGTATATCATAGATAGTAAAAGGAGCTTTTATTTTCATACTCCAAGATATTCAAAAGTAAAACAAAGGAAGGGGAGTGAGAAGAGATTTCTTAGCTGTTCGTTCTTTTTTATTCCCTTGGTAGCCATTGCTGACCATTGGTGACTCCCTCTTGCTGCTTGCCATCAGCTATAACTTGACTGATACCAGTATAGCTTTACAAATTTAATAATGGCTGAAAGCACTGGCCTATTTACAAACTTTGAAAGGTACTGGTTAAAATGCATTTTGGTATCTCCCATTCCTCAGAGTTACATTTGGTCCTCAGTCGTGCAAGCCCTGTGGGTTTAGTCTCTATTAAGATTTTAGCTGTGTCAACCTTGAATAGACTGGACTCCTTTAGAAAGAAAAGGTAATGATCATCCCACTGGAATAACCTTCATCCTTAGACTCTGGCGTTTTCCCTCAAGTGAGCAATTCTTATCGTCACACTAATTAAGTAAAAACATAAAGGCTTTCCCAATGCTTTTCACAAGGGAACGCTTCTCGCAGATTTTATTTTATGAAATCTGTAAAATGCTAGGAGGCATATTAATTAATAGCTAAACATATATGGAATACATAATTAATTACCAAATATGATACCCTTAATACTTGAAAATACTAAAGAGCCAATTTTCAGTAATTTGTCTAGGAAAAGAGCTTTTATTTCTAAAGAAAGGCAATATAGATTTGAGACTGCAGTGGTGAATTTGGTTTTGCTGGCTGAAAAATGTCAGTTATCAGTAACTAACAGGTATATTTTCTCTGTGGATTACAGTAAAGCACCCCATGGTAGATAGATGGGGGCACAGGGTTGAAAAAAGAGAAATAAATGAGAGAGAGGGAGACTGAAATTGAGATTGATTGTGGCCTGTGGTTCTCTAAGTAAGTAAAAGACCCATTTGGTCAAAATGGTTTTGCAGCCCAAATATGTAACATACGTGAGCTGTTCCCACTGCTATTTCCCGGTCAAAGGTTATTATTTAATTTATCCCAGTTAAATCTGATCTCAACTGTAATTACCGTGCAAAGCTCAAACTCAATCCAGACCCTTCAGTTCAAACCTCCCTAAAATAAAGACGATGACCCCAAACAGTTTCCCCACGTGGTCCTTATTCAGAACACCTGAATGTTACCCTATTAGTAATGAATTCCTTATTGTTATTTTAGGTCTAATCAAATAAGTGAATCAACTTAGAAATGAAATAACAAGATCTATAATAAACAGACAAACCCAGAATCTGTAGAATATCAGACGAATTCATTTTCACCGACTTTTATTTAATATTTGCGTGCATACAAGGCACTGAGGCAGGCACTGATGAGAATTACGTCCTACCACCTGTCACTCTCTCAAGACACACGGAAGGGAGGTGGAGACCCTTGTCCCGCTGCTTTGGCTGGGTCTCGTTGCCAGGTCACAAGAGGCAGGTGGTTGTCAAGGAGCAGCAGTGACTGTGCCAAGGGCTTGTAGCTTTCAGCTTCCCGATCCCAGCTTGGACAGTTCCTGAACACAATAGTACAAGTGGTCTGCTGAGTCCTACTCCTCCAGCCCTTTCAGCAGTTTGTACATACCTACTTTCCGGTATTAAATCCCCTTCTGCTTAAAATACTTGGTGCTTTTTCTACAATGAATCCCAACTGATGCATGAAGGTTCTACTGCAGAGAACTAGGGTTGAGAGAGAAGCCAGGCAAGAAACGAGAGAAGAGTTGGTGATGAGTTGTCATGATTCATTCACTCATGCACATGTGTTCATTCCATGATTCATCCACGCAGACACTTGCTGAGTCTGTACTACGTGCCTGGCACTGTGTCACTACTCAACGGCTTTAACTTTTAAGGAACCAGGGTGATGATGGTTGAAAAAGAGAACAAGGAGGGAGCATGGATAGTAAACCCTCTGCTGTATGCACGGTTTGAAAGCCCTATTAACTAGCTGGTGTGCCTTCATCTCTGGGTCTTTTATCCTTCTCACTGTTATCTACTACAGTTTCTCTTGTGTTCACTTAAAGCCCCGTGTAGGACTTTGCAAAAAGATATTTGTCTTCTACAATGTATATCTATAAATAATTACGTATACTACATATCTTAAAATACAAAAACAAGCATACTCCCATTTAGACACAATTAACGTGATATTATTTCCCATTAGGGATAAGATCTATTCTTTTATTCTAGAAAATGAGAGTTACATCACTCTCTGAAAATATGTGCACTAAAATCCACATAAATGATTATGAGCACAAGGGGCATGCAATTCCCTTTAAAAAGAGCAAGGTATTTAGGCTGACATGAATAAGTAAAAGAGAATCTATTCAAAGTAAGAATCATAAAAACTCCCTCTGGTAAAAAAGCTGATGAGTATTGAATTTTCAGGAAATATCAACAAACTCTCCAAAATTTATCAGTTCACATTCATTGGACTTGAACATAAGCCTTGATATTCACAGTGAGTGGCAATGGTAACACTCTGGCTGGAATCCATTCGAGTTTTCCATTGGAACCTGTGAGTAACACGTGTCTGCTGCCCAGAAATCATCCTTTTCCTGTTGACTTGGTCTGTCCTTCGTGAACGTATTACTCCTGATACTCCTGATACCCCACTGCACATGTGGCTAAATACTAGCTAGCCTTGGAAGCCCCATGCACATCCAAACTCTTCTTGCAGCCAGAGCCAGATGTCTAGGGCTACACTGATCTCTCGCCATTATCGATGCCTACTTCATTCCTAGATAAATCCAATGAGTTTCCCAACAAGTTATTTTCTACTTGCATAAAGGATGGATTTACAATCTCCTCAAGCACATGTTTTAATATTTAACCTTTTATTTACTGCCTAGTTATCTAAGGGTCTCCACTATAAGCTGATGGTACAAGGATGGAAAGACATAGTACCACGACTTAAGAAGTGTAGAGTCTAGTAAAGGGAGTCAGACAGCCCAGCACAGAGAGAAGCTGCCCAAAACAAATGAAAAACAAGGATGAGAGAGGCTTAGGCAATTCAACAAAGTCCCCAACCCTCATGTGTTCATCCTGCAAAGGAGAAGACAAAGGGAAGTCAGCGATGGGATGAAACGAGGTAAAGAGAAAAGATCACTGGTCTAGGAATGGTCCCTAAATCCACATCTCTCAGAGCTGATCCAACTGCCATCTGTCTAATCCAGTAAAATGGCTTCTCAAGTTTATCAGGAAAACTGGCTTCAGCCGAATATATCTCCAAACCCATCTGGGATCCTGGTTTTCCTGCTTCTATGAGAGGCACCATGTCTGTCCCAGTCACTTCAGCATGACAAAAGAAAAGCACATGGGTTTGGAATCTGTGGGTCCTAGATACAGCCCAGTGTCTATCAGGTACTAACCATATACCTATTAGCCAAGCACTCAGCCTCTCGTAGCCCCAGAGATCTCATCTGTAACATTACCTTTTGCAAGGTTGACAAAAACATGAAATTAATTGAAATGTGTGAAATTCAGTAAATATTAGTTCCTTCCCAGAGATCAAACCTTGGGCATATCTTCGGTTGAGTTAATTAGCAAACTGGAAAAAATCAGGAGCTCTCATTCTTAAAGTCTTATCTTTACACAAACACACCTCCATTCTGAGCATTCACTACTGCTTGCGAGAACCTCTCATTTTGCTAATCATGTAGGGTTATTTGTACCTGCTTCATTAGATTGTTGTGGGTATAAAATAAAATGGTAGAAGAGCAAAGAGCCAGTATTCAGTGTGTAGAGTCAACACTGAATAAATGTGAGCTGCTATTATGTTTTATTTACATTATTCTTACTTGTTGGTATTAGGGAAGAAGAGTCACCTATAAAGATATTTCTTTTGCTTGTTTGTTTTGTTTTGTTTTGTTTTGTTTGCAGGCTCTATGCCCATTGTGGGGCTTAAACTCATGACCCTGAGATCAAGAGTCACATGCTCTACCAACTGAGCCAGCCAGAAGGCCCTAAATTTACTTCTTGCTCAAACTTTTTCAAGTGCTACTATCTTTTGAAGATGATTTTAGTCAGGTTACCATTTTAAACAGATCAAGTGCCATGTTACACACATTATGTTACACGTATTATCTGATCAAATCCCCAAGACAATCTGATGATAGCATCCTATAGATGAAATCAATAATGATTAAGTGATTAAGTAACAAGCCAAAGCCACACAGTTACTGAGTCACAGAGTATGATTCCCTGCCCTTTCCCCCTTCAAAGGACAGGGAAGCAACGTTTCCTGTGTCCTTCCCTAACCCCTGAACCATACAAACACAGGGAGATCCTGGTTTCTTCTCTTATAGACACAAAAATAGAAAATATAAAGATTAAGGTATTAAGATTTGGTATATTACCTCTACCTTAAGTTTTTCCATCTCAAGGCCAGGGGGAGAGAAAAATGCTCGACACAAAGAGAGAAAGCTTTCAATTCTATAATGGTAGAATCTGAAGCATCACTAAGGTTCACACGTTGTGGTAGATAAGCCCCCCTCAATTTATAATATTTAGGGGAAATTGACCTTTTTTGTATTTTGGGACAAAGGCTACATGTCTTCATTCCTTTATTCCAGGAATTTGGAGTCATTTCTGATTAACGAATTACTTTTAAATTGCTTTCTCTGCATGTTCCTTCAGAAATCCAATTACGATTCCATTATTGGGGGGAGTGAATTAGAAAGCGAAGAGATGCTTGCATAAATTAACATATCAATGGATTTCTTTGCATTGATAAGCAAATTTCTTTTCATATCAGAAACTGTTCATACAAAGATGCTCATTATAGGCATTAGAATCTGTCAGTACATCACATACTGCATACCCAGGCCACACCCAACATTTGCCCAACTCCAAACAGACTCATCAGTCCTTTACTGAAAGCTACAGAATGAAAAATGTTTCTTCTGGATGGAGGCATACTCATAAAAAGTCTTTGATTTATAGCCTTAAAGTTACCACTCATCCATATATGTGTGATTATTACGGGACTTTTAAAAAAAATCTATTTGGTTCTACTTTGTTTGATTTCCCAGTTTTGAGGCTGAAAAGAATGAGACATCTTTTATCAGTTCAGTGCGAGAAAGTAAATTATAACAGCTTCATCTTATATATGACTTTTAATACATGGGAAATCTATAAGCATGTCAAATGGTGTTGGAGAATACTCATATAAGCAATACAGAAATGTTTAAAAGCAAAGTCTATCATTTTGTCAATAAGCAAAGCTGTTTGTCTATAAGCCATATTTGTATTAGAATTACTCTTACAATTTTAAGACATTCATTTAGAGGTCAGATCTAAGGAAATATCACGCTTTTCCTTTACTTTAGAAAAACTATGATGAATTTGAATTAAGAAAGGAAATCACAATGCCAGCAATTGCTAACATATTCCTTTATATTCTCATTTTATTGAGTAAGGAGCATGGTACTTTTGGACAGTGTCAGCATTAGTCTAAATAATTTGTTTTGGAGGCAATATCCCTGCTAAATGGAGTGAGGATAATTTGTAATCTTCACTCAAAAGACTCTTTACTCAGCAATTTTCCCTTAACATATCATCAATAAAGACATCTCCATTTCACCCACTTAAGGTCCCTGTCATGGGGTAATTTCACTAAAAGTTGACCACATGACATAAAGAAGACAGCCCTACAATAACACATCTGACTCATGATGGCATTACAGTTCTTGACTTCAGCTTTAGAATTCTTATCTTTCCCACCTAGTGGTTCAGCTGGAAGATAATGATGTGGGGCTGTCTAAAAGGATCAGATGGGTAATATCAAAAGCTTCAGAGCCCTAAGTGCTCAAAGCTTTCAGAAATTGAAGTCTGGGTTATATCTCCATGGGAGGAAAACACCATGCATATGTTTGGTCAGAAAAGAAAATAATTTCAGAACTGTGTCTCTTAACCCCTCACTAAGGATCCCTGTAATGTGCCCTTAGACTAATAACCCCACAATTGAATCTCAAGAAGAGGGCCTTGCTTACAAGAAGGCATTCAGATGTGTCATGAAAAATAAACAAGTCAAGAGTGGAGAGCAAAGTAAGAACATATGAAACACACCATAAATCTCTAGCACTGGGAACTCAGCTGTGAAAATAGCTTGTTAAAGTCACCCCATGTTTGATTAAAAAATAAAACATTTCTACAAAACAACCACGTTTGAAGTCCACCACTGCTACAAGATAAAATGAAGCCTTTAAGGAACTTTCGAGATAGAAATACATGAAGTGTTTATGAAAACAAACTTCTGTTGACCTTGTGTGTGAAATCTCACTTTATGGGGGTATACAAGTGCCTTACTGAAAACCTCAAGTTGAGGAAGTTTAATTTGGTGGGAGTACAACATGGAAGGAACAAATGCCACCCATTTTATACTTTGCCCAGTGTTCTCCATCACAATGGGAATACTGAGCTTTGAATGTATTGAAGAAAGTCAGACTAGATAGAAATCTGGTTCTGGAACGTTCTGACTGAAAACCTGAACATATTAACTTGGGACATCATAGCTAACATAGCTGTCTCAGGTGGCCTTTGCAGTTATAAGGGCAAATATATGCCTTAAATTAGAAGTCACTAAGTTTCTTTCTGTCCCAATTACCTCCACCTAAAGCATGAGAATCCAATATTATTTGAACCCTGAGGCTATTCTGCCAAAAAGAATTCATTTAGTTGACAATGTCAGAAACTATTCTTTGGAAAAACAGAATGGCATCGTAAAGAGGGAAGTATGATAAGGAGTGGTTTCTGACTAATCGTTATAGGTACTTAGATAATATCAAGTCGTTCTGTACAAGCGCGTTCTAACTACCGTTTTCCCCCAGAAGTAACATTTATAAATGCTTCTTTCTTTTCTTAACCTAACAAGCCTAAAGCTTTCCTCTTTATCCTTACTGAAGAGTTAACGAATGGGTCTTGCACTGAAACCATAATGGTCTGATTCTACTGAAAAGAGAAGCGATGGGAAGTCCTCATTATTGCTTTCAATAAGCAAAAATGCTGCTGCAAGTTACATGGAACATAAGATTTATCTGGATCATTCTGAAATGAGAGCCAGGAATTCTGTGAGGTCAAGCTCTTGTTCTATTGCCAGGATTTCTTGGGTTTCTTACCACAGGCATGAGCTTTGGGTCCAACAAGTCTTGCTCAGTGCAAAACCGTCCTTCAGGGGCCCACTGAAGCATAAGCCTATGTTGTCTGACATCCAAAGAGGGCTCCTGTTGGGGGCCAAGACTCGTTTTAGTCTCAGAGGCCAACAGCTAGCAATGGTTGTGCTCTGTACAAAACACGAGAATTCTGGCCCATTTCCTCATTTGTAAAATGAGAAAGATAGAAAAGTATTGCTTCTAAATTTGTTTCACCAACCACTGCCTCTATAAAAAGCTAAAGATAAAAGGAAGAGAAAGGGATATCATGGTTAAGCAAATTTGGAAAATATTGTAAAGGGGGACCATTTTTTATGACAGGACTTTCAGAGCCTTTAAACAAAGTTTATTTGTCCAATGTACTCATACCTAAACCACATTAAAACATTCTTAAGTAGTTTCCACTTGTTAAAGTTGTGAGTACCCCACTATGTGCCCCCGATTTTCTACTCCTCTCAGAAGAAATGTCTTCCTTTTGGTTAAAACATATGGAGAATGCTCCTTCCTGAGGTTGGTGGAGAAGAACTCAGGATAATAATATATCCCACGTAATATTTAATAGGGAAGGATGAAGTTCCTGTCTCTAGTCTACAGCCCACCTTGATATCAGAATTCTTCCCCTTTCTGAGATCAGGCTCACTCGACCTTTCCAAAGCTCTACCCCTCATTTGGTCTCTCCAGCGATGTGTGCCCCAGGTTTTCCTATTCAAAGCGAGTTAGGAGTTAATGGACTATTTTCTTTGGCAGCCTGGGGCAATTTGCTCTCACCATGTTCATGCTTTTTCCCAGTTTTCTTTATTCCTTTTCCTGGCTCAGTCTCCATCATCATTTTTTGGCTTTCTGCTCCACTGCATTTCTCTGATGCTAAAGCGATGCTGAGGACTTTCTTTCCCTCTGCCAGAGAAAATAGCCAGAGGACCAGGTCCTGCCTGGTGCACTGTGGCCACACTGGGGATGTTGGCCAATGCCTGGGAATTTTCAGGAATCAGAACTATTTCTCGACAATGTTTGCATCATTCAACCATGGACATAGTTTAAAATATCAATCTCCTTCCCACCCCACCTTCTCCCCAAGCCTTGCACTATATAATCAGTAAGTCAGAAACCAGTTGAAAAATTCTTAGAGTATGGCTCTACAAGAGAAGGAAAAAATTAATTTTAATTCAAAGAGAAGTCAAGGACTAGGTTGGGTGAGGAGTAGAAACATAGAACTGATTTCTACTCTACTCTTGACTTTCCACATATGAGGCAGCAGATGTGGGTTTTATTAATCACTGTACATGGGTAGATTTGCACCCACTGGCATAGGACCTTGGACACAGCATGAAAAAAAAAAGCATCAATATCCAGTGTCAGGACAGGGTAGCAAATATAAAGTTTCTACTTCTAAATGGGCATTTATGCTCCTCTGTAAGCAAACTTGAAAAACAACTTCGCCTTCACCCAGAGAATGCAAAAGCCAGCTCAGGTGTGTGCAGAAACTGAGCCACACAGGACAGAGCCATGCCCTGTGTGATCAACGACAGTAATTCAGTAAGTACTAGCAGCTAGTATATTAGTTCTAACTATGGCCCAAATGCTGGGCAAAATGTTTGCAGGTATTATTTTATTTAGAACTACCATGCCTCTCTGAGGGCAATCCTATTATCATGTCCAATTTATAGTTCAAGGAACGAGGCACAGAAAAGATAGAGTTTGCCTAAACTCACAAAGATAGTAATTTATGAAGGCAAGAAATCCCAGACCCTCTAATGTGAGAGACTGTGTTCTCCATCACCAGTTTCAAATGCTCCCTCTTAGTCTCGACTCAAACTGGTGCTCTCACACCATGAGCAGGGTGGGCTGTGGAGCCTGTGGGAGGCAGAATAACCATCTCCCAAAGATGTCCACACCTCACCCTCCGGAAACTTTACTTCCATTGGTTAACTCCTTTCTGTCACATAATGTAACAGATTCACAGGTTCTGGATTCACAGGCTGCTAATCAGTCAACCTTAAAATAGGAAGACTGCCCTGCATTACTCACGTGGGCCCGGAGTGGTCATCGGGGCCCTTGCAGGTGCACGAGCAGGGCTGAAGAGGGAGTGAACGTCAGAGTGACGCCCAGGGGCAGACTTGGTCACCTGGTTCTAAAGACAGAAGAAGGGGACACACACCGAGGGACGCAGGCCACCTCGAGAAGCCGGAAGAGATAAGGAAATGAGTTCTCCCCACATCCTCCAGAAGGAACACCGCCATGCTGCCACCTGGATTTTAGGTCAGTGAGGACCATTCCAGACCTCTGACCTACAGGGCTGTACTATAATAAATGGGTTATTTGAAGCCATCAAATTTGTGGCAATCTGTTACAGCGGCAATGGGAAAACTAGCGCCAAGCCAGAGACTCAGTAATTAGGGTCTTGAAGCAAGAAGATGACGGAAGGAAGAATGACATAGGCCTACAGGTAAGGAGGAGGGTAAGACGGAGCAGAGACGATTCCTCCCCAAACTAGTTCAAAGTTTGTTCCTGTTCCTCGGGGAAGAGAAACCAAAGACGGATGTGAGGAGTGACTCTGCATTGTTTCCGGTGCCGACTATAATTAGGCAGGGAGATGTCTGTGTTCCCTTCACGGACTGCGGACTCAGTCATGCTCATCAAATATCCCTGCCATCTCAACAGAATCCACAGGAAAAGAACCCTCTAGGTATTGTTATATATAGCGTCTGTCCTGGGAGGCCTCCACCTGACAATTAGAGTCAAAATTGCTGTGCAGAGTGGGCAAAACCAGGCCCAGAGTATTGGGGAAGGATTTAGGCCAGCAAAACAGATGTCGACTTGCCACGCAGCACGTAACACAGGACAGTTTCCATACCGCCTTCAATAAAGGACGCAGAAAATGCCATCTCTCAGGGACTGGAGCCTCAGCGTTCCTCATGGCTTTAGTAGAGATTTTACCCAGTCTCTCAGAACCAAGGACCCGGATGATGAGGGGGCTGCCCTGGTGTTCACATTTCAGAGCTGACAGGCAGGTAGAATAAAGTCTGTTCATCAGACATCAAATGTCGACAGAGCGTAACCTCTTTAGGGCTAATATTTCTCACTTTAACCATAAAATGATCCAGTGGTGCATGTTCCAGAGAAGATAGATTTCTATTTTTAAAACCATGCTAGGTGTGGGAGAGACTTCCGGTGCCTACTAACACCAGGGTCCCCTCTTAGACCAATGCACTCTGCTAGATGACAACTGCCAGCCTCCTACAGCGAGGTGGGGTTGTGGGACTGGCACTTCCAATGGCTGAGGGCAGAGCTGATGCAGGTCACCTTTAGGAAGAGGCAGAGAGTCCATACTGTTGCTGTCTTTGTCAGCTAGACGCAGAGGATCCAGGTCCCCGGGCCTGGAGTGACCAGATGGTCAGAGATGAGACCCTCGACCCTGGAGGAGAGCAAATCAGACTTTGCTGGGTGCAAGAAATAAAGACTCATTGTGTTAAGCTACTGGGATTTCAAGGCCACCGGTTACAAAAATGGCCTCGACAAATACGCGGGATTTTACAAACCAAGAACTTGTCCAAGTTTGATGATTCAGCAGACGTGGAAACCACTGCCTGTCCTTGGATCATCAAAGAAGCAGGATGCTCTCCAGAATCAGACTTATATTTCTTATTGGGTTTTTAGCCTGAGGAAACGCTCCCTTACCTGGTTTACTGACCTTTTGCGCAGACTCGAGTCCCCAGAGGCAGCTCTCTACTCCTCTGAAGCAACACTAGCAAATGAGCTGGACTCAATGAATGAGGAATGAATGAATGAATTTGCACCTCCTGCCAGTCACTTGGTGACTTGGTTCAGCCTTCTTCCAGACAATGGTTCAACCGAACAGACTCTGAATGGTCCCTGCACCAGCTGCTGTGGGACAGCTACTAATTAGCCTGACAAAGCAACCCTGTAAATGTAAATGTTTTCAAGAAATGTTTAATGTGCGCAGCCTGTGCAACAATACAACTAAAAATAGACTAAGCATTGACTTCCTGGCAGAGAATGTAGGAGGTTGTGAAGCTGTGATTAGCCGACTATATGTTTTATCTTATTTTTTAAAAATGCATTAGACTCAAATGAGTCTGAATTCATATGGCAATTATTGACCATGTCACTCATTAGGAATTAATTATACACTATCTTATGGCATCTCCCCTGTTGCTTTGAACTCACAGTAAATTGTTAATTATAACAGTGAGCTTCCAACTTACATAAACCCGATACAGAAGGTGCTCACTTGGAAATGCCCTGCTGAGATTCTCAGGGTCTCATCTTGTCTCTATCGCTTTCTGAATGTGGAACCTTTGAGAAGTGACCTACTCTCCGAGTTGACCCATCAAATGGGCATAATATTAGTGCTTTAACTCATAGGGATGGGATCACCCAGAGGCAGCATTTCTTAGCCATCTGGCTAGGGAGGTGATCCACAAATGCTGACTGTCCATACTATGGGTACATGGTTTGGGGCAGATCCCCACCTCTCTGGGCCTGAACTGCTTCACCTAGAAACACAGAGGCACAGACACAAATGCCTGACATAACAGAACCAAGGGCACCGCTCTGACAAAGAACCCGAAGAGTAAACAGAATGTGTGCCAAGCCAGACAGGTGACCACGAACACCTCATGAGATAGTTATGTCCTGGGTGCATCTGTAAAATAAAGGTTTTGGTTTGGGGTGGGGGTGTTTGTTTTTTGGCCAATGGACTTTTGAAACATCTTTGGGCATGAAAGCCCACAACCTCGTAATGTGTTACTGCTTAATTTATCTCTGAGAATACTAGGAAAGAATTTCCATAAGCCCTCGAGATGGAGGCACTTCCTTTAGCCTGGACTCCTATCTGATCATCTGATGGGGCCCACTTCGCTCCAGAAGCACCAGGTGGAGAGCAGTGGCCCGCCCTCCCCAGGGCGAATTCAATCAGCAAGGGAGGGTTTCCTTCCAGCTGCAGGCAGTTAAAACTGAATAACCGATTCAGCCCCACTAAACCAATCTCTCCCCGCAGGACAGAGGAAATAGTCCATTTGAACATGGATTAGGCCAAATCTCTTGGGATCTCTTCTGTAGAAAGGAAAAAAAGAGTTCTTCTGTCAGTGTGAGGGAGAGAGGGCCAAGGAGTGTGGGCTCTGGGGATGTGTGTGCTCACCAGCTATTGTAATTGTTCAAGCGACACTAGTGACTTAAAGGGCCACAAGCACGGCCCGTTCCCCGAGTCACCAACAACCCCCACGCAGGTACAGGGCCCAGCAGAATGCCCGGTGCGGTGGAGAGATCAGACTCGAGGTATGTGCATGTGGTCATCATTTACACCAGGCCCCACAAAAGCCCAGCCACGTACATGGCATCCAGTCACAGACAAGGAAACAGAGCCCCAGAGAATGCTAATAAGCAGATGGGGCTGGCACTTGCTTCCAGTGAGGATTACTTCCAAGAACACGCTCTGTCCCTTATCCATCCAGCCTGATGCCGAGGTAGCGCTCAGTAAACACCAGTTTCGGGGAGGGATAAATGCGCCTCCTCTGACGAAAAAGCCAAGAGCAGTTAGAATCAAAGCCAAGACTACACAGGTCCTTAGCATACCTTCTGAGAGGAGAGTCCACTGAGGACCGACTTCCCTCCATATTTTGATGCAACTATTGATAGCGGAAAGCTCTTGCCTTCCGGTGGCATTTTGTATTTTACAATACATTTCATTATCAGTATCATAGTTTGTTCTTATCAGTAGCAATGCAAAGTTGTTCTCACCAACAGCATCATCCATTTCACGGTAGGGTGTGGTAAGGTGATTTGCTTAGGACACTGATCTGATTCTTGGGTTGTCCATGGGAACCAGCTGGGAGCTCTGCAAGCATGTCCAGACTGGGCTGGACCCCAGATCAAGTGAGACTGAATCACCATGAGTGGCAGCCAGAGATTGATAAAGGAATATATGACATTAATAATTTTGATCACATGTTGAAATGAAAATATTTGGAATATACTGGGTTCAACAAAATATATTCCTAAAATTATTTGCACCTGTTTCTTTTCACTTTTAACGAGGCTATTTAAGAATCTAAAATTGCCAATGTGGTTCATATTATATTTCTATTGAATGGAGCTGCCTTAGGGCAAGTCTGTGCTTATCATTTCACATGCGTTTTATTTAACCATCCCAACCAGCCTATAACATAGAGACTCCAATAGCCCCATTTGACAGATGAGATAACTGAGCACAGTGGGTGGAAGTACTTTGCCCAAAGCCACAGTGGTGGTGAGAAGCAGAGTCTGGATGCCCTAGGCAGAGAGAGCCCTGTCTCCTCTTAAACACCACTCTGTACAAGGCATTATCTCTCTTTCTGTGCAATGGAGTTTGTGTGGGTTGGATACCTAGGGAAATACCTAAAGAAATAAAGGGCTGTCCCATAGCTTGCTAAAGGATCTACCATCTACACATAAATTCAACTTCATGGGTTAAGAGCAAATAATTTGAAAACCCAAAGTAGCACGTTTTCTTCGGGGATCGGATATTTCCATAGCAGTGAGTCTGGCATAAGATACATATTCTCATCTTTAAAGGAAAACATTTAAAATCATTTTATTCTGGTTTAGCCCTCATTCCCTACCAATGAATAAATTGTATATTCCTTTCCATGGACACAATTAGAGTCTTGGAAACCTATCTATGCAGTGATATTGATTTCTAGAAAATTTGGTTTCAACTGATTCCAGATCCTGAGATGAAGCCTAAAATAAAACAGCTGAATTCTGTGGGATGGCCATGGCCAACTAGGGCTCAATATATGAAGATATAGTGAACCATCCTAGAAGGCACGAAGCACTTTGCCCTTCATGAATCTCCCAGTAGCTACTTGTTAACTCATTTGTTAACTAGCCATCTCTTTGAAAGGTAAGACCAAATTCCCTACCTCTCTAATGGCAAACAGCCAAAGAATTTCTTTTCATCTTCCAGAGACTTAACAGAAATGATACAATTAAGAATTAACTTTCTATCCATTATCCTGCCCCGCTGTAGAACAAGCTAGCCAAACAGACAGGTAGGGGAATACGAAACTTACACTATACAAGGGGATATATCATGTTTTGTGCAACCAGCTGGAAATGAAAAGCTGTCTATACACTGAATTTTTGATCCATTGATTGATCTTTTCTTTTTTTTTTTACATTAAAAAAAATTTTTTTTATTATATTATGTTAGTCACCACACAGTACATCCCTGGTTTCTGATGTAAAGTTCGATGATTCATTAGTTGCGTACAACACCCAGTGCACCCTGCAATACATGCCCTCCCCACCACCCATCACCAGCCTATCCCATTCCCCCACCCCCTCCCTTCTGAAGCCCTCAGTTTGCTGCCTTAGAAATATATTACCTTCGCAGTAATCGGCATTAGCTTCTAAATTCTTATCTGAGTAATTAAAGAACTGCTGTTCAAGACTTACAGACAATAACAATCAATGTTCTTGAAAATGCCTTAGTATTTTCTTGAAATGAGCTGGAGTTAAAACAGCTGAACAGATCATTAGACAGTTGGATGGAAAACTAGATAGGTCGTTCAGTCAGTGGTCAGAAAGAGAGGAGAAAAAGGAATAGAGAGGCTGGTACAGAGGTAGAGAAATAGATAAAAAGAAAAAAGAGGAAGAAATGAAGAAATGACCAATTATCTGTAAGAAAATTTCTTGTAAGTGAAGAATCATCAATATCATTCAGTAACTGATAGGTCATAGTCACAAAGATAAAATGAAAAATTTTTAAAAAGTCTTTACACAGGCTCTGCCCCATATAAAAATCTAATACTTGTCTGTTGTTGTTTCCCTAACTCTCATTAAGGTTGCTTGGAGGGTGGGAAAGATGGCATAGACACCTTCTTAACCCCCTCCTCCGACACACAGGTACAAAGCGCCTCCCATCTGCTCTTCACATAACAGGGTGTTGGCATCAACCGTGGGTTGTCCTGGATTCACAATGCAATCAAGGAACCAGGATGCAGTGGATTGAATAACACCCACCCCCAAATATGTCCAAGTCCCAACCCCTAGTACCTGTGACTGTGATCTTACTGGGAAAGAGGATCTTGGTAGATGTTATTAAGGATCTAGAAGTAAGATCATCCTGGATTTAGGGTATGTCCTAAATCCAACGACTGGCGTCCTTAGACTTGAGAGGGAAATCTGAAACCCAGAGAGGCATGGGGGGGTGGCACGTGACATGTGAGGATGAAGGCAGAGATCATGGTGATGCAGCCACAAGCCAAGGAAGTTCAGGAGCCACCAGAAGCTAGAAGAAGGGAAGGATTCTCTCCTGAAGCCTTCAGAGGGAACATGGCCACGTAGTCCTGGCCCTACTGACACCTTAGTCTCAACTTCCAGCTTCCAGAACCGCGAGAGAATAAATCTATTGTTGAAAGCCTCCCAGTTTGCAGGAGTTGTTATACAACCCTTGGGATCTAATGCTCAGGGGTTTTCTGGAACCAGTGAGAAAGGCTGCCTCATCTCTGGATACAAGGATATTCTACTCACTCAATGGGAATGGGAGACAATGTATTGCGTAGAATGCCATGAAATGACCAGCTACTCTTAGCAAAATTTACTAAACAGAATGGTGGAGCATGCCTCCTTTCACTCTAAATCTGACCACCAGGAACAAGAGCTGAAAAACGCCACACATCTTGTTTATATGACATGAGCTTGCATAGACTTCAAACTGTCCTGCATAAGACAGCCAAACAATAGGAGTTTTGCTCAAGTTTCTTATCATCAAGTTATCTGGGGTGCTTTGTCATTTGAGCATTTTGAAACAGAAGGAAACAATTTTGCTTTTAAAGTCTCACCCGATAAAAATACAGACCCACCATCTGAGTGTTCCTGCCTCCCTGCTCTAGATGTGGTCTGTGGACTGGTCTCACAGACATTCCCTGCAGCTTCTTAGAAATGCACGATCACGGGCCTCTCTCCAGCTGTACTTGAATCAGAATCTGCATTCCTGAGAGCCCCCGGTGTCTGGCTGGCACATGAAAATCTGAGACATTCTCCTCCAGAGTATTTACTCGACAACTTTTTCAATGGCTATGAAATTATGTCATCTTAAACCAAGAATGAATGACCAGAAACTCATGAAACATGCACACACACACACACACACACACACACACACACACACACAAATGCTTTAAAACCCTTCTCAGCTCTTTTGATTCTGACAAGAACTGTACAGTTTTGAATTTTTTTTAAAAAAAGGGAAAAATGAAAAGGAATACTTTATGTGTTTCACTGTATTTATTGAATCCAGTATTTTCTAACTGGGTTAACAGACTCCTAGGAAAGAGAGACCCAGAAATCCAAAGGATCAGAAGCAGTATATTTTTAAAATTTTAAATCACAGCTGTGGCTTTGATCTGCTATTAAGTCAGTTTATTAGAAGAGCCCAATAATGGTCCCATGATAGCTCGGCTTTGGTGATCCCCCTCTGTGGCACCATGGTGAGCACACTGCACTGGGTGACAGGTGACACGAATACAATGGCGAGAACACAGTGACTCCACCCTGCCCAAGGAAGGGAGACAGGGACATGATCTCTCTCCTCATGGGGAGGCAAGTGTCTTAATAGAGGGAAGCCTGCTGTATTGGGGGCGAGGGGAGAGCAGGGAACACTTCCTAGAGGAAATGGCGTCCATGCAAAGTCTTAAAGAATAAGTTGGAAGAGTCTTGGAAAAGAAGGTAGAGAAAGGCAGTCTAGCAAGAAGGAACAGCATAAGAAAAGGAACAGAGGCATAAAAAAAATTGGGAATCTGGCAACTGTGGAACACAAAGTAGGAGTCAGATGTGACAAAAATGAAGCCAGAGGGGCAGGTAAAGGCCAGTCCATGGGGACAGCCAAGGAGCCCAGACACTGTTGTCTGAGTGAGGGGCACTTCATCTTCCTGCTGCTGGTGATCAGAAATAAAGAGCCTAGAGTCTCCGTTTCTGGAGCACCTCACAAATCAGGCTCAATAACAGAATAATGAAACTAAGAATTCTTAATATAACATTAGCAAAAATTGGGACACTTCTAAAAAGGACACTTCCATCAATTAGATTTTATGATGACAAAGCATAAAACATAGGAAATGTTCAGGTCATATCACACGGTTAATTCAGTGTAATAATAACAATTCAGTGTTATAAAATGTTACAAGAGAAAGCTCACTGGTAACAAGACTTGTAGGGATTTTATAGGGATAAAACAGACAATGGATTTCAATCTTCAAAAACATTTTCTGCTGGAAAAAAAATCATGAAAATCATCACGGTAATTTGCAGAGTCACCTGTTTGAGGAGATTCTTTGAACCTTCTTTAAGATAAGGCAATGGAGGTCTTTGGAGCTTGTGCAAACTCAGTTCTTTCAGGCTGTAGAAAACCCAGAGTTCTAACAGAGTCTGTATTTGTGTGTTCGTGGCAAAGATTCAGAAAAACAACATGGAATTTTCCAGGCAATTAGGGAAGTAGAAAAGCCTGTGTGTCAGCCACACAGTAGTTGGCATGGTAATGTATGGAGGGCTGTGGCACTGAATCCCGTGTGGGCCAGTCCACAGACACAAATTGCATCATTACCTCACACCAGCTGCCTTGCAATTGCGAGCTCCCCACCACACAAGGCATCGGGCAAGAGATGACGTATGATTTAGACCCCTGTCAATATCGCCCCCCAAAATCACCACTGTGGGTAAGTTACTGAGGATGGGCCAGTCGAATAATCGTTACAAACGGAAAACTGAAGTATGATCTGTTTTTGTTATAATTATCTGGCATAATCATATTTTATATCTTTAATTAGCACACATGCATCCAAAGGACACAGATGCAATACCTGGAACCTACAACAGCATGGCAAGGCTTGGCATCCTGGGTGGGTTAGGGCATGCGAAAAGCAAGCCCGATGGATCAGCATCTGGTGAACCAACAGCAGGTGCATATGCTGGCTAGCCAGAGCTGCAGGGCAACCGGGACATGGATTCCATCACTGCGGCTGTCCCATGTCATAAACCAACTTTTTTCCTTTTAGCGCGCAAGCTGCTTAATGTGCTCTACCTCACCACATGGGACATATTAATGACGACTCCAATTAGTCGTCCTGTAACTAGAGGAGTCACTCCACCTGCTTGTGCTTCCTGGAAGGATCTGTGGGAATGTCTCCCTCATCTGCTGGACAGATGCCTAGATGCTTACCCTGCGAGGCAACCTCAGATCCAAGTACCTTTCATCCCAGCACCTTTTGGATCTGAACTCAGCTGGGCTGGAGATCCTGGAGCCAGAGCTGGGTGCGGGAGTGACCACAGCCCACCCCCTGCTGGGAAAGATGAGCTACCAAGAACCAAACCCCAGAGAGGTTAGGACAAGGATGAGATCCCCATCTAACAGGAAGGGCCTCCCTGAGTGAAGGCAAGAGTAACTGAGGGAGGAGAAAGGGAAGGCTCCCGGACACAATGGAAGGTGAGCCCAGGAGCAGTTCCTGGGGTAGAACAGCAAGGATACCGTCACAGGGCAGAGCCAGCTAGGAACAGTTCTGCTCACTGGAGAAAGTCCCTAAGACCTGAAATCAAAAAAGTGGCAAACACTTTTTTTTTTTTTTTTAATCAGAGATGACAACTGAGGAAAAAAAAATTAACTGCATGGGATAAAGAGGAAACCTAAATCTCTGAATGAAAATTATTATATAATATTATAATCATTATAAGCAATACATGATGCCATAATACATACATAAAACTACACATAAGGTCTAATATTGAGACCGACCATTTCTAAAGGGGTTAAACTGTTCAAAAAATGTCATAACTACTATATCTTGTTTATTTTCCCTGGGAATTAAAAGAAAAGAAAACCCTTCAATATGCTCTAGCTCATCACATTTTAGGTCTAGTCCTTGCTAGGGTGGGAGAAGTCATATGGAGGGCAGTGAGGATGGGTGGGCAATGCCATGACCTCCTCCCCCTCTCTGCATCCCCTCTGTCCTCTTCCCTGCCCTGCTCCCTGGCAACTCACCTGGACACTCAAGAGGGAGCCCAAGACAGCAAGGGAAGGTGGGGGAGCAACAGAAGCCACTACAATTTTACTGTCTCAAAAATTAAATCATAAAAGGACATAATAACAGAGTAGTATTTTCTGACCCAGAAATCTTCAAAGGTGTACATTTACTTGAAATCTGTCTTTTAAAAAACAAGAAAGGATGGACGAGAGATATGGGATTAAGGCAAAGGAACTCAAACAGGGCCACTTTGACCTCTCACAACCCAATTTAAGTAATAGAAAATGAATTCTTTTTCTAATATTTTTTCTGCACAGACTGAATACTCCATGTGGACAAAACAACAGAAACACTGTTCCAAAATGAGACAGAGGCTTAAACATTTTAATGGACTTTTAAAATCTTTTTAAGTCTTTTAATAAAGAATATATTGACTGAGAAGTAAAGTAGATTTGAAACAGCCTGTCCAAGGGCAGCAGTGAGCCTCAAGTCCTGATTATATGATAAACTGAAGGACATCAAAATAAGAATGAAAGTAATTTGAAATAACTTGGAAATGATCTTTCAAAAATTGTCTCGAAATGTCAGAGACAAAATTCTAGCGAGCTTAGCAAAAGAGAAAAGCTGGCCAAAGGCTTCAAAGATGAATATCACGTTCCAATTTCTGTGATTGAGCAAAGAGATTAGTGTCTAAAGGTCCTAAAATCTTTAGAGTTGGGTGACAGTAAATGGCACATAACTTCAACTATTGGAGGGCGTGTGATAACTAATTTGAAATGTTCAGAGCTCTTCATCCATGATTTCACTGCTAAGACGATTTCATCCATACAAAGCTCTCAGCCTACATTGGTCCACATAACACTCTGGCAAAGCGAAGCCAAACAAAATCTCACCGTAGACAGGTGGGAAGGAACAACAACAAAAAGGTTTGAGCCTATTAGAAATTTTCCTAGTTTCTCTGCTAAGAAGAAAATGCTTCTGATGATTAGCTTTTCCATTAATGTCAGGGTTCACAACTAAAACGCTAAGCCTCCCATCAATATACTCGGCTATATCAATGCACTTGCCATCTAGAAACGCTTCTCTGAAATGGAAGGGCTGAAGTGTCTCTGACATGTTTTTCAGAAAAACGAGACATTCTATCTATCTCTGAAAGTCTCATATCAGCAGGGGAGCAATGGAACCCTAATATTAGCTCATAGATGCCACCCTGTGCAAGAGACCCCTCTTCCCTGGAATCGAGTGAGTCCGCCTGGTAACATGAACCATATTTCGCTTTTTCTGTAGTCTTGGAAGATTCTTTCTCCTTAACAAGGATCTCTACCTCACAAAAATCCAATAGTGTGTGCTAATACCTGAATTCCCAACAGAACCTAAGTAAAGGGTCTTTTAAATAGGAAAGCTTCCCAGCAAGTTTCAAACATGATTTAAGCTAGAGAAATCTGATTTCGTGCACTTTGGCGGAAAATATCTGTTATGGGGCATGGCATCCTAAAATGACAGCAATGGAGTCACTATTCATCTGAATTAAGCCAGTCATCCTACCTCATCATCCATTCATGAATGTGTCCATGTAGATGCCAAAGTACCTTGTGGATCTAAAATTCTAGAATCTCAGAATAAATTAGGCAACACCCATTCTTAACTCCATGGCAAAGAAAGAATAAATGTATTTTGTTCAAGGCTAGAATGGATCTTAGATGGTATCTAATCCAATGTCATAATTCTATACATGAGCGAGCTGGGAGAGGACTCAGAAATTGAAAGTAATTTGCCTAAGACCTTTAGTTACTGCAATGGGCAATTTTACCTGCCAGCTTGGCTGGGCCATGGTAGCCAGATGTTTATCCAAACATTATTCTGGATGTCACCGTGAAGGTATTTTTAAGATGAGGTCAACATTTAAATCAGACTCCCAATAAAGCATATTACCTTCCATAATGTGGGTGGGCCTTGTTCAATCAGATGAAGGCCTTACTAGGAAATGGCTGACCTATCCTGAGCTGGAAGGAATTTTGCTTGCAGACTGTCTTAGGACTCAAACTGCAACATTACCTCTTCCCTGAGTCTCCAGTCTACCAGCCCACCCTGCAGATTTTGGACTTACCAGTGTCCACAATCAATCATGTCAGCCAATTCATTTAAATACATATCTCTCTCTTCTCTGGAGAACACTAATACAGTTCTGACATTGACGTTAGAACCTAGATCTTTCTTCTCACTCTTTAGGGATGCTTCTGAGGGGTGCAACCATCTTTTCACTGCTCATTTTCTTGTACGTTGCCTCTGTCCGACACCCGAACCACTATACTGGTATCTTTTTCAATCCCCTCTCTCCAAACCTGCTCTAACCTGACCACAGATGATCTCCTATTATGCATAAATTACCTACCAAGCAACCACTAGAAATTCTTCAGCAGCCCTTAACTTGGTTTGCATGTCCTTCATAATCTGGGCCCTCCTTACTTTGACACCTCCCTCCATTCCACTAGAGGCAACTTTGTGCTATTCATGCCAAATGACCCCTTCCTCCAGGTCCTTACTCTTTACCTTGATGACTCAATGTGACTCAGTTCACATAATTACCTCCTCTGAATACTTCCCCATACCCTTTCATGTTCCTCCTCTGACTTCCTAAAACACATCTTGTAATAGAAATTTATAATTATCCATACACACTCATCTTCCCCTATTAGACTATAAGCTCTCTCAAATCAGGACTTGGCATCTCATGAATCTCTAGGAACTGGCACAATGGATTTTCTATAAATTTTTGTTGGATCCATAAAACCAGGTATCCTGACTCTTAGCCAATGATAGACCTAATTTAACTTGAAAGGTAAAATTTCTTATGCCCTTCACATATTAGTATTGACAGATAAAAAGATATGAGTTTAGATATGCAACCATCTGAATTGTTTGAAACATAAACAGACTATCTGGAATTTATATCCAACTGAGAATCCGGTTTCTTATTTTATGCTGCTCTTTTATGTGAAAAACCCAACCAATGAACCAAAACTAGCAGCTACATTCTTTACTCAGCTGTGTACTACTGAAGAATTAAAGAAGGTTCTATAAACCCAAGCAAAAATTTGAGCATGTTCAAAAAATTTACTATAAACTGTACATTTCAAAGCAGAATTTAAAGAGAGGAAATACATGAGTCCTTCAAGTAGTACGGTTTCCTAATCTGTATTTTAAAAACCTTTCACCTAAATCTTGTTCTTTAGTCTCTTCCTTATTCAGAGTCAAGACTCAAACGTCTATCAGGAAACCATGGGCACATCGGTGCACAATAATGACACAACAGACATGCCCCACATCCTCCAGTAATACCGGAAAGCCCATTTTCAACGTTTTATTTTGTCAAGGTCTTCAACTTAACAATCCAGAGACAGCATTTATAAAAAGTTACTATATGGGTTTTCTACTGGCCCCAAAATCCAGAGGTGAGTCACCTGAGTGCAGTTTCTCATTGCTTCCTGTTTTCATTCTACCTTCCAACTGGCTTCTAAGTGAAATTAAAAAAAAAAATCATCTTAATCATTAGAAATGGTCAGCAGGGGAATTCTCGGTATCTTAGTAATGAGCCATTGAATTATTAGAGAAAAATTAGATCCTAAGACTTCCCATTTCAGGGTTTAACCCAGTGGTAGTTGGGTTATCCGCTATCCTAATGGTACCACACCCTCCCTGTGCCCCCAGCAGCATCTCACGCATCTCTCTGTGCCTTCCACAACATCACATTCTCCTAGCTTTTCACCCACCACTCTGGTTACTTGTTCTCGGTTTCCTCTGTGACTTTCTCCTCCTGATATATAAATATGGCCTCCAACCAGGCCATCTCTACCCTAACTCCTGCCAGTGATGATCTCCTATAATGTACATCTTTACAGACCAAACAGCTGTTTCTTGGGGGCATGGCCTAGGCCCTCTTCTCTCATCTGCTTTTTCTCTTTGATGACCTCATCTTCTCACATGGTTTTATACACCAACTGTTAACGGGACAGCTTGGATACATCTAATTGCAGCCCACTTCTCTATTCTGAGCTCTGGGTCAATATAGCCAGAATTGACATCTCTACTATAATAGCTTAACTTAGCAGGTCCAAAGATGACTCTTTATTACTGCCCCCACAAAAACAAAAACAAAAACAAAAACAAAACTTGTGAAACCTGTTCTCCTTCTAGTCATCCATTCGTCAGTAAATGGAGTCATGCCATACCACCAATTCCCCATGCCCCAATCCAAGGAGCTATCACCAAAATCTTCCCTTCCCTGGGGCTCCACCTCCTTTCAAGCCATCCTTCCCAAAAGGGTTCAGATCCATCATGTCTCCCTCCACTGCCACCTCCCCAGTCAAAACTAACATTATTGCTCACCTGGATTATTGCAAACATCTCCTAACAGATCTCTTATGCAGCCCTGCCTTCCTCTAACCTTCCTTTCCCTGTAGCCAGAATGTTGATGCTCTTATCTGCTCAGTTTTTTAATAATTTCCCATTGCTCCACACAGAGATCAAAATCACCAATGTTCTAAATACATCCAGAAGACCATCCCAAGACCAAAGATCATCAGTGGCTCTTACCTGCTTATTTCCATAATCTCTTTCCACTTGCTTTATCCCTTCAACATCTGTGTCTCAGATATGCCAAGATTCTTGCTGCCTCAGGATCTTTGCTTGTACTCTTGTCTTTGCCTGGACTCTTCCTACCCTCCCTGCCACCACCCACCACACTGCTACTCAGATTTCTAGCCTTAGCTAATGGACACTTCTTCAGGAGACTTTCTGAACTCGTATGGTTCTGTACTCTCGTCTTCACCAGAGTAAATAAGACAAGAAATCTGGTACATCAGAGCAGCAAAAGAGTCTTGAACACAGGTATTTGGCGCATTTTATGAAACTAAACTTACCTACTAACAAAATCCAACTGGGCAAACTGTTTCTCAAGCTGCTTTCTAACTTATTATACATAATTGGTTTTCTTTACCTGAACCACCTTTCCACCCCAGAGGGAATATCATTTGCAGAGTTTCAGCTACTAAGGTACCACTTGGGACAGGAGGCATGGGGAACTCATGCAGTCACTTTCTAAAGAAATAGAACTATCCTAAGAATGTGTGCAGTGACAATGGTGACATTATTTGCATGCCATCTTCTATAACAAAGCACTTTTACATATATGGCCTCATTTAGTTCTCAGTAGCCTATAAAGTATTTTTTCCTCCATTTTACAATCTAGGAACTAGGGTTTAAGGAAATCAATTACTTTGTCTAAAATTAGACTGGTAGGACATAGGAAGGCCATGATGCCCGCCAAAGTCTGTGTACTTTCTATTGTACCATTCATCCCTACCAGAGTATTATATTACTTTATCAGGACAATGCCTGAAGATTTTAGCAAATAATACAGCACCTAAAATAATAGTGGATAGTGGGTGAAAATACTTCAAATGCTTACCTTCATATTTTATATTCCTTATTTAAAGCCATCATTGATGGGAGCCATTCTTCTTTTTCTTAATCCCTTTTTTTATTGCCTTTTTTTGGGGGGGGGATGAAAGCCATTCTTGCCTCCAAAGAGTATGATATAACTTTTGTTTTGGTTTAACAAAATACCTAGAGAGGCCATTTGGGAATAAGGCAAAGTGGCAAAGGGACAGCATATAAAAGAAAAGGCAGTGATCCTGGACTACTTAAAGTAGGAATACTGCACCACCTCTCCCTACACCCACAAATCCCTGAGGGGAGTACCACGTGAGAGATGGGGTCACAGCCAGTGATTTTCAAATCTCCAAGGAGCAAGCTTCCCCTGCTGACATTTGGGTTGTGACTGTAATACTATATAACCGTGGTTAGTAAATGTAGAGGGGCTGAACGTTCCAATGTAACTTTAGTGTTTTTCTCCACATTCTAACTTCGAGAACCAAGCACCTAGGAATGGCATTGTTTGAGGTACAGTCTTCATTCTGTCACTCACGTTTGTGGTAACCAAGGGGAAGTCCCTTTGCCACTTGGACCCTCAATCTCGTCATCAGGAAAGGGAATTGAATGGGAAAACCCTCCGAACGTCACCATTCTCTCTCCTTTTGTCTGTGTGATACTAAGTGTCTGGAAGCTGGTAATGAGTAGTTCACAACAGAGAAATGAGCTACTCACTTGCTATAAGCTCTGTGCGGCTCTCTTCTCTCAAACTATATTTTGGAGAGAGGAGGAGGGGGAGGTTGTATTTATTTATTTATTCAATAACTATTTATTGAGTACCTACAAGAATCCAGACACCGATCTAGGTGCTCAGACAGAAGAGCAAACAAGATTAACAGAGTCCTGCCTAATGAGGATTACCTTCTATGTAGGAGATAAACAATAAAGACATAAATATGACACAAACGGGTGATTATGGCTGTAGAGAAAAACAATGAAGGGCAAAGAGATAGGAAGTAATAGGATCCTGTGGTTTGTGACAGGCTGATTAGGGTAGGAGTCTAAAAAAGGTCCCAACCGAGCAGACACCTGTATGAAGGTAGAGAATGAGCTGTGCAAACAGCTGGACTGTTATTTCTAATAAAATGCAGTTTTCATCAACATCTCTAGGAGAATCGGCATTTACTTTCCTTATAGTTTACAGTAAATCCTCATTGAGATAATGAAGTTTCGGTAGCTGAAAAGTTAATGGCAAAATTTACATAATTTACAACAATTCAACCTTCCTTTGCATAAAATAGCAGAGAGATGGTTTCTACACAATTATTAATTAATACAAAAACTTATTATGTGCCTATAATATTTAAATAAATGTAGCCCACATACAATATTAGGCTGAATGGCTTTAACAGTCATATCCAGGTGTGGTTCTGTTAGAGGTAAGTCCAGTGGCACGGCATATAGGGTACAATGACACACAGCGATCACTGAATGGTTTTGCACTGGAATCCCGAGTAGGAAGTTACTCCTCTCTCTAAAAGGGTTTTGCAACTCCTTTCCCCAAGGCCCCCATACCTGGGCATTCTGATTGATTATGGGAGTGTGCCTGACCCTACAGTAAACCAAGACTCAGACCAAGGGCACTGAGATTAGATAAAGCTCTAGATAGCTCCAGCATCACACAGCCGGCACATGCATTGGTCAAGCTGGTAGCCGGCGTTTGCAGAGCACAGTGAAGGAAAGCAAGTGTACCATAATAACAAATGGATATCAGTTCTGAAGTTCTGTTCTGAAGCAGGGAATGAGACATCTCAGTATAGATGGTGAGGGATGGAATCGGGGAGAAGGGCTGAGAAGGGGATCATTAGAACAGTAAAGAGCTATTACTAGTTCCTTAGGTGACTTGGAACCAGAAATTGGAACCCACTGTACAGCATTATAAACTACTGAGCCAGAAAACTTGCCAAGCAGGATTACATTTCAGTATTGGAGCTGGATAAAATTCATCTTACTTGAAAGAAAGAAAGAAAGAAAGAAAGAAAGAAAGAAAGAAAGAAAGAAAGAAAGAAGAAAGAAAGAAGGAGGAGGGGGAGGAGGAGAGGGAAGGGGAGGGGGAGGAAATGGGGGAGGGGAGCAGGGGAAAGAAGAGGGAGGAGAAGGAGAGGTAGAGGAAGAGGAAGAAGAAGAAGAGCCTTATTAAGATGTAATACACATAACATACAATTCACTTATTTAAAGTATACAATTCAGTGGTTTTTAGTATATTCACAGAATTGTGCAACCATCACCACAATCTAATTTTAGAACATTTTTATCACACTATATAGAAAGCCTGTAACCATTAGCAGTCACTCCTCACTACCTACTCACCCTGCCCAGTTCCAGGCAAACGCTAATCTACTATCTGTCTCTATAGATTTGTCCATTCAGGACACTTTATATAAATAGAATCATGGCAGACGTGGTCTTTTGTAACTGGCTTCTTTCACTTAGCATCATGTTTTCAAGGTTTATCCATGTTGTAGCTAGCATGTGTCATTGTTTCATTTCTTTGTATTGCCAAGTAAGTTTCTATTGTATGGTTGTATTACATTTATTTATCCATTCACCAGTTGGATATTTGGGTTGTTTGAAATTTTGCTGTCATGAATAATGCTACTCAATATTTGTGCACAAGTTTTTACGGGGACATATGCTTTCACTTATTTGGGGATACTTTCTCTTGGGTATATACTCCTAGAAGCACAATTTCTAGGTTATATGATAACTCTAGCTTAACTTTTTAAGGAACTGATAGTGTTTTCCAAAGTGGCTGTCCCATTTGACATTCCCACCAGCAGCGTATGAGGTTCTCACCTTCCCCAATCCTCACCAACATCTGTTATTATCTGTCTTCTTTATTCTAGCCATCCTAGTGGGTGTGAAGTGGTACCTTACGGTAGTTTTGATTTGCATCTCCCTTGTGTTGAAAGACTGAGCATCTTTTCATGCACATATTGACCCCTTGCATATTTTCTTGGGAGAAAAGCCTCTTAAAATTATTTGCCCATTTTTAAAATTGGGTATTTGTCTGTTCTATTACTGAGTTGTTAGATTTCTTTATACATTCCAGATGCGAATCTTTTATTAGCTATATGATTTGCAAATATTTTCTTCAAGGTAAGTGGACAAAGTAGACCAATGCCAGGTAATGAACTCCCCTTAGGGGACGCTGCCTCGGTAGGTCAGATTTCTGTCAGGCTCTGCTACATGTTAAATAAAACACAGCAAGACTTGATGGTAGCATGAGAGATTTTCTCTGTATGTGGCTTGAGAAATTAAAACCTGGGGCAAAGGCAAAGTAAAATGGAATGTTTGCTCTTCAGGAACCACGCTGAGTTAATTTTATTATTTTCTCCTTGAGCTAATGAGCAGTGTCAAAAGTCTGGAGTTTTGGTTTTGTTGGTGGCTACATTAGGTGGGTATTCGCCTTATCATAACCGAGCCACCTGTCCTGGCTTCCCACAATGAGGACGGCTCCATTTTATTGTTGTGGTCTTCCTTTCAACTTCTCCCAGGCGACTGGCATTTTACTTATTTTGAGCAAAGGAAATTTTTAAAAAAGAATTGTAACAAAAGAAGGAAAAGAAAAAAAATGATATGAGATTATCTTAATGCTGTAAACAGCTACAAACAAGAAAGAACCGAGGTTATATCTACAGCAGTCAATTCTGAGAGCACCACCTTTAATTCTCTCTAATTACATGTTTAAAGTATTTTTCTCAGGGTGCCTGGCTGGTGCAGTCGGTGGAGCATGTGACTCTTGATCTCAGGATCATGGGTTGAAGCCCCATGTTGAGTACAGAGATTACTTAAAAGTAAAAAAAAAAAAAAAAAATCTTATAAAAATTAAAATAAAGTATTTTTCACATGCTTCATATTTGCCTTTCATCTACTCAACAGACCTTGAAAATGAGACTCAGGGAGCATGTCTCACATCTGTGGCCATAATTCTCACTGATATTTGACCTGCTGCTTAAAAAGAAAGGAAAGTTACAAGAAAAATCAAAATTTAATCTGAGCTCTATTATTTATTTATTTTTTAATGAGACAGAAAAACTAAATACTCTCAATTCAGAGATTATGTTGGGCTAGTTCCTAACTGAGCCTAGGGTGGAGGAGGGGCCCCTAAAACAAAATGCCTTTCCAGTACCTGTTGTTGCAGACAGAAGATCTAACTCTTTGGGGATCTTCTATTCTGAGCTATGTTTCTAAAATTTCCCATAATGAGTCTTCATTTTCCCCTGGGGGCCAATTTTATGACTGGGCTTAGGGTTAAATGTCTATGTCCATGTGTGTGAGTGTGTTACCTGCAGTGTAACCTACTTCACAGGACAGTGAAGTAAATATTATTACTATTTACTGATACCCAGTTGCTATTTCTGGTATTAAGAACAATCACACTTCCCTGTGTTTCCAAAGTTAGCTTTGGCTCTAAGACTTGCTTTTGCCAATAAAATTAAGCAACAGTGATGTGTGTCTCTTTTCTGCTGAAGCATTGTAGAGCCCACCTGTGGTTCTCCATGCTCTGTTTCCTGTTCCTGTGACCTGTGAAATCTATATGGAGGCACCTCCATCAGCTTGGGTCTCAGAGTAAAGATGACATGAATCAGAGCCCCCCCCCCCCCCCCCGCAACAGGTATGTGGTGTACGTAAGAAATACACCTGCCTTACTGCATTGTTTTTGCTTACTGACACTTAGGGAATGTTTGTTACTGCAGCATAACATTCCACCCTGACTAATAAAGGTAGCAAAAAAAAAAAAAAGCTGCTTTCATTTTTGGTCCAATTCTTCCTCAACACATTTGAAATTCTCTGTTAATTATTCCGGTAACTGACAACCCACATCATACCTGATCTGACCATGCTGCAGAACCTGCCTCTTGGAACATGTAGGAAAACAAAAACAAAAACAAAACAAAACAAAACGACAAAAAAAAAAAGAACAAACAAGAAAAAACTGCTTAGAATATAGGCTCTACCATACTGAAGTATATAAGCAGCCCTCCCCTTTCTTCCCCCTCCCTATAAACATGCATTGGAGACTCTAATCCAGGGGAATAAAATAATTTTTAATAAGATAATTTTGCTGAAAATCACCCCATTCCTTAAATATTTAAACATGGGATGCGTGTTGACTATACTTGGTATGCATACTCTGTGCACACTTCCCCACATGCATTGTAGCCCGTGCGAGGCTGGTCTTCAGGCAAGCAGCTGGTGTACCACTGAAGGCTTTCTCTGCCGAAGTATATTGAGCATATTGAACAAAATTTGAACCTTCCGTTTCTCAGCAACAAAGCCCCTGTGAGGTTCTGAAATGGTTATGGACTGCACATTCTTTGGGTTCTATTAAGGGAGCAATAGAGGATAATCCACCTCTAATGTGTTTACCAGGTCAATTTTCTACATACTTACAAAGCTTAATTTCTCCTTACAGCCATCCCACAAAGATCTTAAAATGTGACTACATCACAAGTTTGAAAGACTCTCAAAAAGAGCCACACCACCTGCCAGATGCGATGGCAAATGTCTTTAAAAAAACAAACAAACAAGCAAACAAACAGAAAAACAAAAAGTTTTTATAAAAAGATGTTCCTGCCCAAAGTTTCTATGAAATAATGATGATGCAGCCCCAAAGGAGGTAGGATTTTGGGTAGAGAAAAATAAAAGAGAAATGCATTTGGAACCAAAGCACTGAGTTTTTCCCATTGTGCTACATGAAAAAGATGGGTCTGGAGGCAATTTAACAAGTTTAAATTACAACTTGGAAAGTAATAAGCTTTGGCTCCTGAGATGCGCAACCAACTGGGAATGGTCTGGCAAAAAACTTCATATTCCACATTTCTCAGCTAAATCCCAGACTCACATGCAACACTTAGCATTAAGGGGATAATATGTCAATTTATGAATCTTCATGCAGGGTTTAAAAACCTGAAATTACTAAAATGACTGGCTGAGACATAAATAAGCTTTTGCCTATCATGCAAAATACTGATAAAGGAAGTTTAATGAATTCTTTGATTTTAAAACATGATACGGAAGACAGCATCATTAATTTTGTATCTTTGCATATTTGATGAAGGTGAATTTTTCCACATAGTCCCAGACAGATGGCCCATAGGTCAAGTGTCCCCCTCATGTTTGCACTTGTCTGTTTCATTTTTTTATCATTAGAGCGGGCTAAAAACTTCTTTAATAACCAACATTTTCGTGGCTTCACAAAATAAAGGTTTATTTTTCTTATGCGACACTCTAAGGCTGAGCTTCCTCAATGCAACTGGTCAAGAACCAAGGCTCTCGGCTTGTGACTCCACCCTCCTCTTGAAACTTGGAACCTTCTCCATGTAAACAGTAGGAGGAGAAGGAGAATCAAAGACCATTTGCACATTTAATGGGCCAGGCTTGGACAAGGAATACGTTATGTATGCCCACATTTCAGTGGTAAATTATAGGGGACACCTACCTGCCAGGGGGACTGGGAGATATAATCCAGCCATGGGTCCAGAAGATAAAGAGAAAAGATCTGGTGACTTCTTTGCTTCCTTGCTTGGTGAAACACAACCTCTCTGTTTTCACTTTTACAGAATGGGCAAAGAAATTGGACCTATTTCTTATGATTCCTGATCCATTTTTTCCCATGGATTCAAACTAATCAGACTCAGAATTGACTTGAATTTTAAGAGACTTATGAATGAGCAAGATTTCCAGTTTATTTCTGTTGGAGGCTAGAACCTACTATTTACCAACTAAGACAACCCTGTTATGTGTCCCCCAAAATTCATATGCTGAAACCCTCAACATAATGGTATGTGGAGCTGAGGCTGTTGAGCAGTAATTAGATCATGAAGTTGGAGCGCTAATGAATGGGATTAGTGTCCCAATAAGAAGAGACCAGAGAGCTAGCTCACTCTTTCCACCAAGTGAGGACATAGCAAGAAGACAGCCATCTGCAACCAGAAAGAGAGCTCTCATCAGATACCAAATTGGCCAGCACCTTGATCTTGGATTTCTCAGCCTCCAGAACTATAAGAAATAAATTTCTGTTGCAGATAAGCCACCCAGTTAATGGTATTTTGTCACAGCAGTCCAAGCTAACTAAGACAACCCCTTTCTTAAGTCAAGGTGTCCAAAATGCAAAATAGGCCATCAGAAGGGGACGTTCTGATCAGAGAGTAAGAGAAAAGGACATGGGCCAGTCTGAAGGTGTGTCTTTTTCTAGACCAGGCGACCAGAGTTTCTCAGCCTAGGCACTATGGACGTTCCGGCCTACGCAGTTCTTTGTTGTAGAGCTATTGCATGAACTGAAGGATGTTTAGCAACATCTCTGGCCTCTCCCCACTAGATGCCATTAACACCTCCCCAGTAGTGAAAACCACAGACGTGCCCAGACTTTGCCAAATGTCCCCCAGAGGACTAAATCGCACCCCTGATCTTTGAGAACCACTGTTCTAGATCACAAAAAGGTTCAATGAACTAACACAATCCACTATGACTGGAATACTTTTACAGACCAGACACAGTGACTGTCTCTCTGTCTGTGCTTCTGTTTCTCTGTATCTACCTCTGTCTCTGGGACAGCCTGGGAAACCACTGCCATGTGCCTGCTCTTTGGCTCCTCTTTGTCTAACCTCCATGGGGCTCATCCTCCTCTGAGGACTCATGCTTCCTTCAGATGCACTGGTGCCGTTGATGAGGGTACGTGTCCTTCCTATACAGTGAGAGCTGTCAGGGGCTCTGTCTGTGTCTCCCATTCCCTACGCATCAATGTCACACATTTTGTAAGGGGGTAAATTACTAAGCAAGTTCCCCACAAAAGGTAAATGGATTAAAACATTAACACCGGAGTCCCCCAAACTTCACATATTCTTGACAACTGGAAGTGTTTCCAAGGAGGAAGTAAAGACACTTAACATTTGTGAGCTCATTACAGGGCACTTATTCAAAGCATAATCCAGCTTAGGAAAATTCATTTCCTTTAAATTCCCTCTAAAAACTCAAATAGAGGGGCACCTGGGTGGCTCAGTTGGTTAAAGTGGCTGCCTTCGGCTCAGGCCATGATCCCAGGGTCCTGGGATCGAACCCAGCATCGGGCTCTCTGCTCAGTGGGGAGCCTGCTTCTCCCTCTCCCTCTGCCTCTGCCTGCCTCTCCCCCTGCTTGTGCTCCCTCTCTCTGTCAAATAAATAAAATCTTAAAAAAAAAAAAAACTCAAATAAAAAAATATTTTAAAATCTTGGTCCAAATAGCAGTGCTGCATTTTCTCCCATTAACCAGCTGTTGCATTTCAGCAATTAGGGAAAGGCTCTCTGATGTTGGTATAACTGTACAAAGTTCCAAGTACTTCAAGTTGAAATGTGCAAAGAGACTTATTTATTACTTCTATTGCTGAAAGGAGAATCTTTGATAAGGGGGGAAAAAAACTGTTCAAAGCCAAAGAATCCTTTTATTTGAATATAGTGGACTGACTTCATGATGACAATATTTGGATAAACCAAGCTATTTAATGAATAGTACACCAACAGTGCATTCAGAACTGTTAGCTTCTCTTCGTTTCAATTTATTTCTAAACTGAAAACTAAAACTAATAATAATAATAATGATGATGATGATAATAATAATTACCACCATGCTTGGAGTATCTACTATTTCCCAGGTCACTTATGTTCATTATCTCTAATGCTCACAAATACCCTCTAAATATTTACATCATATTTTTAAAAGATGAAAAAAATTGAGGCTTAGAGAAGGTGTCTGACTTACCTGGGAATGCAAACTGGGTAAGTACAGAGCTGGGACTTGATTCCAAATCCCCGAGTCCAAAGCCTGTCATGTTTGGGTTGTTTCCACCAAACCATGATGGCTCCAAAGAACTTAATTTATTGAAAATTCCATATCGGCAATTTCAGGCACTTCTACCTATGACAATCTAAACGTCACTATGGTAGGAGATATTCTAATTTTCATTTCATTGCCTGGCAGTTCTCCTCAACTGGATAATGCATTGGGTTCTACATAAGCATATTAAGTCGATCTCAGCTACTTAGAAAGTATTTATTCATTCCTACTTTGGAATAGCAGCTTATGCAAACAGTACTATGAAGAAGCATATTTCTAACAACAATCTGATTTGTCTTTATCCCCCAAGTGGATCATGGTCTCTGCCCTGAGAGTCTGAGCAGAAGGAACAGAAGAAAAGGCCATGTTTCTCTTTCTCATTTCACCCCGTGTGGTGACGGCACAAGCTTAATAGGGGAGGTGGCTCCTCTCAAGAGCGGTGCCCACGGCTGGGCTGTGGTGTTCACACTAATTACAACGAAAATCTGTCCTCTGCCCAGTGGGCTCAGGTAACCATGGCAACCTACCAGCTACATCGCTCACACAAATTGCAGCAAAGAAGCGACGAAGGGCTCCACCCGGAAACTGAAGCGGGCACACAAAGAAGGAAATATTTCTCAAGGACACTTTGCTCTTAAGTAGCTATTGTCAACCTTGCATCTATGCAGCTTTATCAACAAAATAAACGTCAGTTCACTTTCACCAACTGGTGTTAAAAGTTGTTAAACATAATACCCTTGAACTTTCACTATAATGGAACTGTGAATCAAAGCTCGGAATAACTAGTCATGAAGGGCAGGTTGGAGTCATCTCAATGGCTCTCTCGTCCGCAGCCTGTCTGGAACCCTGCAGATGCACAGGTGCCCGCGCACCTTCCTGAACGCTCCCCACTGAGGGTGTGAGTCCCAGCAAAGCCCCCGAGCGATGAGAAGAGTACAGCCACCTGGAAATGGGGCAGGTGACCCGGTGTGAGGTTGAGAGCAAGAAAAGGAAACCGCCCTTTTGGAAAGTTTTTAAAAATACCATCTTTAAGAAATATCCTAGGAGCAGGAGCAGAAAGTCTTTGGTTGGACGGAAATGAGGACAGTGGTGACTTCAATAGTCACTATGGAATGAATCTGAGCAAGATAATTGGGGAGCTAGTAGGTTTCTTAGGTGACTTCATGGGTCTATCTGCAGTTGGCGACTCTGAACATAGAGGGACATCACTTTCCCTGATCCCTGTTGTCCACTTCTCCCACAAGGCTGGGCTCCTGGGAGGCTTACTTCAGTTTGTGTCGCTGGCATCTAGCTCTGCTTCTGGAACGAAGTAAGTGCTCATAAATGTTAGTGGAGCTCAACTGGAAATGGCAAGGTCCGTAATGCCTGATATACTGGTTTCCTGGAGCTGCCGTAGCGAAGACTACAGGCTAAGTGGCTTAAACAACAGAAGTGTATTGTTGGCTTAAACAACAGAAGTGTATTGTCCCACAGTTCAGGTGGCCAGAAGCTGGAGGTCGAGGTGTCCTCAGGGCCATGCTAGACAAGAATCTGTTCCAGGTCTTTCTCCTAGCTTTTGGAACTTCCTTTGCTTGAGGCAGCATAACTCCCCTGGTCATGAGGCATTTTCACCGTGTCATGTCTACGCCCAAATGTCCCCTGTTCATATGGACACCAGCTATATTTGATTAAAGGCTTTCCCTACTCCAAGACAACCTCATCTTCAACTAATTACACTTACAACAACCCTATATCCAAATAAGGCCACATTCTGAGGTACTGGGGGGTAGGACTCCAACACACTAATTTGGGTGGGGATACAATTCAACCCATAGCATGTGAGCATAAGTAAACTTTAGTAAATACTGGACAGTTCTACACACACAACCATGAAGAGTAAAGAAACCCCATTCATACACAAAAATTACCATGACAGTCATGCTTTAGGAGTGATTTATTTCCCACAAAATTCCATTCTACCGAAAGGTACCACAAAATACTCATGCCAGACATGGATTTCACTAATTAATCCTACTTAGCAATTAAAAGCCAGCATCTCACGAGTCAACAGAGTTCTGAATAAATCACACAGGTCAACTGAGCAAAATTCAGTTCCTAAAGAGGCTGAACTTTTTCTGAAAGAGGCAACAAGACTCGGAAAAAGGAAGGCCTCTTCAGGTTCTGGCTCCCCTGTGTTCCTGTGAGAGGCAGCCACCATTCCAGAGAAATCAAGTAAACAGCTAACGTTATAAAAGTGCTTTTGAACCCACAAGTCAGTATAAATAAATAAACACATGAAATCCAGCGTTTGCAGCCATTAGCGCTGTTTAAGTTTTCCTGGACTTGAAAACTGTCACAAATCCTCATGTTTATTATTGGCAGATATTGCTAAAATTTTGAACCAAAATGCTAGAAACTGTTAGTTTGTCTGTGATACATACCATTTTGAATTTTGTATGAATGGGTTTTAGATTCAGGTTACAAATTTATCCAAGCTCATTGTGTAATTAAATGTTTGATTAGGAACAAGAATTAACATATTACACAGAGGCATATAATTTTATGAGACAAACTATTTAATCCCAATAAAGAGATTCATCATGGTAATTATCTGACCTGTCCAATTCAACATGTAATTCAAAATGGTTTTTCAAGTTATCTAAAAATATAGTTATTAAATAGATATATTAAAATGTATGCACTGCACTGTAAAGATTTTTTTAGGAAATACTTCGGCAAAAGATGAGGGCATTTTAAATAGGCATTTAAAAATACAGAGAGGGGCACCTGGGTGGCTCAGTCGGTTGGGCATCCAACTCGATCTCAGCTCAGGTCTTGATCTCAAGGTTGTGAGTTCAAGACCTGTGTTGCGCTCCATGCTGGATGTGGAGCCTACTTGAAGAAAGAAAAAGAAAAGAAAAGAAAAGAAAAGAAAGGAAGGAAGGAAGGGAGAAAGAAAGAAAGAAAGAAAGAAAGAAAGAAAGAAAGAAAGAAAGAAAGAAAGAAAAGAAAAGAAACAAAAAATAAATAAAAATATACAGAGAGAAAAGATCAGGGCTGGAATTCTGAGGAAAGGATAAAATATTGACAGTTTTGTCACAGCAAACACTAGGTGCTTTAATTTCTTTTTTTTTAACTTGGTAACATTTGGAAATGGTGTATTGAATGCATTTTTAATCTTTCTGGTTATCTTGGTACAATGCGACTAGCTGGCAGCACTCGAACTGGAGATGGAGCTGTTTTAACTGCCAGATACAATGTGTGTTAATCAATCCGAGGTCTTCAAGTACAATTTCGTTTGCTACTTCAGGAGCTGGATGGCATGCAATTGTTCACAGCTGTTTCTAATTACACCTTGATCCAATAATAACTAAATATTGTTTAACACTGTGGCAGTAACTACTTAAGAAAATGTGTGAGATCAATAATGGAAAGTAACACTTTCAGGCATAAACCTGCATAAATTAGAACCTGGGGAAAACCCAAACACAATTCAGTAGGTGGCACTCTTCCCCCAGCCAGAATTCTCTTCATTCTGTGCGACTGGAGTACTCTCTCTATGGCAATTACCTCTATTCGTTTGTCCATGGAAATTTTGTGTCCTAAATCAGTATCAACATACTACCCTCAAACATATCGCCTGGCTTCTTCTCTTTGAGATACGCAGCCCAGATTAAAAAAAAAAAAAAAAAATCTGCTGATAACAGGTGAGAGTAGAAAAACAGCTTGATTTCATCCCAAGTCCTTAGATAATTAGTTCAGTGTAGTGTTATCTGAAAGTAAATTAATTCTGTATACCCATTAAAAACAACCCAAGTGATTTGACCTCTTCCATTGATATTTTCCAATGAACTAATTTAAAATATTTACACCAGCCAATGAGCAGGTTTCTCATCCTTGGCACTGCTGAGTTTGGGGCTGGATAATTTGTTGGTGAAGGGATGGGGGGGGGGGCATCCTGTATGTTATAGGACGTTCAGCAACATCCCTGGCCTCTACCCCCAAATGCCAGTAGCACCTCCCAGTTGTGACAGCCAAAAATGTCTTCAGACATTGTCAAATATTCCTGGGGACAAAATCATCTCATTCGAGATACATCAGCCAGTCCTTTACACCGAAGACCGATCTCTGGCTTCATGGCCAAGGATTGAGCTATTCTACTAGCATACTTTCAATAACAATGTTTTTTTTCCTTTTTATCTGGTTCCAAAGGTTGATGCATGTCCAGTGTTGAAAATTTTGAAGCTATAATAAGCACAAACAGGAAAACTAAAAGCCACTGGTGGCCATCCCACACTTTGATAACGACTGTTACAATTTTAAGTGCATCATCTGATTTTTCTCTGCATAAAGATGCACATAGAGTACATGTAATATTATTTGATTCATTAAAATCTGAGGACCCTATTGCAATACTACTTTGTAAAAAGGACTTTTATCTCTAAATATATATTCCGTCATTAAATATTCAATTAACCATGATTTTTTGTGGCTACAGAGTATTCTTTCCAAGAGATAGATCATTTTTTTTAAACCAAGCTGTTATATTAGGCTTTTTATATGATCCCAAAAGTTAATGTCAATTACTTTGGCTATGTTCACTTGGGATAAATCCCCACAAATCGAAATTTTGAGTACTAACCTATTTTAGTTCTGCCTTTGCACAGAGAGAAGAAAAGAGAGAATGATGAAACAAAGAAGGAAAAAGTACAGAGAGAGGAATACAGAATGGAAGGAAGGGAGAGAGAAGGTAGCAAATGAGAAGGGATGAGTGGGGGGGATGGGTGAGGAGGTACAAGGGAGGGACCCACAGAGGGAAGGAAAGGAGGTCTAAGAGAAGGGAAGCAGTTGCAGTAGAAGTTCATTTAGAAATGAACTTGGCGGGCATACCTTCCACTTTTATTCTCAGCCTTTGGATGGTTGGTGTGGTTCGTCCTCCTACAAAAATGACGTTATCCTCACCCTGTATGATTCAGAGATCATACACTTTGAATTATTTTTCCTCATTCAATTGCTCCTGTAACTAGCAGACATCGGTAAAACGGCTACATGAAACAAAAGTGAGAAACCTTGAAGATATTATGCTAAGTATAAGAAGCCAGACATGAAAGGTCACATATTGTATGATTCCACTTATATGAGATACTCATAAAAAGCAAATTCATTGAGACAGTAAGTGGATTAGTGGTTGCCAGGGGCTGGGGGGGTAGGAAATGGAGAGTGACTGCTTAATTGGTATGAGATTTCCTTTTGGAGTAATGAAAATGTTCTAGAAGCAGAGCACGGTGATGGCTGCACAGCATCATGAATGTGCTGAATGTCACGGATGATACACTTTAAAATGGTTCAAATGGTCAATTTTATGATGTCCTTTTAAAAAGTCATTAATGAAACAAATTATAAAGGAATCTCTTTCTAAAAAGTATTTGAGTTGAGCTAAGGGATTTAAAAATAAATAAATGAAAATAAAAGCAAACAAAGTGATAGCTATCCTCTTGAGCACCTCTACCTATCCCCATCTTATCTCGTCTTCGTGACAACTTTGACAAATAAATATGATTCCCATTTTACAGATAACGTAAAAGAGATACCAAAAGTTAAGTTGCTCAAGGGGACGGAAGTACTGAAAGGCAGAATTAGAATTGGCTTCTGAATCCACCTGTGCTCAAGGAATAAAACCAGGCTAACTAGGTGGGTAAAATCCTTCATGTGGCCTCACGTGCACGGTAGCCTCGTGAGTTAACTAGACACAGATCATCCACACAGGCATTTAGGAAAGAAGAAAAGTCCCCACACCAGCTGCCTGATTGAAATTTTCCAGCTCAGAGGAGGCACTATTGCTCAGCAGGAAAGGAAACAGGATAAAAACATAGCGCGAAACTCTAAATCCTTCATCCGCAACCATCTCATGAGCATAGTAAAGCCTTAATCTCCCACTTTTGTCAAATGAGACATAATCAACCAAATTAACTAGCTAGGTCATTGGGGCTGGGAGCGAACATCATGAAAAAAACAAAGTTTTATGTATATATGACCGACTTCAGAAATCACCTTTTTCTTTTTCTCTTTTTTCCCCCAGCTTAATTGATATAATTGACATACGACATTGTGTAAGCTTAATGTATACAATGAGGTGATTTAATACATGTATAAACTGCAAAATGTTTACCACAATAAGGTTAGTCAACACATCCTTCACCTCACATAATTAACATCTGTGTTTTTGTCATGGTGAGAACTTTTAAGATCTACTATCATAACAACTTTCAATAACACAATACAGTATTGATAACTATAGTCAGCACACTGTACGTTAGGTCCCTGAAACTTATTCACCTATAATTACAAGTTTGTACCCTCTGGTGAACGCGACCCTATTTCTTCCACACACACACACACCCCCAAGCCCCAGGGAACAATCAATCTCCGTTCTGTTTCTATGAGTTCGTTTTTGTTTTTAGATTCCACATAAAATGGGATCGTACAGTATTTGTATTTTTCTGCCTAACTCATTGCATTTAGCATAATGCCCTCAAGGTTGATCCATGTGGTTGTAAATAGTAGGATTTCCTCCCTCTTTATGGCTGAATGATATTCCACTGAATATGTATATACCACATTGTCTCTATCCATTCATCTGTCAATGAACACTTAGGTTGTCTCCATGTCTTAGCTACTGTGAATAATGCTGCATTGAACATGGGGGTGCAGATATCACTACACAACATTAAAGAAAGAATTTTCTCATGATGTTCGTGGCCAGACAGCAAACAGGATTGGTTGATAACGTTAAAGCATCCCAAGTCAAGAAGGAACTTCAGAGTGGCAAAGAAGACCTGAAGCAGAGGATGGGCATGGTTTAAAGAGAGAGAAGCACAATCATGTGAAATGTAAAACTCAGATTACCAGACTCTGAGCGGCAAGTTCAATGTGTGCTTGTCCATTAATTAATGAAAAGAGGTCTGAAAAAGTGGTCAGCAGATGTGGTGGGCAGTTTCTCAGATGCCCCCCAGCAAACCTCACCTCCTAGCACTCAGGCCCTTGTATAATCCTCTCCCCTTGAGTGTGTGCTGGCCCCTGTGACTGCTTCTAAGATGCCACTTCCTCGTTTAAGTTACAAAAGATTCTGTCCTCTATCTCGCTTATCCTGTCTTGCTCTCTCACTTGCTGGTTCTGATGGGGGTCAGCTGATCTAGAAAGAGACTCTTGTGGCAAAGAATTGAGGAAATCTTTGGCAGCCAGCCAGCGAGGCACTGCCACTCTCAGCCTAACCACCTGCAAAGACCTGGATCCCGCCAACCGCCACCTGAGTGAGCTTGCACAGGGAACCTCTCTCAGTTGAGCTTTTGGATGAAACTGCAGCCCCAGCCAACAGCCTGATGGCAACCACAGGAGAGACCCCGATGCAGAGACAGTCAGCTAAGCTGCACTCAGATTGGCAAACCGCAGAAACTGTAAGATAATAACTGTCTGTTGCTGTAAGCCACGAGTTTTGGGGTAATTTTAATGCAGCAACAGATAACTAGTATAAAAGAGTTTTCTGATATTTCACTGGTTAATAAGGAGAATCATTTTAGAAATTTAATATCCCTCCCTTTTGAACTTAGCCATATATTAATGCCCCTGAAACAAATTTCCTATATGAAAATAGTTTCTTCTATCTCTTTTTGTGAATAAAGGCTAATGGGTTATTTACCTTCCATTAAGAAATCAATAAAGGATTGGCACTTTCTCTCTTTAATTTAAATCTATTGGCTGACTATCCTGAACTTCAGGGACATAAATTGACTAAAGAATCGATAAGCACTTTTTGACCCCCTGAGAAAATTCAAATATTCCCCCAAAATCCTCAGCCCTACCTTCATCCAAAACTATCCCCTGCAGTCCTAGAAAAGAGCAGTGATGGAGAACATTAAGCAGCAGGCTCACAGATCTTATACCAGAACTTATCACGTCTTTATGTTTCTTTTATAGAAATGAGCCATACTAAAGTCTATGCAGCAGAAAAATCAACTCCCTTAAGGCAAGGTATTTCCTACTACTAAGCTTTATTTTGCTCAAAACAGTGAAGAGAAAAGGCCAAGGGAAGATGAAGGATTTTTTTTTTTTTTACATTTAAGAGATTTAATAAATTAAGTTCATGGCCATTCTTTAATCACAAACTTTTGCATATGTCATCGATTTCAAGTAAAATAAACTACACAAGGCAATGCCCTTTTCTGACTCCTCATAAGCAGCTGCTCTATTTAATACATTTGCGCAAGTCCCAGGAACAAAAGAGCAGAGACGATAGAAAGATTTCTGTCAAGTACACTATGCATATTCGTATGGATAAGCAGCTTGTGACATATGTGTTTTAATGAAAAGAACTGGGGGCCTTGAGTGTAAAAAATAAAGCATCATCATTTATTCTTTCATCATTCTTTACCATAAAATACATTTAAGTTAATTTCTAACAGTAAAGATGACATTTATCTCTTACCAGAGGACTAAATTAAATCAAGGACACTAAATTCAGTCTGAGGTTTCCAATTAGCTGTTAATGGTTTAAATACAACAGTTCCTGAACAAAGGCAAAGGACTGAACAAAGGCTTGAACTCAATACACTGTAAGTTCAGTCAATCTTCAAGTGTTGAAAGGCAAAAATAAACAAAGTAACAATGAAGACAAGCAGACACTTCTCTGTAGGAATGAATGGAATAGGTGGACTTATGTCAAATGCATCTACTTCAATTATGCAGGTAATTGAGGCTGCACATCCAGGACTGAGTTATGCCTTCTATAAAGGAAGCACTTTGCGAAGCTAACTCATAAATATAGACATAGCAAGGCATTACAAGCCGCGCTGGATGGGCTCCCCATTTTTCTGTTTGAGAAGCTGGAACAAAGCAAGGGAGAGAGTTTGCTGGAACACAAGGAAATGCATCAGCCATTCTATATGTAAAGCAGACAAAGCTTTTCCTTTGTGCAGATGTCTGGAGGGCCAAATGCAAACAAAGGGGCACGCTTCTCCCTAACATGATTCTCCGCAGAAAGCGCTGGACCTCGGCTAGAACTGAGAAACCATGTGCCTGGAGCAAGACAAACAAGTTGTCAGGACCCTAGAGGATAACTGACAGCAAATGGTCTGTTGCCTCCATCGTCAAATCGGAGCCGAAAGCAGCCTCTGCCCTCTTTTCCTGGGCCTTTGGAAGGAGGGAGGAAATAGTGATGTTCATGTCAGTAAGTGTGCAAAGACTTGCACAACTGGCGTGCAAGCTCTCTTCTAGAAGAGCATCGTGCTCACAAACTACTTTTTAGCTTTATTCAGGTATAACTGACAGTGACAATTGTACATATTTAAGGTGTAAACTTTGATGCTTTGGTGCATGTATACATTATAAAATGCACGCAACAATGATGCTAAGTAACACAGTATCACCTCACATGGGTTATCTTTTGTGTGTGTGCTGAGAACACTGAAGATCTGCCCTCTAAGCAAATTTCAAGTTTACAATATTGTTAACCATAGTCACCACGCTACACATTAGATCCCCAGGACCTACTCGTTCTGCAAAACTGAAACTTTGTATCCTTTGACCAACATCTCCCCATTTTCGCCACCCACCCCCAGCCCCTGGCAGTCACCATTCTGCTGTTTCAATGAGTATGACTATTTTAGATTCCAGAGGTAAGTGAGCTCACACAGTGTCTGTCTTTTTGTGACTGGCTTGTTTCACTCAGCATAATGTCCTTCAGGTCCATCCGTGTTGTCACAAGCCTCTCAGGATTTCTCATGCAGTCTTTCTCCTCTATCTGTCCATCCCCAAAACTCAACTGAAATCCCCACTCTTCAAAATGGGTTCCAAGAGCCTCCTGCAGAGACCCCGGCACATCCTCTCAGCCTTCTCTAAAATATCCACTTGACTGTTGGGTGCTCACTGAACCAAAACAATAGAGAAAACATGACACCTTATGGCTCACAGGGTTCTCCAACACCATCTCACTGCGTATGACTGTATACACTGATTTCCTTCTCAGAAAAACAAGGGGACTATTTACGGCAGACATGTGTTTTTACTGTGGCGCAGTGTCCATTTCTCCCTCCCACAGTCAAGACATACCCAGATTTCCCTTTGGGAGTCCGGGTGGGTCTGAGCAGCTCCTCACAGGAGACACGTCCAAGCTAGTATACTCCTCCCTGGGCCACGGAGATGTGTTGGGCCTGTGCAGGTGACCTGAGCCTATCTAAGCAGAGGACCTGTGTTAGGAGGTAGGAATGGAAGCAGGAAGTGGGGAGAAAAGGAGTAAGAAGAACAACAAGAAAGGGGTCGAAAGAAAAAGGATGGAAGTAAAGATAACATTGAGAGAAAAGAAGACAAGGACCAGAAAAAGAAGGGGGAAGGAAAAATACAGCTTCCCCACACCAAACCCTGCCTTGGAATACGTGCATTCTCAGTCTTGCTTCAACATCATGGTCAGGGCACTTAGCTTATCTTTAGTCACGCTTAAAACAAAGAAGAAAAGGGGGCGCCTGGGTGGCTCAGTCAGTTGAGCGTCTGACTCTTGATTTCGGCCCAGGTCATGATCTCAGCGTTGTATGATTGAGCCCCATGTTGGGCTTTGCATGCAGCAGGGAGGCTGTTTGAGATTCTCTCCCTCTCTCCCCCATCTCTTTCTCTCTCAAAATAAAGAAGTAAATCTAAAAAAAAAAGAGAGAAAGAGAGAGAAAGAAAGAAGAAAGGGATACAGTGTCCCAAATGCCACCTTCTCCATAGTGATGGCATAATCATCAGTTAATGAGTCAAATGTTAGAGCCTGAAGACAAATGACTACAGATTAATGAGCTAGGTAAAGAATCTATTTATCCTGCAAATACAATGAAACAATTTTGCTCCTTTCATAGTATCTGGAACTTTCCGTATTTTAGATGGTGCTGATCTTAGTACTTTTCTCTTCTAGGAACCTGTGCTATGACTTTTTTTTTTTTTTAAGATTTTATTTATTTATTCGACAGAGAGAGAGACAGCCAGCGAGAGAGGGAACACAGGCAGGGGGAGTGGGAGAGGAAGAAGCAGGCTCCTAGCGGAGGAGCCTGATGTGGGGCTCGATCCCATAACGCCAGGATCACGCCCTGAGCCGAAGGCAGACGCTTAACTGCTGTGCCACCCAGGCACCCCTGTGCTATGACTTTTTGAACAAGACATAAAAAAAGAAAAAGAAACTCCTAAGTCTAAATACCCCCAACATTGGGAAAATCTTTTCTACTTACTCCAAAGAAATCTTGATCTATAAATGTGGAGTTTGCCGCAGCTAATGAACCATCTCAGCTATAACAGCCGGCTACTGGTTGTCAATAAATCTCAGAGTTTGGCCAAAGCTTGATGAACTGCACTTTATTTTGATGTCTTTAGCATCCACACAAGCGATTATGAATTCTATTCTTATCTCTCCCATGGTACAGGAAGGAGGAGCACCAGAGTATTGGTCTGCAGAGGAAGAAAGCTAAATGGGAATTCTGCTTTTCTATCTGTTTGTTACCGGCATCACCCAGTCTGACAGGTCTAGGCTTTCTTACCTACCAGTGGGGTCCAAGAGAGGAATCTGGTCTGGAGCTAAATACCTGACACCAGCCCATCACTTTCTCTGCCCAGAACAACGGCAGACATCACCGAATGATCTTGGCATGCTCTTCCAAAGCCAGGGAGCAGCCTCGATGTCTGCAGCACAGGAGACAAGGTCCTTTGTTTCTAAAGCAAGCTGTCTACACCCCAGGAGGTACCTGATAGAATTCCCTCAGTTGGGGATACAATACATTAGAATTTCTATCTATGGTTATTTTTATCTTCAAAAATATGAAATAAATTCAGCATGAATATACAGACTGACACCAGCCAGTCCACACGTTAGATATGGAGCTACAAGTCGGCTACACATAAGAATATGGTGAAAAGGAGGGGCGCCTGGGTGGCTCAGTTAATGAAGCGCCTGCCTTTGGCTCAGGTCATGATCCCAGGGTCCTGGGATGGAGCCCCAAGTCAGGCTTCCTGCTCAGCAGGGAGTCTGCTTCTCCCTCTCCCTCTGCCCCTCCCCCTGTTCGTGCTCTCTCACACTGTCTCTCTCTCTCAAATAAATAAAATCTTCTAAAAAAGAGAGAGAGAATAAAAAAGAAAAGAAGTTGATGTGGACACCTCACTCACATGATCACTCAGGTCATTATAGTCCATCTCAGAGGACTTATGGGTCATGTTATCTGGTTTTAACAAAACCCAGCTGAGATTCCTGCAAATAAATGGCAGATTTTAGATAATAAACAGAATGCACCCATAAGCAGACATCAAGAAAATGACAGAGCTGATACACCCCGCCCCCGCCTTGGTATGTCATCTTTTCCATCTCATTCTGGGGTGAAACTGATGATCTCATTGGGTCTAACAAGATCATCTGAAAACCCTGACATCATCAAAGCCATCTGAAATTTGGTCTTACACCCACTATTACTAAAGAAGAGCCTTGCCCAAATTAATGGTAACCATCACAATGAAGATAGACATACAATATCATGTATTTCAGATTTAGTTCATTCTCCTAAGATTTCCATTCTGTATCTTTTAAAAATACACATCATGTGTGAGTAACAAGTACATAGATTTAACCTATATATTCGTCAATTTATAGTGATCATTAGTGAATGTTTATTTTGTTTAAACGGACATATGATTGTAAAAAGAAGAACTGTATAAAGTCCGTAGCAGTGGATTTTAGTGACCATGAATGAATAAACTAATTTTTTCTTTGTCACAATGGTCTCCAACTTCCCTTCCGTTGACTCTTTTTCTCAATGACTCCAGCATACATACGGCAGAATGAGTTATCTTCCTCCCTGTTCTCTCTTTCCTGAGACGTGACTCTCATGAAGGAGACATGAAATCAAGATTCTGTTGGCATAAGAACGACAAGTGCAGCAGGTTTTTGCTATAGAAAAGACTCCATTTTTGTCATAAAGTTTGTTTTACAGAAGATTTATGTGCAGGGCCCTGAGGACCCCTGGAGCTCGCTGTCCCCAAGCCAAATGCTCTGAAGGGCCTGGACCCTTGGGGGATGGGGCTGCAAGGAAGGGACGAGGAATAAAAGGGCTTTAGAAAGCTTCTAGAATGAGAATAAGGAGGAGAGGACAGAGGAGAGAGGTTTTTATACACAAGCAAGATGGGCTCCAAATGAGCTGGTGGGTTAACGAAGCAGAAAAGCAAACCCGTGTTTTGTACCATCCCATGAAGAGACTATCAGTAATGTCTTTGTTACAATGGACAACGTCTTTCCTGCCCTACGAATATTATGGGATAGCCAGATGGTGACATGTGAGAATTCCAGCACTGCTTGTAAGTGGTGAAAAACAAGTTCTAAAGAGAATGCGTTAATCCATCAATGTGGGGGAGAAACTAATTTCAGCTGGATCTTTTATCTCACAAAGTAGCTTCCCCGTGTCCCAGGATGATAAACTTCATTTATCCCCATTACTTTCTGAGCAAATTATTTTTCAATTCCTGGATTTGGTTTATGAAGATGCCTGGTGACTCATAAACACCAATGTGACTAATGTCTCATTTAGAGATCTCAGTATGCACGGAAGCCCTGACATCACTTCTCTTGCCAAGAAATGAAGGTATCATATTTTCAGTAAAAACAAAGAAATGAACAGCCAGCACACCAAGGAACACATCTGCACCTGCTGTCACAGTGGTTTTTATCATTTACTTGCTAGGTAGTCAGAGGTTGAAATACTCAGAAATATAATAAGAAATATCTGTACAAATTTAAGAGCATAATTTGCGACCTTTTTATGATCTGGGTTATTTATTACCACATATACTCTCCTTTGCTACCGTGTTGTCTGTAGTTTATCGACCTTTCCATTCAAACCAAGGGGAGCTATATTTGAATAACAATGGTATTTTATTTACACAGCTCTACTCTTGTGAAAAACTGAAAGTACTTTATAAATATTTCTTTAAGCTTGAAAGTAAGTTAAGGATCGCTGTATCCATCTTAGATAAAGATATAAAACAAGAGAAGTTCAAACAGCTAAGATTAGCAATTTAGAGAGGGCTGAACAATCGAGAGGATAAAGATAGCAAGTTGACCTTAGACATCCATGTCTTCTTCAAACCCCGCTAATCCGATCATAATGGACATTTTTAAGTCATAAGCACAAAAGGACAAAATGAATGAGATAAGAGACAAGAACTTATTAGAGCTTCCAACAAAGATTTGGAAACTTTAGGAAACCCAGTCAGTGTACAGCCACATCCTCCAAACCAAGTATTATGAAACTGCTACTTTTATCTAATTTATCACGTATCATGTTTCTTATTTCTCAAATGGTTCCACAACTGGGAAGGGAAGTAGGACTTTTACTTAAGGCTTCCCAAAATATCAAGAAGTAAGAGTCTCCAAGTGGAAAAGGCACACAATTTTTCAAATGCATGAATGAGGGGGTAGAATTCACACTAAGGCACCTCGTCATGAAATTTCAGAGCACAAAAAACATAAAGAACATTCCAAACTTTCCAGAGAGTAGAGGAGGAAGAAAGTCACATACAAAGGAACATCACAATTTGGATCAAATAGGATCAGATCCCTCAAGAGTAACGGGGATAGTAGAAGTCAATAGATACAACCTTCATAGCTTTAGGTAGAAATTATTTCCAATCTTCCTTTCTATACCCAAACTTTCAAAAAGGTAAGGGCAGAATAAAGAAATTTTCAGACATACAAGGCACACAATTTTTACTCCTTGAATGCATGCTCCAGCAAAACAGAAGGAAATCCAAAGAAGAAGAAGCAAGCAGAGGAGCATCCACCCGGAAGGAGAGAAGTCCCAGAGTCACAGCAGTGAGAATGGCCTAGGGGCCAGTACTCTGTCAGGCGCAGGAGCACAATGGACTCTGGAGGAAGTTCAGGAAGACACAAAGAAAGAATATGCTATCTCCACAAGTGAGTGGTTGAGTCACATATTGATGGGTATATGCTAAATCAGAAAGCACATTTGAGGAAAATTAAGTATTAGTATATATAAAGTGATGAAAATGTTGTCAAAGCTAAAAATAATAGACTATTAATTCAAAAAATATTGAGCAAGAAAGGAAATAAAATCATGGTGCCTCGACCCACTCTTCAGTTATCACACAGATAATAACTAAAATTTCAGAAGTAACTATGTTAGGAATACGGAGGAAGGCAAGTGGGTAGAGTTATTATAGATCTAAATCTTTATCTACCAAACCAGTCAAAAGATATGACTTAAATGGTAAAAGTAGAGCATTTGAAATATGAAGATAAGCATAAGAAGAAATGGCTAAAATAATTAGTTGGAACAGGACTGGGGTGTGAGAGGGATGAAGGGGACAGGTAAACAGTTTATGTTTCATTTTTCATTACTATTTGGTAGGTTTGTTTTTTTTTTTTAAATCTCTGCAGGTATTGCTTTGACACAGTTTTAAAACTTAAGGCAGAAAAAATCACGTGCAAAGAAAGTCTAGGCTTATATGAGATTATATTCAGTCTATGCCTTCTGATGCTTCCTTATTTAACGTACATTCTCCATTTAACAAACAATAAATTAAACCAGTCCTTCCAGTAGCAGATGCACTGGTGCTGTAACATGCAAGTTCCTCTAGTGTAAAAAGTAAACAGAACACTGAAAAAAAAATGACATGACCAAAAATAAGTAGAAAATACATATATAGCTGAAAATGTCTTTTAAACGTTACCTTCTTACATTTAAGCACCCTATTTGCATAAACCAGATTTTAGCTTGAAGTTATCTTAACCTTGAAACCATCTCAAGCAAGTTGTACAGTCTCTGCTGGAAACCATAAAGTATATTATTAATGAGTTTTTACCAACTTAATTGGTTTTCTGTGTGGTGTTTCTGTAGGTTGCCTCACAAATGAAGTCTACCACAGAGGAACTATATTTTATGCACAGAATTAGTCCAGGAAAATTTGTAAAATAATTAACATATTTCCCAAATAACTGAACCCTAAATTCAGATAATGATTAAACTAAATTTTCAGGACTAAACCAACAAATTGTTTCAAAGACAAACGATCTAAACAGGAAGTCATGAGGGGAAAATAGCTTCATAATGAGATACTTCTCACAGACACACACGTTATACTCATAATATTTTATTTTCCGTATCATTTTCAAAATTATCCTTAAAGCTTTACTGAAAAGGGGGGAGGGAGGCAAAACATTATTCCCCCTACCTGTCGTAGAACTATGGAATATTTTACAAGCATATTCACCTAATATGTAAACTACAAACAGTCAGGACATAAACCCATGATCCCACTCAAAACTTTAAGATAGCTCTTCCTTTTCAGAAATTTTGATAAAGTAAATAAAACAAAGAAAATTTGGCTCAACATAGGAGCAAGATCGTTCTACAGACCAATACTCGTCATTTTTCTGTATTTTAAAGTAGTTTTCTGAATTCCAATGCAAGCATTTTCTTGGGCTCAAGAAATAACATAACCTAAACAACTGATTAACTAGGAGCATTATATTTCTTTTTGCTTAGAAATTTTGGCATTTCTAAAATTCCTCATTTATAAAGAAACTATCTATAATGGGCCAAGTAAGACCACCCAAAAATATTAGGTCCTCTTCCCTGGAACTTGACATGTTACCTTATAAGGAAAAAGGGTTTTTGCTGATTTGATGAAGTTAAAAATCTTGAGCTAGGGAAATTATCCTGGATTATTGTGTGGGCACTAAATCCAAACAAGAGAAAGGCAAAGCGGGGGGGGGGGGGGCATTGAAACAGGCAGAAGAAGAGGAGGTAGTGGGTCCAAATAGGCAAAAACTGGAGTGATATGGCCACAAGCCAAGGACTGCCTACAGCAGCCAAGTTTCTTCTACGGCCTCCAGAGGAAACTCCCTGACACCTTGACTGCCACCCAGTGATACCAATCTTCCACTTCTGGCCCCCAAACCTGAGAGAATAAATTACTGCTTTAACCACTGAGGTTGCCACTAAGCAGCCTGCCCCATCATCCCTGCAAATGCAGTTGAGTAGGTTGACAATTATTAAGCTGAACACACCAGACATGTCTGACACCGGACAAGTCACGAGTTAGATGGGAAAATGTCACTTTCTCTGAAGCTACAGAAATTCTGATTTGGGCGAAGAGAAGAAACAAATGTCTAAGTCAGGGTGACTTAGAAGAAGCTGTTTTCCAAAAGGATCCAATTAGAATGGAGTTTCTTCCACATAGCTTTCCATCCAAACTTCTGTCCAAAGAAACATTTATTCTTTAAAATGTATTATTAAAAGCTAACTACCAATGTAATATTTGTTCATTGTTGACAATTTAGAAAATGCAAAAAAAAAAAAAGAAAAAAATAAGGAAATCACAAGTTTTACCCAGAATCCTGCTATCCAGGGATCACTTCTGTTCATATTTCAGTATTATTCAAAAATAAAATCCTAGTAGCATTTTGCAACCAGGTTTTTATTTCATTTAATACATGATGAACATTTCCCACAACAGTATAATTTCCACAACAGAATTTTTAATGACTGCATGTTTTCCTTAATGTTGTGGAGCAAAAATATCATACTATCAATTTCAGGCATTTAGGTTGTTTTCCCATTTTTCACTAATGAATCTTCGCTAATCTCCCCAGAGTTTTTGAAGACAAGAAGTAAAGTAGGCAGTGACATTTGGAGATACAGGAAGATATAGTCTTTGACATGAGTCCAAAGATTAAGCTCTGTTGCCACATCTGATGCCCATTTTTCAGCCACAGCTCTCACGTTGTGGGGCACCAGGAAATTAATAGTTTGAAGGTGTCAAAGATTCCCAGAGAATACCTCAATGGGGCAAACAGCTCTACTGCACCCATCATAGGGTAGAGAAACCCCATAAAGAAGCCTACAATCCCACTCAACAAGCCTTCACGCAGAATGATAATAACCACTCTAAACACTTCGATCAGCTGAAGTAAAAACAACTCCTCATATGAAAAGATGTTAGTCATCAAATAACAAAGGTGTGTTCATGAAGGATGAAAAGCCACCACAGCTGTCAGTGGGAAGACTGAAGGACAGAATTCAAAGTCCTAAGGGGAGACTTGCAGCCAAAAAGTTTACAACCACAATCAAAATATCCTCCCATGCTAGGCACCACAGCTGTAGCATAAGTAGTGTGTATGTCAAACGTATACACAAAGACCATTCTAGAACAATATAAGAGCTTCAGCCATCCCCAGAGTTGTTTCCATTTTCTCCCCTCGACACTTCCGAGACTAGAACAGGGTGGCCAGGAGAGTGGGCACCATGTGTAGGATAAAATGACAGGAATAAGACTGAGGACAGTTTCAGTGCCTGGTGGGGAGGACCATCCTCTTGTTCTCATAATGTTCCTTTTCCAGTGATTCTTCTTTCTCTCTGGTCCTCAAACATCAGAGGTGGGTACATGCTTCCATGTGTAAGTGCGTAAGTCTGCCTCGCTCCTTTCTCTTCTCATGGCTCCAGTCACCTTGAGAGACCAGACCTCTATGAAACTCTGCCTCCATATAACGAGGTTCCCTTTGGGTGTTGCCTGGTGGTGGTCTCACAGAAACTTCAAATTCCACAAGCTTGAACTCATGACTTCTGAAATCCTGCCTCTCTTTCTCCACCTTGAATAATGGGTTGCCAAATGAGAAACATGGAATGAAAGCCTGAAAAGGGGGCTCAAGATTTCTCCAATGAATGAGAACATTCTCCCCACCCCCACCCACCAGGAAAACAAAAGCCCCTCAGTGCAGAAGGCCAAACCACATGCTAGCTGATGGTCATTCATGACTGCCTGCATGGGGCCCTGGAGAGTAGCCGATTCTCAAACTGAGGCTCATCTCATCTGTGCAAGAACATCTCCATGTGTACTCAAGGGGATGGGCTGGGCTGCAACACGGAAGAAAAGACCCCCCACCCATGCTCTGCAACCTGAGAATTTGTACTTGCTTCTACTGCCCTTGCTCTTCCTACTGAATGTATGTGTCCGCCTTCAGATCATTAAGCCTATCTTTTCTGCAATGGACATTTTTGTTGCCTCTCTAGCATCTCCTTCCCTCTTCCCTCCTGTTGGAATTTGCAGATTCCAAAGCAAATAAATTTCAGTGACTTAAGTCAATTCCAGTTGGTTTTTCTGTTATTTCCACCCAAAAGACCCAAAACCATTGTTTATCCTTGTGTCCCTATTAACATCTGGAAAATCCTGAGAGTGTGCAATATATATTCTTGTAGACGAAGAAAGAAATGAAAGAAGAAAATTAGGGAGAAAGAGAGGGAAGGGAGAGAGGAAGGAGGGAAAGAGAAGGTCAGAAATTTTACAAATCAACAAAGAGTAAAAATTGCAGAAAAATAAAAGCTTGTCTCTTAAACAACGGATGTGAGCTCACGCCAACTTCTACCTTCTACATTTGGGGAGACAAGCTCAAGTCAATGTGCTTTGATTTGTTTATAGGAAAGTCTGAGAAAGAATAAAGAGAAAATGGATTCGAATTAGACACCATTTACTCTGAATCTAGAGGTTTACATTTTGCTTTAAACCAAGAGGTTTTAAAGAGCCAATAAAGACCACACGCCTGAATCTTACTTCATATGTTATTATTCTTTATTTTATTTGTATTCTGTCTTGATATCAAAATCAGACATGTATTTTGCAAGGAGAAAGTCTGCACAATTGGCAAAACTGGACTCATGCCATGCCCAAATTACCTACACCAAGAAAAGGCTGCAAAATGCATTCAATGAGGATGACGACACGGTATAATCGATGTTTCTCCTTTGTGTGAATGGGTAAAATCAGGGGCCTTTGGTTAAAATGGGAAAAAAAAATGAGAAAATATGACTACATTTCTAATTAAATACAAAACTGATCAAATAAACACAAAAATATGTGTGAAATAGACACATGTGATGCTAATTTTAAATATATTTAAATTCAGATCAGGAGCCCAGATCGTAAGTAGGGTTGCTGGAATTCACTTCTAAGACTGGCCATCTTACATGGGCACAGAATGGAAGGATTTGAGGACTGCCTGCAAAGCCTTCAGCTCAGGAACTTCTCTGCCCTGTGCCGCTGGATATCAGCCACATCCTTCCTGAGACCTAGTGACTACTAGCAGTTATTCCTAAATGCACGAACCTCAAAAAGAGTAATATAAAAATCCTCATGCTGTAAATCAATCACAAGGCCCCTCTTGGGAATTAGATTGTTCGATGGCTTTTGCCCTCACAGAAGGGAACAGGACAGTGAGCGTCTTAGATGGGACTTCACATGATGCTAAGCCAGGTGCCTCACTCAGAGGGAGGAGAGATTAGGCAGCTAGAGCGTTCTATGGGAGAGTAGGCCCAGGTGAGGCCCCGGTGGGGCCCACAATGAAGCGTGAGGGGACAGAGGCAGTTGGATGCCCACCAAGCTGCAGAATGAAGACAAGGGCACTCTCACCATGAGCAATGAGAGAACCAGGGATGGGGGTGGGGAGCAGAAAGAACTATCATATGCTCAGTTAGCCCTATTCACCACCAATTCCCAAAGCCTGTCTGGTGGCCGAGAAGAACCAGACCTGGAGACCAATCTCAGGACCCTGGGTCCACCCACCTATAGTGAACAAGTGCAGAGGAAAGACAGCCAGGTAAACCAGAACAAAGGCAGGTAGATTCAGATCCAAACAGGAGACCTATGTAAGGAACTGCCAACTTTCCTGCCTTTCCTTCTGGCTTCTCTCCCTTCCCATCCTCCCCAGGTATGTGTCCTCTATGTCACCTTCCTTCTTCAAATCATCGATGTCTTTGCACTCAAACTACCACCATTCACAAACTTTATAAAAGGTTTTAAATAAAAGATAAATGTTATAACATGTGCTAGACCCCCAATTGTGTGTCAGCATCTTCATTCCAGTGTTGCTACTATTTTGCTTTAAAACTATAAACGCCATAAACCTGGAGACTATCTCTGTGGAATAGGTTTTATACAGTGTTCACATGGGCATACAGGAATTCAATGGACATTTTGTGTTTTATTTCCTATATATGTTTTACAAGGAATGTGACTTTTTCTCTTTTTTTCGAAAACCAAATTTGAGAGGCATATTAAGGGTAAAATTATATGATACTTTTAGTACATTTTCCTCATGCTTTCTGGGTTTTGTGAACAAAGACAAAATTCTAATCCAATTAAACAAGGTAAATTTGAGTCTTAGACCTTAAATACAGTGACCTTGGTTCTGGCCTATCAAAGATGTAGAAACTGAGGCTTGCAGAAGCAAAATGACTTGCTAAAATCACATGACAAAGCCAGTTTTAAGAGCTATCTTAGGACACACATGGGAGCCACTCACAGGTCATTAAGAGGGTGTGGAATCTAGTGGGGAGGAGCAGAGACTATGGAGACAAACTGATGAAGTTCAAATGCAGGCATTGCCAGTTACTCAATGGATACTCCAGTACAGGAAAGAACCTCTCTATGCCTCAACTAACTTACCTGTGAAATGGGGCCACAGATGGCACTTGAACCAATGAAGACCCAATGGTTCTACACCATGAAAAGTACATAGGAGAGTGCTTAATGTATTAATAAACATCAGCTCCTTATATTATCATCATTTCTGTATTATCAGTATTTTATTACTAATTATCATCATCATCACCATCATCACCATTTCATGAAGGCTTTGAGAACTTTGGCAAGTAGGCCCAGAAGTGAGTCAATCCAACCAAGAACAGCGCCCCCTGTAGGATAAGGCACTGTCAGTAAGGAACATTATCTGATGCACACGTCACCCTGCCCCATACTTTCTTGGATGTCAGCCTCCTGGTCAGCTGTGGCAAACCCATTCTAACCATACAACGGCCAGCTAGCTCCATCCTCCATGTCCCGGCCTATCTCCCACCTCCCCAGATGTGAATCCACATACGTCACTTACGTGGCTCTTCTCACACACCACTCTGCAGCTCAGGTCCTCAAGCTCCAGGCAGTGCCCGGGCCCCACAGTCATGGAAATTGCACACTTTATTTTTAAGTGCAGGTTCTTTCCTGCCTGCTAAGCTGAGCGCCTGTATCGAAATCTCTGGAAAGAAGGTCCAGAAACCTGCCCTCCAGGGCTTTCTGATACACACGCAAGTTCCAGCAGCCCTGGAGGTTTATTGATTCAGGCACTCATCTATTCCTTCCACTTGACTACAAACTGCATTACCTGCAACGTCCGCTTTGATGCCTTTCTCCACAATTCCATGTACACAGTAGGTTTTCAATGACTATTAATTAAATAAATGTTTGCTAACAAGTCAAAGCCACCTAGGATTCTGTGGTGCGATGCGGGAGAAGCCAGGCGTGACCAACCATTGTTGCTGTTGCTGCAAAATCAGACACAGCATCGGATACTCTGAAAAGCTCCAACAAGAGTGCAGGCAGGCGCGTCCTAATGGTATGCAGTGGGTTTTGCAGTTCAATGACTCCACTCCAGAAAAAAAAAGTGGCAGCAGTAGAGGAAAACACACAAAGACCCAGCTGCCCACAACATGAATAGCCTGGCAGGGCAATCCCATCAGGACCCACCGAGAATACAGATCAGAGGGAAGGGGGAAATCTGAGATGAGCCAGAGCCTCGATGGTGCTACCCATAATCCATTTTCAACTCCCTTCTCCTTTGCTTCCTCCTGCCTCTCTCCCTCCCCAAACCCACAGTTATGCAAGCACGACTGGAGAGCTGTTTAGGCAAAAAGAACTAACAGTGTGTGCTGACGGAGGGTCCTGTCTGCTGGTCTCGCAGCTGGGCCTGGGCTACATTGTGCTCATTATTCCTGGCAGGCGGGAGCCCGAGAGAGAGCTCCTCCTTCTGCAGCTGGCATTTTGTGAGCTAAGTTACTCGTAAGAATCAGAGAGGAAGCCCTGCATTTTGTTCCTGTGGATGATGGGGGGAAAATGGGGAGGCCAGGACATTCTAAACAGAAATTTCAAGGCTCAAACATGTAACTTTTTCATTGTGTTTTTATCGAAAGAATGTGACTCTGAACACAAACATGAGATTGTCATTGAGAATTAAAGAATGTAACTCCAGTGCGTTTAAGTTAAATCGTAACTGTCTAAAGGGCATGACGGTATACAAGTTGAAGAATGATACATTGGGGGTTTTCTTCCTTCAAATAGAATCATAAAGCTAGAGTTGGCCCGAATCCCTGATTCCAGATCATGATTATCTACTCCTGGAATTTCATCTTCAAAATTTCTAGGGATGGCAAGTTCATAAACTTTCTATAGCACAGTGGAATGTGTTTTTCACCTTGAATGCCTAAGTTCTTCCCTGTGTCCAGGTGAAATCACTGATGATCTCCCTTTGTCTAGTCAGCCCCACTGACTGATGCCAGGGCACTCTCACTCTCTTCCGTGTGCTCTTCTGAATTCCTTCTATTTTTTCCAATATCCAATAAGCAAACATAACCTAACGCAATACACAGAAAAAAAATTACTCCACAAATCTCACACCCTATGCTCCTTTTCATGAAAATAATAGTTTTTATTATCCTAGCAAATATTTCACTCTCTAGCAAATATTTCTTTCTATCTCTCTCTCTCTCACACACACACACACTTCTTTCATCTCCCAATTGGATTGCTAGATCTTTTATTCTGTAACTGCATTTTTCCCCTCCCATTTAAACATACTTTGCAGCCTTTATCAAATGAAACTCTCCTCCTTTCACTTGTCCCTACTGACTTCAACTTGCTTTTGAGGGACCATTTTCCCCAACAGGAACAGAATTCAAAATGACTCTAGGAAATCTCTAAAGTAGATATAACACAATTTGATCTCATATCACTTTCAAATTTAATGAGTATTTTTATAATTCCTTTGTATCATCAATTCCCCTTGTAGGCAAGGGGACCTAAGGCCAGTTCTGTGGTTCCACTGTCTCCAGTTGAAGCAGAGCCTCTGGCAAGTGTTTTTTGGAAGCTGGAAGTTCACCTCAGCTTACTTACCATTTAAAATCACTTTTTTGTAGTGGAGTCATATAACTCCCTTGCCTAAATCTGACGGTTCCCCACAGTAATTAGAACAAAGGCTAAACTCCCTGCCGCCATGATAACAAGGCTCATCCTCTACCTGGACCCTGGCCTGACCGCACCACAGAACACAACTTCCTCAACTTCCCGGTTCCGCTGCCCGTTCCTCTCCAGTACAAAGCACACCCAGACCATCTCCACCTCTGAGAATCAGTGCTCCCTGTCCCTTCTGCCTGAAAGACTCTTCCACAGGTTCTTCCAGACTGGCTTTCTCAACAGCCAATGCTTGTTTACCTGTACTTTCTCCTCCCTCCTCCCCAACTAGAAGTTAAACCCTACAAAGATGTTGGTGGGCGTTGCGCCCACTGTCCCCAGTGCTGGGCAGATAGTGAGCACCCACTGGGTATTTGTGGGACGGATGAACATGTGCAGGGTTCTGTGTACACAGCCATCACTCAAGATTTCTGTAGGCTCCAATCTGACCAGAGCAATGCAGGAACAGGGGAGGGGATGGAATATTCTGGCAAGAAAAATCGACAGGCCTCGACTTCCCTAACCTAGAAAAGCAACAAGGAGAGGCGTGTGTCTACAAAGTTATAATAGAAACCCACATGCAAACATACATTTTTGTTTTATTTTATTTTCACTACTCAAAATAAATTTCTGCCCCTTATTTAATTTTTTACTCCTCAAAACAACTTGCTGATGACAAAATATGCATAAACATATTTTCTTTGTCACCTCTGAACTGACCGCTATATTCATCAACTCATGTAAAAAAGAATACCGTGTGAGAAAGAACCCAAAAGCTTACCAAAACTATACATCTCAATTCTAGGGTTTTTTTTAAGGTCAGCATTACAGTTTACATAAATGAAAAAAATGTTTTTTAATGGATTCTGAGGCATGAATATTAGTATCAATTTGGAGAGCTGAAGCCAAACAAAAATGCAAAATAACCCCCAAAGGAGAAGTACACTATTGAGAAACTTGTTTTCTATTCTTTAAGATGTGTTTTATTCAGAATGCAAATACAAAGGGAGGAAATATCACTAAGGACAGAACTTTTCTGGGGAAGCCCCAAAGTTCCACAGGGCTACAGCAAACACAGTGAGAGGACTATTTTATTCATACATACTAGAACTTATATCTTTAATGTATACCTGGAAACGATGGAGAGCAGCCCTGATTGCTAAAAATACATCAAGATCTCCTACTCAACACCCAAAGAACAAATAATCCAATCAGCAAATGGGCAGAAGACATGAACAGACATTTCTGCAAAGAAGACATCCAAATGGCCAACAGACACATGAAAAAGTGCTCAACGTCATTTGGCATCGGGGAAATACAAATCAAAACCACAATGAGATACCACCTCACACCAGTCAGAATGGCTAAAATTAACAAGTCAAGAAACAACAGATGTTGGCAAGGATGTGGAGAAAGGGGAACCTTCTTACACTGCGGGTGGGAATGCAAGCTGGTGCAGCCACTCTGGGAAACAGTGTGGAGGTTCCTCAAAAAATAGAAAATAGAGCTACCCTAGGACCCAGCAATTGCACTACTGGGTATTTACCCCAGAGATACAAATGTAGTGATCCAAAGGGGCACCTGCACCCCAATGTTTATAGCAGCAATGTCCACAATGGCCAAACTATGGAAAGAGCCCAGATGTCCATTGACAGATGAATGGATAAAGAAGATGTTATATCTGTATACAACAGAATATTACACAGCCATCAAAAAACCGAAATCTTGCCATTTGCAATGACATGAATGGAACTAGAGGGTATTATGCTAAGTGAAATAAATCAATCAGAGAAAGACAATTATCATATGATCTCACTGATATGTGGAATTTAAGAAACAAGGCAGAGGATCATAGGAGAAAGAGAGGGGAAAAAAAAGAAACAAGGTGAAACCAGAGAGGGAGACAAACCACAAGAGACTCTTAATCTCAGGAAACAAACTGAGGGTTGCTGGAGGGGAGGGGGCTGGGGGGATAGAGTGGCTGGGTGATGGACATTGGGGAGGGTACATGATGTGGTGAGTGCTATGTATTGTGTAAGACTGATGAACCACAGACCTGTACCCCTGAAACAAATACATTATATGTTAATAAAAAAAGAAAATTAATTAACTAAATAAATAAATAAAAATAAAAATACAGCAAGATATGGATTCGTCCAACCATCACTCATTGGAGCTCATGAGTTGTGTTATATTTTCATTCCTTTCAGAAGTCACCACTGGGAAACAAGTATCCTAAGGCTATGAGTCCTTTGGTTTGTCCCACCAAGAGGACCCCTGCTGGCCACATGCCACTTACCTTGCAGCCACTGTGAGTTCTGGTCTTCATCAGGGGCGTGGTGGTGCACAGCTCGATGGCCTCGGGCTCATGGAAGATGACTGCTGGAAGGGGTTCCTTTTTCAGTGTGAGGACATTCAACTTGGACTTCAGCATGGTCTGAAAGTGCTGAGAAGCAAGATAGATAGATAAATAGATAGACAGAGAGAGAGAGAGATAGATAAATAAATAAATAAATAAATAAATAAAGAACAAGCAAGCCAGCTGCAGTTAAAATTTTTGGCATTGTACATGGCACAAGTGTACATCAAACCCAGGAGCAAAATCTTTGTTTTACAAACTCTCTTTTACTAGGGGAGGTCAAGAGAAACTTCATAAAATGAAGGGAAAAACTGTCAGGACAGCACCAATGTGACACCGTGGGAGACGGCCAACCCCCACGCAGAGACCAAGGAAACATGGGGTTAATGGGAGAATCACCTAGGACCTTGCTCTGAGAAGTTCTTTCAAAGTGTTATATAGAGATAGAATCCTAGAGGTTCAACCAGGCCCATGTCAGCCAAATAAGGGTAGATGTTCAGGAGAGAATGCTAACAGAGCTATTTGGGGGAGCAGTCTAGAGCTAATGGAAAAGGAGAAGACCCAATGAAAAACAACACAAGACCCCTACTCTCTGCCTTCCCCAGTTCTGCCATGCATTGGCTGAAGAACTTTAGGAAATTCACTACTTCTCAATAGACCATTTCATCTGCTGGACTCTAGGTAAATATCTATTCTATATGCAGCTCCCACTGGCACTGGTTTTAAAATATGCCCAGAATCCAATTACATTTAATCACTGCTATGTATACACCCAGTCCAGGCCCATCTTTGTTTGGTCCACCATAGCAGCTGGTTTGACCACTTCCAACCTTGCCCCAGTGCAGGGTATTACCACAGTGCAGCCACAGAGAGCCTTCTAAAATCAAATCATGGCCTGTCACCCCCCTGCTAAGACTCTCCTAAGCCTTCCCTTCTTCTCAGAAAAATTCCAAGTCCCTTCCCTGGCCTTGAAGCCCATGCACAATTCAGGGACCTCTGTTTCTCTAACCTTGGCTCCCACTCCTCACCCTCTCACTTGCACCCAACCACCATAGTCTCTTTATTCTTCTGAGAATAAGGCAAAGACTCATGTGCCTTGGGAGCTCTGAACATGCTACTCCTGCCCTGGTATCTGCATGCCTGGCTTCCTGATCTTCTTGAGGACCTTGATCAAATGCCACCTTACGACACAGTTCCATAGTCAGGAGAGCTCCATGATTGTTTTAATGCTCTTCGGTTAATGTCACAGTCTTGAAACCCCTCATAACTTCTATCTCTGAACTTGCGTTTTGTAAGCTAAGTCCAATGAGACAGTAGTGTACATGCATGAGTAGAGGAGATACACACCGTATGTGCAACCCCTGATCCTAGCAATTCAATGAGATGCAAAGTGAGTACAAGGAAAGCATGTTAAGCCTATGGCTCAGTACAAAGCACTCTGGCAGCCCCAAGAGGCCATGCTTTAGGAGCAGAACTTGCTTCAAATGCAGAAAGAAGTCAGTTTGTTCTAACAAACATGAGTGATCAAGGAACCCTAGCGTATCCCTTTTATTTGTATGACTTTCCTGTAGTAGGCACCCACTTACACTGAAAACGACAACAGAGAAGGAAAGGGACAGGCAGGGCAGCCACAGCTCCTCCTCCTCCCATCTGTCCCTCCTCGTGAATCAGTAAACCAAAGGTCAAGTGTCGGGAGAATGTGCATGTATTAGAGATGAAAGAAAAACGGGTGAGTTTGTTTTGTAGTGTTTCCATTGTTCTGGTAAACACAACATTCAGATGCACCCATGAACAAGGAAATGCAGATCGTGTGATTTCAATGATTCCACTCCTATATATTTGTATTTAAAGTGGGCACTGCACAACATAATGATGACTGGCAGAGTCACATTATAATCTAAATTTTGAATTTTTCTTTACTTACAAGTAAAATAGCAAAAGCAACCAACCAGCCAAACAGAAAAACACCATGACTATTGCAGAGAGAGATTCAGGGAAGAAAGGAAAAGGTTTTATGATTCAGTACCTTTGGTGCCACTTTTTTTGACTTTCTGAGTAGAGGATACTGCATTTTCACTTTGCCCTGGGCCTCACAAATTATGTAGCCAGCTCTGCACACATATACACTCATCACTGTCTATTCCCTTCCTCTGCTTTGTTATTCTCATCACTACTTATCACCATTACAAAATTAGGTATTTTGTTTATCTTATTTTCTGTCATCTTCCATTAGAATACAAATGCCATAAGAGCAGAAACTATTTTATTCAATGAAAGATCCCAAGGGCCTAAAACAGTTTCACAGGTCCGCATAGAATCTACTAGAACTCCCAACTGGCCATGCTGATGGTCCGTTTTATGTGCCCACTTGCCTAGGTTACTACACTGTTACTCAACCAAACACTAATCCAGGTGTTGCTATGAAGGTATTTTGTAGGTATGATTAAAGTCCATAATCATTTGAATTGCAGACATATCCTAGATAATCTGGATGGACTCGATTCAATCCACTGAAAGACCTTAACAGGTGAGGTGAGGTTTCCCTGAGGAGGAGGAACTTGTACCTGCGAATGGGAGCTTTTGTCCATGCTGAGACTTCCAGCCCACCCTTCCTGATAGCCTGCCCCAAGGATCTCAGACTTGCCTCGCCAGCATCGACAAGTGCCTAAACCAGTTCCTTGAATAAATCTTGATGCTTATCTCCTACTAGTTCCGTCTCTCTGATCTAAGCCTGACTCATACTGCCACTTTCTAGGATACAAAGTTGCCACGCCTGGTATTTCTTCAAATGGGAGAGAGATTCGTCCTTATCTTTCCCAGTGAGTATTGATTTGTATTTTTTAAAAACATAAAGGTAAGTTTTCATATGAATCTGGAAGCTTCTTTGTTCCCAATTGGTTCTCATCCAACATGGGGGTTACAAAGATGTCTGCGAGGAGCGAGAGGCAAAGTTGGTTGCCAATGTGGGACAGCAACTGAGGCCATATGATGAAGAGGGTGAAGGGGAGAATGGCTCAGAAGAGGAGGTAACGAGCAAGTGGGGACACTGTCCCCCCATCTGCCATTTTGCTGGAGCTCTATGAGAAATACATGAAACCACGGCTCAATTCTGCCTGACTTCTGCCACACAGTAAGTTCCTAAAGATGGCCCCAGAGGAGACTCTATTCTCATGAAGGCTGCCCAGAAGCTCTGAGAGCTGTCCTCCCGACCCCACTGTGAAATGTCATGGCTATTGGTCCAGTCGCCAAGCACAGAGAGAGATGGGAAGCTGCAGATTGGAACACACACACAGCCAGAGAGCCAAGTAAAAGAAGGAAATAAACATTTTTAAAACCCGAAATTGGGGACAGGAAGACCATGGAGTTCAAATGCCAACTTCAACACGGGCTGTGTAACCGGAGTTACCTAACTCTTCAGAGCCTTGCATCTCCGCCCAGCAGGCGTGTGCCCCGCGGGAGCTCACCGGCCCACCGCGTGCACCTTCCCCGAACACCTGTGCTCAGCCAGCCACTGTGGCAGGCGCAGCTGGAGCAGAAATCGAATGCTAGCCTCTGCCTGAAAGGGGTTCTCGCAGTGCTGGAGACTGGGAAATCAAATGACAACTGCAAATCGGGTGAGTTCATCAGACGAGCTGAACAGAGACGCTAAGGCAGTAACTGAACATGAAATTGAGAAATGAGTCCCTTAAAAAAAATGGTTTTTTTTCTTTAATGGCTTTGTCCTTTTTGCCCACAATGAAAGGATGAGGGTAAAGAGGGAAATACACTGTGAATTATCTGATGAGTCACTGAGTCTACAATAATATGTCCTTTTTATAGAAAATTAACATTTTTATGTAACTCTGAGTTGCTCTTGTAAATCTTCTAGTGGTAGAAGTGTGATAGCTTTAGCTGTTTGTGATAAGAACACTCCTGTGCCCCCTTGGAGGAAATGTCTCCACTGCTCTCTAGCTGCTCTGTGGAGCGGGGCTGTCCCTGTCCCCTGACTCTGGGAAAGAATATGGGACACAGGCTGACCACCCGAGTACCTACCGCGTGTCCCTGGCTAAAGGTTCGGAGGAAACTCAAGACTGGCTGAATAGACTCTTCCAGAAGTCTGAACTACAGAGTTGCCAGGCCAGGGTGATGTGAGTACAAAGCTGCGGCTGACCTGCTCACCCGCCAAGGTCAGTCTGAGAATGAGACCGCACAGAGACAAAGACGGCCGAGATACGGAGGGTCACAGACTTGACATTGCTGAGCCCTGGCTCCCGCCGCATCTGACTCAGATCCATCCACGGATTTACGGAGAATACGAACCAATACATTCTCTGCGATGCTTCAGCGCACTTGGGTTAGGTGTCTGAGCCTTGCAACTAAGAGTCTCGCCAACACAAATTACTTTTTGATGAAAAGAAAAATCGTCCGAGGCTATAAAATGGAGCCATTAACAAAATTTTAAAAGGACTTCATAAATGTTGAACTGCAGAAGCCAAGAGCAACATTATATTAAAAAAAAAAAAAAAGATAGTGAATCTTGCACTTTGTTACCTGAATAGGCCAAGCCTTAATGATAAAACACCAATAATAATCTAAAGGAGGTCTTACAGTCCCCAGGTTATTCACGCCTACAGTAAAGTCCTCTGAGCTCCTGCCAAAATGAGATGAATTCCAAGTCTCAAGAGATAGCCAAAGAGCGTACCCACAGTGACACCAATTCAGGTGGCAAGCTCTCTTGCTCGATAGCAAAGAGGGAGATGGGACAACCAGCTCTATCAGAAATGCATGGCCTTGTATTTCCCAGGTCTCAGCTTTCCCATCTGTCAAGTGTAAAGTGGTACGTTATGCCATGTAAAAAATAGTATTGCTTGTTCTTTGCGTGGGTAGACAAGTGCAACAAAGACAATGCAATTTACCATAATCCAGGAGCATTATAAAAAGGCAATAAAAGAGGAATCTAATAGAGGAGCTTGGAAAAGCGATTGCTCCCAAATGAAAGATGCACAGAGTTCCATAAAGAAAATGTGTTATTCATTCTTAAAGGAGGGAAGTGAATAGTGTTGTAGAAAATTAGGGCACTGCCCCGGACAAATTAAACAAAGCTCGGCTTTCTGCATTTGGTGCTTTATGTGCAATCCTAAAATAGAGCCTCTAAATCAAGCCCCATTATGCGGATGGGGTAATCGCCATGCCCTGTATAATTTTACAGTTGGCGCTTCCTACTCCTATTCAGACATTAATCTCTGACAGTTTAGCAGGCAAGGATTTACATATTTTACCAATTCAAATCGGGTGTATCTCACCTTTGTATTGACTCTGTATCCAAAATATAAAGCATCTTTTGAAGGCAAATCCTGCTTCCTCTTTTTCTAAGATAACTGGAACACTCTCCTCACTCAAATTAAAGAAAAGGCATTAAGGTTTTAATCCCTGGTTCATCCTTGCATTGTGAAGGCTGGCTAAAATGGTCAGTTTTAACTTGCACATTACTGATTCAGTAAGGCCCTCATCAAGCTTCAGAAATATTGCAAATGTTCTCCTGAAGAGAATCACAAGGAACAAGTGGGTGAGCCAAATAAATGGAAAACTTCAGTACCCCAAACAAATGTTAATTTGTACCAGCGTGCAGAAATCAGTAGGGCTTTCACATTCTGTTCATAACCACACTTCATTTTATTACTTGGGGGGTATGTAAGAATTAATTAAACTTTGTTGTGGTTTCCTTACATGTTTTTAACAAGGTAGATTCAAGCCCCAAGCATGAGAAAAGAAACCATAGCAATACTCCATTGTGACTTTCAGAAGATCTCACTGATCATTTTTAATGCAAATTCTTAGATTTCTGTGTTTAAATATTTATTCTGGCATTTTTACAAAACAAAACAAAAAATAATATAAAAGCAAGAAAAAATTATTTCCTGTTAAAGAAACAGCAAATGATTTGTTAAATGATTAAGAGTAATCACATGAATGAATATAAGAAAAATTTACTTACATTCAGTTTTCATGTAAGTAGGTTTTAATGCAAAATTTTGTTTTTCATTTTGTCCTTTTTTTTAAAAGGAAACAGGGTTGGAAAATCTCCCCCCAAAGCCAGCAAGCATATTCAAAATCGCACTCTTTCACTTTAAGGATTAATTTTTTTTAATGCAGTTTATGTTGATCTGGTATTTCAAGAAAAGAAAGACCAACAGCAGTCTGGCATTTCCCTTCTTGCTGCAAAGTGTCCTAGTAACTGCCTTATTGAAAAAAGTTCCAACTTAATTTTAAAGGCCTACCTCCAGACACTCCTAAATTTAAAAGGTTGTCTATATCTGTTAAAGTGATCGCTATTATTAAACTAACTGAAAATACTCATGTTCACACACCCGTATTTATCCATGCAGCTTTAATTATGGAAGCATTTCTTTTGAGCATCACAGATTCTCTCAAGAGATTATGTGGGAGAGGCACAAAAATAACTCAATGCCCACAGAGCCCGCAGAAAGCCCCCAAGGCTCTGGAAGAGCTCACTGGGGAGGAGGAAGATTTCAGCACACGTACACAGGAGTACAAAGGTCAGAAAAGGTGAAGCAGCGGAAATATGGTATTGTAAGCACCTGACAGTACACAGGACATGGTGCACTATCATCTGAAGACAGTAAGTTGAAGATGTATGCTAGGGGTGCCTGGGTGGCTCAGTGGGTTAAGTGCCTGCCTTCAGCTTTGGTCATGATCCCAGCTGGGGTCCTGGGATCGAGCCCCGTGTGGGGCTCTCTGCTCAGCGAAGAACCTGCTTCTCCCTCTCCCTCTTCTGCTCCCCCTGCTTGTGCTCCCTCTCTCTATCAAATAAACAAATAAAATCTTTAAAAATAAATAAATAAATAAAGGTGTATGCTATAAACCGTAAAGCAATGACTAAAATAACAAACCAAAGAGTAGCATGCACTCATAGAAAAGAAAAAAACAGACTCATAAAAAAGAAGGCAGAAGGAGAGGGAAAAGGTAACAACAATAAAAACCCAGATGAGACAAAGAGAAAATAAGTCATAACGTGATAGATTTAAAATCTATAAAATTGATACCCCTAGTAAAAAAGGCAGCAGATTTAGTGAGATTTGATGAAGGAGGCCCGATTCTATGTTGTCTACAAGAAATTCACTCGAAATATAAAAAAGCAAATACTACTGATAGGCCACAGGGGATAAATAGACATAAACTACAAATACGGTTGGAGATTTCAATCCTGCTCTCTCCAAAATGGATAGAATACATAGACAGAAAAGCGGCAAGGGTATCTAAAGTTTGAATACCACCACCAACCAACAGAATTCAAGGGTACAGAATACACTTCACCAAAACAGACCAAATTCTGGACCATAAAAAAAAATTTTTTTTAATAAAATAAAAAACACCTCAGTAAATTTAGGATTCAAGTTCTACAAAGGAAAATCAACAGAAAGATCTCAGTAAAATTTTCAAATATGTGGCAACTAGCACAGTTCCAAATAACCCCTAAATCAAAGAATAAATCAAAAGACAAGGCAGAAAGTACTTTGAACTGAATGGAAATGAAAACATAACACATCAAAAATTCTGAGATGCCACTAAAACATACGTAAGGGGAACTTTATAGCACAAAATGCCAATATTAGAAAAGAAGAAAGTTCTCTCTTCAATAAACTCAGCTTCAACTTTACAAAAAAAAAGGGGGGGAAGAATAAACAGAGTAAATGAAACCCAAAGTGAGTAGAAGAAACCAAATAATAAAGATTGGAGGAGAAAATCAATCAATAAAGTAAAACACAGAAAAATCAATAATCAATACAATGGCCTATCTGCAAGTTCACCCAGTCTTTGTGTCTGCTGTGTCTACTGATGAGCCCATTAAAGGTCATCTTCATCTCTGTTCACTCTGTTGTTGTTTTCCTTCTTATTCTTGTTTCTCTTAGCACTTTTGTGTGATTCTTTCTTTGCTGAAATTCCCCATACATTCATGCTTGCTCTCCACTTTTTTCACTGGAGCCTTTAAATATTTATCAGTTATTTTATTTTATTTTTTAAGATTTTATTTATCCATTTGACAGAGAGACAGCCAGCGAGAGAGGGAACACAGGCAAGGGGAGTGGGAGAGAAAGAAGCAGGCTCCCAGTGGAGGAGCCTGATGTGGGGCTCAATCCCAGGACTCTGGGATCACGCCCTGAGCCAAAGGCAGACACTTAACGACTGAGCCACCCAGGCGCCCCTATCAGTTATTTTAAATTCCCTATCGGAGTCATCTCTGAGCCTGGTTCTGTTAATGGCTTTGTCTCCTCACTATGGATCGGTTTCCCCCTGGCTTTTTGTGCCTCTCCTATTTTCCTGTTGGATTCTGGACATCATGTGTGGAAGAGTCCCAGGGAACTAGCACTTCACCTGAAACTGACCACATTCCTTCTGCTTGGGTGTCACTGTGTTGAGCCAAGTCAATCTTGTCCGGAACTGGTCTCGCTTGGGTTTTACTGCTGCATCACAGATTTCGATTCCTGTAGAATGACCTGGTCTTTAGGGTGGGGTCTACTTTTCTGGGAGGTGTGTCTCAATGTTCCTGCGCCACCTTGCAGACTTCTCCGTACATTTGGGGCTCACAGCATCTCCCTCCCTGTGCATCCCCAGCCCCCATAGGTTAACTGCAATTGCTTGATACCAGGTGCTTTCTAGCCTGGGAGTGTGTTGAGGGGAAGGCAAGGAAGGGTACTTCCCTCTTGTTCCACCTCAGCCTTATGCAAGTCCTGTGCCCTATGGTCTTGGAAGTCAGGGTTTCTCAGTGATCTTGTCTCCGTCCCCGCTGTTCAGAGATCACTACTTGTCTGGATCCAGGGTGGTTCCCTGCCTTTTCTCCGGATGCAGAGGACTTTTTTCTTTTCCTGTCCACACATTACAATGGGTCTTCACCTAAGCCCTCAGAGCACAGGATGTTTTACCCTTCCCCAGCTGTGCAGTCTTGTGTTCCTTAGAAGAAAAGAGTCTGGGGGCATGCCCTTGACCTTGGCAGCCACACCCCTCCCCCAGGCATTGATCATCAAAGGAGGTTTGCTCTGGCTTCCAGCCTGGCTGGCAGAAGATCTCCTGAGTCCCAGTGTGGCTCTGTTAAGAAAGGCCTATGAGTCAATTTTGAATTCCCCTTGGGTAAAGAGTAACCATGGGCTCTTCACGCCAGTACTACCAACAATTGACCTTAAAAATAAGTTAAGGATGTTAGCTGGATTTTTCTTACCCTTTGCCCTGCAGGCCATCTTCCACTGTTCCCCACTACAAGTGAGCCATAACTCATGTGGTGTCTTTTTTGGGGGAAGATTTGTTTTCTGTGTATTTCATGCCAGTTGGATGTACTATGACCCTGGCTCTTTGGTGGGTTCAAGAGAAGGTTTGATTTTGTAAATTAGCTGGATTTTCTTCTTAATAGGATGGACAGTGATGCTCTTCTTGCTGTCTTCATTGTAGGCAGAAGCCAGAGTCAAATTTATATTTTTAATCAACCAAAACTAAGTGCACGGAAGAACACTTTGTATTTGGAGAGATACATATAAAATGTTATGAAATACATATTAGCATTATCCACAAGTTCCAAAGGTCCTTTCCCCCAAACCCTGTTTCTTTCCAGCTCAGATATTTACATGTCCGTGGATGCTGACTGCTATCTGGTTGTGGTCAGCTCCCTCCCTCCCTTCTCGGATGCCTCCTCTTCTATTTTGGCCTTATGCTCCCTTGCAAACAAATGTGCACACATGAACCCTGAACCTCTCTGTAGGAGGAATTACGACCCAGAAATGCAGAATGTTAAAGAGTAGGAGCAACCTTCCAGAGGACCTAGACCAATACCCTCATTTCACAGATGAAGCAACTGAAACCCAGAAAAGTGAAGTTACTTGTCCAATGTCCCCCTTGAGCTACAGGCTCCAAAGGCAGCCAGGCCCAGAAGCCCAGCCCGGTAACAACACGGCTGGTTCAGTCCTCAACCAACACGCCAGCCTGATCACTTATCACTTCTGCACCCGTCTAGAGCTGATAAGGTTGCTGCTGAATCATCTTTTAAAACTGCACAATCAGGGCTCCTGGGTGGCTCAGTCGGTTAAGCATCTGCCTTCAGCTCAGGTCATGATCCCAGGGTCCTGGGATCAAGTCCCGCATCGAACTCCCTGCTCAGTGGGGAGTCCGCTTCTCCCTCTGCCTGCCGCTCCCCCTGCTTGTGCTTACTCACTTGCTCCCTCCCTCTCTCTCAAATAAATAAATAAAATCTTTAAAAATAAATAAATAAAACTGCATAACAGACTTCATTTTGTACTCAATAGTATAATGCAAGGAATGAAATGAAAGATTTTGGAATCAGAAACTCCTAGGTTCAGTCATGAGTCTAAATATATGATTCATCACACAACAGGACCAGTCATTGATATAAACGTGTGAGAGACAGAGAGAGAGAGAGATGGGTCCACACCTCTCATGAAGTGCCAAAGGCACTTGACAAGATTATCTCATTTACCTTCCGAAAACATTCTGAATAAAGCAGGGCAGATTCACTCTAAGGTACTCTGATGTCAAGGCCCTGAGTCGCTAACATTTGGTGCAGTATTTCCCCTGACGATGAACTACCTAGAGGAGAAACTGGTACACATGTACACACACACACACACACACACACACACACACACACACACACTATCTTTATTCTTTTCCCTCCCTATTTTCCGTCATTTAAATTTACACAACCACTTGAAAATATCTGGAAGCACAGGGCACCTGCATGGCTCAGCCGGTTAAATGTCCGACTCTCAATTTCGGCTCAGGTCATGATCTCAGGGTTATGGGATCGAGCCCCACATCATGCTCTGCGCTGAGTGTGGAGTCTGCTTGAGATTCTCTCTCTCCCTCTGCCTCTCCCCTACCTGCTCACGCATGCGCACGCTCTCTCTCTCTCTCTAAAGACAAAACTCTGGAAGCACATATACAAAAGCATAAGGAGGACCACCTCCTAGTTGCTGAATTGCAAGTAATTTTTTCCTCTTTTTTCCTTTGCTCTCTTTCCTTTTGCTAATTATATTTTCTATCATGCCCAAAGCTAACTGCTACTAATTTTCTGTAAATTTTAATGGCAGCTACTTGCAATTATCTCGTAGCTGAGGCCTAGATCAGGTGGATGCCCAACCACGTCTTTCTTTGACGCACACATGAGCAGGAGTGAAACACGAGGCAGCCTTTAAAACCCAGACCAAAGCAAGTGCACAACAAGAAACACCCCAAGTACTGTCTTCCTCCCAAACCATAAATGAGGGCACAGAGCACAGAAGAAAAACAGAACAGCATAAACACACTTCTAAAAGACTGAAGTCAGACAAAACAAGGTAAGATTTGGAAACCAAACCAAATGTTTTGAGTTTAAGATTCCAAAGGCTGTTTCTCCTATTCCCCCAAGGGACGTCACTCAGTCCCTGAGCACAGCCCCAGGGACACCTTCCTGTTCCAACTGGAAATGTTTGCTTCATGGTGTCAGTGAATCCTCTGCTCAGGAGGACACAGCACATAAGTGTTACTAACACACATATATTTCCAGCCACACTCATTTGGTTTTATTTTCACTTCGTTTTCACCAGGCAAAATTCCTCTGCAGGACTATATTTTGGTGGATACACGACTGAACATCATCTTACTACGTTGGAAAGAAATTAAAAATAATCTTGTCCCCAAGCTTCAAATGGTCAGGAAGGTACCACGGTGGAGACTGGGCAAGCCCGAGTTTGCTCTGATCAGGGCTCAGTGGAGAGACTAGGCAGTAGTCCTCCACAGAGGACAGAGAATTCATCTGCTATACATGATACCTTCAGAAGAGTTTTGTTTTAAAAAAATAAGAGTAAAAAGTTGTCCATATCAAGGAAGACAGCTCTTATATTCCGGTGGCGTTCCTCTCAGTTACGATCACATCTACAAAGGCTTTCCTGAAACTCCCTACCTGCCAGGCCAGGTAAAACTAACCTTTCTGCCTGAACCGGGCCGTGGAGAATAATCAGGCTTTCCATGCCACCTGTCACACATGAAGGTACTGCTTCCCTACTGTCTCTTTGTATCCCTTGTCCCTAGCTAAGCACCTGACACAGAGGAGCTACTAAATAAATGCTTAATGCAGAAACAAATAATTAAGTGAAAAAAAACAACATTATTGGAATAAAAAAACCATGCCTTCAAACTAAATCATGCCTGAGTCACACTCCTCTTAGCTGATTCCCTTCCATTCCTTGATTCCATACCACCTCCTGCTACCATCAGCCAGACCGCTCCTTTCTGAAAATCACCTTGGCAATCAGTTCTGGTCCAGGTCCACAGCCAGACAAATATCCCACCTCCCTGGCAGGAAGCCGGCAACTCTCAGCCACAAGAACCATGACTAATGGCCCCACTTGAGTCCCCTGAAATCAGAAAAATCCATTAAGTTTCCTTGGAAAGGAACGGATCTGTGCCTACGGCCCCATAAGAAGCAACATGTAAAAGAGACAGGCCATCTCCGAGGCCTGTCCCACCACTCTACAACAGCAGGAAAGGCTCATTCCCACCCAATCCTGGTATAGATGCAAAGCATTTCAATGAGGAAAATGATCCCCTTTGAGCTTCAGCCAAAAGGTCCAAACATCTGAAGAAGAGCCTCTCTTTTGTCCTCCAAATGGCTTAGGAATGGAATGTCCTTCCTAAACCAAGGGACCCCACAGGGCAGGCAAATGTCAACTATTAATCAGTGTAGCTATACATAAGAAAGCAAGCAAAGAGGAAGAAGAAGAAAGAGAGGAAGGGGACAACCATTTGGAAAAGTCGTTGTCAAAAAAAGAGAAAAGAAAAAGAAAAGAAAGGGTACTACTTTCCTAGGGCTGCCCTAACAAAGTACCAAAAACTGGTGGCTTGAAACAGCAGAAATTTATTGTCTAATAGTTCTGGAGTCTAGAAGTCCAAGATCAAGATGTCAGCAGCGCCACACTCTCTTTGACAGACCCTTCCTTGCCTTCTCTAGCTTCTCGTCCTGCTGGCAATCCCTGGCAATCCCTGGCTTGTAGATATATCACTTGTAGATGCACATGGCTACCTTGTCTCTGTGTCTTCACATCATCTTCCCTCTGTGTGTGTCTGCTTCTGAGTCCAAATTTCTAAGGACACCATATTAGATTAGGTCCCACACTAATGACCTCATTTTAACTTTATCTCTGCAAAGACCCTTTTTCTAAGTAAGGTCACATTCTGAGGGACTGAGGGTTAGGACTTCAACATATCTTTTTTTTTGGGGGGGGGGCACGCCATTCAGCCCATGACGGAGAGGAAAGGTACACACCATGTATATTCTCCAAGATCACAAGCTCATCCAAGCACAGCCATTTCACTGGCCAGTTAATATTATTTGTTTTCACTGCACCTGAATCCAAGATGTTAAATTCCTCAGGACAAGACAACCAAGTAAGTGGGCGGGACCTGGCCTGGGCCTGTCTGAGTTCAGTGGACCTGAATCTGACCCTTGACTGATCAGTTACAAAAATGCCAGTGGTTCAATAAGCAGCCCAGGCCACCCCCAGGAACGGATCTACCTTGTAGCTAGTCTGTTTGCTTTCTAAGAGTTCTTGAAGGCAAATTGCACCTGACACTTGTCAGCTTTCATTACCAGCTTGTATCTTACCTGCTCCGACCTCTTTTGAATTGGAACACAATAAAGAACATATCTCTTAAATCCCAGTGCTGTTTTATTCAGTCATTTATTCATTAATCCTTTTACTGAGTCCAGGACTCAGCTGAGTACATAGTATTGAAGAGGACAGGCATGTTTCCTGTCTTCATGGGGCTGAACTTCAACCACGAAAACTGACAAGGAGAAAGTCAGAGTTCCCAATTTCAAACAAAAACCTTTCATCATCTTTCCTCTGATTAGCTTAGTGCTTCGGTGCTAAGGGAGCCTCTAGCTTCTACTCCTGGTGCTCTGCCCTCAGCCCGCAGGCTTTCCCACTTCTGAATTCCACTATCAGTGCCTGCTTCATTCTGCCTGCGGATTCTCCCAAAGCCCCTGAAACTCATGCAACCCATGAACAGCCCTGGGAGTCCTCAATCATTGAATGGCAGAGAGTAGGAGTATAAATACCCAGCTCCTCAGCCCTGTAAGTGGTCTAACTCCGAGCTCTGATGTTTTTTTGTTTGGGTTTAGTTTTGGTTTGGGCTTTTTTACATTTCTGAGAATTTCCCCCACAGGATTGAGCCCTGGTCACACATGGTAGATGGCTTGAGAGCATTCCCTTCATGGGCTTCCTCTCTTTCCCTGCCCCACTTCCGTGCCCCCCACCAGTGTTTCCTTCACTTTCCAAAAGGTTACTTGCACTTAAATCCTTACCTCAGGGTCTATTTCTGGAAGAACCCAAACCAAGATAAAACCTAATTCCCTTAGTCCATTTTAATTCAATTCGGTGTATGTTGACTATAGGCATACTGCAGGTACATGATATTATGTATCTAGGAAGCTCTCAGTCTGGTCAGAGAGAAAAAGGCATCATACAACCAGCTTAAATACACTGCAAACATACAAATAAAATGTGTATAAGTGTATAAAAAGGGAACAATTAACTTGGCTGGGATTGGATTAGGATAGGCTTTATGGAAGAGAAGATAACACATCTGGGCAGGAAGTAAAGCAGTGTTTCTCAAAGTTTTTTAGATTATCTCTCCCACCTAAGGAGGCTTCTTAGACTTTGTTTTTTCCTAATTGCCTCCCTCACCCCCATGAAATTTCAAAACACAGATGTATTATATATCTGTTTATGTTCTGTGGTATAGATATCCCCACTGTAATATCTAAGGTCCTCCCCTCTTCAAGAACCAGTTTTTGCCCCCTCTGAAAATGCATGAAAAAAGGTCAGGAGGCTGAGGGGAGACAGTACAGGTAAAGAAGTACCCTGAAAGATATCAAAAGATATGAAAGTGAACAGCTTATAGAGGCAAAGATAAGTGGTCTAATTTGGTCTGTGGTAGATTAAAGATGGCTGCAAATTCTTTGACACCCCTCACCTCAAGAGGAGGGGTCTATGTCCCCTCTCGTCAACTTTTAGGAGACTGGCAGCTTCCAGCTGCTGTTTTTGCAACATTAAATCTTGGAATCCAGCTGCTACGCTGTGAGGAACCTCGAATAGCCCCAGCAAGAAGTGCTTGTGGAGAACAGGACAACCTTCCTCAGCTCCTAGCTGACACCCAGCACCAACTTGCCAGCCATATGAATCAGCCATCTTGAAGGGGCTTCTTTAGCCCCAGGTGAGCTGCCTCAGCTGACCGCCCCCCAGAGTCCTGTCCAAATTGAAGATTCGTGAGCAAAACAGATGACTGTTACTGTTGTACACAGCTAATGCTCGAGGTTATTTGTTACACAGCAATAAATAACCAGAACATCATGCTTATAGACACTATTTAAAGCTACCAAAATCTCACAGCAAAGTCATTACAAATTCAACCCCACTGCAGTCTTAGTCAGGCTTTCCTCGCTGTTCACTGTGTTGCATAATAAGAAATGAAAGCAAATATTGGGTAAACAAAGAGCTCTTGAGTGAGTGATTCATTATTAGGGCCACAGACCATACTCTCCTTGTCAAATATAATTTTTTATTATTTTAAGCTGTTCTTGTTTATTGGTTAGCTTGTCAATAAAAACTATCATAGGTCTCTGTGAACAGCATTAGTGTATCTCCCAGCAGCAAGAAGACACTTAATAAATACTTTCAAATACTAAACAACAGCAACAACAAAAACAACAACAGGCAGCCCTAAAAGTAAGTGATTCTAATAGAATCCCGCCCTCACGCCATACCCATCCCTCTTTGGGGACCACTGGTCTTAAACAAATTTTCTTTTGACTTAAAACAAGTAAGACCGTTTCTTTCTTTTCTTTTTTCTTTTCTTTTCTTGTTTTTAGATTTTATTTATTTATTTGTCAGAGAGAGAGAGCACAAGCAGGGGGTGTGGTAGGCAGAGGGAGAAGCAGGCTCCCTGCTGAGCAAGGAGCCCAATGTGGGACTGGATCCCAGGGGATCATGACCTGAGCCGAAGGCAGATGCTTAACCAACTGAGCCACCCAGGCAGCCTAGTAAGACCATTTCTTATCATTGCCTCCGCTCACCACCTTCAGTCAATTATCGACCTAAACATGAGGGCCTTGACATTATGGTTCAGAGTTATTTGAAACGATATTTTTACAACGCAAACATGAATAATCATGGTATTACAACTGCATGATACGTGTGACACAATTTTGATTCATTTCCTCTCTCAGGAAACAGATCCAGATGGACTTTGTTGTATCTGCAGCCACAAAGGTAAGTTTGGGAGAGCTAGGTCAATTTCTCCCGTAAAATCTTCTACTGATGCCAAACTGGACTTCTGGAGGGGGGAGGGGAATTCTGCAATTGCTGAAGATGGACTTCACTATCCCCATGCCTGCCGCCTCCTATTATCTGCCTCAAGTACAACACAGGCTCCCTGTGCTTATTCCAAAAAGTGACATCTTTCAAAGCTACAAATTCAAAACAGGTGCATATTTCGTGTGTAAATTTAGAACCACTTTATATTTCCTTCATTACATTCAACATGCTCATAAAATCTGAATTTTTGCAGTTTCAGCCAAAGTTCCTACAACCCTTTTTTTCTTAAAGACAATTAGCAAATTAAATTACAAACAAGAAGGATAAAGAAACTTGACTCTCCACCAGCAAGTGGGCTTGGTAAACAACCTCAGGTCCACGTCCAAGTGCACGTTAATTGGTTCCATTTGGCTCAGAACTTCCCTGCCTTGCCTCAACTCACAGTCACACAGCCAGCAGATGTTGCCCGGGGGCATGTGATTTTCAGTTCCTGGATTCAGCACGCATTCCCAACACAGCTTGCGCTATATGTTGTTTCTATTAGGTAACGAGGCCCCAAGCCCCAAAATTCAAAAGCCTGTACCCCAGAAAGTTTCAAAAACTCTAGTCGACACAGATAGTGCAAATGATACTTAACAATACAAGGTCTTTTCCTGTAACACGCAGTGTGCAGATCAGCCATGCCTAAGTTCAACTATGCCTCATGGATGTCATCTTCTGTGCCATCTGTTGCCATTGATGTTTTTTCAACCCTATCATGTAAAAGAGAAGATGCATGAACTTGGGAGTTTCCTTAACCTCCCCACGCTGGAGGTTGATCATCTAGGATGGGGACAGTTACAGTGCCTACAGTTCACAGGACTGCTTAAGGATTAACTGGGTAAAAGAGGCAGAGCAGCTGGCATCACAGGTCCTGACACGGCTAGAGCGGTAGATGTCAGCCATTCTTATAGAGAGGATCGTTGCTCCACAGTTAATGACATTCAACACTAGGATTGTTCTTTTCTTCCTTTGGTTTTTGTTTTGTTGTGTTGTGTTGTTTTTTTTTGTTTTGTTTTGTTTTTGGGGTTTTTTTTGCTTTCCTCAATCCTTCCTTACTATACTAGATTTCAACATTTATTCTTTTCAACTTTCTGAAACACCAAGAGACCTATTTCCCCTAGTGACCTATTCATTGATGGGTGAATTCCGAAGATGGCTATTTTTGGCTTCGGATAAGGAAAGGATTCACATGAAAAGATATTAAAATGCCCAAGTCAAAATGCCCCAAACTTGTCGTCTTTAGGGCCCCTCCGCATGAACTGTCTTCTCTCTCCAGCATGACCATCTCAGCCCCAGCATCAATGCAGAGGTCAAAGTCAGAGACCAGGGCTGGGTTTCTACTTTTCCCTCTTTCTTAAACTGCATATCCATGGAATCAAAATATGAAGCCAATTCTCTTTATCAAATCCCTCCACTACTATGCTTTCATATTATCAGAAGCTGAAGGAAAGAAATAGAACTTCTCTTATTTGAGGTGATCGTGATACGTTGTGATCTGCACCCCCCACCCTGGGGGTTCTCCATCCCCAGGACAGAGACCACAGCACAACCACAACATCACAGAGGGGAAGCCAGTCCATGGCTGAGCAGGATGGGCCACCTCTTGAGTCTGGGAGTCATTAGTCCTTGGTACCCCAAACCCATGAGCTGATATCCCAAGGTATCTTGATTCAATAGTGGTTATTAAAGGTTTTGGTTTATTTTCTTCAATCAGTTTTCTTAAAGAAAAAAATACAGGTAATGATCTTTCACTGGTGTTGTTCTGTTGTTCTGTATTCTCATCCTTAATTTTTATTGTATAACCATCTTTCTCAGCTACTCAAGCCCTAAACTGCATGGTTCATTACCTATAATTGGTCAGGATAAAAACATTCTGTTCACTTATTGTGTATATTTATTGATTGTATTCAATTAAATGTATCGTATTATTTACAAAGGCACTGTGACTTGCCCAAACTGAAACTAATTTTTAACAGTTCCGTTTCACATATACAGAGCCACACTATGTGCTTGAATCTATGTGTGTCTAAACATTCAGAGGAGGGAAGGACCTCTTACACTCTGAGGGCATCAGAAAAACATGTGAAAGAGAGGTAGGCCACGTATGAGCACTGGGCTGGAGTCGGGAAAGGCCAAGATGGCAAGGCACGTGTACAGACCATGTAAAGAGTCACGGCAGCTTAGGGCGGGTCTCAACTTGACTTTATAGAGACTAAGGCCCTGGCCCAAAGCTGGACCCTCTCTGTAAAGGTCAGAGGTGAAAACTCTGTGCAAAGAAATTGTGCCTAATCTCTTCAACTGCTGGCTCATTTGCACACTCTTTCCTTTGGTTCGCATGTGTTTGGAAGGAGCCGTGAAAATTCTTCTGCCTTGGTCCCACGACCTTTAGCAACTCTGCTGCCCCAGAGCTCAAGGTCGCCTCTCCCTAGCCTAAGGCTGGTGCCCCACCTTATCCACTCAGGGAAGGTTTGCAAATCCTAGGTTTCCCAGAAACCCAGGGAAAGGGAGGGGAACTGGCCAGAGACTGGCTGGTCCATGAAAACAGCCTGCAGATGGGGGACTCTCATGGCTCCTATCAGCCCCCACCAGCCCTTCAGAAATGAAGCTGAATTCACTCCCATCTCTTCTAAGACATTAGCACAAGTCTGTGCTCCTCAAGCTGCTGCTCTTTTGCCCCACGAGGAAAATGTTTCTCATTCAGAGCTAGAAAGCCAAACCTTTAAAATGGGGTGATGAACAGGGAACACCAAAAAGAGAGAGAAGCTGGGGGAGACAAACAACGCAAAAGGAAGTGTTAAGTTAAAAAAAAAAAAAAAAAAACCCTTAAATTTTGACACCATTTATACATAGGCGATGGCATCCCTTTTTTAAAAACTGAAGCATAATTAATCTATTGGAGATTGTAGTTTCCCTTTAATGCAATATTTTTATAAAACTCAATCATGCAAGATTCCCAGATTTAAAAAAAAAAAAATCTCTCCTAAAAGCAAAGGTCAGTAGATACAAAGTAAATGCCAGATTTTATCTGGCTGCATGAGAACACAGTCTGCTGAGCTGATTTAAGCAAAGGCAGCTGTGTGTAGGTCATTTGTTTGTCCTGGACTTAGCCGTGGATGGAGCGGCGCAAAGCCACAAAAGAGGCTGGACCCTTCTTGACCAAAAGGACCTTTGCTCAGAACCAGCCCCATCTGTCTGGACTCACCTTATCCCTCTTCTTCTGGACAGAGCCCCTCACAAGACATGCCTCCCCCCCGCCCCCAGCACAAGCCCAGATATGCACCAAACACAAGAGCCAGGTCCAAAGGACCGGATAAATCTCCCGTAGTTCTAATAAATGCCAATAATTCCATCCATATGCAATTTGTAGACGTGTTCCAAATCTGAAGCTTCCCTTGTTTTTTAAATCTCTGCTTTATCAACAGTTGCGAAAAGTTCAAATGACCTAATTTTATCTAGCGTACCATAAAACTGTGATTGACATTTAGAATAATACACTTTAGGCAACGCATAGAACAGAGGTGCCTCTTGACTCATCCGAGATTAAATTACGTTCAATAAAATCTCAAGTTTTGCAAATACTGTAGTTGATTGGAAATGAGTAATCCATCCAATGTACATAATTTGTATGCATAGAAAAGGCATGAGATAAATAATGATTGTTTAATCACTAGCGCTAATATTATCCTTGCCATGTGACAGAATAAAGTTCTGGGGGTGAAAAGTCTCCAAAATGTCAATGTAAACAAAAAGCTTTGAACTTTGAGCACTAGTTCTCGAAGTGTGGCCTCCAGACTTGTGGCATCCGTGTCACCTGGGAACTCACCGGAAGTGCAGGTTGTCAGGCTCTCCCAACCCCAGATCTGTTGAATCGGCAATTCCGGGGTGGGACTGGGTCATGTGCCTTCTCGAAGGCCCTCCAGGTGATTCTGATTCTCGCTAATACTTGAGAGTCACAAGATGAAAGGGAAGCCTGATACACAAGAAAGCCTCTGATCAGGGCCTTGAAGGTCCCGTGAGAGAACACGATGTTAATAGGACAAGGACAAGGACAAGAAGAGGCAAAATCCCCTAGAAAACAGCAAACCTTGTACTTGGGAACCAGCAGGGAGTCTAGTTTGGCCAAAATACGTGGTATAAAAAGGTGAACACAGAAGATGATGCTGGAAAAAAAACAGATATGGGTCAGGTCAGAAAAAAACAACACTGTATTCTACAGGCCAGGAGAAGTCCATGAGAATTTGGCAGAAGAGACTGACAAGATCAAACTATCCATCAGTAAATATCTTTGGGAATCAGATCCTCTACCACATTATAAATAATAAAAGATGACAATGAACCAGAAAGTCACACTGATGCTTTATCCCCAAATATTCTTATAAGCAAAGCATATCCACTGATAATCAAAGGATTCCAATTCATAATTTATAATATCCTTAGCAACCTACTTTCACATTTATAAGTCATGAACCACTGAACTGCAATCAAATAGCTCAGAAATGAAATTCTGCTTTATTTCTCTTTGTAAATATTACCAGAGATGTCTCTCACTTCAATGATGAAGACAAGAAATAGAGCAAGAACCACTGGTGTGAAGAGCTTACTTTTTTTGTTATGAAAATTAATAACTGTCTGCATTTGCCTAGGGCAAGGAGATTGAATGCCATAGTCAGAAGTAATACAAGAGGCTTCCTAGAACAACAACGGAGTGGTTTTAGGAAATTTGTTTAAAATCTCTGGTTCTCAGAAGCCACTGTCCACAGCTGCATCTTAAACATCCAACTCTCTGGCTAGATCTCTTATATTCTTAGCTCGCTCTTGAATACCTGGGACTCCCACCATCTTCAACCATACAGGGACCCATTCATCTACCGCCTGATTCCTGTGACCCACCCCTCTCCTATCCTCAGCCTTTCTTACTCAGCTCAATATCTGAGGTCAATCCTCATAACAACTTCCTTTCATTCACCTGTAATGCCCACCTCATCAAACTCCCTTGGAAAACCAACCCTGGCAAAACCGACCTTCCGCTCAAGTCAAGGCTGCATGCACAGAGATGAATATGGCTGGAAAAACCCACAAGACCAAGCTGGCTGGTCTCACATGAAATTCATGACCATAAACCCCAAGCAGGCACATCAGGCTGCTCAGCATTCTCTCTGCACTTTGTTAATTACTTACTTTCACACAGTTTCACATGACTATTTTACACCTTCTCTTGCCCATCCTCATTCTCAGCTGTGGGTCTTGCTCCCTGCTACAGGTTGAGTTGTGTCCTCCCCCCACTCCCAAAAAGCTATGTTTGAAGTCATCACCTCTGGAACCTGTGGATATTATCTTATTTGGAAATAGGGTGTTTACGGAAGTAAGTAGGTAAAACTGGATTAGGGTAGGTTCTAACCCAATGACTGGTGTCCTTCTAACAAGAGGGAAATTCAGACACAGACACACATGAGAGTATGCCATGTGACAGCAGAGGCGGTGCTTGGAGTGATACGTCTATAAGCCAAGAAATGCCAAATTGCTGGCAACCACCAGAAGCTAGGGAAGGAAAAGGCAGGGAATATTCTCCCTCAGAACCAACAAAAAGAATAAACCCTGCCAACACCTGGATTTCGGGCTTTTAGCCTCCAAAACTATAAGGGAACAAATTATTATTTTAAGCCACTTGTGGTGGTTCATTTTATGTGTCAACTTGACCGGGCTGTGAGGTGCCCAGATATTCGGTCAAACATTATTCTGTGGGTTTCTGTGAGGGTGTTTCCAGATGCAGTTAACATTTAAATCTGCAGACTGAGTAAAGCAGATCACTCTCTCCAATGTGTGTGGGTCTTGTCCAATCTGTTGAAGACTTTAATAGAACAAAAAGGCGGACCCTCCCTCAGGTAAGAGAGAATTCCTCCTGTCTGACTGCCTCAAGCTAGGACATTGATCTTTCCTTGTCTTTGGACCCTAACCCAAACATCAGCTCTTCTTGGGTCTTGAGCCTGCCCACTTTCAGACTAGAACATATACCATCAGCTTTCCTGGGTCTCAGACCTTCAGACTCAGACTGGAATTACACCATCAGGTCCCCTGAGTCTCCAGCTTGCTGACCACATATCTTGGGACTTCTCGGACTCCCTTAATTCATGAGCCGATTCCTGATAATAAATAAATATACATTTAAATGTAGTTTGTGGTACCTTGTTACAGCAGCCCTAGGTAACTAATACACTTCCAGTTTCTCTGACGAAGTTGGTGCCCCACAAAAGAGAACCCCTCTAAGCGTATACCCCTCAGGATTGTCCTGGGAGACCCTGTCTTGCCTCATGTTTCTCCAGATGCTGCACCTGTGCCCCTAGGTGTCACTTGCACATGGATCCCATCCTCTCCTGCCCACTCAGGGACATCATTCTAGCAATTCTCCACCCTCCTAGCTTTTATGTTTTTCTCTCTACAGGCTCGTGTCCATAAGCATGAGACATGCTATAATCTTCTTTGGCTGAACCAAAATCCTCTCTTGAGCCCACCCCCAAAAGCCATTTTTCCATCTCTCTCATCTCTTCCATAGCAAAAGAGTTTCCTAAGTTTGTTTGCCTTCTTGCCCAGTTCCACTCCGTTGCTCTCATCAGGCATTTGCCCCATCACGCCACTGAAGTGGCTCAAAAAATATGTGCTGAATGGCAAACTAGTCCGGTTCCTATTCCTCCTTATTCTTATTGGCTTTTAAAACCATAGTCACCTCATCAATCATGACACATGCCACAAATTACATGTCACCAAACGCACACAATTGCGGCCACACGAGAATGTGACTGAACTAAGTCATTCATTCTCTCTGGGTTTCTTCATCTTGAAAACAGAGATGTCAGGCATTGACCCTGAACCCTTCCTCCTTTAACTTTCTGTGAACAGCTTCCGTTCATTCCCTGGTGGTTGCGAAGGTCGACCAGTGCCTCCACCCAGGAGGAAGACAGCTGTGTGATTTGGGGTGCGTCTACTGCTCTCCTGAAAGAGGAAGGGAGGGAACGGCGAAGGGAGGGAGGAATCGGGGAGGAAAGAGAGGAGAGGAGGAAATGCAGGAAGGCAGGGAAGGGAGGCAGGGCCACTCAGAACACTTTTCTGCTAAAGAAATGTTGATTTTTACATACTTATCCCACCACAAGAGATGATTATATGAAATAATTGCTCCTTAAACCTCCCTGGTCTTTCTTAAGGCTGCTTTTAAATATTTATGTAAAGTCTATTTATCTTCTGTATGAGATTTCTTTCAATGACAACTACTGGTAAGTGCTCCTCAGAACAAAGAGGATCCTTCTTAAGTCTATCTGAAAAGCACAAATCCCTCCTATCTATCAATCTGCATCTCCTGTCCCTTATACAGAGCAGCTGTGTATGTTGCACTTGCACAGGGTAACCTCAATCAATGGCAGGTGTAAGCGGAGAGGTCCCCTCTCTCTCTCCGCCCCCCCACCCCCAGACTCTGCTCACCTGGCACGTGCCCACTGAGCTGTACTCAGCCCTCATTCGGAGCAGCGCCACCTGTGGATTACCTGGGGCTTGCACAATGAGGACACATCATTGGACACTGCAAGTAACAGATAAACCCTGAGTGGCTGCTCCATGCCAGGCACAGTGCTTGGGACTAGCCACACAAAGAAAAAGAAGAAACTTCAAATAGTTACAGTTCACTATTGATGCGACTGCATGAGATGGGGGCAGGTCAGTGGCAGAAAAGGCAGGAGCATAATGTTAACTGGTCTGAGCCTGACAAGTGTTTCCCAAAATGTAAGAGAGACCCTTGGGGTACAGGAAATGATTTTAGTTCACAGAGACAGCATTACGCAGTATTCAATCACCTTGGGAGAAAGTCATGCCCACTTCAATTCTCTTTCAAATCATATCAAGGAGACAGTCTTGCTTGGTGCCAGTTTCCTAAACACCTTTCTTACATATAAATCTTTCTTTTTAGCCCAAAGAGTACTGGCTGCAAGCTCAGAGCCTTCAGAAAACAATAATATCTTGTCAATTATTTTTTCCTACTTTGTTTTGATCGTTTCCTTCTATTCATGGCAATGAGACGGATTTCCCATGAAGGCAATGACATAAATATTCCTTTTTAAATAAATGTATTACCTAATAAGGTGTATCGATTTAATGACACTGTGGAGTATATGCTTCCATTAGCATCCAAGTATGTAAAAATGGAGAACGGCATAAGGTATCAAAGTGCTGTTGGTTGTATTATGTGAATAGAGAGAGCTGGGCCACACTGGGCTATACCACAGGCTGCAGGGGGCTCGGGTTCACGTCTGTCTGCCTGGGGGCCACCCGGCATAGGGTACGCTGCCAAATATTGAACAGATGTCACTGAGGACTGTTAAAATGAATTAAGGAAACCTAGATGTCCACTCATTGACCAACCACAGGGGAGATGGGCAGGTAAAGACAGGATATGATCTTTGAGTTCCTATCTGTAGATTGTGTGGAGGGAGAACTTGGGAGATTTTTTGCCTGTTTAGGGGTAGGAGAAAGAGAAAGTGAGAACCTGTTTCATCCACCCATCTGCAACTCAGAGCTGACTGTGATGATACTGCATGGAACAGTTTGCTTCCAAGCACTCTGTTAATTTCCTAGGCATACTGGCTCTTCCCGTTTTGTTGTCTGTTTGGTTTGCTTTGGTTTCTCTTCTATTTTATTCAAGGATTAATTGTGATCTGGGTTCTCTTCAAGCCTCTCACTCCGCAAGGTGGCCCACTGGCCCATTGGAGCAACTTTCAATGGGGGCTGTATGGTCCCTATGGGGGCAAAAATGGGTTTGGGAGGCTGAAAAAGGCCTTACTCTTTTTATATATGAAGCACAAATATACCTTCAATACATAAACCGTTATATAGTATAATATAGTAAAATTCACTGGGGATGGTGTTATTACGTTAAAATGTCTTAAAAGGCTCTCGGTGAAGCAATAATGAAAAAAATATTTGGGCCCCCCAAATCTTTGTTGTGGGGTTCTTTTGGCGTGACTGGCTGTTTAACAGCATCCCTGGTCCCTACCCATTAGATAACAGTTGCATCTCCCAGTTGTCTCCAACATTGCCAAATACCTCCTGGGAGGAGGGCAAAATTGTCCCCATTAGCAATGACTGGGCTAGAAAAAACTGTTCACAGGTATCAAGCGAAGGGAGCCAGCAGCTCAGCCACATGGCCCAGTGGTCTAGGAAGAGGGTGCTTCCAAGGACGCAAGCATAACTCATTCATGAGAACTGAAGGGGATACTTATATAAGTGGGTTCCTCTCCCAGGGCTCATTTGGCACAGTGCAGAGCCCAGCTCCATCTATAAAGGAAGTCCCACTAAACACATGAAACGATACATCCACCAGTGCCTCAAACAGATCTTCACCATGAGTAAATGTGAGTTCAGCAGCTAATTCGTGCCCTGAAACTAAGACCCAAAAGGCTTAGGGGTATTTTTCAATCCACTCAGCAAGTTCATTCATGAGCTTATATTTAGACACTCTTAATACTTCACCCAAAATTAATAAGTTCTGAGCACCAGGGAATGCCATGCAATATGTGAATCAGCACTCTTAAATTGGATTAGGGTTTTTAAAAGAATTGGTAAGTCAAATGTAAGTAAAATAAATCTTGCCAACCAAAAAGCAGGCTTATGAGAGATAGTGAGGCATAGAGTCAGAAATAGGGATTTAGAAGGATTCGGAATCCAGTTCTACTTTCTACGAGTCACGTAGCTTTAGAAAACTCAATGAGCCTCAAAAATTTAAATGTTAAATGCTTTAAAATTTAAACCTGGAATAACATATGTGCTATGCTAACAGCAGGGGTGATAGCACCCAGTAGAATGTCTGACTAATTAGAGGCACCCAAGGAATGTTAGTGGTTTTCCTGGTCTCCTCCCCTCCTCCCTTCCTTCCTTCCTTCCTTCCTTCCTTCCTTCCTTCCTTCCTTCCATAAGGATGAATACACGCTATATAATTAAGAGCACAGAAAGAAAAAAATTATTAGAAGAAAATAGGGGATATTTAAAAAATACAAAAACATAGGGACAATTTACTTTTTTACTAATAATTAAGATGAAGAAATAGTTCTTTCTATGCACAAGACTGTTCACTAACTGGCCTTGGAGTACCTTTTCTACACTCTCTGCCAAGATCCATCTCTACGGACTGTGCGTAGCTGCTTTAGTCTGTTTCTGTTTGGAAGGTGTGCCTGACACTTTGGAGGGTGGCCTCCTTACAACACGCCCAAAGACTGAAAGACATTTGACATTTCTGGCTCTTTCTTGTGTCCCAACATATCAACAGCAGCAGAATCAAGTGCACTGAACACAATGAAGTCTCTTTACAAGAGTGGTTTGTTTTTTTGTTTTAAGATTTTATTTATTTATGTGACAGACAGCCAGCGAGAGAGGGAACACAGCAGGGGAGTGGGAGAGGAAGAAGCAGGCTCCCAGCGGAGGAGCCCGATGTGGGACTCGATCCCGGAACACCGGGATCACGCCCTGAGCCGAAGGCAGACGCTTAACGACTGCGCTACCCAGGTGCCCCACAAGAGTGGTTTTGTACTACTTTATAACTATGAAATTTATTTTGGTTCAATAAAAAAGAAATTACTCTTGAACTTAAATAGGAAACTATAATTCACAACGCACAATTTGAAGAATCTAAGAAACAGCATACAGAAGACTAGAGGTTAAAAGATGTATCTTATAGAGCTTCCTGATTTATCTAAGCCTATCTCCCCATCTGTAAACTGGTATTAATCATAACACCTATAATGTACAGGGTTGGTGTGGGGATTAAATCACATAATTCATGGAAACACGGCAGGGCTGGCTGGAAAGGCTAGGTTCAAGTTGGCTAGAACCCTTGCACATGGCTTTTCCAGGATGGGCTCAGGGTAGTCAGACTCTCTTAGCTGTGGCTCAGTGCTTCCAGAGAGCATGTTCTAAAAGGCCTGGGCAGAAGCTTTTGTTGTAACACTGCACCTGACCCAGCATCAGGAGTCTCAGAAAGTTACTTCTGCCATAGCCTGCTGGTCAAGTCATAAAGCCAAGCCAGATTCAATGCGAGTGGAATTAGACTCCATCTACCAAGGGAGAAGTAGCAACAAATGTGCAGTCATTGTTAGTCTACCACACAGACCACAAGTAAACACAAATGATACTATCGCTGCTCTTGTGGGTCAGGTCTCCAGAAAATTACAGAAAAGGGCCGCGTTTTGTTATTTGTCATGTCATGTGTGAATGCGTGTGCGTGTGTGTGTGTGTGTGTGTGTGTGTGAAGAATTTAATTACCATGTAATAAATAGTATGCACTTAATAAAATTATATTGTAGCCTTATTGGAAAATGACCTTTCAGAGTTGCTCTTCCAGAAATAAAAACAAGTAGAATTAATGTCAAGTACAATTTGCTCCCAGCCAAATTAAACACTGGTTTCACAAAATGAAAAAGAAGCCATATGTTATTTTCAAAATGGCTTCCCAAGAGGGCAAGCAATATTGTGAAGAAGTATTGAAGTTGTGGAATGGAAAGACACTGTCAAAGAGGACTTATTACCTCCATGCATAACAAGAATAATCTCCAGTCCCTTGCCACTGAGCTATGGTCCAGAAAACCTAATGAAAATTCTAGGAGGGAATTAAATTTAATTTGTTGTTCTGGGCTTAGAGCAGATCCACAGCTATTCCAAGGGAATACTGAACCTTCTGAGTTTTCAAAAAATAATTTCAAAATGGCTATTTCATCTTGAGGTCAGAAAACGAAAAAAATGACACACACACGCAAAAACTAAATAATTGGTTTAAAGCACTGGAAGACATAAGATTTATTACTACCTCAATCTTTATGAATTTAGGCACTTCTTTTACAAAAAGAAGTAACAACACAGAGCCTTTGAAAAATATTCTAGAACAAGAGGAAGAAAATGTCATTCTAAAAACTTAAATGAAGAATCAAGTTTTCATATATTATTTATATAGGAATTTGGAGAAACTTTTAGAAAGCCATTTTTGCAAGTTCAATAGCATATAAGATGACATTACCTCTAAGAAACAGAAATTTTAAAAACTAAGCACAATGTGAACTGAACTAACAGGAGGATTACACTAAATACAAAGATATTCCCAAATCAAATTTAGGATTACAGGGTTTATATTTAATTCTTGGAATGTATACTTACTAAAATTTTCGTTCTTTAGTCACATTCACATAATTACTAATTTGGACTATTTTATAATGTATATAGAATATATATAATAGAACATTATATATATCCTACTATATATCTCAGTATATGTGAATGCAAGTATATGAACACAGAGGAGAATGTAAAGGAGTAATAGAGGGAAGAATACTGTACAGTATTAGAATAAAACAATGATTAGGTATACATGTATTATGAACATATACATATATACCTTGCATATATACATGTATATATTACACATACATAGAAACGTATACATTCAACTCAGAATAACAATGCCAATTTCATTACTATAAAAAAGATCAATAAAGCAAATTATTACTAAAAGCATTTTAAGATATCTCTGCAGACTTGTTTCTTTGTATTTAGGTTAAATCTCACCAGTAAATGACAGTCAGATGAACGCCTTTCTATAAAGTTAAATCGCCAACTTGATATAGAAATGTATAAAGCAAGAAACAACTTGCTTTCATTGTTTAAATATTGCTTTCAGTTTTTATAGACTAAACATTTCATTTTGCTTTAATTTTACCTATAATTATGTAAATTATTTGCAAAATTCTGCTATATTTATAAAATTCTAGTTTCTATCCCCAGCCCCTCTACTCTGTCCCTCTTTCCTCCATAGTAACTCCCATTTTTAGTTCTTTAGTTTATCATGCTACATACCACTATATATATACCACACACACACACACATCCATATTTCTCCATTCCTTCCTTAAACAATAAGGTACTGTACACAACCTTCCCCACTTTGCTCTTTTTTCTTTTAGCTTATCAATATGTCCTAGAGATAATTCTTAATTTCTTTTCATAACTGCATATTACTCAGAGCATGCATGTCCCATAGTTTATTAAATTGGTCCCTTCCTTATGGATTTTGAGATATTCTCAGGCTTTTGCTAATTTGGTGTTGCAATGAACAGCCCTGGCATTATGTCTTTTTATATTTTCAGCCTGAGTATACCAAATTTTGATAAAAACAATGAAGAATCGACCCAAGAGGCCATTTATATGGAATGGAAGTATTTAAAATATATTTCACCCACATTTCCTTCTTTTCTTATAAATGTACTGAACTGAGAAAAGTATCAAAATTAAGGATTCAAGGGTAGGAAAGGTATAATAATAGGAGGATTGATCACTAAAACCATTAAACATCAAGGTGAATCTAAAAAATTATTAATATGTAAATATAATACCCTGAAGATAAAACTCAAAACTATTCCTTGAAAGTGAAGATGTATAATGCAAAAATTAGTCAACAATAATAGCCTGGGTATAAAACCCTTAGGTTATATTTTCAAGGACTGGAAAGTAGAGGAGAAGAAAATAAAAGTTTGCTGAACTTTTTATACTTAGCGGAAGTAAAAACACAATTTCATTGTTAACTTTGATAAGAAAATAAATATAGGTTAGGTTTTTCAAAATCATTCTTCAAAGATAACTAAAGAATCTATACCTTCAAAGTTAAAAAACTATCCTTTCCAAATCACTGGAGAAAACAAAATTAAACATACTTAAAATGTGTAGTATAAAGAAGCATGGAAAAAACAAACCTCAAAATAAGATGATCAAGATGGTTACCAGTACATCAGTTGTAACAATAAATATAAATGGGTCAAATTATCTTGTTAAACTTTCTCAGATTGGGTCACATACAACTCAAATCAAACTGCTTATAAACTACCTTCAGAGACAATGCAGAGCAGACTTCAAGGTCAGACAGACCTTGCTTAAAACCCCAGCTTCACTAAGTGCAAGTTATGTTTATGCTTTGGGTCTCACTTCCTTTAACCATATAGTGAGATATCTACCTCCCAAAGATTTTGTATGGATTATAAAAAATGTATATTATGTGCTTTGCCTAGGGCCAACATAAATCTTTTACTGAATTTTTACTATTAGAACATCATAGTAAGTAACATTGACATAGTACTATACAAGTGAGTTAAAAATAAAAGGATGGAAAATAGACAAAAAGTAAGACAACATCAATTGTTGGATACAAGACAAAAACATTTATTATTGAATATAAAGAGCACAATTTTCAATTAAACTGCAATGATCGTGTATCTTTATGTGTCAAATAATACACAATCAAAAGATATAACACAAAATATATTCAAATTTCAAAAGAAAAATGACAGACAAATACTATGAGACACTAAGAAACCACTTTCAGAAATTGAAGAATCAAGTATAAAAAAAGGCACACAAAGAATGTGAATTATATAAATTATAATGTTGATTTAATTGATATAAATGAAAGTGGGCAGCCCTCAATGGTACATTTCGGAAAACTATTAAAAAAAATTATAACATTACTAGGGAAAAGAAAAAGTTTCTTGGACACTATTATTGTTGTTGTTGTTGTTGTTGTTGTTGTTGTTGTTGTTTTAAAGCACTGAAAATTACACCCACTATCCAGTGAAAAGTCATCAGATATCAATATACTAATTTGACTCTAACAAACTCAAAAAGGAAAGACACATTGCAAGAATGTGAAATCACTTAAGAATAGTAATTAGGGATTATGCTTTACCTACCTTATGTAACTGTAAACTACAAATCATATATTTCTTTTTTTATGGCACAGATTTACCACCATACATGTCAAATACAAAATAATTAAAATTATAGAAACAATGCACACTAAACATATTGTGTTGGATGATAAACAATTACAATGTGGTACCATAACAAGATTAAAATTTCCTACCATAACAGAGGACAACTAATATAATTCATCTTGCTTTTATTTCTGAGATTCATGGACTAGGGGGATGAGGGCACCACTGCCTTAGCTATACTGTGTGTTTTCTTTGTAATTCTTCATACAATGGAATGTTACTATTTATTAAATCATTGTTTTTCCTTTAATGACTGTTTTACAAACACTTGAAATATATTTCATTTTTTTAAAGATTTTATTTATTTATTTGACAGAGAGAGAGAGTGAGCACAAGCAGGGGAGCAGCAAGCAGAGGGAAAGGGAGAAGCAGGCTTCCCATTCAACAGAGAGCCTAACATGGGACTCAATCCCAGGACCCTGGGATCATGACTTGAGCTGAAGGCGAACCTTAACCAACAGAGCTACCCAGGTGTCCCTGCATTTCTTTTTTTTTTTTTAATTAAAAACCAAAAAGACAACTCTGAAAAACGATCCATTCAAAATCTAGTGTTCTGGTTCAAAGTTCAAGGTTTTAAACTGATGATACCACTGAATAACTGAAATGAAATTTTTCTGAGTTCTTGATGAAAATCCAACCAATTACAAATAAAAATCCTGACAGCTTTCAGGTTTAAAGTAATAGGAGGCTACAAAAACTGGCATACTGAGAAAGAATTGTTAATGAAACAAATATTTCTTGGAAACTATATGCACAAATCCTCCCCAAATTTATTATCCCTTCCCATTGTACTAGAAAGATACAAAATGAAACAATGAAATTTTTGCATGAAGTTTTCAAATTTTCTTAGGGACTTATATATGCATCATAAATAGTTTTCAAACATTCACAAGGTGTAAAACAATAATATGTTTGCAACAGCTGTCCTGGGCAGCAGTTGATGAGGTAATAAACCATATCAAGGTCTAGTATAGGAGTAGCCAGCAAAGGAGCTCTGTTCTCAGATCACCTCTCTGCCCACACTCTCTCCTGGGTAATGTCATTCTGTTCTATGGTTTTGAATCCCAGCTATATTGCAGTAACTCTCAAACACATATGCCTAGACAAGACTTCTTATCTGGGATATGGATTAGTACAGTTGACTTCAAAGCAATTCTGTTGTTTCACTCCCCCAACTTACCCAGGGGCCAGCAGGCAGGGAGGCCATGGCCATCTATGAAATGATTATATTCTCTCCCAGGTAAGCGTATCTGCCTGCACTTCCCTTATTTACAGGACAAAAAAAAATCAAGTGAATATATACAAAGAGCTATTTGGGAGACATTTATCCCAAAATCTTTTTTTTTTTAAGAATTTATTTATTTATTTGAGAGAGTGAGAGAGAAAGGATGAGCAGGGGGAGGGGCAGAGGGAGAAGCGGACTTCCCCCTAAGCAGGATTCTGGGATCATGACCTGAGTCGAAGGCAGACGCTTAACCGACTGAGCCACCCAGGCGCCCCTATTTTTTCCTTTATACCAAAAAGACACTGAGAAAATAATTGATGACTTAATTAGCATCAATATGGACCCCATACCATATAGACACTATAAAGGAACTCTCTTTCCAAGGCCTGATATCTGCTGAATTCACTGTGAAAAGCTGGCCCAAATCCCTATATATTGTATATCTCACCGGAGAATTATTGTGAGTGACTGTGTCTGCCTCCCTCACTATGCCAGCAGCTCCTCCAGGGAAATGAAAAGGTCTTTTAACCCAGTACTACCAGCAATTAAGACTCTGCTATGCACATGGTAGAGCTTGTAGAGCAAATATAAACAATTCAGAACCAGACCCTCTGACAAGGCTCGGCACCCAAGAAGAATACAAGGCTTCTGCTAGGTCTCTTGCCCCCAAACCTCCCATGTTTATCAGCTGTCATTGCTTCTGCTTCTGCCACCAGTGTGAGCTCCAATGCCCACTCTGCTATGTGTTTGTCTCCATATTCTTGCATTTCAACCACGTTGCTTTTCTTTTCATAATTAAATTTGCCTCCGCCATTAGAAAGACATGATGTTCACCAAAACATCTAACAATCTCTTAAATTTCTTCCTAGCCACTAAAAATGCAAATAAAGAACTAATCACATCATCATGGAAGTATGTCAAGTGACATATATTAACCCAAATGAGCAGGTCACAAAGCACGGTGCATTGACTATTTCCTATTTTGTAAATAAATGTGTATGCCTGTGTATGCATATATAACAAGCTGCAAAATACACACCAAAGCATTAAGTACAGTCTTAATGAGTTTTGCTGTGTTTTTCAAACCTTTCTATACCATGAAATCTCTTACTATGAAAATACCACTGTTTTCAAGACAAAAACAAAAAATTAAGACTATTTCAGTTGTTTGGACAAAAAGGCATCTCAGGAACCTGGCAGAACTATCAGGTTCAAAAAGAGGAATAAGTGGATCTGGTTTTGAGTCTACTCTACACGTTAGCCAGCACCCTGCACAGAAGAACACTGAACAAATGTCTGTTAAATAAAGGCAGTAACCATTTCCCTATGTTGAACGCTCCCTGCGGCATCCTCGTTGGCAGATCCCGGCCTGACCTAAATCTCTGCACTCTGCATTCTCATTTCTGAAAGACCGCTGGCCCACAAGGGACAAACAACTAAGAAAGACATTTTTCAAAAAAAACCTGTGAAAACACCTTTAAATCATTTTCTTTTTCTTTCCATGTTTTTATTGTGACAAAATACACACAAACATAAAAGTTGCCATTTTAACCATTTTTAACTGTACAGTTCAGTAGTATTAAGTACCTTTGCCCTCCATCACCAGAACTCTTTCCACACTCAAAACTGAAACTCTGTCCCCCTTAAGTAATAACTCCTCATTTTTCCCTCCCTTCAGTCTCAACAACCACCATTCTACTTTGTCTTTATGATTTTGACTATCCTAAGTACTTAGAAAAGTGGGATCACACAGCATTTGTCTTTTTGTGACTGGATGACTTCACTTAGCTTAATAATGTCCTCAAGGACAATTCTTACTGTAGCTGTGTCAGAATTTCCTTCCTTTTTAAGGCTGAATTGCATTCCATATGTAGATGCCATATTTTGTGCATCCATCCACGTTTTAGCTACTATGAATGATCCTATGATAAAAATGGACGCACAAACATCTCTTCAAGACCCTGTTTTCAATTATTTGGGGTATATACCTAGAAATGGAATTGCTGGCTAATCTGGCAATTGTATTTTTAACTTCTTAGGAACTGCCATACTGTTTTCCACAGCGGTTGTTATCATTTTACATTCCCACCAATGCACACAAGGTTCCTCTTTCTCCACATCTTCTCCAACACTTGTTATTTTCTGCATTTTCTTTTTGATAGTAGCCATCCTAATGGGTGTGAAGTAGTAGTTCTCTCCTTGTAGTTTTGATTTGCATTTTCTTAATGATACCTCACATTCAGTTTTGCTTCGGTGGCATTTTTTTTCTGACTCTGAAGATGAAAAATCTTCCCTGCCTTAACCAGCCAAAGCCACATGACTGCAGCTCCCACAGTGTTTTTAGGCCTGCACTTCCTCCCTGCCTCCTGCTATTATGTGAAGAGACATGGAAGTGAAGCTAGCACTTAAATTATTTGTCTCTTCACTCACAGAGAGGACCCTGATGATTCCGAGGAACAACTGTCAAATATTTCTGAGAGAGAAAAGCATACCTAATCCCTAAAGAAACACCACCTATTAATTTGACTATCTAGAAGCACAGAAAACATGTCTGAAGACTGTGAGGTTCTTATCACTACTCTGCAAAAGAGTCCTCATTACCAAGAAGTTTTAGAGAACTGACAAGGCTACAAATCCAGGGCAGGCATCAATTTGGCTTTTGTTCACTTCTCTCTTTGAACCTCAAAGCAGAATTGTTCTTGGAATTCGAGTCAATTACTTTGATAACATGATTATTTCACTGATACTAGTACCATGCCTGCTCTGAGTTATTTACGCCTTCTTCCCATTCCATTTCTATGAAAATGAAAGGCAGATGAGGAGTTTGGCATAAACTCAAAACTTCCAGGGATATTGGCCTGGGATAGCTAATTGCCTGAAAGGGTTTCAGGTTGCCTGTTCTACTATAAGAACATAAAATGCCTGCACATTCCACCACATCTGGCTCAGGTAAGGTATAAGTAACATACTTCTGCGTTTATAACATAAACTTAATCTTTCTGTAAATGTCACCTGGTCATCAACTAGTACTGCCTTTTAAGTGCTATTGAAAAAGGACATAAAACAGTGTTCCAAAAGTAGTGAATTTTTAGTTTGAAAGTAAAAATGGTTGATTCTAATAGTATTCCAATTACAATCTGACTTCATCACACTGCCTGTGAATTCAATCCATTTACCTCCTGAGCTCAAAAAGTAACAGACGTATGGTTACAATTAATGTCCTGCACTCCAGCCACAAGAACAGTGGCTCATAAACTCTTTTGGGATTTCAGACCCCTTTAAGATTTTAAATAAAGTTGTGGATCCTGTCCCTAGAAAAATAAACAGAATCCAAATTTAGAAAAATTTCCAGAGGTTTGTGGTCATTCCTCTATAAAGTCCATGTACAGAACCTATTCTAACTCAGAATCATTTGGGGGGCTGGTTACAATAGAGATTCCTGAGTAGGAGAAAGGTATCTCCATTTTTAACAAAAGCCTCTGGTGATTCTAATGAACACCACGATTTGAAAGTATCCTGGAGGATGACAGTCCTTGAGGTCAATAGAGCCAGGTGAAAAATTCCTGATACAAAGGTAGGGCTACAGGGTAACGGGACAGGTTTTTAGCTCTCTGCAGAATCAATCTTATTACAATCACATCTATGGAAGGGATGGGGGAAAGAAATCCGAAAGCCAAGATACAGGAACATAAGAAAAATAAATAATATAACTATGTATACATTCTATACGATAGATGTTACTATAGTATATAGCATATATACTATGTATATATGTATTTTATACATAGTATACTATGTATTTTATACATGGTATACTACTATATTTTATACACAGTATACTACTATATATACTAAAATAGTATGTATTTTATACATAGTATACTACTATAATTCAGCATTTCTAGTAGAGCATTCTTACCTTGAAATATTTAGCGGGCTAAGGCTCAATGGACACAAATGTGAGCGACAGAATATGAAGGAGCTGTGCACACAGGTGAATCCTATCACAATCTATGCATGAGTGGACATACCAGCTCCTTGAGCATCCTGCCCGGGCCTCATTCATCTCATCCCCAAGCATGGGGAATATTGCCTTGCTCATGGCTGATGCTCAACACATATCATCTGGATTTAATTTTAATCTGTCTCTGCTAACAACTCTATTCCAAATCTAACCATCTGCTTAATGACAACAGACCTTACTGAGGTCTGCTACAGAATTAAAATGGAAGAGCCAAACTTGCCTGTACTCAGTCCCTTCTAAGATGGCGAAATTTAGAATGGTCAGAAGAAGTCAAGTCTATCTATGTTGCTTATAGCCAGAGCTGCCAGTTAAGAGTGGAATATAAGCTCCATAGGGTATGACTCAAGAGAAATGAGATCACCTTGGGAGTACGTAGGAAGATCAGTTTCCTAACTTCAGAGTCATATTTACTCTACAACATGATGATAAAAAAGAACACATGTCCAGCTACTCCAGTATGATTAGACATGTACTGAGTTAATAACTTGATAAATGGACAAATGATTCTTTGGAAGATCATGAACAAAACCTAAGGAACAAGAGATTTACACAAAATTTTCACATCATGTCAAGGAGTTCTCTGATCCCTAGAAGAAGGTCATCTGTGCCCACCTTTTTTTTTTTTCAACAGCATTCAGCAAGTCTGTTTATCTACCTGAAACAGCATAATACTAATACAAAAAGGGGAGAGGGACATGAAGGGTGAGGTCACATGGGCTTTGATCATGTGTTATGCCACACTGGAAAGAACATGTGATCTGGACACAAAAGTTTCTGATTTGAGGCTTGACTCCATGACTTTATAGCCACAAAACAACTAGGACTACTGTAAGGACCGAGTGAATTAATCATTATGGGTCCTTTCTGCCTAGTAAATACAGAAGTCACTTTCATTAAGTAACTATTATACATTTTTTTCTGATTATATAGGAGCCTAGATATTAATATACTTTAGGTCATTATTTGTGGTACGAAACTTCTCAGATTATAATTAAAACTTTATATAAAGTTACTTTGGTATTTAAGTTATTAAGATCCTTTGAATGTAAGTCAAGAAAAACTTGACTACACTAATTCTATTCCAAAGCAAAAAAAGAAAAAAAAAGATATTAATCTTATATAAATAGAATAACATTTAAGTTTAAATTTCTTCTTAAGAGAAAGCCAAAATCATCATTCATAAAAAGGTGAATGTTTAAAAAGTAGCTAGAATACACATCATTAAATTACATCATAAACATTTACATGGCAAGCTACACACACACACACACACACACACACTAGCACCCATTACACATGCATATTATATATGCAAACATATACACACATTTCTACATCAATCTACATGTGCGTATAAGAATCATTATATAATGCTGATTTATTTGTCATTGCGTGGACTCTACCTAGCAATAACTGACTTTTATCTACCAATTAAAATCTATTGTAAATCCCTATCTTCCATACATCAACATGCACTTCAAAAAAGTTTGATTCTGTGTTACCATCATCTGACGGGGGAATAGGGACAGGGGAATATTTTGCTCAATGAGAGCTTTAACTAAATTCTTATTTTTTCATCGTCTTTTACAGAACCAAATTAGACTCACTCTTAAAAAAAATATTTTTCTCCAAATTATATCAAGAAAATTTAGAGTTACAAGGTCTGCAACAGCAAGCACAGGACTTGGTGAAGTAAATGCCACCATTTCAAATTCCAAAGTCAATTCACAGTAGCGATTTAAGAGATGCAAAAGGCCTGGCAAGAGTCTTTATTTCCTCCAAGAATCCTCTGCAAGCAAACTGTCCATTCAGCAATGCTGCAGGCTACTGTTTCACCATGCGACAGGCCCACTTATTCATAAACAAATCATTAACATTCTTGACATAAATCCATAGTGGACCATTAATCCCAGCTATGATAATGTTTTAGTACATTTGCTCTGCCCATCATGAATGGGAGTGTTGTTTCCCAGAACCCATCCCTGACAAATAAGAGACAAATTATGCCCCGTGAGAAAACTTGGAGAATGAACGGCTTACACACCAATTACTGTCTCATTATCAGGCTGATGCCGAAATAGATCCTGTGTGCTTTGGGTGAAATTTAGAATTTTTTTACTCAGACCGAAACATACAAGTATGTATAAAATCCTTTGCCAAGGTGGTTTTGTCGCTCAGATGGTATCTGCGAGCCACACTCTGGGGATAGGCCTCTGAAAGCAAATTAAAAATCACTGCTTAAGGAAATAATTATTGCTAGTGAATTATTGCCTGTATAACTACAAAACATACCAAAGATCTTAACAACCGTAATGACTAATGATTAATATGGCTTTTTAGCATTTCTGTGTTCATCATATTCTGCCCAAGCATTATCAGGAAAGGGATATGAGTCACAGAAAAACAATAATCAGTGCATAAAAAATGTATTTAAGTTTAGTTGACTCTATGACCTGACTCTTAAATTCACTTTATAAATTATCCCCGCAGAACTTCAACAATAAACACTTTCATGCCCAGAAAGCTCGGATACACACTCATACATAAGAAGTGCTCTGCTATATGTTTTTGTTTTTACGGTCCAAGGTAAATGGATTCAATTCTAGCTCTTTAACCCTGACATCATAAGTTAAACAAATACCACAAAAGGGACCGAATCAAACACTGTATTTTTTAGGTATACCTAGCGCTACCTAAGAACCATCTGCTGGGCTAAACCCCAAGCTCGTGCTCTGTCAACCATCACTTCACACATCAGCATTGGCAGGGACAAGACCACGAGCCTGTTCATTTCTCCAGAAGGTATCTGGCTTCCAACATCTGTTGGGTAGTGCGGTTCTTCTCGAACTTTGTGTGAATAGTTATTACCAGGGGATTTTGTTGAAATACAGATTCTGGGTCAACAGATGTGTGATGGCACCAAATGATATGCATTTCTATCGAGCTCCCACTGACTCTGATACTCCTTGGCACATACTTTGAGAAGCAAGGTGGGTGATGACTGTGTTTTGATTACAGCTTGGTAGATCAATAGTTGGTTTTCTTCAGGCATGAAATAGAAGCTCTATTTAACTTTGCTTTCCCTGTTACTAACATAATTATTAATTTAAATCAATTAATTTAAAGATAAAACATGTAAAGCCATGTTTTACACGACTCTTAATGTAGAGTAGAATCTAACGTACAGAAGTCTAGAGATAGACATGCATGGGATTGGCATGGGGTCACCCTACCAATGACTTGGATTTGAATTTTATTCTACTCTTCCATTAAACAAAACCATGGGGCCGTAAATATGGTTTGGAACTTCTCTTGGCGGAGCTGTTACATACAACAGGTCTGAGATGGAACTTCAGAATCTGTACTATTAAATACCTCTCTAGTGGTCCTGATCTACAGTGAGGACCAGAAACCACTGCCTTCATCTTTGAGACGCAGATACCTTGAGTGTGGCTGTGATGCCCAACCACCTGCCACCTGGGCTCTAGCAACAGGGTTTAGGGTGCAGCCAACTCTTCCCAGATACAAGACTGTGCTGTCATTGCTGAACTCACAGTGACTCCCATAGCCGTGGGCACCACTTCCCTTAATGTGTCCATTTCATAACTCTGGCCATATCTGGACCAACAGCAATTGCAAGCTCCAGGCCCTGAGGTTTTCCTCTTTTAATTACCACCACAACTGGGTCATGATGAGGTGGCTTCAGTGAGTCCTCCTACCTGTAAGATCAGTGGGCAAGCCCCTGCCCAGTGACCTCCAGACTCTGGCTTCCTCTAACACTTCTCCGTAAAGGAAAATGAGTGCCCCATTACTACCCAATCACTTGGTGCATCTCCAGTGCAGGCCTCACAATCTCCATGAACAGGCTGGTCAGTCCGAAGGAAAGTACTTTCTCTCAGGTCACTGCTGTTTTGTCTCTTACAGCCACCGTCTGCGTATATAATCAGTCCTCACAACAACTGTCACAAAAAGAAATATCTATTCCCACACTCTGGTTTTAGAGGATAAAGATCCCATTTGCAATTACAAATCTTAGACAGAAAAAATAGGCCTTACAGAACATATTTATGCAGAATGCAGCTAGGTGTTCATGCGGAGATCTAGAAGTTTGTTTCAAAAGCCCAGAATGCATTCCCTTCACTCTTTCCTTCATTTCTCTCCCTCCTTCCTTCTCCTTCTCTCTCCCTTCTTTCCTTCCTTCCAATAGCATTTACAATTCTGTAAGCTCACAGAAACCTTTCCTAACCAACCAGAATATTATTTCTTAGACCTATCTCAGTTACAGGTGAGTGTCTCCTCTGGCATGATGAGAGAGAAAGAAAGAGGGAGTGGGAGGGAGGGATGGAGGGGAGAGAGGAGAAAGATATCAGGGCTGTGAATCAGTGTTCTCGTTTCCAATCCTGGCATCATGCGGGAGTTAGAGAAGCAGGCCTGGTATAAGGTGGTAAGTGGAAACTGAGGCTTGGCCTTTTCAGGGATGACAGGGAGTGGCCAGAACCACAGCAAACAAAAGAGCCCCTGGCCTCTGTACAGGTAGAGCCTCAACACAACTCTAGACAAGAGTGGCAAGCAAGAATATGAGATAACCACCACCAGCGAGTCAGATTTTTCAACAGAAGCCAGAAGGCCAGACACTTGTAAGAAATCTCCTGATTTTTTTGGCGTTGGCTACAATTTTAAAATTCTACAAGCACTGTGCTAGCCAAAGGAAATATACCAGCAGGCCAGTGTGCCCGCTGGCCAGCCACTTGCAAACTTTCACCTAGATGGTCTCCATGGCAGGGATGCTGGCTGCTCACCGGAATCTGTTTCCCCTCCTTCTCAGGCACTCAGCTAGACCACATTTCTCCATCTTCCCTGGAAAGAGCTATGAACTGACAATTGAGTTCTAGCCAACAGAATGTGAGCAGAAAGGACAGGTGCCTCTAGTGAGGAAAGACTTGAAATAAGTCACTGCTCTTCCTCATGCTATCTCTCCACCTATACAAACAGCAACGAGCCCACAGGAGCAGTAGAACCACAGCAAGGAAGAAGCCTGGGTCCCTGAATCACCATATGGAAGAGAGCCACCCACTGTCCAGGAACACAGTGTTGGATGGTAACTTGGAAAAACACACGCATAGTGTTTCACACTTTTTATATTTTAGGGCCTATCAGTTATTGCAACCTCGCCTGACTCATTTAATAGCGTCTCCAGGATCTGTCACCTTTGGCTTTGAAAAATAATGACTTTTCATCATCCTTGAGATGCCCTTACTTCAGCTGTGAGTGCAATGCTTTCATTTTTCTCTCTTAGACATGTTTATCTTTAGTTCTGAGTACACTAGGTCCCCCATGCCTATTCAGACAAGTTTAGCTAATTTATTAATCAATTGCTTAAGGGCAGAAATTGTGATTTTCCAGAGCACTCAGAAAGGTATTTAGGATCAGATTCAGAATGAGGATTATCACATTTCTATTAAGGAAATGTCACCACAGAGGAAAATTTACAAACATTTTGAAAAATCCTCTCACATAATCATTGAAACAACAACAACAACAACACAACAAAAAACTACAAAATATCTCCCACGAATAAGGTGGTTATTTTTTATAGAGGCCCCTTCCTTGAGTGTTTGCTTACTGCTTTTTCTTTCTACCTACGATGAGCTCCCAGGAAGTTTCATATCAGAAAAGGAAAAAAAATGAACTTTAAAAAAAAACGGTTAACATATGGAAAGACATCGAGAAGATCGGCATTCTAGATTGGATTCCTGCCACAAAATCCGAGAGTGGGAGAAGTCAGAAGATTTCAAGGCACTTTTCCCAACACCCTTTGCTATATAAGTAAAGATAAAAATTCAAAGAGCATAGCTTGTTGTCCTATAATTGTATTTCTTTATGTGCAGATAGTTTGCTGGAAAATTAAGAAAAGGAGCTGAATGTCATGTGCCAATATGGCACCAGAAGCCAACAGTGAACCATGGCAGATTAGAAAATAAGATCCAACCCTCCAGACAGACCCAGCAGTCTGCCAGCAGCAACAGTCCCCTCCAGGCAGGGCACCTAAAAGCTTGGCGAAAACAATTAAAGAGGGTTAATAACTTTTTCCATTTACTTTCAGCCAATAGGATTTAATTAAGTATACTTTAATTAAAATTTAATCACACTTCTTTTGTGGCTGCAGACAGCCTCTGCTGAAAATTTCATTAACCAGTATTTTCTAAAACCCCTTTCCAAATAAAGCTGCCTTACAATGAAAAAATATTTATTATGATGATATTGTATTCTTTCCTCAAAAATGGGGGGGGGTGCAGTGAAACAATTACATAAAAGACATTATACAACAAAATGTAGGAGGCTGGTTTGGGGGGAAAATTCTCCATAAATCACAGGTTTGAGCAAAGCAGCATTTGTTAGATTCAAAATTACTGTAACTCTTCATTCAAGTACTGAGAAATGAGGTGTTCTGCGTAACCTAACGTCTATATTCCCCAGGTCCTTACTAACTCTTTGGATACATTTACAGGCAGGAACTGTTCTGAGGACAGTGGTCTAAATCTAAGTGCCAAATCTTTAGTTGACTAGGATGAATCAAAAATCTTTATTTGCATACTTGGGGTTTTCTTAAACAGAGTGTATGAGTAAAACAGATCTCTTTATTGATCACGTTTATTGTCAATGTGAACACAAATTATAATACTGGGCTTAAATGGAGAAATGCTCTCATGGGTCATTGAGAAATGTGTGATTCTCTACAGAAATGTGGATTTCCCTTAGCCAAATAGTACCACATTAAATCTTCGAAATGCATTTGTGAGCTCTGTCCCGTCCGCAGAACATGATGATGCTTGGGCATTGTGGTAGCTGTTTGAGTGCCAAGGGTTCTTCTTACCTGCTTCTGGACAGACTTGGGTTGTGTTCAGGATGGATGAGGTTGTCAGAAAACTAACTTTTCAAGAAAGGAAACATCATAATGCAACATTATCTGTACCATCCAAGAGCAACACACAGTGAAATGGTTGGCACTATTACCAAGTTTCCATTAATCAGAATTTTAAGAAAACTCTATCTTAGTCAACTTGAAGTTAAATACAATTTTGAAAATAACTGAAGATTTGTCTAATGAATAAGAAACTTAGTGTGTCTCAAAGCCACTTTTAAGAAATCAACTTTAATTTTAAGTACACTTTCTCAAATATAAAAAGTGTCAGACTGGCTTACTAACCCCAGACAACCCTAGATCACATCTTAAGTTTGTGCTTTAAAGTGAGGCCCTTATTCTGGCCTCTTTTTTCTTAGAATTTGCATTTTCTGTGGAAAAAATAAATAGAAACAAAGAAGAAAGAGCTGGCTAAGTGTTCTACCTGTTTGTGTGCTTGTTGTCCCTCTAACAGTGTCCTTCCTGAGCCATTTTTAAAATAGATTTGTCCTCAAAGCCTTTAAATCAGGTGCCCAAAGGTTTCTTCCAGAGAAATTTATAATTTCCTTTCAAAGGATAACTTTGTAAAGTTCACCCAGAGATCAAGCAGTAAGTCATCACAGAGAGACGTTCTATAGCTGTCACCTGGTATGTGACTTCTTTATGTTTCCCTCCTCTGTCAAAAGAAACACAAGCCCAGGTTTTGTTATGGCAGAGGAAACTTTTATGAGAAAGTCACTAAGAATTGAAGACAAGTCCTCAGCATCTCTCAGCAGCTCCTGATGTTCTACGTAGAGCTGGAAAGGGGGCTAAGTTTGGAGAGGTGTCTTTCCGGTGTGCTATTTTAAATCTATTTCCATACAAAGATATCCTTGTAGAAGTACTAACAGGAATTGGCCACAAAGATATACCAGAGGGTTTCTTTGGCAAGGGTTGGACCTCACAGTCATGGCCACCGTCTGAAGGTTTATAAAGCAAAGTTGGGGGCACATATATTCAGGCACAAACTGTAAGAGGCATTTTATAGGCTTTTGCCATTTACTTTTCACATCAACCCTGACAGACAGGTACAATTATTCCCATTTCATATACAAAAAAAAAAAAACAAAACTGAGGCTTAGTTATTTATTCCAAAACACAGCAAGGCAAAGTAGGAGAGACAGAATCAGAAGGCAGGATAGCTAAGCCCCAGATCACAGTCATTCCCTTCTCCTCTTCTCAGCTGACCCACCATTTAGTACACGCTCTTACCTCACCCATGACCTTGAGCCTCTTTTCCAAACTTACTCTCAAAACTAATCCCCCTTGTAACCAACAGGACAAATTAATGACACCAGGGGAAGGAATTAGCATACACTTTGGTTCATGAAATAAAACAAAGTTAACCAGGAGTAGAGGGAGAAAGAAAAAGATACATGGGTTAAGGAGTAGGTCAGACCTGGGCTCCATCCAAGCCAGTCTCTGTGAATTATGAACTTTGTAACTTTGGGCAAGTAAATTAACCCCTCTAAGCCTCCACTCGTTCACAGGTAAAATGCCCAACTTCCAGTGTCTCTGCGAGAACAAAGTAAGATAAATATGACAAATTCAGGGACCCAGGACACAGGGCAGCCCTCCTCCCAACACCTGACCCAATCACAGCCCGAGTTCAACTCCTCAGGCTCTCTGGCTACTGAGTGTCATTTATCTCAAGGGATACCCTGTCCACACCATCAACTGTTTTGAGATCTGGCTTTTCTCACCTAGGAAAATTAAACTCAGAGAATCTGAACCAGACACAAAGGCAAAACTTAGAATCCGAAAAGGCAGAGAAAGTGTGGATTTAGGGAAGAACAATTACCACACCTTAAACTCTAGCACCCCCTTGTAAGAATAATAAATTGCTCACAATTTTCCTCCAACCACCTTCTCAATCAACAACATGTTGATTGACACTGTCCATTTTATAGGTGGTCCCTCCCCCAAAATTCTAAAGTCATATGTCCCTGTGCATCTCAAGGGTAGACATTATGCCTTCCTTCTATTCTCAAATACTCAATGCTACTAGATACAAAATGTGTATGATTTTTGTCAATGGAAAAAAACATACAAACAAACATGTATCATGTAATACACTGTCTTCATTAAGCTAGCCAAGGACCCTTGATTAAAAAACAAACCAGAATTAAATACACTATCAAACACCATAAACAACCATATAGACTTTAAGCCATGTAGAACTTAATAAAGAGTATGCCAGAAATAGAGGTAGTAAATCATTAAATTTTGAACCGGAAGAGGCGTTCCATTTTATTTTGACCGACTATCTTTTTTTTTTTTTTAAAGATTTTATTTATTTATTTGACAGAGAGAGAGAGACAGCCAGCGAGAGAGGGAACACAAGCAGGGGGGTAGGAGAGGAAGAAGCAGGCTCCCAGCAGAGGAGCCTGATGTGGGGCTCGATCCCGGAACGCCAGGATCACACCCTGAGCCGAAGACAGATGCTTAATGACTGAGCCACCCAGGCACCCCCGACTATCTTAAATTAAAAGTAAAAACTGATACACTGAGGTGAGGTAGGCATGCCTATAAACATAAAATGAAAGAATGATATCTGATGTGATTCAGATTAAGTTCCAGACTCCCTTCTAAGTGTTTTATAAATAGTACAACTTTTCATTCCTACAACCCATCGCAGTTGGTATTATAACTAGCCCTACTTTACAGATACTGAGCACAAGTTGAAAGAGGCTAAAAAATCTGCTCAAAGGCATATCTAGCAAGTAATAGAGCCAAGATATAAACCCAAGCCTGCGACCTGGGAGTCCACTTTCTTGACCATTGCTCTTGACTGGAAACCTGCAGCATGGATTTCTCCACCAGGGAATAACCTTGTTGTTCTTAAATCCTGGCCAATCCTCCTGTCAAGAGTCTAGGGAGCTGTCTGGGCAAGTCAATCGAATGGTAATTACTCCTTAAGAAGTATATCTGAAGGCAATTGAAGCTGTGTTCAATTAAAAACAAATCTATAAGTATTTAGGATAAAAATAAATAGAATTCTAGAATCAGATACAGAGAGGATAAAGGCATTATTAGAGAATAGGAAAAAATGGATGGCTTTTTCATTAAATAGTTTTCCTATCACTAACGATCCACATGCTTGGCATAAAAAAGGAAATTATATTAACAAAGAAGGGCATATAGGGAAATATAGAAGACCTCTCCCATTCTCTAAATTTCAATGTCAAATCCCAGAGTCAAGCACTATCAGCAGGTTTTGTTGTTTGGTTTGGTGTTTTTTTCTTTTGCATCTCTTTCCAGAAATTTTCAATGCAGTCATGAGCATAAACAGATTTTCTTTCTATTTCCTTTTTTTAATACAAATGTGATCATACCAAATTACTATTTTATAGCTTCCTTTTCTTCTTATGATATATTGAACATTTTCCCCTAACAGCAGCACAGGGCACATTTTATCTCCCCCTCCCCTCCTCTTCTCTTTCCCCCTCCCCTCCTCCTCACTTTCTCCTTCTTCCTCCCCCTCTCCCGAAAGGGACAGAGGAGAAATCCTCTGTCCCTCTCTCTTTTGTTTAAGCTCTGTAGTGTTGCATTAAATCCTGGCACCATAATTTCACTAGTCATATATGGATATTTAGGTTGTTTCTAGCAGCTTAGGTATACTGTTGTTATTAATACAAACAATATAGAAAAGTACAAATATTGGGGCAATTGTGAAATAAATTTACAGAAGGGAAACTGACTTGTCAAAACAGTGTGCCTTATTTTCTTGGCACTAATTGCCCAAAGCCTCCAAAAAGGGATCAGAGCAATTTACACTCCCACAAAAACAATGAAAGTATCTATGATGCCTGGCTCCCACAGCACTGGGCTTCATTTTACATTGTAAGCACTACCTACCTGACAGCTGGGGGATAAAAGATGCCTACTACTGCTACATTTTCCAGCTCTTGCAATGAATAAGGCTGAACATCTTTTTGTTTGTTTATTGGAAATATATTTCTTTCTATTACCCTATGTATTAAATTTTTGCCCATTCTTCTACTGGATTGTTTGTCATTTTCCCGTTGACTATGTAAGTGTTTTGAATATTCACAAAATAGACCCTTTGTTGGTCAAATGTTTGCACTACATCTTTCCCCAAAATGAACTGTATAAAGCTAACTTCAAATCAGGGATATGGTTTACCATAAGTCCAAATATGTGCATAGACATGACAGGAGAAAATTTATTACAAAACCAGAAAAAATTAAACTAGAAAGTTGAATTTATATTCACAATCTCCAATTAATGTACCAGTGGTCTCCACCTTGTTAGGACAGAATCAGTCACATAGTTGGCCACCTCTGATGCCTTGTTATTACATATATTTTAAAACAGAATTCAAATCAAAATAATTGTAGGACACCTGCATCACCTCTGCCAAACATGGCTTGGAAATCACTGAACACCAGGATAAAGCCAACAGAGCATCACTTTTCCTATGAAGGAGAATGTACCCGTCTTTTTCGCGTTTTGACATGTGGCTTTAAGAAGAGCTATTCTCAAAAGGTGAAGTCTTTAAAACTTGGCCTTGTGATCTTGATAAAAAAGATACTAGGGAGCAGCAGAACAAAATCTAACCTTAGTTCTTTAAAATGGCAAACAACAAATATGCTGCCTATCATATGGTTCCCTTCAATTTCCACAGGGGCAAAGCTCGTACTGGGTTGAGTGGGAGAAGAAGACACACATGTTCATCTGAAGGTTTCTCCTCCAAGTTCAGAGCATGATACTGCCAATCTGCTTCTCAGTGCCAGCACCCAGCATCCTTGTAATTCATGGGTTCTTGTGGCTTTAGCTCCAAAAATGATGGGGTCAGAAAGCAACACAGGGACTCAAGAAAGAATATCCCACCATCAGGAGGTCCAGCATGTAAATCATCACACGACCCAAAGAAAAGGTCAGTAAACTGATGAAGACACTAAGAACTGAATAATCAGTAGATTAAGGCCTTAGATTTTGGTCTTTCAAAAAATATGCAGGTAATCCTCAAGCCATCAAATTCTTAAAAAGTAAATAACTGTAATACTTGCTGCTGTTGACACCTTAAACAGTTTTTACAAAGTATTTATTAAATATTATTCCACTATGGAGGGAAAATAAGCCAGAAACAAGACCCAGAAATAAAATCAAAACTATAGCATGCTACTTTTCAGAATGAGGAAACCTACACACAGAAAGAAGTACCTGACTCAAAGCCACAAATGACATTGTTATTGTCATTGCCCCTCTGGTTTGCAAAGTCCTTTCCTGAAAAGGCATCTTAAGTTGTCATTTTTTTTTAAAGATCTTTTTAAATAAACAACTTTTTTTTTTTACTTAGAATTTTTACTGAGTTATAATTTACATAGTGTGAAATGTACAAGTCCAACTTTTGTTGTATAAATCCAACTTTTAAATAGATCAAAGTACTACACAACCACGTTTCAGAGGTCCATATTCCAGTCTCTTGGGGCAGGCTGACCACAAGAGTCCTCGACTTTCTGTTAGCCTCTCTGCTGGAGCAGCTTCCTAGGGACAGAGCCCATTTCTATCCAGGATCTACAGGAAAACCCATCAGAGCTCTAGAATAACTCCAGAAAACTCCATCCCATATAATAAAGCAAAGCATGAACACTCCATCAAAATGAACATTGCACTAGGTAAGCTCCAAATTTAATTTCATTTATGCTAATGAGGTTTATGGGTCTTTGAAAATACGAAGCTCAGCTGTTTAGGATTTGCTTTGTTTGTTTTGCTTTAATTAATGATAGTGCCTTTCTGGAGAGAAAACAGTACTGAGAAGAAATACAGTCAGAGTGGTCTATTCAAAGCCTCTCCTTTGGCCTTGGCTCTGAAGTTAACAAGGTTCCTTAACCTCACTCCAAGTCAGAGAATGGGGATGAGGAGGCAACAAGTGGCTCCACCTGAAAACAGAGAGACTTCAAAGAAAAGAGGAGACTCCGCCCAAGTGCCAGGACAGGGGGAGAAGGGCAATATACGGTTGGCAACTGTGGAGAGGAGCCGGAATGGCTGCCTTCAAATAATACTGAGATACCCAGCACACAACTACCAAAAGTTGTTTCCCAAGCTTCTCATAGTTACAGTGCATTAATTTAGATTTAACTCATTCAGATTTTGCAATAATTCCCTGTCACCACCCATCTCCTTATCCTACCATTCCCAGGTACCTCTAAACACAGTCCCGGCTCTGTCTTTACAGCTTTGTTTTCCAATTCCACTCATGGACCCTCCAGTCACCCCAAAAATCCTTCACTCTTTCAAGTTTTGTGTTGTTTCCTCTACCTAGCATGTCCTCAAGATTGAGCCCAAATGTCATTCCCTCTGGGAATACTCTGCAAGACTCACTGCAGACTATTGGTTGTCTCTTCCACTGCACACCCCAAAACTTTCGTATATACCCTCTATAATAGCCCTTTATTTTCAGTACCTGATTATTATTCTCCACTAAAGTACTAATTCCTTCTCAGTGGCCAAAAGGGGACCAGAGACAGTGCCCATGATACAGGAGGTGCTCAGAAAAACAAATACTAATACACACATCATGATACAGACTGGCATGGATTTTCTCATGAAATGATTATCCTTGAAATGAACCTCCCCACGATTTTGCTTCCTGAGCAAAAAAGGTGTAAAAAAAAGTCATGACAACAAAAGAAATATAAAAGAGAAAAATCAATGACAATCTTCTCCCATTTCATTTCCTCTTATTCCCATTCATCCCACGTCCACACACTGTCAAGTTGTACGAGCTACAATTACAGGGTAACTCTTGCTGCACATGCTTTGGGAATCAATAATGGAGCCAAGAAAAATCTGAGGCAGTGACAGAGCAAGGCAGGGAAGAGGCCAGATCAGGGTTAGCAATAATGTGGAGGACCAAAATGTTGACCAAAGGCAGGATGGGGCAGACAGGTGTCAAAGGATGGGAGAGCAGACAGACTGGACATCCAGGATCTGAAACAAGGTAGATGGGCCCAGTATGGCAGTGGGTTCCATATACAGAAGGCAAATTTAGAGCCCTGGGATTCAGGGGAGAAGAGAGGAGTGGAAAGATGTCTAAGGTCCAAAGGCACAGGCCAGATTCAGAAATGGGGGAGAAGGAGCTATAGTGACAAATGGAAAGATGAGTAGCAGGGATGCAAGACCAATAAGCCCCAGTTTTACCCAATATATTGATTGGTTCAACAGAGCCTCTCTATGGATCCTCATAGAGTCAGAGTAACGTATCTTGGTCCACACTCCTTTCTTTGTAGTCTAGGTTCCTAAAGTCTTCCTCAACTGAATTCTCACTCTCAGAAGTCAGGATGTGTTAAACTGAAACCTCTTAAAGTTGGTCTCTACTATAACCACACAAATGCACAATTATTAATCTCAGTCCAAGCTTCAAACAGCACTAGAGAAAAATGTATTATTCAAGAATCGGATGGGACCACAGAGATCATCTAGGTCAGGGGTTTTTTTTGTTGATAAAATGGAAGGGAGAGACTTGCCTAAGGTCATGTGGCTAATAAGCACTGGGCCACAACTAATAATACCTCATAAAAATGTGGGTCAGACTCTGCACAGATCACTCCATATATGTGATTAACTTTAAACCCACAACATCTTGAAACCTCTTTAACAGGAAAAATAAGGCCCCAAAACATCAGGCGACCTGTACCGAACTTGCACGTGACAAGTAGCCAGGTGAAAAAGCCCCAGACAGAGAGGCATCTTTACTCCACAAACACTGTATTTAATTCTAACAAAAGGATTGTACAACCAATGAGGAAAACGAGTCACGAAAACCCAGAAGTTGGCCCCAAGCCCACAGGACTTGGACACCAGGACCCCAGTGGCCCACACTCTCCAGTGAACCTACAGGCAGTGAGGCTGGGGAAACCCAACAGGGGGGATCTGGAATTCCAACCCCCAGCAGGTGGCAGCAGTCAGGCTCAGCCTGGTAACCAAGGATTCTGTAAGTATAGTTGGCTTCACTACATGAATTGAGTCTTTTCTAGGACCAATGGTCTATTAGAACGTTGTGTCTTTAAACTCAGTGCTTTCATGTGTCAAACAGCACACCACTTCCCCATTAATGTAAATTAATGAGCTGTTGTTATAGGTTTTTTAGTCGCCTTGGTGTAAAATTAAAACTAAATAAATAAAACAGTAATTGGAAAACTCAAATAAGGAAGTCATTTAGTTTAAAACTGTCAATGTTTACACCACTGCTTTACTTCCTACGGTTTTACTGTGCCACTCTGACTTGATTTTTTTAACTAAAAATTAAAAAGAAAAACAACTTATTTTTCCCAAAATTTCACCAGATTGCTTCAAACCAAAAATATTTTCAAAAATATTCCCAAACCCTCCATCCCACTAAATTGGCAGCTCGGCATAGGCTTGTTTCCTTGTGTTGCTATTTAACGGCATTATGTATAGACATCTGGTATCCTCACACAGATTTAACCTCACTTAAAGAGCAGATATTTTAGCTTTCACATTTTTGAGTAGAGTGACCAACTTGTCCTGGTTGGTCCAGGACTTTCCTGACTAGGGCACAGAGCAGTTTGCATCCTGAAAATGCCTGGAGTTCCAGGCAAACCAGGGCAGTTGGATGCTCTATTTTTGAGCTTCTTAAAGTCGAGCAATTTAGCATCATCCTCTCCCTTGAGTTTCTCACCTCACGGTCATTTGGGTTCTGTCCCCCCTCTTCACTCCATGCTCCACTAGAACTATATTGTCTATGATCCAATGACCCAACCAAAGGCCTCCTATGGGGCTCCTACCTTCTGGACCCACAGCCTTGGTCAGCTCTCCTGTTCACTCCTTCCTTCTTAAGACTCTTTCTTCATTCCTTTTCCACATTCACCTCCAACTTCATCAATTCCTCTTGACCACCATCTCTAACCTTGGACTTTCCCAAGGTTCTGCCCTCTGCTGACCCCTTTTGTCCTGAGACAAATGTTCCCTGGGCATCCTCTAACCTTTCAACTTTACACATATAAGCCAACACACTTGATTTCCACCATCCCCCATTCCCTTCCTCCCAAGTACAAAACTGCATTCCAGCTTGTCTATAGAAGACACTATGGGATGCTTCACAACAACCATATTCCCAACACATTCAAAATGGAGCCCTCTTTGCTGATCCCTCTAATGGTGCCCTGTCTAGGCTCAGAAAGCAGCAGCCCTTCCTTTCCTCTCGCTTCCACACTCCTACACCGAAGCACTTGGAATGTGCTGGTGATTCCGCCTCCCATATTTCTCTAGGGTTGCTCTCTCCACCGCCCCCACCCCAACCCTGCCAGGCTCCATGAAGGCTCTCATTACCCCAGGGCCAGTACCACCCTAAGTGCCTCCCTCCTGTTCTGAAGCCTTCAGTGCTGTCAGAGCTCCCCAAACATAAATTTGGTTATGACATTTGCAATAGCTTTCCAATGCCTCTAAGGACAGAGTTCAAACTCTTTAAGACGGTATCTAAAACTTTTTCCCACTTGGCTTCAATGTACCTATTCAATGTGATCTTGGGATGCTTCCTGTCACACTCTTAGAACTCCAAAAGCCAGAGCCACAAACACCCACGGGTTCACAGTCCGAGACGAGCCACTGGCCTCCCTATCATGGCACATCCATTATTTTTATTTTTCTGTATCTACTTTCAGTGCAAATCCATATGTGGACTTTTCAGCAGCTAAAGGCACAGTATAAATATAATTTTCACTCCTTTTTCAATTGACTTCATTAGTATCCTTACATTACCATATAGCTTCCATAATTAATCTGATGGTTATACAAACACATAATTTCCTGAATCATTTCCCTGCGGTGGGACCTTTAGGTGGCTTCCAATTTTTTACTATTATAAACATTACTGCAATGACTATTTTCTTACACATGGCTTTCGTTGTCTTTTTAATAATTGCCTCAGGATAAAGTCCCAGGAGTGGGATTGCTGGGTCAAAGGGTGTGGAAATTTTATGATTCGTTATAATTGTTGCCAAATTGCTTTTCCAAAGAGGCTCTACAAATTCCACTGCCACCACAACAACAACCTTGCAATTTTCCTAGCCTTGGTCTTAAGAAACAAACAAGAAAACAATTATTCATTGGAAATATGTAAAATACCATCTCATTATTATTTTAATTTGCATTTCTTTTATTATTAATAAGCTTAATTTTTCAAATTTGTTTACGAAGCATATTCTATTGTTTATGCATACTCCTTGTCCCTTTATCTACATGGTGTTTCTTGTGCATCAGTTAAAATACTTGCTATAAAATTTAACCCTTTGACTGTCATATTTCATGCAAATATGGTCCTGGTTTGTTTTACTGTTTGCTGTTACCTACAGGATTGTTCATTTTAGGGAAATCTGACAGGTTTTCCAGAAAAGAAACTGCTTATTTCTTACATCGTGGTGTCCTAACGGTCAGGAGGAAGATGACCCTAAGACCTCTGATTGTTAACTGCACTGGATTTGGAGTCAGAACTGCCCTCCCCGCTAAACTGCACCATCATCTGCCACGGGCTGGGCCATGACAGGTTTCTGGGCCTCAGTTTTCTCACCTGTGAAATAGGGAGTAACATTTTTTTTTTAAAGATTTTATTTATTTATTTGACAGAGAGAGACAGCCAGAGAGAGAGGGAACACAAGCAAGGGGAGTGGGAGAGGAAGAAGCAGGCTCCCAGCAGAGGAGCCTGATGTGGGGCTCGATCCCAGAACACTGGGATCACGCCCTGAGCCGGAGGCAGACGCTTAACAACTGCGCCACCCAGGTGCCCCGGGAGTAACATTTTTAAAGCCGCTACATTGGATCTGCCATCCAGTAAGCATAACACCCAACAAGACTACCCCATTGATCACACTATCTCCTGCTCATCTCTCCATAAATTATGCATTCACGTCAAACTCTGGAGCCTCGCTGGAATTAATTGTGGTATTTGGTATACCATACGAATTTTATTTTATTTTATTTTATTTATTTATTTTTTTTTTAAGATTTTATTTATTTATTCGACAGAGATAGAGACAGCCAGCGAGAGAGGGAACACAAGCAGGGGGAGTGGGAGAGGAAGAAGCAGGCTCCTAGCGGAGGAGCCCGATGTGGGGCTCGATCCCATAACGCTGGGATCACGCCCTGAGCCGAAGGCAGACGCTTAACCGCTGTGCCACCCAGGCGCCGCACCATACGAAATTTAAACTAACCGTTTCTTTTTAATTGATTGACTTTTATTTAAATATTATTTTCCTTCCTCTTGTTTTAGATTCACATATTATTTATTCATTTATTTTATGATGGACCATCACTGTGGGCTTTTCAATATGGATAAATTAAATAGTGACCCATAAGGCAAAATAGAGACTAATATTTAAGCAGAATATGTCTATGTTTGTTTTATTGTTTTCTGACTTAATTTAATTAACCTGTCTTGTTGCCAGCATTTTCTAATTAACAAATAGTATATTTGCCTCACTAATGAATTCAGAAATTTTTTTTAAAAGCCTATATTCAAACGCCAGCTCTGAGATACTGTTTTGTGGCATGTCATTTGGCCTAAACCTTTGCCATTTTTCATTAGTAAAATGAGAATAATAATACCTAACTTTTTTAACTCCCAAGAATACTGTAAGGGTCAAGTGTAATGATGTCTGGAAATGTAAGGCAGGGACATTCTTCCCATTATCATGATTATGATGATTACCATAAGGCTTGGTTTCTATAGTTTTTCAACTTCTGTTACATCTCCATAACCCCTCTCATAGCATAGAAGTTAAGAGCCAGGAGACCAGCATCTGACAACAGCTCGCACTCATGACTTGGTCACTGACCAAGTGTTAGATGTGGGGAAATCTGCATAAGCTCCCTGAGCTCAGTCTTCTTCTGAGTGAAATGGAGACCATAGTGAGGCTAGAGTTAGCTACCACGTGTGCAAGTGCTTGGAGGCCTGTATGCACACAGAAGCATGGGACAACTTAGGTAACACGTTGGTTATTCTCATCGACCCTCAAGAGCTACTCTCTACCTTCTGTGGGTTGTGCTCTTCACTTGCCCTCAGGCTTCTGAGAAGTACCAGGCAAAGGGAATCACAGGAAGGAAACAAGAAGCCACTGGAGTATCATCTGCTTTCTCACCCTTCCTCCAGGCCCAGGATTTTCACAGTGAATCCTCTCCACCTATGGACATAGCTCACCTGGCAACCTCTCTCCTGAGGGAGGGGCTCCACTGGGCCCTTTTCAGGACTAACGGCAGCCCACTGATCCTGGTGTCTGGTGCTTCATTAACCTCTGTGCATCCCCTTAACTCTGACCTATTCACATTTCAATAGACAGTTTGTCCTTCAAGTGACCTCAGTTAATCCTTTGAGTGCGCCATCTTTTTTCAGCCAGGATACAAAGTCTTCACAGCACTTCAAGGACCATAGGCCTGACATCTGGGTGGCAGTGTCCACACTCCACCTACGTCTGTGGCCCAGTCAAAAGGTAAGCACTGCTCACATTTCCCAACTTTCTGGAATTAGTTTAACAGTTGCTTTTAAGAATTTCACATCTGAGAATTTCATTACTTATGTTCTCAAAGTCACAGAAAGCAAAGGACGCATTGTTGTTGAACCTCAAAGTGACAGGAACATTTGGAGGATAAACAGACTTGCTGCTATCACATCTCCTGACAAAACTGAGCACTGACGACACTTCCCCAATCCAAGTGACCCCACCCAAGATTCTAGACCCCAAGAGCCAGTGATGGTTCCCATTAGCACATTTGAGGTCTGCACTCTTCCAGCTTGGACAAGTTCATCCCATCGGAGCTTTGGCCAAAGTGCACTGCCAGAATGTTCACCAACACCCACATTACAAGGGAGGACTCCTAATACTGAAAATTCCCTGGTCTTCTCTGATACTTCTTTCTCATGAAACTTGCCAGGAATAAAATTAAATCCAAAATAAACTCACACATTTCAGAAGTTGGGACCATTTTGGGTTGGGAGGGGACACATTTTCAGTTCATACAATAGCAGACAACAGGAGCTAAATGGTTAGAATGACCCTCTTTAAGGATCATTTTTTTCCACAGTTACTGCAATAGTGCTGATGTAGACAAAAACAGGGTGTTTTGGATTTTATTTTTTTAATTTGCAGTGGTGTCATATTTTCTTAATGATAAAAGAACAATCTCCAGAAACAGAAATTTTCCTACAAAGAAATCTGTGCTTGGACAGAGAAACTGATCTTTGGGCTGACTTTATGGAGCAAAACCAAACACATAAACACAAAATAAAGACCTACAGATGAGGAAATAACCATTTTTATAAACTCACACTTACCACAAAAAGGACTTGATCCTTCAAATGTCAACACTGCTCCTCAAAATCACTTAAATAGGTTTAATGCTCAAATTTGTGTTCCCCAGCATGCAGGCACTAGCTTAGTCACATATGCCTATTTACACTTAAACTCATTAAAATTAAACACATTTGGGCATCTGGGTGGCTTAATCAGTTAAGCGTCTGACTCTTGGTTTCAGCTCAGGTCATGATCTCAGGGTTGTGAGATCAAGCCCCGCACTGGGCTCCATGCTTGGTGGGGAATCTGCTGGAGATTCACTCTCTGCCTCTCCCTCTGCCCCTCCCCTGCTTGCCCATGCACATGTGCAAGCTCTCTCTCTCTAAAATGAATAAATCTTATAAAATATTTTTCAAATTAAAATAAAGATAAAAGTAAACATGTTTGATAAAATCAGTTCCTCAGTCATAATAGCCACATTTCAAGGGCTCAACAGCCACATGTGGCCAGTAACTATAGTACTGGACAACACACAAGACTGAGTATTTTCATCATCACAGAAAGTTCTATGCAACAACACTGGGTCAAACCTCTTTATCCAATGCACTATGCACATCTACATTTTCACGATGACAGCCCAGTAGCAGCAATTACAATTTTTTGATGTTGCAGACCCTATTGGTGGCAGTGATTTTGGACTCCCCTTCACCTCAGCTCTCTGCCTCAGAGGCTAGAAATAGTAGGTAGCCTTGGTAGGCTTGTGACACAATGCCAGGCCATGAGATAGAAACAGAACTCTGTTGGGGAATCCTGGGAAAACATTTTATTTTGCTCATAAAGGTAGTACATCTTTTGCCTTCTTCATCTTTGACCATAAATATGATGACTTGGGTTGTAGCAGTCATCTTTCAACCAAAAGGTAAACACATGAGGATGAAAGTCAACACACCAAGTTCGGTAAGACTAGAAAGACAGAAAGAACCTGTATTCTTGATGGCATTGTTGAGGAGCAAATCAAACCAACACCAGCAATCACTCATGCCTACATTTGTCACATGAGCAGCTATATCTCTCTGGTTGAACCCACTATTAGAAGCACTTCCACTAGAAGCAGTCAGATTCCTGTTACCATCCTTATATGGTGAGGGTCTATAAGTCAAGTATTCCAAGATCTAAGCATTAAGTACAGAACAATCCAAATGTTAATAGCAATTTATATCTATGTTTACTTACATTCCATAGTTCATATATTTCAGCAGATAGAATAATCACAAAAAGATTTGATTAAATTTTATAGTTACTATTTAATATATGTATATATATATAGCAAATATAAAAACATTTTTAAAGTACGATGATAGGGGCGCCTGGGTTGCCCAGTCGGTTAAGCGTCTGACTCTTGATTTCTGCTCACGTCAAGATCTCAGAACACTGAAATCGATCCCTGCCTCAGGCTCCACACTCAGTGGGGAGTCTGCTTGAGATACTCTCTGTCCCTCTACCCCTACCCCTACTCCTCACAGGCACACACAGTCTCTCTCACTCTTTAAATAAGTAAAATCTTTTTTTAAAAAAGTATGATGATAAATTATAGATCTAATGGCAATACATTGAGGAGTTTTAACAAATGTCTTTGAGTACAACTATATGTATAAGTTTTCTGCTTTAAAAATGTCCCTTAATGAGCACATAATTCTTTTATGCATATATACATATGCAATTTATAAACATCCAGGAAACATATGTGGATAGAGATTTCCACACTCTTTCATATTTAAACGAAAAGGTATCTGTTAAAACCATGTTGGTAGTCTTTTTCCTAAAATGATCTTAGAGATTAATGGTTAAGGTCCCTTTATACACAGGAATACAATTTGTTGGTGCCTGAAATTTTACCATGAGAAATATCTTAGGCTTATGCAAAACAGGAATTTTGAAGCCTGTTAAAAATATAATTCTTGAGGAGAGAACTTATCCCTTGTTGGTCCTTTACATTATTTGGTATGAGAAATACACCTTATCTCAGAGAAACACCAGCACTCTGAAGGCTAACAGCTTGGAGTCTCATCAAGTGTGATAGCAGAGAAATGGTGTGCTGACTTCCCTTTTCAACCTAGTCTCAATGTCATCTAGGACAGCCTAAGGCCATCACTAATTTCCTATGTTCAGTAAAGGCTGTGACTCACAACAGAAGCTGAAAAATGATTTATGAATGAATGAATGAATGAATGATCAGGAATAAAACTCACCCTTGCTCTGGAACACATCCTTTCTCCAACAGTACCACCTCACCTTAGAATGCTGCCAACAAGCTAACCTTGAGGCCACTATGGCTTCCTAGACCTCACACTGCATTGCGTTTTTTGTAGTCCTGCATCACATTTATTTTTACCCCAACTTGCAAGGTGATTGGATGTCCCTGTGTTGCCCCATTCAAAGGAACTGTTTAAAAGCAATGTTACAGTTAGTTTGTGGTGATAAATAAATTGTTATATATTTTTCTTCTTATCAAAATGTTTTACTAGACAGTCAACTCAAATGTAGGATATCCATAGATTTTCAGGTGGGCATCTCTTATTTACTACCTCACTTCTTCCATATGTTCCTCTTTTTTGGAGAGAGCTTTAGTTCACCTTCAAAATTACAAAAATAAACCCTCTTTGCTTCATGTAGCCTGTATCATGACATGCTGAACCCACAAAGAGCGCATCTGAACTTGGCTTAAAACAGATGTCTTATTCAATAATCTCACCCAGGTGATCTATAAAGTTTTATTTAGCTCTTCTATTTACACATATGGTACATATTAAGACTTTTATAAAAGACACAAGGCATTCTGGGAGAAGGACCTACAAAGAATTTATGAAGTGAAACAACTGTCTCAGTGCACCAAATTATTTGCTATGTTTTTAACATTTTAATTCATTGCTCATACACTTCTCTGAGTAATTGCAATGTTTAACCTTGGCCGGAAAGGGCTGCCAATCTAAAAGAGAATAATCATGTCTAATATAGGTCAAGGAGTTTTACATCTATCTGCAGGAAATAAAGGTGTTTGGAATTGTAATTTGATATCAAAAGCAGGTACCATATTGCACTTCACTATCAGAAAGAAAAAAGAAGGGGGTGGGAGGAAGGAAGGAAGATAGACTAAAATAATAAACCTTGATCAGTGAAGCAGAGACCACTAGGATTTTAAAGTACTGAAATTCTTCAGTAAGCCCTGCATTTTGCAATATGAACCCTTCTTGGCCCTTACCACATACTCAGATTAAACACCACTCAGATCCAAAGCTTGTTTATCTCTTTTACAATTGGAAGTTTCTCTGTGAATAACTTCTATAAGCCCCTTTGGTATAAAGCCCCCTTAAGTTATCTGATTTGTCAGCCATACGATTTCAACATTTGTTTCACAAGCTTGGACCCTAATTGGATTTAAATCAATAAGAGGAATTTATTGCTGCCCTTGGGGCTTTGTAATATCTGCCTGTGAAGCTTTGTGTGAGTTACTGGGGATGAAAAAGTTCATTTCTTCACTTTTTATATCAAATTGCAGTCTACTTTTCAAAATACAGCACACTATAATTTCCAAAGGGATACATTTCATACACACACAGATACACTCTAGAAACATAAATAAATATATATGTATACCTTCCTGTGCAGATAAACATATGCATTAGATATACTATCATTTCTGTTGATTTGTTTCTCTGTGTTTTAATTAACACTTAGCAGGGTTTATTAAACTAAAAAGTCTCATCAGTACGTCCTCATAAGACAATCATGGACATCACTAAATTCCTCTTCTCTTGTTAACAAGGGCTGCCCAGCCATGGGGGACCACAGCCATGCAAGGCACGGAGTTTTTGCCCCAAACTGTGTGCCAGCAGAAACCCAGCGGCTGAGGGTCAGGTACGATGTACAACAACAACGTACAACATCCACACCTCGGCCCACCTGTCTGGCTAGACAATGGGTTAGAGGACCAGGGGAGTCTCAGTGGACTCTCAGTCCACTGGAAGCCAATGAGGCCAAACCAGAGTGCTCAGCTCAAGTGAAGCACACAGCCTCTAACCCAACAAACTCAGACTCATCCTTTTGGTCTATGGAAACTTCTCCTCCAAGCCCCAAATTTGGCCTTCTGTGTAATTTGCACACGTGGATGCCCCCTACCTCCTGGGGATGTAGCATCACATGAATATGTCACCTCAGCCTTCAAGACAAAACAACAGTCGACCAATTACTGAATACCTACCATGTCCCAGGTATTTAGCGTGTATGCTCGTTCACCCTGCCAGGCAAGTATTACCAGCCCTGTTTCATGGATGAAGACAATGGTGCCGAGGCAGTCTGAGAAACCTACCCAAGGCTGATCAAGTAACAGAGCCAGAAACAAACCCAAATGTGTGTGGCTCCAAAGCAGCATGTTTGCAGCTGTACCAGAGTTTCCAAACCTGGGTCAGTTCTCCCCCATATGTGTGGTTTTATAATGAATGTTGCCACCAATGTGTCTCAACATTCCAGATGTGGGATGCCATTTTATATAACCCACTTCCCACAACTCCTCTTTAGTCTCCTCACCTACAGACACAGAGATGGAAGCCAGAGGTTGTGCCTCCTAATCTCTCCCACCCATTGAAACCTCACCCATGTACACTCCACCAAAATATATAAATGTGCATATAGATAATTCACACGTATGTGTGTGTATGTATCTGCTCACTTAATAAGAAACTGCTGGAAAAGTATATGAAGTATGAAATGCAGACTAAAGCAACAAAAAAGCACTCTGAATTGAGACTTAGGGTATGTTTGTTAAATCTGCTTTTCGATATCATAATGTGTAAGTGTTCAGATGGGAAATGCCAAGAATCTCGTATGAACAGGAAGGGCAAAAAGAGAAGACAGTGGATTTCTTCACAAACCACAATCCCTCAGTTAAATCTTTAAAGTAAGATCTTTGTTACAAAACAAAAACCAAAGTGGTCAAAACTGCCTATCAGTTCTTCATTATATAATGTAAATTATTCTCATCAGATTACTTGATCAAAGCTGGAATGAGAGATTCTAGATGTGCAGGGAGAGCAAGAGGGTGAGAATCATAGCTTTTGTAACACAGGAATGTTCAGAGGGTGATGGGCCAGCTGGCAGGCTATCACAGGGCATTTTGAACCACTTACTAATTCTAGATGTACATGAGCTGGGTGGGTGTGGGGGTGACAGAGATGGGAACCAAGATGAGAAAAAGAGTTATAGATATGGAAGATCTGAGGCACCTGGGTGGCTCTGTCAATTAAGCAACTGACTCTTGGTTTTGGCTCAGGTCACAATCTCAGGGTCGTGAGATCCAGCCCTGCATTGGGCTCCATGCTCAGCCAGGAGTTTGATGGTCCCTCTCTGCCTTCCTCTGCCCCTCCCCGGTTGGCACACACACAGTCTCTCTCTCAGATAAATAAATAAGTTGGTTTTTTTTAAATAAATGGGAGGTCTGAAAGTCCTAGGGACCAAAAGTACCCAGTATGCTAGCTTTTTGGTGATTACTCTACAATGAGGAAACCTCTCCCATCAAGCATATGCCTCATTTATTTCTATAGAATCACTTTTAGTTAGTCATTCAGCAAACATTCATTGAGTATTAACTATGGCATGTTGTGATGGGAGATCAAGAAAAATGCCTTTACTCTCAAGAAGCATGCACCTTGGAGGACTAAGTCTTATGTGAGAAACATCTAGAAAATAATGTATGGTGCCTAACAAATAAGGTGAACACTATATGTCAAAGATGATATGGGGAGAAACAGGTACATTGATCAGGATGCCAGCGCTTCATGGAAAAAGTGACTTGAATTTACCTTTGAAAGATGAGGAGGAATTTGAGACATTGAGGAAAGACAAGTTATCAAGGCAAAGAATAGCACAAGAGCATAAAGTCTAGGGGGACCCAGAAAGAAACATAGTAGGGAGACTGGCTAGACATCAAATACAGGAACCAAAGTTGGACAGATGAGCTTTATCTGCTGGATCTAGAAGCTGCACTTTAAGCTTGCAGGAGGGACAAAGGAGAGCCACTGTAGTCCTTGGGCAAAACAGAACAATTCACCTAGTAGCACTGCGCAAGGTGAATCAGAAACCATGTTTGTCACGTAACACTTTCTCTTCTGCCATATCTCTCTGACGCCAGCCAGAGAAAGTCCTCTGCTTTTAAGGGCTCATTTGGTTTAGTGGGCCCCATCTGGATGATCCAGGATAATCAACCTATTTTAAGGTTCATAACCTTAATTATATCTGTGAGGTTCCTTTTGCCATACAGTGTAATGTGGTAGGCAAAATAATGCTCCCCACCAAAGACGTCCACATCCTAATCCTGAGAACCTGTGGCTATGTTATATTACAATGCAAGGGGGAGTTAACATTGCTAATCAGCTGAAAGTAGAGAAATTATCCTGGATCATTGCAAGACTCCTTTAAATGTGAAGGAAAGAGGAAGAAGAGTTAGTGTCAGTGATGCAGTGTGAGAAAGAAAACCTGACCAGCACTGAAGGTAAAAAGGAGCTAAGAGCCAAAGAACGCAAGAAATCTCTAGAAGCTGGAAAAGGCAAGGAAACAAACTCTTCCTTTGAGCCTGGGAAGGAAGTCAACCCTATGAACACCTTAATCTAAGCTCAAAAAGACCCATTTTGGACTTTTGGTCTCCAGAACAGTAAAGATAACTCTGTGTTGTTTCAAGTCACTAAATGTGAGCTACTTTACTACAGCAGCAGGAGGAAACTAACACACATAACACATTCAAGTTTTGGGTATTACGGTGTGGACACTTCGGGAAGGGAGGGCGGATTCAGCCTGCTACAGATGTGTGCTCACCTCTTACTGAATAGCAAACTAACAGGACCAAGCAAGCACACCTGGAAATTTCTGATGACCATTTTATTGTCAAACAAAGACCTATTTTGGAAAAACCGTTATTACAACAGATGGGTATTTCAAGTACCTAGCATAGAGTCTGACATGTAACAACACTTAATAAATATTAACTGTTATTCTTACATAAGAGATCGTAAGTCCAGTTTCCTGCAGCCTGGTCACCCAGTACGCCATGAATTATTCGAAGGACTGAAATGTCAGTTATGTTGCTGTTATTTCATAATCTGACCAACAGCTTCCTTCCTCCTCCTCCCACGACCCTGGGCGTTCAACCTCCCTCCCCCTAGTCATTCTCAGCTCCTCTTGACCACTCTGCTCCTACAGGTACAGGCTCCACCCCCAATCTTTCATGATCAATAGGTTGACGCCAGTGGCAGAAAGTGCCCTTGGAAGCAGTGAGTCTCTCCACTGCAGAAGAGCAAAAGTTAAGACTGAATTCAAGAGGAGAAATAAATCAGAACTGCCACTACCCTCCTGGAAGCAGCAGGCAGAGCAGAGGAGCTGCCCAAAGGTTGTGGTTCTGAAAGTTGTACTCAGGGCAGCAAAACTGCAGGAATTCTGAGGTCCGCTGACCCGGCCATCAGAAGGTGGTAGCTTCCAGGGAGACATGGCAGGAGGAAGGATGCAGTACAGCCAACAGCAGCCAGATGGGTATTTCCTAATATGTTTATAATTTTCTTCCATTTGAAATTTAAGATTTATTTTCACTGACTTTTTCTTGACTCTTTTCCTTTTTTTAATGTTGGCATTCACCCATGACATAGACACTAGAACACTGGCATTGTCGTTTTCCTCCACTGTTGCAGTAACTGACCAGTACTGTCATTGTGCTACAGTAAGTGCATAGGTCATGACAGTGACCCTGTAATCCTAAGAGGTACTTCAAATTGATGGGCCGAAGGGATGAGGGGAAAATGGCTAATAGCTACTGAGTTTGAAGTGAGGAAGCCCAGACCAGAAGAGTCTCCATGAAAAGAGAGTCAATGTGATGGCTTCCAGGCATCCGGAGGGCAAGAGAACAAGAGGCTCATGGTTGGCTGCACATAAGAAGCAGTTTGCGGCAAAGTCTATTCTTCAATGGAGCGGAAAACCAAAGCCTGTATTTTGGAGAAAAAGATCTGAATATCATCTTGTAACAAGACTCCATGAGAGCTGATGATAGCCCACACATGACCTGAACAAGGCTGTAAACAATTTACTCTATGAACAAATTAGTAATGTGTGTCAGCTTTTAAGAAAACCATGTACATGTAGACAGTCAGTGAAGGGGTCAATTCAGGTATAAACTTTTAAGAATGAGGTCCTCTTTTAAGAACAGAGGTCTCCCTAACATAAACTCAGCCCAGAGAAAGGCAAGTGACAAAAGGAAGAGGAGGGAGAAGCAGGAGGCATCTCATGAAGGTAGGTCCAAAAATTTCCAGGGGACTCAGAGGAGCAGGGAGACACCATTTGCAGATAGAGTGGTCTGTCGGAGCTTCACGGAGATGGTTCTCTCACAAGCCCTTCTGTATCTGGGAGCACAACTGCTGATTCTCCCCTTACCAAGGAACAGCCTCCTTTTTCCAAAGATCACCTTTTACTACTAGTAGTGAAACTTCAGGAGGGACCTTCCTGGAGAGGTAAAGGAGGAAGGAAAAGCCCAGTGCAGGTGGTCAACCAGAAGTATAAACCTCGGTTATCGGTGGGAAGTGGAGGCTACTGTCAGGTCACATTCACATCCCAATAGCAGCATTCTCCCTGAACAGATAAGACAGCATTTGGGGTGAGGGGGCATCTTGAACAAAGGGAAGAAGGAAAGCAGATGTTCCTCTTCCAGTAGAAGGAAGGGGCCAATAGGCTGAAATACAGGAAGAACAGTTAGAGAGGACAGATACATCAGCAGCCCAGAACAAATCAATCCACGATGTGTTGTTATATATAAAGTTTTATTGAAACCCAACCATGTCCGTTTGTTTATGTACTGTCTATGGCTGTTTTCACACTACCTCAGAATAGTTACAACAGAGAATGTTCTACAAAACCTAAAATACTGCCCTGCCCTTTGCAAACACACCCACACAAACTGCTGACCCCCAATGCAGATCACGATGTATGTGTTTTTGAAATACTGTAAAATCTCACCCTAATACTAAGGTATTAATACAAATAGAACTTGGTGGTAGGTCCTGTGTAAGAAAATTACCCAGTGTGGGAACTAAGGAATCCTTTTACATCCAGAGAACAATAATAGAAACCAATTCCAAACTTTTACTCATTCTGTGAATACATTAAAGGATTTAGGAGAAAATATTCAGTCACCAACATTTGTCAGTTTTGCAGAGCGAGTAGTCAACCCATAAAAAGAACACTACTGTTCTGAATGACTTGGGTGAAAAAGAAAAAAAAAAGTAAACACATGTTATATGAATATTTCCACTTACCATTTTTATTCATTTGAGAGTGTCCCCTAAAAATACTGCCATACCAAACTGTCCTAACAAACATTATTCTCTAAATAGTACACGGTTTTGACTGGACATGTAGAAATAATTTGCAAGGACCCACTTTGTGCAATAGGGAAAAAAAGAACAGTTTTTGAATCTCAGGCAAGTGCAAAGCTATTTCCACCTTTGTGTGGTTTAAGACTGGTAGAGAGAAATGTAATTAGGTGCAGTGGGAGAGAAAGGAGAAACTTTTATCATTCTGAATAGGTATTTTGCTTAAAACTGAAGGCCACCCTAACATAAATAAGAATTTGAAGTATAAGTGACATTTCTTAAGTATCTATACCCTTACATGTCCTTCACCCCACCTTAACTACCCCCGACACACACATACACAAAGGCTTTTCTGAACCCTTAGGAATGTCTGATAAACTCTCAATTACCGAAGCAAACCATGGAAAGCAGTTCTATGGAATTATTAACACTGGAGTTAATTCATACTGACATTGGGATTAATTTATTCTGACTTACACATAATAAAATTAATCATTCCAATTTTAATTAATGCCCTTCTTTTAGACTCCTCCACTAAATAGAAGCTCCACGATGGGGGGGTGGAGCTAGCGTCAAATCAATTAGTAACTTTGAAGGTTCATTGAAGTTCTTGCTTTCATGTTAAAAAATGATCATATTAAATTTCAATTTGGAGAGCCCTTTTCTCTCCATTTAATATGGCTTGTCTTACTTCTTTAAAACATTCTATTTCCTTGTTGGTCAAGAAAACAAAACTATCTTGGAGGTAAAATAAATCCCTCAATTACCAGGAATGGAATTTGAAAGGCTGCCTCTAATCATCCAATAAAGTTTTTTTAAAAGGGGGGAACATGACTCAGTAGGATAAGGACTTCATTCAAGTATTAATTGCTTTCAAAATCATCCAACTTGATACTGCATTAACTGTTTAAAATGCCAAACCACATCGTTGCTCAGTTGATCTTGGAAAGCTTCGAAAACCACAAACTAGAGCCCAAAGATAAAAGGTCAGTGAATTGGTTACTTCCAGAATGAGATCAACTTTTGAAAGAAAACAGACTATAAGAATGTGTTTGCCACATTCACTTGACTTGATCAAAGTAGCTCTGGATATTAATTTGGGAGAGGGAGCAAATCACAAATGAGTAAGACACGAGCTTATCTGTAATGACATGAACTTTGGCTTCACTTCTTGCATTTACGAATAGGTCTCTAGCCTCACCGGGAGATATGGGCTGGGACAGGAGGCAAAAGGCATTGCCCGAAATCTGAGACAGCATTACCAAGTGGGTCATGACATGGTTGCCCTAGTCTGACCAGAATCATAATTCTGGCTGTCCTACTGAACATCTCAGCCTTGGCCAACTTCTTCCCTAAACCTGTTTCCTTGCTGTAAAACAGCAATCACATCAGTACCAACCTCAAGAATATTGTAATAATTAGTGGAGATAACGTGTGCAAAGGGCTTGACCGAGAGAAAAATGTGGTGTAAATATTAGTTTCTATTATTTCTTTATTATTATTACTAATTATTGTTATTGTTATTATTTAAAGTATTTCATTCGGTTTGAAAGGAACTCATCCAATAGCCCACCACTGCCACCACCAAGAACTCTTGAGTTCTGCTTTACTTTTGTTGTTGAATAACCAGCAGGACAGAAAAACTATTTCAAAATGTTTCCTTCATGTAGGGTAATGGTTCTCAAACTTAAGCAAGACTTAGGCTTTCACTGGGAGAGCTTGTGAAAACATGGATGGCTGGACCCCACTTCCAGGGTGTCAGATTCAGTACATCCATGGGAGGGCTAATACCTTGTATTTCTACCAAGTCTCCAAGGGATTGATGCTGAAGATCTGGAGATCAATTAGAGAACCACTGTTCTAGAAGTTTATTCTGTACTTAGGCATCTTTGATTTAGAGGGAAAAGAGACTGAGACTGACACATTTCTGGAGGAAACAAGAGAGAGAATGGGAGATGAATTTGCATCATCTCCTTAATAGCCACAAGCAAGAAGACAAGGACAAACCCATTTGTCAACCAATGCCAATGCAATGGGAGACCCTCAGTGTGGTCCATGCGAGGGTTCAAAGTCAACTGTGGAAAGGGGATATGTTAGACTCCTAGAACCAGGCTGAGAAATAGGAGAGGAGGACAAGCAAAAAATTCAAAACAAACCTTGTGAATGATGATCTCTTAAGCTCCATTTGCAAATATATTCAAAGACAAGGTCATGTTGCTCAGTAGCAATGAAACCTAAGTCACTTGATCCTTCAATGAATTATTTCAAGAAGTTGAAACTTCATTTGAACTAGATGGCTTATGTCATTTATAATGTAGTTCTGACTACCTTTATACAAACTGCATTTTTTCTAGCATTAATTTACAACATTTCATGATTAAACTGCACATAAAAGCACAGGTAAGCACTCATAAGACAGAGACACAAAAGGTAATAATTGCTTTGCAATCCAACTCAACCTATATTCCTGGCACTACTGTACTCCTAAAATATGCACTGGGAACTCTAGGCAGGAGTTCTATTTTCACCTAGACTAAAGAGGCAACATGGAATAATTTAGCCCTGCTGGACAATATTTCACCTGGCAACAACCCAAAACCATTCAACCTAAAAATATGTTTTAGAAGGAAAAAAATGCAAGGTAGGTTAAGACTTCACATTTCCATTGCTACAGATACAGATATACTGCCAATTAATTCTCCAAATCACTTCATTCTGGAGACATCCTGAACATAAAAATGAATAGTAAGTAATATCAATACTGCATTCCTGAAGTTTCTTATTTCCAGAAGCATTTTATAAATAAAGCTAATCCCCTGAGACATCCTGTGAAGAAATGATGTATGGTATTAAAAAAAAAAAAAAAGCTTGGAAATTGGGGAATGTGATATCCTTTTCATAGAACTTCCCAATTTACTAAGTTGCAAACATACACACGTGCTTAACTTTGTTCAGTTCAGAGGTTCACAAATTATTAGTAAGCAGAAAATCCTGTTTTCATGTTCATGGTATATCTCTCCCAAATATAAAGTTCTGAGTTGACAAATTATTCTTTTCTTTCAATACTTAAAAGAAGGCATTGCCATAATCTCCTTCACTCCATCATTTCTGATGAGAAGTCAGTGATCATTCACAGCACAGTCCCCTTCATGTAATGGATTGCTTTTCTCTAATCGTTTTCATGATCATTCCCATGATTTTGATTTTTAGTGCTTAAGTGTAGCTTTCTTTGGGTTTCTCCTACCTGGGTTTTGCTAAATTTCTTGGAACTGTAAATTTGATATTTTTCAGGGGCATGTGGGTGGCTCAGTCAGTTAAGCAACTGACTCTTGATTTCGACTCAGGTCATGATCTCAGGGTCATGGGATCAAGCCCCATCTAGCCCCACACTGGGTTCTGCGCTGGGGATGGAGCCTGCTTAAGATTCTGTCTCTTCCTCTCCCTCTGACCCTCCCCCCCACCCCAATCCATCCCCCTCCTCACACTCTCTCTCCAAAAAAAAAAAAAATTGATATTTTTCACTAAATTTGGGAAATTTTTAAACATGATTTGTTGCATTTTTTCTGCCCCAGTCTCTTTGTTCTCTTTTTGGGACTGCAATTACACGTGTATCCTCTTCTGCTTGATGTGTCCCACAAGTTGCTGAGGCTCTATTAAGCTTTTTCAGTCTCTTCTTTTTTTCTTCTGTGTTCTTCAAATGGAATGATATCTACTGATCTGTTTTTAAGTTCACTGACCCTTTCTTCTTCCTTCTTCAATTTGTAGTTAAGTCCATAGAACAAAATTTTCCATTTTAGATATTTCACTTTTCAGTTTGAAAGTTTCCGTTTGGTTCTATGTATGGCTTCCATTTCCCTATTGAGATTCTCTATTGTTCACTCCTTATAACAAAAACTTTCATTGTTTAAACATATTTGTAGTAGCTGCTTTAAAGTCTTTTCCTACTATTCCAACATCTGTGTCTTCTGGGGGTCTGTTTTTATTGACTCCTTCTTTTGGCGATATATCACATTTTCCTGCCAGATTTTTTTCTTTGACACTGACCATGTTAAATGACATATTTAGGACTTCTGCCGTCATTCTCTGGTAACAGGAATGTTGATTTTTTTGCTTTAAAAAGTTTGTAAGTTACTGACTCATCACTTTAAACATGTGGATGGTTTTTATTCCTTGGTAGGATGGGTCTATTTCAGATTTACCCTCAGTCAAAGGAAAAAAATTATTTTACCAAGAAATAAAGCCTACAAAATACTGCTTACCTAGCCACAGAAAATCTAAATTTTGTACAAATAAAACAGAAGTAAAATCATTCTTTATGTGAGCACGGGTTTTCAAGATGTCCAGTTCTTCCAGTATAATTCCAAAAGATAAACTATATTTATTCTGAGGAGTTGGTGAGATTTTAAGTCGTACAAAATTCACAGCATGCATCAATCAGTTTTATTTTTCTCAGATGGGCAGAAAAGTTTTAATAACTGGCCTAAATGTCCAAATAAAAACCAGAATACCTTACAATGTATCTGCTGCAGTTAAAATAGACTCTTTTCCTATTTTTTCAATAATTTTTCCATAAGGGTTATAATTTTTCAAAAATCAAATAGAAGAATATGTTTGCATGTAATACAGCCCTGATTTGATTCCATCTTTACCACTCTTGGCAAACTCTTAACCTCTATAAGCATCTGTCTCCTCGCCTGTAAAATATCTGTAACAACAGGTACCTCTTAAGCACAACAGCAGGTACAGAGTTATTGTTCAGTAAATAGTTATTTTTAAAGGCAGAGATCTCTGCCTTTAGATCATGAGGTAGAAAAAATTTAATCCAACAGCTAAAATATAGTTTTCCTGTTCTGCATAATTAGAGGCCAGCTAAAATCAAAACTCACACCACTTGCTGTGACTCACGTACTCCACATAACAACCAGAACTGCATGCTCACAAGCAAAAATAGTTAGTTACAGGTCTGAAAGGACAACTCGTGATTCTGCCCCCACCCTATCCCACTGCCACCTGAAATATGCCCCCCTTCTATTACAGATCCCAGCAGCCTCCACATGTAGCATGATGCCCCACCAGCTGCCCTTCACACTCTCTCTCCTCGCTAACCTGCTGTCAATCCATTCTGCTGCCTAACTGTCTCTCACATCTCCACCACCTTCTCACCCCCAGTAGTCACTGTTTTGCATGATATCTTCATCCTCTTTTTTCTGCACCATTTCCAACAGGCTCCTCATTTCCCTGCTTTTAATTCATCTTCTATGTCACTGCCAGAATAATATTCCTACAACCAATACATCTGCATCCTTCACCTCCTTTCAGCTGCCAGAGGCTTCCCAATGCCTAAAAGATGGAGTCCATGCTCAGGCATAGCCCATATGAGACCCTTCCTTCCCAGTCAAGCCTCAACTACATGTTAGCTTCTACATCCCTTCTCCCCAGTAGCCACCCTCCAACATTCCAGCCTCATGTGGTGTGCTCACTGTTGTCTGGACAAGCTCAAGTTCCCAGCTCTGCATATGTTCTTATCTATGCCTAGGGTAAGGTAAGAACCCCTCCTCTGTGGAGGACTCCCATCTAGGACAGGGCTCACAACTGACCCTCTCTACTGGATTACAGGACCATTCCACTGTACCATAATTACATGTTCATATTCATGTTCTCAAGGCTATGAGCTCCCAGAGGACAAAGACAATGCTCAGCGTAGTATCTGGTTCATAGTACATGCTCAACAAACATTTATTGAATTAATAAATGAACATCACTTCTACATTTCTGTGGCTAACATTCCACAGATATGCAGTATTTGGATATTAAAGCCCAGAAATTAAAAAGAATGGAACAAAATATTGGCCTCAGTGCAAATCCCACCCCCCCCAAGGACAACAATCAAACAAGGAGACTCAGTATTAATCATAATTATAATCACCTTTATCTGCATTCTCCCAATACCAAGAGAACTGAAAATCTTTTCTTTTTATAAGATCAAGGTCACATCTATACTGATCAAAGCCCGATTTAGCAACTCTCAACTTTTCCTAGATCCTACATTTTAGTTATAATGCTTTCTTTTCAGATCATATGAGGTTTTAAAAAATTTAATTTGGTTTTGTCAAGCAAAGATTAATATTGGATACTTTAATCACAAAACTCGCGTTTGGCATTGGGTCTTGGCAGAGAGCCCCACGTGTATTTTCTCTGAGACTAAATTACTCATTTCTAATACAAACATAAGAATAAAGCAAAAACCAGCATTGTGTAAACAAAATATGTTACTTTCTAGTTCTCAACAGAAAACTAGTGCCACCTCATTTAACCACATGGGATCTCGTGTACGGCAGAGAAACCATAGATTCTTGTCAAGCATTCATCATAATCCAAAAAAAAAAAAAAAACTCTACTCAGTAGCCTTTTTCCACTCAAACTTCTTTCTTCCCAAACTTTGAAGCATCATTATTTTTGCAAATACAGAACCAAGTATCCCTGATTCTTATCGTCATCCAAACAATTGCAACCAGCTGTGAAAACTAGCACTGGAATCAAGTCCATCTCTAGGGCGTCCCCTCAAAGCTACCAGGCATGATTGTTTTCAGCAACAAATATTAGTGACCCTCTTTCCCAAAATTCTGACTCTGCAGACCACTTCTTAAAAAAAAAAAAAAAAGATTCAACCCTACAAAATCCTTTAATACTTCTTCATTTCAACTCAATCAAAATTATGCAACCTCTCCTAAGAAGACCGATTATCTTCTCTCCCACTGATCTGCATTTAGTTGCCAAATAATGCATTTACTACAAATACAAAATACCTTTTTCCATCCCTGTAATCTCAACACATTGTCTAATCAGCAAAAGTAATTCTCCACTCTTTTCAAAGTGAAACTACATCCTCTTTCCTTCTCAACTTCCTCATAAGAACCTCATTTCCCAGACTTTGTTCTCTAAATTCCCATCAGAAGCTTCCTACAAAACCCTCCCCAGTCTGCGTTTTGCTTCTGGTAATGTTTGGTATGACATCAGCACGGCGTCAGTCACTTTGGTGCTTACAGAGGTAGGGAAACCATCCTGGAGAACCTCAAAACTCCATGACGAGAAGCTTCAGGTACTATAAACAGAATGTCACTTGTTTTTCAATTGTCTAAGGTCAAAATCCCACATATAGATCCATTGTGTAACAAACTCCATCTCTGCCAGTAGGCATGTTTCTCTTTACACTTAAAAGAGCTGTCCAAACTAATTATGGCATTTGCAATCTCCTCCTTGACAACACTCTCAAAAACCCACCTGTGGTTTGAAACTCTTCTGCGGGACTAAGTCCCTCGCGCTGCTTTTCCTCTGAATTCAGTTTGGAACACATGACTTCATAAAGCTTCTCCCTTGGACACATGCCTCTCTATCCCAAGCAGGGCCAAGACGAAAATGATGTTTCTTTAACACCCTAAGCTTCCTGGTAAATGCCACAGGTGTCTATATATGCTCATGGACAAGGGAGAAAGGCAATTTGTTTTGCTTTGCCTAATTTCTCTCTCAAAACTTTTCACTAACAGTAATAATCCTGAAGGTATGGAAATGTTACTCATTTTAACCAGAGTCTGTTTTTGCAGATCATACAAATATTCTGACAACTTCTTAAAAATTACCTAGAGCACAAAATCACAGCGTTCCCAGGGCACCTGGGTGGCTCAGTCGTTAAGGGTCTGCCTTAGGCTCAGGTCACGATCCCAGGGTCCTGGGATCGAGCCCTGCATCAGGCTCCCTGCTCCGCTGGGAGCCTGCTTCTTCCTCTCCCACCCCCTGCTTGTGTTCCCTCTCTCGCTGGCTGTCTCTCTCCCTGAAATAAATAAATAAAATCTAAAATCTTAATAAATAAATAAAATCTAAATAACAAAACAAAACAAAAACAAAAACAAACCCTGCAGCGCTCCCTACCAGGAAAATCAGCATTGGGGGTCGGAGTGGGCAGTACCACTCCTTTAATTAGCTAACTGCTAAATAATACTTGAACCTATTTTCCAATTTACAAAACACTTTTTTTTCCCTACACTCTCTAGAACTCTAGTATTAGACTCATTTTACTGAATGAGGAAACTGAGGCTCAGAAGTTTGTGTGACTTGCCCAAGGTCAGAGTGAAACCACCTGGTGGGGCTGAAACTTCCATGAAACTCACACAAAAATATCCCGATTCCCAGGCTCATCCCTCCCTCCTTGTCATACCAGGCTCCCTTGGGTCCAGGGAATATTTAAGTCCTTCTTATCATGCGTCCCTCCTTTGGTTCCAATTTGTCTGGTTGGTTTCCTTTGGTGTTACGATTGGTTTTTTTCACAGACCAAACTGTGACAGGGGCTTCATCAGGTGATCGTGGGTGGATAAATAAGTGAATTGTTCTCTTTTCTGTAGGAATACAATCACAATTCGCATACAATAGCCACCACTGATTCTTGCCCAGGCTAGCTGGGGTTTAGAGAGCTGGAAGACCTCACCCATGGCAATTCCAAATATAATGCTTTACATTCGAGTGACAATCAAGCATCTCTCAGATTCACATTAGCCAGAGAACCAGGAGTCAACATGGCCCACCGGAAGGAGATCATCCTCCGTACTACAGAGCCTCCAGATCATGAAATAGTATGACCAGGGGAACCACACAAGCCAATACAATCTTCATTCATGTCACATCTAAAAAATAAGTCCTTTAAAGGAAACAACTGAACGTCGTACAAGATGCTTACAGGGTCCACTTTCAAGTTCCTGAGTTCCACTGCGCAGAAACACACACATATAATTGAGGAGTTTAGCTTTGCTGCTTACATACCAGTCTAACAATAAACAAGCTGGAAGTCAGTTCCTCTATTTATGTCGTGCTGTGGGCACCCACACCCATTTATTATCTGTGGGACCCAACGCACCGCAAACCTTAGTGGCAACAAATAGTTCCAAAGAAAGAACCGTCCGCTGAACAAGTAAAAACATGAGTGGATTCCAAAAAGTACAAAGCTTAGCTAAACAACACTCACCAGGCAGAAGAGGGCCTTTTAGAACCTGCTCCGAATCCTTCGACTGAAGCAAAATGTTTTTGGCAACTGGAAATCGTTAAAATTTCCTATTTTCTGATTATCGCAAGTGCTTACCTCTGCACATCCGGTCTCCAGCTGGGTCTGTCAGAACAAGAAATCTCCTAAGGAAAGCTGGTTCTCACCATCTTTTCAGGCCAATTCAGCAAGTTGCAAAATGGAGAAGGTTTGCCATGACAGAGGAGAAAGGAGGGTGCCCTCAGCCTGTGAAGTCCCCCAAACCACAGATACTAACGCACCAAGTCAAGGACAGAAACAGAATCCTGCTCAGAAAGAGAAAACTTTTACCCTGGGAAAACAGAAAGAAAAAGAAGAAGAAGAAAAGGCTGGAGAATTTCTCCAGTCAATGTGTATATATGTGACAAACTGAACACAAAGCTCCACAGAGGAACAAAAATTCAAGAGTGAGGATTCTTAGAGAACACAGAGTATCCTGTAGGATTAGCTCCACTTGCGAACGAAAGAAACAGCAAAATAGCAGTGGTTTAAAGAAGACAGACGTTTCTTTCTCTCTCACAAAAATGAAGTCTGGAGTAAGGAACCAGGAGCTAGTGTGGCAGCTCCCAGGCATCAAGGTTCCAGCTGCCTATCCCTCTGTACCCGTCCTTTGCACAGGGCTCCCCCCAGATGGTCTAAGAGGGCCTCTCAACCTTCAACCATTACATTCATATTCCCACCAGAAAAGAGCAAGAAGGAGCAGAGAAGCAGGTACCCTCCCTTTCAGACTCCTGCTGACATCCCACTGGCTACCACGAACTTGTTATGTGGCCATAACTAGCTGCAAGGGAAAATCGTAAAATAGGCACTCCCAGTTGGCATTTGCATTTGTGCAAAGATCAATATTCCACAGCTCGAGAGACTTCAAGGCCCTGCCAGCCATGTGTCCGTCAAATAAATATATATGGGCTGCTTCCTGTTGCCAGGCACTGGGCTCTGCAGTGGGTGCTGGGTGCGTGGTGAGGAACAGACCAGAACAGCCCCTACCCTCAGGCTTCAGACAGTTCAGTGGCCACCACCCCAAAACCATGAGAAATGGCCTTTGCAAACACGTCTATGTAACATGTTTTTGTTTAGCATTTTATTCTGAAATAATCTCAGATTTGTCCAAACAGCAAGAACAGTTACACCCTTTACCAGATCTACCATCAACACTTAACCATGTTTCCTTTACAATATATTCTCGATCTCATTCATTCTCTTTCTCCCACCTTCCCTTCTCCTTTCCCCTTCCTCCCCACTCCTGTCTCTCTCTCTCTCTCTTCCTCCCTTCTTCCTCTCTCCTTCTCCCTCCCCCTCCCTCTTCCTTCATCCCTCACTCCCTGCTTCCTCTCCCCCTTTCTCCTCCCTCCTTCCCTCACATGCATTTGAGATTAAGATACAGACTACAGATGTCACCCCTCCTTCACACCTAAAATGTTCAGTTATATATTTCTCAAGAACAAGAACACTCTCTTGCATAACTGTCATAAAAGTATGCCACCATCCATGTCAATGAAGTCCTTTATAGCAATTATTTTCCTGGCCCAGAATTCAAGATCGCACACTGCACTTGGTTGTCCTGTCTGGAACGGCGTCTTGGCCTTTCTTTGTCTTTCTTGGCATTGATATTTTTTAAGAGCACAAGCCGATTATTTTGTAGAGTAAATGTTCCCAAAACAGGAATTCCGTTCAAGTGGTACTTCCCAGTGCAGCGTATCAAGAGACACCAGTGATGCTAACTTTGATTATTTGTTTAGGTGATACCCACTTGATTTCTTCACTGAAAAGGTGCAATTTTCCCTTTCTTCAATTGATAATTTATGGAGACATGCTTTGAGATTATGTGAATATCCTGTTCCAAATCAAACATTCACCCACCGGTTCTAGTGCTCACTAATAATCCTTGCCAGGACCAATTATTATGATCGTTGCAAAATGGTGAGTTCCTAGCTCCATCATTCTTGCCTTATTTATTAGTTGACACTGTGTAATAAGCAAGAGCTTTCCTTCCTCACTTATTTATTTGTTTATATCAGTTTATATCAGAATAGCCTCATAGATTCTTATTTTATTCAATGGGTTACAATCCACAACAGATATTATTTATTTTATTTTGAGGGTCAGTGTGTACCCTATTTGGTCAATGGAAATCAAGCTGGTTTCTTTTCCTTTTGAAGTAATCTTTTTTTTTTTTTTTCTTTTTAGCATTTCCTTGCTTTAGAGCACAACAAATCATGTGTTTAGTGATCCTGGAGGCATCCGGGTTTCTTGAAGATGCTTAACTAGAGACAATTTCATCTTACACAAGGAAAAGCAACCTAAACATCTCTCCCGTCTAAAACTCCACCATTACCAAGAAACAGATATAACCCTAAACAAGACAGATTCTACATTTTATATTTTAATTAATTATTGTTTTTATGAATAGCTGAGTGTTGACATCTCTCACATTACTGAAATTAAATATACCAGGTAATACTCTATGGTAAGCAGGCAATAACTTAGTTACAAGATAAATACAATATATGATATTTTGACTTAAATGTCAAGGAGATCAGGATATATTCTAAAGAACTTAATACAAACTCATAGAATTGTGTGCTTCCCCATTAAAAGTTGGCTCTAAAGACAAATACAAGTGTCTCTCTCTTTCTCTCCCTCCCTCCACCCTCCCACTTCCCCTCCACCTTAATGCAAAAGTCAAACTCCACTTTTAGCATCCGCACTGATTTATAATGACATGTATGCCATACTACCTCTCTCTCCTCTCCTTCCAAAGAAATTAAGAGATGGCAAATACATTATAAAATATCATTAGTTCACTGAATACTACAGAAATAAATATATTCGCTGGGCTTTCATTGTGCTCCTAGCTTTATATCCCAAGTATTACACCAGGTGCAAAGGACATACAAGGAGGAACAAAGACCCAGTTCCCAGCCTCTAGGGCTTAGAGGCTTCTAGGACGTGGAACTCCACAAGTAATTCTAATAAAAAGAAAAACTAGAATGAGCTAAGCAGGATGACTGCATCGTAAGAACTGTGGACACTTAGAAAAAAGGTATGATTCACTGCACTTGGAGTAAAGGCAGAAGAAGGGTAGACAAAGGGCAGTCTCATCTGCTACAATCCTCTCGGCAGAGCATACAAGTGATGAAGGATACTTCAAACTAAGGAAGCATTAGCAAAGGCATCGAACATAAAAACACACAAAATGTGGGAAATGGTCCAGAATGCACGAAAAGATGTAGAGAGATGAAGATGGTACATGACTTTGACCCAAGCATCAAAGCAACCCCTTAGCATCTGATAAGGACAGATCTTTACAAACACTGGCCACAGAAGGGAGAAAAGGAAATCTGCCTAATCACCAACATTTTTGTTCATTTGGCCTCTTTCCATACAATCTTCTCACATCCAATGTGCAAAAGACTGCAGAAAGGAGAAGAACAAGCAGTATCAACTAAATAACATTTTCCCAAATAAGAAATTAGCCAAATAGCATCTGTCCAAACAAACATAAAAATTCTAAACTTCAGAACACTTAGATGAGATTTTTATTTTAATCACAAAGAAAGTCTCCCTTTCTCAGTAATCCTGGCAATTTTCAACACATGCCATTGCACAACATGCTCTTATTGAAAGATGGGCTGGAAAACCATCTGAGACCATGTGGGACCAGCTTCAACTGATTGTTCATGTCAGAGGACTGTGTCAATTAAAATTGCTCTCAGGGCGCCTGGGTGGCTCAGTCGGTTAAATGTCTGCCTTCGGCTCAGATCATGATCTCAGGGTCCTGGGATCGAGCCCCACGTTGGGCTCCCTGCTCAGCGAGGAGTCTGCTTCTCCCTCTCCCTCTGCCCCTTACCCTGATCGTGCTCTCTCTCTCAAATAAATAAAATCGTAAAAAAAAAAAAAAAAATCTGCTCTCCCAACCAATACATGGACACACATAGTCTCATTCCTAAGATGTCAGCATCCCCCTGGGTAGGGTTGAAGGGAAGCTTTCGTGTTCCCAGTAAAAGGGTACAGATTACAAAGGCTCTCCTCTTTTGCCCTCCATAGTCCTGGGATGGAAGTTTCCTCCATAACAACAATCTACTTTCTATTTAACTGAAACCTTCTTGAGCACAAGAACCGCTTCTTTAGACCCACCTTATAATTCAGTCTGGCTCCTCACCCAAAAATAAAAGATCCATAACATTTGCTGAAAGTAAAGCCTGTAAGACAGGGACATAAGGGGAAGCATTCTGACAAACCCACCAAAGTCAGTGTATTTTTACCCCACCCCTGTAATCAGCATTAATCAAATCTACGGCCCCCACCTCTTTCAAATGCCACAATCCCTTTTAAGCCCACAATGCTGCTGACCCACATATAGTACTTTGATAACCCAGTACTTGAAAATATGCTTAAAGTCCAAAAGTCACTATGAATCCATAATGATTTTAAATATTTCTTTCAATAAAGCACACGAGGTTTGGAAAGTACTTGATATATTTGCAAGGTATATGTTTTTGGTCTATAGGAAATGCACATAGGGTTCACAGACATCTTTTTTTTTTTAAGATTTTATTTGTTTATTTGAGAGAGAGCGAAAGAGAGCACAAGCGGGGTGGGAGGGAGGAGAAGGAGAAGCAGACTCCCCACTGTGCAGGGAGCCCTATATGGGGCTCTATCCCAGGGCCCCAAGGATCATGACCTGAGCTGAAGGCAGACAGTTAACCGACTGAGCCACCCAGGTGCCCCAGGGTTCACAGATGTCTTAAAAAAATTTTCATGACTCTCTCGAGTTCAAGATCCATAGGTCAAAAAGTATTAATCCATAATAAGAGCATTTTATTTGAATCTACTGCATTGTCAGTAGACTACCCAAAACCCCAAGATGTGAGTTGTAACAGAGCCATGACTTTGCCTTCTGCTCTGGCCAGCTTTAATCTAGTTTTAAATTTCTGAAGCAGGCTTCTGCTCCTATTTATAATGTGAAGTTTAAAAAAACATGTTAACACTTATGAAATTGTTATGCTACATAAAAATTCCCCTGAGTCTGAGATGCCCATAAGAAATGCAAGAGACGAAAAATAATTTGCTCTATCACGCATTTTCTTATTTACCAGCAGGCATTAATAGCTTCAAATCAAAGTTAAATTTCCTATTTAGAGAGGCCAATGATTGAAATAAAAAAGATAAATAGCATCAGTTTCTTAACATAACGAAAGCAGGCATCTGCTGAGCTCCAAGACAGACTTTTTCAAGTGCATTTTACAAGCAATCAACAGTCTATCAATTTCTTCCAGGCCTTGGATCAAAATGAATCCATTTGCCCTCTCCATCTACAACCCAAGAAATGAGTTTTAATGACCATGTAAGGCAAAGATCATGCGCTTTCAGCCATAAGCCAAAACAAAAAGAAAAGTGAGAAGAAAAGAATTAAAAAAAATAATTCCCCAAAAAACAATGGCTTTGAAGCAACAGTCAAACTTATTTTTGTCCAATTTAGCTGTGACTTTCAGCCCACCAAAGAGCCTGTAGCCACTGAAAAAGAAAGACAGAAGAAAGAAAAGGTGTCCATCGCCCCCTGGGAGAGCTAAAAAAAAAATGTCTGAAAGATAACAGCAGTGAGCAAGAGAGCTCAGCGAAATGCAGGAGTGGAAAGAGCTTCAGTCCCATTAGTTGTGAGGAAAGCAGGAGGAGAAAAGCAAGAAAGGGAGAGAGTCCACACAAAAGTGAAAAAACACAGATATGGCCCCAAATCACAGAGCAAGTCTACCTTACGGGTAGAGATCCCTGCAAATTAGGTTTTATTTCCAAAGACTCCCTCCAAGTTTTTGCTGAATGCTTGCCCTGCTCCGAGGGACCCTGCCAGCACACGTCCCCTCCTGTTCAGAGTACACACATATCTCACGGGCCAGCCTCTGTCCAACAAGGGCATTAAATTACATTATGAAGAAAAACGCCAGTTCTCTGGGCCAAGGAGTAAAGAGATCAGCATTGAGTCTGTGCTATTTACCATTAACACAACAGAGAGAAGGAAACACCAATTAGTACGTTTTCTTAGGCTCTGTATTCTTCCTTCTCTAGACCACCTTACTTCCAGAAAACCACTGAGCTGTATCACTCAAATAGTCTGTCAACATCCTAAAACAGATATTGGCTGTTCTCTATACGTGAATATTTAAGTATAATTTCAATCTCTCCAAGAGGATTCCCACAGGGGGAATACTAATTTGAATTTTCTTTGGTTGTACAACACTCTCCCAAATTTGCACTTTTGCAAAGCCATTCATTTTCTACAAAGCATCTAGCTCCTAGAGAAAAGACAAGGGGGTGGGGTGGGGAAGGGGGGCGGGGGGGGGGGGAGGGTGCCCAAGCTAACTGATGCCAGATGAACTTTCCTGGATTCAGAGAGCTTTGTTTTGAAGATTTCCGCCTTGTATTAAATCAAAGTGGCAAAGCAGGTCTTGAAGACTAGTGAACTACATTCTCTACCCAGAAGGTCAGGGCTGCCAAAGTTGGACATATTTAACTTTCTGGGGTAAAGAACCCACACTGTCCTAGAGTGAACTTACGGAGCCATTCACATTTTTAACCAACAACTACCAATGTTTCTCGAGAACTAAGACTCAGACAGCCTGAGACTGGATCTTTTTGGCTATTTTGGCCAAAACAGCTGTTTGCCCCCCAACACCATTTCTACCCCAGACTCAGAGACCAGAGGGATTCATTTTATAATGTGGACCAAAATTACTTTACTTGTTTTGGACGTTGTAAAAGCATCATTACTTAAAATGATAGGCTGCTTTTTCAGTACAGAGATTTGGCAGAAAGGTAAGAGTGATATCCAAGTTATAAAAACCTTAAGATTTATAGCAGATACCCATAGTTGGGCTACACCCTTATAAACAAGGACAAAAATCATTTTCCAGCAATGGGCCAAAATGCAGAAGCTGCAGGCCAGGACTATAGGATAATGAGGATTCTTTTTGTTCGGTGGCACTTACTAAAGTAAGGCTATGTGCGAGGAAAATTCCAGGGAGAGAAATGTCTGCATCCCTTTCTGCATCTCCCAGTTGAGCAAGCACACTTTTGACAAGGAAAGGGTACCCATAAGCAAGGACAGGTACGTGTCCACGACCTTCTGGTTGGTATCTTGGAGAACCCTCAAGCATGGCTGTCTCGCTTTTCTCCACACGCCAACTCTGTTCCACATAGAACGTTTCATGACACAGAATTTGAAGGCTGACCTTCAGTGGGTTCAAGGAAAATTCTTCCTGTATATCAGTCAGAGTTTGCAGAGATTGCAAGCAGTAGATACCAAGCCCAGCTCACTTGAGAAGAAAAAAAATAATTATCAGAGTGATACCAGATTGAAAGGAGATACAGAAGGACCACGCTCAGGAAGGATGGGGATCAAGAAGCTCCTGGGGTCTATGCAGCAGGACTACAGATCGCGGCGGGCAGAATAATCAGTTTTGGAGATTTCCAGGCTTTTCATCACCCTGCTCAGGATCCCAATTTTGGGAGAAAGTGTCTGAGTAACTTAGATACCAGGAGCACACATGGATGCCACAGCTAGAGGAGGGCACACTGACAGTCCCCCTCCTTGAAGTAAATGGAGTCCCCCCTGACACAAGAGAGGGCGAACAATTCCCAAAAGTGAGATCAGGGTGCTGTTATCAGAAGGTGGGAAATGAAGTTGGGCAGAAAAAACTCACAGATGTCTGCTTCGACTGCTACATAAACAGTCTTAGCATTCCTACTTATTTTTTTCAACTTCTAGAGACATTTTTGTCAAAAACTACAATTAATATTATCACCCAAGAGTCTGTGCTACAATGTGGAATCACACGGTAATTTCTAGGGTCTTCAATTTAGGAAAACACTTGGGGCTCCAGATGAGTTGATAGAGATTTTTCTATTAGATAATGAGACCTAAGTAATTCATCATGTTTCTCTTCTTACTTAGGCTGCTGGGAAGCTCAGAGCTGGAGGTTTCAGGCTCAGCTATACTAGCTAGCCTAGGTTTTCAGGTACAGCTAAATTCTTTATTATATGACTGGTATTTGAGGGGTTTTATTTCAGTCTTGTTTTAATGTGTTAGTGGTATTTCTATCTTCTATTGAAAAGTACTTCAAAAACATGTGAATTTCTTTCTTCACTAACCAAAAATCAATCTTTTCAGAACTATATAAGGATCTAATACATAACTGTATTTTCTGAGCTTTTAGATTGGCCGAGAACTTTATGTTCTGGCCGGAATTATCTCTTCCCCTTTCTGCTACAGCAGAGTTAACTCTGTGCAGCAGAAACTATTTCAGATGAATTTCTGGTTTTAAAGGGTGCTGTAGGTGGGCGCCTGGGTGGCTCAGTCGGTTAGGCGTCCGACTCTTGATTTCAGCTCCAGTCATGATCTCAGGGTTCTGAGACGGAGCCCCTGAGATGAGCCTCAGCGTGGAGTCTGCTTAAGATTCTCTCTCTTCCTCTCCCTCTGCTCCTCCACTGCTCGCACTCTCTTACTCTCTCTCTTAAAAAAATAAATAAATAACAATAAAAGGTGCTATAGGAAAACAGTTTAGATGAACTTAGGTTAGATAAGAAGGAAAGATAGATAAACAATAACCCAACTCTGAGTCTGAGTATAGTGTGCAATAATTTTCAGAATAATTATCAATACAGTCATAAACGCTTATTGGGAGGGGGTCCAAATGAGGAGCAATAGGAAACCATCTCCAACCTAACTAGACAGTCTAATTCAGAGGAACCAGGACATACACAATGTTCGTGCCTCCAGAAATCAAATAGATTGGTTGAGAGTGAGAGGTCTAATTCATTGGTTTATAGCTTAAGACACTTTCTGGTTAACTCCATGTACTTATAATGCTAAAAATAATCAGATTCCATAATTCTGCACGAATGGGCAGAGCTAAGGAGACCAGCAACACATCTGGGAAGGTAAGTGAAGCCACAGATCTGCTCCCAAGAGGACCAGAAAACATCTACAGCATGTTTTTGAGTGATTCGGTATTGGGTTTTTGGGTTGTTTCCCTTTTTGGGTTTGTTTTGTTTTGTTTTGTTTTGTTTTGTTTTGTTGTTTTGTTCTGTTTTTGGTGGAAACAGGGATTCTTAAATACGAAGGTGTTGCCACCACTGAAGATGTCTTTCAGTTTAGGTTTCCTGAAATAACATTTGAGAATTTCTTCATAAGCTGATAATCTGCAAGGAAAATGCTGAAAGCCATTAAATTAAAACCTACTCTCCATCCTCTAAATTTCCCCCCTTTTTTGGAAGCAATCTGTGCCAAAGTTTGGCAGTAAAAATGCCCTCAAACGAGCCAATATTATAACAATGAGAAATTTCCACTTGCCTGGCATGGGCTATGCAGGAAACAGTGATGTGGATTTAGTGAAAAGTCAGAGAAGCCTCCCACTTCTGCCTGGAAGCCCTCCCCTGTGCTCAGAATAAGTAAATGGCAAGCATAAGGCCACTTGTGGTTCTCATGCTTCTGTGTGCCCAGCAGAGAAGGGGCGGTGGCGAGTCCCTGCTCCAATCACACAAGCTCTGACACACAGATCCCGAGAAAGAGGGGAGAAGAACTGGCCTCCAGGCACCTGAAGGTGGGCTCCTGGAGTTGCACCTGCAGAGCAATGAACGTAGTCATTACAATTTTCTATCGCCTTGGCTTTTAAAAGTCAGAAGACCAAGAACCTCATACTGATCCAAGAACTACATGAATTTTAGATTTAGTTTTCCCACCAACCAAACAAAGGAGCTGAACTGGACCAGGGTCCCAAACCCAAGGGCCGCAGGCCCATCAGCTTACGGGACTTAGTGACACCTGCTCTGTAAGGCTTGGGACAAGCTGGAGGCTGCTTCCCGTCCACACAGAACAGTGCCAGCCATTAGCCACTTTATCAGAACCCACTGTGGCCTGAACATCCCATTTTCTAAGAGAATCAGAAAGTCCAGATTTCCTTATAAACTCCTCTAATTTTTCAATCCTGGAAACTAATTTGTCAAGTTTTTATAGACACTGAAGGTGCCAAAGGAAATATTTTTGAAAGCTAGAGCCAAGCCTCAGGCTCACAGTTTGTCAACTTAAAGAAGTTCAAGTTCTGTATTGAAGCACTCTGGACTGCGGGATGCTTCTCCACAAAGGGTTGGCTTCTCTCCTCCCCTCACGTGGAAATTCATGGGGCACTGGCATCTTAAAGGCTACAAGAAGTACTGCAGCAAACCAGACTCACTTCATCTCCCCCACTGCTTCCCAAAACAATTTAAAGGCTGAACCCTCTGTGGCAAGACTCATATGAGTAGCTCACTAAACTCAGGCTCCACAGAACACACTTTGAGAAACACCAAAACTCTATTATCCATCTAGCCCTAAGATGCTCTGAGGATATTCCTAGTTTACCCTTTGGAACTGAAATAGGGAAAGGAATTAGTTATTTATGGACTCCCAGTAATTGCCAGTTACCACGCTTAGCTCTTTGTAGAAATTTCTTTCCTTCACTCCCAAAGTGATAGAGTTAGGAACAGAAGTCTAGCATGTTACCTGACATTTTTAGGGGTGACCACACACCCTGGTTTGCCAGGGGACTCTGGTTTATGCCTGCTCTGCCAGATAATTACTAATAGTGTCCCTGTCACCTCAACGGGACCTCAGATTGGACAATATACCATATGGTCTCCTTAGATATGGATTGAACAAAGTCTTGCACTCCTTGCACTTTACTTTAAAAGGGATTGAGTCAGGTACCTTAAATTTTCCTCCTTGAGGAGAAAAAAAATGGTTTTAAACTAGATTAACATTATTTTTGTGACTGCTTCTCAATAGCATTCTACTAAGATTCAAAGGCCATTGGTAAAGTCACTATGCGCTGAAGTTTTGAGTTGCCATACTCATGAGAAAAAGAATTATTTCATAAGAAATCCAGACTCTACATCTGCTAGGCACATCATATTCACAAACTGGAATCCAGACCCATTCATGGTTTGGCATGATGTATTCTCTGCTTTCTATTGCAGGAGGAGGAACATCAAGAAGGTGGTCCAGCCAGCCATGGGGCCACAATCCTGGAAACTCACCCACTCAACAGCACAATCTCCGGAGTCTACTGGCCACTAGGGTCCGAGCCAGGTGCTGGGAAAAAGGGCCAAAAAGGCCTCAGAGGACTAAGCCATCCGGGCAGGTTGGAAATAAGTGAGAGACAAACCACCAGGAGCAAGAACAAGAAAGGGGCCATCCTAAATGACAGAAGGAACAATGAGGCACCAACTTGAACCACCCACACTTTGGGTGGGATTTCTTCTTTTGCTCAACTACTAGTTTCCTTTAGGACCTTCAGGCAAACTAACATTGGTGAAACATGCCATTTCAAGGACTAAATAAAGGGATGCTTTAAAAAAAATGAACGCAACTCTAAGAAAAAAATAGTTTGCTATTTACATGCTAGTTTAGGATTTTTAATTTCCAGTTCAAAGAATGTGAAAGCTACAGAGAATTCACAGAAGGGAGGGCAGGAACCATGTTTTAGTTCCCCCAACACCAAACACTGTGCCTGGCATACAATGACTACTTCACATACTCTTTTTAAACAGCTTTATAGAGGTATAGCCAACACGTAATACACTACGTAACTTCCAAAGTTGTGACATATATATGAGCCCATGAAACCATCACCATAATCAAGATTTTGAACACGTCCATCGCCCCCAAACATTTACTCAAACCTTTCCAAATTCTTTCCTCACATCCGATCCTCATTCCTCTGCCTTCCATCACCTTAGGTCCCCGTCAGCAGTAAGAGTTCCAGTTCATCCACATCCTCGCCAGCGCATGGTGTGGTTGAAATCTCCTTAATTGGAGCTATTCTAGAGTTATGTAGTGATATCTCACTGTGGTTTTAATTTGCATTCTCTCCATGATTAATGATGTTCAACAGCCTTATGTGCTTAGTTCCTGTCCATATAACTTCTTTGCTCAAATTGTTTGTTTGTTTTTAATTGGGTTGTTTATCTTCTTATTATTGAGCTTTGAGAATCCTTTCGATATCCTGGATACAAGTCCTTTCTTACAGATATATGATTTGCAAGTATTTTCTCCCAGTCTGTGTCTTATCTATTCATCCTCTTGTCAAAATCGCTCAAAGAGCAGAAGGTTTTGATTTTGAAAAAGCCCCATTTAATCAAATTTTTCTTTTATTGATCATGATTTTGTTATTGTCCTAAGAAATTTTGGCCCAATCCAAAGAAACATCGGGGTGTAACAGACCTGGTTGTTGCCTTGATGTTAGGAATGTTTACGCTGATGTATAAAAAGTTACAAAGATTTTCTACTGTCTTTGTCTGGAAGTTCCATGGCTTTAAGGCTTTGCATTTAGGCCTGTGATGAATTCTGAGTGAGTTTTTGAATGCCAGATGTATGAAGTACGGATTAAAGTTTGGAGTTGGTTGTTCTGCATGGGGATATCCCATTGTTCCAGCATCGTTTGTTTAAAAGACTATCCTTTCTCCAGCAAACTATGTTCTTTGCACCTTTGCCAGAATTGCACACACTTCTGATCAAAAAGCAGAATACTCACAGAAGGCCTTCATTAACAGCTGCTAAAACATAAAACATGCATACTCCTAGATGTAACAATTCCAGTGCTGCTAGTCCCATGTAAAGAAATACAAGTGCAAGTAGGTAAGGACCTGCCCAGGGAGTTATACCAGTATTATATAGGAGGCAGGAGAACAACAAAAGAACACAGACATGCCCCAGATACGCCCTGATACAGAAAGGACTGAACAAATTGTGGTCTAACTCTACCGCGAATTCTATGCAGATACTAAAAGGAATGAGTTGGAGCTATGTTAGAGTAGTTCTCCCTTATCCATGGGGAATATGATCCAAGACCCCCAGTGGATGTCTGAAACCACAAATAGTAGCAAACTCTGCATATGCTCTGTTTTTTCCTATTCATACATGCCTGTGATAAATTTTAATTTAGTTAGGCACAGTAAGAGATTAACAATAACTGATGATAATTATAACAATATACTGTCATAGAAGTTCAATGAATGTGGTCTCTGTCTCTCAAAATATCTTATTATACTGTACTCATCTTTCTTCTTGTAATAAGGTGAAGGATGTAGGCATTGTCACGTAACCTTTGGCTACTACTGACCTTCTAATGATCTGTCAGAAGAAGGATCATGTGTTTCTGGACTGTATAGTTGACTGTAAGTAATTTAAACCATGGAAAGCAGAATCATGGAGAAGGGGGGGGCACTGTACTGACCAGAAGAGATACCTAGGAAACACTTTGGAAAGTGAAAAAACAAATGCAATAGAAATACATATATAGTATGATTATATTACTGAAATACATGATAAAGACCTAAATTTGCCTCTATATATTTGTATATGTTTGCACAAACCTGGAGAAAGTTGTGGAAAAATCACGACCAGACAGATCATATGAGTTTCCTTCACGGGTAGAACTGGGAACAGAGAAAGGGACAAGCTTATTAACTGAGCATACTTCCCAGCTGTCTGATTTCTTACCTTGTTACCCTAAGCAGCTATTGCTTTGTAATTTTTCCATCAAATTAAGTGTAAAATAGTAGCCATGACATGAAGCAGATATGCCATTCCATTTCACATCCGCACTACCATTTGGGGGAAAAGAAATTCCCGTTGTGTTTTTTTGGTTTTTGGTTTTTGGTTTCTGGTTTGTTTGTTTGTTTGTTTGTTGTGAGTGGTTCAAGTACTCAAAAGAAAATTCTAAAGTAAATGTTATGGACTGAACTATATCTCTCCAAAAATTCATATACTGAAATCCTAAACTCAATACCTCAGAATGTGGCCTTACCTAGAAACAGGCTCAGAGGAGGGTGGGTCCCTGATCCAAGATGGCCGGTGTCCTTCTAAAAAGACACACCAGGGAGGACGCCACGTGCCGACAGGCAACCATGCCACAAGCCAAGGGACAGCTAAGATTTCCAGAAAACCACCAGAAGCGAGGAGGGAAGCATGGAACAGAGTCTCCCTCACCGCCTCCGAAGGAACCCACCCTGCCGACATCTTGATTTCGGACTTCCGGCGTCGGGATCAGGGAGACCACAAATTTCCGTGGCCGAGGCACCCAGCCTGTGGTGCTTTGTGATGGCGCCCACAGCACTATAAGCTACCGAGAATCTAGGCCCGACACAAACCGGCCACCCCTCAGCACCATGGCCCCGCGGCCCCCCGCGGTTCCCAGGGAATATCCACAGCACACTCAGAGAGGAAACGGGGGGCGCCACGATGCCCCAGCCCCGGTGGCTCGTACCCCGGGACGTCGCACACACCTGGGCAGAAGCCAGCGGTTCCTGACTGGAAAGGCATCAAAGCAGGCGGCGGGAAGACGGGGCGACGCCATCTGTGGGTTTATCCTCAGAGCCACAATTACGAAGCAGCAGCAGCTGTGAGGCAAGGACCCGTCACGAAGGGATCAGGACGGGTCTGTTCTCGCAGAAGGATGACAATTAAGGCGCCGCCTCCTCCTGGCAGCTCTGCGGGGTCCCTGCCTGCCCGTCCCGCCTGCCGGTCCACTTCTCAGAGGAGAACGAAAGGGGAGATGGCTCTTCCTAACCCGGGCAGCCCTGCGCTAAAGCCGGCGCCCGGCCCTCCCTGGGGCTGCCGCGTGGACAAGAGGAGCCGGCCGGGAAAGCAAGTGTGACGACTCCTCGGGACGTCGGCTTTTTGTCTTCAGAGTGAGTTCCGCAACGGGAAGAGGTTCTTCGTTAAGATAATTTATACCGTTACCAAGTGAAAAAAGGAAAACGAAACAAAATACCCAACCAGATGCAAATAAGCAACCAGACCATCATCTGGGGGGGGGGGGGGCCCTGAATAGAATCTAAAGTCAACCCACCCTTGTCCCCGTTGGGGAGCTACCCAGAAACCCTGCAGAGACTCTGACAACCCGGACTGTGTTGAGGATAAAACCCTAGGCTTCCTTGGTCTCCGCCTGCCTGGAAAAGAATCCCTGAGATCACCTCAAAGCAAACATCTTCACATCCCATAATTTTAATGACCAAAGTTAACTACCTCTTGAAGTACATTTACTATATTTTCCAGAGGCGCTCCCTTTAGCAACACAAACCCCGTTTGCCGCCGTTCCTAGGATGTTGACCAAAGCAGATGAGGGAGAAAGAAGCAGTAATTTAGTTGTTTTATAATGTCTGTTTTCATTTTCTCTGAATCCACTGTAAATAAATTCACACACTCAGTATAAAAAGAGCACGCTATAGAGACACGTTCATTTTGCCCCAGTTTATGAAAGTCAGGCACACCTAGGCTTCCAGAAATACAGAGAATGTGGTCAAAAGCAATATGGTTTCATTAGTGCATTAGTTCACTAGGGCTGCTGTGCCAAATTACCACAGATGGGGCAGCTTCAAACAATAGAAATGTATTCTCTCATAGTTCTGGAGTCTGGAAGTCCCAAATCAAGATGTCCGCAGGGCCGTGCTCCCTGCAAACGCTCTAAGGAAGAACCCTCCCTCAATTCTTTCTTCTAGCTTGTGGTGGCTGCCAGCAACCCCGGCATTCCCTGGCTTGTGGAAGCCTAACTCGATTCTCTGCCTCTGTCTTCCCAAGGCTTTCCTTCCTGTGCTTCCTCTGTGCCTTCAAATCTCTCTTCAGAAGGCCACCCATCAGTGGATTGGGGGCTCCCCTAATCCAGACTGACTCAACTCGATTACATCCGCACAGACCCTATTTTCAAACAAGGCAACATTCCCAGGTAGCAGGGTTAGGACTTCAGCATATGTTTGCGGGGAGGCGGAAGGTGTTGACACAACTTAACCCATAGCAATGAGTAGGACAGGGGACCAGGGTTTGAGTCTGCACCTGGGTCCCTCAGTAAGGGCCTCAGTTAAGAAGGCCGAAGGGGCAAGTAATGAAAGACTCGATGAGCATCTAAGCTTCAACAAGCAGGAGGTGGTGTTTTCCTCGCTGCTGAAACCTCCCTTATCAAAGCAAGACCACTGTGGCAGCCACTGAGGGAAGAGGAAGGAGCTCTGGGCCATCAGGCATGGGAGAGAAGACCTCAGCAAGATGAGGACCCCACATGGCACCAGCATTGGGGGAGAGAGCTCCCCAAGACTTTGGAAGCACTGAAATAGGCCCAAGGCACAAAGCCAGTCTGTGTCTGATTCCTGACACTGTCCTCTTCGAGTTCTTGGCCTGAGGGTTGGGACCTGGGGAATACTCTGACGCTGTGTCACTGGTTGGCAGCTAAATTGGGATCAAAACTCCTTTTAAAGTTAACATAAAATGATAGTAACTAACTCCACTAGACTCCAAGGAGGTCTTTGGACAACGACCTCAACTATTTCTTCATGCTGTACTTAAACAAAGCCTCCGTTGAGATTTGGGCAGGGGGCAGAGTGAAGCACACTGCAGTGTTACTGAGCGTTTCTGTACTACCTTTATTTGCTGACCACTAACGACTCCCTGCATTGCTGCTATTCACTATTTGCGGAATCGAACAGCCCTGTGGAACGGAGCCTGTTTCCCCAGTCTGTCCAGGACTGACTCTTCCAGGACCCAATTTACAGGATTAATTTACATACTCAGATGGGAGTCAGTGCCAAGGGAGGAGGGAGGAGAGAGCCAATCTGGAACATCAAACAAAATGCAAAAGTTGCCCAACACCCCAAGATAACCCAGTACAGTCAACATTAAACAGCCCAATTAGGCAATGGGTAACCAGGGGGCAGAGTTGTTTCCAAGGCTGGCATTTTGCAAGGCACTTGGTGGAGATTTCGCTGACAAACTCAGAGAAAGATCCAATGATGTAAGATAGCATCCTGCTTCTGAAAGACTTCAAAGTAATGATCACTCCAAGTTTCTTTATAAATGATAAACCCCAAGGCTTTGTACTTACTCATCTAAGAGGGATGAAAGAATGGCAAAATCTAGAATCGATTTGGTGAGAAATCTGTGCCTCACTAAGCATACCTACCACTTATTTCCAAGCAATTGTTCCTTAACTCCCCAACCTCCTTCCTCCCTTCCCCCCAGTTTTGGTCCAAATGTGGTAGGACTGCAGACAAGATCAGGCTTGATTACCAGCCTTCAAGGTCTCTAGTCTGGATAAATGCCATGAGCTCCAGTTGAATGGCACCTGGGAATTTCAGCTAAAATACGACATAGCCGCTTACTTCCCCTGGAGGTGTGAGCCACCCAAAGAGGGTAGCCTTTGTCGGCACAGGCAACCATACCACTTCAACAAGAAAGATGAAAGCAGCCACTGGGACCACCACTGCTATAATTCTAGTTATTAGTAACAAGAGCCCCAGCATGTGTAGGGCATTGTCTTATCCTTGTGCACGACAGAGTAGTGGTTAAGAAGTAGGTTCTGAAGCTAGAACACCTGGCTCTGATACCAGCTCCACTCATTTCTAGCTGTCCAACCCTGACCAAATCATTTAACATCTTTGGCTGTTGGGTTTTGTTTTGTTTTTTTTTCTTTCACTATAAAATGGTGATAAAAGTAGCTATGGAAGATAAATGAACTAGATAATTCAAATAAAAGTCCTTAGTGGAGTGCCACACACACAGCGTGTGCTCTATAACAACAGGCCGCTGTCATTACCTTCCTTAATCTGTGTTCCTTTTGTCAATTTGGTCAGCCTGGAAAAGTGTCATATTTGCCAAAGTCTTCTCTCTGCCCGGCGGGCTTGGTCTAATGGTCTCCAGCTGACGCTGTAAAGGGTTCTTCCATCATTTCTCAGGGGAAAAGTGAAAGGGACATAATAATAGAGAAACAAGTCTAGAACAATCCCCAGTCCAAGTGAAGGTGAAACCTACCAGCTAAGGCAAGGCAGAGAAAGCAAAGGTAATCCTGGGGAACAAAAGTGCTCTTACCTAAAATCTCCAAAGTTTTTGCTCCAGTAAAACTTAAGTTTTGTTTACTTGAACCTTTTTGCCAGCCCAGAGTTTCACCAGAAACCAAAGAAGGCAGGATCTGGTCTGCTCCCTACCCGCCCTCATTTCACCCCGTTTTGAAGGTGCTCATGCTTGGCCACTGAACAAAATGAGAATAAAAAGGAGAGTGGTGAGTGCAAGAGAATGATCCAGGCTGAGAAGCCAAAAGCCAGCTTTATGGATTGAACTTCTGCATTTTCTGGATCTGCCGTGGAAAAATTTCAGTCTCCGGGAAGACAGGCAAATGATTAAATTGGAACCTTTATAGAATCCCTCATAAGGGGCACCTGGGTGGTGCAGTCGGTCACGTCTCCGACTCCTGGTCTGGGTTCAGATCATGATCTCAGGGTTGTGAGTTTAAGCCCTGCATTGGGCTCTGTGCTCAGCACAGAATCTGCTTCAGATTCTCTCCTTCTGCCTCTCCTGCTCATTCTTTCTCTCTCTCCCTCTCTCTCTCTCTCTCTCTCCCTCCCTCACTCTCCCTCAGATAAATAAATAAATCTTAAAAAAAAAAAAAAAAAAACCTCATGAGAAAACAGTTACACATTGACTCCACAACTAGAACTCACCGGAACCTGCTTCCCATACACCTTCCTACCATCACGTCCCACTCCACCCTTGTAAGAACTACCCCTCAGGCAAGGATCTGTTGGCCTCCTTTGTCTCAAACTCAGCTTCCGTTCATTTTTCTCTTGCTCTCCTCCTTTCCTGGCCTGCAGAAAAATGTATCTGGGAGCTCACTGAAGACATATGCTCCAGGGAAATACACGCTTCTATGGCTAATGTCTCCTCACTCTTGTACGGATGAGTCTGTCATTTCTAACAGATTCTCCTCTACCCAAGAATTAAGACAATTAGGAAACCCATGCAAATTTTAAAATACCAAGGCCAGAAGTAATCTCATCTCTATGTTAAAAAAACCAATACATAGCCTTTTTTTTTACTGCAAAGTCCCCTTCACTTTTCTGAGAAAAGCCTGTTTCAAATCTGCTTCTTTAAAAATTTATAACTCTCCCGAGTCCCTCCAAGAGAAAAAAAAAAAAAAGTCCGCTGTGTGGTACAGAAGGTGAAAAGGGAAGAGCCCATATTTATGCATTTTTAAAAGTTGGGGTGGTAATTTAAATCTTCACATCCCTTTTGATCCTATTATATTTTTAATGGCAGAAGCTCCCAGCCAGGGCTCGAGTGGGATGCAACAGAAGTTTTAACATTCAGGGGAGCAGATGAACTTGCCGCGGGGTGTGTGACTGAATGAGAAATGATCCAGCTCAGCGCTGCTCGGGGCAACAGGTCGCTTCGCCCCGGCTGGATCTGGGTCAAGCAGCTACACCTCAAATCGGGAAACATCAGCATCATTTCGTTTGGCAAAGAAGTGAGTATTGATAGTGATAATCAAACCTGATCAAAGATGTCATTTCCTGAGCAAAAAAGGCTGGTTGCCAGCCCCAAATTAGCTAGAGAGTGACTGTCTGGCCTGAGCCAGGTTCTGCCACGCTCCCAGGGCCACAGACCCTTTGAAGGGGCATCATCTAGCAGGAACTCATAAAATCAATTAAGAAAAGATGCCATTCTTTTCTTCCCTTGCCTCTTTTGTTTCTAGGTATTTGTACAATAAATTGGCTCCTGAGTCCTTAGTCCTATTAGGAAGCTCTGGGAATTCTTCCTTGAAGGATTTTCTGCACTCCAGCTCATCTAAATTGAAGTCTTGCATTAAAAATTGATGAAGAAAAAAAAATTAATGAGGTTGTAGGAGAAGGTTAGGATTTGTGTAAGAAGGGTGGGGCTGTAACTCCATTCAGGAGTGGGACTTATCATTTATTTCCCCATTGAACACAATTTCCATCACCATCTCCATGGCCACAGAATCAGGGCAAGATAAAGCATCCCATTCACTAAGGAATCGGAAACCAACGTTCCTATATGGTGGTGCCTTGAGGGCAAGAAGGGGAAGAAAAAATCCCAGACAGCAAACAGAGACCGTGACAAACATAACCACAAGGAATGTAAATAAAATATTATTACACGCAGCTCACTCACCACCTCACCCTCAACAACTCCCTCCCCCAGAAAAGAAAAGTAAAAGCATACAAATTGTGTGTTTTGAAAGAAGAGCTGAGCTGCTATTTGGAAAGAAGCCAGGACTATGAAGATTTTTTTTCTCCATTTGGCTCACTTCTATAATCGCAAGACTTGAGCTGAACCTTTTAAAAGAGAACCGGGCTTGTTGACTAATTTAAATTGGGGGAGCACGAAGCTGAGCCTCATGTTGGGAAGAACCTTCCAGCAGGGATTTGATCTTCCTCAGTGATAAGACATGTTTACCTGAGCTTTCAAAAGCCCAAACCCCGGCTCTTTCAACATGACACTTCAAAATGAAGTAAATGCATTGCAAGCGCAAACTGTAATAAACCAGACTCGTGCCAAACACACATGTGTACATTTCACAAAGGAGCCAGGACGACGTTTCTAGTAAAGGAACGATTGCCATGCGGAACGCAAGCCAGAGCTCTCGCCTGCCAAGGGTCACGTGCTCCGGAGCACACAGGAGTCCTTAAACAAAACAGGCCGGTAGAAATAACTTCAAGAGACAAAAATCCACAAACTTTGCAGAGGCGCAGAGCTCCAGGCGAGAAAAGCCACCTCAAGGAACTCTGGCCTCATCTAAGGACTTCTAAGAGCTACCCTCCACCCCGTTCAGTCACCCCTACCTTTAGAATAGAAGCCATGCCCTGAACCGAAGGGGGGTTCAAATGCACAATTGATAACTGGTGCCACAACCAAAACACATTCACTTACCTTTGGTCAATCATTCAGAGTTCGATGTGATACTCTCTTACCAGGATGAGGAGGTTAGAGGTTAGTCACCCACCACCTTGTCCGCAAGGCTACAAGTCCCTTTTTTTGTTTAGTTTGTTTGAGACCCTGGGGGACTGGCCTGGGGTCCTGGGTTCTGTTAATATGCACCCACTCCCCACAAATCCACAGGGCCACGGAGGCTTAGACATGGGATAGGGGGCATCTGATTTTGCTAAATGCAATGCCCTCTGCAGGTTAATCCTCAGTATGAGAATTCCCAGGCAAAGGGTTAGCCTCTCCCAACATCTAAGAACAGTCTGCATTCTGCATTTGGAGCTTTGCATTTTCATTGAGAAACCTTCCACATCCTAAGTCTTCAGACCCACTCAGCCTCCAATGGTGCTGTATTTTACCACTTTAACACTTCTTCAAAGTTTACTACGAAACAATGTGGCTCTGAGCCTGCCAAAAGTTTCACTGCAGGATTCAGTGGATTTCATCTGGCAGAGTAGCTACCCCCTCTCTTGAGAATATTGGGGAGCAAAAGGCAGTCATCAAACCTTGCAGTCTGGGCAATTCCAGGGTCCCAAGCGTCACTGGAGGAGCTCTTTTCGGTAAACATCCCTTTTTCTCATTTTGACCCCCTTCGCAACACCCTGTTCAGAATCCAAATTAAAGGCAGTCTATCATTTCAGTGGACAGCTCTGAAAAACTTTTGATGGGATGACCCAGAGCATAAGTATTCCTGGTTGAACTTAACTTTTGATTTTCAAAATACCTGGGGGAACTGAAGTTCAGGGAAGATGAAAGGAGAGCACCAACAAATAGGAAAATAAATAAAATAAAATAAAATAAAATAAAAGGCATACCATGACCAAACCAAAGTAAGTTTGATATTTCTAAATTATAATGGTAATGGAGGCTTTCACAAATCATTTGTTCTGTCTTTCATGGAGACAAAAAAGAAGAAGAAAAAATCTGGATGCAAAAACCCTAACCCCAGACCAGTAAATTGTGTCAGTGGAATGCAATCTAAAATTACTGGTCAGAACGTGCAATCTTACATCTATCAACACACACACAAACGCCCCAAGACAAAAGTTGTAACGCCCGAAGCGATGCATTTGTCAATTTATCACCCCTTCGCCCCCGTCGGGTGCCTGGCGCTGGGGTAAGCTGACAGCATCATGTTCTTAACCATGCGTCTCACACGACCGCTCTGGGTAAATCCCCGCCAAGTGGGCAAGAGGCGCCCCCTCGGCTCCTGCGGCCGGGGCACCTCCTCCTCCAGGCTGGCCCCCGGCCGTGCGGGTGCCCCTTACCTGCAGGCGCTCGGTGGCCGGCTGCCACATCTTCCAGCCGGGGTTTGGCAAAGGAAACGCTGGCGAGACTCTCAATCGCGCCGGGGGGCAAGGGTCTGCGGTCCCGCTTTACATCTGGGGTCGGTGTCCGCTGGAGGTGCGTCCCGGAGCGGGCGGCCGCCGCGGGGTGGGCGCTGGGGGCAGCGAGCAGAGGAGGCGGCGCCGCGCTCGGCTGCCGGCAACTTGTGGGCACGGCCGCGCGCCGTCTGTCCTGGCGCAGCTGCGAAAGGACTGCGCAGCTCCGCCCGGGCCCGCGAGCGCACGGCGGTGGCGGCGGCGGCGGCGACCGCTCCCTCCTCCTCCCCCGCCGCCGCCGCCGCCGCCGCCGCCGCCCGGACCTGCGCGCTCTGAGCATGCCCGGGGCCGGCGCCCGCCCGAGAGCCAGCACCCCGGGCCCCCAGATCCCGCCGCGAGAGCCGGGAGGCCAAAGCCAGCGGCCCTGCCCCCACCCCCGCGGGAGCCCCGGGCAGGACCGGGTCGGGAGAGGGGACCGACTGGCTGGGGAGGGCAGAGCCTGGAGCACGGGGGCTTCGATTGAACAGCGGGGAGCTCTGAATCGCCTGCGACCTGCCAGGCGCTGTGCTGCGCGACAGACTTTCCATTCATTCTTCCTGGTCGAGTTAACTGAGCAGCTATTATGTTCCGCCCCATGCTGGGTTCCGAGGGATACAGAGGCGCAGAACAGAAGACAGGAGAATGTTCCTCCTCTCCCTGAGCTTTCATTCGAGTTGGGACTCCGGTCAATGACCCAGAAGATACGTGAAGGGGTACTGGGTCAGGTGGCGGCAAATGTTAGGGAGAAAATAAAACAGAACTGATGAGGGAAGAAGGGGAAAGGAGAGCTTCTTTAGATTGGGACCCTGGAAATGTCTGGAGTAAGACCCAAAGACGTACACAGAGAGAGCTGGCATGCTGGGCAGAGGAATAGGGTGCCTATACCTGGGTGAGGAGAGTAGCACAAGGCCCCCATCCTGAGATCTGCCAGGGACTGCAGGAGGTCTGAAGAACCCAAAGCTAGGGGCCCCTGTGGGCTCCCAGGACTGAGGTCTCACAAGCTAGTGTCCGCACCATGAAGTAACTACTTTCCTAAACATGGCTCTTGCCGTCCTCTTGACAACTAGGCAAGATAAGTATTACAAGATTCCTATCGTATGGATTAGATAAATGAAGCTTGTAGCATTTAGGTCACTGCCCAGGTGACACAGCCAGTGAGTGGCTTAAAGTGCGCACACTCAGATGACTTCCGGGCAGCAGTTCTTGACTTGTTCCTGTAAGTCCTCTGACCATGCAATACCTGGGGAAAAGAGCAACCATCTGGGCCTGGGGCTACAGGGAACTTTGCAGGATAAGGAAGCTAAGCTGAGCCCGGAGGGTCGATGCAGTACAGGCAGAGAGCATGGTGGGAAATCTGAGGGACAGAAAGAACAGAGACAGAGGAAGAGCACGTATATGTGGGGGCCCAAAGCTCCTGAGAGGCAGGGTCCAGGGAGTAGCAGGGATGGCAGGGAGGAGAAGGGTTCTGATAACATTCGGTACTGGGACACGTGCACAGCCTGAGTCCTAAGCCGCCTGTGCACTCTCAAAATTAACACCCTATGTCCAGAAGGATCTGTGCTATCTTGTGCATAGGTAGCATGATTTCCAGACATTAGAGCACTCCAGAATCCAGCCCTCAGCTTATCGGATCCTCCTAGCATATCCCCCAAGGCTTGGGAACACAAGGTTCATAGAGTCACCCAGAGGAGAGCTGTACAGTGACGATTTCAGATCCAGGGCCCTGGCCTCCCACAGTTCCTTTACCAGGGCTCCAGGCAGCTCCCTCCAGACCAAGAAGTTACGGGTCGGCATCACCCACCCTGGCAGGTCCAGGACCCTTGGTGTCCTAGGAGCCTCTGGCAGAGCCACAGAGGTGCTTCTCAGGGGCTGGTCTCTGTCTCCCCAGATGAACACAGGACCCCCCAACTTCTGCCTGAAAAGCACAAGGTCTCACTTTCTCAGGCACTTCCCTAGGTCCTGCCGCTTGCTCTGGACCTATCAGTAAATCCCTTACGCTGAGGTATTGGTGGTCTGCCCTCACCCCTCCCCCCGTGGATATACATCTCTGATGCTTGCTCATGTGGTCTGTTTTGAGATGGTATTTTTAGTTTTCCCATAACTTATCCTGCACACCTCCCACACCTAGAAAACTCCTGATGAGAATAATAGATCTTCTCAGCCTCCTAGTTCTCTTTTGTCAAATCTCAAAGCAGAAAGCGATGCACTTCATTGCAAAAATCTAGAAAATCCAAATGTGCATATTAAACCTCTCAGGAAGCTAAAACGGGAATATTCGGTTGCCAGAGATGTCTTCAGACTCAAGCTTTGAAATCATGTTCAGTTGCAGATGCTTCCGTGGAAAAGTGATTTTGTTTTAAATAGCAGCGGGATGAGATACCGGCCTAAATTCAAATCGCATTAGAGCGTTAAATCCTGTCTTCTCACCTCGGAGTGTAATTAATTGTTATGACTCAGTAATACAGCTTTTTAGTTCAGCGTATGGTGCTATTTAAAGAGAAAAGGCTTCAGTTCTGTAGAGATTGCTTTCTGTTACCAGTTCACTTTGCAAACAGATCTGGTAGAGAGAATGTGTTTAACCGACACTCCTGTTTCAATTACCTTTATGCCACTAACCATTAAACGAAGGGTGGGAGGGTGTGTAGGGAGGAGGCTGGTGGAAGGTGGCAAAAGGGATGGGACAACCTCCCACCCATCAGTTTTGCTCCCAAGCCTTCCCATTCAGGAGGAACCGGCAACAGCGGGTGAATGAAATAGAGACATCTACTGGCTAGAGCTGGGACTGCATCCAGATCTCTCAAGGTTCTCTTCTGGGACGGGGCACCTCACCCACCCTCCTGCTGCGTTTCAAAGTGCTGCTTTACAATGTAAACAGATTTGTTCTGAGCGGGGAATCATTCTTGAAATAACCGAGAGGTGTTTTGGTGCAATGAGTGGAAATATTAGGTACGTAAATATGTGCCTTATTTCGTGCATAATCCTCTATAATGATCTTAATAAATACCATTTCAAGAAAAATGACCAGGAAAAAATTTAAAAGATTGACAAGGCCCAGATGAGTAAAACATAACTCTTTCTCCAGAAAAAGAATTACAACCATCCCTAGAAGGCTTTGTAAGCCATGTTTAATCTAGTTCATGATTCTGAGCCCTAAGGTAAGCAACCTACATATCCACATCAGGAGAATTGGTGAATTAAATTATGGTCCAGAATATCAAAAAAATAGTAAAACATTATGCTATTAAAGAGGATAATTATAAAGCTGGGTTGCAACTGAAAAAAATTCTTAGGGCATGATTAAAGATTTTTTAAAGTAGGCTAAAATGTACATAATTTGAATACATGTATAAAATATGTATCAATCTCGATAAATACCAGAAAGAAGCTAAGATAGGGGGAGACGCATGTTCAATGGGGAGTTCCCATGTTCAAATGATCAAATGTTGCCTGTGATTAAGTCATTTCCATTTGGAGTATCTGTAGATTTTGCTTATTCGATTTATTTTCTCAAAAGTGATAAAGCATATTGAAGCTCATTTATATTTCTAATTCATTCAGCTGGCTAGCAAACTTTATTATGGTGGTATGTTTAGCAAGGCAGGCCTTGGAAAGTCCTTATTCTGAAATCACTCACTTTATTTCAAAATCACTGAAACAGCTGTAGACGAGCAATATAGAAAAGTCTGAAAATTCATTAAACCTTTGAACCTCCCTATAGTGATGGAGCCTCTGGCTCTCGTCCCTATATAATGATAGGTATTTATTGGGGTGTTAAGATACCCCTTTTCCTCCCTTAAAAGGAAATCTTCATAGCTTATCTTTGCAAACTTGGTTAAACGGCAAATGGCAGAACTGGTTAGTACCCAGGATGTGTGTTGTCATTCTTTACTTCTGCATACCATCATCCCCAGCCTTAGAAATGTGGCAGATTATTTTCAAAAATGGTCACAATCATCCCTCTCCCTGCCCCTCCCCTAAAGCCCTTTGCACTGTGGCTTGCCTATTTCTCTCATTATGAGATGGAATTTATCTACACCCTTTGAATCTGTGCTGGATGTTGTTGGTTCATGAGCTGGCCCCCATACAGGGAAGGCAAAGAGAGACTGAAGGAAGAGTTAGGCCAATCCAGATTGGGAGGTGGCAGTTTTAATAAGCAAGGCAACTTACAAGGCTTGTCTTGGGTGGCCACAAGACAAATCAAGCTCCGCACCAGCTGGCCAGAATCACGGGGCTCAGTCATATATACCATCCAGATGGTCTCAACCACACCTTACTGTCTCAAGGCTGCATCCTTGGAAACAGCTCTCCAAGTGGGGATGGTGGGCAGAGTACATTCCAAGGACAGGGGAGGGGATGTCTAGCTCGAGGGTCAGCCTGCAGTCAGGTGTCTCTCGGTGACGTCCTTCGGCAGATGTGTGACTTGCTTTGATCGATATAATGTTGCAGATGTGACATCGTGGACCTTCCAAGCCTGAGCCACGAAAGATCTTGCAGCTTCTACTGTCACCCTCTTGGAACCTGAGATCATGGCAAATAGAAGCCTAAACCAGCCTCCTTAAGATGAGGACCGTGTGAGAGGGGGCCAAGCCAACAACATGAGTGAGGTCAGCTTCAAACAGCCAGCTCAGTCACACCACCCGAGGACAGCAGCCACATGGGTGACCCAGGTGAGCCCAGCGGAACCACTCGGCTGAGACCAGCCCAGATGGCTGATCCACAGAATCGTGAGCAAATAACATGGGTTTTTTTTAAAAAACCCTGTGTTTTGGGGTGACTTGTTAAGTAATCTTAGATAACTAATACAGAAAACGAGTAAGTGTTCAACTTTCCCACTAAACTTTGAATCATTCTTAATACTTACTAACAGATTTATCAAAGTTTGGCTAACATGAAACCCCAGTGCCTCATTTCCTTTTTGTTTTCCTTCTCTTGCTCTCCTTCTTCCCTCATGCACACCTCTGCCCTAGACTCAGATTGCATGGGCCATGCTGCCAAGTCATGCCCGCTCACTTTTCTAGTAGGTCCTTCTGACGGGAAGATGGCACGTGGGCTGTGCTCCAGGCATATGATGATCCAGGTAGATTTCTTCTAGTGCAATTTGCTATAAACTTGAACGCATCGGCTTTTCCACAGCCCTTGTCATCCTCTCTGAGATACTGCCCATGTCAACAACATGCTGTCCATCCTTTGGGACAGGTAAATACAGCTCTTATTCCAGCCAGAACCTGGGGGAGTGGACAGGAATGGAGGCTGGGGCTCAGATCTGCCTTTCCCACAGGTAGCGCACACAGGGGCATGCGTGTGCTCCCATGTTCTTTGCAGACTGGTTTCTCGGGGTCCTCATTGCCCTCTCCCATGGTCCTGACTCACTGATTAGCCACGTGATCCCAAACACGTTCCCAGCGGGGCTTGTGTGAAGCCACACCTTATGCTCTCTTCCCACCTCACCACCACTTCTCCATCTGAGCTGATTTCACACAAAACCAGGCTCTTGTTTTTTCTTGATTTCTATTTTTTTCACTATTTCTTCCCACTTCCATCATCAAAGCCAAGAATTACTTATCCTAAAACCTATGGAAAATGTGTTGGACATAACTTGTAGAAATGAAGTAGTCCTGGAAAGAGCATCCATGGTGAGAAAGCTTCTTGATCGGGGCTCCTGGGTGGCTCAGTCGGTGAAGTGTCTGCCTTCGGCTCAGGTCATAGTCTCAGAATCCCAGGATCGAGCCTCTCCCTGGTCAGTGCGGGGTCTGCTTCTCCCTCTGTCCCTCACCCCACTCTCGTGCTCTCTCTCACTCTCTTTCTCTCTCTCAAATAAATACATAAAATCTTTAAAAAAAGAAAGAAGGGAAGATGGATGGAAGGAAGGAAGGAAGGAAGGAAGGAAGGAAGGAAGGAAGGAGGAAGGAAGGAGGAAGGAAGAAAGGGAGAAAGGGTCTTGATCTACACTGACCCTCCTTAACTCAAGGCCTCCAGGTACAATTGTTTTTGTTTGTTTGTTTGTTTTGTTTTGTTTTGTTTTGTTTTAAAGATTTTATTTATTTATTTGACAGAGATAGAGACAGCTAGCGAGAGAGGGAACACAAGTAGGGGGAGTGGGAGAGGAAGAAGCAGGCTCACAGCAGAAGAGCCTGATGCGGGGCTCGATCCCATAACACCGGGATCACACCCTGAGCCGCTTAACCGCTGTGCCACCCAGGCGCCCCTCCAGGTACAATTGTGTGATGCAAGACCTGCTCTGTTGGACAGACCAGCCCACCCTTCAGAGATTCCTGGGACTATTCCAGTAAAACCACGAGAGAGAGAGACATAAAGTCAGTGGCCTTATGGATGGAGAATTGGAGAGAAGAGGAGAAAACTGAATCTTCATTTCTAACAAACTACCTGGAGATATAGTGGATTAGTGCAGAGGCTATGCCTATGTATGCCATGCTCCATTTTTACCGGTCATGTTTCAGGGATGGAGAAAAGGAGCAGGGAATGAGCAATGACCTCTCCGAAGTGCAGTCAGCATTCAGGAAATACTGATAAGTAACAACATAGTGGGTGTTGTAATGTGCCATCCAGACATGTCCCCCCACCCCCACCCCGGCATCACTGCCCTCACTGCATGAGCAGCCAGGAGCACAGGCCAGTGTTGGGAGTGGGAGCCTTTGGCCCACAGGCGAGTACCTCCCCTCCCTTGCCTGAGGTTAGCTCCCTCCGTGGGGGCAACCCACTTCCAAGACTGGTCGATACAGGGGTGAAAATGGGGATGGGGATGATAGTACGATTGTAGAGGGTCATTCCAGCTCCAGAGCCTGCTACTGATTCAGCCAAATCCTTGGTGGCAGCTGCCTCCCAGTTCACCTTCTCTTCTTGTCTGAACCTGCTTCCTTCACTTGCTTACAGACTCTAAATGGGGGTATGGGAGACGGACCACCTACTACATGGCCATGGGCACTCACCATCTCTAAAGCGCTGTAGCAGGGCGACTGTTACAACTTCCGCTGGCGGGGAACTGAAATGGGATACGGATGGAAAGGAATGTGCTGATGGGTGCAGTGTCTCGGGCATTAGAGAGGTTTAAGGGAAACAGTAATTATAAGGATTATGGAATCAGATGACTGGTGCTGAGTGCTGTGGACCCATTAGAGAAAGACAAAGATATGCAGCTGCTGATTACAGCAAGGCATGAAAGCCAGGGTGCCTCCTTACTGGCATATAGAGAGACTCACATCTCCCGCATCTACGTGGAGGAGAAAGCGGAGTATCAGGCCAGGAATCAGTTAGTTATACAGGGAGGGGAGCTCCAGAGAAGATTGAATTCTCCACTCCAGGAAGTTCTATGCCAAGGTCAGCACCCTGTTTGGGAAGGAGCGAGACCCTGGGGCTTGGGCTGGCAACACGGATCGATGCCCTTGGAAATCTTGAATTCCCAGATTCTTTGACCCCTCTGAACCAAGAGAAGTGCTGCTCTCCTTGCTCAAGATGCATTGAGCTCTGCTTTGCAAAGTAACTATTTTAATGTCATTGATTTTTTATAGAACGCTGCATGCAAGAAAGGCAGAATACACATCCTTTTGACGTGCACATGAGTATTAACCCTATATGCTGCTTCATAACCCAGGCCTTGGTAACTTCAAAAGAATTGAAATCATAGACAGTGTGTTCTCTGACCTCGACAGAAATAACTCAGAAAGAAATCACAGAGAAATGCCTGGAAAAATGCACAAACATTGGAAAGTAAGCAACTGTCCAATAACCTATGAATCAAAGAAGAAATCACAAAGGAAATTTTAAAATATTTCAATTAAATAATAATAAACATCAGTCTAATGAAATTGTTACTTGCTGCTAAAGCAGTCTTTAGAGAGGAATTTATAGTTTTAAAGATTTATATTTAGGGCCACCTGGGTGGCTCCGTTGGTTAGGCATCTGATTCTTGGTTTCGGCTCAGGTCATGATCTCATGGGTTGTGGAATCGAGCCCCAAGTCGGACTCTGTGCTCAGCTGGGGGCCTGCTTGAAGATTCTCTCTCTGCTCCTCCCCCGACTCCCCTAGCTCATGTGCATGCTCTCTCTGTCTCTCTGGAATAAATATATCTTTTTAAAAAATAAAAATAAATGCTTACATTCAGACAATTATCTGAGTTTCTACCTCAAGAATCGAGGGGAAAATACTGGGACAACCAGGACTCTTCAGCATTGCTGCTTGGGATATTAAATGGCACAACCATTTCAGAAGACAGTTTGGCAGTTTCTTAGAGAGTCAAACATACTCATTACACAACCTAGCAACTGCGCTTCTAGATAAAAACCCAAGAAAACTGAGGGCATAGGTGCACATAAAGTTTTGTACACAAGTATTTATAGCAGCTTTATTGATCATGAGCCAAACTGAAAACAACCCCAATATCAGTCAACAGGTAAATAGTTAAACATCCTGATTTATCCTTTTAGCAGGATACTTCTCAACAGCAACAGGGAGCAAACTACTAGAACAAGCAACAATGTGGATGGATCTTAGCAACATTCAGAAGGAGACACAAAAGACCATGTATTATATAATTCCATTTGTATCAAATTCTCTAAAAGGCAGAGCTTATCTGTAGACATGTAGTGACAGAAAGAAAATCAGTGGTTTCTTGGTGTGTGGCGGGGGGTCAGTAATTAGAACCAAAGGGATGAAAGAACTTTCCAGCATGATGGAAATATTTTACTTCTTCTTACGGTAGTGATGAGTCAAAACTCCTCAAATTGTTTGGCTTCTTCCTCTGCCCAGTCCTGCTTCTGCCCTTTCTGGATATGGTTCCCTACAGAACTCCCCAATAAACCTCTGCTCCTAAATCTCTGCTTCAGTGTCTGCCTTGCAGAGAACTTGACCTGAGAGATCAGGCAGCCTTGAAGTTACAAAGGGGTATATAAAATGTAGATTTAGTGAAGTCGATTTCCACTAACTCAGTGCACACCCATATGAGCTCTTACTGTGAGGGTAGAACCAACAAGTCCTTTCCTAGACAGAGCAATTATTTCTGCCCCCAACCCCTTCTCCACACACCAAACGGCACCCAGTGCCCAATTCAACATTTCACATGGATATTTCTAGAAGCTTCCAGAAATATGTTTTAAAATGATGTGCTTCTGTCATTGTGTTTTTTGTTTTCAAAAACGTTTATACCATTTTTTTCCTACAACAGGAAACATGAATCATTTAATTACAGTGAAATGCATTGATGGTCAAGGTCTTTAATGGAAGCAGTGAAAGGAATGAAAAGCAAGGCATTGGATCACTAGTCGATGCTTTGCTTTGCGGGGATAGTCACTATGTCACAGGACTGTGTTTGCCCGCACATGTGATTGTGTAGATTCAAGTTATAAAAGAGAACTTTGGGATGCCTGGGTGGCTCAGTCGGTTAAAGGTCTGCCTTCAGCTCAGGTCATGACCTCTGGGTGCTGGATAGAGCCCTGCCTTGGGCTCCCTGCTCACCAGGGATTCTGCTCCTATCTCTCTGCCCTTTCCGCTGCTTGTGCTCTCTCGCACACTCTCGCTCTCAAATAAATTTTTTAAAAAATTTTTGTTTAATAAGATAAAAGGGAATCTTTCTGGTGCTCACTCCCGAGATAAGCAGAGAAATAGTGAGAATGCTGTCCAATCACACTGAGAAATCACCAGAATCCAACTGTTTCTGGAGCCCACTTGTGGGCCCTTGTGGATGCCCTGTGGCAGCTCCGTCTTCAGGGCATGAGACGCTTTTGCGGATGCAGAGGGCTGGGCAGTAGCTGCCACCCCTTAACCTGTCACCAGTACAGGCTTCCAGAAAAATTAAGAGACAATTTTAAGCTTAACTGTGAGGATTTCCTCTTTCTAGAAACCGCAAGGGCACTGAAGCGTGAACATCTAAAAAGCCATTAGAGGGGGGAAAAAGAAGTCATTTTTTGCTTTTGATTATACAAAGTAATACTTGCGGAATTTTTAAAAGTTGGAAAGTACAAATAGAAAAATGATTCGTATAAATATTTATATTTTAGATTCTAGTACAGATGTCGTTTTGGACCCTGCCCTTTTCCCTTATTGCTCTCCGCTATGCAGGCCTAAATCCTCTCCGACTGACGTGCCTCGCAGGGTGGGTGTGCACAGGTGAATTGAACGGCCACTCTGTGCTTACAGAGCTCACCCTGCAGGGGTGAGATTACAGTCCTGTCCTGGGCCCTACAGCTGACCTGTGGGCAAACATAATGCCAGAATTTTAACTTATGATAATATTTTCTTAATATTATCCCCCCTGTCTTTTCCAAAATATTTCTGTGTTTATTTCTCCTAACCAAAACTAAATTCACACTCAACGTGAAAAAAAGTAAACACCCAAATCAAGCAAACCACTAGAGCTCCATTAAGGTTGGAACTACAGCGCGGTTCTGGCTGCTGGGGGGTCTTTTCACCCTCAGCCCCTGCTCTTCAGAAAAGACACACGTGAATGTCTTCCACCACCCTTTCTCCATCTGACCACTCCAGTTCTTCTACTCCTAACTGAGGGCTTTCAGCCCACCTTTCATACGTTGCGAAATCAGTTTAGTGAGTCATGCTCAGCGTCGTCAAAAAATAAATACACAAAATAAGAAAGAGAAGAACAGAAAATATCAGAGTGTGCCACACATAATAAAGGCAAGTGTGGCTTCCTGAACACTTGTTTCGGCTCTGTGTGTGTGTGCGCGCGCGCACACGTAACATCATGACACAAAATGTATTCCTACTGTGTGCCACCGAGAATTCCCTAACATCCTTCCCCCTAGTCTGCACGACTGTTGAAAAGCATCACTTGCAGGGGCGCCTGGGTGGCTCAGTCAGTTAAGTGTCTGCCTTCGGCTCAGGTCATGATCTCAGGGTCCCGGGATCGAGCCCTCTGTTGGGCTCCCTGCTCAGTGGGGAGTCTGCTTCTCCCTCCACGTCCGCCCCTCCCCCCACCCATGCACGTGCATGTTCTCTCTCTCTCTCAAATAAGTAAATAAATACAATCTTTCTAAAAAGCCACGGGTGGTAGGAACATCACTTCCAAAAACGTGTTCAGGCCGTCAAAGATTCCTATCGTTCATTAGGTCCTGTGCTTCCTATAACCCACCCCACAAACAACACACACACATACACAGAGTCCACCTATCTCTATCCCCCAGCTTTATTCCTATCTTTGGCCTGAAAAAACTACACAGGAATAGGGATAAGGATGAAGATAGAGGTAGATGTTCAGATAGAAACAAACGAACAAACAAACAAATCTAAGGCAAGGGGAAAATAAGCAAAGGAGCAAATCTACTCCATTATTGATAATGGCTGTCTCTAGATGATGGCTCTACAGGTGATTTTGAATTTTGTCTTTCGCCTGGGCTGCAGTGTTCTCAACCTTCTCTAGCAGGGGAGAACTCAGACACCAGAGTCAGACATACCTGGCTTCAATCATGATTCCAGACATTCGTCAGTGACTAAAACCATAAAAACACTCCCACTACCTCTGCAAATAAACACAAGACAATGTGAATAAATACAAATGGTCCATACTTTTTATATTTTTGATTATTTTAATTTAAGGCCACATTCTCTCCGACTGACAGTACAAAAGCTTTGAGCGCTCCATTTATGTTCCCACTGAGATTGTCACCGTCAGCAGATGGTCGCTCTTGCTTGTCTCGGGCTACCTGCAGTGAGTCAAGTTTTTCATCTTTCCTTCCCTGATATCTACTCTTCCAGTTCAGCTAAAAATTGGACAGGAGAACATGGTGTGGAACTAAGAGATACAGTGGCAATGTTTATGTGATTTTAGTCTCTGGTGAGTTAGTGAGCTTTTCAATATTAAGCTTCAGGGCTGATATCCATCATTTGACAACTTTGAGATATTTTCCCCCAAAAGACTCATTAATAATGGTAAGAAAGAATAACAACAGAACCCCTGCTTCTTTTCTATGCTATATTTTACACGAGTCCATAAATTTTATAAGCATCTCTTGCTCCTTGAATAACACAGACACTGGGATGTCATCATGAAATGTAGGAATACTTACAGAGATCCCTAAGGATTCCGGTGCGTGTCGAGCCCCGGACTGGGCACTCGCCCCAGCACTGCCACTGAGTGACTTTGAGAAAGTCACTTTCCTCCTCATTTCTCTCATCTGTAAAATACATTATTTGGATTAGTTTACCTCTAAGCTTTGTTCCAGCTTTAAAATTTTATTATTCTCTTCTTTGGCTAATGACCCCATTAAAAGTGTGTAATGTGGCCCATCAATAACACTAATGGAATTCTTTAATACCTATGCCTGTTCCAAAGTTTTTCACCACATTTCAAATCTATTTTTAGAGCAGGGACTCGCTGTGTGATTTGCCCTTTGGGGATCTCTAACACCAAATGTGGTGGGTAAGAGTGGGACAGGGTGGGGAGGATTGGAGGAGAGGGGTTTGAAGATAGTTTCTATTCTAATGTTAGTGTAAGGCAGATGAGGTCTTGAAATAGGAAACTTCTGTTATCAACTGATGCTTCTTCAGCTGCTAGACCCTGGTGCGGCATCACTAGTGCTGGTAGCAGTTCCAACCGGCTCCATAGAACTGCTGATTCCGAACACGTGATCCCACCGTAATGGATTCCACCTGATAATGTTAACTAGCGAGCCCATTTCCATTTATTCTCTAGTAGTTCCCAAAGGATGTTATTACGCTCAAAGTTCACTCAAACCCAACATCCTTAACCCCTCCTCCAGTACAGTGAATGATCTCTAAGAACACTAACTTCATTTTCTGAGCCCCAAATCAAAGTATACCAGCACTACTCAGAATTCTGAACCTACCTGGTAGCTAGAAATTGAACTGTAAAATATATGAATTCCCTTCAGAAATTATAGTTTAATGTGGACACCGGGTAGAATATCTGAAATCAGATGCTTACTGCATATCAAACATCGCTGCCAATGCCAAAAACCTGTGACAGAATCAAAACATGCTAGAATTGTTACAAGAGCTGTTTTCTATTGAACACTTAAACTTTGCCAGCCACTCTGCTGTGTACCTTGGAACCACCATCTGCCGGACTGCTTGCAACAATCTTACGGGGTAGGAACTCTTGCTAGCCCCATTTTACAGATGATGAAACTGAGCCACTGGGTTAAACATTATGCCCCCAAATCACATTGCTAGAAACTGACATAGCTGGGATTCGTACCTCAGTGTATCTGGCTCTAATAGGTTAAGCTCTTTGACACAAGGTTGTACAGGACTGTCTCATAAGTAGATCTCTAAGGCTGGAGGGACCTGAGAGATATCTAATCTAGCACAACTCTCTGAGAAAGTAACTAATGTGTCCAGACTCATCCAGCCAGCTAGCGATATACTGGGACCTGATCTCCCCAGTCTCCAGCAGCTATATGACAACTAGTAAAAACCAAGGTTTAGTTCATGATCGAAACGTGTCAGCACTGGGTACACCTGATGTGTATTAGCTCCTTAGTGCTGTTAACAACTTCAGGCACTATATTTATCTCTACTTTATAAAAGAGAAAATTGAGCCCCATAAGGTTACACAGAATACACAGCTAACTGTCCAGGATTCAAACTTTCCTAGTCTGTCTCCAAAGCACAAGCTCATGACAACCACCTAGAAAGTCCCCAGGAAGGAGATAGGTCCATCGTGGTGGTTCCAAAGGCTCCTCGACTCCTGGGACTCTGCATACCATGTCCCGGGGCTGGATCTTGGCAACACCCTCCCTTTCATCATTGCCTGATCTCACCCTCTTTCTGTGGTTTGGCATTGACCACAGACTGTTCGCTGAGCCAGTTCCTGAGTGACTGTCCAGAATCCCTTTTCCACTTAAGAAATTCCCCAAACAACCTTGACGTAAATGCAGCGAAGAGTGTAAGAATAATCATCCCCTAGTTTCCCAACGTGTTTTAACCTTAGAAAATATTCCCTGAGAAGTATTCAGAAGATATGAGAACTTTTATGAGTCTTGGTACATGTTGCCAAATCGTCTCCAAAAAGGATTGTGAAAGTATACAGTCAGCAACAAAGTATGAGAATATCACCTCATTAGCATTGGGCATTTTCAGTAGACTCTTTTTCTTGACTTAAAAACAAACAAAAAAGCTTTCCTTATGATTTTAGTTTGCATTTCTTTAGTTATAAGTAAAGTTGATCGTTAGTTTCTGTTTTGAAAGCAGTTGTATTTCCTCTTTTGTAAGTTATCTGTTCATATCCTTTTCTCATGTAATTGTCTGCTTCGTACACATTTTGAAATTTATTAGTGTATGCTTAAATAGGAAATCTTTAACCTTTATGTGCTGTTCCCTTTCCAAATTCTTTTACACATTCCATTCATTTTTATTAGGAATGCTCTTTATGATGCTATGAGAACATAAATTTATTTTTTTGGTTTCTAAGTCATCAAGAAATTTAAAGTTCATATTATTTGTTTCTTTTTTATTTTGTCACAGTCAGATGATATTATAATGCTGTGTATTATTTATTATTGTTCTATTTATGTGTGAATATTTGGCCTATTTTGAAAATGTTCCATATATATTTCAAAAGAAATATATTCTTGCTTTCGGGAGTACAATGTTTAATCTTGCGTTACCATGATTCAACTTCTGTGTGTCCTTATTTTATCTTCCAGAATGACTTTTATAATTAAAATATTCCACTTCGGCCACATTTATGTTATAAACAACTTACAAGTCATGAATTTGTTGCTCTATTATTTGGAGCATTGAGTTTCGGTGCCATAATTCTTTACTATTTATTCTAATTTTATCAATTTTTAAAAATTCTCAAATCAGAGAGCTGGTAATCACATTAGGAAAGAGTTCCTTTGAATAGTCCTCCAGGTTGCATCACATAAAAAAAAAAAAGGAATCTATCCACAGCTTTCAAATTTGCACATAAAGTGGTATGGAAAAAGCATAAAGCATTTGTGCATAAAGGAAAAAGCAGCCAGCTCTGATTTGGTAGATGCCAAAGACCATCCGGGGCATCACAGGCAGAACAAGGGCAGACCAGTGCTCAGCTCTTACTCTTGCTAGCTACCCTCCAGATGGCGTGTGCGGCGAGGAAGGACACTCACCCCTTCGATCGTTGTTGAGTGAGGTAGCTTTGCAGCACCTCTGGGGAGGACTCCCCCATTCATTTTCCAATAAGCAGATGAATCCGGCTGAACTCAACGTTCCTAAATTGCATTTACCATTATTTTGAAATTGAACTTCCCATCCCAATTGAAAAAGCCAAGTAAGAGAAGAAGGCGCAAGTCCCTTCCGTGGCCAGGTCCCGCATGGATGTCACAGGCTTGGGTTCGGGCGGGGGAATGACCACGAACGTGATGAACTACCTGGGGGGGAGGACTCGCTGAACCTCAGGCACGGGGTTGGGGAGGTGACATCCTTACGTGTGTTCTCTCTTTTGAAAAAGGGTGCAACGGTTACCTGTTGCATTTCCCTCCTATTTCGCTTACTGTAGCTTTCCCTAAATCTCTGTTTCACGCTGCAGGCCTTGAGTTTATTTCAATCAAGTGAGAGGCAAGTATCTTGAAGAACAGACTCTCACTATTTTTCACATCTTCTGTTTCATCATCACAAGGTCAGTATTTTACACGTGTCATTCTTCTGCTTCAGAAAGCGGTCATGTGTCTTCTATATTCCATTTTCCAGAATTAGCAGCAATTTACATGTGATCTGTCTTGCTGAAATTCGGGCTGGCTGTGTGCTTTCCTTTGATTCAAATAAGAGCAATTTGTTTCCCTTAAGAAGCATATTTTTCTTTTTCAATATTTTCTTTCATTACACTGGAGAAAATACTGGTTAAAAAGAATGTTGAAAAGTGGTTTGAGGCCACTCTGCCCAGGCGAACGTGCTCACAAAGAGGCTCTGCTCTCTCTGATGAGGGCTCCTCTGTTTCGGGGCCCCCGTACTCGGAAGAAAGCGGCGGGCTCGCAGGCAGCCCCAGCAGCAAGGCGGTGATGGACGGGAGCAGGCGCAGGAAGTGTTCGAACAAAGCCTCCAGGATGATTCTTTAAAGGACGTCCTGCCTGAGGTCTAGCAAACGCTTGTGGGCTTCTTTCTGTCTTCACCTCAAATACATCATCAAGGTCCACGTCATCGGGCAGCCGTTAGTACCCAAAACGAGAGCTGGCATTGCTTTAGATTCACTGGAAAACCAGAAGTGGCAGGTTGTAGGGATAGAATTTGGAGAATATATTGGGGCGCCTGGGTGGCACAGCGGTTAAGCGTCTGCCTTCGGCTCAGGGCGTGATCCCGGCGTTATGGGATCGAGCCCCACATCAGGCTCCTCCGCTATGAGCCTGCTTCTTCCTCTCCCACTCCCCCTGCTTGTGTTCCCTCTCTCGCTGGCTGTCTCTATCTCTGTCAAATAAATAAATAAAATCTTTAAAAAAAAAAAAAAAGAATTTGGAGAATATAGATTCCTCGATGTTGGGGTGAATGTAGAGCATGAAATCAGCCATAATACCTAGCTTGCTAAAACGTAACACGGAGGCCACTGGAGGCGAGGGAAGGTTTCGGAGAAGGGCGTAGGCCTTTGGAATGCCAAGGCCTAAGTGACCACTGTCCCGTAGGAATGCCCTGGAGAGTTGCCCTCTGAAGCTTTCCTGGCCCAAACAGCTGCCCTTTGATCTAAGAAACCTAGGCATCGTCCCCTAGGCTATGTTTAGCAGAACTCCTCAACACACAGATTAGCATATCGTATCTTTCCTGTAAACAGATCTTCCCAGTTCCAGTAAGACCCCTGGTCACACATGACGTGCTTGAGAAACAGTGATAAAGATTGATGAGTATCCCGAAGGACCAATGAAGGCGGGAGCAGAGAAGAGCAAAGGGTCTTCGTCTCTGAGCGTTGACCCCCTTGCCTTCTTCTTTCACAGCAAAGTTTGGAGTCATCTTTCATCCATCGGTACAAGGATTGCTGGCCATTCCCGGAACCTCACATTGAACAAACCTATTTGGGGAGATGCACTTTCCACCAGCTCAACAAAGGATCTGAGGCAGCGTGGACAATCAAACAGGTGTTGGGGTGGAAAGATGCTGGCCTCCTGACCTTGGGGTCAGCTTCACCCTCAGACCTCCATCCCCCCCATCAATAAAAGTGAGCACAGTGGACGAAATCACTTTTCAGCAATCCTTTCCAACGGTCATTTTTATTTGCACGTTCCTCAAGAAATAGTTGTGTGAAAATATTTTTACCACCAAAGAACTGCTTATAAAATAATAATTCCATTTTCTTCTCATTTCTTTACTCCAAGATGTATACAACTGAGAATCAGAGCCTCCAATCAGCAAGAGATGAGCAAGGTGAGCATATCAGGCTGGTGAAATACTTGCCAGAAATAAATAAGCAAATCTCAGTTAGCCTGCATGATCTTATCATAGGAAAATATACGGTTTCTATTAAGTTCTTAGAAAAACTGAAATAAGCTTAGGTCCTCTTATTACTGTCTAGGCCGACTCAAGTAGGGAGACATTGGGATGGCTGATTATCGTGTTTCTGCTCCAGGGTGATTTCTGTAGTTCTCTGATTCTTCTACTCTTGCCAAATTAAGCAAGATATACAAATGGAGACTTGAAGAAGACACCACAGTGGAAAGAGATGTGAAGAACTATGTTAAACCATGGCCCTCTGGTAATGGCCAGATTAATCATTATCTATTGCCAACCAAACATTTATTTTTTTGTAGAACGATCATCCTTAAAAATAGGCTTTGTTTTAATAGGCTTTGTTGTACCTATTTTCTTTTATAAACCAAAGGACAACTCCGAGGGAAACTTTAGCTTCTGGGATACCCCTTGGGTTCACCCTTGATATTATAGCCAATCATCAAAAATGACATGTCAAATAGCGTATTCATGCAAGATAGAGTGTTGCATCAGCTAGAGCTTTAAAATATAACTCCTACCTGCTGAAGGCTTATAAGCCAAGACAAATGGAATGACCTTTCTTTGTTAGGAGAGCGGGAAGGGCAGGGGGAGAGGGAAAAAGAGCATCTCAAGCAGGCCCAGTGTGGAGCCTGACGCAGGGCTCGATCTCACAACCCTGAGATCATGACCTGAGCTGAGGTCAAGAGTCAGACGCTTAACTGACTGAGCCACCCAGGCGCCCCTGGAATGGACTTTTGATCAAAACACTTCCATCCTGCTGGTTCACCCTGTCACATCCCCAACGACCCCAATAATTAAGATGGATTCTAAACTTGACGTGTCAGTTAAGGCTCTATAATCTAGTTTCAATCTACATCTTCAATCCTATCTTCCTCATTGTTCAGTGCAACTGAGCAAATGTGCATGAGGACCTTCATAGCCCATAATGGACAATAGGGATACAAAGATCAATAAAATCCAGTCCTGACGGTGAGATGCTCATGGCCTCTTATCTGAGGAGCGAGGCTATTGAAACGGATTTAACAGAAAACACCCTGGTGCCTCCCGTGCTGGATCATTGTGGAAATTAAATGAGATAACATATAAAAAAGGCTTAGCATGGAGCCAGGCACAGCGACAGCTGGCTGAATTGGTTAGTCAGATATGGCAGATCTCTCATGGGCGACCTTGGCTTCTCCACCTAGCCCCCCCCAGCCCCACCCCTACACACACCACCATAGCACCATGAGAGCAACAGCCCACTGCCCCATTTTCCAAACACAACCAGCCACACCATATTTTTTTTATATCAAAGTCATTTAGATTCTCCTGAAAATTTCACAAAGCAATGGGGTAGAGAATTAGAAATAAGATGTAATAAAATCTCTATGAGACACTTCTGTGCTACCTCTGAATATTTCCTAAGTGCCCCCACTTCATTTCTTTACCCACCCCCTTCGCCATCACCCCAGACAAAATCTCCTCTATTGCTCTGAGCTCCAGCCCTTCCCACTCAGGCAGGAAAAACATCCTTAGAGTTTAGGGGCTCAGCCCCTTAGAGATACCTCAGATTCCTTTTTATTACAGAAGCATGCCCCTTCACTATTGTTCTTGTGGGGAGTGGTTGTAGAAGGGCTTCTCTCCCTTATCAAATTTTTTACCCAACAAAAAGCAGATCTGTTGTACGCAAGGGGGTCTGATATCATCCTTCTAAGAAAATACGATTTCCTTCACATTTTCAGACTCAAAACAAATAAGCACCAAATTTGCTTGGAACTGAAAAATCTCACCAGACAATCTCTGTCATTAAATGTCAACCAAGCTCCCGGGGGCAGAGAAAGTCTGAGCAATAGGGAGTTTCCCTTCCTGGATTTCCATCCCTGAAGTTTGCTTTGGATCATGCCTCCAGGAGCAGAACCCAGTCTTTCCAGCTTGCCCAGAACTTTGCGCTCTGATCTGTCCTAGCCACTCAGATCCATCCTGAATACACTCCTACCATCCATGGACTTCACTCCATTCCCATGGTTTGGGTTTGCCGGTGCCACCAAACAGCCATGTTGCTTATAGAAGAAAAACTCAAAGTCTCCTTAGAGGTACCCTGTGACCTTCTTCTATTTCTAGCTGCTCGGTATTCTCTCCCCATCTATCCCGTGGAAACAAGAAGTTACATAGGCACTACAAGAAATTCCCAGCAACATCTCCTTCCGCCAAGTACATTCATTTCCATGGGTCCAGCCATGAAGCTCTTGGTTGCATTCACAACTTCCTCAGTGGATAGGTTAATCCACCATGAATACCACACTGAATATTATGGCTTTGCTTCATGCTATTGTACTCAATAGAACTGTGCTTCTTCTTTGAGTGTTGGATGCTTTAAACATTATGCAACAGTACAATAACTAAGGGGACGTCATTTTGCAATGTTTGGCTGGATTTTGTGATCGGTTCGTTCATGGTAGGAAAGGCCATTTTTTGTAACTTTGCATGATTCTCACTCCCAAGTGGACCCCCCTCCATTTGTACCCCAACTCTCTGGACCTTTGGGGTACCAGAAGGAAGAGACACAAATGGGCTCCTGCCCCTAGACCCAAGGAGGTCTGAAATATCCCGTCTCATGAATACACATTCTCATTTGGAAGCCTCAGAAGGACAGAATGCGGCCCTTGGGAGTTTTTGCAAACACAGTCAGCCTAAGGAAAAAGCTTACTTTGCCCTAAAGCACATAGATTCACATTCCAACGCCTAGAACCTCCCAGGCCTCTGCCACCTTCTGGGAAATTCCACCAAAATGCCAAAGTGAGGAGCAGCTCTCCAACGTGTCTGGCAGCTCGGAGCTCCATGTCTGCTCCACACAGCTGCTTCACTTGGCACACAACCAGAACTGGTTCCTCTTTTTCTCATGCCAACAAGATGTTCCTTGTTTCCGATAATGACTATTAATAATAATATTTACACGAACAAGCTTTTCATGGCGCCAAAAGATCTCAAAGTGCTTTAGAACAAGTATGCCACAAATTCAGGGCCAGATGTACTGAGATGGAGAATCCAGAGTGGACCCTGAGAGCAGCCAATGGATCCCTCATAGAGAGAACACAGCAGAAGGGACACTTTCTGTCCATAAGACAAGATGAGTGGACCAGCTGCCAGATGAAAAGAAGCATCTAGGAGCACCGCCGGATGCACGCTAAAGTATGCCCAAACCACAGAAGTGATGCTCAAGTGCAACTCGCTCCGGTAAAGAAGCTCAGGGTGGCTGTTTGTTGCCATCTGGCTGCCACTCTTCCTCTCCGCTTCCTTTGACATTACGTCATGATTTGGGGCAGGGGGAAGAGTGGGGGAAGGTCTCTGCCTCATTGCACATGTGGGATGGAACTGTTACTCAAGGTACCTTGCCCTCTCCAGCCAAAGAAGGGGCAGGTAACCCATATGGTCAAAGGCCCAGAACCTTCCTAGACTAGAATCCTAGGAGAGTCATGAAGACACTGAGGCCAGCTGAAGCTGATTAAATGCAGCAGCAAAGCCTGACAAAACCTGGCTGCTCCTGCTACCAAAATTCTTCAGAGTTGCCTGTTTTCTCTTTATTTTTTTGTCTGGTTCTTTAATTGTAAGTTGTCAGTATTGCATTGCTTTTTGTTTTTGTTTTTTTGTGGGGTTTTGTTGTTTCCTTGTTTTTTCTTGTAACCTCCCTCGATACAGATATAGATATGGATATAAATTGTTTTGCTGAGTTTAGCCTAAATATATTTTTGTGACTGGTATCAAAAAGCTCTAACTGGGGGCGCCTGGGTGGCACAGAGGTTAAGCGTCTGCCTTCGGCTCAGGGCGTGATCCTGGCGTTATGGGATCGAGCCCCACATCAGGCTCTTCCGCTATGAGCCTGCTTCTTCCTCTCCCACTCCCCCTGCTTGTGTTCCCTCTCTCGCTGGCTGTCTCTATCTCTGTCGAATGAATAAATAAAATCTTTAAAAAAAAAAAAAAGCTTTAACTGATAAAGGGGAGTTAAGTGCTTTCAGAAACACACGGGACACATCTTAATCTTACATATTCTGGACTGTATTTGGTATAGCACAACATGGAGTTAAAATTCAAGATGAATATGGGGTGGGTAGAGTGAGCGGTTTCAAAAGTGTAGGTCACTTCCATTAGACGACTACATGCTGGAGATGATGCCTGGTTTCACCAGACCCACAAATGTTGATGGCTGCAGAGAAACCTCCTCGGGCTTCATTCTTTCTTCGGAGTACAGGTGAACTCCAACCTGGCACCTGAGCAATTGAAGGCCATGGAGACAAAAGGACTAAAGAAGCTATTTGATGTACTGATGTCTGGATGCTGGATCCTCCCCCATTGTCCTGTTCACGCCCACAGGCTACACTGATAGCTGGCAATGGGACTTCTCAGCCATTCTGAACCAAGACATTTCACACAGTGGACCCTCTGGGTAGTGAAAGTGCTCAGTAGAAGGCTGACGGTTTCAGGTGTGCAGACGGTGAACTGTAAAACCAGGAAAGCTGGTGCTAATGTTACTAATGTTACTAACAGCTAATTTTCACTGCTCCAAACAAGGAATTTTGATTCTTCATGGAAGGATATGTGTAGAGGTGGCATTGGAGGTTTGTTTCATTGATAAACAAACATCTTTTTAAAAATTTTATTTACTTGAGAGAGAGAGTATAGGCAAGCATAAGCGGGGAAGCAGACTTCCCACCGAACAGGGAGCCCAACACGGGACTTGATCCCAGGCCCCTGGGATCATGACCTGAGCCAAAACCAAGAGTCGGATACCTAACTGACTGAGTCACCCAGGTGCCCTTAAAAAAAAACAGCTTAATCACTGTCACATGACTATATAATCTTTCATCTAGATTCTTTAGAGGAAATAAAATTTCTAATCCAGAATTTCAGTCCATCCTGGGTATGGAAATACATCTTGCTCTAATTTGTTGCATACTAATCATAAGCCAACATATCCTAATTTGTGGACAAGACCAATCAACAGCCGATATGGGTAGTGCGTTGGTTTGCTGATATGCATGTCATGTTAGTCTGCTAGGACTGCCATAACAAAATTCCACAAACTAGGCGGCTTGAACAACAGGAATTTATCTTCTCACATTTAGAAGTCCAAGATCAACGTGTTGGAAGATTTGATTCCTGCTGAGAGCTGTCTCCTTGGCTTGCAAAAACATTTCTCACTGAGTCCTCACATGGTCTTTCCTCTGTGCTCACACGTCCCTGGTGCCTTTCTGTGTGTCCTAATCTCTTCCTCCTATAAGGACATCAGTCAGATTGGATTAGGGCCCACTCTAACTCATTTTAACTTCAGTACCTCTTTAAAGGCTCTATCTCCAGATACAGGCACATTTGAGGTACTGGAGGTTAAGATTTCCACCTACGAATTTGAGGGAACCACACAATGAAACTTAAAATGCCATATGAGATTTTCAAAGAATTCAGTATCATGAACTAAAATCTAGGATCCTGAAACTCAAACAGACTTTTGTGCCAAAAATAAAAGTTTGAATTATCATTCATCGGTCAACCGCGTTAATACATTGTTTGGTTGTAATAAACAATCAAGTGGTCCACGTGAGAAATTGTGTGGGTCTTGTCATTGACAAGACTGACGCATCTGTTGGGTTCTGCCAACCTCCAAAGAATCTTTAGGTCATTATGAAAATCAAATGCAATGAGTCCATTTTTTAAGTGAGCCTAGAGTTCTTCATATATAAACTCTTCTGTGCCTGGGACTGAACATTTAAACTATGTCCTTTATAGACACTTATAAGCCATTTAGGCTTTGCAATCTTTATTTTGAAGAGTCTGAAGGACATTTTTGAAAAGACATTTTCAATTAGTTCCCATTTGGATGGAGTTTCCTCTATTTAGCTTAAGTAAAATAACAACCCTGTGATTTTCCACCACCACTGATGGCTGTTCATTGAAGAATTTATGTAACATGACTTCATAATTATTTTTAGTTATTGACCAACCCCCTCCCCCCCCCGCCAATTTTGCCTTCTTTTTTTTTTTTTAAAGATTTTATTTATTTATTCGACAGAGATAGAGACAGCCAGCGAGAGAGGGAACACAAGCAGGGGGAGTGGGAGAGGAAGAAGCAGGCTCCCAGTGGAGGAGCCTGAGGTGGGGCTCGATCCCAGAACGCCGGGATCACACCCTGAGCCGAAGGCAGACGCTTAACCGCTGTGCCACCCAGGCGCCCCCAATTTTGCCTTCTAGAATCACACCTGATTCAGTGCCTGGAGAAAGATCTGAACTAAGAAAAACAAAGAAACAACAACAACAAAAACAGATAAATAAAAAAACTTTACCTTCCTAATAAAAGGATAAAGAAGTAGAAAATGTATGTTCTCTGAATGAAATGAACTGGACAATCAGAGATCCTGCTCCCAGGAGATGGAAACCACAAAAGGGGACAAAAACAGATTTGGGGAAGGAAATTTTCAAACTCAATGGGTTGTCATTTATCCAATCCTAAATGTCACGGTGACAGAGAAGGAAAGAAGGAAAAAAGCAAACCCCAAGTTACCTGTTTACTTTATTAAATTTTTGTAAGAGGTGTGATACATCAACTTTGGAAGCTACATACTATATATTTAAATTCTAGCTGATGTTAATAAAGATATGCATGTATATTAGTTACATTAATATATACCCAAACACAGGGAAACTGGAATTCTGACAGAGGTTTACACCTTGGGCAGTGCCTTATCTTACATGGCGGAGAAATCACTGAGGTCAAATGGTGCATATGGGAGAGTCTTGTGACAAACCTCCCAATTTCTACGAGGAAACCCACAAAAGAATTACAGATTGACAAATAAGCATAATCATGATGGTGTCTGCATCATTTATGCTTTGTTACTTCTCCTGATGAGAAGTCAGAAATAGGCTTCTAGAAGGTAGACTACGAGTAGGGTGGGATGGCATTAATAAGGACCTTCAGTATCCATCAGCTTAAACCAAACGCAGCTCATTCTCTCTACTGTTTGCTCCCATGTGCTCTGTCCACAACCCACGTGGCTCCTAAGTGCAGTGCTTCGAAGGACCGAATCAAACGTGCCCAAGACATCTTTGGTTAGTTTTTACTCCTCAGCTGAAAAACCAGGTAGGCAGTAATCTGCACTCCTACATTTTTCATCTGACTTGGCTGCTGTGAGACCTATGAGTGTCTTTTCCAAGATAGAGAAAGTTTTTTGCATCATGTTTAATGCTGAAACTGCTGTTACCCTAACAAATCCTCCTGAAGTTTTGAAGAATGGTGGTGAAGAAAGAGGAGGAGCATTTCTTTTTCTCACGTCATTATGAACTCTGGAACGAGCAAAGTCAGAGTTACTGCTGTGCGTGCAGTCTCCTCGTCTTCATTGCACCACCAGAGCACACCTGGGGCCCCTACTGCATTCTTCTCCTCACTGTGCTTTTAGGAAAACAAATTTCAATAAATTGATCCTTTGAGAACTGACTGATTAATGACTGTTGCAGTATGTAACAGTGGAATCAGAAAAACTAAACAGGATCATTCTTGGTCATTTTGGTGAGGGTTAAGGAGAAGCATAGCAAATCACCAAGCCAATACGTGCCTGGAAAAGACACTGGGTGAGTCATCTACCCAGAGCAATTACACCTAATTCTAATGCTTTTTCTCCCATAGATTCTTCTTTGTGGAATCCAGCCCAGCAGAGATGGGTTTTGCCAGAGACTTTGTTGCTGGGGGAGAAAAAATAGAAAGCAACTTCTTTAAGCACAAAAATTGCAGAGCTTGAATTTTTTTTTTTTTTTTTTTTTTTGCAACCTTTACCCCCAGGGATCATGAAAGCAGCAGAGTTGTAAATGCCAATGGGGAAGTGAACTGGAGAACTGGTTTTCTTCCCCCACTAAAAAGAGAAATGACCAGATTACTCATATGTACAGTCAGATTCCCTGTCTCACCTCCAAATGTTTTGGCAGTTCCAGGGTCCAGCCTGGAGTTCACTGATCACACTGCATAGGGTCAGAAGAGTACTGAGTCAAGTTGACATTACAACTCTTAACTAATAGTGGGAATGGAAATAAGCAAGCAAGTGTTTCTATAGACCAAGCCTACAGACTCGTAGCAGTCAATACACAAGGTCTTGGCCAACTGCACTAACAGATTAACAGAGGAAAGTCAACAAAAAGTCAGAAGGTAACAGCCATAGAGGTTCTTGGGTCTGTTGCATGCATTGATAGAACCATGAGGTATGGCCTGCTCTGCACTCTCCATGGTGGTCATTGATGACTACAGATTTATAGAGCAAAAACTCAATAACTATGTACTGAATGCATAAAGCAGAAATGCAATTGAATATCGAGCCATAGGATAAAAGAGAATCAAGGCTCAAAGTCAGGAACAGTTTTAATAAAAAGGCAAAATAGTTTTTGACACATATTGACTATAAAAATGGTACAATTTTCATAAAGTCACACTAAAAATATCTGATTTCTTTATAAGCGGAGCTTTTGGGCCCAGGGGTGGAGGGGCATAGAGAGGAAAAGTGGAGGAATGGGTAAAACTAGGATACCTTCTCACTACCCCTTAGCTATGCCTGTTCTTGCTATCTTACCTCATCCTAAACATGGTTTTGGGATTTGAGAGACAGAGGAGAGAAAATAAGAGATGAACTCCAAAGAGAAGCATAAAATGAAAAAAAGGGAGGGGAGTAGAAAGGAATGTAGGAAAGCAATTTTACCAGCCAATGTTCAGGGGAGAAAAATGTAAAGAGTTCACAACCAATAATTGCTTGATTTTGCTTTTCCTTCTTCTGAACCTTCAGCATGGGCACTCCTTCTTAATTAGGACAATCCCCCAGAGAATACTGTTGCACTGTGCATTTTTACTGTTGGCTTTCCAATCTTGATTTCTCCATTCCCCCTTACCCAAAGCTGCCTGATTTAGGGCTCCCCATGGTTTAATAAAGACAATGCAAGGGATGGAACAGGTGAGAAGATCTAGATAATTTATTCCATTTCCCTGGCCACTTTCAGGATGGACAGGTGACCTAGGTCATCCAGCAAGAGTATTATCAGGGCTTTTGCTGGGAATTTTTAGGAAAGAACTCAAAAGCCATCTTGGGACTGCAAGGAGCCATCTCCTCCCTGAGGCAATGTGATCCGGCTCAAGCTTCTAGCAACAGGAAGAGAACAAATCAAAGGACTCACATGGCACATTCTTCCCAACATCAAACTATAGTAGTGCCCCCACTTTATCCTTCATGCAGTTTCACTTTTCAGAGCTTCACGCACCAGCGGTCAACCGCAGTCTGGAAGCAGATGATCCTCCTTCTGACATATCGTCAGAAGGTCAATAGTCACACTAAGTCACAGTGCCTACGTCATTCACCTCACATCATCTCATGACATAGGCATTTCATCATCCCACATCATCACAAGAAGAAGGGCAAAGACTACAAACATTTTGAGAGACCACATGCACATAACTTTCATTAGAGGACATTGTTGCAATTGTTCTATTTTATTTACCAGTGATTGTCGTTAATTTCTTACTGTGCCTGATTTATAGATAAAACTTATCATAAGTATGTCTGTAGAGGAAAAGGCATAGCATATGCAGGACTCAGTACTATTCTTGGTGTCAGGCATCCGCTTGAGGTCTTGGAAGGCATCCCCCACAGATAAAGGGGGACTATTGTAATTTCAGTTTCATGTAACTTTCAGTTTCATGTAACTTTCCACATATGACATGATTTGCAGAACCTTCATCCATCTGGACATTATCTTTGCTTCAAGGTACACCCTCGTGAATATGCATATCCCTCAAAATATCTTTGTTAGTGTCTGATACTGACAAAGTATCAAAGTGGTTAGAGCACTACAATTCCATTATTAGCATGTGTTTCGAGCAGCCCCTATTCATGGTAGTTCAGGCATGATGTCACTGAGCCCAGTCAAACAAGGCTATGAAGACAGTAGTGTGAATTCAGAAAAATACAAAGCCTGGTCCCCGACCTCCAAAGGAAAAAGGATGGAGAGAGGAACAGAAGGACTGAGATAGGAAGGAAGAAGAAGTGGGATGAAAAGAGGAAAGAGAGGTGGGAGGAGGAACAAGAAAATATACAGGTGGGTCTGTAGGGATTTTCCCTCACATCAAAAACACATTTTCTTTATGAATCTTTCATATATTCCTCTGATGACATTTTATCTGCCCCATACATAAACAACACACACAGCCTTCCCTCATCCAACACTCTGCTCCTTTCTAGCTACTACTCTTTCATTCTCTTTCCCTTATTGCAGTGTGCTGGTGATTCTCCCTATCTCCATTTCTCCAAACCACTTCCCTTTCAACTTGTGGCAATTAGCCTTTTCCTCCATTTCTCTCCCCAGAAGCTTCTTCTGCCAGTGCCATCAGTGATCCAAACTTCACTAAATCCAATAGAAATAATTTAGGTCTTTTGTCCTTTTGGACATCTTGGCTGTACTTGGCACTATTGATCAGTCCCTTCACCTGAAAATTGTCCACAGCTTTGCCTCTGTGACACCGTCTCTTGGTTTACCTCCACCATTCTAGCTGTCCTGTTCTCCGTCTCTTCTGCAGTCTTCCTTACTCTAACCACAACTTTGGTTTCCCTCCAACTTCAGTTTTTGGCTCCCTTCATTTACTCTGCACCTGCTTCCTTGGAGGTCATAATCACATCTTTGGCTTCAACTTCAACCTAGCTGATTGCTTTCATGCTTTGGACCGAAAACGATATTTCCAGCCAGTCAATGGGAGGAAAGAGCTTGAAGCGCATTCAAATCATGTATCAAACTTACAAGTTATGTACTGCAAACAAAAGCCCAGGATAAAAGACAATTATTAAAGCAGGGCCAGTGCAGGGGGTTTGCCGAGTTCCATAGCGTCAACTACCATGAAGATCCAAATGGACAGGTGTTGAGCAACAGAGTCAGGGACACAGCCAAAGGGAGACTGGAGATCAGGGCCATAGAATCTGGGAGTCAGTTACTGTGAACACTTGTTTAAGTGAGAATTGCAATAATAACCTCAGGGCTAGTCCAACAGCATGGCTGGAAATACTAATAAAAAGTTTCTTATATTCCCACCTCTGGCCAGGGAAATTAAAGGGTCATGCCAGTAGGCAAAATGGCAGAGACACATGGATTCTGTAGTCAGTGTTAGAGCCTGAGGGGTTGGAAATTTGGGCAGGTCATTAACATTCCATATCCGTGAAGTTCTAAGTATAGAATTTTACATTTGTCCTTGTTAAATTTTATCTCAGTGGTTTCTGCCTAGAGTCCTAGATGTCAAAATAGTTTTGAATCTCAATTCATGCATCTGTCATATTACCTCTTTCTGTCACTCGGCTTTGTATCATCTGCAAATTTTATGTGGTCTTCCTTCTATCTCCTGAGCCAAGCAATTGACGAAATGGTGAAGTCAGCCGGGAGCCAAGCCATGGGACCTTTCTCTTCAACATTTCATGCAGTGGACATCGACCTATTAATCAACACTTTTTTTGGAGGTTATTGTTTAAACAGCCACAATTTCACCTGACTGTCCCATCGTTCCGCTAATAGTTCATTATTGTGTTTTCTAAACTCTGATGAGAGTCTTTGGCAAATGCTCTTTTGAAATCAAGGAAGGCTCTTCTAAAGGTGTCCCCCCATTTTTCCTGTTCCACCAATCTAGGAACGTGATAAAAAAGAGCATGATTATGAGTTTGGCATGACTTTCCTTAGTGAGTCACTGCTTCCTCTTCTCTGTGTTCACACGCCATCTGTTTAATATTCTATTTTAGAAGCCCTCCCTGGAATAAAATCAGATTTGCCAGTGTGTAGTTTGCAGAATTCCTTTTCTCAAAACTGGAAGAGCATTTGTTCATCACTAATCCCCTGGCCCCACTTCCATTCCCCAGGGTCAGATGGTTCCCAGATTCCTGACAGTGACTCAGCTCACACACCGGTTTGTTCACTTTGGTCCTTATAAAATAAGCCATCTGAAATTGCTAGATGTTCTTAATACTTCTCTATCTCCCTTCCCTTTTTCTTCCCATCTTATAGAGTATAAAACAAACAGTTTTATTACCATTCTTCTTGTTGGAGAAGATAGAAACAAAATTTCTCTCCCTTTGTTATCAGTTGGAACCCCATCACCTGTCCCAAGTAATTGGGCTCTGAACATAACATATATACCCTCTACCCTTATTCGTTTACTCAGACCTCAGCTGACTCTGAGTTTGAATCTCCTTACCGCGTCCTGATTGCTCCATCTACTTCTCAGACAAGTTCTCTGAAGTATGATTTCATTCCAGGACTTCCTGTATAATCACACCAGTCTATGCTCCCCAACTATTCTGAATGCCACTAATCCCTTTTTAGAGATCTCTTTGTCCCTGAAATAACATGACAGTCCTGGTCTAAAACCCATGATCTTGTTTAATCCTCCTGGGTCCTCTTCCATCCAAAGAGAATACCAGACAAGCCAGGAATCCACTGGGCTTAATTGCACTGATGGGTGACAAGATAAATAGCAGTCACATACCATGTCTAAGACGCTCTAGAGTAGATAGGAGTGTCTCTTTTATTCCCAGCCCAAACCCTTCACCATATTGGTTTCTTTTTTCTCAAACCCCTTCCAAATTCACCCCAAATCCTGTCTCCAAAGTGGAAACTTGCAAGATAGCTGTTTTGTTCCTAACTACTTTGTAATTCATTTCTAGGTGGCTCTACTCATTATAAATCATTAGCCTGAGGAGACAATGCTGTGCCCAGCAAGAAGGAATGATTCTGACGTTGTCTGTTTCTTAATTGAGATCTCTGACCACTTGTTCTGACCCCAACCAAGTTCCTGGCTCGCTGTATGCTCTCATCTCAGGAATATAGAATCTTGACAGTCTCTCTCTTTATCTTGCTTGTGCCTCCATATACCTCACTGACCCACACATGTTCTTTTTTTTTTTTAAGATTTTATTTATTTATTTATTTGAGAGAGAGACAGCCAGTGAGAGAGGGAACACAAGCAGGGGGAGTGGGAGAGGAAGAAGCAGGCTCCCAGCAGAGGAGCCTGATGTGGGGCTCGATCCCAGAACGCCAGGATCACAGCCTGAGCCGAAGGCAGACATTTAACGACTGAGCCACCCAGGCGCCCCCCACACATGTTCTTCTAAATCTATGTAATTAGTACACTCTGTTTCTTCTAACTCAATCTACAGAATATTCTCAAGTTTTACATAGACCTATCAATTCAGCTTTATAAGCCCTCCAACCAAATAAATTTTATATAAATATTTTTATCCATTTCCTTCATTCAGTTTGGTAGATTTTTCTTTTGTCAATAGTACCTTTCATATCAAGTTTGAGCCAGATTGAAAGATCTGAGACAATATATTTTCTAGAATGTTCTTTTTAAACAAAGAACCTTTTCTTTCCTGAAAATTATTTTGATATCTGATTGTAAATAGTTGCCTTTGTATTTATTTCCTATAAGCCACTGTATTTGAATGTGGGAAAATGAAGGCTTATTAATTGAGTTTAAGCCATAGCTTCCCTAGTCTGCGCTATGGATTTTGGGCTTGCCAGCTCCCCACTATATATTTATAATCACACACACATGCAGACGCAATCTCCTATTGGTTCTGTTTCTCTGGGGAACCCTGATTTTTACATAACCATAGCTCTAGATCCTTGGTGAAAAGATTTTTCTCTGTCAATGAAAATGATCAATTCCTGAAGAATCAAACTATGCCTTAGTTCATATTAAAAGATGGTCCAAAGCTACACACACGCACTGACGTAAGACTTGCTGGGACTCCAGAGACTAAATGAGAGACACAAGAGTAGCTACCAGGAGAGAAGGGCCAGCAGGCCATGAAAAACCCACTTTCAGAAGGGTTGGTGTCCATCTGGGGTGTTATGAGAGGAAGTGGTAGGATTCTTAAATGCACCCTAGTAAAGACTGGGGGATCCACACGAGGCAGGGTAAGAGCCTTGGAAGACAAGTCCATTTATGAGGAATAACATATAGGGATGATTTGAGGGGGGCAGTACAAGGCTTTGTTTAGGGTTTAAGGAGAATAGAGCCAAAGCCACAGAGGTGTGAAGTGACCCCAGGGCAGACTGTCTTCCACAGTGGGGAGCAGATAGGGAAGTGGAAGCCCAGAGCTAGTGTAGGCATCATAACACAGGAGAGACTCCTTTTGAATTTACAGACACTGTCCCTAACCCCCACCCTACCACCTCATCCCTTAATAAAGGAGACACTAACACCGTATAAACCAGATTCTCAGTGGATCAGATTGGGCAGAAGCAAGCCTGCTGAGAGCAGGTTTTTATAGCTGGAGCTGGGGGATGCTTCCGAGGCTACACATTTAGTCCAAATCTCCAGTTTATGTGGGCACAGAACTATTTGAGGTAGCATGTTTTGAAAAATATCTTTGAAATCAAAATTATAATAAAGTGAAAATAATAAAAAGTAGCTTTTTGGCCTCAAATAGACATTATTGAATTATTGTGCTTATAATTCTGTTAACTCAAGCTTTCCCATTTTCATTGGAAAAACATACAAACATAGTTAAAATTTTTCACCCTACTTTCTCCTTTTAAAACACATACTCCATTTTTCTTGTGTCTTCCTGCATTAATAACTGAGATCTTTCTCATTCAAATATGTACTTATTTGCAAGACATTTGTGAAGTGCCTACTGGTTTGTGACACTGCATCAGGTGCTGAAAGTGACTTGCACAAAGTTGCAAATATTGTCCCTCCGTAACAGATTAAATGGTCCCTACATATCATTCCCAATCTCCTTATTAAATGTATTTTTAAAGGCATTACTCTTTAATCCTTAGGAAATGTGGATATCACCTGCCTTTGAATCAGATTATCCCTACAGTTATAAAAACAAATTTTTGAAGATCTCCAACAGAGAAGCACATTACCAGTTGGTATCCTGCATGTACAGCTCAATTAAAACTGCTTTGACCACATACCCTCTATTCTAGAGTTACACTTGACAAGTTTAAAGAAACTCTCCATTCTCTTCATCATTCTTTCAACTCTTTTATCATTTGAATTTTTTATTAGACTTAAGGGTAAGGGGTCCTTTTTTTTTAAGATTTTATTTATTTATTGGACAGAGAGAGACACAGCAAGAGAGGGAGCACCAGCAGGGGAAGTGGGAGAGGGAGAAGCAGGCTTCCTGCTGAACAGGGAGCCCAATGCGGGGCTCAATCCCAGGACTATGGGATCATGATCTGAGCCGAAGGCAGTCGCTTAACGACTGAGCCACACAGGCGCCCCTTAAGGGGTCCTTCTTATACACTGATGTCTTCCTCCCCAAATCACTCTATGTTGAACTGTATTAAATGTGTCTCTTCATCATTCTTGAACGTAAAGCTGTATTTCACATTTGTTAGCCTTGTGTGTGACCACCCGCATTGCTGTTCAATATACCTATTGTCTCCTGCTGATTATACTGGACTGTACTAGACTCCTGGCTTTTCATCACTATGAACCCAATTTCCTTTCTCAACCCCCCAAGTCTAAGGCCAGACTCACAAACACAGATGTGTGCTCACACACCTTCCCCATGACCCCCAAATTGCCTGCTCCTGGGAAGAACTTTCACTTCATCCAGCTGATGAGACTGCAGGGCAACTCCAACCCCCTTTTGGCACCTCCCGTTGTCCCCTAAAGAAGGTCTCCAAGCAGCCTGCCTCTCCCATTCATTTTTTGCCTCAGTGGGCCTTGTGCTTCGTTCTGCCTCCTTGCCTTCTGGTTTGAGGGTAATAAATGCAAATATTTTTCTAGTCAAAATTCACTGTAAAGAGCCTATACATTTTTCCTAAATAAAGTGAGCAATACGTATTTTACTACAGACTTTGTCACTGTTCCCTTTTCCCAAATTTCATTAAAGTCCATTAACAAGGCCAGTTTAGCCCTCCCGGGAGCCTTCCTCACACCTGGTAATAAGCCCATCTGGTCCAGAAGCAAGCTGTCTTTAGTAGCTCTCCACCAGCCAGGTGCTGATTCCTGCTAAACCTTCATTGCTTCTGACGTCAGAAACAGTTTAAGGGAGCCCAGAGACTTCCCCTTGCTTTTCTGGGTCCCCTTTTCTGAGAAACTTTGCAGGCCTTATATCTTGTTTTTATTTTGAGGTAATCTTGAAGTCCATTTTTTGTTCTCAATTGTTTTAGCCACATTTTTATGCTCTATTTCTTGACATGCTCTTGCATATCCACAGGTGGAACTTCAGTGAGTGATCACAGGGGATCATGGATGCGAGAGGGCTTTCAGAACACAGCTGGGCTCAGCGTTTGGTTATTGGTAACATCAGATGGTGGAATTCGAGGAAAGAATCTTAAAGATCAGTTATAGAGAAGCCTTTCCATTTTTAATATAAGATAATGTGTTGTTCTAAGTATTTTTTAACCTCGGCTACTTATGCAATTTCCTGTAGGCTAAAAATATTTTATTTAAAGCCTCTTTTCAGGTCTTTGGCTTCATTCTTTTCTCAGTGATCCTACCTTGTTTCTATTCTTTTTTTCCTCTTTTTTAAACACAGGGCTTGAACTCACAACCCTGAGATTAAGACCTAAGCCAAGATCAAGAAGCAGACGCTTAACTGACTCAGCCCCCCAGGCGCCCCTACACTGTTTCTATTCTTTATTGTCTTCTTCATCATTATGATGTGCAGGTTTTTACAGCCACATTCCTGGATGTGAATCTTAGCTCTGACTCTTTCTTACCAGCTTGCGACCTGGGGTGACTTCTGGGCTTCTTGGCTTTCTCATCTGTAAAATGAGATCACGATAGTACCTACCTCGGACAGAGCCTTTAAGGAGATTAAAGGAATTAATATACATAAAATGCTTAAAACAGGGCATTGACCATATTCAGTAATGCCAGTAATTATAGTTACTCTTTTCAAGATCTCTTATAACTTCTAGATGCCCTGAAAGCTAACCACCCCCATACTCTTCACTGCTTTTGAATTATTATTTCATGTGCTAAACATGGTCTCCACTTTTCTGAAAGTGCCAAAAATATCCCAAGGAGAAATTAATAATTGATATTAAACAATGTGAAGACTACACCTTCCTTGTTTACATTGCATAAGAAAGGTCAACACATCCGGGCAATAGCATGCCATCATTCATCATAACATGCTTCTCTTGCCTATCTTTATATAAGTAGTTATGCAAGCACTTTGTGCAAGTACTTACATATATCTTTATATAAGCAGGTAGAGTTGCAATCAATATTGGCGACAACCAGAATTGAAGAAGGTGAAACTCTAACCTTGTGCGTTGACCTCAAGAAGAACCTCACAGAGCCCAAGAATGCATCCTCTGTCCCACTGTCAGAGACAGGATGCTGATATGACCGTGGGCTTAATCCAGATAGGCAGTCCTTGTGTTCTCAGGCTACAATGACGATATCTTGTTAGGAAAGAGGGCTTCATTGCTGCTTTCTTTAGTAAATCATCCTAATATTTAAAATCATCTGCAGTTTTGTAACCTCCTCCTCTCACTTCATATATAATCACCCATGGCCTTCAAAGTGTCTTTTTCTTGAACTTGAACATAAAAACCCACTTCCACTACAAGCTCTTTTTCCATTTCATTTGCAGATCTGTTTACTGATTTCATGTTCCATAACCAGTGCTTGACATCCAACACCAGGTGTCTTCCAGCCTCAGCTCTCAAGACTTCACACACCTTTTGTATGTGAGAGAAAACACAGAAGAGGGAAGACTTACATACCCAATTTCTTCTTACTTTTTAAATCAGGTTTTTTTGGTATTTTTTTTTAATTTTTACTTGAGAATCCACTGTGGGGCTTATTCATGCAGGTTCTCGATCCTACTGGCTGCCCAGGAACCTGCCAACTTTATCCCACCTGCAGATGAAGCTGATGCAGGAGATTCGTTATCACGCATCTTGACAAATTCTGTCTTTGGTAAGTAGTCTGAGCTACCAAATACTCATGGATATTATTTTGTATTTTAAAGGCCCAACTCCAACCTTTCCTCAGAGCTACACATTCATCTCTCCCCAGTTGGGTCACCCACAAACAGCTCAAACGTGGTGCGTTCACTGCTGAACTCACCCCCCTCTCCCACAAACTAGCTCTTCGATGTTCTCTCTCTCGACTGGTGTCACGACCATGTTTGGTCACCAGGTAAAAATCCAGAAGGCATCCGTTCTTCTCCAAGTCCTTCTCCCCCGAACATCAAGTCAACCACCTGGTGCCATTAATTTTAGCTCCTGAAATTCTCTTGAATCAGTCCTCTCCAGGTCTGAATCATTCTTTCTGATTTATTGCAATAGGCAGCTGAGTTCTCTCAAGCTCCTCAAATAAATGTTTCCACAGGCGCCAAAATGATCTTCCTATAATCCAAATGCAATCTCATAACCTGCGTTGCTTTCAGGTAGTCCGAAGTCTGTAAGATGGCACTAAGGATCTTCTAGGAGTTGGTTACTCCAAATCTCCTTCACCTAATTTCCCACCAATTTTACCCAAAGACTTACTGTTAAAGCCATCGCCTTTGGTTTTTTTTGTTTGTTTTTTGTTTTAATTTAAATTTTAGGTAGTTAACATACAGGGCAATATTGGTTTCTGGAGTAGAATTCAGTGATTCATCACTTACACACAACACCCAGCGCTCATCACAAGTGCCCTCCTTAATCCCTGTCACCCATCTAGCCCATCCCCCACTCACCTCCCTCCAGTCACCTCAGTCTGTTCTCTATAGTTAAGAGTCTCTTATGGTTTTCTTCCCTCTCTCCTTTTTTTTCTTTTTCCCCTTCCCACATGTTCATCTGTTTTCTTTCTTAAATTCCACATATCAGTAAGATCATATAGTATTGGTCTTTCTCTGACTTATTTCACTTAGCTTAATACACTCTAGCTCCATCCATGTATTGAAAACCATCACCTTTAAAACCAGGTAGAAATTTGGAACTACACTAAGCAAGGAAGAGTGCTAGAAACGGGAAACATACAGATAAATATAAATTTTTCTCATTCTTAAGTTCTTTAAAAAATAATTCACTGTTTAAACAAAAAATTATAAGTTTAAACATATGTAGAAGGAAAATTTATGACAACAACAGCACAAAGCATGGGAGAGGAAACCAGAAATACACTGCCGCAAGTCTCTTTCATGAAATGAAGTGATAGAACATATTTGAAGATAGAATACAATTTTTAAAAAGATAAATGGTGCACTTTTAAATAAAACAAAAATGTATAAGCCAATAGAGGACCTTAAATGGAATACAAAAAACAAAAAGAAGTCAGGAAAAAGAAAAAAAAGGACAAATCAGACAAGTATAAAACAGACAGCAAGATGGTCAATGTTAATATAAACTTATTGATAATTACGCTGAATATGAATGATTGAAACACCCCAATTAAGTGATAGACTATCATAACAGATAAAAAAAGCAAGATTCAAATAGAAAGACCCAAATATATGCTGGCTAGAAATTCACTTAAACTATAATTACAGAGATAAGTAAAAATAAAAGGATGAAAAAATATATATATATAATGAAAACACTAATAAAAAGAAAGCTAGAGTGATGATATCAATGGTGAACAAAGTAGGCTATAGAATGAAAAGAACAGGAGTAAGAACGTTTTCATAATGATAAACAGAATCAATTTGTCAAACAGACATAATAATCCCTACAGTGTACACATCTAATATACATGAAGCAAAGACTAACATAAAAGGAGAACTAAATTCACAATTACAGTTGGAGATTACAGTAGCGCTCTCTCAGTAATTGAAAGAAAATCAGTAAGCACACTCATATCAAGCAACTTGTCCTGACACTTGTAGAAAACTCTATCCAACGATAACAGAATGCACATTCTCTCCAACTGCCTGAGGAAAAGTAATCAACATAGGCCATAAGTTGAACCATTAGAAAATTCTGAATAAATTTAAAAGAAATGAAGTCATAAAGATTATATTATAAGACCACAAAGGACTTAAATTAGAAACCGATAACTAAAAGATTTCTGGAAAACTAATCTCAAAATATATGAAAATTAAACTTACCAGGGCCAAAAAAGAAATAACACGTAAGCTTAGAATATATTTTGGATTAAATAAAAATGCAAATAAATCATATCAAACATTATGGAATATAGTCAAAGCAGTGCTTAGAAAGAAATTTATGGTTTAAGTGCTTACATTGGAAAGAAACAGAGGTCTAAAATCAATTAACTTAGCTTGCACCTTAAGAAGATAGAAAAAGATGTACAAATTAAACACCAGTAGGAAGGAAGGAAGGAAGGAAGGAAGGAAGGAAGGAAGGAAGGAAGGAAGGAAGGAAGAAAGAAAGAAAGAAAGAAAGAAAGAAAGAAAGAAAGAAAGAAAGAGATTAGAGCAGAAATAGAAAGTGGACAAATGATAGGGAAATTCAAGTAAGTCAAAAATATTTTTTAAATCAATGAAATTCATAAGCTTCTTTCTAAAGCAGCAGCTTCTAAAGCTAACTTGCGTTAGAATCACCAAGAATTCTTATTAAAATGGATTGCTGGACTTTGACTCCAGAGCGTCTAATTCAATAGGTCTGGAGTAGGGCCCAAGAATGTTCATTTCTAATAAGTTTCCAAGTGATTCTAATGCTTCTGGGGATTACATTTTAAGAAGCAGAAAACTAGATGGGTCAAGAAAAAAAAGGGGGGAGAAAATACAAGTTGCTAATATCAGGAATAAAAAAAGGAACATTACTATAAATTCTATCAATTTAAAAGGATAAGAAGGGCTAATAACAAAAATAATACTATGAATAAATCTATACCAGAAATTTGACAATTTAGATGACATTGTGACATGACTATGTGTATAGAAAATTTGAACAATTCTACAAGAAAGCTCCTCGAATTAATCAGCAAGCTCAGCAAAGATGCGGCCTGAAAGTTTATATAAAAATCAATTCTCCTTCCGTATAACAGCAAATAGTTGAAAAATAAACTCAGAACATACAGAAAGCATCAAAACATGAAATAATTATAGACAAATTTAATTAAACACATAGAAGTTCTGTACTCTGAAAACTACATAATATTGTTGAGAGAAATTAAAGACGACTTTTAAAAAAATAGAGAGATATATACCAAGTTCATGGATTTGAAGACTCACTATTGTTAAGATTCCATTTCTCCTCAAATTGATCTAAATATTTAATGCAACCCAATCAAATCCCAAAAGGTTTTGTTTTTAGAAATTTGCAAGCTAACTCTAAAATGTATGCAAAAATAAAATGACCTAAGGACCTAGAATTGCATTCATAACATAATATTCATAACAAAATTGAAAGAAAGGAACAGAGTAATACCCCACGCTATCTGCTTTCAAAACAGCATTAAACTACAGTGACAAAGACAGTGTGGTATTGGGGTAAGGATGGACATACAGATCAATGGAACAGAATACAGTCCAGAAAGAAACTCACTCACATATATAGTCAACTGATTTCTTTTTTACTGAAGTATATAAATTAGGAAAACAATGGCATTTATAAATGCATCAAAAAGAAAAAAGTATCTAAAAATAAATTTAACCAAGGAGGGGAAAGACCTATACACTGAAAAGTATAAGATATTGATGGTCAACTGAGTTTTGACAAAGATATCAAGGCTATTCAAAAGCATTTTCCTTCCAAAAACTGGTACTGTATATCCATTAAAAAAGTATAATAATTCTTGGGGCACCTGGGTGGCACAGCGGTTAAGCGTCTGCCTTCGGCTCAGGGCGTGATCCCAGTGTTCTGGGATCGAGCCCCACATCAGGCTCTTCCGCTGTGAGCCTGCTTCTTCCTCTCCCACTCCCCCTGCTTGTGTTCCCTCTCTCCCTGGCTGTCTCTATCTCTGTCAAATAAATAAATAAAATCTTAAAAAAAAAAAAAGTATAATAATTCTTGGCTCGTACTCCATACTATTTGCAAAAGCTAAACCAATCATGAAAGTGTAAAGGCTAACCTATAAACACATAGAAAGAAACACAGGAGAAAATCTACATGATTTGGGGGTAGCCAGTCATTTCTTACATAGAACACAGAACGTAAAAATCATGAAAGAGGGGCGCCTGGGTGGCACAGCGGTTAAGCGTCTGCCTTCGGCTCAGGGAGTGATCCCGGCATTGTGGGATCGAGCCCCACATCGGGCTCCTCCGCTATGAGCCTGCTTCTTCCTCTCCTACTCCCCCTGCTTGTGTTCCCTCTCTCGCTGGCTGTCTCTATGTCTGTCAAATAAATAAATAAAAAATCTTAAAAAAAAATCATGAAAGAAAAAACTTATAATTGAGCTACGTCAAAAACAAAAATTTAATTCTCTTCAAGATAGCACAAGATAGCATAAAGAAAATGGAAAGGTGGGCCACAGACTGGAAAAAAATATATGCAAAACAGGTAAAAGCCAAAGGACTTGTGCCCAGAATATATAAATTCTACACATCCTAATAAAAAGATAAGCAACCCAATTTTTTAAATGGGCCAAAGAGCCAATCAGACATTTCACAAAACAATATATACAAACGACCGAGAAACAGGAAAAGATGGTTAATATCGCAGCCAAATTAAACTAATAATGAGATAGCGCAGATGCACTCCCAATAGAACGGCGACAAGGAAAAGGACTGGCAACACCAAATTTTGGTGAGGCTGTTGAGCACCGGGAATTCCTGTGCATCTTTTGTGGGAAGGTAAACTTGTACAACCTCTTTGGAAAGCAGTCTGGCAGTTTCTCATGACGATAAATACATACTTACCATACAACTCAGCAATTCTACTGCTAGGTATTTACTCAAAAGAAATAAACACATATTTCTACACGACGTCTTGTACACATATGTTCATAGCATCCTTTGTAATAGTCAAAAAAGAGAAACTCAAATGTCCATTTGCAGGGGAATGTTATATATAAAGTGAAGTATGTCTTTGCAGTGAAATTCAATCTCATGACTAGATTTACAGACACATAGGAATACATCTGAATGGTCCCATTTGTACAGTACAGAAAAGGCAGATGCAACTAGAATGGCCTAAAGCCTATCATTAATTGCCTGGAGACAGAGATGGGGATGATACCTCCTGAAAGGGCGTGAGGGAACTTTCTGGGTGATTCTATGTCTTGACGGTGTTGGTTAATTGGGTTCCCACTTTGGTTAAAACTCACTAAATTGTATTCTTAAAATGAATGCATTTTATTGTACTTTATGTACATTGTACCTCAGAAAAATTGAAGAGCAAGTGGGCGTGGATTGGCAAAGAGGGTCCCAGGGAAAGATGATCAAGCACTATGGGGGAGGGCCAGGAACTCCCGAGAAAGTCAACCAATGAGGAACTCCCATGACACGCCAGAAAGCCCTTTAAAGATGGGACCATACAATATTATATTATGCATCCTTTAATTGTAAAACCCAAGTCCACGTACTTTCATTAAAATTAGTTATCCCTACATTTGCTTAATATGGAGAGCTGATTACCAGCTTTATGTACCAGTGGTCACATGAGTTTTTTTTACAGCGAATGTCTATTCTGACTGGTAATAATTCGTTTCTGGTCTTCAGTGTCCACCTACATACTATTGTTCATTGATATGACCCCAATTGGTATAAAATATTTTGGTACAAAAAGGATGAGTTCCATATGTGGATCAGAGCGGAGCGGAGGAAGGAAAAGCTGTAGAAAGTGAGACATTTCTTTTATGAGTTTGACATCTGTCAGATTCTCAGAGTCAGCAAGAACTGTGAATCCATGAGACCCTGAAAACTGACAGAAAATATAGAGAAGGCACTGGCTGTCCCTTATTCATGAGCTTGGGGACCGGCATCAATTTTATTTAAATTCCAAGGACCACTGATATGTGAGCAATACCTTCACTGATCCCATGAACTATGAAGTCACACTTTGTTTCTAGAGCTTCTGTATCTGGTAACAGACACCTGGGGTTAAATCTATTGCACTGAATGAACTGAGCATGTCAGAGACAGACCGTGGACTAAGCAGTGAACTTGAGGTCTAATTAATCATTATATCCCAGTACCTTGCAGAGGACCTGGCATGGAGAAGTCAGATAATGTTGCTGTAAGGATCCTACTCGGTAAGTGACAACGCGCTCTCAGAGGAAGAGACTTAGAGTTTTTAGGCTTAAAACCTTTTCTCTATTAAGTGAGCCCAGAGTCTTCTCCCAGCTCTCATTTTTGCTATTTCCATATAGAAGTTCATCCCAATTCCCCCAGAAGAATGATAATCTCAGTGCAAATTGAACAAACGTCAGGCCAACTTGGAGTCCAGTTCTACCGTATTCCAACACACCTGTTAGAGTATTGGCCAGTTCCAGAATGGCATCAGCCCCTGCTTCCTGTGTACGGTATCTACTAACTGAGGTGGAATCAATTCTTGGCATGTGCTTTGCTGTACACTGGAAGATGTCAGCTATAATTTTCATGGATGGTTCTGGAGGAAAAATATAAGTATTTCTGACCATAAACTCCTTTAGTATATCCTTTTGGGCTGTCCAGTAAGTTTCTTTTTAGGTACACCTTGCTCTTCTCCAGTTACTATAAAAGTTGCAAGAACTGCAATCATCTTTTGGTTCTTAATAAAACAAAGACTCCTGTCATTGATCATGTCATGGCCCCTATTCAACCGTCATTGGTACCAGATCAGGGTTCATTTCAATGCTTCCTCCTCCTGGCTTCCTCATTTCTTTATTTTTTCACTTACAGATGGTTCTATGGTTTCACTTCCTATTTGGTTTCTGAACCCTGGGCACGAGACTTGGACACAGGGAAGCCTCTCACTCAGCTTTCGTAACCGTCCCTCAGGCTGGTGAGAACAACGCTGGCACTGCAGAATTGTTGTGTGGGCACATGGCGGCTTCTCCACGGCAGCCTTGCTGAGAGCTGCTACCCTGTGGAATGTTCTGGCCAGTGAAGGAGACAGGGCAAATCAAATGACTTGGATTGGAAGTGTCATGTGCGAAACATGGCCCTGTCTCTTAGCTGTTGTGAGAATGTGGGCAAATCATCTGGTCTCCCCCATCCCTCATCTTCTTTTTTTAGAGAGAGAGAGTGTGCATGTGTGTATGAGTGGGGGTGGGGGAGGGGCTGAGAGAGGAAAAGAAAAAATCTCAAGTAGGCTTCACGCCCAGCATGGAGCCCCACTCAGGGCTCGATCTCACCACCCTGAGATGATGACCTGAGCCAAAATCAAGAGTCGGAGGCTTAAGTGACTGAGTCACCCAGGTGCCCCATTCTGTATCTTCTGAGGGACTCTTGCCCTGTCTCCTCAGTAGCTCAGAGGTCACCAGTGACCCCGGGCTCTTCTTCAGCCTCTCAAGATTGTGTAAGTGTCAGATTTTTGTACCTTATCTCAGGAGAAGGCTGGAATCCAAGCCAGGCTGAATATGATTCAGAAAAACAAACATGATGCTTTTGTACCTGAGTATGGAGGATGAAGTCATACTTTCCACACTGAAGCGCATGGGAACTGCGGCCTCGCCCTCCTCTAGAGAGCTTGCTTTTCTCTGTCTCCACAAAACTCCACCATCACATGTCCCTCTGCAGGGGAAGGCCCCCTCCTGCCCTCTCTGTGGGCCTGGTCACGGTCGACCTTAGCGAGAACACCTGAAGCTCTTCCCAGCACCAGCAGTCATCCTGGACCTTGACACAGAAAGACCAGGCAACGCTCACCGGTCATCACCACCTTCTTTTCAGCCCCAGCAGTGTGCCTGCCCCCAAGGCATTGCCTTCTCCCAACACAAAGCAGGTAGGGTAGGGTGGCAGGACGCAGGTGTCCCCTCTGTAGCCTCTGTGCTGGGTTGTCCCGGTCTAATTTTAATTAGAAGCTTTGCTCTCTAACACCTGAGCCTCCAAAGAGGCCTGTTTTCACTCTCCCTCAAGCCCTAGTCTTCTTAAAAGGCAAATTCAGCCAGAGAAGGAAGTGTTTGCCCATGGACAGGATGGGAAAGCTCCGTGCCCGTACTCTCAGAGGGGCAGAAGAAGACCCCAAATGCTTATCCAACATACGGGTTATTTTGTTGGTGCTGATTGGTTTGCGATTATTTTTAAATGAGTCAGATTCATTTCAAGAAACAGAAAACGGCTCCCATGTTGTCGTCGGCACTGTGCCAAGTATTTCAGACACTTATGAATGTCATTAGATAATTATCGTATTTACTGTCAATAGCACTCGTTACTCTCGCGCGCCGGGCGAGGAGCCCTTCAGAGCGTAGCTGCTGCAAGCTGGAGCGACTCTGCGCCGGCGTGAAGCGGTTCCGCACTCTGCCTCGCTGGAGTGGTGGCAAGACGACCCCATGGCCTTCCTTGACCCCATCCTCTGCAGCCCCTCCCACCCCAAGTCTAGAACACCGCTGCCTTCTCCGTAAGCAATGGAAGGTCTCATTTGATTGTGTTTTACCAGCTTGACTGAGCCCCTTCTGTGTACCCAATACCGTGGTTGTGATAGAGAACACACGTTCCCTCCCCTCAAAGACGTTCACTGCTGGCGGTGCCATTAGAAAGACAAGCACATACTGCTGGCTTGGGTGGGGTGCACAATAGTAGAAAGATGTACAGATATGGTTCAAGAAAGGGAAGGAAGAGCTCTCTCTGGAGGATTAAAAGAGGTCACAGAGACAGCATTGCCTGGGTTTTAAAGTTTAGAAGTTTAGCATGCTGATGTATTGGAGAAAAAGTATTGCTACAAGATAACCCGTTGCCTCTCTTCCTCCTCATCCCTGCCCCTGCTTTGGTAGAGAGACCTGGGGTACTGGGCAGGTGGAAAAATAGCAAAAGAGAGTGGTTGATGGATTGTGTCTTAGAAAGAGAGGGTCCTACTAGCTGTTGGAAAGAGTAGACCGCGGGGAAGTGAAATGGATGATAGTAACAGTAAACACATACCTAGCCCCCGCTGTGTGCCAGGCATGATTCTGAGTACTTTACGTGTATTAACTCATATGAACTTTGTCCCTATTTTACAGCTGTGGGAAAAGACTGAGTAACTTACCAGGAACACACAGCTACAAATGAGAAGGCAGAGATTGTAACACAGGCAAGCTGGCTCCCCAGTCCGCAAACTGCAAAACCACAAAGTCAAGGGATTATTAGGCCAAGTTTGGGGAATGTTTTACTGGGAACTGAGACTGAAAAGATAAAGAAGAGATCCAAGTAAAAGATATTAAGAGCAACGAGAGTACCAAGAAGGGATTTTAAAGAAACATGGCTATTTCTTTGTCCATACCCCCAACCCATCACACTCAGCTTTGGATATTTTATGAAATCCAAAGATGAAAATTGCCTCTCATGATTTTGTTGCCTACTAGGCTACTTTTTTTTTAAGTGTGAGGTTACTTGCTGGGGGTTGGACGTATCATGAGGGTAACAGAAACCTTTCCGGCAGAGGTGGCCCGATTGGGGGGAAACTGACAAAGAAGAAGGAGCAGGGTACTCCAGGGATGGGAGACATCTTGGGCAGGGACATGGGAACAGCCTGGTTTCCAGGGAACTCACCTGTAAGAGATAAGGACTGAATTGATTTCATTTTCACTCCCTCCCAGATTTGGGTCAGCAAATCTACATCCCAACAAAACCCTACCAGATACTCCCATGGGGCAAGAGCTAGCAGATGTCCCCAGTGACACTTTCTCCATTTGGTACCTCTTTTTTCTGCACAAACACTTGAGTCACACAACGGCAAGCCGATACCCATTCGTTTTCATGCTTTAGAAAGCATGGCTCATTCCCAGGCAATTAAACAGAAGACAACAGACATTTACTTTGTTGAGGGAGGAAGAGGAAATACAACTTTTTGATACCGAAAGAGCCTTTGGGTTTAAATGAAGAATGTTCAGATCATAAACCATGGGGTAAAAATAAATGGTGCAGAATCAGAGAACACTGGCTCTCGATGTGGGGGTCCAAGTGGTTTTCCAAGTGTCAACAGACTGGTCATTCCTAGGATCTGTGTTTCTTCTGCGGTTATGTTTACACATTGGTTTCTGGCAAGGGTGAAGTGTTTGCATATGACCTTATAAAATGTAGACATCACTTCATTGGGTCTCATCAAAAGCAGAACTTGTCCTCCCATTCATCTTTGTCAGGCCAGCAAGAACAGCCAAACTAGGTCATCCAGGGCCACCATTTTTCTCCCAATGAAGCCTGCGCTTCCATCTTTTATTCTGCTAATTAGACCCAGGCACACTTTAACTCTGTGAGCTGGTAACACTTCATTAATCCCCAACGATCCCTTTGGATAGTTTCTCACTGGGCTCAGGGAATCCTGTGGGCCATTGGAGTAAGTCTACAGTTGGCTTTCAGGGGGCTCAAAAGAGACAGCCCCGGGGTCTTTTGTAATAGTTCATTTTTCTGTTTAGATACCCCTCTTCTCCTTTAAAAGTGAAGTTTCTGCCAGAGACTCTGGCTCACAGATTTTCTGATCCCACATTGCGGCCCTATCTCCGGCAGGCACAGCCTTCTCATAGGATGGTTTATAGGATATTGAAATGTGCGGAGAGAGCGTCCAGTGGGGCTGCCGCCCGTCTGCAAGTCAGAGGAGAACTGTTTATCCTATTAGCAAAACCAACAGAGCCTTGCTTCGTTCTCCACTGAAAATTCCTCCCAAGGCACTGAGCAGGCTATGACAGACTGCTTTGGAAACTGCTAGAAGAAGGGATCTGTTCAACATTATTTACAATTCCAGAAACCATAGCATTTCCCTGGTCTAGCCGGTTTCCTAACTGACCAGACCAAACTCTGCAAAGCCACTCTGCCACTTAGCAAATACTGTCAGCTCACGGAAGGGCTGACTGTCCTCCACGCCAGCCTCCACGCCCTGGTACACAGCCACCGCAGCCTTGAGTGACAGGCAGACACACTCAGCCACGCTCAGTCCCGGTCCTATGGGGACGTGCAGACACAGGCTGGTGTTTGAGAACCTGAACCAAGGTAAGCCAGAGAAACCACCAGACACAGAGTACGGCGGACTTAGGTCCATCCTGCCTTGCGTCCTTGGCAGAGAAACAGCACAGGTGGTAGAAACTTGCTTGGATTAAAATAACGAGTTACCCCACACACTATATATACTGAACCCTACAAACACATCTTCAAAAAAATTTTTAATTTTTTGACACTTTTCTCAACCCAGAGTCGTCTAAAGAAGTGCTTCACAAAATTGCATGTGAATTCTAAACATCTAAGAGGCTCATGAAACAACAGATTTCGACTGGGAGGTCTGGGGTAAGGCCTGAGCTTCTGCGTTTCCACCAAGTCCCAGTGATGCGCTATAACGAATCTAGCAAACGGGATAGTCTCCCTCTATCCCCAACCCACCCAACCTATCTCTCTGATTACTGCCCAGGCTAGATTATCCTGTAATCTGCTTTCTTCACCAACTATAAGGAATGAGTATCCTTCCGGGCCAACGACAACAACAAAAATGTACCTCATTCTTTTTACTAGCACAGAATTCTATACGTGAAATGCCATGATTTACTCACCTTGTCTTGCATCGATGAAGTCTCAGGGTGTTTCTAAGTTTGGGGCCATTTTTCAAGCCTGTCTCTGTTCATCTTCTCTGTTCCTGAGCCAGAAGGAGACCTGAGCCAGTAGCAAGTTCAACTGTGCCTAGCACCGAGTTCTGGAGTTCTCTATTTCTCTAAGTGCAGAGAGGTAGTAACTGTGTCTCAGTGAGATCGACGAACACCTCAGCACCCAGGAGCATGACCTCAGGGTGTGCTCCCTCTGAGAGATCTTGCGTGAGCCAGGAGGCCCACGACACTGTGGGATAAACAGAGCCCGCCTTCCTTTGCTGTCAATCTTACGCGAACACTGGAGAGGAAAACCAATTCGTTACTTTTATTTTAAGGTGCACAAATGTCCAACAAAGAGGAAAACCCAAAATTCACAGGGATTTTGAAGATTAAATCATGAGAGCTCAAAAATGTTTTCTTGCTTGTGGCCAGTGGCTTTAGGCCCTTCGGGATACATACAGGTCCTCCTTCTCCGCACGTAGGAGTGATTTGATGGATAATGTTGAGGGTCACGTGTTAACCCAGTTCCATGCCCCCATTCACAGCTGAGAGCACTGAGGCTCAGGGTGGTTGACTGGCCGACAATATTGAATTAAGTAAAGCAGACGGTTGAGGGAATCTAGAGCATTCAGATGAAAAAAATGTGTGAAGCTTTGAAAGCTGAGAGCAGTTAAATTTTTTTTAAGATTTATTATTTATTTGAGAGAGGAGCGAGAACATGAGAGAAGGAAAGCACGAGTGGGAGGGAGGGGCAGAGGGAGAGGAATCTTTAAGCAGACTCCCTGCTAAATGCAGAGCCCTACACAGGGCTCCATCCCAGGACCCTGAGATCAGGGCCTGAGCCAAAATTAAGAGTCAGATGCTTAATCGACGGAGCCACACAGGGGCTCCTGCAAAGCTGAAAACAGTTAAGAAGCCACCCTGTTAGCACAGTGGCGATCAACCCTTTCTGCATGTTAAAATCAGTAGAGAAGCTGTTAAAATCTCCTATGTTCAGGCCCAATCAGAACCAACTAAATTAGGGGCGCCTGGGTGGCTCAGTCGTTAAGCGTCTGCCTTCGGCTCAGGGCATGATCCTGGCGTTCTGGGATTGAGCCCCACATCAGGCTTGTCCACTGGGAGCCTGCTTCTTCCTCTCCCACTCCCCCTGCCTGTGTTCCCTCTCTCGCTGGCTGTCTCTCTCTCTGTCAAATAAATAAATAAAATCTTTAAAAAAAAAAACCAACTAAATTAGAATTTTGGGGGGTGAGACACATCAGTATTTTCCAAAACTTCCAGATGATTCCAGCATTAAGCCTACCATTTCCAGGTCTAGAAAATAACATACAGGAAGCCCAGTGAAATTTGAATATCAGAGAACAAATACATTTTTTAGTATAAGTACATCCCAAATATTGCATAAGACATACTTCCACTAAAGAGTTATTTGAGCTTATTTGAATTCAAGTTTGACTGGGCATCCTTCATTTCATCTGTCCCCCCTGGCGCAGCCAAGCTCAGGAGCCAGGCTTAAGAGAAAATCTCCGTAGGGACTCCATTCAAGGTCAAGGCACCAAACTCTGCACACGGATAGATAACCTTTAATCCCAAATATGCCCAGCGTCAGACAGGATTCAGGAGCCATCAGCTGACATCTTGTGAATCATCAAGTCCCCAGGCCTAACATTTACAACTTTTTGCTGTCAATTTGAGAAGAGAGAAACAAGACGTTATTTATTGGAAGGCAAGTGAAGCAGGTGGTAGATATTAGCGGTTTGTGATGCTCTGTGGTGTGTGGCTTATGGTTGGCCAGAGTATCCTTTCATCTGAACCCACACACATGTACACGGAGTAAAATAGGCCCCTGACCAGACCCGGACAGAGGCTAAACGCTCCCAGCAGGAGCAAATTCCTGCCCTTAAACACCGATTTCCTTCACTCGGGCCCAGGAGTAGCCGCGGAGCATCTTCTGAAAGTGACATGTAGGTTCTTGCTGTAACCTCGCTTCTTCCCACCAGCTTCTGGTCTCCCAGCCCTGGTGAACAGGGAGCTGCACCCTCAGGATTTAAAATGTACCCAAACCAGCAAGAAACAAGTGAACCTGTGTCTTAGAGCGGCAAACACCAGTGTGATGAAAAGAGAAAGGCCCGCACTGGGGCCCAGGAGCTTTGTTCCGGGAACAGGGAGACCTGTATGGTAGACCAAACCCTGCCAAGTGGCCACGGGGAGCTTCTGGAGCCAGGAGCCACCAGCTGGTGGCTGGATTGGACCGTGGCCATGCAGGAACAGTCTAAGGGAGTCATCCGATAGGCTTAACTTCCCAGAGCTCAAGAACTTCTAGACTCATTTGTGATTTGCAAACTATGAATTTTTTACATGGAATGATTCCTGTAAGCTGCCCTCTTTGTAAAAGTGCTAACGTCCTGTAACCCAACCTCACAGTTCCACAAACAGACGGGCCTTCCCAACGCACATTTTCCTATTTTGCTACTCGTGGTGATGGCAAATGGTTCCCATGGAAAACAAGGGGCTCTGCTCTGGGCCTTCAGACCAAGACCAACTCCCATTCAAACAGACCCCAAATCCAAGACAAGCAATGTGTGGGCGACGGGGAAGAAAGCAATGACTGGGACTTTCGGCAGAGCACACGGGAAGGAAGTGGGAAGGAAGGCTGGCTTTCTCCTGCTCGGCGTCCCAGGCTCCCAGCCTGGGAGTGAGCAGCTGCTTGGCCAACCCTGGGTTTCCAGCCAGTGTTCAGAGATTTCAGCCTCCCACCAGATACACACATAACCAATTAGCCCCTGTCTTCCTCCCCCCTGGCGCTCCAGATGGCCTCTGCCAGGACGCTACTGTGGTCTTGCTCCAAACATGACCAATTAGAGCCCAGAAAACTCTTGAAGACATTTGTCGCCTCTGAGGTTAAGACTATGAAATCCATTTCTTCGCTAAGGTCCCCTCTGATCCTTGGAATCCACAAAATGCTTCCTGGGGCAAAGAGCCCATTTCAATAGGCTGCCTGAGCTCCCCGGCCATTCTCAGTAGCCACGATAACTCATGTGGCAGCCGTCCACCAACAGGCCTCCGTGGGCAAGGCCACTTGGCCACCCTGGCGCTGGTCCCCGGAGGGCTTAGGAGACAGGCGCCCAGTCCCCTGGGGCACAAAGGTCCTCTGGCTCCGCTGGCTGCTTAGTTGGTTCATTCACCAAACATTCCGAGCTGATCGATTCTGGACCTGATGCTACACAGTGGGAACACCGAATGCCCGAGACAGAGCCTCTGCCTTAAGGGATGAGGCCCTTACAAGAGCCTTCAAACTCTTACCCACAAGGCCACCTCCAGGGAAGGAAGTCCTCCGTGAAACTGATGAAGATTTATGCACAGAGATGGTCATTGGAGTTTTACTGACAAATGTGAAAAGTCGGAAATTCTTTGAATGTCCAGTAATAAACATAAGGTTCATATTTTAGAGAGTAGCCATGCGGTAGGCTCTTCTGTGGCCTGCATTCGTTCATGTAGTCATTCAACAAATATTCATGGAGTACCTACTCTGTGCAAGTCTGAAGCTCCAGCCGGAGGGGACAGGTGTGAACAATAGAGAGGAGGGTCTCACCTTCCCACAGCTTACAGCCTGTCGGGATGTACATGTGTGTTCGTCTATTTGGGAGCGATTAGGACTAGGAGAAAATTAAGTAGGAAGGGTGTTTAGGGAGTGGCAGGAGCTTCTCTTTGACACAGGTCATTGGCTAGTCTTCCTGGGAAAGAAGTATTTGAACAGAGACATGGAAAACTATCCTTTGTGGTGAGCGCCGGGTGTTGTATGGAAGTGCTGAATCGCTATGTGGTAATATTACACGGTAAGTCAACTCACTGGAATTTAAATAAAAACTTAAAAAACAACAACTATACTTAAGGAAGGGAAAATGCTCCCAAAAGAATGTCACATTGAAAAAAAAAGGTTAAAAAACAGTAATCAATATAATTGCAGTTTTGTTTTTTAAGTACACACACCTACGCCCACCTACACAGACGGACACAGGTGCGACGCAGGCGCGCACTCGGCGTGCACCGAACCAGAGCCTGGGTGAGTGATGCATTCCTTCCACACACCAGCCCGTCTGGTTCCCCAGTTGACAAAGCCATCCCTTGGTTTCCCCCCAGAAATCACACCCTCCAGGAGACCTTCCCTGATCCCCTTACATCTGGCTCTAAGTTTGGCTCTTACCCCTCGACCAGGCAGAGAGCCCATCTTATGCTCTGGACGCATGACACGACATGGTGTGACCCATGTGTCTCCTCACAGAGTGTGCCCTAGGATGGCTTTCTTCTTTTGGTGAGGTGAGGGGTAACCGAGTGCCTCCCCTCATCATTGTTCTTTAAGCTGGCTGATCAAAGTCTTCTGCTCAAGGGCGCCTGGGTGGTTCAGGCGTTAAGTATCTGCCTTCGGCACAGGTCATGATCCCAGGGTCCTGGGATCGAGCCCCGCATTGGGCTCCCTGCTTGGCAGGAAGCCTGCTTCTCCTCTCACACTCCCCTCGCTTGTGTTCCCTCTCTCACTGTCTCTCTGTCAAATAAATAAATTTTTTAAAAAAGTCTTCTGCTCAATCTTTGGACACATACCAATTCAATCTAACTTCACAGATTGTTTCCTAAAGTCCCATTCCCCCCACTCCTTCCCCCTCCATCAACCTTAGTCCTTCCTACCTGGAGATTTTAGGGCAGCTGTTGCCCCCACGCCTGGGAGACAGTGAACTTTACAGCTCTAAGATGTCATTCCTGAGGTGTCAGTCCTGAGAGGTCACCAGCTTCATTACTGGTGAATTCAAATTTTTTTCTTTTCTTCTCTTAGCTTTTTTTTTTTTTTTTAGCATATGTACTTCTTGTGTAAATCGTCTGTGTGCCTTCCTACTCTGCTGAATTTCAGGACTTTACATACTGACTTTTGTAAGCTTCGGATATAATAAGAATATTATTGGTGCTCTAAGAACATTCGAGGGGACGGGCAACGGAAGAAGGCACCAAGGGAGAGAAGAATTATTTGTGTAAAACACAAAGTCTTCTGCATCTTACAGAAAAATCACCTAACAGTTAAACTGCAAAGACATTTGGCAACTATATTTGTTGCAAGCAATTCTTGTAAAGTACTCGTGCATCAACTGGCAATGGCAGGAAATTTCTGGACATTTCGGACAATAAACAGAAATAAATCCTAGAGCTCACGGTCCAGGAGGGCTCGAAGAGCTGCCTCCTTCTCCAGAGAAGGAATCTGAGAATCAGGGAGACGCTGTGCCCTATGCTCCACCACCCACCAGGGAGTGACACTGTTGCTACAACCAACTGTGACCTCTCCTTGCTGAACAAAAGGACTTCTGAAAAGGGGGAAGTGGTCCAATAGTAGCTTCTGCCTTCAATGTGGTCTGCAAAACCTCAGAACAGGATGCTCATGAAAACACCAGACCGTCCTCAGTGACGTACAATGCCCATATTGTTGCCGCGGGGGAAACCCAAAAGGGGGAAAAGCCTTGCAACCTCAGATGAGCCAAGCAGGGTGGGCCTTTACAGACCCATCGCTGTTACAGACCACTCCGGGACACAGACGGACTGTCCAGCAGAACGGTGTTCGGTGGAGGATTAAGTACAGACAGAAGCCCTCAGTAAGACCCGGCGGATACATCCCAAGCTCTGTGCATGGTGAAGGGCCTGCGTGTCTTGACTTTGGAGAAGGAGGCCTTTTGTAAATATACGAACATAGCTGGATACTATGCACGTGAGACAGAAGGTCAGTTCCTTAAGGAATATGGTTATTTGGACAAGTTAGAGCTTGCTGGCTAACTGGAGGAAAATGGCACTTGGGAAGTCACCCCTGCTGGGAGCCATTCTCTGGGGACGCTGCTGGATGCTGAGGGGAGCCACCTGAGTGCACAGAGCACGTCCATTTCTCATCGCCTTTCAAGTAGGAGGAGACTTTCTCTTGAACGTTAGGAGCAAACAAGACGCTTCTGTCTGTGGAACAAAGGCAAGAAGGGAGAGCAATGGCCTCCGATGCCTCTTATTTAATGGGCAGCTTAAAAACCAACCCATTTAAAAAACAACGACGACAACAACAACAAAAAACCAAAAAGAACTAACCCGCTTCAGGTGCAAGACTCGGAGAAACGAAGCGGAGCAGAGTTCAAAGGCACAGCTGACTGCCAGGACCTCTCCCCGCTAACCTCACGTCCCTGGATAGAGCAGCTATGATCACCTACGGGCACCCCCAAAGCCTGGGAGAAGCAAACCCAGCCAAGCAGCCTTGCGCTGCCAACCTCCCCAGGCCCATTTCCTTTGCCACAGCGGGATCTGAAATTAGTGATTTCAGTCTGACAGTGCTTTGAGCAGAAAGATCTATTTTTAATACAAATAAATGGAAAACTTACGGATTAAAATTCTGAGGTCTTTGGAAACTGGGAGATCGGGGCTATTTTCTGCCACAAGGAGAGTCAAATGTCCGACTGTGCTGAAACAATTCTCCATTTGGTTGAACCATGTCCTTGGCATTTGCAAATTCACTGCTAGTGAGAAAGGACCTTTAAAAAAGCCCCAAGGGCCACGGCCCCTGAGGGTAAATTGCTCAGCCTGAATTCTTGGGCGCGTCACTTGACAGCAGAAGAATTAATGCCTAGGGTTGAAAAAGGACAGTCAGGGCTGGAGCAGAAATAACCAGCAATCACTTATCACTTGCTCTTGCAAGACAGAAGCCTCTCGACTCTGAGTTGACCCAGGGCGCCGCGCATGCAGCAGGCCCAGCCTTGAGCACACGGACAGCCGGGTCTGGCTCTTCAACATTCTACACCCTTTGCCCACCTCCTACCCAACGCTTTCAACACACCCTCCTCCCCAACTGCCGTTCCTCGAAGACCATCAACCTGAGTCCATATTGTTCACCCTAAATTGTTGGCGCAGAACAGATGTTTCTTGAATCATTCTACTGAAGAAGGTCATGGAGTCCATTATTCTCACCACCATGCCACTGATTCCCATCATTGGGCAAGTCTGGGAAGCTGTGATTTGTTACAAACATGTGCATTTGGAATAATGGAGATAAAGGAATCAGGTGAGGGAGCATTAGGGTCTGGGAAGGTTCCCTGGTGTTCCTGGACCACCCCCAGATGAGATGGGGTGGAAGAGGCACAGGAGGGAGTACGCAAGGATACCCACTCCACAAATAGTGGTTGCCTTTGGTAAGTGGGACAGGGAGAAAAGATGGAGCTCCATCCAGAAGGATCATACAATGTAGTTGAGTAAATGCCTAAAGGAAACAGAAGAGGCTGAAGGAAAAGCTGTTTGGTGCCTTGGAAGCAATGAATCTGGGAATGAGTCTTCTTGGGAAGAAAGTAGCCAGAAAGTGATCCTGTCCATGTGAAGTGGTGACTGCCTTCAGAAGAAGTACCATGAGGAACGGCATGGAGATCACCCACCCCTTATGGAGAGAAGCAAAGTGGTAGTAGCCTCTCGAGAGGTCGAGTCTCCTGAATCCTGAAAATCAGAACTTGAAAAGCAACTGGCCCTGTTGTACAGAAATCATCAACTTAACCACAGGCCTCAGGCTGACCCACTGCCTCCAAATGGAACAGTCCACACTTAAAACTGGTTGACCTGCGGTTCCTGTTCTGTTTCGTAAGTAGTTCTCACCCCTAGCATCTCAGACGATTTGAGAATTAAGGGTAATCCACTTGTAGCACACCTTAAAATTCATATGAAGAACAAAGGACACGAGTCAGCTCCTAGCTGCCTGATTGAGGGAAGGAAGCCTCACCACACGAACATTATCTGTCCTGAAAGCTTTCTACACTTTCTACACTCCCTTGAGTTCCCAGCCGAAGCACTCGTGAGTCTTCTGGAAATTGAGCTGTACTAAAGTGTTTACATGGTCAAGGAGGAAAGTTACGTGAAGTAATTTCTCCTGAAGCCAGTTCCTGATTTCTCTACATCCTACTCCCCAGTCTTCTGTGCACACAGCGGACCTCAGGATGGCCAGTGCAGACAAGAGCCCATTAGGAAGAATAATGAGTTACTATTTATTGTGTGCAATGTGCCAAGTCCTGTGCTGTTCATCCTTCCAGCCCATGAACCCATCGTGTGTCTTAATAGCACTGGTGTCCCCCTGACCTTGGGGAGGTCATCTACCACCCCTCCTGGGCCTCCATCAGCTCCCCTGTAGAGTGAGGGTTGAGCAGAATAATTTCCTCCATAGTGTGTGTGTGTGTGTGTGTGTGTGTGTGTGTGTGTGCACGTGTGTGTGACTGTTGGAGTAGGTCTGCCTAAAACTCGGCTTAATCTAAGGACTGCTTTGTATGTTTATTACACCGTACGTCCCTCAGGGAGTTACGTGCTTCTCGCTGCAATTTGCGTGCCTCTCCATAGAAGTCACGTTTCTGAAAGACCGCGAGAGTTGCTTGACTCCAGCAGAAGGAAACCACAATATAAGAATTTCAAATTGTTAAGCGGTATTTTGACTTGGGAAAATAGGAAATTGCCTTATTAAAAAAATAATTTATCCATGGAATATTGTCCACATGGCCTAGTCTAATAATAAGAGGATTTCGATTTTGTGGACATCCTCTTGAACAATTTGGAAATTTTCTAATAAGCCAACAGAAAGATGACAAACAGTTGTCTGTCCTTTTCTACTGCCACACAGCAGTCTAGGAATGTGTCTGTGGGTGAAATTTTAATCTGTGGATTAGAAAATTTTAATAACTAGCAGAAAAATTCCTCCTAGCAAAACCTACGTCACAAACTCATGGAGCCGCTGATTCAATCCAGAAGCTGAGGTTTCTAATGCACTGAGTTTCCTATCTTCTTGCACCCCTGCAGCACGGCCATCCTCCGCCACCAACACATGACCCCTGCTTCTTCCCTGTCCTAGCATACCGGAAGTCCGCCCCCCACCCCAGAAGTCTTCTGATCCCTACCCACCTCTCCATCTTCAATCTACCCACTCGCCCTCTCGCACGTTTTTTAAATGGTCTTATTGTTTTTAAAACTTTATTGATTTTTAAACATTTATATACAGTAAAACACACAGATCTTCAGTGTAGAGTCTGATGACTTTGACGTATGCAGACCCTCTTGTTACTATCACTCAAATCAAGACACAAACTATTTCCAGATCCCAGAAAAGTCCTCCTGGGCTCTTCCGGTCATTCCGCTGCCCTCTGCACCCAGAGGCAACTAATGTTTGGATTTCTAGCACCATAAATGGGTTGTGCCCAATCTGGAATCTCACATAAAAGGAAATCATGCATCATGTCCTCTGCTGTGTCTGACTTTTTGGCGCAACACCTTGCAAGATTCAGACGTGTTGCTGCATACCTCTTTCTGTTTTATACTTTTAATGGTTTTCTAGTATATTGGGGACTATGATGGAAAAGTTGCTATAAACGTTCTTGTAGAAGACTATTTTAACCCGTATTTTGGTTGCTCTTGGCCACTTACCCAGGAGAGAACTTGCTGGGTCATAGAGTGGGACGCGTTCATCACGACCTTGCACGCAATGCTCCGGCCTGACTCAGTTGTTTGAATTCTTCAGAAGTGCCCACTCTCCCTCTTGAAGGCTCCACATGACCTTCCCCTCCCATCACCTGGGTAATTCCTACCCATCCTTCAGGTCCTAACTTAGATGTTACATGTCAAAGAGCCTTCCCAACAAAGGCCTCGTCCATGCTGAGTGCCCCATTAACGCCTGTTGGACAGATGGGTATATTGACTGATTGGGGAATGAAGAGTCTCGGGAATGATTAGCTGGCCCAGTGTTTTTCAAATTGCCCTCTGTGGAACTCTTATCATTGTTCCGTCGCCTCAGAGATCACTGGACGGGGACGGGTGGGGCAAGATGGGCCGGCATCGGGTTGAATCAGACCATCTTAGCGCATTCCCACTGGTGTCACTATGGAAAACAGTACGGAGTTTCCTCAAGGAATTGAAAGTAGGTCCCTGTTCTAATGAGTAGGGTCAGAATTGGTGATCGAGGGCCAGCAGGTGCCAGCCTGACTGTGGAGCAGCAATGCGCTGTGTTTGGTACACATACCCATGAAACCAGCTCTCAACCGCTACAGTCACTTGGAAATCATTTCTCTGTGTGTACCATTTCCTTGCAAGAATTAAGAGCTGTGTAAAAACTACAGAACGAGCTGGAACACCTCTGATGGCGGGGGGTCCCTGTTGTGATGTATAGTTGTCTTGTCTTGTGAAAACCCGTGTTAGAAAAGGGCTAATGCCAGCTCCACTGTGGTATGAGACTATCTCCAGCTCAGCAAGTCAAATCCCTGGGCGGTATACACTGTGGCTCGTCGAATGCTGTCTTCACAAATTGTGCCAAGTAGCAACTTAACAAAACGGGAGAGTGTTGCACACACTCAGAGGAAGGGCGCCATGCTTTCGGGGGACCGGCCACGATGCCCTGACTACAGGTCACAGGCACAGCCCGCAGGGCGAGCCGACTGACCACTTGGGATACAGTCTCTATCTCATATAAGCACAGCAGCACGAGCTAACTTGCTGAATGACCGTGTGCTGGAGGTGAGCTGAGTGGTTCACACGCATTCTGGAACTTCATGTTCCCGGTGACCCTGCAAGGGGTACTATGGTTGTCCCCATTTTCCAAACAGCGAAGCGCAGTTTCTGCCCCAGTTGTTAGCAGGGAAACAGTTGAAGCAAGATTCCAATCCACTCTGCTCAAATCAGCTTCCACACGGCAGTTTACCTTCCTTCACCTTCACTGGATCTCAGAAAAGGGGGGTCTACGTTTAATTGTTCGGTGATGAGATGAGGTGCTGGTTCCAAACAAGCTGTGACCTTGCGAGCCAGGGTCACTTTCTGCGGCTCCTTTTGTCACCATCTGCCTGACGCAGAACGAATGCTCAGTGGGACGTCTTATTACCGAACGTGTGTGGTGTTGGCCCCCAGACTGTCTGAGGGCAGGTGAGCCATAACCTGAAGAAGGAGGCTCCCTTGATTTTCTTTAAAAAGACAAATTACAATCGAGATTGACACGAGAATTTCAAACACGTCCTTCAAGGGGCATCACAACGAATTTACGAATTTGGAGGGTTGAGACAATGGGCTGGTGCAGCTCGCAGAGGAAGAGACAGCAGCACGGACACTGCCCTCGGGCAAGGGGGAGGGGGTCGAGGGGAAAATGAACTGAACTCCTACCTAGGTTCCTAGGCCCCTCTCCTGTGCATGGCCACACCACCCACAGTCTCCCACGAGGAGACGGAAATAAGCAAGGTCTGTGATGTTCTCACAGATGTTCAACCGACTGTATTCATATTTTGTTCTAAATTCGTTTCCGAGCACTTATACAAACCAAAAATATTAACATATTGCACACTATCATTTAATAATCAAGAGCGTAGGTGTGCTGCTATGTCGTTTGCAGGATTGGGGACAGATGTTTGAGGGAAGAGATGGAAAGGAACGCATCTTAAATCCTTCTTTTTGCCTGAAACCCTCCCTGGCACCTGGTTTCAGAGCCTTTTTCCTGGCCTTACCCAATGTTCCTGTGTGTAGATGAAAGAGAAAGAAAAGGAAAAGAAAAGAAAAGAAAAGAAAAGAAAGAGAAGAGAAGAAAAGAAAAGAAAGAGAAAGAAAGAAAGAGAAAGAGAGAAAGAGAAAGAGAGAAAGAAAGAGAAAGAAAGAGAGAAAGAAAGAAAAGAAAGAAAGAAAGAAGAAAGAAAAAGAAAGAAAGAAAAAAGAAAGAAAGAAAGAAAGAAAGAAAAAAGAAAGAAAGAAAGAAAGAAAAAGAAAGAAAGAAAGAAAGAAAGAAAGAAAGAAAGAAAGAAAGAAAGAAAGAAAGAAAGAAAAAAAGAAAGAAGAAAGAAAGAAAAAGAGAGAGGGAGGGAGGGAGGGAGGAAGAAAAGACTGGAACTTTGGTGCAGCATTTGGATGCAAAATAGAATTGAATACAGGGTGGCTGCGAGCTGCTTTCAAGCTCCTAAGGACCAAACTGCTGTTTGCTAAGACAATATCACTTGCCCTCCCCTGGACAGCAGCATATGTGAGACATTTCCTGAGGCTGCAGGTGCCCGCACACGGGGCCTGGAAGCATTCCCGCATGTCCGTGCCCCTCAGCAGTCACGGCTGCCGCATTTCGCTGGCAGGCTCTGATGTAAATACTAGAAGGAGAATTCTTGGGGGAGCCTGGGTGGCTCAGTCAGTCAAGCGTCTGCCTTCAGCTCAGGTCATGATCCTGGGGCCCTGGGATGGAGCCCCGCTTTGGGCTCCCTGCTCAGCCTGCTTCTCCCTCTCCCTCTGCCCACCCCCCCCCCACTCATGTGTGCACACACGCTCTCTCTCACTCTCTCTCTCTCTCTCTCTCAAAACAGATAAATAAAATCTTCCCAAAAATAAAAGGAGAATTCTTGTTATTTTTCTTCCCCATCTTTCATGTTTAAAGGAAGGTAGGGATGGTTCCCTGGCAATTAGGAGACCAGGAGGGCATAGGGAAGGCTCCTTGGCACAGTTGAGATGTGAAACCCAGTGAGACTGACGAGCAATATCAGACCCAAACATTTTCTATAATTTTAAAAGAACAAGAGACAAGCGCATCCTGGACTTGGTAACATTTATTCGATATTCTGTGAAATTAGCAAGAATCAGAAGAAGCACATATCAATCCAATGCAGCCACAAACATGTCCTGGATATAAATAAAGATGCACTATGGGAAATACTCACTACGGAAGGAACTAGTTCTCTCTTATATTGACTACCTCTTAGCAACAAACAACTCCAACCTAAATTTAATTTACTCACAATATAAAAACCTTGACTTTTAAAAGGAAATAGAGATTCGGTGCGATCATCATTTGCCCCACGAGGCCCTTTCGCTGCAAGATTTCAAGGCCTGGCTTGACGACTGTTACGAAAATGACAAAAACGAACTCAAAGGAACATTTCTGCAAGGTTCAACGGAACAGTGCAGAAATAAGTTACTTACCCATGCACAGAATAAGGCAAAGGCTAATTTCATTCGGGTTAGGAGTAATAAATGCAACTAGTTTCTTTTTCACGAAACAGACATTTCAGACTTCGTTTTAGGTTACCGGGTATACTGTTATATGGGTCATACTCTACATGTGTTCCCTAACTACTCAGAAAGCCGGCACTCACACGTCACATAGAAACTTCTCTTCGATTAGACTTATTGTCTGTAACAGCCACAGAAAGCCAACTGCATTTCATAACGGCATCTACCATGGGAAGAACACACACTAGTCGAAGCATACAGTTTAAAGAGCTGAAAGTACATTAAAACGTAGTCTATGGAGTTCACAAATTTCGTTTTTTTAAAATATTTTTTCCAAACTAAAAGCTGCAGAAAATTAGTTCTTCGATAGTCTACAGAAATCTCTTGAGCAGCTACCATTTCAAATTTCTTAAGCTTTTTATTTTCTTAAAAATATTTAAATGAGGGTAGTATCCCATCTTTTTGAAAAATAATCCCCAAAAAAAGATTACAAATCTTTTGTTTTAATCAGTGTGACCAGGGGTTTGTCATCGGGGCTGTAGTCCTCATAGGCGATGGGGGTCACGTCGTACATCGCAGGCCGGGACTTCTTTCCAAACCTGAAACCACAAGGGAGAGAGGACCCTGGTTAGATGAACAGTGGATTTCAAGTCCTATGAAAGGCAAGTGGTGAGAATACCTTAAATTCAAGAATCAGATGGAACAATAAAAATACCCTAAAAAAGACATTCTCTAGCAAGCACAGAAATTTAAGAGATCCGGATATCAACGCTGAACAAGTATGCATTTTAGTCTCCAGTGCAGGAGATAAAAGAAGGATTTCACGGAACGTGGAGTCCAAGTGAATGTTGAAGCTTCTAGGTTAAATCCTGGCAAAGCAGTCAGGCCTGACAGCCTACAGTAGGTTTTAAGACATTGTCTACCTATTTGTGTTTTTCTTCTGAGACCCGTAACTGTCTGGAGAGGCAAGTTTCTTTTCTTTCCATTCTAGTGCCTGGAACATACTCATCTTTCTGGGGACTTACAGGAAGGCTAGGAAGGCTCAGAGGTCATCTGAGATCCCGACATGAGGGAAGGGCAGAGGGAGGAAAGGAATTCAGATAAAGAGATGTTTGTCCACGACACCCGGCACCCACCATCCAACCCCACCCACCTGTTCCTCCCCACACCCCACGTACACACAAGCCATTGTTATTTTCTCTGATCACAAGCCACTGTCCCAAAAGATCTGTGTGTATCTCATTCCCCTCAGCAGCAGTACTGACGCCCAGAAGCCAGGGGTGTCAACATCCAATTTCAGGACTTCCTGCCAAACCAGTCTTAAGATGGAAGATTATTAAAATAAAGCCAATTCAACTTCTGGGTGGTCTCTTCCCATTGAAGGCCTCACCTTCCCTAAAGTCCCTGGAGCACCATGTGATTTAAACAATCTTCTACATTTACCCATCACGCCTCCTCCCTCGGATAGACCATATTTTTAACCATTTCAAGTCTATCTAACAAGGTTCAAAAAGGAAACATGTAAAGGACCTTACACTTTAAAAAGGTTGGTGGGATGGGCCCCAAAGACTTCAAGGGGCTTTATCTACCATGGCTTTCAGCCTACCTCCCGGGCCCCCATTCCTACTCTTCCCTTTGCTATCTTGGAAAGCCGGTCTTCTTACATACAGCGAGGAAAAGTAGAATGGAGTGGGAAAGGAGAAAATGATGCATTCTTCATCAGATCTTTTGTTTTTAAACAGTCGTCAATCTTTTGTTCTGATTCACTCAAGATTTACAGGTCTTCGGGGGCGCCAGGGCACAAACCGTGCCAGATGGGTACCAGGCAAAATGCAGACTTAAAGAGCTAACACATTCTGCCACCAAGAAATCCCAGGGTAGTACCACGAGATGAAAAAGCTTTCGATAGAACCCTGTCTAAGATGTGAAGCCTCCCTGGTGCGTGCATACACGCGGGTTGGCTTCCAGCCTGTGGTCTGTTTATCTAAATGGAGTGAGGCCTGCATCATCTGAGACTAGGGAAAAGGCAAGAGCAACAATGTAAAAGCCAACTGGACCCGAACACTTTCTCCCAAGACGGAAACTTTTAGAAGCTACTTTAAGGGGCAAATATTTTTACAATCTATTTCTTATAAAACAGCAAGATACTTTGGTAACAATACACCACTAACAATATTGATTCATTTCCAAAGTCAGCCAATCCCAGGGAAAAGCCCTCCGGATCCTCAGTAGTAGTCATGGGACAGTTTCCTGGGGGAACTTTCATGGGAGGGTCAGCAAATCACAGATGGCCTACTAATCAGTTGGCTGGCCAAGAGGAAAAATCCAAGCAACTTAATAAGTTGAATATGTGTTTAAAATATCCATTTTATTTCTTATATGATTTCATAGCTTGAAGAAGAATCTGGGTCTCCAAAATCTAGAAAGTTAAATGCCTCCACATTATGCAATCTACCGACAAGCTATCATTCAAAGGGCTGTCATCTTCAACTGTCATCATGGGGCTGACTATTGACAAGGCAGGTTAGCGGACGGGTGTTTCAGATCCACTGAGCATAACGAGGCAAGGGCTGAAAGCAGTCAGGAGCAGCCATGCGACCTCCGTACTTGCACAAAGTCAACTGAAGAACAAGAACCTTGCTTCGTATCTAGACAAGTCACTGGCTGTGTGCACGGTGCTATTGAGATCGACTCCAAACCGGTATGGGTCATGAAGCATAATGCTGGTTACAGAAGTAACCTGGTCTTCAAAGGGCTAACACCCCCAGCGCTATCTTGGAGCTGGAATCCCTGTGCTATGACTTTACTAGTTCCTGAGAAGCCTTTCCAAATTCCTCAGGTGAGATACAGAGGTCTTCACCCAAAGTGCAGTATCCACCACAGAAAAGGAAAATGGCTTTTAAAACACAACAAATTAAGGGGCGCCTGGGTGGCTCAGTCAGTTAAGCATCTGACTCCTGGTTTCGGCCCAGGTCATGATCTCAGGGTCCTGGGATCGAGCCCTGTGCCGAGCTCTGTGCACAGCGCGGAGTCTGCATGTCCCTCTCCCTCTGCTCCTCTCCCTGCCTGCCCTCTCTCTCTCTCTCTCTCTCTCATTAAAAAAAATCTTTAAAACACACTAAAATGAAACAAGACTTTCCTTGAATCTCCTACACCTACCACAGTGGCAAGCTCACATCTAGCAAAAAAATGAATGTGCATTCCTACTTAAATTTATCATCCCAAAAGCTTTTTGTATTTCCTTTGTGTCTCAGAACTGGGTGGATGTTAAGAACTAAGCTAACACCCATAGAATTCCATTTAAACTCTCAGGCACTAAACAAAGTAAGAGCTTGCTTGTGTTATGGTGGGAGTATCTATGTGACTGTTTCTTTAAATAACACGCTTTTGTTTTGTTTTTTTCCTTATCACAAAGATACATTTTAAATGTAGAAAACAAATTTGAAAAAAGAGAAAATTATAAAGGAGACCAGGGGCTAATAATGTATAGTCTGCAAGCTGATTACAGCCTGTTGCCTGTTTTTAAATAAAGTTTTATTGGAACGCAGTCGGGCCCCTTCACAGCGCGTCTCTGCTGCTTCCGCACTACGAGGGCCTAGCGAACTAGTCCCACAGACCCAGACGACGGAAGGTCTGTCAAGTCTAAAATATTTTGCAGGCGCCCGATGAAGACTAAGAAGGGCCCACAGCCCCTGTCTCCAAAGGCCTCAGCACAGTGTCCGGCCACGTCAGCACCACCAGACGCAATCCCGGAAGCTGGGGCGGCAGCATTAACGCCACCGACGTCTCGAACGTAGCTGGTGACAAGTCTCGCGCACCTTCTCTCACTACGAGGAACCGCAAGCCGCTGTACGGCAGGCGCAGCGAAGAGCGCGCAAGCTTCTAGTTCATGCTCGCCCGGAAGTCAAAGCTAAATCTCCAGCGGCAGGGAGTGCAGGTGGATCTGACCTTGAGAAAGGCCCCAGTCCCAACGTGCTATTTGAGAAAACGTGACCGGATCCTCTCCCGGCTGTTCTTTGTGTTCTGTGATCGGGCACTTAGCGCTGCGGGAGCCGCGAGCACCCTGCCGCCCAGACGGGGCCTCGCTCCACAGCCTGGAAGGCCCGTTCGCTCCCGCTGGTCGCCTGCAGACTCTGTCCAGCCTGAGCGCCAGCAAAGCAGCCACGGAACACAGATTCTTAACAAGGGCGAGAAGGGAGCTCCGGCATCAACAGAGTGCTGACGCCAGAATCACCAGAGGCTTCCTCGGTCACTCGTGACTGTCACAGGTGACCCACTCAGGATTCGTCCCTCGTGGCTGCTGAGCTGCAGTCGCTCTGATCCAGAGTCACCCCAGGCCAGCAGCTGGGAGAGAGGCTGTGAGATGGGCGTTAGCTCTAGGTCACTGCTGGAAACTAGGGAGGAGGTAATACCAAAAGGGTTAATTTTTTTTTCAATGCCTTTCTAGGGTTTCCGGGAAAAGGGAGTGCAGAGGGCCAAGCAGCCAGAGACCCAGCCAGGACCTCGAGAGAGCCATGCTGTAGAAACCACAGGTCGTAGCTGAATAAACGTTTATGAGGGAATGTTCCAGATATCTGGGAAGGTATGGTATTAACTTCAGTGATTCTATCTGTAGTCACTGGTGCATGCAGGAGCTGATTGGTTGGGAATTCTGCAGCAAATATTTTTGATAAAAATCGGCACCAAATAAGAACCAGGTTTGTAAATGCTTTCAAGTTTATTCTTTCCTTCCAAGACTATCCAGTTAAGTATCTTCCGAGCGGGCTATATAAGCAGGAAGCTCAGAAGAATCCACCTTAAACTATTTGGAGGCTGAAATAAAATACCCCTCTTGAACACAAAAGAATCTTAGCCAGAGGTCCCTCTGGGGGTGGAGGGAACCTGACTCCTTGGGTCTCCCAATACATCCCAGTATTAGCGCCCCCGATTCTGCCCCTTCCCGGTGAACTCAACACCCGGGAATGGAGAGAGAATAGTTGGGACTCACTCTCTCTCTGTGGTACCACATGCACTCCTTGTCTCTCCAGGAGTCTTTCCTCCAGAAAAGGACACCGTGTTACATGATATTTCTCAGCACCAAAGAAGCTTATCTCCCCTCCTCCCCTTTTTACACCTTCTACCTCTCTTCTCATGAGTTCTGAGTACTGCGAACACTCCTGCAGGCCACTTACGAGACTGCTGCCCTAGAACGAAGCCACCTGTCAGGCAGGTCAAGACATCCCACACCAACCCCTAATAGAGATTGTCCTTTCATTACAGACCTCAAATTTTAGTAAGTCAGGCCTACTGTGTGCCAGGACCCATTGAAGACAGGAATAAAATGGCCCTTTACGTACAGGCTGGTGGAGGAGTCAAATTACCATGACAGGCAAAGGGATTGGTCTTAGGGCTGCCTAGAGGCCGTGTTGGCAAGCTGGCCCTGAAAGGAAGTAGAGTCAAGGATGAGCAGCTGTGCAGGGCCTGACTTGGAAAGGGACGCACCGTCCCCTTCTCCTTCACAGTTCTGGAAGTAAGGTGGGTGCGGCTCTCAGAAAGAAGACACCCTTGCCCCACCTGGGCATCAGGGCAGCTGCCCCATGTCTCGAAATTTCTCTCCTTCCGGTGGCTCCTCTCCCTGGAAGCCAGGGTCGGGCTTCTGCTTCCATTAGAGCGGCAAGATCACAGTCAGATTGGAGTCTCGGGTTTGGGGACTTCCTTGTGAAGAAAGCACACTTTCTGAACCTCTTAGCTTCTATGCCGTTCGGACAGAATTTGGATCTGCGTGTGTTTTGATCAAGACCCGTACACCACGTCTCAGCAAAGGTTATTTGGCTACTAGTTCTTGTGAGCCCCAAGCTTAAGACACCAAGCTCAGCCCACTCTTCACCACTGCACAGACTTTCTGAATTGTGTGCTTTAGATTGTTCTAGCAATTAAAAGAAGAGATAGCTTTCCTTTAACAAACACTGTCGTTACTGTTCTGGTAGTAAATATCCTTTGCAAAAGTCAACAAAATATTAGATTAGCTGATTTTTTTTTAGTGTTATAGAAAAATAAATATGGTGTTATCTGCTTATACAATTCTATAATCTTTGTAATGTAATTTGATTGCCTTAACTCTCTAAGCAGGGAGACTTATGTCTTTTTTTCAGTTGAGGGAACAGTATTTGTGGAGGCTTGACTGGTCTGTGTAAAAGAGAGTCAGGTAAGGGGGTAGTTGGGACTCACTCTCTCTCTGTGGTACCACATGCACTCCTTGTCTCTCCAGGAGTCTTTCCTCCAGAAAAGGACACCGTGTTACATGATATGAACACTAACAGCAGAATGACAGCCGTTGTCTCTGCTTAAGTAAGCCCCTGAATCAAGTGTTATTTCTATCCGGGCTGTTTGAAGAACGTAGCTGAAGACAGTCCGAAAAGCAGTCATCAAAAAATGCTTCCTACACGTGAGAATCGGCTCTTTATGGCACAGATAAACACAAATTAAGTGAACGAGCGTATTCGATGACAACAGAAAGCTAGCGGCATATACAAAGGGGTTGCTTATAAAACAGCCTAATTGTTTGTCCCCAGGACGCCTTGAACCTGTGCTTTCGTCTACGAAATCCTCTTTGCAGGTGTGAAGTCCTGTTCATAACATCACCCCGGTCCCAGGAATGCACATTTCGAAGCAGGATCTCATCCTCCCTGTCTCTGTCTCCCTCCCCCTCCCCCTCCCCACGCAGCCCACCTGGCGTGCCGGATGGAGGCGATGGCGTTGCTGAACTCGCTGTCGATGCTGCGACAGTTATAGAACTCCTCGTAGGCCGGCCTGGAAGAGCCCTGGTACTCGATGCGGCTGATGCGGCAAATGCCCACGATGAGGATGACCAGCATCAGGATGAAGGCGACGCAGAGCGCGCCGATGATGACGTACAGGGAGTGCCGGGGCATGTTGGTGAGACTCTCCGCCATGTGACCCGACTTCCACTGGAGGTCTGGGGCGAAAATAAGCAAACGCCTGGGTGTGAGCCGTGACCTTTAGAATGGGAAGGTCTTCACTGTCCTTGCTTCGGCAACCTCAACTATAAGGGCTATCCAAACTGGGAAGAATTCCCTTCCGTGGATAACCCAGATCAAGGGCTCATGTCCTTAATACATAAGGGCCTCTTACAAACCGTCAAGAAAAACCAAGAACACACCATAGAAAAATGGGCAAAGGATATAAAAAGAATCCACCAATGAAATACAAGTAGAAAAGTGTTTAGTTTCATAGTTCTTTAAGAATGCAATTCCTCTATCGGTTCCCAAATATTATTTAAAATTTTTGATAACCACAGTTGACGTGGGCACAGACGTGAGGATGTGTGAATTGATACACAGCCCTTGTGTAGACTTAGGGAGCATCTTTTGACCCAGAAATTTCGGTTTTTAGAATTTATGTTGGGGAAATGATCCCACAGATGCATAAAGCCCTACACACAAGTATGTTCATCTCGGCATCCCAATTTCTGCAATAGTAAATGACCAATTATTACACATTTGGAAAAAGGTTCGTTAAATAAGCACGACCCCCAGGTACTCAGCGCTCAAAGCTGACACTGTTCAGAGTTAATAAAGTTCATACTGGACCATTTTTGCTTTACCTTTTTTTCAGGCATTTTTTTTTAAAGAAAGAAAATGTTACAGCTATAGCTAGAGGCCCCACCCCCATGCCCTCTCTCCACCCCACAAGCAGTAGAACAATTTATAAAAGCAAAAAAATGGGAAACCACCTAAATATTCAGTTCTCAGTGAGCTGGACAGATGTTTTGTTCTAACAAAAGAACAAAAGCCATTGACCAAAGCGGACCTAGCCGGACAGTACAGTCACACGTGAGCTCACCGTGTGTATCCGCACACTGAAAAGCTCAGGACAGAGTGATGGGAATGAGGAACACTTGTTGCCTTCCTACTATGTTAAGCTCTTTGAAAACATCTCACTTAATCATTACAACCAATCTAAGATGCATTATTTCCTCTCTCCACTTTATGGGAAATTGGCATCCCTAGCTGCGTGAGTTCAAGTCCAGATCCAAGTCCTTCACGTCTGCCCCACACAGCCACAGGTGAACAACTGAGATCACTGGGAGGCAGGATTACAAGCCGTTTTTATTTCCTTCATTCCACTTCTCAGTCTTTTCCAGCTTTTTCCAAAGGAATAACGTATTCCTTTTATAAAAATATTTTAAAATAAGCAATAAAGTGTGGTAAAAAACATCCATGGAATTATCTTCTAACACAACAGTGGAAGACGTGTGGGCCTTGGGATCACATCAACCTTGCTGTCAATCCCCGCTGGGACATTTACTCAACCTCCCTGAGACTTGATTTCTTCATTTACAAGATGAAAATAGCAACAGCTACCCCATGGCTTGCTGGGAACAGAAGTTAGAGAACATGCAAAGAATAGGAAAAAGTCTGCTGCTGGGCAAGTAATGGGCAGTCCTAAAAAGGAGCAGGTGTGGTGGTGGAAGAGGGGTAAAGGATAAAGAGGAGGAAAACATTGTCCTCCAGAGCACACGCTGTGAGCTCAGGATTACTGAGCATTGCCCTGCGCCTTTCAAAAAATACCAACCTGTCTGAGCAGGAAAATAAATGGAAGAATGGAACATAATCTCCTGCCTGGAACAGGTCAAGAGTGCCAAATTATGTCCTGTTTGCAGAATGTTCTGGATGATGTGAACAGGACTTGAAAGGAAGTTTTGAAAATAAAAAGGGCTAGATAAGACCAGAGAGAGAAGTGAAATTCATGTAGAAAGAGGAGGCCTTCTCTCTGTGACTCACAGCCCCCCCATCCCCAGCTCCAGACCATCATTTGCACATCAGCACTCCGGGTGCCTAGAAATGGGATTCAGGGGTGGGTGTGGAAGGGCCTGTCCTCCCACGAAATGCTCAGACTCTTCTGATGGCCTGTACACCGTGAGAGTGTCTGCGATCCCCGGGTGCTCAGACTCTCCTCTTAGCTACATCTTCAGTGGCCACGGAATCCAAGAACCAGCTCTTCTTTACCTTGAAAAGTGACGATCAGAAGAAGAGCACGGGCAGATCCCCAAACAAGGGCCAAGTGTGCAGAGCCCTTTGCTAGAAGCCTAGCGGGAAAAGGCCCCAAGCCTGATGGCTCCTGAGAGTTTGAGAAGAACGAGATGAAGGAAGTGCGCTCGCATCCAGATCTTCTGACTGCTGAGTTTTTACCAAGACCCTGGAAGTCGGGTTTGGGCCTCTGAGGCTGCCTGCCCGAGCCCACGAAGCCCCTGCAGCAGGAGGCTACTTGTGCATTCACGGTTCCATCCGAACCAGCTCACGAACGGGCAGACGGACCAACAGAAATCACTGCAAGGGAAGGGTCGCCACGGACGGGAGAAGGTGTTTTTGTGAAGCTGGAACTAAGCCTCGGTCACAGATCACAGCCGTTTCTTTGGCAATACCTGGTGCGCGCGGACAGAGACGCTCATTTTTCTGGCTGGAAGAGGAGAATGACTCACTTGATTTCCAAGTATTTCAACGTTCTCTGAAAAATGCAGTTGTAGGCTGGAGTCCAGCGCTCGGAGTAGGCTCTCACACCCATCTAGCGTCAACACGAGGAAAGCCAGCACTGCTTCTACTGGAGCTTGGTAGAGGGCTCGCTCCCATCACCGTGGCAGGGCCACACGCGTTCTGGCTGAGCACTCATAGTTGATGCCTAACTTCCTATAAATAGCACACGCACAACCCCACGGCCACGACCGTGGACAGACAACAGCGCTGGGTTACGTGCTCTGCGCGGTGTCCAGGCCTGAGCTGCCTAGACTGCTTACATTTCTGATCATCTGCTCTACTTCCCCAAATTCTGCCTTCCAGGCTGTTGGAACTTTTGGGAAAACTTTCTCGAAATTCCTCTGAAAAGCTCTGCCTCCCTCCTCCCCAGCCCCGCTTTTTTTTTTTTTTCCTCCCTATCTTACTGTCAGCTAAAACTTTTCTGAGAGAAGTGAGTGTGGCTGCTTGACACCCTCATCAGGTTGGAACCAGGCTGGATCCGAGGAGATCCCACCCTTGGTCTGGAAGCGGCAAGCGTATCTGCACCAGGCGGCTGCAGCGGCCGCCTCGGGTCCCGGCCTAAGTCAGAAGGCCGTCATGAGCGATCGCTCTGCTGCGTCCCAGGAGCTCGGTCGCATGAATCACTCACTACGCCAGCTACAGCACAGCCAGGGAGGAACCATGCGCCATGGTGTGCTGGGTGGACCTATCCCACGGGCTCCAGCAGGTGATGTCGTGCCTATGGGTCTGCTAGACCAGTTATATTTAGGTTTCAACTAAATTTGTTTCAGGTTTTGTATTTTCCAAAGTGTTTTCGCATTTCCACTTCAATTGACCCTTAAAAAGCACCTTGTAGAGAAGCTGGACTTGGACCCACTGTTCAAGGTGATAGAGGCCATCGGCGGCCCGGCTGAGAATAAAACCAGACCTACCAACAACCTCCACTCCACCGAAAGAGCTGTCACTAGATTTATAAATTTAATTCTAAAACACATTGCCTGTATCTGGTTTTTAATTTACCTACGTGAATGTAGCCAGACTAATTAATGTGTTCACCTACATTATTTAAAAGGAGAGTGAGTGTGTGATGTGTAGACATCAGACAGCTAGATAATTTTTGAGACCATTTGCTGCTAGACTACTTGGGAAGAAGGATTTCAAACTACCTTCTGTTTCCTACAGCTAAAAGTTATCTGGACAAGCAAGGCAGTCAATGAGATTAGAAAATATTTACGCTCTCATTAATCTTCAGAAGAGGAAGGCACAGGAAAGGAATGGAAAGAATAGCTCACCTCCTTTGTAGGATCCATTCGCTGAACAACCATTAATTCGGCACCTACTGTGTACCAGGCATGGTGCTGGGTGCCGGGATATAGAGTGAGGGAAAGTAGACGGTTGGATTCTGGAGCCCTCAGTCTTTTGAGGGGTACAGGGACCAAAAAATGGTCACAAAGTAGTGGCAGACATACAAGTGTGCCACGCCAATGAAGGACCACGTCTGGGTGCTACCGGAAAGGACAAGGGGAAGCTCCATAACACTGGGGAATCAGGAGAGCTCCAGGGGTGAGGGTCTGCAGGAAGCTGGGCCCTACAGGTACGTGGGTGTTCACCAGGGACAGGGGAGAGGCGAGGGAACACAGTCCCAGGCCAAGACCCGGGAGGAGGTGGGGAACAGGACAAGAGACTGGAAGGGGAACAGAGTGGCCGCTAGTGGGAGCAAGCCAGAGGCTGGAGGAGTGGGGAGGGGCGGTATCTCCCACAGGTCCCACAGGCCCCACAGGCCTGAGTGTGGCGTTCGGTCTTTAGTCTATAATGCAAGCTTAGCACTGGCAGGGATGGAAACGGTGGTGGGAAGGAGGTCTGAGTATTCAGATTTGTACTTGGAAAAGACACCTCTGCCAGTTGTTATCCCAAGGAGGAGGCCGAGGACACGACGCAAAGTGTAACAGGTCAGATACAGAAGGACAAATATTGCATGAGTTCATTTATATGTGGAATCTAAAGAAAAAAAAAGAAACCTGAATTCATAGTAACAAAGTAAAATAGTGGTTGCCAGAGGCTGGGGCGTAAGGCACAAGGGGAGATTTAAAAACAGAAAGAAAGAAACAAAGAAACTAGAATGGTGATTGCCAGGGGCTGCGAGAAGGAGTCACGGGGAGTTATCGTTTTTAATGGGGTCAGAGTTTCGGTTTTTCAAGATGAAAAGAGTTATGGAGATGGACGGTGGTGAGGGTTGCACACAAGATGAATGCACTTCGTACCACAGGACTGAACACTCTAAAATGATTAAGATAGCTAATTTCATGTTATGTGTATTTTGCCACAATAAAAAGAACTGGAAAACAATTAAAAAGGAAAGAGACCATATATTTTTAGAAAACTGAAAGAAAATAAGAGATGCTTCTGGCAGCATATAAAGAAAGGGTTGGAGGGGCTAGCCTGGGAGCCACGTGGTGTTACAACAGTGAGGGAGATCTGCATAAGCCAACATGCATACACATTATATATATATATATATATATATATATATATATATATATATATATTCAGCATAAAAGGAAGATGCTAAACAGGATGTATAGAATGGTCCCATTTGTGTGGGAGAAAATGCTTACAATATTGACTGCATACATCCAGAAATATACACAATAAATGGCTAATAATTGTTACCTTTGGGGAGTGACGTGGAGGTCTAGAGGAGGCGGAAGACAATTAGCTTTAAAGTCTGCTAGTTTATACAAAAATGAGAACCAAAGAACCCAACCAGTTTGTACGAAAAGGACTATCTATATAACATAATCATTTGATGGGTTTCTTCAAGCATTATGAAATTCCATGCCTGTGGGGGAGGACAGTCCCGGGACGTCCCCGTAGTAGACCCTTTCCAGCACCTTCCCTGGGTCCCTAGAGCAGCCTGCGGAAAGCCTACAGCAACCCCACCGCATATCATGACCCAGCCCTGGATTATAAGGTCCTAAAGGCAGGGGCTGCTTCATTCGTCTTCATATCCTGGGCCCAGTGCTCAATGTTTGAGAGTAGGAGGCCCTTGATTACTGATTGGATTACACACCCAGGATGGCCTACTCATCTATTTGTCAACTGCAGAATACCATGAGTTTAATAGTTCAACCATAGATTCAACTGTTCAGTGTCCTTAACTGTCCAACTGTTTTTGGTCAGCAAGACTGACTACAACTCTAACTGTATAATATACACCTCACAGCTCCTACAACACTACATGAACATTTATAGGATTGTTGAGTGTTAGACCTTGAAACAGCTGTGCTAAAATCTGAAGGGCGAACCCTCCAGACATAGGGCAGTGCACAGGCAACGGCCCTGAAGTCAGGAATAAGCTTGACCTGTCCACAGAGGAGAAAACAGGACAATGTTTTGGCTGGAGCAGACTAAGCAAGAGAGGGAGGCAGGCCATGCGGCCTCCGGAGGCAGAGGTCAGGCTGTGGGAGGCTCCTTTACCACTTTTGACAACTCAGGAGGTCTCTGTGCTATGCAGCAGTGTGGGCTACAGTTCTCGCTCTTGTCTGTGCACGTCTTGGCCCTCCTTCTGGGTTCTACCCACCTGCCCTCGTCCCACCCAGGCCCTCTCCTCTCCTGGTCCTTCGATCCATCCCGTTTGATTCAGATCCAGGTCTCTAGATGCTGGCCACCAGTTCCAGCTATGTGTCATGGCAAACCTGAACTGCACATTCTCCATTCTTACACTTAGGTCAAGGGTAGAAGCATCCAACACAGAACCGAGCAGAGCCTAACCTGTGATGACATTGATTTTAGCGCCTTTGACCTAACGGAGAGGTGCAAATGAGATCGTCACATGGAAAGTGCTATTTTGGGCAAACAGAGAGCCGGAGTGTGGACCAAGATGCGTGATGGGACCCCTCATACCCGGCCACTCAGTGTGGCCCGTGCCCTGGGCATGCATCATCTAAAAAGACAGCTGCCGAAGGTTGGTCCTGCCAAGGAGTAGCTCATGGTATATGAGCCATAGTAAATTAGCATTTATTTAGTGCCTACTGCATAGCAGAAGTCTGCATATATTTGCCTCACAGCATCCTCCCATCACCATCTTGTAAGTGAGAATGACAAGGCCCTGAGAGGTGTATTTGTCTGTTCAGGTCACACGATGGAGCTAGAATTTGAAGCCAACTTTTACCCTTTCTATTTTTCCATCTTAGTATATCTTTTGCCTATATCATCATCCCTAGAAGGAAGTAAAATTTTGATTTTTTTATAATCATGGCACTTTGCTTAAAAACTTTAGGGCCTCTTGTGCGTTCCTGACTTCTTATCCATACTCTCCTATATATTTATCTTTATAATTAAGATCTAAAAGTTATAAATAGATATTACTCTGCCCCAAGGCACAAACTTTGTCATTTCCAACAGCATTGCCAAATTTTAGAAGGAAAACTGGTCCCATTTTATGAGTAAGTAAAGTGAGGCTCGGCGCAAGTCAGTGCAGCCACACAGTGAGTGTCCTGCCGGGGGAAGAGCCAAGGTCCTGCTGACACAAGTCTGGGCTGCTTTCCACCAACAGATCCCACCCGACTGCACTTAGCATCCTACACCAGCTCGTAGCCATTGGCCTTTCGACCACGGAATTCCTTTCTGTGTCTTTCTTCAACAAGACTACTTCTCGCCCATCTTCAGCAAGGCCAGTTGGTCCTACGACCACTCCGTCCAGGGGTGTTTAGGAAAGTTGATGATGGGGAGACTGGAAAAGAACTACCTTCTTCCCCTCTCAAGCTCCAAGACAAGAGCAAAAAGACAAAGAGCAAGCAGGGACGAGCCCAGAGAGGGTTACCGGTCAAATGGGTGTTGGAGAATGGGGCCCCTACCTCAGGCCCACACTGGGAAGGAGACAGGCCCAAGCCACGTAGCCACTGCTGGACCACCCGTGGGGGGTCGTTCTTGAAACATGGAACAGAGGAGTGGAGGCAGCAGCAGCAGGCCAGCTCCAGGAGACAGACAGACATTCAGACAGATAGACAGGGTTACATGTATTATGTGTCTCCTCCCAAAGTCCCATAGCAGATGGGCTGTCTCTACCTGAAGAAAAGCAGCGGAGGGCTGAGAGAGCCCAGGAGGGGGTCCTTATGGAAGTGCCACTGCCCTGACAAATTTCAGTGAGAAGAAAACACCTTTCACAGTTGAATGTTTAGCAGTTTCCCGAACAACCGGAAAACCAAACTCCATGTCGGTTCTCATTTTCACCACCACCCTAGCAGATCCATTCTTTTAATACATGAAATCTTGATTATGACATTTTCAAACATCTGTGGGCTCATCTTTAAGAGCGAACACTTCGCTCTCTGCAGCTCGAAATGTTTTCCAGCTTTTCTTTTACCCTCATCCTCGCTGGACTGTTCTCCAGGCAACGGATGGAACCTAATACGTTTGAAGACGCTTGAAGACAGAAATGCAAAGCGAGTTTATATTCTGCGTGTTTTCTCATGTTTTTAACACAAAGACTCTATTTTGTGACACGATTCTAATGCTCCTCTGTTCGGCACATTTTTGGCTGTCTTAGGAGCCGTGAACTCTGGATGACATCTGCGCATTTCTCATCCCAGTAGAAAGGCTGGATTCAGACTCGGGAAGGAGGGGGAGGGGCACGGAGCCGTGAGCAAAGGTACTCCTCTGGGACTCGGGAGACATGGGTAACTCAGGTTAGCCCTGGGCTGTCGCTGACAGGGGCCACCTGGGCACGCTCCGTATCCTCTTCTCGTCGAATGAAAATGTGAGGTTAAATAACAGCAGAAATACTCACGGATCTCGCAGTTTGCACCCACCCAGCCGTGGGGGCAGTGGCAGGTATAACCATTGGGCTGGTCCAGGCAGGTGCCGGCGTGATGGCAGGGGTTACTGTCACATTCGTTTATGTCGATGTCACACTCTTCACCTACGGAGATCAAGAAACCCAGTGGTGACAGCTGGCTGCACGAGCGGCATTGTCACCCATCACTGCTCCTGCCAAGCCAAGATCTGAGGCCGGGGTCATGGTCTCCAGCCACGGAGCCCAATTGGCTGTGTACATAAAGTACAGAACTCTCCCCAAAATGTCAGACAAGGGATCTTTTGCTTAAGTAAAACTGAAAAAGAAAAAAAAATGGCACTGGTCAAAAGAATCTCCTTTATCTAGTCAAATAGTTAACTGAGGCTGATTCTCATGTCTGAATAAACCTTTTGAGGTTGATGGGAAAAGCGAACTGGGGTTCCTGATTTTATTTTAAAAGTCTATTTTATTTTGAATTTCATCAGCTGAATCTTATTTTCCAGAAAGCCAAAAATTCAGTTTATGATTTTTTATTTATTTTTCATTTTTTTATTTTTTATTTTTATTCATTTATTTATTTATTTATTGTGGCCAAGTGTTTGCGTGTGTGAGTCTGGATATTTGACTCTTTTCTGGATAGTTCTAGGGCACAGCTGTGTGCCTAGTCAGAGTCAATTATGAACATTTACTTCACTTTCCCAATCTCTGGATATGTTTCTGGGAAAGATGGAAAAGCACAGGAAGAGCATCAGTGAACCCCCCTCCCATGAAAAGACAGTTCTGAGGACTAGGGTTAGTCTAGCTCCGACTCAAATCTCCCCTGGGAAACGATGGCCCCAGGGAAGCCCACGTTCACTCCAGCCTGTCCTTCCCCCATGATGAAAAATGTGATCTGGAGCTCCTGACTCTGCCTAGACACAACATTTTGGGGCATCCCTGCCCCCATCAGAGAAAGCCTGGTTTAAACTAACAAACCAGACCATGGGCTGATGTCTCAGTGGTCCAAACTCCAACTTACAGGAAGTAGCTTGTTATCACAAGTTACAAAAACAAAGCCACCTTTACCGATTTTAAGCAATACTATGAGCCAATACAAGATGGGTATGCGTCTCAAACTGAAAGGCATCTCATCAAATGAATGGAACAGGATACTTCAGATTGAGGCAGTCTCTCTTAAAAGTTTGAAAATGAGAAAAAGAAAATTTCAAAATAGATCTCTATTTGCTTAGATGCATATAAAAGGTGATACTCAAAAAACAGAACAAACCAAAAAACCCCTTAGCGCTGCTATAGTCATTGACTAAAGCAAAGGTGCAAAATCAAATATTTTGTCCGTTTTCAAAGGCGATGTTTCAGTGTACACGCGGACAGTTACTTCCAGGCTTACTTAATTAGTATTAAAGTACTTTCCTGTCTGCTAGTGGTTTACCTTGCATTTATTAAACCACCATATGTCACTCCCAGCCCATTTTAGAGCAGGATCTCATGCTGAAATATTCCGTGTCTGTTTCATTTCACACTTCTTACCTGGCATCTATTTTATTTTTAACTAAGTGAAATCTGTCGAATAAAACGTTTACTACTTCGAGGCCCTACTAGGTTGATTGTAATTCAGTAGTGTCTATGTGAATGCGTTTCCCGCAATAAATATAGTCATTTACATCAATGGCAAAGACATGAAATTGATTGCCTCTCACTAACCTATTTCAAAGGTTGTCTTGCTATTAATGGGGCAATCACTCCGAGTGTAAAAGGGCACAGACTTAACTATTAGAGCCCGCATTACAAGGTACACTAGTTGAGGAGACGTATAAACAAGAACGTGCTGAGAAACATTAAAACGATTAAATCAAGGGCCTTGACAAATATATATACATCAGTACTACTTTCCAACCATTTGGGAAGATAAGCTTAATTGAGGTATTTATTGGACAATGGCTGTCTCGAGCTGGCCATTGAAAACTGCCAAGTTCTGCAATAAAATGTCCGTTAACTTTGCAGCCACAGCTGCAGAAACAGCCTGACTTCTCCGTGCTTCCACCGCCCGGCAAAACTGAAAAGCTCCACGCTGCTCTGCAAGTCCAATGTCAGCGTCAAACCCTTCTAATCCCCTCAATTCTAGGCAGTCCTAGAGCGAGCCCAGCCCATCTGTTCCTGCTCTGGTGCAGAGCTTTTTGGACCAGCGAGGTAAACGCCCAATCCAGGGTCCAGTCTAGCCCCTAAGGCAAGTATGGGTTTTGGATCTCCAAGGGGCCCTAACATAGTTGGGAGAAGTCTGTGGTCTGTAGGTTTGTCTCCTCCTGGGGCTCCCCCTTGATTGGAAGGATTTGATAGGAATAGAGAACTGACAGGCAAATAGAATGAACTCATAGGTACAGATAAACTATCAAGACTCAGGATCTAAAGGACTGGGAACCAGAGAGAGGCCCAAGCCCATCCGCATCTGGATTTCTTCACCTCTGTGTTCTTAGGGCCATACTGGGGACAGATTAAATGACACTAGCTAAGAATATAAACTCCATGCCAATCTGGGGCCCAACCAGCCAGCAGCTATTTCCATAGCACAGGTCTTCTGGCCAACCCCTGGGGTGACGCATAGGGCACAGCGACCCTTGGATTATTCTAGTGGTCTATCTTACAGACTAAGGCTCCTGACCTCTGGTTGAATCGCTTATCCGCCACCTGGCTCTCAGTTCGAGGCCTTCACCATGCCCTAAGCTGGTGGTAGGAATATGGACATGGGGTGATTCTGATGATGGTGTCCCTTGAGGAAAATTTTCAACCAGAAGACTCCCAAACGTGACTGCTCTTATCTGCCTTACAACAATCATGCTTTCTGACATCAGAAATACGCAAAGTACTTGAAGATTTATTATGAATTATAGAGAGCGACTCTGTTGTATGTATATTCATTTGTATGTAAATCCATTTCTAGTTCCCCATAGTAAGAGTATTACGTTTTTGTATGCGACTCAGCACCCCATCATCCCATTTAAGCCATATGCATTCTGGCTTATTTTAGAAGAGTTCTGGTGTATTATATCACCTTGCCTTACTCAGAGTTGACTTAATAAATCTTTATGCTTTTGCTGGCTTGAGCCAGATGACTTTTTCGTTGACTCGCTTACTTTTTTTTTTAATTTGAGTTGGGGAAAAATCAATTACTTTTAAATCACTGTTGTGCTTGAATACCATTTGTAAAGAGAATACATAATGAAATTTCTACTTGACTAAGGCTGGAAATCGGAGTCTGAGCTTTAAATCTTTTACAATTGCTTTTCAATCTACTACTTTCTCAGGCAGTATGTAGAGTAGGTATCAAATTTGATAGTATTTATGCAAATTTATAAGTGCGCTCTTTAATTCTTTACTCAGATACATGAAAGTGAAAAAAAATTAAAAAGTCACTGCTATGAGTAAACCCTTCAATTAATACAGCCCACACTGAATGATATCAATGAAAATCATTATAATCAGAATACCGAGTATTAAATATAGAGCTACTGTGTGCCAGGCGTTGGACTGGGTACTTTAACTATACCTCCTTCATGCTTCCCGGGTATTTTATTCTAGATGAAATGAATGTTAAAAACTATCTGGAACTTCTTCCGCTGTGATGGAGTTACGGAAAGATCTCTTGGCCTCCCACAGTAAAGCGGATGAAATATATATTTAAGGAAAACACTTTGAAGACATTAGACAACAGGCAGTACACCCAAGAGAAGGAAAACAGAACAGCTGAGTGCCGTGATCGTCCTGGCTTCCTGCCTGCCGCCGACTGAGAACACAGTGTTTCCCTGAACCAAAGACAACCGGACTTTGTGGGAGACGAGTTAGCTGCAACGTGCGGGACAGGCTCCCAGAGAAGACAGAGCTATTAAAAAAAAAAAAGCGTCAGAAACGCGCTGCATCCCCTTGAGTTTGTGGCTGAATCCTGTGTGTGAGTACATTGGAACTCCATGGGCTTGGTAAACACCATGAAGGATGAGCGGTTCCCGGAGCTCCTAGAGGACTGTGTTCAAAATCTCACAAGTCAGCATGCAGATATTTCATTGATCACCCAGTGCTTCAGTCGGACAACGTGGCAGAGCATCTCTGTCCCTAGAGAAAAGGCGAGCACAGACCCACTCCCCAAAATAGAAAAGCAAATCTTGAAAGGCTCAATCAGGTCAGCAAGTAACTCACCTACCTGCCAGGAAAGAAAAAAAAAAGGCCAGCACTTAAAAAAAGAAACACAAAAAGCCCAATCACTCAATAACTTAACTCACAATGACCATCCATCCACACAAGGACTGTTACCTGTGCAAAGAGATAGGAATATGTGACCCATAACCAGAAGAAATATCAGTCCAAAGACACGAGTCCAGAAATCACGGATGATGGTGAGTAAACAAGGAATTTGTTCAAAATGTGAAGGAAAACATGAACAAAATTAGGATAGAAATGAAAGATCTAGAAAAGAACCTAGATATGAAAATTATAATATCTGAAATTAAAAACAATACCGAATGATTTCCACAGCAGACTAGATTCTGCAGAATAAATCAGTAAACTTGACAACAGCAATAGAAGCTAAACACACTGAGGCTCAGGAAAAAAAAATTATTTTCAACTCAATAGAGACTCCGTGACCTGTTGTACCATTTTAAGTAGTCTAACAGATGTAATTAGAGTCCCAGGAAAGGGGAGTGAGGCATAAAATAATATTCGGTGGAATCATGGCTAAAAATTTTCCAAATTTGATGAAACTATAAAACCACAGATCCAAGAATTACACCAAATCCCAAGTGGGATAAACACCAACAAAATCGCACCAAGGAACGTCATGATCAATTTGTTAAAAGCCAGTAATCAAGGAAAAATCCTAAAAACAGCCAGAATGAGATTTCTGCTTCCCAAACACTGAAACAGAAATATTTTTCCTACTCCTCCAACAAGCAAAAACTCTCAACATTATACAGGAAACAAACATGAGAAGCTTCTGAGAGGTCAGGAGGAGACAGACTGGCAGGGAAACTCAGGACCCATGCAACAACATGGCGGTGAGCTCCTGAGTTTTCTTCGGGCTGCTTATGTTCCAGACCAGAGGCTGGAGAGGCCAGCAACTCAGGAGTGCCCAAAAAGTGCATGGAAAAAGAAAAGAAAAAAAAAAGCCCCACCTACATAACACACTTACAAATACTCCATGGATCAAAGAGAAAATCTAAAGGAACCTAAACAAAATTGAATGAAAATGAACATGTGACATAAAATTTGTGGGACACAGCCAAAGAACTGGGTTTTTTTTTAAGACATTATTTATTTACTTTAGGGAGAGAGAGAGAGAGAGAGGAGAGAATCCCAAGCAGGCTCCACCATGAGCGCAGAGCCCAACATGGGGCTCGATCCCAGGACCCTGAGATCATGACCTGAGCTGAAATCAAGAGCCACCCAGGTGCCCCCACAGCCAAACAATTGTTGAAAGGCGAATTTATGGCACCAAATTATATAGATGAGAAATAAGGAAGAGCCTCAAATCAATAATCTAAGGTCTCACCCAAACAAGCTAGAAGAAGAGCAGAATAAACCCGAGCTTAAAAAGCCAATCTCATAGGGTAAATGCGCCATTGGATTGAGTGTCTAATTATACAACAATGATTGGCCTAATTCACTCCACTTAGTCAATTAGGGAGCTTTTGAGTGCTTAATAGTTGGCCAAGAGTAAGTTTTGCTAACTCTCAGGTAACATTAAAGAGTATTTGGTGCCAAAATAGCACTTGAAAGAGGACCGGCAGCATCATTCCTTACGTGGTGGAAGTGAATATTTTATCAGACTTCCACAGCATGCTAATTCTCAGAATACTATAGATTCTTCTTAAGGGGGAAGAAAGGTTCTATGATCAACAATATTTGGAAAATAAACAAAGGCAAATAAAATTCTTTACTGGAAGACTTCTCAGAGCCTGTAGTTCCCAGACATCCTTTGTGAATCTCCACATGGTACCATGTCCCAAATTTCTTTGGCCACAGATGATTTTCCAAGAAGCATCTCATGGGACCAGTGTTCTGTAAAACATATTAACAGCACAGCTCTCCAAACAACTTTGGGAACTGTTCTGCGGTCCTCGGCAGTCAGAACAGTTACCAGGGCTGAAGAGAAATAAACATTTGTTGTTTTCAAAGACCAATTTAGAGTGATGGTGGAACCTGCTTCATGGAGGAGTCCCACTGCTCCCTCTGATCAGGGTGAGTACCTCCAAGAGACACCTGGGGGTGGGCTGGGGGAACAGAGGAGACCAGGGGGCAGGAGATGGAGGGAAGAACATTACTGAGAAGATCGTGACTTGGGGTGCTCAGGCACCAACCAGGGCAAGGCAGGAAATGCTGGATGGGTCCAGACTGCTGGGGTCTTGACAATCACGCTAAGGGCTTTGATCTTTCTCTTAAAAACAATGAAATGCCAATAAGCAACATTTAAGTAGGAAGCAACAGGATTAGCGATTCATTTCATAAGGTCTCCACAGTGTGGGGAATGTGTTAGGGGCGAAGGCGAAGGGGTGTGAGGAGACCAGTTAGAGGGGCTGCATTAATGCGGGCGGAGATGAAGGCAGCCCGGTGTCAGCTCCAGGAAGTGAGAGGATCTAAGAGGTTCTAGGATTCTTTGCTGGTTGGATGCGGATAAGGGAGAAGAGGATGAGAGGACAAAATGAGACCCTAATTTCTGGGCAGAACGACTTGAGGTGCTGCTAACACCACTTATTGAGCTAACAAACATTTCAAGAAGGAAGGGAGGGGACACCTGGGTGCCTTAGTCAGTTGAGCGTCCCACTCTGGGTTTCAGCTCAGGCCATGATCTCAGGGTCCCGGGGTCAAGCCCTGAGTAGGGCTCTGTGCTCATCAATGAGTCTGCTTGAGATTCTCTCCCTCTCCTTCTGCCCCTCCCCACCCTTTCGCCTCTAAAATAAATAAATAAATCTTTTAAAAAAATGAAGGAAAGAAGGAAGAAGAAAATCTATAGCTCAAGGTATCTGAGAGATACCCAAGAGCGAATGCTGATTAGGAAGTTGGAGATTTGACAAATATTCTGGAGAAAAGATTGCATTTTATCTCCCATAAGATACCCAGATAAATTTCAAATGGATTAAAGATTTGCATGCACAAAATTAACTCGTATGTTATTAGGATAATATAGGAGAATGTTTATAAAATCTAGGATAATATAGGAGAATACTTATAAAATCTTGATGTGTAGGGTCTTTCTAGCAAGAAACTAAAGAAAAGAGAGCAAAAGAAAATATCGAGATTTAATTATGCAAAAATAAAATATAATATAGGAAATCAAAACACTCTTATACATTTAAAAGGCAAATGGCAGTAGAAAAATATTTGCAACCTATGGAATATAAAATGTCATATATGTTAAAATGTGTTATATATGTGTCATATATGTTAATATGCTAAAACCTATGGAATATAAAATGTCAAAATGTTAAAAAGGGCTATTTCAAATCAAGGATCAAGATTAACATAAGTGTTAGCTAACTGAAATTGAAATAAAAATTTAAAGTAAAAGAAAGGAAGGTAGAAAGGCTAGTTAACATAAATGGTAGAAAAGCAAAGAAAGTCTATGAATAGGGAGTTTACAAGAAGAGACACAAATGACCATATACATGTAATTTGAAAGTATTCAATCTCGCTATGAATCAAAGACCTACAAACTAAGACGACACGTAAAGGGCATTTTTGGCCACCAGAATGACAATTCTCAGTATCTGTGTGAAGTCAAGAAAATAGGCATTCCTGTACACTCTAGACAGGAGTGAATTTGGTACAGTGCTTTCTCTCAAGAGCAATATGGAAAATATGTACATACTGTCCTGGACCCTGGGACTCTGGGAAATTAGCTCAAGGAAATAATCAGACAAGTCCACAAAGATGTACATACAAGAATACTCACTGCAATGTGGTTTATAATAGGGAAAGGTTCTCAACTCCCCCAAAAGCTGAACTGGCCATGTGTTAGGAAAAAACAACATTTTATATAATGGGCTATAGGGCAGCCAGTAAAATGATAAAACAGAAGGATATTTCTTCAGGTGGAAACACATTTATGATATACATGTATTTTCAAGTGAGAAGTAGGTTACAATAGTGTAGGAGCAATATGATTCCTTTTCGAATTCAAGTATATATGCATATGCACTATACACTATATGTTATACACACGGACCTTCCGGAAAAGCTCTGGATATGTATGTATCGAGATATTAACAATGGCTGCCTCTGAGCAGGGCGGTGCTAAGCAGTGGGGTTTTTTCCTATGGTCTTATATTTTCTAATCTTCTCTCCATGCTTTTTATGATTTGCAAGATAAAAATGTCTGGGAAAAAAAAACCCAGAATGCTTCCCCAATATTATTTTTGCATCCATTGATGAGTATAAATGTCTGTGTGTGTTTATAAACCAGTCAGCAAAACAAAACCATCTGCGAATCATTTTCTGGAATGAGCCCACTTCTCAGTCCCAGGAAAACCCAAAAGGAAAACACAGGATGTGACACAGATAAATAGAAGGAAGATCAGAAGTCGCTTCTCCCACATCTTGACTGTTGGCATCTTCCCCAGAAGCACACAAGAGGCTCCCCAGGGATGGACCAGGAGCCCGTGCTCCGTGAAATCCTCCAGGGTTGGGGAGGTGGCCGCAGTGGCTCGGCAGGGGAGAGGGGGAGCACGGCAAGGTGCTCTCCAGCCGGTGATAACACAGGCTTTCCTGCAGCTGAAGTCCCCACCTTCTTCCATGGGCACTTTGTATGTCAACCTTTCCCAACTTGCAAACCAGAGAGACCGAGATGTTTTTGTTGGTTGAGCAAGCTCTGAACACCTAGACTTGTCTGCATTTCAGGACTCTTGGGTTCTGATGAAAAAGCAAAGGATGGAACCTTTCCTACCCCAGTGGTTCAGAGTTCCTTCTGAGAAAATGACAAAAATGCAAGCCTCCTCTCAGCAGAGACACATATGTACAATGTTTCACACCCAATTTCAGGGATTCAAAATCTCCCTGAAGCCCCCAGGGTAGGGCGTGATTTAGAAGGCTCCCTAGTCCAGAAATGACTCTGCCCATTCAGAGGTCAGCAGCCACTAAGGGCTCTCTTGCACCCAGCCCGGCGCCCTGGCCTCCCGATCTACTCTGCTCTTGGCAGTTCTCTCTCCCCATCCCCCCACCTCGAGCATCTGTACCTGCACTAACAGCCAACACTCTCCCCCTCACTGCCCACCACCACCTCCTCCCTTCGTTTTACAAAATCCCGCCACTGTTGTACCTTTCAGTAAAAATAAATGTGGTCGCTGAATGCAATTTCTAGAAAAGACACATTTGATCCTTCCTTTCCCCTTCTTCCGTGAACACTTAAACTTTCTCAGCTGTTGGTGTAATGGCTCATTTCTCATGTTTCAAAGCTACGGCTCTGGAAACGTACAGCAGTGGCAATGTCAGCAAGTCTCTGTACCAAGTGCTGAATTCAGAAGAACCTCATTTAATGACAACACAGCCAATTGTTTTAAAATAGATTTTTGTCCAAGCAACGCCAGTTGCATTTTGCAATGGTATTCATATTTTGCAATAATGTATGCATAGAGGTTTCTGAGTTTTTGTTTTCCTTTTAACTGCTGCCATCTTCGGGATTTGGGGGTAAATTTGAAAACTCAGTTCCCGAACCACTTGCCTGTAAACCCAGGTGCGCAGACACAGGTGCCATTCAGGCCCTCACTGTCACAAGTGCCTCCGTTCAGACAGCTGACGTTGGCGCAGGGGTCCTTGTACGACTCACAGTGTATTCCTGCGGAGAAAAAGATACAAAAGGGGTCACTCGCTAAGGGATCTCCAGCCCCCATGGCCTCTGGAAGCAAAGTGTTGGAACAGCCCTGAACTCTGTGAAGGCAGATTCCCAGAGGCACACGTGTGTGTGTGCACGTGTGTGTGCATGCACACCCATGTGCCCACTCTTGACTAGATTGTCGAGAGGACACATCTTATGAGGACACAACAAATTCATTCTCTGCTTTTAGGACCTGCCATAGTCATTTTTCTGCACTTTCTCTGACTACGTGTCCCCAAATCTAGGAAACAGCAAGTTAGGACCCTGAAAGATGCCATTTATCAGAATGTTTTGAAAGTCTCCAAAAGAAGCAGAAAATAGCCAGACATCCTTTATAAGACACCGATATAATTAATAAGCGGCCTCCTGAAGGGGAAGATGGGGAGTCATATTGAAATGAGCTCTGGTTCTACTCTGGGGAACTGCGGGGCAGAAAGGGAGCCACAGGGCCTTAGACTTTATTCTAAAGACGAAATCCGATGATCATGTACCAAAGTTAACATGTGTTGTGCGCAAGCTCTGTCCCAGACCCCACACTGGGCTTTGCATCTCATTGGATCCTGGCAACAACACTAGGAGACCAATAGCCTTATTTCCCCTACCCCCATTTTGCAGATGAGGAGACCGAGAAAAGCATGCGAGGTCACAAGCCGGTGCAGGAGGCAGGTGGCATTCGAAACCACCAGCAATCTCAATCTGAGCCTGTGCTTCCTAAGTAGTTTGCTGAGAGGGAGCTCAGGCTGGCCATGGAAACGTACGAAATTCCGCAGAGCTCAGCAGCCATTTCACAAAAAGTAGGCATTTTCAAAATCTTTACAGCAAAAGCAGTTTCCCATGCGTGTAAAAAAAAGTTTATGTGTGCATGTGTGTTTGCAAAAGGAGGACTGAAGGACTGAATTATTTTGGCTTCCACATCGGGGATGTCTATATTGGTGGAGGTTTTTTTTTTTTTTTCAATAAGTAATTATTGCTTTATAATTTTATTTAAAAACTTTAAAAATCCAACGTTATTTGAAAGGTAAGATTTCTGCTGTTGTTTCACTGGAAGGCCAAGATAGATAAATGGATTAATCTCTCTCTCATCCCTTGCCTTTTGGAGGGGAAGATAGATTATATTATATTCTGTATAAGAATGTATGTAATGATAGACTCAGCCTTCCTGATGAAAAATAAGCAGAAAGCAAATAGTAACGGAATGGTATTTACTCAATTTTCTCTCTACTTCATTACTGAGCTCATATTGTGTAAAGGACTGACACACCCAGTGACTCATCATTTAGTCACTGAAATTATTCTTGTTGGGATTTTGTCTATCATTTCTTTTTCAGCGTCTTAAGAAGCTGGGCTGAAGAGGGAGGAAAAAAAGTGTCAGAGGAAAGAGAAACAGAAGTGCCTATCTGTAGTCATAGGAACAACTTCTTTGAGCCTGGCAAAGCATTTAGAACGGATGGTTTTGCGTTCCATTTTATCCTTTGCCCCTCGTGCCCACCCCATGATAATATTCTGCCAGATATTTTCCTAAAGTGCCTTTCAGATCCTTGCCTGGCTTTTCTCCCTGCACCCACCACCCCGATCCCACTGCCTGGTGGGATGCAGACCCCTGAAGCCCCATCCTAGCTCCCTCCCTGTCTCCGGTAACTGGAATGAGCCTCCCCAACTTTCACTGTCCTTAACCAATCCAGGCCACCCAGGTGATGTATGAGATCAGACAAATTTAAAGATGTGCATAAACCGGTAATGTTTTCCTCACTTGGGTGTATACAGTCTTTTCACCCAGACGCTTCTATTTTCTCACTGATTCCCAAGTAACACGGGCTCAACCAAAAGAATAAAATGCAAAACAGTCTTTTCTGTTTCAAAGTGTTTATCAAAACACAAAGATCCACATATTTCCAAGTTCCCATGGGGCTGATCAATGGAAACCAGGTGACAGAAAAGGCTTTCAAATGTAATGGGAAATAGAGCTTTAGCCAAATTCAGAGATGCCTGGAATCTGAAAAGATGTCCATTAGATCTAAAGAAAGAATGACCAACGATGATCTTTACTGGGTTTCTAGTAACATTAGCCAATCAAGCCTGCATACTATTGATACGATGAATACATTAACACGCAGAGGACCACATTTTTCCAACGAGGCAGAAAAGCAAATTGTAGGCTAAGTAATTGAACATCTTTACCTTAAGAGACTTCCATAAGATCGATTTGATGAAAACACCCAAGATAATAGCAATTTCAATCTTTTGGGTGTTTTGGGGGGCTTTTTGGCAATAATTTTATCCCTTGTTATTTCTCTTTTTCAAAAGACATAGGGTCACTCGAGATCGAGAGTTTTCTGGCAGCAAGATCGGACAAAAGCTCGTCTTCACAGAAACACGATGGCTGTAAAGCAAGATGGTCTTAAAAGTCCCAGTGAGCACTTGGGTTCTATACTCTAAGCCTTGCTAATCCCTATATAAAAACCATGTGTCATATTGCTCAGCTTGTCTTAAGAGCTGAACAACCATGAGCTGGAATCCTTGAAGACAGAGAATAGAGTCATGAACACCACTGATGTGCCAAGGAGCCCCCACTCGAACCCTCCTTCTCAGGCCCCCTTCCCCAGGGGCCCTGAACGCGGGCAGCCCACTGAGTGTTGGACATCCGTTTCCTCTGACAAGAATGCCTTCCTTTCCCTCTGCCCGGGCTGGTCTTCACCTGGCACATTCTATCTGTCAAAGCCTAACTCAAATGCTCTTTCTCTGGAAAGCTGAACCTGAGTCTCCCGAGACAAAGCTCCATTTTTCCAGCACCGTGCATCGAGAGCACGCCGAGATTCGCACCGTTAGAGTTTACCGTGTTAAAGCAGGACTTATCTGTCCTCCTGTCTGACCACCCCCATCCCTCCCGACAAATCTCTGAGGTCCCTGAGAGCAGAGGCCATGATTTAACGCGTGGAAGAAATTCTGGATGTATCACCAGAATCCTGTCCTGTCAGGAGGGGCGACGGTCAGTGTACTTTGGCTGACACACAGGTAGGACTGCCAGAGGAGTGAGAAGCCTTTCCAAATCTGCCTCAAAAACACCCTATTTTGTCAGGGAAAACCAGGTCCACACTTCAAATTAAGTCTGTGGAACGACACATGCATCACCCGTTGGCAAAGGACATAGCACGCACTATTACGAAACTTATGTTTAGTCTCAAGCAAAAATAAACTGTAATTCAGTCAAAACTAATAAAAATTCATACTTTTCATATTAAGGGATAGAGAGGCAATGTTTCTGAAAAGAGCTCTATTCCAACAGGGCTCTGTATAGAAATTAACTTTAGAATTAAAATGAGCAAAAATTCAAAGAGGTGCACGCCAATTGTAAATCTTCGTCGCCATCACAATTTAGTCGTGATTAATATTTTGAAAACTGAAAGTCACTATTTTAGCTCCAGGAAAATGAAGCCAGGTAAAGAAAATTAACTCTAGGTGTTCTTTGAACTTAATATTCATTTTCAGACCTCATCTTATTTTATTCAAACTTACTTCTTCCACAAAAATATTTCCCAGTATTTCAACCACCAGAGAGGCCAACCTCTTCTAAACTATTTCAAAAATTACAATTGACATCTCGACCTTGGCCTCATTATTTCGTGTGTGTGCCAGCCTCAGCTGCTCCAGCTAAGTAATCGCCTAAAAAAGGAAGAAGCCCTGACTTATTCACTTTTGCATTTATCTCACTATTTGAGAAGGGCTGTGTACACAAAATATCCAGAAATTCTTGTTCACTGTTACACGGAAAAGAGCAGTTTGGGCAAACAAAGAAAGTGTTCTCATCTTCAATAACAAATTTCTGTAGACTTTTAAGATAAGCAATCAGGTACAATGTGACCAAACATTGTGGGTACAATGTGATCTCATTTCTGAAATCCAATCCCAGCCCCCCAAATTCAGAAAGTATAAAAATTATATCTATGAAGATGTTCATTTCAGAATTGTTTATAACAGCCTCACATCAGATGCCACAAGGGAACAGATAAATATTCGCCTATGGGAATATTACATAGCCATTTAATAAAGAACTAGTAAGACTTCCTAGCAATATCTAAATCAAACAGACTACAAAAGGAAGGTATGGGCAGAACAATATAAAAATTATAGGTATACTGTGAAAACATAGGATATTTAAAAAGGATGGAAACAACAGAGATGCTTACTGCTCTTGTGTTCTGTTGTAAAACTATGAGCCATCTCAAATTATCTTCTTTCCAAAATTTTATTGTTGTTGCATCATTTTCATAAATAAAAATTGAAATATTTTCTTTCTAACTTTGGCCACCAAAAATTCCAACTGAGGATACTGCTGATCACTTAGTCTGTCCTGCTAAAATAAAAGTCGACAGCATATGGGGCAACTTGACTTTTTGAAAATATTAAGTCGTGAACTGACCAAAGTCTTAAAAGTCTTGTCATGAACTAGCTCTGAGCTGATTTTGCAGGAGGGATGAGCATTTCTGTATGTCCAAAGGAAGGTTACTCCAAGTCCCCCCCATGCATTTTGCTTCTAACAATTTCACGACCTACAGAGGAAATTTCCTGGGAAAACATTCACGTTGGTTTCCTTTATTTAGTTAGTATGTTAAGCAGCAATTTCAATTCAACTAAAAAGATGGCGACCGAGCAGGTGCCTTTGTGCAAGCCACCGCATCAAGAGTGCAGAGAACTGATAGGGGGAAAAAAAAAACCTATTATACTCACTGCCTTTTAGGAGATGATGATTTAGCGTAAGAAAAGAGGGGATTTCTACAAGGTCGACCATCAGTGTCACAGCAAACACAGAGACAAAGTTGGGAGAGGTCAAGAAGGGAGGTTTCACATGTTCGGGGACCAACATTGCAGTCAGTGGACACACGGCTGGATGAGGACAAAGAGGAGGGAGGAGAGAGAGGGGACAAAAAGGAAACGCTGGGGACCAAAGACATTCATGGCGTCCAGAGGGCAAGGATTCAGTGAGGGCAGGGAGACAAAAGTCAGGGGACAAGAATGAGGCTGCAGAAGGAAGCTAAAGCAGAGTGAGTTTCAAGAGGGAGCCAGCAATCAGTGGGGCAAGGAAGTAGGAATCCACGACCCAGGAGTCAGAAGCTTCGGGATCTCATTGAAAAGCCGTCAGTTAGGTCACCACGAGATCCATTTCAGCAGAGCGGTGTGGACAAGATCCAAACCGAAGAGGACTAAGAAAAGAATAAAAGTGTTACAAATTGAGATGTTATCTATAGCAACTCTAGGGAAACTTGCTTGTAAAATAAAGAGGGGGGGGGGAGTAAGTAGAGGAGGACACCAAGTCAATGAAAAGTGTTCTTTGCCAATTCACATGGAATGTATTTAGAAGTTCAAAAACCTTTCTTTTTTCTGCATGGCAGCCCAATTTCTCCAACACCACTTATGAAAAAAACAAAACAATTCCTTCCCATTTACAGCAATTCCTCCTCAGGAGTCATACATTATTATAGATGGTGGTTCTGGGCAATTATTCAGTTTGGGTTAGCTGTCCATTCTTGCACCCATAACACAGGAATGCAGTAATAATAAACAAATAATAATAAACACCTGGCGAAGTCCCCTCATTGTTTTCCTTTTTCCAAATGTTCTTAGCTATCCTTGCCTGGGCTCTTACTATACGCATTCTTTTTAGAAAGTCATATTCACTTAAGTTCTATTTTACCATAAAACAGTAAAAACCACCACTTAAGAAAATGCATATGTAAAATAAGAGGTTGAAGTCCCAACCCCCTCTCCCGCAACACACCACCCACCTAAGTCCTAACTCCAGAGGTAAGCACCTGTTAGGACTTGCTGCTCACCCGTCTGGTACATTCCTGGATTTATGCACACATCCTAGATGTAAATATATGCTCGGGGAAATGCTTCCAAAGAGGCACAAATGTCCATCCCCCAAGGACAGAAAGGCACAGGATCTTATGACTCACTTTGCCCCTGGACTGGAGGGCATGACTTAGCTCCCTCCACCTCTCTCTTAGTCCCTTCTACCACCCACCGCCCCCTCCCCACCACTCTTACTTTACAAGTCCGACCATTTATGCTGCTGGGCTTTCCCTTCAGGAGTCTTATTTTAAATCTAAACCTAAGAGTCTCTACACATATACCCAAATTAAATGATCACTTCACCTGCCCGTGGGGATGAGATCTTTAACACATGTGTATGTCTTCCAACCCTTCCCATCCCCAACCCCTTCAACTCATGGATTTAGTTAAAATGATAGGAAACTTGAATGTGGTCATTTAAATTTTTCCTTATGAATAGGTATAATGGACACACCCTAGGGGTTCCCCCAATGAGTCACACCCTTCCCTTGTGTGTGAGCTTTGAAACAAGAGCATCTGGCAAAAGTTAAGCGATTTCAAAGATGCAGTTGAGGTCCCTAATCAGTTTGTTTTGTGTTGACCTTAGGTGGGCCTGACTTAATCAGGTGAGATTTTTAGCAGGTGCAGGTTCCTCTCCTGATGGGAGAGGCATGAAACAGCACAAGCTCTCTCTCATCTCCCTTCTATTGCTACCTTCCAAGGAGCAAGCTGTCATGAATTCTTCAGCCACAAGGATATGAATTCTGCCAACAACTGGAGGGAACACAGAGGTTGACCCTTTCTTATTCAAACTTCAGATGAGAACTCAGTCCAGCCAACATCTTGATTCCAGCCTTGCGGGACCCCGAGCAGGGAATGTATGTATATTACACGCCTGGACCAACGGAACCATTGGCAACTTAAAGGGTATCGTTTCAAGCCACTACTTTGTAGTGATTCATTATATGGCAGAACTAACTGGTAAAGCAGGTCTACCTATTGTTTTCAAAAGACTTTTCTTCACTATTAAATTACCATCCACAATCACTTTAATATCATCCTTTTAGGTTTATCCATGCACTTAAAGGAGTTTGTTCAAACTCTTCCTCCTGTTCTCTATCTCCCCCTATCTAGTTATATTTGTTCTGATTTAATTCCAGCTCAGTGAGAAGACTTTTTAAAATAAGTTTCTTAGAAAGGGGACGTGGTGTTGTGTCTTCCGTATCCTTCAATGTGGGAAATGTCTTCCTTTTGCCCTCAGACGTAAAGGACCCTGGACTAGCCGCCCTTGCGCCGCGCAGCCTGGAACTCTGCTCCGGCGTTGCTTAGCTTCATTACAGAGAGCAGCGGCCAGGCGGGTTTGACTCTCCTCCTTTTGTATGTTACCTGTGCTCCCCGTGAAGACTCTTACAAAGATTTCTCTTCATCCTTATATTTGGAAATTTTACCAGCAAATCTCAAATCGTGTACCATCTCTCTCATCGATCCCTCCAGCACTCTGCAAGCCCGATTCGTTCTACGGGAACACTTCCGTTTTCTGCAGCTCCTAGGCTTCTCCTTCCAGTAATCAGTCGATTCTGGTTTTATTCCCATGTGTTCCTTCTTCCTCTGGGGCAGCCACCATCCAGACGGAAACAGATCTCCTGGATCTTCTCTCCACTTGTCAGTCAGGATTTCCCTTTCCTCGTATTTTCACTTCTACCCCAAAACAGTTCCTCTCCTGGCTTTTCCAGATCCAGATTCAAGTCTGAGTAATATACATTACGTTTTTCACCTCATCTCTGGAGTGGTTAGAGTTGTTGGTTGTTGTTGCAATTTCATTTTTTATTTTCTAGATTATTTTCCCTTTGTGGGGGTTGCTGGGACAGGCTCCCCATACTGGCCAGGGTGAAGGGTGACAATGTCAGGCAGAGACAGATGCCACTGGAGACTCCCATCCAGTGTTGGACAGGCCGGCCAACTGGTAGCCCTGTCTACTAAGGCACAGGGTGGAAGCCTCCCAGTTTGGGGTTCTCAGGGCTCTCCGGGGATAAATAGAGACCATTTTCTCTCAGCCATACAGAAAATAAAGGACCAGCTGAGCCCTACTGTGCAGTTGTTTTAGAGGACAGCCAGTCTCCGTGAGATCCGTAGAGCCCCCCCACCCCCTGCCCCCATCATGAGGTCACATGGAGCGTATTCACAGCACGTACTTCCTCTCCATAAACTGAGGGTCCTTGGAGCTCCCCTAGCCATCGATTCAGTTCTCCCCTAACCGTGTCGTGTGCAAAGGCTCCCAACACCTGCATCCTCTTCCTGAGAATCCAAATCCTCCGCTACGTTGGGATACCCTCCAGAGTCACCTTCCTTCTTGGGTCAGCCCTCACAGAGAGTCAGTAACGGAGGGAGGCAAGTCCCCGCAAGATAGAAGGGGTGGAATTTAGAGCATATACAGAAGGATCAACACACATATCCGCGGCTCATCACGTGTAATTGTATTTCTTAGTGCTTAGGCATGAGAGCACAAGCAATGCCTCGAAGACAGGAAGATGTATCATCAACCGAAGAATTTGGAATTTTTAATTGTGGAAGCACATCCACTCCTAATTTTGTCATTGAAGAATTTCAAAATGTCGGTAAGCATCACTGTCCTTACTTTACGCGGACATAATAAAGACCGGTCAGCTTGAGAGATGACTCCCGGCTCAGCAGGAAGCCAGAGGCACGATTCGGCTGAGCTACTTGGGTCTCCTGACTCATGGCTCCTTTATTCTTCTTTCCAGAATCAAGCAGACTCCCTATTTCTCAATACTCTGAAAACCCTGGAATGAAATCCACGTGCCTGAAGCCAGCACATCTGCCCTGGCGGAAGTGGCGGACTCTGGCTCTAAATGGGCATCACACTCAGAGAGAAGCCTCAGATCTCCCGTATGTGAAGCAAACACTTGGCCCAGCCTCCTCCCTTCCAGCCAGAGAGACCAGATCAAGTTCATCCGATGTGGCCTCCAAACCCCGAAGGCCCACCGAAAAGGTCACTAGGTGGGTCCATCCGATGAGAAGGAACAGCAGCTGCAAGGCCAGGTCACCAGGCAGATGGATGGTATCAAGAAAGCAGTGGGAGCCAGAGGTTAGATGAAATGGCTATAAATAGAGCCCACAGAGGCATTACAAAAATCTAAACCCAGCCCTGAAGTTGTGGCTTAGAGAAATGTGCACAGCAGCTGATAAACACGGTTTCCTGGCGCGGTGCCGTCCGAGGGTGTCTGGGCTTGAATGGAGCCACGCCACTGAGCCCACCGTGGAGGCAGAAGAAAGGGCATTAGGGACATGCTGGCTGGGCTTCTGAGGGACACCACTGCCACCTTACAGGGTTATTGTGAGGATTGTGTGAGTTCATGCACACGAGGGCTTAGAACAAGGTCTGCACGTTATAAACACTCTGTCAGTGTCGGCTGTTTCCAGAGTGACTTTGACACGCGTCCACTCAAATGAGCTAACGTTTCCCTTGCAACTGACTCATTTAATGAGAATTAACTTTATTGCCAAATGTGAGATTGCACCTGCGTCCTCCACCGACAGCCCAGCGTCCTGTCTCTGGCCAGCGAGCCCCGCAGAGCAGCAGGCGTCCCTCCCCTGTGGTCTCCCCAGCCCTGTCCTCTGATCCGTGTCCGACGGTGCCCTTAGGCTCACTTCTTACCAGCAGTTTTTCCCACATTCAACAGAGAAAAGAGTGAGGATAAAGGAAGAAGGAAAGGGCAGGAGAGAGATTTTTCAGTTTATCAGGAGGAAACCCCAGACTTGCTAATTGCTCTCTTCAATCCCATAAATTATCCCATCTCCAGCATTTGGTTTTTACTCTGAATAATGTAATGCTCCAACTCGAGGTGTGTGCATTTGAGTTGAGAAATCCATGACGTCATTTAGGCCACTTGGGCACAAGAAGGCCGAGCGGTGCTCACCTTTGTATTCCGCCAGGCACACGCACTCGTAGCCGTTAACGAGGTCCCTGCAGGTGGCGGCGTTCAGGCAAGGGGCAGAGAGGCACTCGTTATATTCCTCCTCGCAGTAGAGGCCGTGGTAACCTGAAGGGCAGAGAAAAAGGCCTGTAGTCAAACGGGTTCCATTCAAACCCAGGCTGAACCTGCCCTCAAGGAAGGTGGTGGAGTGGGCATTGGAAGCATGGCACAGACAGACAGGGTTTCAGGGTTGCGTGCCCTGGGGTATGACTGAAATGTGGCTTTCCAGGAAGGCTAGGAAGAGTCTGTTCTCATCACCCTTTTTCAGGATCCCAAGTATAAAAGGAGTGATCCCATTTATTCCCCAGATGGTCTCATTACTCTATCGTGTCCAACGGCACTGGTGACCCAGAGACCAGGGTCACTGAGTGCATCTCCTGTGGCCACAGGAGACAGGGACAATCACAGCAGGGCTGACAGCATGGGAGAAACAGCTCCTTTCAAGGATGTGGACCACTCCTCCTCCAATCAGAAAGCTGTATCTAGCAACTAAAGAGGATTTTACTAAAAGAGAAAGGGATCCATGTATTTCCTTTGCTCTTTAAGTCAAGAAGAAAGTCAGTTATAAAGGCTTCACTGAAATTCCTGATAAAACGTGGGGTTCTTTTTAATTTAAAATTGTGATTAGCTTGGGGCATCTGGGTGGCTCAGTTGGTTGAGCAGCTGACTTCAGCTCAGGTCATGACCTCAGGGTCCTGGGATCAAGCCCCATGTCGGGCCCCGCGCTCAGCGGGGAATCTGCTTCTCCTTCTCCCTCTGCTCTCTCTCTCTCTAATAGATAAAGAAAATCTTTAAAAAAAATAAAAACTACTATCTCAATTATAATATTTTAAATCGTACTTTAAAATTCTAGTTGTTAAAAATAAAATAAGAGCAATGAAGAAAAAGAAACCAACGGTTTCCCAATAAAGATGGCTCTTACTCCGTTTGCAACACAGGTGTTTATTCTAAAGGACAAGAAGACAACATTCTTTGAGATTCACTCATGAATGTTATACTGTTTTTAACTTTCAAAAACATGCATCAGTGCCAATTTGCAGTGAAACCAAGCCATTTTTTTTTTTTTTCTGGCCCTGTCCAAACAATGAGAAACACGTGAGTGTTTTCAAAAGTCACCCTGCCTGTGTCGGTTCTGAATTCAGATAAGCAGAAAAAATAAACCCTTGCTCGAATGAGAACTAGAACTACTAGTTTGTTTTTTGTTTTGCTTTTTTTTTTCCAGCTTTCCAACTCATGGCCAACCCTCAAACTCAGAAAGTTCCATTAGGACATGCTAATGTGTTGAACTGTTTTATTTCTTGTGCCTATCGCAAAAGTAGGTTAAGCTCGTATCTGCAGTATTAACACAACACTTTTCACGTTTGCTCCCATCTCAGTTGTTTTTGAACAGCTTTCCCAAATGAGGCAGTGATAACAGCCCCTTTGCAGAGACCTCGACCTACTCGAGACAAACAGGCCACGGTGTTCCATTCTTCCGTCTTACCCTACTCTTCGTAATTTTAGGGAAATGTTTCCTACTGCCCTTGATCAGTATTTTGATCATGTAGATCAGAGTTTCTCAACTGACAGCAGCTTTGCCCCCAGAACTTGGCAATGTTTGGAGACGGTTTTGGTTGTCACAACTAGGGTAGAGGGGAAGGAGCCTGCCACTGGTATCCAGTGTCAGGACGCTACCAAACATCCTAGGAGGCACAGGACAGCCCTCCGTGACACCCCCCCCCCCAAAAAAAAAGATCCAGCTAAAATGCTAACAGAGCCAGATGGAGAACACTGCTCTAGATTAAGGATCAGCAAACTCTGGTTCACAGGCCACATCCATCCCAGTCTGGTTTTGTAAATAAAGTTTTATTGAGACACAGTCACACTCATCCATTTACATATTGTCTATTGCTGTGTTCCCATTACAGTGGCAGCCTGAGTGGTTGCAACAGAGACCATATGGCCTGAGAAGCCCCAAATCCTTACTAGCTGGCCTCTTAGAGAATAAGTTTGCAGACTCCTGATCTACGTTCAACAGAAAATCTTTCTTTTTATAAGAATTTAGTTGTTAACTCTTTATCAAATAGATACTTTGCAAGCATTTTCTCCCATTCTGTAGTTAGCTTTCATTCAGTCGATTGCTTCCTTTGCTGCATTGCTTTTTACTTTGATAGAGCCCCACTTGTCTATTTTTGCTTTTGTTGCCTGTACTTTTGGTGTCCTATCCAAGAAATCATTGCCAAGACCAATATTATGAAGGTTTTCCCCTGTTTTCTTCTAGGAGTGTTCCAGTTTCAGGTCTTACATTTAAGTCTTTAGTTCATTTTGAGTTGGTTTTTGTGGAAGGTGTAAGAATACAAATAGCCAGGAGGTACACAAGAAAGACGCTCAACATCACCAACCCGCAGGGAAACACAAATCAAAACCACAATGAGCTATCACATCACACCTGTTAGAACGGCCATTATAAACACACACACACACACACACACACACACACACAGAAAATAGAAAGTGTTGGCAAGGACATGGAGAAATTGGAACCCTTGTACATTGCTGGTGGAAATGTGAAACGGTGCAGCCTATGGAAAACAATATAGAGAATCCCCCCAAAATTAAAAATAGAACCATCATATGAATTATAAGCCCACTTCTGGGATTTATCCAAAATAATGGAAAACAGGATCTCGAAGAGATAGTTGCATTCCTATATTCATTGCAGCATTACTCATAATAGCCAAGAGGTAGAATCAACCCAAATGTCCATCAACAGATGAATGGATAAAGAAAATGCAGTTTATACATATGATGGGATATTTTCAGCCCTTAAGAAAGGAAAGAAATCTTGTCATATGCTATAACATGGATGAACCTTGAGACTATCAGCTAAGTGAAATAAGCCAGTCACAGAAGGACAAATATGATTCCACTCATATGAGGCATCTGAAATAGTAAAACTCGGAGAAGCAGAGTAGAATGGTGGTTGCCAGGCGGTGAGGGAGGGGAAAATGGAGAGTCACTGGTCAATGGATATAGAGTTTCAGTTTTGCAAAATGAAAATGTGCTAGAGATCTGCTGTATGACAATGTGCATATCATGAACAAAACTGTGCTGTACCCTTAAAAATGTGTTAATAAGGTAGATTTCATGTTATGTGATTTTTCTCACAATTAAAAAAAATTTTATGCATAATATATAACCTACATAACGAATTCTTTGTCTTTTGGCTTCTCAGTGCGGAGCAACAATCTCAAGGAGCGTCTTTTCAATTGTATTTGCTCTCCTAACTGATCTTTTAAAAATCACTTGGAAGAACAACAGGTAACCCTACAAGCATCTTTGACCTTGCAATTGAGGTGTTATTTACACAGACAAAAATCAAAAGCAAATTTCATGAAATCATCCGTAATTGTTTTCATTCTTCACAAACTGTATCATTCTCCTCTTCCACTAGTAACATGAAAAGCAAATGAGGAAGTTCTTTTACAGAGATAATTAAGCTGGTGATGTTTTCTTCCTTGGGGGAAAAGAAAAAGATAAAGGTTTCATATTCTGAAACCGTTTCTTCAGGGATGGTAACATTTCAACACCTTTATGGAAATGTCAAGGTGCTCCTTACGCTGGGTGCCAAAGAACCTAAATCGGACTGTTTGAATAAAAAGGCATTCCTTCCAAAAGAGAAGGCTTCTGTGAAAATGAGGCTGCCACCCCCTGCTAATAATTAATTCGGGCAAACAAATTAGCTCAGGGCAGTATGCCCAGGGTCTAGGAAAATTAGGCTAGTCCAAAGAACTTTTTAAATAAAACAAAAGATAAGGGTGAGATCAGAATGGCCCTTTCCAGGGCACTGATCTTCACCACCACTCCCATCTTTGCATGACTTGCTCCTGAATATTCGATTCCAATATTCCTTAAATTGACAGAACACAGTGATCAACTGGACGTAAAGAGTGTGAGTTGTCAAGATGGCCGCCATATTTAGGCTGAGTGAGTGGATGATGTTGCCATTAACACGACCAACCGAATAACAGGTTTTTGAGAAAGTTGACCAGTTGGATTTTGTTTAACTTAGGGCTCACTTAGAGAGATCCAGGTGGCAGCTGGAAAAATAGGCTTAAATAGTGTAGAAACAGCATCTGGGAATTAGTGGCCTTGAAGTGGTGTTGAAGTTTCATCAAAGAAAAACTTTGGAGAGGAAAAAGGAAGGGATCAAGGTCAGATCTACATGGATGGGCAGGTGGAGAAGGAGAAACCAGATCAGGACACTGGGCAGGGATAAGGCAAAGAAGAGGAGGAAGGGCCAAGGACAGCAATGTCACGGGAGCCAGGAGGGGGAAGGAAATCAAGGAGGGCTGCTCAAAGGCTCTAAAGACTGAAAAATGACATCTGAATTAGAAGATTAGAAAATCACTGGAGGGGCGCCTGGGTGGCTCAGTCAGGTAAGCATCTGTCTTAGGCTCAGGTCATGATCTCAAGATCCTGGGAAGGAGCCCCACATTGGGCCCTGCGCTTAGCAGAGAGTCTACTTGTCCCTCTGCCCCTCCCCCTGCTCTTGCTCTTGTGCTTTCTCTCTCTCTCTCCCTCTCAAATATGTAAATAAAATATTTTTTTTAAAAACATCACTGGAGACCTTCAAAATCATAACTTTCAATGGGAGCTAGCCTGTCCTTTAGAGGTTGTTTAGAAAATTGGGGGAGGGGAGGGATTGCTTATCACACTGATTGCGGGGTTTGACTGGAATTTAGTGGGTAGAGGCCAGAGATATTAACCATCTTTTTTTTTTTTTAAAGTATTTATTTATTTGACAGAGATAGAGACAGCCAGCGAGAGAGGGAACACAGGCAGGGAGAGTGGGAGAGGAAGAAGCAGGCTCACAGCAGAGGAGCCTGATGTGGGGCTCGATCCCACAATGCCGGGATCACGCCCTGAGCTGAAGGCAGACGTTTAACCGCTGTGCCACCCAGGCGCCCCAAACCATCTTATAATGTCTAGGATACCCCTGCACAATAAAGGATGCCCTGGCGTCCCTCACGACTTCGGTCTGTCCCATTAGAAATTCTCGGAGGTGAAAACCCTGTCCGTAACCTTCCAGGCCTTGAACTAATAGCTTTACATGCACACTTACATTTACAGTTTTTAAGATATGCTGAGTCTTCCTGGAATGTAACTACTGGGTAAGTCAAGAGAAGGTTGTACCAGGAGTTGTTCACCACTTTGGAAAATCACTTCACAAGAGCAACAGCTCTTGAAGAACTTAAATCACCAACAAAGCACACCTGTATCAGTAAACAAAAAAACAAGGCAAAAATCCCTTCTTCAGATAATTTTCTGACAACACTATCTAGAGCTTCTCCCACCAGTTACTCATCATAACAATTGATTTCATGGCAACACTCAACGACCATCTGAAATCATATTTCTTTTTTTTTTAAAGATTTTATTTATTTATTTGACAGAGATAGAGACAGCCAGCGAGAGAGGGAACACAAGCAGGGGAGTGGGAGAGGAAGAAGCAGGCTCACAGCGGAGGAGCCTGACGTGGGGCTCGATCCCATAACGCCGGGATCACGCCCTGAGCCGAAGGCAGACGCTTAACCGCTGTGCCACCCAGGCGCCCCTGAAATCATATTTCGACTTCTATTCTTGATTATTATTTCTCTTCCTCCACTAGAATATCAGCTTGAAGGCAGAGGCTACGATTGCAGTGCTCATGGCTGTACCCACAGTGTCTGGGTAGCAGAAAAGGTGCTCAAAATAGTTGTTGAATCAGCACCCAAAGTGCCATTGATTAAACCAACACACATTTAAGATGTGCCTAGAATGTGCCAGGAGCTTCCAGGTAGGTACTGTGGATACAAAGCTAAAGGCAGGTCTCTGCCTGCAAGAACCTTACAGTCTAATAGCACGTTAGTGCCTTCTGCTTTTTATCAGCCCTTTCACATGTGCTAACTTGTTTAATCCTCATGACAACCCAAAATGATGGGCATGACTAGTCCCAATGTGTAGATGAGGAATTAAGAGTCAACAAGATAAAGAAACTTGCCCAAGGACACACAGTCAACCCTGTGTTCTTCCTACTTTCCCAAGAACGTCCCCAGAATGCATTACCTAGTGTACCAGTCTGCTAGGGCCGCCATAACCAAACACCACAACCTGGGGGGACTGAACCACAGAAATTTATTTTCTCACAGTTCTGGAAGCTGGAAATCCTAGATCAAGGTGTCAGCAGGTTTGGTTTCTCTCTTTGCCTTGTGGATGGCCACCTTCTCCCTGTGTCTTGTCTCCATGTGGCCTTGTGTCTGTAGGCAAACCTCCCTGGTGTCTCAGACAGTTATGGGAAACCAGTCATACTGGTTTATAGCCCCATCTTTAGGACCTCATTGAACCCTAATTACCTCTTTGAAGGCACTGTCTCTACATACAGTCACACTGCGGGTAGGGGCAGGGGGTTAGGACCTCAATGTATGAATTTGAGAGAGACAAAATTCAGTCTTTAGCACCCAAAATCAGGATTTCTCAACCACAACGGTAGTGACATTTTGGATAGGGTCATTCTTGATGGTTGGGAGCTGTCCGGTACAACGCAGAGTGTTGAGCAGCCTCCCTGGCCTCTACCCACTAGACTCCAGCCGCCCACCTCCCCCCAGTCGTGACAACCAAAAAGGTCTTCAGACATTGCCGTATGGCCCCTGGAGAACATAAACGCCCTCTGAGAACCAATGTTCTAGATCCTTTTTATAACATGAGAACAACTCAAGGAGATTTGAAAATGTGTAGGTTTGAATTTTTCATTGTGAAGAGTAAATTCAATGAGAAAAATGATTTTGGGGCAGAACTGAGGGGTCCATCTGTGACTATGGGTTTAATATAAAACCGGACCCAGGGTGACTTCCTCCAGCAGTGAGAGAATACGGACACTCAGTTCATCTGGAGCTGCCCATATTCAAATAGCAAATGAATGGAATAAAGAAAGGAGAGAAGAGTAGGAGGTACAGGCTTCGAGGTATGGGCTGAATAAGTCACAGGGATGAGAGGACAGCACAGGGAGTACAGTCAATGATACTGTAACAGTGTTATATGGTGACCGATGATAGCTATACTTGCAGTGAGCCTAGAATAACGTATAGACTTATCAAATCGCTATGTCGTATGTCTGAAATTAATGTAACCTTGTATGCCAACTACACTTCAATAAAAATAAATAAGTAAACAGAAAGAGAGAGAGAGAGAGAGAATAGATAGAAAGGGAAGAGAGAGGAGAGAAACCCCACCTGGTGATTTTTAAGCTACTGAGAACCCTGCTGACTGTTCTGCCAATAGGCTGGAAGTCCTGTGTCCTCCCATGAAGACCAAGGTCCTATATTACTGACTGACTTAGCAAAGGCACAGTGAGCCAGGATTCCACCCCCCGGGGTCTGAACTGTTCTAGAACACAAGGGCCACCACCGGGTTTCATTCTGTCCACTGAAAAGCATGGCTTCCTGCTGCCTTTTTCTTTTTCTGCTCTTTCAACATTGACCCAAGACAACATCACTTAAGTGTTCATCTTAACAGGAGAGAGGCTCCGGCCCCACGCTGTGTCTTTCGACAGCTCTTTTCTCCCCTTGCCCATCACGGCTCACTCTGAAACATCTCAAACTGGGGGACTCTGGTTGTAACCAGATGGCGTCCACACTTTGTGGAACAAATTGGGGCATCTCCCCCATGGATGCCACCTCCGCCAGGCCACCTATGCTCCCCGCTGCCCAGAAAAAGCTAGGAGTTACTTCAGAAAACAATGGTGGTGCGTTCAGAACAACAGGGAGGCCACACTGCTCACCCCCTAGCTCAAGCCAGATTCAAGGGGAGAGCGAATTTGAAGTGTTTGAGGTTTTGTTTGTTTGTTTGTTTTACTCTAAGGTCAGACTGAAGCAAGTGGGGGAGAAGGGCACTGGTTGCTTTAAGGACATGTTGCAACTCAGAGGATGTCTCCACTCATTTCACATTGAATGATAAAATGTGGAAGCCCAAGACCCCCTGATTCAAGTCTAGACCACCTCCTGAGAGATCAAATCTTCCAAACATTCTCTCATGGTAGTTAAAAATGTGGGCAAAAAGGAGAACAACCCTATTACCTTAATATGATTGTGAGTTTTCAAATTCTCGCTGAACTCACTGATCGCATAGAGACCCTTCAGCACCATGGACTGATGGGCAATGCAATCGAAATTTTACTCTGCCAAGAGCTACGTTTCAGGGAGAGTGTGTGCATGTGAGCTTGTGTGTGTATGCACGCACATGCACTATGTACCACTCTCTCTGCCGACACGATCCCAATAGGAATCTTTTCAAGAACAGGAAAAAAATACATAGGTATGAATCCCTGCTCACATGAATCCTATCAAGTGTTCCAATGTTCTGTTCTAAACAGATGTGCTGATGTTCGTATCTGCACAGACTTCCATGGAGCAATTCCATTCCTGTCTCTTTCTTTCTCCCTCTCTCTCACGCGTGCACACACATACACACACACACGAAAAAAGAAAATGTCTGTAAAGGGGAGGAAGTTGTGCAAGAAGACGGAGCATAGCTGGCGTGTGGAGCACAGTGGCCGCTGATGCTGCTTCTTTCTTTATTCCCTAATCTCTCATCCTTTCATTGCTGGAGGCACCTGAGCCAGAGGAAAATAGATGTGAGAAGACCCAAATCAATCAATAACCATGGCTGTGGTTCTTATAAACATTAAATTGGAAGGACCATACATAGAGGCTGAATTAAAGTTTTAGACTCTCCAGCCTCCCTATTATTTATATGCTGCTGAGCCATCTACAGGTTTGCACGTCCCTCCCTGGGCTTCCGAGAAAGATGGATAACGGAGAGCCGGCTATAAGTCACATCCTAACAGTTCATGAAATGAGTTAGTCTTGCCATCCCCACAGGCTACCGCCTCCTTTCACAGTCATTGGGAGAAGGCTGGCCATGTTCCGGGTCTCCTGTTTGCCTCTTCAATGGATTCATTCTTTAATGCAACATATAGTTATTAAGTGCCTCCTATGTGCCAGGCACGGTGTGAGGACGGACGTAATACCTCTACTAGGAGCATCTAAAGGAGACAGACGCTGAACAATCAGCCAAATAAATGTGAAACCATAACCGGGTGAGTGTGAGCAAGGTGGGGATCTGGGGGGCCAGGGGGAAGGACAAGCAGGAGAACTGGCCTTGGCTGAGCTCCAGGGAGGTTGCCCCGAGGAAGGGACAGTGAGCCGAGAGGTGGGTTTTGTGCAGGTAGCAACAAGGTGGGACGCACGCTGGGAATTGAAGGCAGGAAAGGCAGCGTGTGCGGAAGTCCTGGGGGGGGGGGGGAAGGGCAGTCTGCTACGGCTCCTTGCAGAGATGGGCTGAGGTCTACGGAAGAGCAGTGGGCAGAGAACAAACAAGAGGCGCCAGCAGACCAGGTGATGCCTTCAACGGAGTGGGGGGCAGGGGGTGAAAAATCAGGTGCGCCTCTCAGATCACTCTTTCGGCAAATGGGGGAAAGACCCGCGAGAATCAATGTGGAGAAATCAGCTAAGAGGTATGAGGGTGGTGGCAGGGCCAGCTAGAGAGGAAATGTCAAGAACCACTTAAAAAGGAAAACAGCAACACTTGGAAGAAATAGGATGTGGAGGGTAAGAAAGGGTGGGGATGAAGGTGAATCCCAGCTTCCCAGCTTGTCTTGCCCAGATGCTGCGATTCCTTTCAGAAAGAATGAAGGAACTGACATTTATTGGACCCCCTTCCAGGGGCCATTTTCTGTTCTAGGCAATACGACAGAATCTCATTCACACGGTGGGGCTGGAGTAGGGGACTGGGATGGAAAGCCGGTAAAACCACTTTCTAGAAGTAGACCTTAATCGAACAAAGGGAATTACCAGTTTCTCCCAGGGAAAGGGAAGCAGTATGAAGAAAAACCAGCTCGTTGTAATGATCATCTGCAGAATTCTGACCATACTGACCAGGACTGAGCTAGGTACTGAGGGGTCTATGGCATGGTAGCTAAAAAAGAAAGGTATGGGGTCAGAAGACGCAAGAAGTTGGGGAATGGGGGAGGAAACAGAGAGAGAGAGGGAGAGCTAAAAGAGAAGGAGGAGTGGGGGAAGAAGGGAGAGCAGAAGAGGAAGACAGGGACCCAGAATATCAAGGGGGAGACAGGAAAAAAGGCACAGAGAAAGAACACCTACAACGACAGAGAGAAAGAAACTGGTGGAGACGCGATGGAATTACTCCGAAATTTGTGGGTGCCCCGTGGAGCCACACCGCCACCTGGTGTAACTACCGACCAACAGGACGTGGGCACCGCTTTCAAGAGTCACCGAGACAGTGGGGCACCAGAGGGGGTAGTGATTTGAACATTTGAGAAAAGTTATTCTCACCTCTCAAGTTATCTTTTATTCCAATAAAATGGATTTGACACCACTTTCCTTCCATGAACTTCTTTCTGTAACCCAGTGTTAAGCGTTTACAGGTGGGGAGCTTGGGGCCATCCAGGTGTCACTGGCTCCACTGTGTCCCCCTGGTATGCTGACCACCAAGCAAACCTGATTTTAAAAGACAACGAAGGTTCTAGAATTCTGAAAGAGGTGCCGGCCTCGAGCATGCCACAAAGGCAGTAAAGCACCATAATCCCGAAGGGCACCAGCACCCTGAACCACTGCCTCCACTTCCTGGAAAAACACAAACGCTACCAGCTCTGCAAGCCCACAACCCATGAGCCCACTCAAATACCTGAATTTTTCTAATGTGAAACAGAGTCAGTTTACATTTGGCTCTTTAAAAACCTACCCCTTCGCCTTCCCTCTGCCTCATCCCCTGAGACTCTCTGTGCTGGATCTGGTTTCTTGGCGGGCAGTAAAACCTTGACTCGCAGCTCAAACTTTGACGCCAAATTCTGTACTTTCTCTTTAACAGCGGGCCCGGGTCCGGTCTCTTCTCCCTTCCTTAGCACACAGGTTGGAGAATACAGAAGACGCTCAGTCACAGTGCCGAACTGAGCTTGCTAGGAGGATGCAATCACAGCGCACAGCGACCTTTGCATAAATAATTGCAGCAAGGGTTCTTTTCTTTGCAACTGTCTGATTTGGACAAATAATAAAAATGCCTGGGAGTAGGTCTCCCGAAATTGATGGGTTTTGTCAGGCAGAGAAATCAAAGGATTCTTTTTTATATTTTAAGTGTGCATATTCAAATTTTCTAATTTCCCACACTGAAAATACATTACGTGTGTGACACAAAAGAAAAATATCACAGACGCTTTTATAGGTATTTTACCTGTATTATCACAACTCCAAATCACGTTGCTGGTTACCGAGGGAAACAAGACCCGTGCTCTCTGTCTACAGTTGTTTGGGTAAAAGGATAACTGGCAACGTTGGGAAAAGGCTGACTTTATTAAGGGGAATTTTTAGGTGGAGAGGTGTCTGGAGGGAAAAGATCCAGTCTTATTAGAAGACTTTTTCAGACATGAGGAAAAACCATCCCAATAAGGTGCACTGCCAATAAATAAAACTCTTTTTTAAAGGAGAACTGCATCTTTTAACAAAAAAGAAAATCTTTGAAGATGTTAAAAATTCTGGAACATATCTAGGTTTATTAAGAGTGTAAATCATCATTAATTCACATGCAAAGGAAAAAAAGCCTTCAATATATGGTAGAAAAGCAAACCACCACGGTCCTGAGTTCCAGCCTTACAAATAGTTAGCATTCTCCTCCAAACACATCTAAGGACAAATGAAAGAATATATCGTAGTTGACACAGCTGGATCGTGATGATGTTCTAGAACTCAACCGAGCCTGCCCAGACAGCACCTGCAAACCAAGGCTCAAACCTGTCCCTCATCTTGGGGATTTTTCTATGCTAAGTGTTTCTAGAAGTCTTCTCTTGGATTTGCCTTCGGAACTAGGTCACAAACTAGTCCCATGAAAAAAATCAACCTCTTCGTAATGTTTTAGCTTTGTCTTTATAAATATCTTTTTTGCATGATGCTTTTCGCCACTAGAGGGTGGATTCTACCTATGATCTATGCCAGCTGAAAGAAGAGGGAAAAAATGCTACTCAGGAGTTTAACAAAGGAGGAGCAATAAAGAAGTGTTTTACTAAAGGGAAATGCATGCACAAGGGGATGCAAATATGTAAAGAAGAAATACTGTTTCCTTTACTAATAAAGCTTAATGTTCATATATTTCTTTGCAGCTTACAAACTTGCCAGTATGTCCTATAAACATATGGTGGCTACAGTTAAAATTATCCTTTATTAAGTAGCCTGTTTTTCTTACTAACACTTTATAGAAAGTAATTTTTTAAATACAAATTCTTCTCACACTAAGATTAAAGCACTAAGATCCAAGATTAAATGTAATGAAAAGATAATATTTTACAACTCTGATTTTAAAGATCATTGTGGTATGTGTTTCCTTATAAACAACAAATAAAATTTTTTCCTGTGTTTTAGTTTTCATTTTTTTTTTTTTTTGAGATTTTATTTATTTAGAGAGAGTGAGTGAGCAAGAGAGAGAGAGCACCAGTGGGGGAGTGATGGGGGGCGGGCAGAGAGGGAGAGGGAGAAGCAGACTCCACTGGATGGAGAGCCTGATGTGGGGCTCCATCCCGGGACCCCAGGATCATGACCTGAGCCAAAGGCAGATGCTTAACCAACTGAGGCACCCAGGCGCCCACCAACAGAATGTTTTAATGAAATATTCCTATGATCTCATCTGACTAGCATGTTTATAAACACATGTAAAAATGGCATGGTTCATATTTGAGATGAGGAGAATGATGAAGAGATTTGGAAAAGAAAAGGTAGGCTCAAATCCTTCACATTCTAGAGGTTGTTCAATACGGAATGCACGCAGACTGACACAGGACCCCACACGGGCAACAGGGAAGCATTGGAGCAAATCAAAGACTAAGGTTCTCTGACAGTACTTTGGAGAGAAAATCCATCTTAGATGATTATTTTCATGTAAGTATGTTCATGAACAAAGAAGAATTTCTAAAGGGGGAAATATAGGAAAGTTTGTTAAATGTTTCATCCATTTAATTTATTTCACAAACTTACTTAAATTTGATTCTAATTTACTTACTCGATTATCACTGAATATTCTTTGGAGGTGTTTGCCCTCGAAAGGGCTTGTGTCTGTTCATCACACTATACCAGTGGTTCTTGCTGTGCGGTCTCAAAGCCGGCAACATCAGCATCACCTGGAAACTCATTGGAAGTGAAAGTTCTCAGGCCCCAACCAAGACCTACTGACTCGGAAACACTGTGGATGGAGCCCAGGACTCTGATTTCAAAAGCCCTCTATGTGATTCTAACGCACAGTGAAGTCTGAGAGCCACTGAGCTATACAAAGCACATATCTCATACAACTGCTGATTCTCAAAAGGGCAGGAAGTGGTAGGAGTCATCTATGACAGGTGCCAGATATGGCATGGTAATATTTTTTAATATCTATGGCTTCCCTCAGCGTATCAAAAAAACCCACCAGAAAACACGTAGTCAGAACATGACCAGTCACAGGCATATAAATAAACCAACAGTGAAATGTGGTCAGATGATCCACCCACCGTAGACGGCATAGACTAAATGAAACTGTACTCCTCTCTGATTTGCTTAAGGGACGAAAGCAATGCAAAGGAATCCCAAACTGATAGCAAATGCCAAATTTGCGGAGGGGTGGGGGTTTAAAATGAGGGAAGGTGATAAGGGTATAGAAGTGGGCCAACATTTATTTCTCCCTCTAGGACTGGGAGTCATATATACTTAATCAGAATGTGGAGAAACAAGTCAAAATTCAGATTAGTGAGTGCAGTTCCCCCCACATCTCTGATCCAGCTTCCTAAACCCATAAAAATAACATTTTAGCCAAGGGAATACGCATTCATCAGAAAATGGTGGACAGAACTCATAGAAACAGAGAGTAGAAGGGTGGTTTCCTGGGGCTAAGGAGCTATGGGTCAAAGGGTACAAACTTTCAGTTATAAGATGAATAAGTTCTGGGGATCTAATGTACAGCATGGTGATTATTTAATAATACTGTATTACATACTTGAAAATTGCTAAGACAGTTGATCTCAAATGCTCTTACCACAAAAAAGAACTGGTAATTTGGTGACATGATGGAGTTAACTATGTGGTAGTAATTGCTTTGCAATATATAAGTGTATCAAATAAACACCTTGTACATCCTAAATTTATACATTACATATCAATTATATTGCAATAAGTCTGGGGGAAATTTTTTTAATTAAAAAGAAAAGCAAAAATGGCAGACAATCTACAATCATTTTTACAACCCAAAACTTGAGAAACATGAAACGACAAAGTTAGGCTGTTTTTGTTGATAAGAGGGAGCCCTCATGGATACATAGTTTAGTACCAAAGTAGTTGTGTGATAGAAAACAAAGCACTGTGATCAAGCCTATTCCAGAAAATTCTGGTACATGGAATCCACAGTGCAGATGTACTTTTCTCCAGGTATATTTGCTTTCCCTCTCTTTTCACTGAGGACATTCAAAGGCACAGTACAAAGCAATCCTCTAGCCTACCTCTTAGTCATTGTCATTCTCAAGTAAATACGCTGAATCCTTAAGATTGTTAAACACCAAGGAAATTTCTCATAGTCATTCAGAGACATTTTTAGAAGCACACACTTCCCACTTGGCCAACATCCCTACGGGTTGTACACTCATAAGGGCTGAAGTTGACTCTTACAGTCATGATTTCAGCTGAAGAACTTCATGGAGAGATCTCTTTGTGGTTTTGATTTGCCTTTCCCTGATGATCAGTGATGTTGAGCATCTCTTCATGTGTCTGTTGGCCATCTGTATGTTTTCTCTGAAAAAATGTCTATTCATGTCTTCTATTTTTTAATTGGAATACTTATTTTGGGGTGTTGAGCTTTATAAGTTCTTTATACAGTTTGAATACTAAACCTTTATCAGATATATCATTTGAAAATATCTTTTCCTTTCCAATAGGTCACTTTTTAGTTTTGTTGATTGTTTCCTTCACTGTACAGAAGCTTTTTATTTTGATGACGTCCCAGTAGCTTATTTTTACTTTTGTTTCCCTTGCCTCAGGAGACACAGTTAGAAAGAAATTGCTATGGCCGATGTCAAAGAGGTTACTGCCTGTGTTCTTCTCTAGGATATTTATGGTTTCATGTCTCACGTTAAGGTCTTTAATCCATTTTGAATTTATCTTTGGGTATGGTGTAAGAAAGTGGTCCAGTTTCATTTTTTTGCATGTTTTCCCAACACCATTTGTTGAAGAGACTGTCTTTCTCCCATTGCATATTCTTTTGTTACAATGAGATATCACTCACACCTGTCAGAATGGCTAAAATCAACAATGCAAGATACAGCAGGTGCTGGTGAGGATGTGGAGAAAGGATAACCCTCTCACACTGTTGGTAGGAATGCAAACCAGGAGTACAGCCACTCTGGAAAAGAGCATGGAGGTTCCTCAAAAAGTTAAAAATAGAACTACTATACAATCCAGCAATTGCACTACTAGGTATTTACCCAAAGAATGCAAAAATACTAACTCAAAGGGATACCTGCACCCTGATGTTGATACTGATAGCAGCATTACCTATAATAGCCAAATTATGGAAACAGCCCAAGTGTCCAGCAACTGATGAATGGATAAAGAAGATGTGGTGTCTACATACAATGGAATTATACTCCACCATAAAAAAGAATGAAATCTTACCCTTTGCAATGACATGGATGGAGCTACAGAGTATTATGCTAAGTGAAACAGGTCAGTCAGAGAAAGACAAGTACCATATGATTTCACTCATATGTGGAATTTAAGAAACAGAAAAAGGAGCAAAGGGAAAAAAGAGAGAGAAGGGCAAACCAAGAAACAGACTCTTAACTACAGAGAACAAACTGATGGTTACCAACGGGGAGGTAGTGGGGGGAGGGATGTGTTAGATAGGTGGTCGGGATTAAGGAGAGCACTGGTCATGTATGGAAGTGTGGAATCACTATATTGTACACCTGAAGCTAATATTACACTGTATGTTAACTCACTGGAATTTCAAAGAAAACTTTTTAAAAAACTATTTAGTGGCTACACAGTTTTGTATATTATCTCTTGTACTTTCTCACATTAGAAATTCAAAATGAGAAACAGACACACACAAAATAGTTCTTAATTAAGGGGGAAAAAAGAACTTTGTGGAGAAAAGGAACCACCAGACTATACCTTGAGGCAACTGGATGATAAAGAAAATTGCTCAATGCATAGGAACTGGAATCAGAACTCAATGGTTTGAGTCAATCCTGAGTTCTGTTTCTATTGCCTCCTACTACATGATCACTAAGGTGCCTAAAAATAGGGCACTTATTCATTTAAGAGGTTAGAAAGCAGTGAAAAACCAAAAGGGCAGATCCTAGTAGACTATGAATATAAATAATCAAACGTAGAAACTAAAACTTCCTTGACATAAAGCAGAGACAAGACTCCATCTACAGACTTGTGAAGAAATTCTGAAGAAAGGAAGCAGTTGTCTCCCAGACACTCCTTATCCCTTGGGTAGGCAAGTCCAGTGGGACCTTGTCTTTCACTCAAACCATCATAACCACACACTGTTGTTATTTTTCAACTGTCCTCCTCAAATCTGTTTTTATATTAAACTCATTCACATTCCTCACATATGTAGGTTTAAGATTATGGTAGATTATAAAAAAAAAAAAAAAGCCACAAATTCTCTGTAGCTCCTCCCATTGAGAAAAGGAATCTATGGACTTGGCCTATGACATGCCCCTACCAGTGAGACGTTAGCAAACATAACAGAAGAAGAAGAAACTTTAAAGAATGTTTGTGCATTAGGCTTGTCCTCCCTTGCTGCTTTTAGAACCCAGCTGCCATGTGAAGAAGCCCAGACTAGTCTGCTGGATAATGAGTACCATGATGCCCTGAGGCCCCCATCATTCTAGCCAAGCATGAGGCACGTACGTGAGGCCATCCAGGACTGGCCAATCCCCGGCCAACATGCTGGCTGACCACACAAGCATGAGTGAGCACACTAAACACCAAGTGGAACAGAGAAGAGATACCCCAGCTAAGCCCTGCCCAAATGATCAACCACGGAACTGTAAGCAATACTAGATTGTATTTAAGCTACCAAATTTTGGAACACTTTGTTAGGCAGCAGTAACTAACAAATATAGAGGTTTAATTACCAGAGACATTGCCTAACTTAGAGAAATAAAACCACAGGCATAAAACGTAGGCATCAGCAAACTATTAGGAAAGGCATTTTTAGGGGGTAATGGATGAAGGGAAGTTGCCTCCAGATCAGACCACCAGGCAGGACATATTCCTTAGTCCACACTTACTTTCAGTTGGGCTTATCCCACCTAAAAGACATACTTTGACTAATGAATTGAACCTCGGACATTTGCTCTGATCTGTATCATCAGAAACCATCTGGCATTGAACAAAATGAAACATGATCTGATAATCATCAACGTATCATTAAGACTTTAGTCCAAACAGCTAACGATCTCTCCAGGCAACTCCTCTAAGGCCAAATGGGGTTTTAAATGGAGCACTGTGGTAGGAAGCACCTGACGACACGGGAGAGGACATGCCGTTCCACAAAATCGGGAAGTGCTTTGAGCTGACCAGGTGCTGGAATAAAAAAAGAGGTCATGTGTCACTCTGCTGCAGGTACACCTAGGGGCTCCGAATCTTCATTAAAACAGAAGCAATTTTATAAAAGCAGTCAGCACATGCAGCAACTTTCATCGTGTGCCCTTAAATTGAAAATTATTGATGGTGATAGAAAACCAACGGAACAAACGCAGGACATTGTCTGCAGGTTTTTAGACAAATCCAGATCAATAAAGAATTTAAAAGCACAGTGAAGAGTAAAAGACCAGGGGGGAAAAAAAAGAACATGCAGGCAAGTCACCTTTTGGGTTGTCTATTTGGGACTCAGGACGCAGGCTGCCATCGGTCACGCTAGATCTCAGACATCCCTCACACCAGCACATTGGCACAGGGACTCCCACCCTGGGGTTCCGGAGGCCAGCTGCGTCTCCACTACTCACACTGACAAGAGACCACTTCCGCAGATCCACTCCCATGGGAAGGAGGGACACCGGAAGCTAGGACATCCGCGCTCTCTCCAGGCAAAGAATGAAAAAACAAAAGAATGAAAAAACTGTGAAGAGGGAAGAACAGTTCAGGGACATTCCCAGAGCCAGGTCAAAAGAAAAGGCATCAAAGGCGTCCGGGGCCTACAACTACCCATGCGGGAGAAGTTCAGGTTCTGGTGGTAAGAAAAAAGGTCATATTGCTTCTGGGCACTGGGGCCCCCAGGAGTGAGAAGCACCACCCATCAAGACAGACTACCTAAGCTGAAGGGCGACACACATGCCACGTGGCCACGTCGGTGTTTCTCATCTGAGCCACAGGAGAGCAGGTTCTTAAACAGGTGCAAGCAGCAGCCATCAGGTGAGATGCGGTCCTAAGTTTCCGTCCCAGGTAGCCCCCAGCAACAATTTCGCAGGAGCTGAATCCTCGGTGTAACAAAAGCGGAAGGGGTCCCCCGCCCCACGAGCAGTTCAATCTCTCTGCAAGTCAGAGCTGGGCTTCTCTGCGCCGGGAAGGAAGGAACTATTGGTCAGGAGGCACTGGCTGAATCACAACCAAGGCCGCTTTTCAAGCCTCATCTCAGGAGCTGTGCTGAGACAAGTCTAGAAGCGTCTTCTCATGATTGGCTCAAACATAAGTGAGTGCCCAGGTTCACACGTAACTTGGGTTGGGGGAGGGCACAAGTAGGCTTCTGCTGAGAACCTACCTGTTGGTCCAGAACTTCAGTGCTAGGCAAACCCAGCTAAATTTGGGGCTCTGTCACCCCTGCCTCCTGCTATTTATACTCTCACTGCCCCAACTTCTTCATCCTTGAATTAAGAAAATAAGAATACTACAACCTGGGGTTAAGTCAGAGAGAATTTTGTCCAGTGACTGGCACGGAGTTGGATGTAGGCAGTCCTACAGACGCAAAGCTGCCTGGAGGAAGAGCATTACCTGGGCACATACAGCTGAATCGATGTCCTGATAAACCCCAATTTAACGTGTTCTTCTGAGGTAGCTACTAAGACTACTACTGCCTAGGAAATCTGGTGAAAATTTTTCATTTTTTCAGTCTTTCACTTATCGCTAGTGAGTCAAAGCCACAGTTTGACCCCATTTCCTGTTACTTTGAGATAACAGAGGCTCTGGATGCCAAATGCTTGGGGTTCCATCCTGGCTTCAACCTTAACTAGCTCTGTAGTCTTGGGCCCAGAAATGGCAACAACCACGGTCCCACTACTTAAGGACAGTGAGGATCTGAGTAGCCATTCCACTTAAAGAGCTCTGCCCAGCACCGGACACTTAAATATTTATCACTGAAGCCACCGAGAGCCCAGGCAGCAAGCAATCACTTAATCCTGTAAGCAGATGGGCCTGTACCCACTATGGCCATGAAGACGGAACCCACCTCTACTCCAACTCTAGCCTTGAACGTCATATGAAAAGAACGTGGGCACAGATTTAATCATTCCTCACCCATCCTCCCCAGGTAAAGGCATAGCTGACATTTGCACTGCTTCGTGGTTTTATAGATTTCAAAGTTACAAGACCGTATGCATCACCTCATTTGAGCTTTATGGTTTATCCCCAATCCGTAGAAGAGGAAACTAAGGCTGCCAGAGGCCAATTGCACAGCTGCTCAATGACAAAGCTGAGACTTGAATTGGGCTCTGCTCAACTCTCAGCTGGGCCCCTTTCTATCACAGCTGGGAAGAGAGGCAAGGATGCTGACTTTCTGTCCTCAATTCCAGATGCCCAGACTCTCAGCTAGCCGAAAAATGTTACCGATTGGATGGTAATTAACTCCCAACCACAAAACAAAATAGGAGTCAATGGCTTAGTTATAAAAGAGCTTCAAATATGTCCCCATCGGACCTTCACGGCCATGAACTTCATGAGAAGTTCTTGCAATTGTGTGCCGGCAGCGTTTCACACCCTCAGAAATGCACGGCTTAGTGACGCAAGCTATTATCAGCTCGTTCCCGGCCTGCATTCCAGGTAAGATGACGTCAAACGCTTTCTGCTGTCTTCACAGACTATTCTAAAACCTCCAGCGAGTAGGTAAATCTCATTCCTTTTCAACAATAGTTCAGCCACGAATGAGCTCTCAACTCCTTGAATTTTAAGCGGAGTGGTGGGAGCAGAAGGAACAGAAATCCTCTATAATTAAAGGCCGGTTCTTCAACATTTTCATACGTACGGATTAGCTCTTCAAAGCGAGGTTGAAAAGCAGCCTTATGAGTAGATTTTTAATGTCAAGAATCTCATAAAAATTCCATATGCTCCACCAGCAAGTGTCCTTCACTCATTACCAGTGTCCTTTCTCCCCTTCTACTAATCCCTCAGGTCACTAGCCTAAAGAAGTCAAATATCACTAATTCTCCCCAAATGCCCCCAAAATTAGAGCAAAAACAAAATGGAGATGAGTATGGCCGTGGTAGCAGCTGTGGACTCCGCTGGGCAGACTCCTCCACATCCTATGGTCAGGAGGCTTAAGGCTCCTTCTGCACATTCTCCTGTTTCTCCGAGTTTCCCAAGTTAAAGCTGGAGGGGTACCTTCGGCTCCATTCTGACCTTTGCTCCCTGCATTCAGCTGACAACTCTGATGATTCCACCTGTCGATCAGATTTTAGGTCCAACCTTTCATTCCCACTGCCACAAGTTCAAGCCCTCACTTCTACCTGCCTGAGCTTCCTGGCTCCTCTGCTGTCTTACTTACTGTCTCTTCTCGACCGAAAGTCTATCTATCTGTAATATCTAATTCTACCAGAATAATCTTTCTTCCCCATTCTTCCTAGAATCACTCATTCTCCCTAGAAATCTCCCAATTCTATCAGAATAATCTTTCTAAAACACAGACCAGTTCACATACAGTACAAACTGTCCCCATGTCTTCATTTTGCAAACTCAGCATCCAGTCTCCCCAGTGTGCCCCAGCGAGCATTTCAGCCTTACCGCCCATTACTGCACCCAAGGTACCTTATTCTGCAACCAACTGCATCTACGGATCTCTGAACGTCCCCTCTCCTCCCCCTCCGACCCTCACCCAGGACTTTGGTTCCATAGCATCCTTCCCCCATGTATAAATCCACAATATTTCCCTGTCTAACTCATTGGAAATTCTGACTGGGCTATTGTTAACTCAATTGATTGAACTTTCAATATTTTGAACATTTCAATCAGTTAAGTCCAGTCACTGCTCTCCAACTAAAGGCTACCAGGAATACACCTATAGCTGAACAAGCTGGGTCCATCACTCTTTGCAGCAAGGGAGAACGCACATCCTGGGAACCAGGAGGTGTCTCAGTAAAAAGGGGTTAGATGCTACTGCCAGGTTTTGAACTCCAGTTGGATGATCTGGGAAGGATTCACTCTAGAGTGGGCGTCAGAAAGCAGGAGCAGCTCTAGGCTTGAGTATCTCAATAAATCCGATCTACAGCAAGGGCAAGCTAGCTCAAGGCTAAAGCTCCAACTGGTAAAGAAGCAGCTGGCCCTCAATTTATTTGTGAGAGAAGGGGAAGTGTGGTATTGTGTGGGTTGCATGGTGACCTTGGTTTTGTCTGTATCTAGAATTATGAAATGGTCTTGTTTGTCTCACTTTATCATGGTCTAAGGAGTGACCATATCTGATGTCAGTTTCTGTGGGATTGTTTATGTCCCTGTGTCCAAAAGGAGACACAGTGGCCCAGCTGAGAGCACCAGGCCAGTTCCTAACACCTCCAAGGCCTACGTGTAATTGTCCAACAAGCTCCCATATGTCAGTGTTCTTACTGTCAACATGATGTCAATGTAGAGATTTAAATTTCTTTCTTAGGTACAGTACAGATCACGAAGAATTCCTACGGCTGTTAACTAGGTACTCAGGACTCTATTTGGGATCCCCATGGTGAGGGGAGATAATATATTTTGAAATATAACAAAAGAAGGGCATAGTAACAGGGTTGGGATGTGGGAAAAGGAGACGATATCTTGTATACAATCTATAACTCTTAGGGCTACTGTGATATGTAGATCAGAAACCCCTTAGAGCTTGTTAAACACAAGAATTATCTCTATCTTAGTGAACCTAGTAAAAAAAAGTTTCCTGGTTCATAAAAGATGAAAGTTGTCCACTGTATTTATCCAAGAATCTAAATGCAATTAAGTACTCATTAGCAAGCTAAACGTCTTCATATCTTGTAGGTGTGCTTTTTTCTTTATGGCTGTTGAATGGCTATTGAAATCCAAAGCAGTTAAGTCTTATCTTAGATTGTGTTTCCAGAAGACACTATCAGAGTGCTGATATTGCAAAGTTTGAGTTTAAAGGAAGCAATGCCAGCTGCCATTCAGGCCACAGAGACCAGAGGGGCAGCCCACATGTACGGCGTGTGTAAAAAGTATCTGAAATTCCCATAGTTTCCTTTTAAAAAAAAGTTACTTGGAAAAGAGGCTAAACTTTCTTTCTTTTATAGTCTGGATGATCTAAATGAGTTAGCGACCCTCTGGTGGAGAAGAATCAGCAGAGACACATGATTGGCGACTTGCCCCAGGTCTCGTTGGTGATAATCAACGAGCATCTAAGGTTATTCACAAAGACAAAACCTGATATTTGTATAGCCACGTAAAAATCCTGATGCCTTATATTTTAAATCCTTTAAATAGTAACTCAAGGCACATTCTATAATGGCATAGTTAATTCAATTCAACAAACAAGGTCAGAGTAACGATTCAATTGCATTAGGCAGGAGCCAAGACCAGTGAACTCAGGCAAACCATCTCCAACCAGGGATTCCTTCCAGTATCGGTCATCATCCAAATGGCATCTACAGATGCTACCATTGTACTGAGAGCACGTGAAACACCATGGCTCCCACCTGCGAGCGTGCCCCCCAAGCCCCCGACAAGTTCCTCGCACCCTGGCACTCCCCCCTACAATGCTTACAGGGCTCCAAGTTCTCACGTTCTCTAGTCTTGGGGAGATTTCAATTTGCCTTTTTTTTTTTTTTTTTGGAGTATTTGTGGCCTATCACTTAACACTGTCATTGAAAGATAATATTTCAGTGATTACTCAGTGCTGACATTTTATTATTTAATATTAAAATCCCATCAGAAATCCCTAGCCTGATAAGCTAAAAATGAGGTTTGAAAATAAAGCACCTGGCAAATCTGATTTGCAGTCATCCAAATGGCATTTTGTCAGATGGGAACTAATTATCAACCTGACATGATTTCAATCTGCTGTCATTTTATGAAATGGGATCGGTTTGCTCTCTGTAAAGATGAGCAGGCTTGCCGCTCTTCAGCTAGACGCCCAATTTCACCTACTCTCGTGAGATTCTTCTATTCTGCAAACTAGTGGTAAAGCAATTACATGCTCCAAAAGATTAAGACTAAAATTTTCATATTCAGAGAATTGTCATTTTCACCTCTTAAAATGTAAATTCTTCCCAGATGTTAAGATGCCTTTTTTATTTCACACAATGTCACCTAATGATCTGAGGAAACAACCCCTCTGAAAGCAATTTTATCTCCCCAGTTCGATGAGAGAACTCTGACAGAACTCCTAGGCTCTGCCCCGGGGAGAGACCACCTAAGAAATGAAGGAAACATGGAAGGGAATACGTGTTTCTTCAGGCTTTTCAAGGATGCTTAGTGGCTGGACATTTAACTGTTACCAAGCTAAATGCTCCAGCTAGCCAGGAATGAAGTTTGAGTAGAGACCAGCATGAGAAGAAAGTGGTATTGAAACAGGAGATACGTTACCCTTCTTCAGCTTGATAAGAAATGCGGGGGGGGGGGGCACCTGGGTGGCTCAATCAGTTAAGCAGCTGCCTTCCGCTCAGGTCATGTTCCCATAGTCCTGGGATCAAGTCCCACATCGGCTTCCCGCTGAGCAGGGGAGTCTGCTTCTCTCTCTCTGCCCACCCCCACCCCACTCGTGCTCTCTCTCTCTCTTAAAGAAAGAGAAAGAAAGAAAGAAAGAAAGAAAGAAAGAAAGAAAGAAAGAAAGAAAGAAAAGAAAAGAAAAGAAAGAAAGAAATGCTGGAATGTCCATGGATGGAAAGAAAAGGCAACAGCTCTCACTACTCCATGCCAGGAAACGTGCCACATGCCATATTTAACGCTCTCATACACAGCAGACCACGGTCAGCAACTTGTCCCCGTCTAGGCTGAGACACCAACTGCCATTGAATTGACAGGCATCTAAGATGTTCCTCATAAAAATACAAAAGCTGAGGTCCAGAGAAGTCCTGTAAGTTTCCCATGGTAACAGTCAATGGGAGGAATCTCACAGATCGGTTCTCACCTCCCAGTGTGGAAAGAGAAAGAGTAGGAAATACATTTTCTGTGTAGGACCCATGTAAGCCCGCTCTTACCTGTTGATAAACTCGTATTAAACAACATTTTCATAATAGCCACACAAAGTAATGTTTACCTTTAAATATCTACATTCCATTTGAAGTTTTAAAAATTAGCTAACCGAATAGAAAGAAAAAGTTAATAACGATTAAGAAAGGAAATCTGAAGAGAAGAGGAGGACAAAACAAAGCTCTCTTCTGGCCGTGTGATAGTTGTTTTTCTTCGGGTGGGGCTTCACTGGCAGAAGCAGAGCTCCCAGGAGTCTGGGAACGCGGTCGGAAGGAAGTTCCTAACAGAATGAGTTTGCTTCCGGTGGCTGCGGGAGCGGGCGGGGGCGGAGATGCCGCCGTGCCTTAGGACACGCAGAGCGCCCCCGTGAGTCACGACGTGAGGGAGGCCCTGTTCTCGCCAGCACCACCGCAGCTGGCTTCATTCGCAAACACAGTGGTCTGGGTGCTTTGCGTGCCCACCAGGCAAGGGTACAGCCCCGCGCTGCCTCCTCCAGAGCACACCCAGCTCCTCGGCACGCACACTGCCCCGCACATGGAGGAGAACTGGCTTCCGGTGCGGAAGCCATGCCCATTTCCACCGTGGCTCTGACAGGAGACGGCGGGGGTAAGCACAGGAAAGTATCTCATGGCAGATGGAGGGGTGGAGAAATTTCTTCACCTCAGGGTTTAATGGGAAACCCAAAGATGGTACTGTGAGCGTTAACTTCATGTGTTAACTTGGCCAAGCCACAGCACCCAAATATGTTGTCAAACGCTGGTTTAGGTGTTGCTGTGAAGGTACTTTTTAGGTGGGATTAATTTTTAAAGCAGTAGGCTTTGAGTAAAATGATTACTGTCCACAATGTGGGTGGGCCTCATCCAATCAGTTGAAGGCCTAAGAGCGAAAGAGTGAGCTTTCTTTAGAAGGAATTCAGGCTCAAAACTGCAACAAGGAAACCCTGCCTGAGTTCCAGCCTGCCACCTTGCACTATAGATTGAGAACTTGCCCGTTCTCACAATTACATGAGCCGTTCCTCAAAATCAATCTTTTTCAATAGTTTTCTCTTTCTCTCTTCATAAATAAATTTCTTTTTTTTTTTTTAGATGTTATTTATTATTTATTTGAGAGAGAGTGAGAGCATGGGTAGAGGGCTGGGCAGAAGGAGAGGACAAGCAGACTCTACGCTGAGCACAGAGCCTGACATGGGGCTCGATCTCACAACCCTGAGATCTGAGCTGAGCTGAGCTGAAATCAAGAGTCAGATGCTTAACTGATTGAGCCACCCAGGCGCCCCTCTCTCTATATATATATTTCTCATATATATATATATTTCTCATATATATATATATCATATATATATATAAAATATCTTATAAAATGTCAATCCCATGATTGCTTAGAAAAACAGAGAATTAAGAGTCTACATGAAAAGGTTTTTCAACACTCCTCAATGCTTGGTTGCATTTCCTACTAACTCCTTCATTGATTCATGAGTATGCGACGTGCCCCTTCAAAGTTCTGGGCAGTGGAACCACGGCACCTGGGTTGGCATCTGCATTCAGCCCCCTCCTGGCTGTGTGGCCACAGGCACATGACTGAAGTATGACACAATTCATAAATGTGGCTCGGCAATATCTAGCTTGCAGGGAGGGCACTGAAAGGACCAGAGATGTGACGCACCCAGCTCGAAACCTAGAAAGATTCATGCTCACTATGGTGGTTTGGAGCTATTATGGCTACACGAAGGTTACTAATAAAATATACTTCCTCCACCCCCAGTGGGGAGAAAGACAATTAATGTAATGTTTTAAAGACCAGGCTAGTGATATGGAGGGTGACTGCTGGAATTCAGAGGGAGGAAAGCGTTTTGGGCCCAGAAGGAGAAGTCTGCAGGTGAAACGGGGTGACAGAGGAGCAGGCATCCGTGTGGAAGGAACTGCACGAGCAGAACCAGGACTCCAGCAAAACCAGGGAACTGGCCTCCACATGGACGGGTCAGGCACATGTGTGAGGAATCGCGCTTCAACGCATTCTGATTAGCTAGCTTGTGCAAGGATGGAGAGACGTAGGCAGAACAGAAGCCACCAGAGAGTCACCTATGTGCGTTCTTTTCAGGACCACACAGGTAGGTTGTGCAGACACAAATTTTGACTGGGAATCATTGTGACTTCTGAGTCTCAAAATTTACACAATAAAAAAAATCAGTACAATGCAGAAGACCTTTGGAAAATAAATGATGGAACTTCTGAACATTTGCAGAGGTCGTCACAGGTCCGATAATACATACAGTACACACAGTAAGAATTTTAATAGATGAGAACATTCTAAACGGATTGCATCTTGCTTTTTCATGCCCATTAAAATAGGAAAACATACTCCATTAACCTAAGAACACAGTATTAAAAGATACGCAATCCAGCAAAACTCTGGAATGACCTCTAGTAAATCGTTAAAAAATAATTCAGCTGTTCAGAGATTAAGCCTGTTTTTAATTTTCTTATTTTGCTTACTTGTATTTTTCCTATTTTTTCATAATGACTGTGACCTGTTCACGGAGAGGGGAAAGGGTGTTTTTAAAACCCTGCCAAGAGTAAGTCTAAAGAGAAAGCACGTCACAAATGAGTGGCGTGCACATCTATGGACAAGTGAACACATTCCGCGAGTCAACATCTGCCCAGATGCAAAAGACAAGGTCAAAGTCTGACCCTGGAGGGACCCAAGGATTTGCGTCCCATGACGGTACCAACCTGGGTCACAGAGACATTTGTAGCTGGTGCCCACGCTGTGGCAGGTGCCATGCGCGCAGGGGCTGAGCGCGCAGAAGTCCACGAGCTGGGCGCACGCCGGCCCCGTGAAGCCCGCGCTGCAGCTGCAGCTGAAGTACACGCCGTCCGCGTGGCACGTCCCGTTGTTCTGACACGGTGACGAGGCGCACGGGTCCACCTTCTCTTCGCAGGCCGCGCCGAAGTAACCTGCCAGAAAACACAGCCAGAGGGACGGGTAAAACAAATGAAACCGTGTTCACTCATCCTGGCTCATAAACTGGGTCCATGGGGTGACTGGGTGGCTCAGTGGATTAAGTGGCTGCCTGCGGCTCAGGTCATGATCTCGGGATCCTGGGATCGAGCCCCATGTTGGGCTCTCTGCTCAGCAGGGAGTCGGCTTCACCCTCTCCCTCTGTGCTCTCCCCTCCTCTCTCTCAAATAAATAAATAAAATCTTTAAAAAATAAATAAACTGGGTCCATTCTTAAATGTTCCCCATTGTGAAGTGATTAATTCATGTAAGTGTCCAGATACAGACAACCCAACGATATGGGGAAGGCAGGTCTTCTTAGCTTTGGGAACCAGAAGTTAAAATAGTAAGGCCCGAGGGGCGCCTGGGTGGCACAGCGGTTAAGCGTCTGCCTTCGGCTCAGGGCGTGATCCAGGAGTTCTGGGATTGAGCCCCACGTCAGGCTCTTCCTTTATGAGCCTGCTTCTTCCTCTCCCACTCCCCCTGCTTGTGTTCCCTCTCCCGCTGGCTGTCTCTCTCTCTGTCGAATAAATAAATAAAATCTTTAAAAAAAAAAAAAATAGTAAGGCCCGAGCTTCCAATTTGTTGCAATGTAAGATATACGACCACTTCGATGTACAGACATCCAAGGACATGAATATATTTATAGGTGTATGTGTGCACATGTATGTCTGTGTATGTAGTCTAGAAAGATCCCAAAAATAAATTCATGGTGATTCAGGAAGGTGGGATTGGGGTCAGTGGAGGGCTTTGTCCTCTCATTTTATCCATATTGCTGGGGGAAAGGTGTTCCTTACCTTTGCTTCAAAAAAGACAGAATCCTGAATTTAAAAAAGTAAACCCATTTAAGTAGTAGACAGTGAAAAGATCTCCCACCCATATCCCGTACACCCCATTCTTCTCTCTAGAAGAGCCACTGTCAGCCGTTTCTTGAATATATACTTTTTTACGTTGGTGACTGTAATGGATAAACAAGCTATGGTGTGTCCATATAATGGAATACCGCCCAGCAATAAAAGGGAGCTAAGTTCTGACTCGTGCTACAGCGTGGATGCACCTCAAAAAATTATGCTAGCTGAAAGAAAGCGGTTAAAAATGGCACATGTTGTGTGAGTCCACTTATAAGAAAGGTCCAGAAAAAGCAAACCTACAGATATAGAAAATAGATTGGTGCTTGCCTGGGGCTGGGTAGGAAGAGGGACTGACCTCGAACGGCCATGAACAGTCTTTAGGGTCGATGTAAATGGTCTAACATTGCATTGTGGTGATACATTTACTAAAATGCACTGAGTTATGTACCTAAAATGAATGAAATTTATATCTAAATTATACCTCAGTAAAGCATTAAATTTTTTAAAAATATTTAATGTGTTAATTGTGTAGAGGATTTTTATTTTTTCTGTATATGTGTTTCAGTATTTCTCAATTTTAAAAAGTGTACGTACATATATGTGGGTCTGTAGGTTTGTATATCCGTGTAGGGATTTCAAATGTTTTAGTAAAACCCAGTGTTTTCACAGGATAAGAGCAGCTTGAACATTAAATGAAGATGGTTCAAATTTTTGAAATAAAGTTAAATAATTTTACTAATAGCTTTTATTCCAATATTCTCTTCAACTTTTCTTGTCTACATTTTTTAAAGACTTTATTTATTTATTTGAGAGAGAGAGAGGGCAAGCACATGAGAGAAAGCACGAGTGGGGGCTGAGGCGGGTAGAGGGAGTGGGAAGAAGTAGACTCCCCGCTGAGCAGGGAGCCCGATGCGGGGCTCGATCCCAGGACACGGGGCTCATGACCTGAGCTGAAGGCAGACGCTTAACCAACTGAGCCACCCAGGAGCCCCTTCTTGTCTATATTTAAGTTGGTATTTGCCCATCTTCACACAGAACTCCTGGCAGTATTAGCAATCTCTGTTGTTACTGTTAAGGGCATAGTGAATATATAAAACAAACAAAAATAGCTCCCAGACTTAATTATCTGAAGCATCCCTCATAAATTGGCATAATCAGCTTGGTATTTTTCCATACAGAAATAGAAAACCTTTTCAAGATCCAATACTATTCAACATTTTATAAAGTTCCAGTAGTTTTTAAATTTTAGAAATCGTACTAAAAATGTCCCACATCAGTTTTAATAACACTTGAATTCTCCAAAGAATCCCTTCATGGCCTAGAGTGGAATATAATTCCATCTTTCACGAGACGCACTCCATTCTACTCTGATTGAAAAAGGAGATACTTAAATACTTATACCATGGGACAAACAGTGACCAAGGCAAGCCTGACCTCTCTAATCTGCTGGAAAGAGCTGAAATTATTTTCTTCATAAAGTCGTTGTGGGTTCTAAAAAGATACATAGCAAAATTCCTGAAAGACCTCCTGATTCAATGCTGAACAAATGAATTAAATAAGAATGGTAACAATAACAACAATAGTGGACATCCCCTGGGGCTGGTGTGCACCAGATGGGTCTAAGCCTTTCCATGCATTATTTCTCTGAACCCCACTGTAATTGTGTGATAAAAGTACCCTTAGTAGCTCTACTTAACAGATGAGACCATGGTGACCCAGAAACATAAAGTAGCCTGTGGAAGTCAACGTAGCTAGTGGATGGCAGAGCTGGGACACTAAGCCCAAGCTCTCGCTACTCTGCAACACAGCCCAGAAGAGAGGTCAGTGATGGGCCAGTTAAGGTGTTACGGTGTAGAAACATAACCGGAAATCATGTTTCTATCCTGTTTGTATCTGAATGGAAAAAGAAACAGAAGACCCATCAATCAAGTCAAAATTTTAAAAATTACAAATTTTAGGAAGGCAATCACTCTAGTTTCATGTTGACAGACTCCCTTACAAATATTCACATAATCCACATAGAATATTCCAAGTAGAGAGAAAGATGAGTAAATATGCAAAGAGATGTGAAGGGTCATGACTGGGGGGAGCCCATATTTCCATAAGGTCAAGGAGAGGGTGGAAAGTGAACATAAATGAGGCCCCTGGTCAGAGGCCAGATCATGGACTGTCTGGCATGCCTCCATAAGGAGTCTCCATTTCATTGTGAAGCTTCTGGATATCATCTATTCCTGGTTTTTTGATATCCCTAATTGCAAGCAGTGTGGAGAGTGAATTAGTGGCGATCAAGACTAGAAGCTGGAAAGCAGGTGTTTACTAGCTTAATTGGGGTGATAGGTTAGGAGGAACAATTTGTAGCACTGGGGATGCAGAATGTGAGAGAGACAGTACACGATTTCACAAGCAACAGTGTCAGTTCAGGGGCCAATTAGATGGCGGAAGAATGAAACGGAGGGGAAAGCCTAGGGACACCAAGGTAACAGGAGCCTCAAACTCAAATGCCAGCAGGAGTCAGGCAGGCAGCGCTGATGACAGCAGTGGGCCCGTGGTAAGACAGCAGGGAGTGGCGGGGACGATGCCAGACTGGAGAATGTGCGCCCCCAAGTACATTCCAAAAGGGGGGGCCGCCACTCACCCGCAGCCCATTGCTGCCATTTGGAAGGTGGATCCCGTTGCCAGATCTTCTGAATTTTCAAGAAATATCTGAAATCTAGATTCTTGTTTGAACCCCTCCTAGTTTCAAATGTTGATAAGTCATTTCTCTGGTAACTAAAACACGTCTGTGGGCCCTGTGTGTGTGCCTTCTGTGTGTGACTTAATGTGAAGCATGGGCTTTGGAACCAAAAGGAACTGGGCTTGAATACTGTCTCTGCCCACGAGCAGCCGCGAGACCTTGAGCAAGTCCTTAATCATCTTGACCTTATGTCTCTGCGTTCATGGAATGGGTGTGATGATGCCGACAGCACGTGGTTTCTACAAAGCTTAAATGAAAAACTCTGGAAAACATTTGGCACGGTGACTGGCAAATAACGATGTTCAGTAAGAAGCGGCTGTAATTGTGTTTTTCCAGACTGGGGTACAACGTGGATGGTGTTGTTACCAACAATGGTCAACAGAAGAGGAGATTCTCGGTGCGGAATGATGAGCTCAGCTTTGCGCACGTTGACTTGAGGTACTTTTGCAGTTGTTCAAGAGTCAGTTAACTATACAGATCTGGTGCTCAGGAAAGAGAGAGATATGAGTAGAGGACATGGACTGGGGGTCAGACACATATGGATGGGAATCAAACTCATAGGTGTGGATGCTAATACCTGAGGTGAGTGTCTGGAAGACAGTCCTCACTAGAACCTGACCGTGCTGGTACCCCGATCTCAGATTTCTCAGCCTCCGTTCCCGTGAGAAATCAATGTCTGTTGTTTAAGCCAACCATCTATGGTATTCTGTAATGGAAGCCCGAGCTAAGACACGACTGCTGTGACCAGCAAATTCTCTATTTCCATCACCCAAGCGATTGTTATCCTCTTATTAACGGGACAGCCTTTGTAAATGACTCACATCTTCCATAGCCGCCTCTTAAATGACCTTCCAGAGAGAGAAAGGGACAAAGTTTTATAACACAGAGAAGGGCCAGAAAATTGAAGTTTGGATCTTCTTACGAGCTGTGTGACCTTGGGCAAAGTACTTAATCATTTTGTGCTTTAATTTTCTTGCATATAAAATGAGGCTGCCCCCTGCTGTGTTGGATGAAACAAGATGGCGGGTGGTGCTCAGTACATGTTGGATGCTCCTTTCTTTAAGCAGTGGTTCTGGGGAAGTTCTAGGTTGCCTGTACACCCAGAGTTTGTGGTTAGGGCAACGGGAGAGAGGCGGGCCTGTCAGCCAGTCTCCGGAACGTAATCAAATTTCACACATGCGTGAATCTGTGAGAGTGGAGTCCCGGGAGATATCTAAGGGGGAGTGTTTTGGAATCAGGTGGTGCTCACACACTGTTCTCTAAACACGTGCACAACTATCAGGCCATCCAGCGAGGCTGACAAATGGAGGTGAGGTCTCAGAGCAAGCAGTGGTGGGAAGAGGTGACAGGCAGGGGCATCTCTGGCAGCATTTCCACACAGGCCCAAAAAGGACAAGCTGCTGAAACAGTGTCTGTTAATGGCAAACATTTGTCCATATCAGGCACCTTTCCAAGTGGTTTGGCTATATTAACTCATTTAACCCTAGTCTCGGTTCTATGAGCTAAGTACTATTATTTCCTTTTCAGATGGGTAAACAGAGGCACAGAAAGATCCAGTAACTTGCCCAAGATTACACAGCTAGTAAAAAGCAGGGATGGGGTTTGAATGCAGGCAGTCTGACTCCCAAATCCAAGCTTCAACCACTACTTTTTGCCATAACACTTGACGTCTGGGTGTACCAGAAGGGCCAAGAATGTGAAAACAGGTAATCCAGGGTCTGTCAGAGCTCTGTCACTTGCTGGCTATGTGTAGCAGAAAGGGCCCGTCCTCTCTGATATCTGCCTTCTCTGCTTTCACCACAGAGATTAGAACATCTAGTCACTTAGCTGCACAGAATAATGGCTACATTTGCCAGTCTCCTCTGAGGCCAGATGGAAATGACTACATTCTGGGTAATGGGATATAAATGGAAATCTCTTGAGGTTGCTTCTGAGAAACTTCCTTAAAAAAGAGTTGGCATGCACCCTTTGCCCTGTTTTATTTTATCCCTTCATTCATTCTACTGTCTGGACCACAGATATGATGGCTGAGCTTTGTCTTTTTTCCTCCTGATTTGGTAGAAAATAACCCATAGACAATAGTGCTCAGCGAACCCCAGGAAGGATAAATTCAAAGAAAAGGAACAAGTACCTCATAGTCAAAACACTGAACACCAAAAACTAGGAAAAAATATTAAAAGTATCCAGAAGAAAAAGACAAAATGCATACATTGAACAATGAGAAGAATTACAGATAACTTTTCATTAGGATCTATGGAGGCAAAGGACAATAAAATTACTCTCTAAGGTACTGAAAGAATAAGCCTATCTCTAAGAACTCGATTTCCAGAGGAAATAACTTTAAATAATGAGGCTAAATGAAGACATTTTCTAATAAAGAATAGCTAAGAGAATTTGTTGCCAACATGTGTACGTTACCACAAAAACATTAAGGAGTGTTATTAAAGCAGAATGTAAATGATAATATAGATGGAAACTCAAGTTTATAGGAGGGAATAAAGAGCACTGAAAATGGTACATTTGGGGATAAGTTCTTTTTTTAAAAAAAAACAACTAGCTATTTAAAGACTTTATTTATTTATTTATTTAGGAGAGTACGTATGCAATGGGGGGGGGGAGGGACAGACGGAGAGGGAGAGAGAATCTCAAGCAGACTCCCCGCTGAGCATGGAGCCCGACGCAGGGCTCGATCTCACCACCCTGAGATCTTGGCCTGAGCCGAAATCAAGAGTCAGATGCCCAACTGACTGAGCCACTCACACACGTCTTAAACTACCGGCTATTTGAAGCAAAATTAACAACACTGAATTATAACATTATAACATAGAAAATACATGACAACAATAGAACAAAGAATAAGGGGGGAGGGGACTGATAGAATTACACTATCATTTGATACTGTCATGCCCAGAGCAACCACTAAATAAAAACAAAAAATTAAGAACCGAAACAACAGCAGAAAACAAGGATATCACTAAAAAGCCAACTGAAGAGAAAAAATTTTTCTAAATATTCAGTTTTCCCAAAAGAAGGAAGGAAAGGAAGAGCAAAACAAAGACCATGGGAGATGAACAGAAAGCAAACTGCAGCCAGTCCTATCAATAATTGCACTGAATATAAATGACTAACGATGCAGAGATTTTCAGACTGAACAACGTGGACCAAATTACATGTTCTCTAAGAAAAACACATTTTAAATAAAAAGACATAAAGATTGATGTGAAAAGATGGGAGAAGATACATGATGGGAACAATAGAGTAAGAAAGCTGGTGTGGCGATGATACACTGGCACACCTAATAAGAGAACTTACAAATACACGAAAGAAAAAACTGCCAGGGGGAGAAACGGACCCCATCAGAGAAGGACCTCTTTCTTATTACCTGATAGAATAAATTGACAGAATGAGATCATGTCTACAATATTTCAAAGCACTATTGAACCTTCTTGACCTAATAAATATTAATATAAAACTACACCCAAAGACTCAGAACACAAATTCTTTACACTTGCACATGAAACGAGTCAGTCATTTCGATAGACGTGAGAAAACCGTTCGACAAAAATCAATATCCATTCATTATTTTTTAGAGAGGGGGGACTACCTGTGAACTAAAACAGAGGCCGTTTCCTCCATCAGACAGGGCATAAACAAAAAAATTGCAGGTAACTTCACATTTAATCGTGAAATATGGGTAGTCTCCTCTAAGAGAATAAACCGAAGGAACGATTTTTTTTTGTACAAATTGACAAGGCGACTGTATAATTTATATCGACATGCAAGGAACCTAGAAAGCCCAAAACAATATTGAAAAAAAGAGAAAAAAAAGACAAATTTGGAGGACTTCCCATAGCTGACTTCTTTTTTAAAATTTTATTTATTAGAGAGAAAGAGAGTGCATGCCTGCCTACGTGCGCATGAGTGGGGGCAGGGGCAGAGGCAGAAGGAGGAGCAGTCTTCCTGAGCAGGGAGCCCCAGCAGGGCTGGATCCCAGGACCCTGGAATCATGACCTGAGCTGAAGGCAGACACTTTACCAATTGAGTCACCCAGGCGCCCCTATATTAGCTGACTTCTACACTTGGTATAAAGCTACGGTTATTTGGGGTGTCTATTATTTGCAACTGAACCAAATTCTGATTGATAAACCATGCCAGTGCAATCAAATAACTAGCTCTTCTTTGATGTCTTAGCTTCCTCATTTGTTAAAAATAGACATGATAAGACAGCTGTATAAATCAAATAGTTACACAGGGGCGCCTGGGCGGCATAGCAGTTAAGTGTCTGCCTTCGGCTCAGGGCGTGATCCCAGCGTTATGGGATTGAGCCCCACATCAGGCTCCTCCGCTGGGAGCCTGCTTTTTCCTCTCCCACTCCCCCTGCTTGTGTTCCCTCTCTCGCTGGCTGTCTTTCTCTGTCAAATAAATAAATAAAATCTTTAAAAAAAAATAAATCAAATAGTTACACTAATAGAGGAAAAAGAAAAAGAATCCGTGTTAATAGTTATAGCAAATACTGAGTTCTTATTATATACCAGACACTATACTGAGAAATTGGCGTCTATTGCTTTGATTTATCACAACCACTGGCTCAGGTAGAGTCTACTATTATCCCCTTTTACAGAAGAAGTCTTAGAGACTAGATATCAGAGAACTAGTCCGGGACATCAATTGGTAAGTGAGAAAAGCAAGAGTCAAAATGAGGTCTGTGTGACGCCAGTCTGTGTTCTTAAGCCCCATGCGAGGCTGCCTCCTGTAAGAGTTTGTCTCAAAGCACTTGAAAAGTTGAAGGTGCCATGCTAGCAAAAGAAATTATGGCCAGATTAAACCTATCGGTATCCTGACTTCTTTAATTTAAGATAGCTTTAGAACATGGAGCTCCCTTAGCAATTATACATTTTGAACTCTGTGCATATGAAATGCCCTGGGCCTCGCTGGTTCTCAGTATTTCCAGTATCACATGGAGGATATTTTAAAAATACGATTACACAACTTGAGTTCTAAGGAATAAACATATCACATGTAACTACCAACTCCTTATTAAAAAAACCAGAAGTCATCTTTAAAATAAGCCAAATATCAGATTTGGAGCCAAGATGCCAACCAATGAAGGCCTGGCCTCCCCATCTGTTGATCAAGGCCAGATGTTGGCTGGTTTATGGCTCTTGCCATAATACGTGTTACGCGGGTGTGAATGTGTAAGTTCTTGAAATTTGGACTCAAAGCTGGCTTGTAAACGTGATACTGATCGCAGAAAGCTTGAATGTTGCCTGAACGGAGTGTCAAAAACTAAACTGTAGCCCAGGGAAGTTGGGTACCTATTGAAGTATGCTCAAATTTCTAGATCTGTAAATGAGTACATGTAAGTGACCCCCCAAACAGATGTCGTGTTGTAGGAGTCTGATTTCCCTGTGCAAAAATATAGAAGTCTGTGACTCAAAGCTAAGGCAAAGATGACTCTCCAGTGCACTTCTGTGTGAATTACAGAGCGCAGGGCAGTTCTGTGAGCACTGGGAGAAGGGTACCCTATGGCACAAGGCAGAAAAGCCCCTGGGGTCATCTGAGACTGAGCCAGCACGGATTTCAACTTGCCAAGAAACGTTCTCAAAATGAACCAAGATTTTTCATTGTCCTGTTTCCCCCTCTGCCTCTCCCTCCTTCCCTCTCCCCTTTCTCTCAACATAGACCCACACTACATACGAAGAATTTCAAACTCCACATTCAATCCTAGGAACCTCTAGGCTTTTTTCTGTTCCTGCATCACGTTATAACTCTAAAAGCAATTATTTTAGATAGCCTTTGGCCAAGTTTTGCTTTCTATTAACGTAACTCTTTCAGAACTTCGACAAGCAATCTATCAATAATGATCTCTTAAGGTAAATGTTCCGGAAAATTCCTCTTGCAGAAGATGCAAACCAAATTAGCTATGGTGGCCAAGGCAAGAGGACTGGAAAACAAAATTTAACATTCTTGGATTCAGCCACATTCATGGACACATTCAGACTCCAAAACATGGAGAACAAACAGAATACTGCTTTGTGGAATATTGTACTGTAAGTAACAAAAATAATACTAGCAAGTTTCCGAACTGACTAAAAGATTAATAGATCAACTACACTGGAGAAATAATATGTGGTCCCAACTGGAACCTAATGAGCAAATATATTTGGATTTACGATCCTACTTGAAGGGCAGAAAATAAAGAATTATTTAATAATGTTAGTCAAAAGGTGCAGAGAGAATGATGAAGACAGTGATGTTTCTTGTTTGCAATGGTTTCTTCCAAGTCATACAAACTTCATATGATAGACATTAGAAAATGCTGGATAGAAAACACAATAGCCCCAGAGAAAAACGCAAAGACATGGAAATAATGCCAGCAGTCAAGACATTTAAAACAACTCACTGCAACAAGGGGAAAGTTTAGAGAAGGATGAAAGATTAAAGGATTAAAATGGAAAGTAAACAAGACAGAACTATGCAAGAAATCTAAGGAAATAGGGGCTAACGCAAAACTATAATTTAGCTAGTTGACTGTTGCTTCGAATTCCGTATATGAGCCAATATTTATATGATTCTGCCTGCTGAGAATTTGTTATGTAAATAAAGAAATCAGCACCCTTGAGATAGACCCATTGTGGAAATCAGGCCTCTGTAACCAAAAGAAAACGTTCCTGGATCATGTTAAGTTGTGAGACCATGAAGTCACATTCTACCTGGGAAGCTACGGAGCGTGAGCAGTCGGCGATATTAGCAAGCAGAAGGACACAATACAGTGATACTCCAATCTTAGCGCGTGTTTTCGCTGGCTTGGCAAAGGGTTCACGTACCTGATTGCTTCCTCTCCCCTAAGCCCACGTCTGACAAATCCGTGGATATTAATAGATTCTATCTTCAAAATAGTTCCTGACCCCAAACACTGCTTGATCTCTGCTGCCTCCACTCCAGTCAAAGCCACAGTTACTTCTCCCCTTGCCTTTACAACAGTTTCCACTGATGAGATTCCCAATTCCATTTTACCCCCACAACCAGTCTTCTAAACCGTAATGAGAATATTTTCTTCAAATGCGAATATTAGCATCACTTCCAATTGCTCTTAGAATAAAATGTATGCTTCCCATCCATGGGCAACAAGCCATGCATGCTGTGACAGTATGACACTGACTCGCTGGCCCCTCTTTCTCTGGGAGCTGGACCCATCGGCCTCCCTTCAGTTCCCAGAAATGACAAGCCGTTCCCCACCTAGACCCTTGCCACATTCCATTTCCACTGCCTGCACGCTGCTGCTCCCACCTGCTTACACTTGATGCTTCAGTTCCCAGCTTTTTTTTTTTTAAGATTTTATTTACTTTTTTGAGAGAGAGAGAGAGAGAGCCCAAGGGGGGAGGCACAAAGGGAGAAGAACAGAGAATCTCAAGCAGACTCCACACTGAGCGCAGAGCCCAACACAGGGCTTGATCCCAGGACCCTGAGATCATGACTGGAATCAAAGTCAGATGTTTAACCGACTGAGCCACCCAGGCGTCCAGTTCCCGGCTTTAATGTTCAAAAGGCAGGACTTCCCTGATCACCCCATTCCGGGTACGTAACCCTTTCTGACTCTGTATCACAGTACCCAGTTCACTACCTTTATGGCGCTCTCCTGAATTTCTAACGACACAGTTGTGTTGGTCTACTTGTCTATCATCTGTCTCCCACCCCAACAAGACCATATGCTTTCTGGAGGAGGAGTCATGTTGGTTCCTCAGCGTTGAGCCTTGGCACCCAGCACAGAGGCCACTCAGCAGATACTTATGGAATAAATGAACAGATGAATGAGGAGATGAGTGACAGAGGACACAGTCTAACAGACTGGTTACACAAGTCTAACAGATTTGTTACAAGGCAACATGAAAAGGATAAATGTTAATCATTAGCTGTTTTGATTATAGATACATAAGTGAGTAATCACTGGATGAAGATGAAGGCATGAGGGGCGCCTGGGTGGTTCAGTCAGGTAAGCCTCCGACCCTTGGTCTCTGCTCAGGTCATGATCTCAGGGTTGTGGGGTCGAGCCCCATGTTGGGCGGGCTCCGCGCTCAGCATAGAGTCTGCTTCTGTGTCTCCCTTTGCCCCTCCCCCATGTGCGCAGGCACACACACTCTCTCTCTCAAAATAAATAAATAATATCTTTTAAAAAAAAGATGAAGGGATGAAATTTGGTCAAGTGCCTTGATGAGCAGCAAAGGGAAGTGAGGAGAAGGAAGCATCTTGACTCTGAAAGAGCTTATTCTTCCAGAAGAGACCAGAAAGACATCTAGAATGGTGAGAAAACAACCTGAGGCTGTCTTTTGCACAAGCACTGATGGAATGGTTCCTGCCTGGTGTGAGTTTGAGGGACCGGCCCAGGCTGTCTACACGGGATGAGCGTGTGGCACAGGCTGAAGGAGCAGCAATGATTCAAAAGCAGGGATCATCTCAGGGGCGGGCAGGCCAGCAAAATGTGACGGGAGAGCTGGCTTTGGCATGGGGTCTCAAAGCAAGCCCCAGATTTGCCTGGGCAGACAAGGAAGAGGACAGATATTAGAATCAGAGAGGAGCTTTTGGCCGATGTTTATGGAAAAACGTAATTGGGACCACATTTGTTCTCGTTCTAAGAAAGCAGACAGGCAAGATAAAGAGGAAAAGGGAGAACATCTAGGAAAAGCAATTACGAAGCCCTAAGATGAAACAGACCCGAGATGATTGCATTTACAATGCGTCTTTTAATTTTTAAGAAAATCCATTCGAGAGAGTAAAAAATATCTTAAGGACTTTTTCTTTATCAGAACAAAAAGACAAATTTAGATCTAAGAGAGGAAAATGAAAAATAACTAGGAAATACTCAGAGGAATGTTAAATCAACTTTTCCTCAGTTTAGACTCAACAGATAAAAGACAAAAGAGACAATACTCATGCAGATGGGTTACATGAGCAAAAATAATTGGCTATTAATAATGGAAATTTCAGGGTTTAGCCAGAAAGTTTCACATTTTCCTTTGGGCACTCAATTATCTAACCTCCACGAATGGAGACCAACCACGTACCAGGCACTGCTTCGGACCTGATTAGATTTTAGTAAGGAAAACAGACAACAGAAAGACAAGTAAATCGGTATCGTTAACTCGTGCTACATGCTACTGATACAGGTAAGAGGTAGAGAATACGGGGGGGGGAGGGGGCGGGGGGCTGTCTTAAATAGGGTGGTCTTGGAGATGTGAATGGCCTGAGGGAATGATCCGTAGTCAAGTCTGGAGCAAGGCTTCCAAGTCTGGAGCAGGGATCATCGTGTTCTGAGGTGAATGGCGCCCCCTGGAGGAAAGTTCTCAAACCCCTGCTGTGTCTCAGGAACAGCAGGAGGAGGCGGTGGCTAGAGAAAGAGGGAAACGCAGAGAGTGGTAAGAAATGCGGTCCAAGAGGCAGGCAGGGATGCACTGGCCCTACACCACACTTTGGGTGGGAGATCACCTGAGGTTTAAGAGGAAGGAAGTGAAAACGCGGGATCTCCATTTTAGAAAGGTCACTTTGCCTATTGTGTGGAGAACAGACCACAGAGGACAAGAGTGAATCAGATGGAGAGCCGATAAGCTACCGTAGGAGTCCGGAGAGGAACCGAGAAGCCCACGAGGTTGGGAATCCTGAGCAAACCACATAACCATCCTCTCTGACATGAACAACAGCAAGAAATTTGCCCTGTAAGATAGCCAGAGGATCGCCTTACGCACACAAGAAAAATAATGTTTCAATTCTTTGTAGAAATTCTGAGTCTGGAGAAAAAACAAAGAAAAAAGAAAAAGATCGGAACTAAGAAATGGGGCCTGGAAGGGAGACACAGGTACTGAATACCTACCTACCCCGTATTACCCACAGCTCCATGAGATGTGCGTTACCTTGTCCATACTTTAAAACTAAAGCCCAGAGAGTTAAGTAACTTGACCAAAGCCATCTGGTAATCGACCAAAGTGAAATTCGATGCAAATCTGTCCTTCTCTAACGGCATGAATTTTGAGCCTTAGTTTCTCTATCTGCCTCACCAGAAATGACACTCATTTTCATGAATTTTATATATGCTGACATACGGCAACACCAGGCATAGAGCAGGGCCTCCCTCCATACAAAGAACACCAAGGGGGTTAATCCCTGAAAGAACTAAGTCTGCGATCTTCAGTCACAGAGGTCCTTGGCCCTGGCTGCAGCCTGGAACCGCTGGAGAGCTCTGAAAGATTCGATGGCTGGTTCCCACCCCTGGAATACTAACTTACTTGGCCTGGGGTGGGGGCCTGCCATCAGGATTGTTTTTAAGGAGAATGCACCTTTCTTTTATACAGTTTTTTCTCTACTTTTTTTTTTTTTAATCTCAGCTCAGATTTTTATTTCATCCTAAGGAAGAAAATATATAAACTATTATTATATTTCATAATTGTCTTTTTTCTCCCAACCAATGCAGATTTATCTTTGTACCCAGTGCAATCACAGTCAACCACTAGAGCATTAATTCTTTACTTTTAGCTTCCCAACTTCCATTATTCTTGATTGTGATAACTCTACACTAATTTTTCTCTGGGAAGCAATGTACCTCTTTTCTCAGCCCATGGAGTTTAAAGGGAATTGACTCCAAATGTCAGCTCCAAGAGTGACTTTGTGTCTGAGACTTGGCCAGCCAAAGCAGCCCACACCATGGCCATGGTGGTTCAGTGGTGGGCAATGTCTCAATTTGGAACAATCTAAGTCAGCCCCATGGCTTCTGCTGGGAGAGGACAAACTTTTCCACACCCATCTTAAGGATGGAGCCAACACAAAAAAGCAGAGAGATAAAAACTCAGGCTTGATGACATTATTTGAGCTTCTGGATCAAGCCATGCCTGAATTCATCCTGCATATTTGCTACACTGCCAGTACAGTCCTTTTTTCCTTTTCTTTCCTTTTCTTTCTTTTTTTTTTTTTTTTTTTCATTTTCTGGTCTATTTGAGTTGGGTTATCTATTATTTAAAAACCGAGATTTTTAATGGATACAGAGACACTGTAAATTTACTTTGTATGAAAAACAAAAGGCTACTGCATTAGCCTAGTCTATCCTCCTGGTAAAACATAACTGATTAAAAATAATAAATGGATGAAAAGAGTAAGGGGAAAGACAGACACTCAAGTGCAGCTATGTATGGTCCGAGGAGATGGGGAAGGACAAAGAAGAGACTTTCACAAGTGTGTCTATAAGCTAGATATAATTTAAGCCCTTTCAGAATTCTCAAAGACTTCAAATAGAAGATGAACGTCGCCTGTTTTTTTTCTAATTGCTTGGGATTTCTTCAACTGGGTCTCATCTCTGCAACTAGACCCCAAGATTTCCAGGTTTATAAAAGTTACATAAAACTTTGTGAGCCTTTGTTTGTTCTAGGGAAATAGATGAACAAATGCATAAAAAAATACATGGATAAAATGTTCTCTGCAACATGATAAAAAAAAAAAAAAAAACAGCAAATAAAAAAAAGATCCAAAATGTCCCCTTTACAGACTCCATTTCCTCAGTGATCCCAAAAGGTAGTATTCCTTATTCTGCCCTGGACACTCTTCCCTTCCCCACTGTGCGCTTTCCCTGGGTGGCCTCACACAAGCCCATGGCTGAGATGTGGTTGCAGAAGTCTCTCCACTTGACCTCTCCAGCCCAGTGCTCCCTCCCGTGCTTTGGGTTCATGCATTCACCTGACTGTTCAGTGTTTCTTCTGGATGTCCCGTGGGTTCATTAAATTCGTTTCCCAAACGGAGCTTCCCATCCTTTCCCCTCAAAGCTGCTCACCACCCCACAGCACCTCCATACATGTAGTTGCCTAAAGCTTTCTGAAGGCTGGCTTGTCCTCCGTGGCCCCTCTCCCCCTCCTCCTACAGCCAGTCCATCCCCTTCTATCTCCATTGTCGCTCAGTCAGTCCACCGTTATTGCTCACTTAAATTACTGTAACAGGTTCCAAACAGAGTTCTCTGACTCTTGTCCTCCTCCGATCCATTATTCCTCCTTCAGCCACAGTAATTTCTCCCAAATGCTAAAGTTCTGCCCCTCCTCTGCTAAAACGAATCCTAGTGCCCTCCCCCACACTCTCGGATGGAGTCCAATCCCCTTGTCCTTGTCATGGTGTTGGAAGGCCTGCCGAGCTGGCTTCTACTTCAGTCACTAGCCCATACCAACTCTCCATCACATTCTGTGTTATAGCTCTGCTGAGCTCCATTTTGTTCCTCAAACATGGCACCCTCTCTCTCCTATAACTTCACACATGGTGTCTATGTTCTCTTCCTAAGAGACTCAGTCCTCCGCTCACAGCCCTAACTTACTCATCTTGGGGCTGCTTCCCCTTAGGGTCTCCGTTGAAACATCACTTCCGTTGGAACATTTCCTGACTCTTCTTCCAGCCCCCAGTCTGGGTTGGGGGGCAGAGGTCCCTCTTCAATCACTGGACCACCCCAGTAGAGCCAGGTCATATCCCTGGTCATAGTGTCTACACTGTCTCTTGTACCCACTATCCCACAAGATCCATGAGCCAGAGACCCTTCTGTCTTATTCACTCCTAGATCCCTCGTCATTAGCACAGTAACTGCCACAAAGTAGGTAATCAATAAATAGTATGCGGATGATTAAGTCTTTCATTAAATACATTATGGCACATTCATAAGACGGCATAAAATGCAGCCATTAAGAACACTGCTTTAGGAAAATAATTAACGATACAGGAGAGCCTTTGGAACACACTGTTCAGTTTAAGAAGCTCATTATAAAAGAGAATGCACAGTAAGATCCAATTTTAGTTTTTTTTTTTTAAAGATTTTATTTATTTATTTGACGAGATAGTGACAGCCTGCGAGAGAGGGAACACAAGCAGCGGGAGTGGGAGAGGAAGAAGCAGGCTCACAGCAGAAGAGCCTGACGTGGGGCTCGATCCCATAATGCCGGGACCACGCCCTGAACCGAAGGCAGATGCCCAACCACTATGCCATCCAGGCGCCCCAATTTTAGTTTTCTAAAATGCATGTAAGAAAAGAGACTTCAGGGGTGCCTGGGTGGCTCAGTCAGTTAAGTGTCTTCCTTCAGCTCAGGTCATGATCTCGGGGTCCTGGGATTGAGCCCCGCATCAGGCTCTCTGCTCGGCAGGGAGTCTGCTTCTCCCTCTCCCTTTCTCCCTGCTCTTGCTCTCTCCCTCTCTCTCTCCCTCTCTAATAAATAAATAAAAATCTTTAAAAAAAATTAAATTAAATTAAAAAGAGACTTCAAATATACTTGCCTAAAACTCAAAGTGATCTCTTTTGGTGGATGGAATTATAGGTGTGTTTTTTTTTCTTTGAGCTCATTTGAGCATAGGTTTCTCTGATTGTGAAGGGAAAATGATAAAATTATTTAAAGTGTTATATAAAGTCCCAGGCTGTAACAGAGCAGAGGGTGACAGTCAAGTGCAGTGAGAGGGGACGGTGGTGAGATCAGTCCACGTGCATGCTCTGCTGTACCATGACCAGACGCATCACCAAGAGTTGAAAGCGAGGAAGGGACAAGGTCCTTCATATAGATCACAATTAAATATAACTGGGGCAATTAGGAAGAAGAGCAGTGGGAAATGCCTCGAGAAGGGGAAGCCTAAGCATCTACTTTCAGCAGCCTTCTATCAGTATGACATCAGGTCACAGGAGATGAGAACTCGGTTGGGGAAAAACCAGTCAAAGAAAAGTTTATTTAACCAAAAATAGTGATAAAGTAATTAACCGACATTCTCCTACTTTCACAGCGGTGTGTGTGTTCAGCTCTCTTAGGGCAGGTCTCTGTCAATCCCACCTTCACGTGCTCACAGGACCCAGAGCCCAGATCTGAACTGTTCACAGTAAGACCCAGGACCGCATCGCATGGTGCTTTGGTCCAAGTCAGACAAAAATTTCATTCCAGCCTCTTCCGACTGTCTAAAATAGGGAATATACACGTATATACATATACAGGATAAATTCTGCTGCAGGGAGAAATAAAAAATTATCCTTACTTTCAGGATATTTATATTTCTGTCATAAAGGATCTTTGTTGCTTTAAAGACAATGATACGGACGTTCTGCTTCCGATATGAAGAAGTAAGTTTTTTCACAGATTATTCCACAAATAACAACTGCAGACTCCAGACCAAATAACCCCCCGACTATGTGGCTCTGGGAAGTGAACGAAAGCAGACAGGTTTTGGAGGAAGTTCTGATCAAAGAGTTTCCCATCTGGGGAGCTCCATCCCGCTTCAGCTGTGACAATGGCTCAGGGACACAAAGATGCTAGCAGTAAACCTACTCTCTCTGCCCAAAGGGACCCCAGGAAGGCACCTGGTCCAGGCTCACCATGGGGAGTAGGAAAGGGTCCTAGGGAAGAAGAGAGCCAGAGAAGGAAGGGATCCCCAAAGTCTGTATATGAGATCTGCCCAAGTCTCTGATGACCCGTAAATCATGCTGAATGGGTTACTGGATGAGACCTGATCCCCCTTCACTGCTGGAGTCTAACCAATGACAGTCACCTGGTTACATTAGTGAACGTGGGTTAATTCATCTTGGCGCCAGTTTCCTCCCATACAAAATGACCATGTTGCAACAGTTTTGTGACATTTACTCATTCAGACATTCCGCAAAAGGCTCCCAGGTACCTAAGTGCCAGGTGTGCTAAGGAATACAAAAGAAAGTTCAGCATCGCTGCCCTCAATGAGCCTGGAGTCCCGTGAGGGACAGCAGACGTGCACCCAACTAGCTAGCTGTCACACAAGGTCGACCTTGACCACAAAAGGAGCTTAGTACAGCAGAGAGAACATGGACTCCAGAATCAGACGAACCTGGCTTATCTCCGGGGTCCACCGGGATCCTCTCTGTACAGCTGTTGTGGGCATTAAACAGCAACGCTTATGTTAATATATCACTAAGCCCACTGTTCTGAGCTCTGTATATTGATTTAATCCTTACAACAACCTCATTAGGTTGGCACTAATCCACCTTCACTGTACAGATGCAGAAAATCAGGCATGAAAATTTAGGTTTATTTGCCCAAGGTCACCAAGTAATATGTGATCAAACACAGATTACAACTCAAGCCGCCAAGTCTACCCACACCTCAGCTGTTAACCGCTAGCTTATCCCAAATAAGAACTTCAAGTGCCGAACACAGAGCAGGCACTCAACGAAAGGCAGGTCTCCTCGTTGTTACGGTTACTGCCGAGGCTGTTGTGATTCCTGAAGCCACAAGAGAGAGAATAGCTGAAATTCAGGACATATACCTGAATTTTTTAAGCCAAAAGGTTTTAAGAACACTAACTGATCTTCCTAGTCTCGGATTAAAATGAGGATTGTCCCCCCTAGATTTTCTCACGTTGTCTTACATGTATGTATCTAACCAATAATTTCATACGGAGGATAGTTCACTGAGTACGTAACAAAAGAGCAAGACAAAGAAAAAGAACACTAACTAATTTTCATGTGTAGATCAGGACACACGCCTTAAGAAATCGGAATTGATATTTACCTATAAGGTATCCCCTACCTCTTCTTAAAAAGAAAAGCAGTGATATACCATTGTTTATTTCTTCGTTCACTTTTCACACTCTAACTTCCAACTGTCATCTGCCACCACTGACCTGGGCATCCGAATGGTTCCCAAAGAGGAAGTAGAGCTAAAAATGTTAGAACCCTGGTCATGCACCAAAGTGAGTGCGTCATCCCACTGCTAATGGGAGAAGCAGGCAAAATCCCTTGCGGTACTTTTATTTAAACAATCTCGGAGAAACTCTGCTATGTGGGGGGAGAAAAAAAGAAAGAGAAAAGATAAGAAATATGAACTCAGCTGAAACTCAAAAATTAATCCGCAGGCACCAAACATAGAAATTAAGTTTTACTCACACTTGATAAACCTGAAAGCCTGCTTTGTTTCCAAAAGGTGAAACTATGGGATCCTTGGAACTCCAAGGATCTCAGCTGCTACAATTCCTAAATGATGTGGTGATTTAGGGCTAATGCCAAATTTTAAAAGAATAAGAGCAGTATTTTACTCAGGCCTGGTAATTTTATGAGGACATGCTGCACATTTCTTATATAAATACATGTAGTTTAATAAGGTCCTCAGAGAGTGCTTTCACCAAACCCCTACGTATCAGGATACTGGGGAAAAACAACCAAATCCCAGGACCGTGTAACTCCTAAATCCTTACTGGGTAACGTGCCCAGTTTCTGAACAATACACATTATCTCGGGATAGTTTTTATGACATGTGTGGCTATTGCCTGTAAATCCCTTTAAGATGAAAAGCATTACCACTGACATTTGAGTTGGACAAAAGGATTTATATGGCTTGATTACTCAAGGCTATAAAACGTAGAAAAACAAAAATAGTTTGGATAAACCCTTGGAGCTTGTTGCAGTGGGATTTAACCTACGGGGCCTGTGGGCCAACATTACGTTTTAGGGAGTCGTTTAGAGGTTATGAAACTTTTCTCTGTAAACACTACTTGAAACAACGAGCTGGATTTATTGACTCGGCAAGGGGCTCTTAAATGGATAGATTTGAATCAAAGGCTTTTCGGAATAGGGTCCCTTCAAGGTAATAGTCAATTCTCATCATTTTGCAACAGAAAACAATGGCTGGAAGAGACAAAAATTATACGACTCACCCAAGGTGATGTGACTAAATCCCCCATCAGCAACCTCATTCTCATCATTGTTAGTATTACTCGGTATTTACCATTTGCCAAGCATGGAGCTGAGGGCTTTTCCTGTTCTTCACACCAACTTACAATGGATGTCCTAACATCATCTCCATTTTCTAAGTGAGAAAAATGAGCCTCTGGGAAGCAAAGAGCTGTGAAGGGGGTAGGTCCAGAATTCAAACACAAGCAATGTGACCCTAATACTCCACATTTGTGACCAACCCACTCCCCCACCCCCGGCTTCCTCACGGGCCCCAGACTCAGGACTCCGGAGCTCCAGTTCAGAGAAGGACTCCAACCGTCCATGGCTCTGGGGTTTCCAGGTTACAAGATCTGCATGTCTGACAGTGGAATCCAGTGTGGTGTTCTGATGGTTCTAGGACCGAAGGGAGCGGGTCCCCTCCCTGGTTGCAATACTTGCCCTTGGAACTATAGTACAAAGAGCTGTTAATACAGATTCTGTGTGCCTGTAATCCCATCAGAAGGCGTCCCACCAGAAAATACTTTTAGACTAATGGTTGTAAAATATACCGGATAAAATAAGATCTTCTCAAAATAGTGCCTGAAGCCCCGTACTCTGACTTTGGTCTCTGGTGGTGCACGCCCAGGAAGATGCCAGAAAAGTGATTAGATTCGACTCAACCCTGCACCGTGCAAATCATCACACCTGTAGAACCAACAAATGTGCTTTCCTGCTGCACGTTTTCATCTCTACTAAGTTCTTTTTTATTCCCTATTAGTCTGTGTGGTATTCTGCCTCAAATTCTGAGGCAGAAAAAAAATAAAAATGGAGATGCTGAAACAAAGATGATGGCTAGACAGTCATATCCAGATCTTATTTACATATGTCTTTAAATATACTCATATATTTAAATTTGCATATTCAAATACCAATAGGCAGTGATGGTAAGTATATATAATTAGACGTCTTCAGAATTATAATGCATTTAGTCTAAAATTTAAGGCTCTCAAAGTTCTAAACCAAACATAAAGACAATTATCAGTGTACAGAGTAAATAACATAGGCAGTAAAATCAGCTTCTAATTACTTCTCTGTGCTGTTGTCATTCAATAAGGTACAGATAAGAAAACACTCAAGACATTTTTACTTTTGTTTCTTAGCACTTCCACGGTCCCCATAATCTGAAATGGCACTTTATGGTTGTGGACCCAGTGAAAGTTAAGTAGAAATTCAGAGAGAAGACAGAACCTGTTGATGGAGGATGAAAGTCTTAAGTGTAGGAGGAAAGCAGACACCTCCCAGAAGGAGAGCTTCAATGATCGTCACCGCAACAAGCTGTCCCGCAGGCCTGACTTTGAACTTTTGCAAAGGGTTTAAAAAGAAGGCGAGAGTCAAAGAGACAGATACCCAGGAAGGACTCCAACCTCGAAGGACTTGGTCCGGATTGGAGGGAGAAGGATCCTTGAAGGAAAAGGAATGAAGGTGAAAAGGATGGAAAAGAGCCAGCATATGAGTACGCAGAGTTGAAAGCACTACTGGAGGGAAAACCCAGTTTTAACAGCTTTCCGGACTAGGACGGAATTGCTATAAAAGGATTTCACTGTACTTACAGAAAGGAAACTTGTATATTTATGTGTATATATATATAAATATATATATAAATTTATATATATACAGGTGTGATATTTATTTATTTATATATATATAAATATAAATATATATATAAATATATATTTATTTATAAATTATATAAATTTATTTAAATAAATACATGAAAAAAATTGTCTAGCTTTTCCCAGACTTAAGAATTTTTAGCAGGGACATTTAGAAGTTTTAGAATCCAACAAACTTTGCATTTATTTTACTCATGAATCTGCTTACAAAGCTCATCTTTAAAAAATAAACAGGATGGGGGGACACCTGGGTGGCTCAGTTGGTTAAACGTCTGCCTTCGGCTCAGGTCATGATCTCAGGGTCCTGGGATCAAGTCCCGCATCAGGCTCCCTGCTCAGTGGGGAGTCTGCTCGACCCTCAACCCCCTGACCCTCCTGCTCATGCTCTCTCTCTCTCTCTTAAATAAATAAATAAAATCTTTAAAAATAAATAAACAGGATGAAACTTCTTTTAAAGGATGTATTTAGAAACAGTATAGGACAATTGTTAAGAAGGCCAGTGCCAGGTTGCCTGTGTTTAAATTTCTAGCTATGTGATCGTAGGCAGGGTATTTAATCTCTTGTGCCTCAGTTTCCCAATCTGTTAAATGGAAATATTAATAGCATCTGCTTCATTGGATTGCTGTGAGGGTCAGATGAGCTGGGAGACATAGAGAGTGATGTCTAAGCGTTGACTTTTATGAACCTCTTATTAACATGCCATATGGAGCTAAGCACTCCACGGGTAGGGTATTTCCCGCCCTCACAAGATAACACGCGGAAGCAGGGCAGACAGAATTAACACATATAAAGGAGGAGATGAATAAAGGGCACACAGCGTGCAATATTAGGAAATCATTATTAGTCTTCTTAGGTGTGATCATTTTTTAGATGCACAGTAAGATATGAGGGGGAATGTCCTGATTCTCAGAAAACACAAACTGATTTATTTGGGGATGAAGGGGCATGATGTCTGTCATTTACTTTGAAATTACTTCCCAGAGACACAGACCATGTATGTAAATGCATACATATAAAGCTACGTGACAAAACGTTAATCACTGGAGGAAAAAAAAAAGGAAAGAAAGAAAGAGAAGAAGGCAGCAAGGGTCCCACGCTGGCTCAGAATCCAGAACATTCTGTGCGCTTGAGACCCTTTCCAAACTTATCTTCACAATGTGGCTGATATGAGAAGGATCCTGCAGACATAAGCTTTTTAAAGTAAAGTGCTCTATAAATGTTATTTTCTACAACCAGCACCAAAGAGCAAGCCAGTGGGAGGGGCTGCTTTAAAAATGCCAGCCTGGCCTCCACTCCCACTAAGAGGCTCCAAGACATGGCAATGAATCCTTCAGAACTATAATTAAAGCCCCTTTCTCCTGGTCCGTCTTCAGTGAAGGTACACTTCTAAACAGAAGTCTTCATGCAAAGACTGCTGGGAAATCCGTCTTCATCCTTTTTAATTCCAGACCATCACCCTTTCCTCTAGGCTTTCTCTAGACAGCATGGAGGAACTGACAGGCCACCGGATAAAGGAGAAGTTTCGCTAGACGATCCCCCGGATGCCCAGCTTTAAATGCCACCTACGGGCTAACGTGTCTGTGTTTGGAGTTGGCCCAGACTTCCGCCCCAACCTTCGGACTCACACAGCAACTGCCCAGCTGACGTCTCCGCTTGGATGCCACAAAGCCCCTCAAACTCAACACACGCAAAATAGAACACCTCTCCTCCACATTTCTTTTTCTCCATGAATGGCACAACCGACTGCAGAGTGACAGAGGGCACAGACATGCCCTCCCCTCCCTCGCCCTGCATAATCCACTCACCTCAGGCCCCCCCCGTTTGACCTCTCAAGTTCCACCCTTCCCCCCCACCAGTCCACGTCTATTCCCTGGCCTTTTGCAACAATCCCCAAACTTCTCTCCTTATTCCCACTCTTCTCTCTTCAGTCTATATCCATCAACAGTTTAATAGTAATCATTATTAGGAAAACAATAATGATGAAGCAGCTAATATGGAATAAGGACTCAGCCAGGCACTGTGTGAAGGACTCTGCCTGCATCACCTCGTTTAATCCTGACTATTGGGGTGCCTGGGTGGCTCAGTCCTTAAGCATCTGCCTTCCGGCTCAGGTCATGATCCCAGTGTCCTGGGATCGAGCCCCGCATCGGGCTCCTTGCTCAGCGGGAAGCCTGCTTCTCCCTCTCCCTCTGCTGCTTCCCCTGCTTGTGTGCCCTCTGTCAAATAAATAAATAAAATCTTGAAAAAAAAATCCCGACGATTAAGTGGGCAGTATCATTTCCCCAATTTACAGACCAGGAAACTGAGACAGACAGAGGCATGAGCTCACTCGCCCACGAGACGAGACTGGTGAGCAAAGGGTGAAGCCGGGCTCCAGACCTAAGGCCTTGGCTCCCCCTCAGGATGAAAATGAAATGCCCCACCCTGGCCCACAAAGCCCCCTGAAACCCTGCACACTTCAGCCTCCCATCACCCACTTTCTTCCTCTTTGTTTCCCTCATCGGTGATGCCGTCAACTCCGCCCTCCTCCTTCCTGTCCTCACTCCAGGTCTCCCCATGTGGGCAGCAGTCCCAGCTCCCCAGGACTGACCAGCTTCCGTTTGTACATCTTCAAGGCCCCAGTCTTGCTGTCATTACATACTTATCTGTGTACGCGCCACGGGAGGGGCCGTCCAGCTTTGCTAACCCTTAAGTCTCAGCACCCAGCACGGTGCCTGGCCTACAGGAAGTGCTCGGCCACCTTCATTCACTAGGCAAATGGAGAAAAGTAAAACTTCCCGGTTCTACTTCAAGGGCCAGCCTTTATTACGGGTGTGATTTTTTTTTTTTTTAATACTCAGATAGCTTTTTAAATTTTTTTAAATTTTTTTTTTAGAGGGGGAGAGAGAGAGACAGAGGGAGAGAGAGAATCTCAAGCAGGCTCCACACTGAGAAAGGAACCCGACACGGGGCTCGATCTCATGACCCTGAGATCATGACCTGAGCTGAAATCAAGAGTCAGACACTTAACTGAGCCACCCAGGCACCCCACTGGTGTGAGTTTTGTAAGTCACTACCTCTATGAGCCTCTGTGGCTTCATTTTAACTTTCCAGTGGCAATCAAAACTGTAAAAATAAGCAGTTTGGAGTTTTCAAATCTCTTTCACAAAAATCATATTTGTACCCAGAATGGCCCTGTGAAGTCTGCAGTATCACTGTAGCCCACGTTTAGGAGGGTCGGGGAGGGGGTGTGGGGATTCATGATTTCCCTGTGGTCCATCAGCTGCTGACTCTGAAGCCCGCCCTTGACCATAAGCACAGCCAACAACCACTTCGCTAGCAGCTGATCAACCCAGGGCATTAGAGAGGCAGTGAAAATCTGCAACACGCTGCTTGCTCAGCCCTCGACCCCTCCGACATTGCCAAGTTCTCCCATTTGCTTCAGAGACTCAAGGGGAGGGTCAAAGGGGGGGCTCATCAAGCACGTTGAACTCCACTGTCCTGGTAACCACATACACCACAAACACGCCAGCTTGGGGCAGGGGCGCAGGGATACGCAGGCTGGCCGTGGCCTCCAGCTCCTACCCCTGCGCAGGCGAGCAGAAGCTGGGGGACAGGATTCACTTCTTTAGTTCGGGCCTCGGGAACATGAAAGAGTAGGAAGTGCTGCAGATCGCGGGTGTGGCTCTTGGCAACCCTGAGCCCTCAGGCCACCTGGAAGGTCAGTGCGTTTTAGCAGCTGTCCCCTGACCCCCTGCAGCCTCTCAGCCAGGGGCGGGAGGATAATGTGGGGGACAGAGATGTTTCCTACGCTCAGACTCTACATTTATTCTCTGCAGAGGATGTCTCTGTACTTTATATAGTTGTCAGTGTCACTTCCGGGGATCAGGAGCTTACATGCTGGTTTTAAGGGAAAAAACCCTCTAATATCAGGTTATTCTTACGACATTGAAGTTTAAAGTGATCACTTCCATAACATCCCTCCAAGCAGAAACGAGACCTTCCTCTGCGTCCCGAACCATTCCTTGCACAGCAGCTCGATAGCTATGATTTTCTGCTTGCTCCTTCAGATCAAACTACTCTAAAAGCAAAAGCTGTCTAAAATAAAAGTAGCTCAAAAGACGTGGCTTTCCAGATAACCTGAAGTTTCTAAGATGGTAAACAGGCAATTTAAAAATAAAAGCAGGTGAACTTTCTACTGAAATATTTTTTATGTGAACTGGTATCAACAACAAGTAACATTCTGAACATTTTAGCATGTGACATTTAGGAAAAAGCTTATCATAGGTATTCATTGTATTTTATTTCTTCATTTTCAATGTATAAATAAAAATCACAGAAATTCCTAGATTATGTCTAATACTCAAACATTCTGTAAACAAAATAGGAAGTTCTCTTGTATGGATTCTTTCAGAAATTTAAAGCTGATCAAAGTAGTTTATGATTTAAAGTGGAAAGCAAAGGTATTCCTAGGCAATAATACGTACCTTCTGGACACTGGCAGGTGAATCCACTGAGATTAGAAACACACGTTGCTCCATTTCTGCATGGGTCTAGGACACAGTAATCAATCTTGGATTGGCAAAGCTCTCCAGTGTAACCTGAGTAAAACAAGACAGAAGTTTTATAAAATGTGCTATTTCAAAGCCACAGGGAATTGCCCCAGGAGTGGATGGAGTCCCCTGGTACCCACCCACCAAAAGCAGCAGCTTGGAGCTACACAGCCCCCCAGCCACTCCTTGATCTACTTTGGTTTTGCAATGAGAAACCATCATCGCAGTTTAAAATCGTGGTTCAAAAATCATTTCCTTTACAAACGTCTTTATTGCAAGGAGAGACTTCGAAATACGAGTTAGAACCTTCAGAAACGAAGGAGTCCCAGCTTCCTTCTGACATAGGGCAAAACACAATCTACAATGACCTGCTTGACCTAACCGAGACGGCCACTTTCCCTAGGTCATCCCAATATCTATTTAAAAAAAAAAAAAAACGGGGGGCGCCTGGGTGGCACAGCGGTTGGGCGTCTGCCTTCGGCTCAGGGCGTGATCCCGGCGATCTGGGATCGAGCCCCACATCAGGCTCCTCCCCTGGGAGCCTGCTTCTTCCTCTCCCACTCCCCCTGCTTGTGTTCCCTCTCTCGCTGGCTGTCTCTATCTCTGTCGAATAAATAAATAAAATCTTTAAAAAAAAAAAAAGCATCAGGAAGAATACTAGGTATTAAAAAGATTTTAATGTATATTTTACAGCTGGAAAAACCCTTCTGTGTTTAATGCCATGCCCCACCCCCTCATTTTAAAGATAAAGGGACTGAGACACACATAATGTGAAGCACATTAATATATTATTCTTAATTTTATTTGAATCATATCCAACTCGGGAAATTCTCTGTGAAGCAAGAGTCCAGTGGTGATTTCACTGGATAGTAACAGAACCACACATGTGAAGGGAGGGAATAGGGACCTCCATCCATCAGAAGGCAACCAAAAGGCTTTAAACAAATTCCAAATTCTTTATTAACTTTGAAAACAAAGCCCTCCAGGGAGGCAAGTTTGAAAGAATAATACGCCGATATGTTCCTCTTAAAGTGGAAAATGGTTATGAAGGAAAATCTGGAAAATAGAAGATGTCAAATAGAAAGAGGAGCTGCCGTTAGTTCTGTGATTTGAGTGACAGAACTCTTAATAATCTGGAGATAATTATTATCAGAAATTTTATGCACAGAAACGTTCTACACAATTATCATCATACTGTAACATTTTAAACCTTCCTAGGATGTACATTAAGTACATAAAAACGCATCTCTCTGAATTATTAGTTTTGAAAGACTGTCATTAGCACTTGAATCTGAGATTTGCAAAATTAAACCAATGCTATTAGAAGACAGATGATTTGTCTGAGCTTCAACTACCTGCCAAACTAGCATGAATTACAGATTGTGAATGTGGGGGCATTTATTTGCAACCCAACTCTTCCTTCCATGCTTTAAAACAGTCCAGGAAATTCTAGCTTATTAGTGAATATGATGAGTAAAATATTTGTATAAACTAAAAATCCAAACACCAGGACAAAAAGCTATTTCAAAATTGCAGAACAGCGGGGCACCTGGGTGGCTCAATCGGTTGAACATCCGACTCTTGATTTCGGCTCAGGTCATGATCTCAGGGTCATGAGATTAAGCCCTGCATCAGGCTCTGTGCCCAGCAGGGAGTCTGCTTGAGATTCTCTCTCTCCCTCCCCCTCGGGCCCCCCCCCAAAAATAGACAAATCTTTTTTAAAAAATTGCAGAACAGAATATCTTAATATGATAATATTATGTTAATATATTTTCAAACGACAGCTCTAAATTCAGAATGAGGGAGAGCAAACTGTTTTTAAGAAGAGTGCTACAGGGTGCCTGGTTGGCTAAGTCCGTTAAGCATCTGCCTTCAGCTCAGGTCATGATCCCTGGGTCCTGGGATCAAATCCCACATCCGCAGGGAGCCTGCTTTTCTCTCTGCCCCTCCTCCCATTCATTCTGTCAATCTCTCGTTCTCAAATAAGTAAGTAAAATCTTTTTAAAAAGGGTGCTACGAATAACTTTTTGACAAAAAAATACTAGCTAATATTTATAATAGAACACTTCTTTTTTTTCTTCTATATATTAACTCCCCCTCACTGCATACTATGAGTTCAGTATCATAATCATATCCATTTTACAAACGAGGAAACTGAGGACTAGAAAGTTTAGGAATTCTCACAAAGCCACACAGGCAAACTCCTGAGCCCAAACCCTTCAATGTATCATTATGCCTAAGGCAACATGCACCACATCCTCAACAAACATGTATTTAACGTGAAGGGTGAACAGAAAATGTAGATACAGACAGACACGGAGACAAATGTAAAGTAAACACCATGGTTACTCTTGGGCTTACCATGTACTCTGTGTGTGTGTGTGTGTGTGTGTGTGTGTGTGTGTGTGTGTGTGTGACCAATTACAAATGGCGACTTCCTAGAGACAGGTGTGCTCACAAGATACGGAGTCATGAACCCTGCCCTCAGAAAAAAACAAAAACTGTGACCACAGAATCACACAAAAGCATGAAAAATAGCCAGGAGCCAATTAGATATCATCTGTGAGGGGTGTACGCGTCCCTACCAGACAGGAAGATTGTGAGCAGAATTCAGGATCCCGTGACCTTCAAAGTTCTTTAGAGAAAATGTTAACATTCACTTTTTTTTAACTTTTTACTTAGGAATTTTAAACATACTTAAACATAGAGAGACTACTATACAACCCTCACATATCTACCACCTAACTTCAACAATTATTAACATTCTGTCCATTTAAAGTTCCCTCATATTTTTATATTTTCCTTGTTAGGGCAACTTCAAGCAAACTTCATTTCACCTGTCAAGACATCAATATGTATCCTTAACTAAAGGAGTTTTTGTTTTGTTTTGTTTTTAAAGAACACTTTTAATGGTCTCTTTAATGTTTGGTCCCATTTACAAATTTAATTAAACACTTTAAACTACATTTAGTAATTTCAACAATTTCTTTTTAAGAGCCACAGTTGTCGAGTAACACGCAAATCTTCCCCTGAGTTTAATTCACTATTATGCAATAGATCTAATAAATTAAACCTATAGGCAAGGTGAATCTTAGGTGCTGTTAAGTGCTCCAATATTTACACATGCAAGCTTAGTAAGATTTCATCCTAAGAGGCCAAACCACACTTGCAGCGTGTGGGGTGTTTGAGATTGTCATAATGGTTTGGGGGGGCGGCACCGGTCCTTAGCAGCGGAGACTCTAAAGTCTTGCACTGCCTGGAATGATCCAGTACAAGAGAGTTTTGTGACTCAAATGCCAGTAGTCCTCTCCAATGAGGAACACAGGTCAGGGACCAGTCACTGTATCATTGCTTTTGGTTCCTGAGTTTCAAGCTTTCTATTAAAGATTTTTTTTAAATATGGGAAACATGGAAATATAAAGAAAAAGACCGTGTGTGATTAGCTAGACCTTTAACAAATGTATATATTAACATGCCTCTGGGTCCAATATAACTGGAAATGAAAAACAACAAAGGAGTGAGGGAGGAATGGGAGAGGGAGACATGGCTGAGATTATGGGATTACAAGCATCCTTAGCTGCATGTGACCAGTTGGTCAGCTACTGGCAATAACCAGCCTGTGGTCTGCTGAGCTGTAATTCAGGACCTCACGCTTGTCCACACCTGGCCAGGCATTCCTGTTGGTCTCAAGGCAGGTGCTAGTTGGAAGGCCCAAGAGTACCATCATTGACTGCATTGATCCTACCAGCCAACTGAAGCCAGATCTGGGAGAGGACAGGTGGAGGACAAGAACGAGTGTCCTATAATTGGTTTAAGGGAACTTTAAACACCACTGAGTCATTTCTTAGACCCTCAGAGAGCAGCGACTTACCTACAGTTGTCAGACAAATCCCTGACATTGACCTATATATATTACACCGAACTGCGTATCTGAGGCAAACATAAATTACCCTTCCTGCATCTTTTTCTTCTTTGCTATTGTAACTGAAATGTCAAAACTAAATGACTGAATGGTAGGAATTTAAATTTTACAAGACCATTGAGGCTTTGCCTGGGTTCTCTCTTCTATCCTGCGGGAAGCTGATCTCTTCTCTGGGGAATAAAGTAACCACACTGACTCTGGACGTTTCCTTATGCTACCGAAGCAGCCCCAGACATCCAGAGGACCCTGTGGAAGATGTTCGAGTAAAGCAATGATTATGTCAACACAGTGGATAAGAGGGGTGATAAGTGGTCATTCTGTGCCTGTTACAGGAGAATTTGCTCTAACACACACACACACACACACACACACACACACACACACGGATATTTCAGGACTTAAAGATCAAGGTCATAAGTTCCCAAAGGGAATGTTGGCAAGGCATGAAGAAAAGCCCATGTAAAGGCCCAGAAGTATGCGGGAAAGGCGTGAATACCATTTAGACTTCCCTGAAGATCCACAACAGAGACAAGTCTTCTCAGGTTCCCCAAGGACAAAAGTCTATACCTAACTACCAAGGCAAGAATCAGTAACTGTCTTCATTTCTTTCCTGGGAACTAGCGATACAGCCCCTTCTTAGCCAAACCCTAAGCATTCACAGATCCCTTTCCAAATTAGTGTCACAACCACGTGACACTTTCATGTTGTCTGGTTCTAGGCATCACTGCCTCTCACCAGGACTTAAGCCAGGGTTCCCTCAGCCCACCTCCTCAGCCCTACTCCTGCTTTCCTCCAATCCATCCTACAATACGCGGGGGAGTAGCCAGAGAGAGCTTTTCAAGACATAACTTACAACCTATTGCTCTTATACTTAAAACCCTCCACAGAGGGCTTGGCACAAAACCCAAACACTTGACTCTTGGCTAAAAGGCATCACGTGATCGGGCCCTGGCCCCTGCAGCCCCACCCGCTCTTCCCATAGACGACTGCCCAGCAGCCGCCCGGGCGTCCTTCTGTCCCTCACCTCACCAAGCTCCTTCTCACAGTCTTTAATGGTGTTTTCATGCTGCGGCCTCAGGACCACGCAAAAACGCGTGAGGGGTACAGCCCACAACAAGAGCACCTGTGGTCCTGCCTGGAAAGAGAAGCGCGGCACGAACTTGAAACTGTCATGTAACGACAAGCTCGGGAAGAAAATTAGCAACAAGCTTAGGGAGGAGAGGGGGACCACAGGAGGTGCGGTTTCATCTGTAAAAGCGGGAAGTGAAGGTGGGAGAAGTTACAAATGAATCACATGAAGGAGTAGAGGACCTAAGACAGTGCATTAAAGTCGTCTCCAGCCCGGACAGGGAGACCTGCAATGCAGCTCTGCAGGGAAGGAAGTCCGCTACAGACTCAAAGGGGATGACAAACAAAATCCAAACAGGGCGCCATTTGCCTTCAGCTCAGGTCATGACCCCAGGGTCCTGAGATCAAGCCCCACACTGGGCTCCCTGCTCAGCAGGGAGTCTGCTTCTCCCTCTCCCTCTGCCCCCCCCACCACTCGTGCCCAATCTCTCTCTAATAAGTAAATAAAAAAATTTTTTTAAAGATTTTATTTATTTATTTGACAGAGAGAGACAGCCAGCGAGAGAGGGAACATAGGCAGGGGGAGTGGGAGAGGAAGAAGCAGGCTTCCAGCGGAGGAGCCTGATGTGGGGCTCGATCCCAGAACGCTGGGATCACGCCCTGAGCCGAAGGCAGACGCTTAACGACTGCGCCACCCAGGTGCCCCATAAGTAAATAAAATTTTTAAAAAATAAATTAAATTCATAAAAGTGGGTTAAAATGTCTCTTGAACCAGGGGTTGTGCCATATGAAATCAACCCCATTTGGAGAGTACGGACCGCGGTTTACAGCCACTGGAGGCAATAAAGGAGAAGGGTGGCCTCTGTGTGTTCCTCATCGACCTGAGAATTGCCCTGCATGCCCAGGTTTTGGGAGACAGCCAAAAATCTCATTCCCAAGGAACAGCTTCGGTCCTCTGAGTGCGAGCTCTAATTCATCTGGGTCAAGAACTGCAATTAGCCGAGGATAGCACAGCTCGCCCCTTCCTGGTCTGAGTCTTTTAACCCAGAACGAGGTAGAGCCGCATCCACAGATGGCGATGTGATGTCAGAGATCAAGCCCTGGCGTCACCCCTTGGTGTTTGGTTTGGCTAATCTGCACGTACGGATGTGCAGAGAACACGCTGGGATTACGAGAATGGGATGCATGACAGTCTATCGGACTTCTGATTCCAGTTACAATGTTCAGTTGAATGACTGAAAAACTGATTTTTGATTGATGAATTTAATTGAAAGATCAGGCTAAGCCAAGATACATTGAGATGTTTAAGGGAGCTTGAGAATCACTATAATTTATGTCTATTTAATTCTTACAAGGGAACAAACACAAAAGATAATTTCAGATAGTCTTCCCTGTACACGAAAGCCACTCTAAACCACCACCAACTTCAGCCCCGGAGTCCCACCATCACCTTGCACGGAGTGTTTCCTCTGACGCTACGCCCTTCCATGGCCACCCCTCCCATCAGTCGGGTCTCTGCCCAGAAATCTTTACCTGCTCAGACCTCAGGCCTCAAGCCCTTCTTTCTTCATCATCTGGCACTTACCTCTACTCGACAATACACACGTAGACTTGTTACCTCCCCACCTAGAAGGTGAGCCATGGGAGCAGGACTTTGTCCTGGAGTCTCCTATTGTCCCCCCAGAGTTCCTTCAAACTCCTTCACATTATATTTATTACCTGAAATGCCTTCCTTTGTTGGTTGCCTTTTGAGAACAAATTCCCTAAGAATCGGGACCTTGTCTGTCTTGTTAATCTGAATCCTCAACACTTAAACATTTCCTAGCACAAATGAGTCAACTTGCCTAAAGCTTTTGCCCTAAAATCAACTATGCCTTGCAAGTTAGTGTTCACCTCTCTTTATGCAATAATACCAGAACAGCATGGGCAAAATGTGCTGGTTACTTCTTTCCCTAACGCACATCAAAATAAATACAGACCTATTAAAATAGCATGTATTCTCACAAAAATGTGCTATCTAAAATCACCTTGTAGGGTAGCTCTATTTATAACACCTTGAGGAACATCCATACTGTTTTCCAAAGTGGCTGCACCAGCTTGCATTCCCACCAACAGCGTAAGAGGGTTCCCCTTCCTCCGCATCCTCACCAACATCTGTTGTTTCCTGCCTTGTTAATTTTTACCATTCTAACCAGTGTAAGGTGGTATCTCATTGTGGTTTTGATTTATATCTCCCTGATGGCTAATGATATTGAGCATTTTTTCATGTGTCTGTTAGCCATTTGTAGGTCTTCTTTGGAGAAGTGTCTGTTCATGTGTTCTGCCCATTTCTTGTTTGGATTATTTGTTTTTTGGGGTGTTGAGTTTGAGGAGGTATTAAAGAGGGCATGTCTTGTGATGAGCACCAGGTGTTATATGCAACTAATGAATTGTTGAACACTGCATGAAAAACTAATGATGTACTATGTGTTGGCTAACTGAACATAATAAAAAATTTTTTAATTTTAAAAAATAAAAATGAATCAATAAATAAAATCACCTTGTGCTCTGCAATGGGTACTTCCAATTTGGGAGACACCACAATGGAACAATTGCTCTGCTAAAGGGCCCCCTCCCCTCCCCCAGCCAGACTGGGATGGATGGAAAGTTACAGCGATCTTCTTCTGAACTTCAGTCTTGCTTCTCCAAGAAGTGTTCAGTGACTTCGACAGGCACCTGTGACATGGCAGATCAACAGACCTAAAGCAGGATTCTTTCCCCTGCAGCAGCCCCCAGCAGGATTTCATTCCCTACATTGGGGGTTCTCCACTTGGGTGAGTCTCCCCCCCAGGGAACATTTGGTGATGTCTGGAGACGTTGTTGATTGTCACACCACTGGGCTACTGGTATCTAGCGGGTAGGAGTCAGGGATGCTGCCGAACATCCAATAATGCCCAGGACGGGTCCGACAATAAAAAATGATCCAGCCCCAACTGTTCTTCATGCCAGACTTGAGAAACCCTGGTTTAGGTCAACGAGACCTTGGTCCTTCAGACTGAAAACACTTGTTTTCATCCCAATAACCTCTTACCTTCCCTTAAACAGAAACCAATCCTTTCAAAGCAGGGAAACAGAACCTTCAGGAACATTTTTAAAATTCAGAATCCTTAGGAATGTTTATAACCTCTAACAAGTTAAAGACCATTTTAAGATAAATTACTTGCATCTAAAAGTTTTGTTCCTGAGGAATTAATAATTGTAACATTCAATGAATAAATAAAATAATAATTGGTTCATAAATAGGTGACTATCAAAAATACTGATCTCTCCTTTTAGGGAACCACAGAGGTTTTACTGTTTCTTTGGAGAACATTCTACTTCAACAAAGAAGATAGAAGAAAGTTATGCCTTGTAATAAGGATGCCTTTCAAGGGCATATGGGACGATTGGCAAAGCTCTAAACTCTAAATGGAGCTGAGTGCTTTTAAGGCACCTGACCGTGAGAAACGATGTCGGGTAAAATAAATCACGTGCACCAAGTGAAGGCTGGCAGACGGTAAAGACGACCAGGCACCTTTAAGGAAACGCATTGAACCGAATAATCCATTCAGTGGATGCATTCCCAGATTACATTTGGTCTAATGTAGACTCTGAGTATTTAATTTTATACTATTTTGTATTTAAGTAGAAAATATAATTTTAAATTTATCAGTGTACAGAAAGAAAAATGTTTAAGTTTTTCCGTGAATATCCAGATGGTTTGGAGAAAACTACATCCTGGCAGTGTCTTTTGATTCCCAGCAACATAACCCAAGCCCTGCACCCCTCGGCATTCCCAAATCATGGTCTATGCTGGCTGTATTCTTGAAATGAAGGAAAGCCCTCTAGAGTTCAACGATAAATCACAAGGAAGCAGTGTTGGCTAAATGAAGCAGGCTATTAAAATAATAAGGCAATCGATCAGTTGTTTTTCTAAACATCTTCCTTCCCTGCGTAACTGCTTTCGTGTATAGATGTTTACTTCATGATTCCTTTACTGAAATAAAAATATTCCTCTGTGTGGCTTTGACTCTGTGAGATAGAATCTAATTGTTTCTTTGGAGAGCTGTCCTGAAAGCTTCCAAGGTGGGAATCGTGGTGGGAGCTATTTTTAACATTCCTGTTCTTCTAATAGCCCAGCTGTGCAGTGAGGCGGAGCTGCTGGATTTGTATTGAAAGCCTGATGCCACCAAGAGAACCCACCAGCCTCAGCTCCTGCCCTCAGGGGATCAGAGCAGCTGGGCCAGGGCCTCAGCCCCTGCCGTGGAGATGGAGTGCCTAATATTAGCACACTGAAGCAAGAAATAAGTAGCAGGAATCTGTGGGCCATCTAGACCTTCAGTCTCCAAGGCATCCAATTTCAAAGTCAGGAGGCAGGAATTATTTAACAGAAAAAACGTAAGATCTGCTGGCGGAGGGGCGGGGGGGACAAACACATCTGAACAAATGCAAACATGATTTCAAAACCAAAGGCAAAGAAAGGAAGACATAGGAGGCCCATCTGTGAAAGGCAATCAATAAAATATAATTAAAATCAGCATATGCAATAGGAAAGCATGGAAGGAAGCTGACATCCAGCAAAATTAGGAAAATTCATCTCAAGGTGAGAAAGAAAGTAATCACATGTAACAAGCACATAGGCAAGAGGCACAGTAGAAAGGGCAGTGGCTTGCAGAGTCAAAGCTCCGGGTTGGCCATGCAAAGATCAGCCGAGTAGCACATCAAAGGACTGACTTTGACCTTCGTGTCCCCGCTGGGTGAATTATGGATAATAACAATACCCGGCTTCCAGGATGGCTGTCATGACCCAGTGAGACCCACCCCAAGCAGCAGGATCCACTTCCATCAATCGCATAGCTTGCACTGTGCCCAGTACATCGCAGATGGCTCAAGATTTTTGAATGAATGGATAATTTGTGGATTTTAACACTGCCAAGCAATATGCCAATATTATTGGATCTCTCCGTTTTTAACAGGCAGTTTAGACCAGCAGGGCTCCAAGTGTGGTCCCCAGACTGGCAGCAAAGCAGCATCACCTGGGAACTTGCTACAAATATCAGTTCACCAGCGTCACCCCAGACCTACAGAATCAGAGACCCTTGGGAGGGAGTGGGGAGGGAGACAGGCTGCTATCTGAGTTTTTAGAAGCCCTCCAGGTGATTCTGACACAAGGTACGTGCTAAAGTCTGAGAACCACTGATCTAGAAAACTAACAGTGGTTTTTTTAAATATCAAATGTTAATATTATTCCTTTAAGAGTTGTACATGTGACATAGATAACAAAAGAAAGAGATCAAAGAGTGAAAGTCAAACATTCTATTAAAAAGCCTTTCCCGACTATACTGTTGGCACGTGTTTTTTTCTTTTTGTGACTGGGAGCCCCCAGGCTCAACGATTGTGCCTGTCCCTGCATCGTTTCCGGATCTGCTTTCCTATTATTTAAGGGCAGGTGTTGGTGAGTTTTGTCCCCAGGCCTCAGCACAGAGCCAGGGACCTTGGAGGCATGCATTATAAAGTAATTAATGGCTACATAAGCACCATGTGTTGTTATTTCTAAAATAATCTCTTCCATTCCATTTTCCTAGAACCCAAATAAGAAGGCGTGATGTTGATATGGGCCAAACGATGTGTGACAGCAATAGCTCCTAATCTGGTGATTACAAAGTGGGAGATACTTCACGGAAGTTCCCTTCCGTAGGTATGTCCTGATGTCTCCCCAAGAGACACTGAAGCCAAAAGGGAGAAAGCATTCAATTAATTAAGAATTTATGCCATGAGACAGACAAGTTAAGGGACTGACTTAAAGACATTTATCAGTTGAATTCTGGGCTTGTATAATAAAGCAAACTGTAGAGAAGGTATTCGTTCCTTGAGAGAGAATTTTTTGGAGTGAAAATTCACCGTCGGGGAGTCTGGACACTTAGAGGCAGCTGCTTCCGCAGGGAGCTCCCGCTCCAGGCCAGGAGCGAGGGCGCGTCCCCACAAAACAATCAAACACGTGCTGTGAGCCAGAGCAGGGACCCGGTACAAAATCAGACACGTTCAGACGCACTGCCTGGGGGAAGGGGACGAAGACGGGGCTGGGGCCTCAAATGCCGGGGTTACCAACGTGGCATCTTTGAAGGGTTCTGAACAGAGTGCAGACGAGGGGAAGGGGTGTTGTAGATGGGTCACATCCTGTTCTCATTTGCTTTAATCTGGGGGGAGCTTACCTCTCCTCCCCTCTTCCTCGGCATAGGTGGTGGAGACAGAAAGGGGGGATCCCAGAGGGGCACGGGGGGCATGGGCACAGCCTCTGGGGAGAGAATGGGAATGGCAGTGCCATCCCTCTCATCTTTTACTAGCATTTACAGGCTGCAGTAGATGCCGTTTGTGGATCCCCCATTCTGGGCATGTGTGTGCGCGTGTGTCTGTGTGTGTGTGCGCGTGTCTGTGTGTGTGTGTCTGTATGTGTGTGTGTGTGCATGTCTCTGTGTGTGTGCGTGTGTGTGTGTGTCTGTGTGCCTGTGTGTGTGTGTGCGTGTCTGTATGTGTGTGTGTGCCTGTGTGTGCGTGTGTGTGTGTCTGTGTGTGTGCATCTCTGTGTGTGTGCCTGTGTGTGTGCGTTGTGTGTGTGTGCGCGTGTCTGTGTGTGTGCGTGTGTCTGTGTGCCTGTGTGTGTGCGTGTCTGTATGTGTGTGTGTGCCTGTGTGTGCGTGTGTGTGTGTCTGTGTGTGTGCATGTCTCTGTGTGTGTGCCTGTGTGTGTCTGTGTGTGTGCGCGTGTCTGTGTGTGTGTCTGTATGTGTGTGTGTGTGCGTGTCTCTGTGTGTGTGTGCCTGTGTGTGTGCGTGTGTGTCTGTGTGTGTCTGTATGTGTGTGTGCGTGTCTCTGTGTGTGTGCGTGTGTGTGTCTGTGTGTGTGTGCGCGTGTCTGTGTGTGTGTCTGTATGTGTGTGTGTGTGCGTGTCTGTGTGTGTGTGTGTGCCTGTGTGTGTGCGTGTCTGTGTGTGTGTGCCTGTGTGTGTGTGTGCCTGTGTGTGCGTGCGTGTCTGTGTGTGTGTCTGTGTGTCTGTGTGTGCGTGTCTGTGTGTGTGTGTCTGTATGTGTGTGTGCGTGTCTGTGTGTGTGCCTGTGTGTGTGTGTCTGTGTGTGTGTGTGTGTCTGTATGTGTGTGTGTGCGCCTGTGTGTGTGCGTGTGTGTGTGTCTGTGTGTGTGCATTATGTTTGTATTGTATGTGCATGTGGGTGTGTTCTCTTTAACTCCTACAAGGTTGAGACTCGTCATTCCATTTCCCAGGTGAAAAACCTGGGGCCCAGGGGAGCAAGGTAGAGTAAGTAAGCGGCTCAGCCTGGACTCAAACCCAGGACCACAGACTCCAGCCCGCACATTTCTTTACTCCTCCTGTGTGTTCTAGTCCCCCTTCATGAGGCTTATTTGAAAGACTGGGAGCCAAGCAAGGCCAGCCCCGAGGCAGAAAGAGTGGGCAGGGTGTAGGTCTTACAAGAACCAAGAAGGATGCTCTGAGGGTCCCACAGTGTCCACACTGGCTCACCAGACAGGGAGGACACAGAGGAGCGGAGGCCAAATCACACGCCGGGGGAGGCGGTGGCTGGGCACCGTGCAGGGCCTCAGCAGTAACAGCAGCTGACGTTCGTGCCAGGCACCTCTCGGAACACAGCTCATGGATCGTCTTCCCTCAGCCTCGCAGCGTCGCTGGAGTGCGACGCCTGGGTCCCGTCCATCATCCCGGGTTACGGATAGGAAACTAGACCCAGCGAGAGGAAGTCATTTCCCTGAAGTCCCGGGGAGAATGAGGGGTGGGAGCAGCCTGTGCGCTCGGACAATCTGACATCTCAGCCCCGCTCAGCGTTGCCAGCCCGGGGCTTCTGGAATGCGGCGCCGTGGCTGTCAGTGAGGTGGGCTGTGGAGAGCGTGGACAGCCTGACCACAATCATTCAGGCAGCAGGTGACAACAGCCCGAATCAGGGCACGGGGGTTGTGGGATGGATGGGGAAGAGCTGGGGCAGATGGGAAATCCTCGACCATAGAGCAAACCCGGTGACTGTCCGGAGAGAAATAAGACGAGAGAGTGGATCGGGTGGCCTGAGCTTCCAGCCTGAGTGACAAGGGTGGTGATGGGACCACTGATAGAAACCAAAACCCTCGAAAAACAGTCAGGCTTGAAAGTGCGTGTCGGAGGCCAAGGGAGGAGGACCCTGTGGGTCTGGGGTTGAGTCTGAAGAGGGGCCGAGGTGTTAGCAAGGCAGCAGGGCCAAGTTCATGAAAGTGCTGGAGCCGAGGTGACAGGCGGGAAGGAGGGACCTGAAATCCAAGCACTGAGAGCTGACAGCTCAGCATGAGTGACTGCTGTCCAAGGCAGAGGGAGGCAGCAGGAGAGGGTAAGACAGGTGCTCCTGAGAGAGAGGAGGGAACGGAAGGAGGGGAGGAGGGCCAGACTGGTCTCAGCAGAGCAGACACCATGCAGTGTTCTGTAAGCCAGGTGAGAAGTGCTTCTAAAGAGATGAGGACAAAGAAAGAACCCTGGGAATTAGTGGGAAGGACACCGCTAATAACCTGGGAGAAGTTTCGTGATTCAAAGAGAAAGGAAGTGTAAGTAAATGGGTAGGAAATCACACTATAGACAGACCAATGTGTGGCAGTGATGAAGTTGAGGGATGGGGAGGGGGAGGGGAGGAAGGGGGAAGGGGAAAGTGGGGGAGGGGGAGAGAGGGAGGGGGAGGAGGAGACAAACATGTGGAAGCAGCAGCAAGGACTTCCTGAATTTTTGCTCCTTAGGGACTTGATTTAAGATGAGACCTTGGAATCCCTGCTGATGAGAAGCAAGGATGAAGGTGGAAGATGGAGGATGGCAGAAAGAGAGGAAAACAGAAAAGGCTGGAAGCATAAGCCCCTGGAGGAGGAGAGATGGGGCAGCAGAACTAGGGTGGGGGCCACAGCAGCACGATTCGCAACAAAAAGGTGGAAACAACCCAAGTGTGCGTCAGTGGATGAACAGCTAAACGAGATGTGGGTCTCCATACAATGGGATATTATTCGGGCATAAAACGGCACAAAGCCCTGATAACGCGCTACAACAGAGACGGACCTTGAAAATGTGACGCTAAGTGAAAAAAGCCAGACACAAAGGCCACATGTCAAATAATCCGACTTGCGTGAAATGTCCAGGACAGGCAAATCTATAGAGACAGAAATTCGGTCAGTGTCTTGGGCTGGAGGGAGGAGGTGGCAGGGTCAGGGGGTGACAGGTAGACGGTAGAGGGCTACTTTTTGGGGAGATGACAATGTTCTACGACGACTGTGCTGATGATCACACAACTCTGTAAATATTCTGAAAACCACTGAATCCTATGCTTCAGTGGTATGTGGATTGTATCTCAATGAAGTCGTTATTAATAAAAAAAATCTCTGGAGCCATCCACATCTCCCACCTCCACTCACCCCCCACACGCATCCCCCCCAGGCAAGCGTTACCAGCAATACTTGCAATACCTTCCGCACGCAATCTTCCTCCACTGCCCACACCACAGGGCTCAAGCCGTGGTTCTCTTTTGCCTGGAGACTAATTTCCCCATTTGCCCTCCCTATGTTTCTTCTTCACCAGGGTCCAGAGTGATTCTTCCAGGAGAGAAGTCAGATGGCCTGTCCCACTTCACACCCTTATACAGCTTCCTGTCACCTGCAGGATAAAATCCCTGTCCTTCCTCCATGGCCCGGTCCAGCTTACTTCCCAGTACCAAGTCTCAGTCACTTTTAGGCGCTGTGCCTGTATTCCTGCCTCAGGACCTTTGCATGTGTCATTCCCTCTGCCTAGATGCTATTCTCCCCTATAGTCACATTGTTCACAATGTGTATCATTTTATTCAGGTCTCTACACAAGAGACCTTCCCCCCTTCAGGGAAGCCCCAGCTGACCACCCTACCTGTAACCATGCTCCCATTTCTCTTGATCTCTTCACCCATTTTATTTTTCTTTATTGCACCTATCACTGCCTGACCCTTTCCCTTGACTACACACACATACACACAAACACACACACACACACACACACACGAGCACATTGTTGATTCATCTCCCTCACTAAAATGTGGCCTCCATGAGCACAGGGATTTAGCCATATCACAGATGTATTCCTGGCACCTAGAAAATGCCTGGCACATAGGCGATACTCAATAAGCAACTGTTGAATGAATGAGTGATCCTCACTACAACCCCTTATTTAACGATGAGGACACGCTAGAGCTGAAAGGTGGGTCACATGACTAGTAAGCAGAAGGGGCTGGCCTGAAACCCTGAGCGGCAGGTTACAGTCTGGTTTGTCCCCTGGTCCCAGCTGGCACCACCGCTGGTCCCGCGAGCAGGTGAACAGCACCACAGGCAATGTGTTCGCAGCCATCAGAGAGGGCCACACCTCCACTCTGTTCATCGCTAATGTAAAATTCACAAACCATGGATATGTTGCAGTGAATACATACTCTGACCCAAAGATGGACACAGAGTGAAGAGGCCTGAAATCCCGTGTCTCCCACAAGCTTGCAGACCTTGGTCAAGTCCTTCAGCCTCCCAGGGTCACCCCTGCTTCCCACACCCCATGTCCAGAGACGAGCTCTGAACCTCTGAACTAAGCCACTTACAAAAACATGAGCACCTTAGCCAATCCGACTCAGGACATGCCTCCAGGAGGAGGGGACTCCAGGAGGAGGTGACCTGCGTCTAACTCACCGCTCAGAGGTATCTGGACGCCGACGTGAGCAACACTCCGTGATTAAGGGCAGAGCTGGGACACGAACACAAGCTACGTTCTCTATGCCTCAGAAATGACGAGTTGTTGTTGTTTTTTTTAAATGGGCTAAAATCACCAATAAGCTGGAACAATGAAGCGCTCTGAAGTTGAAAAATGCTTTGCTCAATGCTAATAATATTTTGGCAGTGACAGTTTTGAAGATCTATCACAGCTATTCTTTTCAGAAAAAGTAATAGCTCCTTTGAGGAAAAATTATATTCTCAAAATTAGAAGGCTTTTATAAAATAAATCCTGATTAAAGAGGTTACGTTTCAATGTAATCATGTAGTCCGTGTCTATGAACATGTGAGGCATGGGGCTTAGCACTGATGGGACAGAGAAATAAAGAGGAATAGAATGTAATGGTCGCTGCCCTCAGACCAGCCACAGTCTGATGTGGGAGGTAAAAACACACAAGGTGTGCTACAGGGAGAAGCCCAGGGAGGAGAGGCAAGAGATATGAGTCCCTATTACACATCTGTGCACCTTGTATAAAATTTCACCTTGCTCCATTCATTCATTTATTCATTCAGCAGATCTTTATTGAGCACCTACTATGTGCCAGGCATGGGACTAGAACAGACCAGGAGCTTGGTTCTCATATGATATTCCTAAGTCATGATGAGGGTTGCTGTAATCTTCCAGAGGCAAAGAAGCAGGCCCACACAGGTTGTATAACTCGCCCAAGGAGCCCTACTAGAAAAAGGTAAGGACATAGCAGGGTGTAGACTGTTGGCTCTAGATGCTGTGGTCATGTGGGATAGGTATTCAGGGCAGATGGGTAGGGGTCTAGATCACAGGCCTAATGGGTTGGGGTCTAGACTACAAGGCTGACTGGCACCTGGGGCTCATGTAACCTCAGGCAACAAGCAGGGTCTCCAGGAAGCCTGTTCTGGACCAGACAGTATGACATTGGAGCTGGATGGGAAACAAACAGGGAAAACAGCCCATGTTTAAGGTCTAATTGGTTGGGATTTATGATTGTAATCTGGGCATTCTACCTGCAGAGCCTATGCTCTTAAATACTATGTTATAATTTTAAAAATAAGAGACCCTTCTGACTCTGTCTCTCACATTAGTTTGCCACGAAACTTGTCTTTATTAATTCTCACATCCGGCCCAAACCCTATTCACCTCATCACGGCCAGCCAGTGTCACTGGGGAGATCACAGCTTCCTGGCCACCGAAAACCAAGTAGCTCCAACTATTTCCAAATACGGTGCTGTCCTTCAGAGTGTCTGGCAACTTCTAGCACCTTCCTTGCTTCTGTCCCTGTATGTGATCTCTTAGAGATGTCTCAGAGCTTCCAACGTAATCCATATCTCATCAACGTAAACCGGAGGCCGCCAGTGACTTGGACACACCCTGTTGCCAAAGTCAATAGTCTTACAGATCCTCCTGCAGTATTTGATGCTGTTGACAATACCCTTCTTTTTGAAAGGATTACAAGAAAGTTTCAAGAAAACTGTCAATCACACTTCAGAAAGATTTACCCCCCAAAATTGAAATTTTATTGGCCATAATCTATAACTCATCTTAGATTGTACACAAATGTATATGACATTTATTGATGTCTTACTACTGAAAAACTCATCTCCTGCTTCTTTGTAATAAAAATCAAAATGAAAGCTAAAGAAGATAATTTATTACTTAATCAACTCAACACCCAATATGCCATATTCATACATCTCTAGATTACCCATGCCCCCAAAAATTATATTTACATGGACATTTGACATAGAACCAAAAGCAAAATACCAAAATATTAGCAAATTTGGAGCTGATGCTTCTTTGCTGATAATATTTTCACTTACCAAGAAATGTTCTCTTCTCAAGAGAAATGAACATTCCATCAAGACAATAATGTCTCCCAAGAAGAGACTTTGGTGGTACTTTTGTTCTCTGGTGACAAGAACCTGGTTTGAATTCATGCATTCATCAAACGAAGTAATTTCTCATGGTTAAACAATCAGCACACAGCAGGATACATTTTTTAAAGGAAAGCACACTTCATACTCTTTCAGAGTTCTAATGCATGTATCTGGGGCTTCAGAGGTCAATTAATTGATGTAAATTAACCTGTAAATAGTTCTTCCACGAAGGAAATGTAGTTTTCCTATGTAAAAAACGTTTTTTGAGGATGTTCAGAGCTAAATTAAAGAAAACTCCTCATTTTAAAATACCAGTCTTTTTTTTTTTTTTTTTTTGACAAAATTGTGTAATATTTCTTAAGAAGAGACCTGTTTGGTATGAAAAAGTTATAAGAATGACATGCTCGTGGGTCACACATCTGTGCCAGGAAAGTACTCAGCAAGACGCTCAAGAGCATGGGCTTTGGAGGCAGGCAGAGGGCGAGGGATCAAATCCCGGCTCCGACAGTTAATGGCAGAGACCATGCAAGTGTTCACCCCATTTTCTCCTCGACCTAGTCAAAGCCTCCAGGGACTAAGGGACTGAATTCTGGCCAACGGCACATGGTGGGAGTGACAGAAGATGCTTCCAGGCACTGCTCTCAGAACATCGCATCCTCCAGCTCCCTGTCCCCTCAGCAATGACTATGAAGGCCACCTCTGGCCGGGAGCCCCTTTCCTGTACAAACAGACCTAGGTCCCTGAGTGACCACCTGGAGCGACGTGCCTTCCTCAGACTATGAAATGACAGAAAATAAACTTTTCTTGGGAGCCACCGAGGTTTGGCGATTGACATATTATTGCAGTACCGTCAAGTGTTACCCTAATATTCTTGGCCAAGCTACAAACTTCCCCGTCCCTCAGTTTTCTCATCTATGAAATAGGTATAATTAAGACTGCTGAACTCAGAGATTGTTCTAAGCGCAACCTTGGAAAGCACTTAGCACAGGCCTGGCATGTGGTAAACACTGAATAAACAGTAGCTGTGTGTGTGTGTGTGTGTGTGTGTGTGTGTGTGTGTGTGTGTGTATACGTGTGTGGTGCGCGCATGCGCTGATTGCAGGGAGCAGCTTATTGAGAGGCGGAGCTAGAAGCTAGAAGGGGGAGAGGCTTGTCCTACAGGGAATGAGAACCCAGAAGGTAGAACCCTGCTTAAGAGAACAGCAGGAAGAAGTCAGAAAGCAGACGAGCAAAGAGAGAGGGCGCCAGGGTACCCTTTCCTAAGTCTCTTCTAGCTGGGATTAGGATCGTTCTAGGGCATGAGGACGAATGGAGGCCATGGGGAAGGGAAGCGCACAGACCCAGCTCCGCGAAAGGCAAGGAAGGAAAGCTGCTGGGAGTCGGGGAGACCCCGACAGGGGCAGGACAGCGGAGAGACCCCAGCCCACGCGAGGCCACCTCAGGGAACAGAAGGCGAGTCGCTGCAGATTCAAGGACAACAGGAGAGACTGAGGTAGCCGCTATGGTTCTAAAAGAACTTCTCGGTGGACGGATGTTCTCACAAGTGGAAAACTCCAAGCAAACCACATGCCTTTCAAGCAGCTCGGAGAACTACGTGATGCAAATGTCAGTGCAGATTGTTTATATTATTTTTTAAAGTTGTTTAAACTGTGACCAATGCACAAAGGTATCTATATCTATAATAAAAATGTATATTGTTTCTTGAAAATTGGGAAGTTTTAAATGTGTGATATTCAGGAAAAATGGGCAACCATTAGAAATAGCTTATTAAACTATAATTTGCTATTATTTATAAATGTGTTATAAGATAGTTTTATTGTCCTTTTTTTTTTTTTTAAGATTTTATTTATTTATTTGACAGAGACAGCGAGAGAGGGAACACAAGCAGGGGGAGTGGGAGAGGAAGAAGCAGGCTTCCAGCGGAGGAGCCTGATGTGGGGCTCAGTCCCAGGGCCCTGGGATCACGCCCTGAGCTGAAGGCAGACGCTTAACAACTGAGCCACCCAGGTGCCCCAGATAGTTTTGTTGTTCTAATAGAAGAAAAAAGGTGATCATTTTGTAAATCAAGATCGATTTGCCTGCCATCTCTTGGGTTCCTGATGAGTTTACTGGCAATCACCAAACTGTCCCTGAGTCTAAGTAGAATTATCAAAATCCATATTCTTATAATGCAACTCTCTGGCCCTGATGCCAATTGAGAGTCAAAGTATTTTTTATTGTTATTGCTATATTAGAAGCCCAAGGAATATCCTGTATACCGTATGTGCCAACTAGCCAGGATGTGCTATTGACATGGAAGATGTTAAGCTGTCTTAGATGATAAAGGTGAAATCCTCCTCCCCACTACGAAGCAAAAAACAATTACTTATGCTTCTGAAAACTTCAAATCAATGGTTAAACCAAGACAGCGCAGAAATGCCTGAGAGTCAGCACAGTTACAAGTGTGTTAGGCATCCAGTCATTCCTGATTCTGTCGGTAGCTCTGTAGAAGGGGGGCACAGTATAAAGCTTCACATACTCTATATTTACACAAATGGGGTATTTTCGAAGAAGAAAAATAAAATTTTAGTAAAATATGAAATTAGATCCCTATCTCAAACAACATATACAAAAACAAAATTCATAAATTAAAGGCTGGCAAAAAAATTTTTAAATGCTTAGTGGAAAATGTAGGTTAATATCTTTTAGCTTTTTCAGGCAAATAAATATTTTCTTAAATGGGCTATAAAATGTAGTAACTAGAGAGGTAAAGTTCACAAAACATAATAAGAATGTCCATTCATCCAAAGACCCCTTAAAAGTGAAAAGACAACTTACGAACTTGGAGAAAATACTTGCAATTCATACAACTGACAAGTGGTTAGTATCAAAAAGAAACAAAGGACTCTTACTAACCAACAAGAACACACACACACACACACACACACACGCAGGAGCAAGAGATAGGAAAAAAAACAGTATTTTATAGAAAAGACACATATGGCTAATAAACACACGCAGAGGAGCTCAATGTCATGGCTGACCCACAAAATCTAGAAACCCTCATGAGACACCTTATTACACCCGTTCCATTAGCAAAAATTAAAACTTCTGACACAATAAAATATTGAAGGGGTTATGAGTTCATAAAACCAGTTATGCATCACATGTGGGAGTACCTATTAGTGCGACCACTTCGGAGGAGTCTGGCATGGCCTCCTATAAGTGATCAATTACACATCCTATGTTCCAGCAATTCCACTCCTAGGTGGATACCTAAACCAGTTTCTAATACATGCACGAAGAAGACACATACACAAATGCGTATGTGTCTTATGTACGCCCCCCCATGGGGGCGTAGATGAGTGGAATTTTATACAGCGTCCAAACAATATGGATCCATCTCATGAAAAAAGCAAGCTCCAGAGAATGACATGCACGACACTGTAACAGGATTCACACATGCTGCTGCTTTTATAAATTGAAAAGAATTAAAGCAAAACTGAATGCTTCTATAAAAACAGGTAAATATCAAAACTTTATAAAAAGGAAAACAAAGGGCTGATCAACTCAAGATTCAGAGGGACCAGGTGGGAAGGGGAGGTCAAGGGATGGGCTAATGAGGAGACTGTATGATTAGTTATGGAGTTGACCTTTCGGTTTTGATGTTGGTTTCACCGGTGATTGTTACATTATTAAAAGAGCTAAGTAAATATAGAAAAGCAGGCTAGGGACAAAATGAGCGAGTGTTACCAACCATGTGTTATAACCATTCCAATTCTGTGCACAGGAGTTCCTTTAATAAAATGGAGAAATGCCCTTTGAGAAGAAACTTGGGTAAAATATCAAACTGAAATCATTTCAGTCCAAACAGTGACAAGCTACGCCCACTGACCAGACTGAGACTATTTATAGAAGGTTCTTTATTTGTTCTGACATTACTTATAAAAGAGAAATTGAAAACATCTTAAAGATCCATCACTAGAGGAATGGTTTAAAACATGAGGCCATGTTCATATGCTTTCATTAATTCACCTTATCAACACCTTGAGTGAGCGCCCATGATTTGTCAGACCCTGCGGGATACTGCAATGAGCTAGACTGATTCAGGCCCCGCTCCCATGAGGTTAATGCTGGTGGAGAAAACAGGCAGGAATCAAAAGATCACACATGTAAATGCACACTGAAAACAGATGAAGGCTGTCAAGGGAAGGAACACACAGTTATGAAAGAGGAAAAGGGGGGGAGACTAGCTTGCAGCATTTAGTGAGACTTCCCGAGGACAGGAGGCATTTCACAGAGGTGTGAAACAAAAACCTGGGGGAGCTCCCCAGGCCAAAGGAAGGCAGGAGGAAGAGCCATCTAGGCACAAAGAAGAGTGGTGGGCCCCACAGCAGAAGGTGCTCGCTCGGGCTGTCAGGGACATGAAAGGCCACGGTGGTCAGGCCCAGAGCAAGGTGGGCAGTGGGGTGAGATGGGGCTGGAAAGGTGGGCGAGTGACAGATCACAGACCAAAGAGCAACGGGAAGAAGGGACTTAAGCAGGAGGACAACCACATCAGATCTGCATAGGAAAATGATCACCTGCCACCAGTGGAGAAGGGGGTGTTTGGGGACAAAAGCGGGGGCCCATTTTGGCACGATCACTCTGGTTCAGCATGCAGCACAGTCAGGACTGCATGGACAAGCAGTGGGAGGTGACCTCAGCAGCACAGACAAGGGGCAGAGGCAGCTAGCCTAGGGGTGGCGGCAGTAGGGCTGCAGAGAGCGTGCCGGATTTGAGAGGTCTCTAGGTGGTAAAATGGAGAACACTTGGGGATGGAAGGGGTGTGGACAGAGAGGGAGAGAGAGGCCCCTTGGCTGACTTGCAAATGTCTGGCTTATAGAAACAGAAGGAACACTGGAAGCTGAGCAGAGTGGGATGGGGACACAATGAGCTCGATTTTGCAAATGGCAGAGCTTAAGGTGGCCTGGGACATCCAAATGCGGATACCAAGTAAGCAGTGGGTCAGTGAGTTTGGAGGGAGTCTGACCTGGAGATACAAGTTTAGGAGACACACTATAAAATTGTTAAAATGAATGAGGCAAATCCATACATATTGACATGAAAGGTTGTCTACGATCTACTGGTAAATATACATGGAATAAAGCAAGTTATAGAACAGTATGTATACGATAATCACTTCTTTTAAAGAAGCATATAGAAAAATACATAATCATCTGATGTGCAAGAGAAAGACACACACACACACACACACACACACACACACACACACACACATCTGGAAAGAATCTACCAGATTATTAACCTACCCCCACGACTGATGCTTTGGGTTGGGAGAGATGAGTTAAGAGCTTTCACTTTTTTGTGTATAAACTTTTGCAGCACTGGGCCCTGTTTCTTATAATGAACACTTCATCACTCCAGCTGCCCCTTCACTCCATCCCTCTGCCCTTCCCCAACTCCTACCTCATTGTGAATCCCCACCCAGAGGCAGATGTTGGCAACAGAACAAGACAGAAAAGGAAAGGCGATGCCAGTTTTATATGCTATTTGATGGTGTTAAAAAAAAAAAAAAAAGGAGGAATTTGATGTTTACCTTTAAGCTGCATCAAAACAGCTGTATCGGAATGTTCACTGGTAAATGCCCTCCCTGCTCCTTGAGGGTTAACGATCAAGTTGGCTGAGCAGTAAGTCAATTAAGATGACTGCGGAACACATGTCTGGGGGCACTGGCTTGTGCTCTCCTACTGGTTACCCATTGGGCTCCAAGGATTCAAAAGGCTCATGTAATACCCACCAGTCCCCCATACTGATCAAGGAACGTTGAAGACCTCCCCCATTGCGGAGAACAATGTACCAAGAACTTGGCCTAATGAACATACACAAACAAAAGGAAATTAACATAAATGGGAAGATGAGGTGGCTTTACATAGCAACCTCACAGATTATCCTGGATTTTTCTTGTTACGGTGCATAATCACCCCGCACAGTCCCAGTCCACACACAGTACATATTTGCAGAACTGTTTCCGAAATGTCCAGACCCCTATTTGAGCAGCATATCATTATCCCAGAACAAAAATGGTGGACCGCTAAGACAGAAGCATCCTAATGTCAGAAAGCCAGCCAAGGAACAGGATGTCTATCCCCATGTGGATTTCCCTCTTCCATTCCCAGGCCTAGGAAGCACAGACTGAGAGAATCAAATGAGAGCTTAAAGTGGCCTTGTCTAGCAGCTGGACAATGTATCACTGAGCCCCCCCTTTACTTAGTAAGTGTGTCTTCTATAGAGAGATGTATTATAACTAATCTATGGAAATCATACCTGCAAGGCAGACGCAGGTGAAATTGCTCCCATCTTGCTTTTCATTTACATCCACACAGCTGGCGTTGTTCTGACAGGGCTTCCGCTGGCAGGCATCAAATTCTTCACAGAAGGTACCCACGTACTGCTCGTCACAACTACAGGAAAAAGTTGCCTAAAACACAAACATACGGTGTATGTTACACGAGTCCTCTAAGACGTATGCTTTGGCTGCGAGTCTCAAGGTTCAAAAGCACCGCTCCTTTTTGTAACTATACCAATACTGAATGCTTTAATCACATCATTTATATTTTGATCTGATTAAAATCGTAGCTTTGGGAGAAATGGTGTGTATTTCCTTATGGTTTAATCTCAAACATTTATTTTCCTCATTCTTTCTTTATTGATATTTACCCCAACCACTTTCCATCTTACTAAAATAAAAAGTGGAAAAGATAGCTGTGTTTTAAGCAAAAATGAAGTTTTGCTGACCTGCCACGGAAAGGACCGTTTTGCTAGAGCTGATATACTGTGCCGCAGCCACTAAAGGAGCTGTCACGCCGACCAACCAAGATCCTGCAACATCGATAGCACTTGTAACAAAGCCTCCTCAAATGTCCTGCTCTGACCACCTTCCAGAGCATCGACAGAATTTACTGAATCACCATGTAAATTAGCCTCAATGTCAATGTACAGCTATGCAGACGAATTGAGTGCAAGGGAAAATAAAAAGAGTAGAGTTCAAGTAAACGTCTTCTCTGGTTCATGGTATTCCTGTTCTCTCAATAAAAGACCATAACTCAGACCCAGAGCATTGCATTTGGTTGGAAGCTTCATTCCTGAGATAGTTGCCAAATCCAAATACAACTGAGCCTTTCTGTTCTTTCTCCCACCGTAATGCCTGAGGGTGGTGACTGGGGGGGGGGGGGGGGAGGCCACTAATCTGGTCCCAAACCCTGTGTGAAGCGTGAAGCAATGTAGGTTGATATCGCAGATCTTCATGAAGAGGGGCGTGGAGGAAGCAAAGGAGAAGGGCATAAACAAAACTTCACACTTAAAAAAATCAAAACAAAACAGAAGAATGCACGTTCTCAGCACTCCCCAAGCCTCCACATCAGGCAGGTGTTCAAATCCCTAAAGTCCAAAGCCCCACCCACAACTTCTCTTCAAACTACCCTTCCTCCCACTTCCCTCTCTCCAGCCCCAGTCCCCTGCCTCTAATCTCAGAGAGAGACTCTCCCCCTCTTTTCCAGATGTTGTTAACTCAAAATCCCCACTCAGGACCCTGACCCGTAAGCACAACATGTTGCCCTTCCTCCTGGAAGAGAAAAGCGTTCTCCATTCTTCTCTTTAAATTTTTTTTTTTTTGGTATCTCAATCAAGCTTAATAGTTCTTGTCCATTTCTTGATAAATGTACTACTGCATATTTAGATTTTTTGTAGCTATTGGTAATGAGCTACAAAATATTTTCCTCATCCTTTTCTTGTAATATCCATCATACTTGCTAGCGATTAGGACACGTGCATAAAATGCTAGAGTTCTATTACTGGTCATCACATTGAGCCCTCACTACAGGTCAGCGTTTTTACTTGATTCTCTTGAATTTTCTAGATAAAACAACCCTCGCCCCAAAACTGCATATCAATTGCAAATAAGGATAACATTCCCCCTCCCTTCTCCAGCCCTCATGGTTGCATTGCTTTTCTAGAGTAAGCTTGATTTCAAAGGGAGATCTGTAGAATTTATCACTAACTAGTAAGCTGGAGTGAGGACTGAATTTTATCAAATGCTGTTCTAGTTTCTTGGAAAACAATCTATTTCTTTCTGTCTTTGACCTAGCGATATGTGAATGTTTAGACGCCCTGTCCTCACTCAACCTTGCATTCCCGGAACACCCACAGAGGCATTATGCAAAATCGTATTATGGACGCATTCTATCTGTAGCTATACATCTATACTTGCCCCTTCCCCGACAAACAACTTTTCTAAGAAAAACTGTCCCTTGCACATGAGATCATAGTTTATACCATGATGCCCCTTGCCAAAAGTGACTAAACCAGGAGTAGATGGACCCCTGACCTCAGCATCCAAGCAAGGACCCGTCAAACTCTACCTTGAGCTCTACCAAACTGCCAGATTTTGTGCGTTTCTTCAGTTAACTGAATATGTTTTGTTTTGTTAAGGGAACGGGAGAAACCCTCATAATCTGCATAATCAATTCTTCTTAAGCGTGTTCTTCAATTCTTCATTTATAGCTCATCTTATTCTTCAATGATATCTTAGAAACTCAAACAAGTGGAATAAAAGCAATGGCTTTTCTTAAGTTTGAGTTAAATTTTCTGCCTTCTATTTCCATCCTCTCTCGCACCTCTTTGTGGCAAACGGAAATTCCCTCTGCCTGCTAGCAATAGCTGACTCCCTATCTGCTTTTTCATGATACTGTGAGGGTTTTTTTGTTTTTTTTTTTTCCCTTTGTGTGTGTTTGCAGGGACCTTGTAGTTCAAAGCTGGGAGAAGCTGCATCAAGGCTATTAGAAAAAGAGCCTTTTAAATAGGAAACTCTTTCTCTAGAATTATCTTTTAAGGAAAATCTCGCCCTTGTTGAAATGTGCAACAGAGCACACCTTTGATATTTGCAAGGACGTGTCTGGAGCCCTTTGTGCATCTGCAGATTTGTGACTGCTTTTGAAATGTAAACACTGCCTGCAGGGTACATACAATTCCAAAATGGGCCTCAGCATCATAATAAATTACTGTGTCATTATTTGCGGCAGCTGTCCTCTGAAATTTACTTGGTTTGTATCCAGCAATGCCTATTGCAGATCAATTTCTTTGGCATTTGGGGAATACATTTTGCATATAATTCATCTGTTATGTCTCATGGAAAATATGTTGCTTGTGGAAATAAATTATTAAAAACCCCAAATCAAATATCTTCAAGTTAGCTTTGATTGAATTTAAAACTAAAACAGAAGCCACACATTTTGTTTTGCTTTGTTTTAAGCCGGAAGGTTGAAAGAAACTTTAAGAAACTGTTGAAACAATTGTTTTTGACCAAGCAAAACACTGAATTGATTCTTAAACTTCGATTGATGGATAAGGAAGAAGATTAACAAATGTTTGCATACCCATGACCATAAAATTCTAGTTAAGTTTTTATGTATTCTGTATCATATGGTCCATAAAGTTAGATTTCCTCCTAAGTCTATTTTCTAAGAACAAGAGCTTTCCTACAATATTAAGATGTTTGTTTTAATAGTTTCAAGAAGCGATTTGTAAGAGCCATGAATATTTACCAGGAAGCTATGTTGTTAGCATCTTTGTTGAGGAAAACTGTGATCACTGGAAGTTGTAAACTGTTGTATCAACCTTAAGAAGTTTAACCCAGCACTAATCTAGGTCCAATTGACTTAACCAGCATAAAAGACAAAACGGATTTACTTAAAATCAGTAGCTTAGAGGGGTGCTTGGGTGGCCCAGTTGGTTGAGTGTCTGACTCTTGATTTTTGGCTCAGGCCCTGATCTCAGTGATGTAGATTTGGAATATAGGTGAAGTTCAGTGGGGTGGAATCTGGACCAAGAAAGATTTCTTGAGACGTCTTTGGTGCGAAATGGTGGTTTATTAAAGCAGGGGGGCAGGACCCGTGGGCAGAAAGAGCTGCTATTCCGGGGTTGTGAGGGGTGGCTGATTATATACCCAGGGGTTGGGGGAGGTAAGGAAAAAGGGAGGGTTCAAGAGAGTACTTTCATATGTTAAAGAAGACTCACTGGATACTAGAGTCCTTGCTATTGTCAAGTTAAGGTTGTTTACCCCTCTAACCCCTCTAGTAAGGCATTCACATGAAGATAGTTGGGAACTTCCTGGAGGCTGCAGATTATAAGGACATTTAATTGTATCTACATTCCCTTCTGGAAGCTAGGTTATTGATAGAAATGCTTTTGTTCTTGTAGACTGCCAAAACATTTGTAAACTGAGGGAGACTCAAGTCTTGCAGGATTATGGTCTCTATAGGTTAACTATTTCTTTTTCCTTTAGGGCAGCCAGGGGTGCCTGAGGAGGGTCACATTCACCCCATGGGGGGCGGGGGGTTGAGGGGTGTCAGTTTCTGCTTTGTCCTCAGCTTGCCTTCTGTTCCCTCATCACCAGGGTCTACAGATCAAGCCCACATCAGGCTCCCCGCTCAGCACACAGTTGGCTCTGCCCCTCCCTGCGCCCTCCCCCCCCCCCCGCCCCGTGCTTGCGTGCGCACTCTCTCTTTAAAATAAATAAACAAATCTTAAAAATAGAATTAGTAGCTTAGCTAAATTACAGAAAGATATTTCCTTGCAAAATTATTGTATATTTACACGTAAAAGTATTTTTTAAGTAAGATGAAAAGTGACCCTCAGAGATTAATCTTAAAACCCAATGCAGAATCTCAATTTTCCCCAACAGCTTGACGTCAAATATTCCATTTGTACATTAATGGAACTTTCTCAGTGGTAGGAAGCTCCCTTTGAAAAGCTGCAGGTTTTAAAAGTTTCAGTCACACCTGCATTCATTTGTTCACCCATATGACAAATATTGACTGAACACCTACTGTGTGCCAGGCACGGTTCTAGGACCTGGAAACACAAAAATGAACAAGCCTGTCTCTTAGGAATGCTAATTTAGGGTAGGTGGCTGACGGTAAATGAAATGAATAGGTAAACAGTGGAGTAAATGAGGGGATGAATGCCATGGGGAAAAAGAAATTCGGGAGGGGAAAAACAGGGGCCCCATGAGAAACAAGCCCATTAACCCTCCTATTGTGTTTACTGTAAGGATGCTGGTGAGAACATTCTATGCCACACATTTTGTGCCTCCTTTATAAAGTCCTCCCCAAGAAAAGTCACTCAGTTAAGTGCCAGTAAAAGTTCTGCTAGTGGTGAGAGCTGATGTTTTGTCCTCGTGAACAATGCAGATCATGTGACTGCCCTTTTTTTTTTTCTCCTTTTTGATTTGCTCAGTGTCTACTGGAGTTCAACTTCAACAGCGACCTCGAGCTCTGTGACCTCGATGGCTGTGTCCTCTTCCCAGCTTGGATGTTGCATCCTAATTTCTCTCTTCTCTGACTGTGACTTATGTTTTTGTACTTTTTAATATTTCAATACTTTATGAAATATGGAGTCAAATGTGTGATAAGTAAGTCCAAATTCCCCAGCACGGCACACAAGGCCCTTGACAATCTGGCCCATCTCACTTTTTCTGTTTCATTCTCTGCACCTGTCGCTTCTCAGTAAAGCCTAATGGTCACGAACAGATCATCCCACTGAGACACGTTTTCTGAGGAGCTTTATTTCTCTTTTTCAGGGTCAGAATTCATCCATTCTATCTTACTCTCTCCCTTAAACAAAGTATACAGAAAATACATTTATCTCTGGTTGGTGTCCCTGTGACATCAGCATGAACATAAAAGCCCCAGCTGACTGGACACTGACTCTCGTTGTTTATAGAGCTTGCTGACGTTGAATTATCTCATTAATCTTCCCCACATCTGTCAGGTGGCTGTTATCACATCCATTTTAGGAATTGAGAACAGACTCAACAGGGAGGTCAGATACATTTTGGAAGCTGTCCCAGTCAGCAAGGACAAGGTCAAGGCTTAAATCTGGATCATCGATTCTAAACCCTTCCCACGCAGAGCTGAATATTGTCCTACCGTCACCACATTGGTCTGTGTGCCAAAGACGCACGTGGGGCGCCCTTCACCCCGACTGTAAAACAACCCCAACAACTGCAGTATGTTGGCTCTTGCTGCAGACCGTGTGGTTCGTCTCCCTCCTCTCTTGCTGTCTGGCTGCCTTCCTTACCGGCATCGCCGACTATCCTTTTGGTTCATTGATTCTAATTTCTTTTAGTCTTAAGAACAATACCAAATGTAGTCAAGTAAGGTTTCAAAATAGAGTAAAAATATCCTTCCTGAGGGTTGAAAGTAGCCCCTGTACATGAAGTGCCTAATCGCCCCTGAACAGACTTGAAAACTTGGAATGGACGATTTTCCACCGGGACTGGAGGTCCTTAATGCCCGGGACTTTAGTTACGCGTACATAATAGATGCTCGGGTGTTCGTTGAATTCAGCTGACTTCACAAGGGGCGGCTTGAAGGCAAGGGGTCCAAGGTGAGCCCGGTGCAGGTAAGGGCTCCTCTTCCCCTACTTCCCGGTCTATCCCTGAGGAACTCGTGTTTCGCTAAGACAGCCTCACAGTGACTTACACATTCTTCATCATATTCTTACTAAAGGGGATACTGGAACAGAATTTGGAGGGCAATTCCCAAGCCCAAAGGTGAGTAACAGGTCCCTAAACCTCTGAAAAGAGAAAGGAGATTATCTGAGCCGCTCCTGGCTAAAGGACTCTCGGGCCAATTTCCGTTTCCACCAGGGGCCAGCCCGGTTCCAAAGGACATCTGGGCTATTCGTAGCTCACCATATGAACATCTGCAAGGTCAAACTCCAGCTAATGAATTGATAATTGCTAGAGATAGGTGACACAGACATGGTGGTTTGCCAAATTACTCTCACTTTGATATATGCTTGAAATTTTCCGCAGTAAGAAAGTCTGTTGTTTTTATTTTAAGCGTCTGGCTAAGTCCCAAGGAAGGAAAGATAAGACTTTGAAAAATGAGAATCGCACTCAGCATCCTGTGTCCAGCTCCTCCCTGTGGAATCTGCTATTGCTTTTATGGCAGGGATGTTGCAGAGAACCTTGTGTGCACGTCACTGAGCCTCCCTCAATGTGAAGTCCCACGCCAGAAACTTCTTTCATATCCCAGTGCCAGGAAAAGCCCTGCTTGCCCTAGAGGACTGACTGCTTGCTTTCTCCGGTGGACAACACAAATCATGTAACTGAGCATAGTTCCCTCTAAACAGCAGAGTCTTCGTGAAGCTCAGCCATTTCTGTGCCAGGGGAAGGCTTGGCTGCCTCTCAGCTTCCCCAGCACGCCGAGGTCACAAGCAGGGCACACGCAGCCCAGATCTCAGAGGAGAGCAATTCCTGCTTACAGAGCCTATGGGGAAAAGTTCAGGAGTCTTCTCTAAGCGAGTTCTCTAGATACCAGCAGGGTCAAGACATAGAGTCTATTGCCCAGCAATCGAAAGTTCTGGAATCTTTTTGCTCTTTGTTAATGGGGGAGCTCCAAGTGCAGCTGTTCATGAAGACAATTGTCCAAGTAGGGGCTTTCTGCAGACACTTTTGCTGAGAGTTACATTGTCTTAAGTGGACTTTAGGAAAAGAAGGCAGTGAGTCCCCATTGTCTCATGTAACAAAGCAGGATCACTCAGATTCCAGCCTGAGCTGTCCCATCACCCCAAAACGCACTGACTCTGAATCTGTGGAGATGGGAAGCGACAGAAGCCTCATCTGGGCAATCCTCAGCCAAGGACCTATTATTCCAGCTCCTAGGAGCCTGGCTGGGTGGTCCTTTAGGTCTGAAATCTCACAGCTGATGTTAGGAGTTAGTTGCACAGGTAGGTAGTCAGGGCCACCTGTATTGTAGCTTAGACAGGACCACACTGACTTCTGCAAAATGTCCTAAAATAAGGCAATTAACCACAAAGCATTTGTTAATATCACAGGCAAGGGGCATTTAAGACATAAGCTCCCAGATGTCAGCAAAAAAAGTCCATCAGCTCAGAGACATGAACCTAATAGGTCGACAGATACGTGCCCAAAGCCCTGATTGGCACGACTCAGCACACCCTGACTGCTGAACAGAGTTCCGCAAAAGAGCTCCTAAAAACCCCTAAACTTAGAAACTCGGGGGGCAACTGTCTCGGAACCCCCCCTCCCTCTCGGGGAGCTTTCTACTCATGCTCAATAAACTTGGCTTTGCTGCCCACCACTCTTCATCTGGTCTACGTCTTCATTCTTCGAAGTGGCGTAACCAAGAACCGCAGGCACGAAGGGGACAAAAACCCTGTAACACTGACAGACACTAAAACCTAGATAAAAAGCAGTCATCACAGCACACGTGTTCGTTTGATTCAGCACAGGTGAGCTATAACTAATGGGTCAGAAGACCAATCTAGCATGGTCTTTAAGACAGGTAGAATTTAGCCTTTTACTAAGAACATAGATTTGGTAATTCAAAAATGGTTGTTTGGATATAAAATTTAAGAGAGTAGCTGAGAATTCTTATTATGATGTGAAAATCCCTACACATGCCTCTTCCTGAGCCCAGGCCACACAGGGACCCCTGGAGCCCAACCACAGAGACAAAGTTTTGCCCCCTGCTGGGAACACAGTAAATGACCTCAAAGGAAAACTCATTATGAATTACATTTTTTAAATTCTTGTCTGTTGGCTGGGTCTTACTGTTCATTCACTACACATGGAATTTAAACAACAAGCTCGCATTGCTTATAGCTCAAAATCTTATTTCCCATTAACCTTAAACACACTATCCCTCTTCTAGTTGGATTCATTAATTGCAAACATAGCAGCTTATTTAAAAAAAAAAAAAAAAACAGAGGCTTAGAAAACATGCAGATCATCTGAACATGAAATTCAAAACTTGACATTCATGAATTCCTAGAATTCATTTCTTTGGCTTAAATGTTAAATTCTGAAAAATAGGAGCAATAAGAAATGAGCCCTGGTCTTTCCTTCCAAAGGACACTGAAGTTTACTCTATTCCTCAAGGGAGGAGAAAGTAAATGTCGTTCAGGAAATTTTGTAATAGGCTTTCTCTCTCAAAGTGGATATATGGATTGGCAGAATGGAGACATTCAAAAGTAGTTTCTAACCATATCCTGGCAACTTTTGTGTTCTCAGCATGCTGAGCACGGCCATAATTAGGCATAAGATTTCCATGTAATCAGCCTGGATCTTCAGTTCACCAGTATCTGTGTATTTATTTGATAAAAAGTGCTAATCCATTAGCAAAAGTAAAGTTTGACTTTAAAAAAAAATGAATGTCACTGAAAATTCATCTTTTATTGAATTTCCCTAATAAAAAAACCAACCTGATCCAATAAGTAAATGACGTACCATTCTAATTTCTTATTTTAAAATTCCATTTAGTCTCCTACTTATTTCCTTTGCTACATGAAAAGAAAATGGTAAAGAAAAAGCTTTAATAAAATGGACACTTTGATGTATAAATTATTGATGAGAGACTCACTGAAGAATAAAGACCTTTCCTACCATCTTCCTCAAGCTACCTCAGATGAAAAACCCACTGTAAGTTACATTTTTTTAAAGATTTTATTTATTTATTTGAGAGAGACAGATAGTGAGAGGGAGCACGGGCAGGGAGGAGAGGGAGAAGCAGGCTCCCCACTGAGCAAGGAGCACGACCTGGGGCTCGATCCCAGGACGCCAGGATCATGACTTGAGCTAAAGGTAGACGCTTAACCAACTGAGCCACCCAGGCGTCCCTTGAGTTACATTTTTAAGCATAAAGCAAAGATAACGAACCAGTGGTAAATTCTTCTAAAGATGGGAAGCCAGTGGGGACGGGGAAGGTACCCAACCACCATTTATTGAAGAAAGGCCCCGCCATATGCTAAGTACTATTCTGAAGATCCGCTTAATCCTCCCAACAGTCTTGCAAGATCAGAATGATTTTTCTATTTCACCAAGGAAGAAACAGTTCAGAGACTTTAAGTAGCTTGCTCAAGGTCACACAGCTAGTCAGAAACAGTGGGAGATGGATTTAGTCTCCTTGCAAAGACATTTCTTACAATTTAAGATATTCGGAAATGCAAGGAATTGAGTTGCAAAGTAGGAGGGGTGGGGTTCGAACACCATTCTGAGAAGGGGGATAATGGAAGCATTCATGCGCTGATTTGGAATTTGAAGGGGCTGGCTTCCAAAGGCCTCTTGAAATCTTAGATCTGAGGCACCTCAGTTTCAGTCCCATGGAGGCTACAAGTCCCCACTACCCCTCTCCTCCTGCAACTGACTGCATGCCTCCCTGGGCTGCAAACAAACCCCTCGAGGGTTTCTTTCCTACTTTCACCGCATCCCTGTGCTCAGGCTGCCATAACAGAGGACCACAGACTGGGAGGCTCGAACAACAGAAGTCTACTCTCTCACACTCTAAACACCGGGAAAATCAAAACTCAGGTGTCAGCAGGGTTGGTTTCTTTGGAGGCCCCTCTCCCTGCTCATGGATGGCTACCTCCTCCCTATGTCTCCACAAACCTTTTCCTTAGTGATGGTCTGTGTCCTACTCTCTTCTTCTTGTAAGGACGCCAATCAACTTGGATGAGGGCCCCACCCATATGACCTTGTCTCACCTTGACTATCTCTTTTTTTTTAAGATTTTATTTATTTATTTATTTATTTATTTATTTATTTATTTAGAGGGGGCACAAGCAGGGGAAAAGGGTAAAGAGAGGGAGATCATCTCAAGCAGACTCCATACTGAGCACAGAGCCCCATGTAGGGCTTGATCTCATGACCCTGAGATCATGACCTGAGCCGAAATCAAGAGTCGGGCACTTAACCGACTGAGCCACCCAGGTGCCCCTTGATTGTCTCTTTAAAGGCCCAATCTCCCAATACAGTCCTATTCTTAGGTCATAGGGGTGAGGGCGTCAACATGTGAGTTGTGCCAAATCAGCCCAGAACAGATCTGCACCCTCTCTGGTTTATTCCTCCAACTATTTTCGGAGCAATCTTCCTCAAATGCTGCTTTTAGTCCTTCACAAACATTTGATGCTTTTGTAAGGAAGTCATGATCCTACGGGATACTTTGAACAACAGCCTTCTGGAGAGGTTGGCAATATACTTACAGAGACGTTTAAGACACAGTTCATGTGCTCCAGGAACTGACAAGCTAGTTAGAGAAATATGTCTATGTCACTGTCATCACCACTACCATCTTCATCGTCTACATTTATTGAACACTCAGTACTTGCTCTTAGAAGGGCTTTGCAAAATGCAGTTATCCTCATTGTTACTGCTATCCCAGTGTCATATTTGAGGAAACTGAGGCACAGAGAGGATGAGTAAATTGACCAAGGTCTGCTGGCTAATAAGTGGAAGAGTTGAAATGTGAGCCTAGATAATCTGATTCTAGCATCTTCCCTCTGTTAAAAGAAACGGCATTAACAGTAAACCACAGTGCTCAGATAGCTGGGGAGCCCACACAGGAGCTGGCTGCACGTGGCCCACGTTAAAGGTACAATACTTACTCCCTTAGACAGAACTCCCAGCTCCCTGCCCTGACTGTTTCAAACACTGACTGCTCTGGGTCTCTCCTTAGGTCAGTCCTGAGTGGCAGGTTTTGTCCTTTTAGGGATGAGCCATTGAGGACTCAAGACCCTTGTCATCCTCTGACACCCAAAATCTGGAGATGGGGAGACAGGCCACCTGCTGTGTGATGTCCATCTTAATGACAGGTGTCCTGCCAGACACACTCCTTTCTTCTCTCCTTCCCCTTCCCTGTTTCCCTGTTCCTCCTCATGCCCATTGGAGAGGGTGAGGAGTCATGGGCCACGGCTAACCAAAGGGTGTGTGCCCCACTTCCAGTCTTCAGTGGTGTGAGGGTCTTCCTCTGTACAAGTACAACTAACCTAGCTTGATGTTCCCGTCGGACCTATAATTCTTCTTTGCCTCCATCTTCACATCTGTCTTCCTCCTCTATGGGTTGTTTTGTAGTTTCTATGGGTTGTTTTGTAGTTTCTGTACTTTTGTGGATAGGCTCAAATCCAATCCAAGAGAGAGAAGGGGAACAAATAAGCAAAACCCAGAAGAGAAGGCCTAAGGGATCAGTTCAGCCCTCATTATGGGAGGGAAAGGTATTTTTCAGCCCCTTGTTCTCCTATCGAAGTAAGAATGTTTCATAGGTGAAATAAGATCGGGTATCATAACCTAAACTCCCAAAGATGTGTCTTGATTATATGATCCCTGAGACCATAGAATTTGACTAAAAACGTTCCCTCAGTATTTTAGTATTTTATTCAGAGTCCCTGATCTAACAAATGCATTTCTTACTTTATTGAATTTACAGGCACCCAAAGTGAAGTAAAACCAGCAAAGGTGGGAAGGTCCTATCATTCATTTTAATTAAATCTTATCTCATTAAACATTTGCTGCTTTCATCATTTTCATCCTGGACAAAAGGCAGGTTATATCTAATAACTGTGTTTCTCCAAGATAATTAGAAAAGAATCATTCTAATAACTTCCAGGAAAAGCTCATCAAACTATCTAACTCAGGGTGCCGAAAGAATTACTGAAGTTCAGAGGCATGACGAATCTTGCTTGCTTTCAAACTATTTTTACTAATCTACAGTATTCACACGAAATGATCCCTTCCATTGGAATAGTTTAATCCCCCAAGTCCAAGTAAGAAAGAAAAGTCTGCACACAGATTTTGAATATAGGAACATGAACATTGCTCATATCTTCCATTCAAAATTTCTTGGTCAATATATCATATTTTAACCATTTTGACTCTGGTAGTTTCTTTTCTATTGTACGTACGACTCTTAGAATAGGATACTGGATTTTGATTCTTTCTTAGGAAAAAAAGAAAATGCATACTTAACTCCCTGGAGCCTCAGGATCCCCATCATCAGATGGGGTGATGAAATGTCCATGTCAAAGGACTGTGGGGTACGGAAGTCCTTAGGCTAAGCATAGATCCATATAAGTGCTGGAAAAAAACCATTAAGTTCTTGGGCACCTGGGTGGCTCAGTAGGTTAAGTGTCTGCCTTCAGCTCAGGTCATGATCCCCGGGGTCCTGGGATTGAGTCCTGCATCGGGCTCCCTGCTCAGTGGGGAGTCTGCCCTTCCCTCCTGCTTGTGCTCTTTCTCTCTCTCTCTCAAATAAATAATTAAAGTCTTAACAACAACATTAACTTCTCTTCCTCTTTCATGTGCATAGGCTCTGACACAGGCCGATACATCTTATCATGAGGCTGCCATACATGACAGTCCCCAATGTGGGAATCAATCTCAAATAATTTTCCTAATTATAATTTTTAGATGCTCATGTTGGAAAGGGAGGAAAAAAAAAAAACCACCCTATCAGCTGGCCCAAATTCCTATCTTCTCTGGGGGACGCATACACGGGCTTTTGCTAAGGAATGGGGCTCCAAGTCATTCATGTCATCAGATGAGTGCTGCTAGAGCTACTCAGGCCCCCCTAAAATAAAAGCAGTTTTGTGTATTTAGCATAACATCTGTCTCGGACGATGGGCTCAAACGACACCAGCCTCCCCTGTGTCTAAACCGGGGAAAAATGAAAACCAAACACAGGGCTCAGATTTGCTAACAAATCTCACCTCCCCAAACCCAGCTCCTTGTTCTCATATCCAACACCTAGAATTATCTACTATTCTCTCCTCTACTAAAACCAACCCCTCAGGAAACTAAGTTACTCCAGTTTTAACGACAGAGAAAACCTTAGTGTGATACCATTTTAGGGAAATTTGCATTTAAATAGGAAATCAGGCCTTCATTACACAGGAATTAAGCTCAAATAACAGGTTTCCAGGCATCCCTCCAGGCTGGTGTGTCAAGAAAATTGGGGCTGAAAGGACCTCCCTAGACATCCTTGATGCGCACACGCCCTCATTCCCGCCCCAGCCCACTGCCTTCTGCCCAACAGCACGGGCACCTACACTGAACCAATGTCAAATTACTTTTATTTATTAAAAGCATTTTTTTGAAAAATCAAGAATTTTTGGTTCAGAAGTAAAGACCTTTGTAGTAAAAATTTTAAGATAATTTTTTCTCTTCTCACTACTGCTGGCTGATAACTATGGTTTTTATTTTTTAGACGACCCTTTTAACAAGGTTCTCTTCGGGGAACAATTACATATTCATGAGTATTTCTGGCTTAAAGTGATATTTGTCAACAATTTCATTTTTTTAACTGCAAAATTAGAAATACATGTAGCTAAGCCACACTTCAAAAATGATGGGTAAGAAGTAGGGCAAACAGCCAATCGCACATTTATCAGTGGCCAACGGCACCAACTCTTATGACAGCACAAGTCTTAAAAACAAAGCAGAACCCCCCAAAAATGCTAGTGTATAGAGTACATGCTGGTGACTTGGATTCAGAAATTCTAGCATCAACTTTTTCCCAACAATTATCCTTCAATATTGGAACTCTGAGAAGGAAGTCAAACATGAGTCTAGCCCCAGATGATTTCCACTACCATCAATTAAAATCCATTGTGCCGGCCAGAAGCGTTCCTGGGTAGTTCAAAAGAGGATGAGTGGAAGCAGAAACTTCCAAGGATAACAGGGTTGGAGCACCAGGTGCCACGAGGGCCACAGGAAGGTGGCTGGTCATGCAGATAACAAATGCCATTTTTACTGGCTGGGGATCATAGGCGCCATCTTTTATTCGTGGACTTTACAAAACGCTTCCACGTAAGTGATCTCATGTCAGATTCCACTAGGATGCTTTCCAGCACCTATATGGAATCTGTGCTAAGCCCTGGTCTTGCATGTGCCTCGGCTCTGTGATGTGAACACTGTCTGTGGCTCTGCGATGTGGACACTGTCATCATTCCCATCATTGGGATAAGGCCCATCTCCTTAATGGCCTCCCGGCTCCCTGTTCAAACCCTGGCTTTCACAGGTGCTAGTTGCACATCGTTGTGATTATAAGGCTCTGGGGAATTAAGCAAGTCAGTATCAGTAAGTACCAGAGTCAGACCTTGACCTCTGATCTGCCTCCACGTCCACCGGCTGCCACAGAGCCATGAAGCCTCATACTTCATCAGCACGGTCTGTACCAATGTGGAAGTCCACACTGACATTGTCTGGACCAAGCACAGGGACTGCTCTCCTCAAACACATGGGTATTTGCTGTCGCCTTGAATTCTCTCTCCAGCGAGGTGACAAAACTGATACCTTCACACGCTCCTACTGATGGAAACGAAGCTGAATGTTAGTCCCTTTGGAAGTACGATGACGTTTTGAAATTTCAGCCCTTACTGAAATCATGTAAGCTCATCCCCAAGAGTCTCTACATCCGCATGCAAAAAGTTGGGTGAAGAAAATGTCCACGTCGCAGGGCCGTGGTAAGTGGAAGATCCTTTCTACCAGGATACAGCCATACAACTGATGTCTCCAACCTGAGGAATTTCAACCAAGCTGCATCTAATGGAATGTATTCGATTAAACTATAAAATGAATTGTTCTTTCGGTAGAAAACGGAGGTATGATATTATACTAATCTAAATATGGAAGCCCATACTTCTTCTATTTGTATTTATTTTGGCAACCTGAAAGAGCCCTGGAGGCAAAGGTCAAACCTGGCAGCTGCTTCTGACTTTACATATCACAACATAGTACCTTTTTTTTTAATCCCCCAAATCTTCCATGTGTAAAGAAACCCCCAAAATAGAGCAGCAAGCTTTGGTTGAAAAATCAACAAGAATAATTCAAGCTCGGAGAGAAGTGATCTGATTCCAATAGAGTTCCCACAGTCTGTGACCTTGGCCCGGGCGGGGGGGGGGGGGGGGGCAGACTCTCCCTCAACCTAATCCAAGTTCAAGCCAACCACGACCTTTGGCACTCATCTTGCTGAAGGCTCTTTTTCCATTCCAGACGCCTACAGACTTCCTCAGCAGGTAGCTGCCTCGTCACTTCGACAGGGTGTTTTCATGACATGTAACTCGTCCTTCCCATATTTCAGTTTCTACTGAACTTTAATGTACCTTGTGTTGCTTGATTTCTATGACTTTATTTGCCTCTCTGTCACCGACACCATTTGATGGTGATTACCTATGGTACTTTGCTCACAGCTCTTCAATACATACCACATTAAACCAAGACCAGACAATGACAAAGAAAAAGAACATAGGTAAAATGTGATGAAGAAAGCATGTAAAGAAATGAAAAAAAAAAAAGAAAAAAGAAAAACCAAAATCATTCTAGTGATGTTAGGAAAGAAAGCAACTATTAACTACAATGAAGAGAGAAAAAGCAAAATTTTTTAAGTTTTTCTATAGATGCAGAGCTAAACACACGTGAGTCATTATTTATGGAACGTATAAACGGTACTCTGGAAGCTGCTACCAGCATTTCTTGTGCTCACGTGCTTCATCTTCCCACTGTTTCCTGCCAAAATGTTATGACTGCAAAAACAAGATGTATAAATGACGGTTCTGGTGTCCTACATAATTAATGACCTTTATATTCTGGAAAACTCTGGAACATTCTACATTTGCCAGGGCCTCTCGGCATTCCCGGAAGCCTGTCACACCAGCATCCTCTGCTCCCTTCCCTCCACACTTAAGCCCTAAATGAGATCTCCCTGAATATATCACAGAGTCACCTCTGTCTAACGTTAAGACACAGCTTGAATTTTCTGCCCAGAATCGTGTGGAAACCAAGTACAGTCGTATAGAGGAGGGTCCTTGCCTTTATGGTGATGGCCCCTGGGGGCCTGTCATAATGTCTTTCCGTATGTATATCCATTACTAAGCACTTGCTGGGTTCCAGGGAGAGCTTTCTCCTTCCCTTCTGAAGCCAGCTCCTCTGCCCCTTATTGACTTGGAAATGTCCGGTTTAACTTCAGAATTATTAAGCTAGAAATTCTCCTCCGGTGTGACCGTGGGAAAGACTAATGTTGGTGGCTCAATTCAATGCCGATCTTGGCCTCCAATGTCCATTACGGGAATGGAAGTTGAGTACAGAATGAGTTCACTGTTGCTGAGTAACAGACATGCAGGTTTGGGGTTATTCTTGGGGTTATTCTTAGAGGACAAGGAAAAGGCAGTCTGCAAGAAGAAACCCACGTGATGGCTCATGACAGTCCGACAGGTGTTGGGGTGATTCCTGTCCTGTCCCTTTGTCATGGAGGTGGTAGCTTCCTGGCCAATTGCCAGTCAAGGCAGTATCAGAGGACCATCACTTCTAAACCTCTTTACCTTACACTCCCTGGAATAAACCAGGCTGGCAAAGGATACCCCGGGATTGAGCAGGTAACCCAGACCTGATTCTGCCCTGAACAGAATTCCCATACGACCCAGAGACTCAGAGACTCAGGTAGACACTGAAAAGAACTGAAAACAGAGACTCAAATATTCATGCACATGTGTTCTTAGCTGCACTATCACAATGGCCAAAAACTGAAAACAAACCGAATGTCCACCAACAGTAAACAGGTAAACAAATTGTGGCACGGCCGTACAATGGAATATTATTCAACCACGAAAGTAAGGAAGTACGGACATGGGGAACGACACAGATGAACTGGAAGACATTATGCTGAGCAAAAGAAGCCCGTCCTCAAAGGTCACAGACTGTATGATTATGTTTATATGAAATATCAAGAATAGGTTAAAAAAAGAAGAAGAATAGGTAAATCCCTAGAGATAGAATGCAGACCAGTTGTCCCCAAGGGCTGGGGGGCAGGAGTGGGCAGTGACTGCTGCACGGGGACACATTTCCTGGGGTGACAAAATGCCCTGAAACTAGATAAAGATGTATCAACCGAGAAAAGCAGAGCTAAAATAAAACCAAAGCATTTATTCAGGGGTCTCAGAATTACAATTTGGGAAGTACAGATTTCTGGTAGCAATCCAAATTGTGCAGCCCCACCCCCCACCAGGGAACAAAAGTCAAGGGTTTTCAAAGACAAAAGGAAATGCCTGTATATGTTGTTTACAAAGAGTTTTGATTGATGTTGGCAGAAAACTCATCTAAACGGAGTATAAGTGGTCTCTAAGGCTATCGCTAAGCAAAATCTCTTGCAGTAGCCGGGTGCAGGTGGGCAGGCTAAGTCCCTAGAATATTTGCAGTGTGGCCCAGTTCAAAAGCTCCTGCTTCCACCAGTGAGGATGGTGAGGACATGCACAAGGCCCACCTCCTTAATGGCCTCCTGGCTCCATTTTAAAACCTCTGGACATATGTGACCATTTCATTCCACCTTTCACAGGTGCTAATTACACATCACTGTAAGTGGACTAAATGCCCCTGAACTGTTCACCTTACAATGGTTAGTTCTGTATCTTAGGAATTTCATCTTAATAAAATAAAAAAAAATTTTTTTGTTTTAAAAATTCTATCACCCCCTGTGCCTGACATCACTTGCCTCGGAGAAGGAAGCTTCCCCCTCTTGTATCTCTCCGGATTCCAGCCCGTCCAGGGTCTTCATCCATTAATCATGCCCCACCTACCATCCTGCCTCATCTGCTAGCTTCCTAGCTCTGGCCGACGTCAATGCGTCAGTGCGATGCATCCTTCGCTCTAGAAGCAAAACTGCTTTCCTTTGATTCGGTTCCCCATCTGGAGCAACGTGCCACACTCTCCTTCCCTTCGGTGCCGAGTTTACCAAAAAGGCAAGGCATACTGCTTACCCAAGCTCTGTCTTGCTGCCTCCCCACACCAGCCCTGTCCTCCCTACCAGCAAGATCCTGGAGTGAAGTCTTGCCTCTTCTCCCAGGAAAGCAGACTGATTTTCTGAAAAGTAATCTATTCCATTTTCTTGTTATTGATTACTACCTAAAGAGCTTGCGACAGCATTTCAAAGAAAGGTTGGTTTTAACCAGTTTGGATTTCTGTGATTGTCATTGGTCTGCTTTCATTCTGTCTTTTTAACAGGATTTTAGGAAATCCTCCATTTGGTTTTGAGTTGGCTCTTTGCAGAGCCTGGCAGGGAAGGGAGAATGCACAAAGAGGCAAGGGAAGGGACTCTGCCTTGGAGACCCCAGCGGGCAGTGTGCTGCTGATCTCAAGGTGGGCGTGCGTGTGGGTGGAAACGGTCTGAGACCCTGGGGGTGAGGGTCAAGAGGCAGACAAGAATGGGGACTTGCCAAACTGGCCTTCAGCAAAGTGACCCAAAGCTATTCCAAAGAAGCCATTCGCAGAATCACTCCAGAGGAGAGACAAAATTGCAAACTGGTTTTCAAGGTCACAGACAGAAAAAATGACCTTTCAAAACTAACCTGGAGGTGGTCAGAAAAATAGGTTAAAGGTGCAGAAAGTAAAGAGAATCCCTAGAGAAAGGTTCAAGGCCAAGCCTGGACCAGGGCAGGGCTTCCTGGACCTCTGGGGGGAAGGGGCCTGAGACCCTTTCAGGGGGTCCATGAGGTCAAAACTACCTTATAATAATATTAAAATGTGATGTGTCTCTTCCACTCTGTTGAAATTGGTACTAAAGATGCAAGACAAAGGTGAGAAAAACTGTTCCTGCCTCCACACAAATCAAAGCGGAGACTTTGGGGCAGCAATCAACGCCTCTTCACTGTCATCAAGCATTTGCAGGGGAAAAATGCCAGTTTCACTTAGAATGTCCTTGATGAAGACATAAAAAAATAAAATTTTATGAAATCTCAATCCTTGAATGCGTATCTTTTTGACGTTCTCTGTAACAAAACTGGAGGTATGCATAAAGCACTCCTGCTGCACCCCCAAGGTCAGGGACTGATCTCAAGGAAACACACAGCACAGTTGTTTGAGCCGTGCACTAGCTCACTTTACAAGGAACACCTTTTTTCCTCAAAACAATGACTGACAAACTAGAGTTATTCTTACTTGGCTATTCAGCAGATATTTTCTCTCAAATCAATAAAGTGACCCTGTCATGTCAAGTAAAACAGCCAATAGTTTTTGTTATCAGGGATAAAATTTGAACTTTTCAGGAAAAATTAGAATTTTGGAAAACTTGTATCTTCCATTATGAACTTGACCGATTCCCAATACTTCAAGACATTCCTGGTGAGGCTGGTGGTGAAATTAACCACCAATGTGATTTTTTTTTGTTAATGTATAATGAAATGTGTCAACTTTGGGGAGCTCTGTATAACTCCAGTATATTCCAAATGACCAATATGTGAAGTTATAAAAAACCATTTATGGGTAGAAGATCCAAAATGTAAGACATATCAATGAATGTCTAATAGTACCAGGGTTCACTGATATGGTTTCAGATTCCCTCATTCAATTAACCTTTAAGAATTTGCCACTTGGGGCACCGGGGTGGCACAGCGGTTAAGCGTCTGCCTTAGGCTCAGGGCGTGATCCCGGCGTTATGGGATCGAGCCCCACATCAGGCTCCTCTGCTATGAGCCTGCTTCTTCCTCTCCCACTACCCCTGCTTGTGTTCCCTCTCTTGCTGGCTGTCTCTATCTCTGTCAAATAAATAAATAAAATCTTTAAAAAAAAAAAAAAAGAATTTGCCACTTGTCAGCAAGAAACAACAATTGTTGGAGAGGATGTGGAGAAAGGGGATCCCTCCTACATTGTTGGTGGGAATGCAAGTTGGCACAGCCACTCTGGAAAACAGTGTGGAGGTCCCTTAAAAAGTTAAAAATTGAGCTACCCTATGATCCAGCCATTGCACTACTGGGTATTTACCCCAAAGATACAGACGTAGTGAAGAGAAGGGCCATATGCACCCCAATGTTCATAGCAGCATTGTCCACAATAGCTAAATCGTGGAAGGAGCCGAGATGCCCTTCAACAGATGACTAGATTAAGAAGATGTGGTCCATACATACAATGGAATATTACTCAGCTATCAAAAAGAACAATTTCTCAGCATTTGCTGCAACATGGACGGCACTGGAGGAGATAATGCTAAGTGAAATAAGTCAAGCAGAGAAAGATAATTATCATATGGTTTCTCATCTATGGAACATAAGAACTAGGAAGATTGGCAGGGGAAGAAAGGGATAAAGAAAGGGGAGGTAATCAGAAGGGGGAACGAAGCAGGAGAGACTATGGACTCTGAGAAACAAACTGAGGGCTTCAGAGGGGAGGGGGGTGGGGGATTAGGATAGGCTGGTGATGGGTAGTAAGGAGGGCACGTATTGCATGGAGCACTGGGTGTTATACACGACTAATGAATCATCAAACTTTACATCAAAAACAGGGATGTACTGTATGGTGACTAACATAATATAATAAAAAATTATTATAATTTAAAAAAATGAAAAAAATGAATTTGCCACTTGTCAAATTTTAAAGCATTTACAAGAAAAATATCCCAAATTATCTGAAACGGCTATTAAAACGCTCCTCCGTTTTCCAACTAAGTATCTGTTAAGGCTAAATTTTCTTCATACACTTCAACCAAAACAACACATTGCAACAGACTGCACATAAAAGCAAATGTAAAAATCCAGCCATCTTCCTTTAAGCCAGATAGTAAAGAGATTCGTTAAAATGAAAACAGTGCTTCTCTTCCCCCTAAATTCTTTCTGCTTTGAAAAATGTAGTTACTTTTTGGGGCACCTGGGTGGCTCAGTCAGTTAAGTGTTTGCTTTCAGCTCATGTCATGATCCTGGGGTCCTGGGATCAAGCCCCGAGTGGGGAATCCCTGCTCAGCAGGAGTCTGCTTCTCCTTCTACCCCCTCCCCCTGTTTATGTGTTCTCTCGCTCCCTCTCTTTCACTCACAAATTAATAAAATCTTTATTAAAAAAAAGAAAAATGCAGTTATTTTTTATTTAAAAAGTGTTAATTTGTTACCATGAGTGATGGGTTTACTAATTAAATGAAATAATATTTTTAAATTCCTCAGTTTTAATTTAATGTGATAAGTATCAATAGATAGAACCCAGTAAACCAAAGTTCTTTGGGGTCCTTTTCTAAGACTATAAAGGAGCCCTGAGACCAAAAAGTCAAAAACCGCTGGTCGAGGTGAAGCCACACTGTGTGTTGTAAATAAAACCACGAACACCCCATCCAGGGACAAATCCTCCAGCGAGTCTGTAACTCAGCAGGCAGAAAATGGGGCCAAGCTCTGAAGAAAAAGCACCAGGAAGGCCAGCAGGGAGCTATTTTTGGACAGAAGGACCAGATCGCCACTAATGCCATGAAGACCCGCCCCCCCAACTCTGCCTGCCATGACGACATTAGTCACACGCCCAGAGGCATGTCCCTTCAGTTTGAGGAAGTTGTCCTGTCCCCTCCACTAACACAGGACTTCCATCTGAATCCACCTAATACTCCACAACTCAGAAGGATAAGCTGCAGACCCAGAACTGGTTCTTAAAACCTAAGAGGATGTCACAGAAGGAACCGGGCAAATTTCATCACCAAACTAAAGCTCTAGTCTCCTCGGGCTTCGGGGCAGAAGATGAGTCCATTTATACTACCGCTGTCTTTGGAGCAGCTGCCCGGAGCAGAAAACCATGGGGAGGAAACAATCAAAGGGATTCCCCCAGCCCCTCAAAAGCTGGAAGAAGTAGGAACCCACCTCAGATGGGCACTGGCTGGATACTTAATTAGAGGCTGAGGACATTGAGGTGGTTGGGGTTTCCGGAAAGATCTGGGCATCAGGCAAAGCTCACGTTCAGTGATTTCCAATGCCAGCTTTCTGACTTTCGACACCAGGAAAGCGGGGACCCTGGCCCTGCCCTTCATCCTTATTTTGTTAGAGTGAAGCTCTGTACCTGAGGGGCTTGTGATGGATGAAGGAACCAAAAATGTAAAAAAATAAGTGAATATCCAAGACGATGAGTGGAAGAAATGCCTTTTGTTGTGAGCAAGCCCCCCTAATGAATTTCAGATCCCTAAAGAGGAGTGACAATGTGCCTCCTGGCAGGATGCCCCCCGCGACAGAGCCAGTTAGCAGCCTCATTGCTGGATGCTCACGTCAGCTCGCTGACTTATGGGCTGTAAAGTAGGACACGAGGATGAGTGTTTCAGGGAGAGGAAAGCATGCCCACTAAGTTCCAGAGTGAGGATTTTCTTCTCGTGGGCATAAAAATCTAGCCAGATCCTTCTTTTTATGTTCTGCAAATGATCAACTAAAAATCTAAGAACGCTAGCTATCTGTCTCTGATACAGAGTTATGAAATTAGTATCTCTCCTCTTGGTGAAGACGAAGAGTTGTAACCAATGGAGAGCAAAACGCAGGGGCTGAAAAAAACCCCTGTCCCTGGAACTTATTTATCATACAGTCAGAAGTGTATGATTCCGGGGCGCCTGGGTGGCACAGCGGTTAAGCGTCTGCCTTCAGCTCAGGGCGTGATACCGGCGTTCTGGGATCGAGCCCCACATCGGGCTCTTCCGCTATGAGCCTGCTTCTTCCTCTCCCACTCCCCCTGCTTGTGTTCCCTCTCTCGCTGGCTGTCTCTATCTCTGTTGAATAAATAAATAAAATCTTTAAAAAAAAAAAAGAAGTGTATAATTCCTAGGGGTCTAATTACAGCACGATGACTATAGTTATTACATTATCATATATGCAAAAGACGCTAAGAAAGTAGATCTTAAAAGTTCCCATCGTGAGAAAAAAAGGTCGTAACTGAGTGAGGTGATGGATGGTAACTAAACTTACTAGGGTGATCATTTCACAATATACACCTGTATCATATCATTACATTGTGCTCCTAAAACTAAAGCAATGTTACATGTCAAGTGTATCTCAATAAAAGTGGGGGGGGGGTCATCTAAAACAAAGACCAGTGCCTGGGCTACGTGTAAAGGGTCGCAGGCCACACCTATAGGGATTTTCTCTTTCCTTGCTTTCCTGGGTTCACGTCTACTGCGATTTTCTCAAAGTTTGCTCTAGAAGAAGAAAGCCCCAGAGAGCTTAGTCCCCCGTACGATGTATGCCCCAAACCACAAAGGGAAGTTGTTAAATCTTCCAAGTCTCTTTGAAAGGTCTCGAGTGCACTGACCACTGACGTTGGGGTCTGATCTCCGTGGCATGGCATAATGTCACTAGCGTCTCATCTCAGGGCCACCCCAGACCCACAGGACCCCGATCCACATTCTAGCAAGATCCTCACAGAATTCGTGCAAATGTTAAGCCTGAAGAAGGGCTGCACTGAAAGATCATAAGGGCAAACCATGTGAAAAGTTTTCACCCTGGCAATGTCTGGCTTTCCTTGTAGTGAATGGCAAACCTTCACGTGAAGACACTGCATGAGCAGTAAGGCTCAGTGTAATGCTGAATGTTCTACTGGAGGCAGCTGCCCAGCGGGAGGAGCCCTGCAACAGACGTCCAGAAATCTCCCTCCATCCTTCTCCTGCCTCTGCTATGAACTAGTTCTTGGGCTTTGGACAAATAGCTTCAAGCTCTCTTAAACCTCAGTTTCCTGGTGTTTAAAACAAAATAGGTGGAGAGTCCTTTAAAAATCACCTTTCAGGGGCGCCTGGGTGGCTCAGTTGGTTAAGCGTCTGCCTTCAGCTCACGTCATGATCCCGGGGTCCTGGGGTCGAGTCCCGGACCAGGCTGCCTGCTCAGTGGAGAGTCTGCTTCTCCCTCTGCCCCTCCCCCCCATTCCTCCCCTCGTGTGTGTGCGCCCGCACATGCTCTCTCTCTCTCTCTCTCTTTTAAATAAATAAATAAAATCTTAAAACAAAATCACCTTCCACTCCCAATTCTTTGACCCTGGGAATGTCAGCAGTGATATAATCCTCACCTTCATATATTTGGGATGCCAGCAAGGCCCCCACGACTGTCTGCTAGCAGGAGGAAATACATTTCAACCTTCTGGAAAATGATGACACCAAACAGAAGCATGACAAAACATCTATCCTTTGGGACATAAATTTACAATTATTTCTTTAAATAATTTAAAATAGACTCAAAGACACTGTCCTGTTTTTGTGTAGGCAATGATAGGACCATCCTGTTTTATGACATGAAAGGCAGCAATGGCTTTTTGATTTTTTAATTTTTATTTTTTTAAAAAACTTTATTCATTCAAGAGAGAGACAGAGAGAGCACGAGCAAGGGGAGGAGCAGAGGGAGAGGGAGAAGCAGACTCCCCGCTGAGCAGGGAGCCCCACCTGGGACCGGACCCCACCACCCTGAAATCATGACCTGAGCCGAAGTCAGATGCCTAACTGACTGAGCCACCCAGGGGCCCCAGCAATGGCTTTTTAATTACATTAGTACCAAGAATTATAATTCAGACACAAGTCAATGAAATTCTTGACAGGCTTACCCTTGACCACTGAAAATTCGACAACTGGGATGCACTTACTTTTATATCTCTGTGCTTAATATGTTTCTAATTATTATTATTCTATTTTTATTATCCATGAAAGTACTTTCTCTCTCAGAGGTCCACCACGCAGTTTCCGCAAGGAAAATCTGCAGGACAGATCACCCATCCCTTAGTAGCAAATACACGTATCTCAGGAAACTTCATTTTGGCATTAAGTCCAAAGCATCTATTCTCCAGCTCAAAAATGTTTAATGAGCACTGTCAAGAACTATTAATTCAGTCAAGAGAAAGCCCCCCTCCTTAGAACAATTTCTTAGAATAAAGTTGTCCCTTTTCTCTGTGACGCCGCTAACCACTGCTTCCTCAAGGAGATTCCATCGGGGCTCCGCTCTGACTCCCCCCCCCCCCCCCCGCTGTGTTTCGTTCCCTACTTGCAGGAGAAACTCCCCCTGGGCACTGGCAGCCCGTGGGGACCTCATCCCGCCACACACCGAACAGAACTAGAAGAAAGCAGCTCTGCAGCTTGCTTGCGCGCTGCTATTTTGATGCCGAGAAGGATACAGCAAACGCCCTTCTGATTCTTTGATGTGCTTCCTTGCCTACCCTCTCCCTCTCCCCACTTCTTTCTCAAAACCCCACCAGGTCACAGGCTTTTTGCAAAGCCTCATTAGGGCCTTTGCACTCACACTGACGACGGTGGAAAAATTAGCTCTCGGAGAAGCGATGAATGAAAGAATATGACATCTGCTCCCGCCCTCTGGCAGGCTGCTACTTCCTAACCCGAAACGGAGTTCGCTGACAGTTTCCAACCTACAGGAGGATGGCATCAAAGATTCCATTGGTTCAAATTATTCTGACCTATTTCTTTTTGAAATGAGAGGAAAAAGATGGGCAACATTGCTTAAAAGGTTCCCGAGGGGCTACTATGACATTCTGGGTCACACCATCCGTGCGACGATTTTAGATTGGAGACTCTTCCAACTCGTTAGTTTATGAAACCAAATTCACCATGTCCTTCCTTCGTTCCCGCCACCAAACATATAATTCAAATTATAATATCTAACTCGAAACTCAGAGATTTGATTTTCCATCATATTTTTGTTCTTTTATTTATTTTGTTCATTCGGTTCACAGGCAGTTTTTGAGCACCTCCCACGCAGAAAACACCCTGCTAAGTTGTTACAATGGATACAGAAGGAACCAAACAGGTTCTGATGTCAAGGAACTTACGATCTGAGACTCCGCTGGGAAGCTCCCTGTGATCTCAAGTCTGAGTCGGGTATTTCTCTGGGCCTCCAAAAGGCTCCTGCAGATCCCGCCCGTGGCACACGCGGCCCTGCACTCTTATCCACGACTCACCCAGCACCCCGCCCCACAACCTCCCCACTCCTCCTCAGAGGCCACGCCTTAGCTGACCGAATGTGCACTCGCCGGCAGCCAGCGCCGGACCAGGCACAGGACAAGTAATAACGCTGCAGGGAAGTGCACGCAAAGAATAATGCACAGAAAGAAATATAAGCATAACTCAGAAGTCATGTGTCTCATTAGAAAATGTTACCAGGCTTGAGAGAGGGAGCTTGCAGCAGCGGGTGGGGCGTCTTTCAGAAGGAGAAGGTTTAGGGCCGAGCCTGAAATATAGTGAGGAAGGTGGGAGGGCAGGAGGCAGAGGGCTGGAGTAGTGTGGTGCGGCAGCTAAGCAGCCAGAGGGAGGGAACAGCAGGAGCGAAACTTCGGGGAGCAGAGGGAGGAAGCAGGGGGACGCATGGACAGTGAGGGGAGCCGCGGTTCAAGCTGGGAAAGATGTCCGGGCACCCAGCTCAGGGCAGGCTCATCGCTTTGCCCTGGGAATGAGATCGGAAATCAGCACACTTCAGGAATGGGAACTTGCTGGGAGCCCTGATAAAGGGGCACATCCTCGGAAATAGGAAAAAAATGAGGCGGGTGTGGATAGACGGCAGACAAACTCCCAGAAGGGTAGTGTCTCCTACCCAGGCCACACAGGCTCTAGAACAAGGGTGTTATCAAGACAAAGCAACCAGTTAAGGTCAGTGACTTATTTCCAATAAACCAACCCTACCCAGAAGAACTCGGCTATGAAAAGACCAGGACTTCCTGGACCTCGAGCCTTCAGCTTCCAGCAGTAAGGAGGGAGGTCACAGAAGGTCTGGAACTTCCAGAAGCCCAACATGCTCGTGCTTTTCTCATGGACAGGCCCACATTTGGAGACAGAATTAAGACACGGCCTCAGAAGGGCTTGGGCATGGCTCTCAGACAGGATGCCAGCTTGCTTCTCTCTCAAAACAGTCTAACTAGGCAGCTCCAGGATCCAACTCAAACAGCCTCAAGATGAGAGATTCCCAACAAGAGCTAGAGAGAATCCTAAGGAACCTTCTAAGGATGGAGGCCTGATCCCATTTACTTATCAATACAGACCAGGGCCAACACATAGGAAAGCACTGAGATAAGTATTGAACCATTATATGACCTATCAGCATTTCTCTTTATTAATTCCACATGACCTTAAAATTATGAACAATGAAATCCTTGAATAAAAAGATGTTGTATATTTGCTTTAGGGAATCAGCAAAAGTAGGGAGATGGTAAGCTCTGCTCCAGAGACCCTACTTCCAGAATGGCAGTCCACAATCTACTTTTGCCAAATCACCTGAGTGCCCAATAAAAGGCATCATAATCTGAGTGAGGGGCTTGGAACGTGACCTTTTTGTCAGGGCCTCAAGCCAATCTTAGGCAAACTAAAACTTTAAAACTATTCCTTTAACTTTGTGGGCAAGGAACACTATTGGGCAGAAAGGAGGCAACAGTGAATCTGAGAAAAAAGAGAATCTTGTGATGATTAATGTGACAACTTGGCTGAGCCGTGGCGCCTAGACATTTGGTCAAACAATATTCTGGATGTTTCTGTGAGGGTGTTTTTGGACGAGATTTACATTCAAATCGGTGGACTTTGAGGAAAGCAGTTTACCCCCATTAAAGAGGGTGGGCCT